>NC_056682.1:54798933-56122683 GCF_018350215.1 Panthera leo
AATTTATTTTTTTTAATTTCATAGTCTAATAAGAATGTCTATGAATGTTTGTACGGTAGAACTTTGAATAAGAGATTTTAAGTTTCTTTAGAGAAGTTCCAAGATCTTTTTCAATTGTGTTATTCATCATAAATCAGACCATATCAATTCCCTACTTAAAACCTCTGACATCTTCTCACCCCATGTAGAATCAAATCCTCTAGAGCCCTTCATGATCTGGCCCTGCCTCCTCTCTGACTTCACCTTTGGGGAACCCTCCCTGTCATTCAGGGCCTTCCAGCCAGTTTACCTCCTCGCTGTGCCAGGACATGCCAAGAGTATCTCCATCTTGGACATTTGGACTTGCTCTTCCCTTTGCAAAGAACTGTCTCCTGTCACACATTTGCTTAGCTCGCCCCCTCACTTCACTCAAATGCTATCTCTCAGACCGTTCCTCGCCATCTTTGTTCAAATATCCCCAC
Source organism: Panthera leo (assembly GCF_018350215.1). Classification (NCBI taxonomy): domain Eukaryota; kingdom Metazoa; phylum Chordata; class Mammalia; order Carnivora; family Felidae; genus Panthera; species Panthera leo. The sequence continues at coordinate 54,799,395 of NC_056682.1, forward strand.
TCTCACACTCTATCACTCTGTATCACTTTATCTTGTCTCATTATCTTCATAGCCCTTATCACTACTTCATAATATATAGAGGTCACTTATTTCTTTATTTTTCTGTCCCCCCCCACTAAGATGGGAGTTTCAAAAAATTAGAGATTTAATTTACTTTACACTTGTATCTCAAGAACTTGGCAAATATTAGGCACTCAAAAATGTGTTGAATTGATAAATAGCAAATGAATCCTTGGTGTGCCAGTACTTAGCAAAGTCCCCAGCTCATCGTGAGCACTGGATAAGTGATGGCTGAATCAATGAATAAAATGTTTTGTTCAATAAAAAATATTGCACCTGGAACAAAAGGTGTGACCCACGTGTCTTCAGACGTCTTAGAAACTTACCGGAGACAGAATAATTGCTGCACTAAAAATTTTTAAATGATACATAATACTGCACTAAGCTGTATGCAATCAGTTCTACAGTAATTGTGTCTCAATCAATGATATAGCTAATAAGTTCATGACTGCTCACGAAGCAGAGTCTGATAAAGGCCGGAATTCTCAAGTCAGAATTCACTGGGTAACCATTTGAGATAAATCTTAAAGGACTTATCAAATTTGGATAGATAAAGAGGAGTTGTTGGGGGGGGAGAATATCACAAGTAGGAAGAAAAAAAGCCAGTCGTGATGGAATTGTATTTTCTTTTTTTGTTTTGTTTTGGTTTTGGGTTTGGGCTTTGGGTTTTGGGAACTGTATTTTCTTAGTATTTTTTCAAGTAAAAGTGTTCTGTTGGAAGTACAGTTGACTCTTGAACAATAAGGGTTTGAACTGCACAAGTGCAATTACACACAGATTTTATTTTTAATGTTTTTATTTATTTTTGAGACACAGAGAGACAGAGCATGAGCAGGGGAGAAGGCAGAGACAGAGAGAGACACAGAATCGGAAGCAGGCTCCAGGCTCTGAGCTGTCAGCACAGAGCCTGATGCGGGGTTGAACTCACGGACTGTGAGATCATGACCTGAGCTGAAGTCGGACGCTTAACCGACTGAACCACCCAGGCGCCTCCTACACACAGATTTTTTTAAATAATACAATACTGTAAATGTATTTTCTCTTCCTTTAATTTTCTTAATAACATTTTCTTTAGCTTACTTTATTGTAAGAATACAGTATATAATTAGTATACAAAATATGGGTTAGTCAACTGTGTTGACATTGGTAAGGTTTCCAACCAACCATAGGCTATTAGGGGTTAAGTTCTGAGGGAGTCCAAAGTTATATGCAGATTTTCAACTGGGGGGGGGGGAGTAGGGGGGAGGTGCCCCTAACCCTTGTGCTGTTCAAGAGTCAACTGTACATAATATAACAGATTGTATCTCTTGGGCAATGTTGAGATTCTCATGATATGAAGTTTAGAATTAGGAAATAAAAATTAGAAGTTAATTATAATCACCCGCATCTTTCTTCGTGTGCTAATATGCCCAATTATTTTTGCCTAAAGTAATTTAAGTAGAAGTAATTTAGTATCAGTATTAGTAAATTCTGCCTATATAGAAAACTAAAATGCTTGTAGAAGAAAGGTTTTTAATATATTGAAGATATGGGAAGGGTACTGGAATATCTTCACATGGCCATATTCATAAACCTCATGCTTTTTATGATTACGAAATAAGTTATTGAAGATATTTTTAGAAATACTCATTATCTCTGACGTGCTCACTGTCTTAGCCTGTAGTTGACTAATAAGTAGCTTAAAAGGTATTCTCAGTTGCTTGTAATTCAATGTGGTAAAGCTGCTTATCAAAGTATGATACCTCCATGCCCTGAAAGAATTAGCGTGGGCTCCAAACTTTCAATAGGTTACACTTTAGTGAAGGATCAGGACAGTATATAATTTGTAAGAATTCATGCTTCATTGCTATATCCTCATACTGAACTTCTGATGCTATTTGACATTAGTCACCAAGTCAAAGCCAACATCCTGTTAGTAGAATGCACCACTGCGTCCCAGGGGAGTGAGTCAAATTCTGAGCAGAGATACCGCTGCAACCGAGGTATATGACTCTCCACTGGTTCAAAAAAAAACAAACCAAAAAAAAAAAAAAAACTCAAAAGAAATAGGTTTGAAGTGCACCATATTTCTTAAAAAACTGAAAAATTCGGGGCACCTGGGTGGCTCAGGCGGTTAAGCATCCAGCTTCAGCTCAGGTCAACATCTCACGGCTTGTGAGTTCGAGCCCCGCATCGGGCTCTGTGCGGACATCTGGGAGCCTGGAGCCTGCTTCTGATTCTGTCTCCCTATCTCTCTGCTCCTCCCTTGTTGTCTCTCTCTCTCTCAAAAATTAATAAACATTAAAAAAAATTTTAAACAAAAAAAACCTGAAAAATTAAAACAGCTGAAAAATTGGTGTCTTACTGAACTGCAAGAATAAGTTAGTAAAATAATGCCCTCATTCAAAAAATAGTAAAGAATACCTGTTTCCAATTTCCTTCTTCCTCTTTCCAGTGAATATGTTGAAGCTAGAAAAGTGAAATAAACTATATTAAATAGAAATCCGACCGGTCTGCCTTCATTTGACATTATAAATGAACATGTGGGGCATATGAAAGGTATTTGTGAGGAGACCTTTCTTAATGAAATGGTCATCTTAAGGTCCCTCTACCCTCATTTTCCTGGAGAGAAACTTTTAATTTACATCACCATGCATGTTAACTGTTTTCCAGTCAGTCTGTTGTCAAGCATGTGGCATGGGAAAGAGTGTCTGCATTTTTGAGGCTACCTGTATTCCCTGATCTTAGAAGATAGTAAGAGAGTGGAACCAATAATGGCTAAGGATTGAGTCAGAACTAAAAACTATATTCTTTCACTATCTGAACAGCTAAATTCCAATTACATCAATGAGTTTCTTTTCATTTTCAAACATATAAGCAGATATTATATAGACGAATGTTAAAAGAATTCACTGAATTTGCTTGAAAGATAAAGGCAATGTACAAAATGATAGTAAGACACATCTAACAACATCCAAATACAGTGACTGAGTGTTGACTCAGGATTTCAAGTCAACAATTTGGAAAACATTGCTACACATGAAGTTTAGGCTGACGCTCCAAATTCTAATAATACTACCCATGAGCAATGTGACATTTATTTAATCTTCCTCGATTATCTGTCCTTACTGGAAAATGAGGGTAAAAGTTCTACCTCCCAGAATCACTGTGAGAATCAAATAAGATATTTCAAATGTGTATTGAGACAAAGTATGGGTGTGAAAATATTTCATAAATTGTAAAGTGCTAAACACATGGTAATTATAAATACATTTGATTTTTTTATTTGTGCAAAAGGACACAAAATGAGATTAACCATCATTTTTAATTACTATAGAAGGACATTCTATGCTCTTATCTAAAGCTGACCCATCCACTTATGTATTTGATTTTCAGTCTTCTGCCTACTCAAGGCCACACCGGCATTTCTCACCTCTCTATGCCGCATTATTAATGTGGCAAACTAACCATTTCCTTCAACATACAAACATGCTGTCATTTACCCCATCTTTAACCACACTTTTATTCCCATCTTTGACTCCACTTTTCTTTGCACAAGATACCATCATTTCACAACTCCCCTTAAGGCAAGTCTCAAAGCATGGTCTAGAGTGACTATTTCAAATTCGTCTCCTCACATTCTGTCTTATGTCACTTTTGACGGACTTGCTGTCTCTCCTCTCTATAAAAAAACATTCTCATCAAAGTCACTGAAGACCCCCATGTTGCTAAATCTGAAGATCAATTCTTTTTGTTCATGTTACTTGATCGAGCAACAGCATTTGATACAATTGATTCAATTGATATTGGTATTTGGTATCCTTTTTTAAAACTCATCTTCCGGAATACCACGTTCTTGGATTTCTTGCCACCTGGCTGATCACCGCTTCTCAGTTTCCTTTTCGTAGTTTCTTCTCTTTTGCCAGATCTCTTAAGATGAACATTGCTCGGAGCCCAGTCTTTGAGCCTCTTCTCTTCAATATCTAGAGTCACTTGTAGTGAGCTCAGCCTCACAGCTTTAAGTACTATCTGTACCACAATGACTCCCAAAGTTTCTCTCCTGAACTCTAAATGTGAATATCCAAACTTCTATTCAACATTTTCTCTTGGATATTGTGATAGGCAGAGTTCTAAGGTGGTCCCTCAAGATTCCTGGCCCCTGGTATACATGCCCTGAAAAATCCCTGGGACTGTAAACATGATGAATCTTCCTCCTGTGGTGATGTTATGTTACATGGCACAGTTAAATCTTAAAAGGCAGGGTGGGGGTGATAAAATTAAGAGAAATTTTAAAAACAATCCCTTTTATAATTACATCAAAGGAATAAAATACCTAAGAATAAATTTAACCAACGAGGTGAAAAACCTACATACTGAAAACAATAAGACATTGATGAAAGCAGTTGAAGGCAACACAAATAATTGGTAAGGTATTCCATGCTCATGGATTGGAAGAATGAAGATTGTTAAAATGTACAAAGCAATCTACAGATTCAGTGAAATCCCTATCAAAATTCCAAAGGCATTCTCCACAGAAATAGAACAAATAATCCTAACATTTATATGGCACCACAAAATATCCCACATAGCCAAAGAAATCTTGAGAAAGAAGAACAAGCTAAGAGATCACCCTCCCTGGTTTCAAACTAATATTACAAACACAGGAATTAAAATAGTATAGTATTGGCACAAAAACAGACACATAGATCAATGGAACAGAATAGAAAGCCAAGGAATAAATCTCCATATATATGGTCAATTAATTTACAGCAAAGAAGGCAAGAATATACGAGGGGAAAGACAGCCTCTTTAATAAAGATGGGAAAACTAGTCAGCTACATGCAAAAGAATGAAACTGGATCACTCTCTCACACTATACACAAAAATTAGCTCGAAGACTTGATTAATTTAATTAATTTATTAATTTATTAATTTATTATAATTATTAATTATAATATATTTATATTTATAATTAATAATTATAATATAATAATTTATTAATTAATTTAATTTAATTAACTTAAAGACTTGAATATGATACCTGAAACCACAAAACTCCTAGGAAAAAAATCTACGCATCGACTTTATTCTTGGAAATAATTTTTTGAACCTGACTCCAAAAGCAAAAATAAACATGGGACTACATCACCCTAAAAAGCTTTGCACAGTGAAGGAAACCACCTACAAAGTGAAAAGGCAACCTACGGAATGGGAGAAGATATTTGCAAACCATATATCTGATAGGGGATTAATATCCAAAGTACCTATAAATTATAGAACTCCTACAACTCTATAGCAAAAAAAATATTTTTTCAATTAAAATATGGGGAGAGGATTTGAATAGACATTTTTCCAAAGAAGATGTACAGATGAGCAACAGGCACACGAAAAAATGCTCAACATTACTAATCATCACTAATCATGAAAATGCAAATCAAAACCACAATGAGACATTATTACCTTACACCTGTTAGAATGGCTATTATCAAAACAACTAGAAATAGTAACTATTGGCCAAAATGTGGAGAAAAGAGAACCTTCATTTACTGTTGGTGGAAATGCAAATTGGTGCAACCACTATGGAAAACAGTACGGAGTTTCCTCAAAAAATTAAAAATAGAACGATCATATGATCCAGCATTTCCACTTCTGGGTATTTACCTGGAAAAAAAAAACAAAACACCAATTTGAAAAGATAGGTGCACCACTATGTTTATTGCATCATTATTTACAATAACCAAGATACGGAAACAACCTAAGTGTTCACTGATGGGTGAATGGATAAACAGGATGTGGTATATATGCACAATGGAATACTACTTGGCCATAAAAAAGAATGAAATCGTGTCATTTGCAATGACATGGATGGACATTGAGGGTATTATGCTGAGTGAAATTAGAAAGACAGGGAAAGACAAATACCATATGATTTCACTTATATGCAGAATCTAAAAAAACAAAACAAAACAAAACAAGCACTCATAGATAACAGACAGCAGACTGGTGGTTGCCAGAGGGGAGGGGAATAAGGAGGTGGGTGAAATGGGTGAAGGGGAACAAGAGTTACAAACTCCCAGTTGTAAAATAAATAAATCATGGTGGGGGGGGGCTGGGGGGTATAATGTACAACATGCTGACTACAGTCAGTAACAATGTATTGCATATTTGAAAGTTGCTAAGAGAGAGGATCTTGAAAATTCTCATCCTAAATTGAAAAAAAAACTAACCAGGTTTACTGCCTTAATCATTCTCAGTGTATACGAATATCAAATCATTATGTCAAATATCTTAAACTAATATGATATTATACATTATATTAAATAAAATAATATTTCCAGAAAAAGGCAGAAATAATATAGGATGGTTAAGCATTTGCTGTTACCTATACTTTAATCTAATCATCTACTCTTTTTTAAAAAGTTACTTATGTTTTCTAGTAATAGTTTGTTATACATAGCTCCTTTTCAGGTTGCTTGATACTTAAAGTTCAAGCAAATTGTGAATATTTTTTTTTTTTAAAGATGGGGGTGGGAGATATCCAGGTGGGCTTAACCTAATCACATGAGCCCTTTAAAAGCAGAGAGCTTAAAAAAAAAAAATTAAATAAATAAATAAATAAATAAAAGCAGAGAGCTTTACACAATACAGAAGTATATCAAAATGTCAAATCATTTACCTTAAATATTTAAAAATATTATGTTAATTATACTTCCATAAAATTGCAAGAGGCGAATGTCAAGCCCAGTAAGAAAATGTGAAAAATAATAATAAATAAATAAATAAAAGCAGAGAGCTTTAAAAAAAAAAAAAAGCAGAGAGCTTTCTCCAGCTGGTCTCAGAAAAGGAAGTGAGAAAATTGAAGCATGAGAGGAATTCAACAGGAGGGAAATTTTCCTTTGCTGAGGGAGGAGAAGGCCATAGAGCAAAGACCTCAGGGTGGCCTCAAGTTGCTGAGAGCAGCTCCCGCCTGACAGACAGCAGGAGAACAGGGACCTGAGTCCTAGCACCACAAGAAACCGAGTTCTGCCAACAACTTAAATGGGCCTAGAAGTGGATTTTTCCCCAGAGCTTTCAGACAAGAATTCAGCCTTCCCGACACCTTGATTGTAGCCTTATGAAACCCTGAACCGAGAATCCAGCCATGCACAGCCTGACTTCTGACCTACAGAACTCTAAGTGGGTGTTATTTGAATCCACTCCACTTCTGGTAATTTGTTACACAGGGAAAGGGCAGGGCAAAAGAAAGAAAAAGAGGGAGAGGAAGAGAGAGAGGAGGGGAGGGAGGGAGAGAGAGAGGGGGAGAAACAGAGAGGAAGGAAGGAAGGGAGGGAGGGAGGGAGGAAGGAGTAACTAAGAAAATACAAATGTGTAACAGGCACCCCGAGCTCATCATTTCCGAAACTGACCTGTTGATCTTCCCTCAGAGGCTTCACCTCATTCTTCCCCATCTTCATTGATGGCACCTCCTTCCTTCAGTGGTTTGGGCCAAACACTTGTATTGATCCTTGACTCCTCTCTTTCTTTCACAAGCCACATCTAAATTGTCAGGAAATCCTGTAGGCTCTGCTATCAAAATCTATCCAGGTCACAATACTTGTTAGTACCTCCTCTGCAGCTTTTGTCCAAAACCCCACTATCACCTCTCCCGCAGTGACTGCACCGGCCTTTTAGCCGGACTCTCCTGCTTCCCCCTTACCCAATGTCTGCTCTCAGCACAGTGGCCAGGGGAGTCTTTGTAAAACTAGAAGTCAGATCGTGGAACTCCACTGTTCACAATGCTGCCACGAGTCCTCGTTTTACTAAGAGCGAGTATGACAGCAAAGAGAGAAACAGGTTTCCCGTCCTGTTACCAGGATCCCGAAGAGGAAAAAACAAGGAAAGAGGTATTTGAACAGAAGTTCCAACAGAGTATAATTTTACATCCAGCCACACTTCTCTTTTCATTGGACAAATTTATTTTTTTTTTAATTTTTTTTTAACTTTTTATTTTATTTTTGAGACAGAGAGAGACAGAGCATGAACGGGGGAGGGGCAGGGAGAGAGGGAGACACAGAATCGGAAGCAGGCTCCAGGCTGTGGGCCATCAGCCCAGAGCCCGACGCGGGGCTCGAACTCATGGACCTCGAGATCGTGACCTGAGCTGAAGTCGGCCGCTCAACCAACTGAGCCACCCAGGCGCCCCTCATTGGACAAATTTATAAACAAACTCAGTAAAGGAAAAGTTCCCGATTATCTCAACACCCTTGAATTTTCTGCGAACAGTAAAAGGGCTAGACAAGTCTCTGCTTTGAAAGCTTCCATTGGAAACTGTTGTGATTTAAAAAAAAAAAAAAAAATTGGAAATTGGAATTCGTTTCCAGCACCTCTGCTATTTCCCAGCCACAGGACCCTGGCAGACCCTATGGCCTGTGAGGCTCAATTTCTCATCTGAAATGGAAGTTTGTGAGGCCTGCCCTGCCCCATTCACGGGGCCACTGTAACAATTAACTGAGATTCTCATGTTTGGGGAAAATGCTCTAACGAAAGAGCTCTGTGCATATGTATATCCTTATTTATAACAAAACTGCTTAGCAGTTCCCTGGTGAATGAGTGGCTTCTCAGCACCTCATCACTCCTCCTGGAGCCAATGAACCTCCCTATAAAGTTACAAAGATTTCCAGACCTGCAGGTGACCCTTAGGCTTGGGTGCTGGTTGCTTACCCTGTGACCAAGTAATGAAGAGCACGTTATAGCTCGTAAATTTTCAGAGCTGTCTTTTTCCTGCAGAATTTGAAACGAAGGCGGAAAGGGGGATTGGCGCTATTTGGTAAATACATCCATTTCTTCCTCTTACACAGCGATCCCAGCGTTCAGATGTCAGCTAGTATTACAACAAATTTCAACTTCTGCCTTTCTTCATTTCCACATCCCCAGCCTTGCTGAGGAAAAAGAAAATGACAGAACAACCCCAGGAAAGAGCAGAGCAATGGTCCCAAGGAGAAGTGGCATTGTAGGAATGTGCTGTAGGTGCCTGCGTGAGTAATTCTGGTAGCATGGTGCTCAGCCGTGAGAGGTTTCTGGCCCGTTGCACTTCCCGTGGCATTGCCATCACATGTGGTGTGCCTTCCCAGTGTGATTCGGGTATTCTGACAGAGGCTACAGAAAAAAATACAGCCACTAGAAGAGAAGCCTGAAAACCAAGTAGGAAAAACCTTAGAAGAAAGAGCGATTATCATAGTCTCTAGAAGCCATAGTTTGGATTCCGATGGACCACACCACACCCACCACAGATGAACTCAAACCAGAGCAGATCTTCGTGAGTCGTTTTACAAGGCCTGCGTTCTTTCACACCTCTGAGCTGTGTCTACGGTAAGAGCTTCATGTAGCCTTCATGCCGTATGAGGTATCTTCTGTCTCTCTCCAAAGTCCAGCCTGTGTGAAATTCATCATCTGATGATGTCTAGTTGGGTCCAGCCAAAGGGGATCATTACCAGGAGAGCAGAAGGAAAAGGAGAGCGAGATCTCAGGTTGTATCGTGCCCCCCAAACCTGCATTCTCACACCGGGGGCACCTCGGGCTGCTGTGTCTCTCAACCAAGGTCGCTGTTCATCTCAAGGCATTACTGCCCCTCCTCCTGGTAATCAGGTCTCCATGCCCTCCAGCTTGTCCCTTTGGGTCTAGGGATTGTGACAGCTCTGTTATTAATGGCCCTGAAAATACTTTCCGTACACCATCACCGCTGCTTTATAAATTTATTCAACCCTCCTCAAGTTCTCCATTTTGCAGGTAGCATCTGTTTCTTGGTGAGCCCCTGCCTGATACAGTTGCCAATTGAATGAGCATGTCCTAAATATTTCTTTACCTCGTTTGTCAGACACATGACATAAAAGAGCCCCTTGGTAGAAATTCTATCTAATTTTAGCACATCCTATATAAGAAGCGTCTTTATATTTTAATAACTATATCCTTCGGGGGGTGCCTGGGTGGATCAGTCAGTTAAGCGTCCGACTTCAGCTCCAGTTCTGATCTCACGGTTGGTGGGTTTGAGCCCCACGCGGGGCTCAGCCCCACATCAGGTTCTGTCTGGAGCCTGACAGCTCAGGATCTGGAGCCTGCTTCGGATTCTGGGTCTCCCTCTCTCTCTGCCCATCTCCTGCTCGTGCTCTCTCTCTGTCTCTCAAAAATAAATAAACATTAAAAAAAAATTAAGTAAAAAAAAAAGTATATCCTTCGAATCTCACCTTAAATGTCTCTTCTTCCAACCTGTATTCCCCAAACCACGATCTCTTTTGTAGCATCTTGCTTTTCTTTACTGTTGCCTAGCACGGTTTCTTGTTATATACGTTTGTTTGTTTTCGTGTTCAATGCCTATTGCCCATCAGATCTTAAACTTCATGAAGGCACCAGCTATGCTCCTCGTCTTCAGCACTGCGTTCCTCACCAAGGCACCCTGGACCATGATTGATGTGCAATAAACATGTGCTGAGTAGGTGACTGAGTTAAAATAGTTCAGGGGGAGGGGCGCCTGGGTGGCGCAGTCGGTTAAGCGTCCGACTTCAGCCAGGTCACGATCTCGCGGTCCGTGAGTTCGAGCCCCGCGTCAGGCTCTGGGCTGATGGCTCGGAGCCTGGAGCCTGTTTCCGATTCTGTGTCTCCCTCTCTCTCTGCCCCTCCCCCGTTCATTCTCTGTCCAAAAATAAATAAAAAAACGTTGAAAAAAAAATTAAAAAAAAAATAGTTCAGGGGGAGAAGAGCCATCTAATTCCTCATGCCAGACACATTTCAACCTCAACACCTATGTAGCTTGCCCCACCCCCCTAATACAGGTCAGGGTTATCATCCTCCTTGTTCCTCTCCTGTCCAAATACAAGCATTCCATAGCACCTTAAAGCCCTCATTGGTCTTCTTCCTCTCTCTACTCCTGTATAAGTGAGTGTTGCTTCCCTAAAATAGACTGTAAGCATCTAGAATATAGAATCTATGACTTAGATTTATTTTGTATCCCCTATCAAGCACTTTAAATAGGAAAATCTATTGTATGGAAACCAATTTGACAATAAATTTCATATTAAAAACAAAAAAAAGAAAAGAAAATCTAGGACTGAGTCCGCCCTAGGCCAAGGGTCCTCCACAATGGCACCAGAGCTATACGGCTGACAAAAGGGGCTCAAAATAACCTATCGGAAATATTTTATGTAACTGCGGGTTGGATAGAGAAGGTCTAAGACTCAGACCTCATTTCAATTACGAGGCCTCTGTAGCGCAGAATCAAATATCTTTCAGGCCCTGACTCCCATTCTGCATCATTCAGCCACATAATTCTTTGCCGAAACAGAAACATCCCTCATCAAGAAATGTTTATATCCCAACACAGAAAAAAAAACACATTAAAAACTCCTTAGCACTATTTTAAACCTACTCCAGCATGCCAGAATTTTTGCTGTACGTGCATCTGCCACCACTGGACTTCTACTGCCAAGGGGATCATTTCTTTGTCTATATTCTCCAGTGAGGAACTTATAGATACAGTTTTCAGATCAATCCAGTCTCCGGTAAAACAGAGGAAAGACAGCACAAAACCCTGACAGCATTACCTGCCAGGCAACAACTTTTGATTCAGCGTAATTTAAATCATGTGTCTAATTACCTAGTTATTTCAATATAACTGTGTTTTGTATTGACTTTTGGGAAAGCCTCCTTCGTTTGTTATTTTCTCCTACCCTTACGGGAAAAAAAAAATTTAAGAAACCAATAAATTTTTGCAATAGTCAAGCTGATTTCGGAGCTCATGACAATTGCATGAGCTAAAGTGCCTGCCTTTAATGAGGATACACCCTTTTAAAATAGAAACTTGAAACTTTCAGAAGGATGTATTGAGAAGTTTATTATATTCCTTTGTGTTTTATCTTCTTCCTGGTTCTTACAAATGGGCCCTTTTGGAAGAGAAATGGATTCTGCTTAATCTGCCTTAGATCTGATCTGGCTTCTCTTTGAGAAAACTGTAGATGAGACTGACCAGACTTAGCCACACTTTGGGTTCATCTGGCCCAACCTGCAACATCTACAAAAAGCATTTAACTTAACTTCTTGCATCCTATCAAAGTTAGACGCTGTTGAAATAGCCCTTGAATTATCTCTTACCCCAAATCATACAGTATAAGGCAAAGGCTCAAAGCCCAGAAAGTACCGTTGCCCAGACTGAGAAAAGTGAATTCTAAAAGCCTCTTTTGTTTTCCAACAAGGTTAAAATCACAAGTTCAACATGCGATAATGCATAGAAGATTGATACACAGTGTGTATAAACATGGTGACAGAGAATACCAAGAGCCGTCCATCCCATCATGACGCAGTTCAAAATTTGACATGTTTGAACTCTCAACACACTTGGCGAACTTCCGGTAAGCTCTACCAATCATAATTAACCACTAATGAAATTTTACTAGGAAAAAAATTACAAGCCATATTCAAAATCTCTTTATGTCTGAGGGAGCAAATTCCGTGAGAATGATTGCCTTCCTATATAAGAGACTGCCACAGAAAGGCTCAGAAACAAATCCGTCCCCAACAGCTAATAATTCACCTATTATCAAACCCTCTAGAATCATAATACCTCAGTCCCAACTGAGGGGCTGCAAATATGTGACAAAACAATTGATGAATGGCAGTGACCAACTGAATTGGTAATGTGCCTTGGGATTTAGGAACTCCACCCACCCTATGTGTGAGAAGAATTTATGAAGATAACATGACATGCTAATATATTTTTACAGCTTAAACAAGATATTCCATGCCATTTTTGAGCACCACACATAGTTTATCAATATAACTCTTAAGACCTTTATCCCCTTTTGTTTCTTTGCCGCTGCACATAATATAATTATCAAAAAGGTTAAGACTTACGAGTGGAAGCATTTGAACCCTAGACAGAAGCTCTTTTTTTCCCTTCTTTCTCCATTTCTGTTGTGTTCATTGGTTCATTTTGACTTTGGTTGTTTTTGTTGCAATTGTCTGAATACAATCTTCAGCCATGACAGAAACATAACAAAAAATTGTAAATGGCTGAGATGTGACCTTTGAAAAACTTTATTCTTCTTTCTCCTTTGAGATGGGTCAGGTGGTACATCAAATCCTAAAGCAGCATTGGCTAGAGTTCAGGTATCTTTCAGAAAGAAATCAAGGTCACCACCTCTGAAGGACAAAACTGTTAGTTCGTAGGTAGAAAAGACATCAGCTCGGTCCTCTCCCGGCTGTTGGTGAATGTCAGATCTACTTCTGAAAGCTGTTTTCATTCTCTAACACAGTTGAGCAGTTAATTATAGAAAAGTACTTCAGGCTTCTCTGCTTAATCACATTTAAAGTATAAAAAATGTATGCTGCTATATTGAGTGGTCAAGAAAATTCTTGTAAATTGAAAGAGTTAATATATACCAGGCTTGTCACTGCTTGTGATAAAAAAGAACAAGGAGCTAATAGATGGGGAGTCATTAATATATGCCTCACACAATGTACTTTCCCTGAATTAGCTCACTCAGTCCTTACACAACCCTAAGAGATAGAAACTATTATGACGGCCATTTTCTAAATGAGGAAACAAGCTTCTGGAGTTTAAATAAGGTAAACAAAAACAAAAAGCCTAGTAAGTGGAAGAGCTGGAACCTTGAACTTGAGCTTAATCTACTACAAAACCCATGGCCATTAAAAGCTAGATTTAACAGTTTCTGCAAAATTCATACACACTCCATGTTGCTTTGAAATTTTTCAAATACAGAGCATGCCCTGGAATAAGATTTAACCATACCACAAATCCTTTAAAATCAAACAAATATGAGTGAGAAACACCACCAATTGTGAACAGCACGGTCTTGGGAAATTTACTCAAATTCACTAAGGTTCAGTTTTCTCACGTGTATGAAGCTTACAAGATTATTAAAAGGTAAGTAAGATCACATGTGTCAGTACATAGTAAAAGACCAATAAATGGAAGCATTCTCCCCGTTAATCCATTTAGAGATTTTCAATATTTAAGATAACTCAATTCAAAAATAAATGACCTTACACATATTTTCCCTCTTTCGTGCCTACCTGGCATGTAGCAGGTCATTTCATGACTATCTATTAGGAAAAACTGAGTGTTTCTAGAAAGCCTGAGCAGGAAAATATTATCTGATTGGAACTCTAGCAATGACTTCCTCCTATCACACTTGGCCACTCAAGAATTTGTTATGTAAAATGGCAGTAAACTCAGATAAAGTTTATGCTCTCATGTAAGAGCATATCACATTCTAACACTGAAACTTCAAATCACCAACACACAACAGGTGACCTCAGACATCTACAGAAGCATCACTTTAAAAAGATGCGCAAATACATTGCTGATAGAAAAAGATTCAACCATAGGTCTAGAGCTGTCCCACCCACTGGCCACATTGACTACTGAGCATTTAAAATGTGATTGGTTCAAGGATGCCTGGGTGGCCCAGTCAATTAAGCATTGCACTCTTGGTTTCAGCTCAGGTCATGATCTTACAGTTCATGAGTTCGAGCCCCACATCAGCTCTGCACTGACAGCACAAGACATGTTTGGGATTCCCTCTCTCCCTCTTTCTCTGATCTTCCCCCACGCACTCTCTCTCTCTCAAAATAAATAATAAAACTTTTTTAAAAATACACATATACATATATGTGTATATATATATGTATATATATGTGTATATATGTATATATGTGTGTGTATATATGTATATATGTGTATATGTATATGTATATGTACATGTATATGTATATATGTTTGGTCCAAAATGAAATCTACTCTAAGAGTAAAGTAAACATTAGATTTTGAAGACTTAGTATGGGGGGAAAATGTAATATTTCTCACTAATAATTTCATATGGACTACATGTTGAAATAATTCTACTTTGGGGGACACCTGGCTAGCTCAGTCGGTGGAGTGTGCAACTGTTGATCTCAGAGTTATGAGTTCAAGCCCCACATTTGGTGCAGAGATTACTCAAAACCTTAAAAAAAACAAAAAAGAAAGAAATGATTCTATTTTGGATGTATCACATGTAATATTAACATATATAAGACATAACACATTAATTTCTATTCATACAATATTGCAATTAATCTCACATGTTTCCTTTTATTTTTTTAATGTGCTTATTATAAACTTTAATAATGTGAACTTTACTGGTTCACATTTTATTTTAATTGTTCAGTGCTGTCCTGGAGTGTTTACCAAATCTAATCAAGGCAATTTAAAAATAATATAATTTATTAGTGAAGAAAACAGAAAAGACAGGTAAGTACAGAATCTAGGAAACAGATTAAAAATCATTCAGTATATCTTCGGGACTGTTTAGAGAGAGTAAACTCTGACTTTTTTTTTTTTAAATTTTTTTTCAATGTTTTTTATTTATTTTTGGGACAGAGAGAGAGACAGAGCATGAACGGGGGAGGGGCAGAGAGAGAGGGAGACACAGAATCGGAAACAGGCTCCAGGCTCCGAGCCATCAGCCCAGAGCCTGAAGCGGGGCTCGAACTCACGGACCTCAAGATCGTGACCTGGCTGAAGTCGGACGCTTAACCAACTGCGCCACCCAGGCGCCCCTAAACTCTGACTTTTAATGAACAATATTATTTAGTGAAATGGAAATAATTCTACAACAAAATTAATTATTGCATTAATTATTTATTTACAAAAAAAATAATTTTTGCTGGGGCTGTCATAACAAAAACATACTGCAGGGGTGCCTGGGTGGCTCAGTCGGTTGAGTGTCCGACTTCGGCTCAGGTCACGATCTCACGGTCCGTGAGTTCGAGCCCCGCGTCGGGCTCTGTGCTGACAGCTCAGAGCCTGGAGCCTGTTTCGGATTCTGTGTCTCCCTCTCTCTGACCCTCCCCCGTTCATGCTCTGTCTCTTTCTGTCTCAAAAATAAATAAACGTTAAAAAAAAAATTTAAAAAAACATACTGCAGACCGAGTGGCTTAAACAACAGAATTTTATTTTCCCACAGCCCTGGAAGTCCAACAACAAGGTGGGCACAGGTTTGCTTCCCTATGAGACCTCTTTCTTTGATTGATCCATGGCCACCTTCTCATTGTGTATTCACTTGGTCTTCCTCTGATCACAGGTATGTGTCCTAATCTTTTCTTAAAAGGACACCTGTCATATAGGATTAAGACTGAACCTTTATGACCTCATTTTACCTTATTTACCTCTTTAAAGGTTCAATCTCCAAATACACTCATATTCTGAGGCATTGAGGGTTAGAACTTCAACATGTAAATTTGGCAAAGATACAATTCAGCCCACAATACTCAACTATAGTAATTTAAAGGAAACCCATTAGGAATATTTGCGGGGGGGGGGGGGGGGGGGGGGTGGGTTGTTCCTGATTATAGAAAGTTTCTAATGTATTACGGATCTCCTAAGTGAATCTACCTAGCTGAAGGGAAAACTCACTCCAAGTGATCAATATTTGTAATCCCACAGACATGCATTTCTCTTTACAGAAATACTTTGGACCTCTACTTTCTAAATCAACCTCTTGTGGGTCTTTTTAATATGAATCGGTCTCCCAGAGTTTAACCCTCCCTGGAAGGTAATACTTTTCTCTCCAGACACAGTGGAGGCATTCTGAGCATCATTGTACAGTCCGGTGCAGGGCAAGACTATGGACCCAACATTCATATCAGCTGAGTTTTCAGTTACCCTAACAAAGCTCTTTATGATCTATTGCAAATGTTTCTGAATAGCTGGTTGAGTTGATGTGGTATGATAGTTAACAAAGTCCTCAAAATGACACAGACTTGAGATTAAATCCCTGCTCTGCTAGTTTCTAACTATATGATTCAAAGAAGTTTGTTCAGCCTCTTGCATCTCAGTTTCTTCATCCGTGGTAGAAGAAAAATAAGGATCCTCCTAACTGTACGATGAGGATAAGGATGAAATGCCATGATTTAATGAACTTCCTGCTCCAACAAATTTGAACAACTAGTTTTCTCCATCATTCTCTACTTCACCACCTAACACCCAGGTAGACAAGAGATGACAAGCCTTTTCACCAGCTTTCTTTAGGAACTCTGTATCTAGACACTGTGTTTGGTCTGTGGCTAAGGGGCCTATACCCATTAACACAAGCTGGAGTTGCAATTAAAGAAAAGTAACAAAAAAAGATTATGTTTTCAAAAGAGGTCTTTGAAAACGGCACCAAAAATACATTATAAGAGAAGAAGAGAGCACAGAAAACCAGTTTCATGAACCCCATCAGTAGATGTCTTGGGTGTAAGAAAAAGAAAAGGGATTAAAGAAGAAGTAGATTATTAGAAGCGTGTGGTTGGCAATATCAAAAGGGAATTCTGAGTTCAGTTTCCACCCAAAAAGGAATCCAGGAACAAACCCGGGGGAAACTGACCCAAAAATACTACACTCAGAGGTGAAACAAGAGCCATAAGGTGAGTCCAGCTTTCCTGACATATTGGGGAAATATGTTTGAACCAAATCTGAAAAAGTAAGAGCAAATTGTCTCACTTAATTGTAGGAAATAACAGGTTTTATGCCCCCCATGCATGCCCATTTGGGTTCCTTAGAATCCAAGAAGAATTTGAAAAATCTTGTCAACAAGACAAGCAATCTGGAGTGAAAAAATTGTTCCTGACTAGTCTTTCAGAAGGATTACCGTAACGTCTGGTTGGGATTGCATACTTACTTGAATCTTTCCTGAAAAACCTTTAACTTTAAAAAGGAAGCACTCAGTTGCTTCAGAAGTTGAGAACATTAATTACACGTGTTTTTTTTTAATTTTCTGTCATTTTATGAAAATATATCCCACCAAGTAAATGTTGATCCTTATGTCAATGGTGAAAACAGCCCACTGAAGTGCTCTAGCTTTGTATTTCTTTTCCATGAGACTATTCTTTCTGTATACTGCTTGTAAGTTTAATCTAAGCTACATTTGATAAAATTTTCCTTTTTTTAATTTTTTTAACATTTATTCTTTCTAGACAGAGCATGAGCAGGGGAGGGGCAGAGAGAGAGAGGAAGACAGAATCCGAAGCAGGCTCCAGGCTCTGAGCTGTCAGCCCAGAGCCTGACGCAAGGCTTGAACTCAGAAGCTGTGAGATCATGACCTGAGCCAAAATCAGACGCTTAACTGAGCCACCCAGGTGCCCCTCAAATTTTGTCCCTCAGGAACAAAACCAGTAATTGTGTTGTGACCCAAACAGTTTGTATTGGTTTGTCACACTTGTCATTGTCTCATCACTAAGCCTGAGCCAGAAATCTTGAAGTTGCTGTAGGATAATAATATATCTGGCCTCTGATCCCACTAGGGTTTTTTAATCTGTGGTCAAAATATAGATGAGGATGTGGCTATTTGTGACGGTCATTGAATATAGAAATACTTTCACTTGGGTTCACAACTTAATCAGTTAATGCTTACATCCTCATGTCCCCTTTATGTGTTAAGTAGAGTTGAATGACTATTTATAAGAGACATCTAGAGACCAGACAGCTCAAACTTCTCTGGGAGATATAGACAGAGAGATGATAGATGATAGATGATAGAGGGAGAGAGACAGAGATGATGATAGATAGATGACAGAATAGAGATAGATAGATAATGAGCTCTCAGTAGATAATAAAAATAAGTAAGGCCACCCTTTGGTCAAAGACAAGAAGAGCAATATTGCCTAAAATTGAGAGTGAAAATGGGACAGAAAATCTTGAAGACTGGGCACAGGTTCCAGCCAAACATTCTAACAAGCTCTGACATTTGCTTGTGTGCCTGAGAAGAACTAGTCATTCCAGTTTCCAGTATATGAATAGCCCTGTAATTAAAATTACTTTTTCACTTTTTTTAAATGGCAATTTTTTTTCCATTCTGTCAGTCAAATGATCCCTGTACTTGTTGATTTGCCCAAACCACACTTGAGCTGTTTGAGTAATCAGCCCATGATTTTGACTGATAGAGAGCCAGTCAAGAAGAAAAAAAAAAAGGTAAAAATTAGCTAAGAGTTCAACCTTCCACTTTTGTTAGGTAGACATAGCCTTTGAATCAAGAAGTATGACATTTTCAGAAGAGTTCTCAGTAAACATCGTAGATCTCTAATAGCAGCTACACAATGTACAGAGATATTCCATCACTATTAAAATCATTTGATCATCATCAGAATCATTCATGTCATTCCATCACCTCAACCAGGTGCAGAGGCAATTGCAAAGGTGTATTTTCAGGGAATAAATTATTACTGAGGAAAGTAAATGAATCTGTATAAATATACCTCCACAGGGAAGAGTTACATAAATAACAACAAAGCAATGCCCAAAATTCTGCAATCCAGAAAGGATGCTGTTTTATTACCAACTGATTATAAATATTTATTCCACACCTACTGTACATCATATTGGTCCTTTTGGGGGGTAAGTCAAATATATAAAACAGTGATAAAAAAGACAGTTGCTCCAAGCATGCTTAGTTGGTGAATTCTTCCTGATTATCTCGGTCTACGTGAGGAAATAAACATAGCTGAACCCCTTTGATGTGCCAGACACTGTTAAGTGCTGGGAATATAAAAATAAATAAGATGCAGTCCCTGCCACAGATGAAATCACAGTCTAATGGGAGAGAGACTACAGTTCTTACCATCTAACGTGCTAAGCTCTGTAACAGCATGACAATGATGGACAAGATACTAACACAACCATTTCACATAATCGATTCAGTTTGAAAATAGAACTGAGCATATTTTAACAGTAGCTGCAGTAGATGTGGAGTGACAGCTCCATTTTGTCTCCATCACCCCACGTGGAACTCAATCTCTCTAACCCTCGGAGGACTGTTCTCTGTAGAATGGGTAGCTGGAAAGAAAGAGGTCATTCTTTCACCCTACAGACTTGTTCTGGGTGTGTGCCTTCCAAAGCTAGTGTGTTTGCAATCTCAAGTCCACAACAATGGAATTCCCAGGTTCTGTGTTCCCTTCATGAGAAAATATGCAACTGCTTTAGGCTATTTGAAATTTCCCATTCCCACTGAAAACCTTCCACCTCTTAAATCTAAAACATCACATCCCAGTCACAACTTTTTCTCTTCACATATTCTGCACTCTCTTACTTTCATTGATACCTACCGTCAACCTCAGAGAACCTGCCTTATCTTCTTCCCTTTCTCTCCTCTTTCTGGTCTAGGCCTTTGGGATCCATCCCTTCAGATATTCTGTTGTTAACATCCATTGGCTTTGACCTTGTCGATCTCCCTTCTAATGCATAAGGACTGAAACCCCGTGGATCATTCTAACCACTGGTCTGTTCCACTAAATCTGGCGCCAGGAAGAAATGTACTTTACAGCCCTGATGGAGCCTTTGGGGCCAATCAGCAGTCCTTTACATGCCCCTAGTTGGCCCCTTTTCCCATGACCCACAAACAACTTCACTAATTACATTTATTATTTTTCAAACTCCTTTTTCAAACCTTGTCATTCTCATTTGCAGCAGATTATCTTGTCCTCTTCTCTTTTTTTTTTTAGTTTTATTTATTTATTTTGAGAGAGAGAGAGAGAGAGAAAGAGAGAACATGAGCAGGGGAGGGGCAGAGGGAGAGAGAGAGAGGGAGAGAGAGAGAGAATCCCAAGAAGGCTCTGCACTGTCAGTGTGGGGCTCAAACTCACCAACTGTGAGATCATGAACTGAGAGGAAATCAGGAGTCAGACTGAGGCACCCAGGCACCCCTTATATTGTCCTTTTCTTAACATAGAAAACACAAATCATTTAAAAAGAACTTTCTTATAGCCCTGTTTTCCTATATATCTACATATATATATGCCCCTTCTATCACAGAGAATGAGATATCTCACTTCCTGCCCAAAGCTAGTCCTACAATCCACATCTTTCACCCATTCAGGTCCCTGCTCTGCCTATCAGCTCTGTTTTCCCCTGTACTTTGGGGGTTTTACCCTCTGCATATGATATAGTCAAGCCTCTCCTCGTGAGAAAACAAGCCCTCTCTCAACCCTGTGTCTTTCTTAAGCAATCTCTCTAGCTTCCCTTGACCCTCACAACCAAGTTACTTAAGAGTGATCTTTGCCTCCTGCTTACTTCTTCACTCACTGTAATTTGGTTTCTTTCTCCTGTCTACAAAAACTGTTCTGATGAGACCAAATTGCTGTTCATGCTGTTCCCAAATTGCTATAGCCAGTGGATATTTAGCCACTCTATCGTTCTTAATTGTTCCGTAACATTTGACACTATGGTCAACTTTTTCAAACTCTTTTCTTTCCTGGCTTTTATAACATCATATCCTTTGTTTTTCTTCTACCTAAATAGATACTTTTGGAGACTCATCTCTTATTTCTCCACTCCTTAAATATTAGAGTACCCTCAAAGGCTTTATCCTCAGGCCTCATCAATTCTACATGCTAACTCAGTGTTACCTCTTAGGGTTTCAACGTTCACCTATACAATAACATCTCCTGACTCAACATGTCTAGACCTGATCTCACTGTGAATCCAAGACCACAAATGCATCTGAATAAAGAACAATTCTGTATGGATGTCAGTAAGATGTGTGAACACCTTAAATTCAGCACATTAAAAATTGAACTTGGGGGCTCCTGGGTGACTCAGTCCATTGAGCGTCTGACTTCAGCTCAGGTCATGGTCTCGCAGTTCATGAGTTAGAGCCCTACATCAGGCTCTGTGCTGTCAGCACAGAGCTCTGCCCCTCCCCCACTCATTCCCCCCTTTCTATCTCTCTCAAAAATAAATAAACTTTAAGAAACGTTTTGAACTTGAATCCACAGGACACTGTTTAGAGATGTAACATGTAATTATAAAACCAGAATGGCTCTTGACATATACGCAGTTGGCCCTCAAACAATACAGAGGTTAGGGGCGCAACTCCCATGCAATAAAAAAATCCACATATAATTTTTGACTCCCCCAAAACTTAACTACTAATAGCCTACTGTTGACCAGGAGCCTTACCAATACACATATATTGTGTATGTATTATATACTGTGTTTTTACAATGAAGTAAACCAGAAAAAAAGAAAGTGTTATTTTAAAAACCATAAGGAAAAGAAAATACATTTACAGTGCCATATTGTATCCCAAAAAAGTCCATGTAAAAATAGACTCGCACAGTTCAGACCCATGTTGTTCAACTGTATTGTCATTTTTTTGTCTTAACTTTAGAGGGAGCTTTTAGGAATTAATATCCCTTACGGTAAAAAATCATGTGTCTAAAGTCGAGTGAATCTTGTAACATCTTTTTCTATATATTTTTTCCCATAGAAATATGTCCAGAAATAAATGTTCCAAAAGTTAATAATGAATATTTCTGAGTCCAAGGACTTGGGGTGACATTTAACTTTCACTTTATGTCTTCTTGTACCTCTTTAAGTTTTATAGTGAGTTTGTACAATTTTTCAATAGTTTTTAAACTAATCTCATCTCCATCTCTCTCTGTATTTCCTATTCACAAAATAACACCAAATGGTACCATCTTCTAATTTGGATGTAGTCCTTGATTTTTTTTTCTTGCACCCACCTCCTCTTGAACATGTCTTAAATCCATTCACTTCCTTTTCAGTCCCACTGCTCTATTCTAAGTAAGGACTTCATTCTCTCCAACCTCAGCTCTTGCAGTGGCTTTTTGCCTCTAGTCTCAGACCCTTCCGTTCCATACTCCATACTATTGTCAGAAGTTTGTCTCTAGAACCCAAATCCTGGCATGCCATATGCTGTTTAAAATCAGTAGCTTTCAGTAGCCTTCAGAATAAAATCTCAACGACTTGGAATGTCCTAAATGATCTACATGATCTGACCCATGTATTTTCAAAATGGTGACCTTAGACCTTAGGATCAGAGCAAGGTTCAAATCCAAATTCTCTATTTGCTCTCTGGTGACTCAGACAAGTTAATTAACCACTTTGGGGCTGTTTCTTTGCTCGCAAGCTGGAGCAAATGATACTTTGCAGAGTTGTTATGTTAGAGATAACTGCATTTAAGTAGTGGACATAACTTTAGGTGCTCAGTAAATGTAACTTATTATTTTTACTACTACTGCTTTTATTGTTTCCATATAGCCCTTGAGGAGGGACAGTGTCTTATTTACGTTTATATCTCCATCACCTGGGCCTAACATATTCAAGGAACTCAAGAAATATTTGCTAAAAAAATAGTACAGGTAATATTTTGGACTCCTCTTGGTCGCAACTGGGCCTTTGTAGACTGGCTGTGAGCCTCTAAAATTCATCAGTTAAGTCATCTGATCTTTTCCATCTGAATCCAATCATAAAGTTAGTCTTGTGTCTGCATGCAGAGATTACAGAGAATTCTTCTAGCATGCTCCCTCAGTTGATTACTTAAAAATATCAATGCCACACTGCCCGTCTGAATTTGAAAAATTCGCACAGTTCTGAGTCACACCAGATGAATCTAAAAATGTTTCTGTATATACTTGATTATATAATGTCATAGCCTCTTATTCTACAAACTTCAACATTTGTTTTCTTGGATTACTAAAATTGATTTTAAGAGTTCAGATTCTAAAGTCAGATTTATCAATCCATTTGTATTTTGACCCTCATACCCTAAGTTAAAAACCACCAACAAATTCCAAAGTGCTTCAAAGTGCAAACCAATTACGGCTTTGAGCAGTCATTAAATTAAATGCAGTGCATTATTTTGACTAAAGAAAAAAAGCATTGTCTCTGTAAATTTTTATGGAGTACTCCAAAGGCAGGGTTTTCTCATCATCCTCCGAATAAACAAAACCGTAAATTCTACAGACCAAAGAGTAAAATAAAAACAAAATTAAAAATTGGCCACACACACCTGCCTGCTTAGCTGTAACAGATGTGATTAATGTCACAATTTAGTACCCACGCAATAATGAGGTGCCCAAAGAGGACTCGGTAAAGGTAATTAATGCTAAATTCACAGCAGTTTGATTTTTAACCTAAAAAAAAAAAATTGTTCTAAATAGTAAATATTTTCCTATTTAATAATTAAAATGCCTTACATAGGCATGTTTTTTCCACTTCAATAGTATAAATCCAAGATTCTCCAGGGCTAACTGAATGACAAGCTAGTAACATCAATGAGATACACCATACAGCTATAAATGCCACTTCTAGAATTATTAAGATGATGCCATCAGAAATCACGATCCATTCACATTATATCTTGAAATTGTTGGCTGGCCTCCCCTAGACTCTACTAACCCACATTAAAACTCAGTGGCAAGCTAAAAGTTGCATCCCCTTGTGGGGATGGATGGTGAACTTCTGAATGTACAACCTTTGATTCCAGTGGATATGGTGCTATGGTCTGAATGTTTGTGTTTCCCCCAAATTCCTATGTTGAAATCCTAACTCCCAAAGATAACGTTATTAGAAGGTAGGGCCTTTGGGAAATGACCAACTCATGATGGTGAAACCCTCGTGAATGGGTCTAATGCCCCTCTAGCAGAGGCTCCAGAGAACTCCCTAGCCTTTCTACCATGTGAGGAACACAGGGATAAAACTGCCAGCTATGAACCAGGAATAGAGCCCTCCCCAGAATACAACCATGCTGGCAACTTGACCTTGAAGTTTCCAGCCTCCAGAACTTTGAGAGATGAATTTCTGTTGTTTGTAAGCTACACTGTCTACAGTATTTTGCTACAGCAGCCAGAACAGACTAAGACACATACAGTGATGGAAAAATCTACTTGGGTAATTTGAGATCATTATATTAGCAAAGAGCTGGAAATTACATATGGAATACATGAGAATCTAAATGGATAAAATGTAATAACTATGAATAAAAATATTACATTTCCTATGACCAATTCTATTATATAATGAAACATATTGTTGGCAACTTTGCATTAGAAAACTGGAAGAGAGGGCCTGGGTGGCTCAGTCAGTTGAGCGTCTGACTTCAGCTCAGGTCATGATCTCACGGTTTGTGAGTTCAAGCCCCATGTCAGGCTCTGTGCTGACAGCTCAGAGCCTGGAACCCACTTCGGATTCTGTGTATCCTTCTCTCTCTGCCCCTCCCAGCTTGTTCTCTCTCTTTCTCTCTCTCTCTCTCTCTCTCTCTCTCTCTCTCTCTAAGATAAATAAATAAACAACAAAAAAAAGAGAAGAAAACTTGAAGGAGTAATTCACTCAGGAAAGTCTACTTAAATCAATAGGAAACCATATAACAACAGTACTTTTATTTTTGTATAAAGATTTTCTTTCAGATGATCCACAGTAGCTCATAAACACTCATCCTGGATTGGTCAATAAAATGAAGGAAATTACTTAATAGTTTAAGTTAAGAAAATGACCCCTAGAATGACACTCATTACTGTAAAATGTATTCAAAGTAAAAATCTGCTCAAGTGAACATCACCAAAAGCAACATGTCCGACTTATAATGCTAACACCTCAACACAGCAGTGGCAAATATCTTTATTACTTTCAGTTTAATGTAACAAAGCTGCCTACTGATAAGTTGCCTGCTCAAGTTTCTAGAGTCAATATAAAAGGAATATAATATACAGTATCATATAATACTTTCTTGACCCCAGTTTATCCTAGAAATTATTTCTTTTTTATAATGTGTAATAGTCTTAAAGAACTGATCTAGATACCAATAGAGCGTGACTAATTTATACTTGGTTTATAAATAATAAATTAGTGGACAATGGAGACAGATTCTGTAACAGAGCAAAGAACTCACAAAGAATGCAAGAAGTGACGAAGTGTGAGATGGGGTAGCCAGAGCAGGCTAAAAGGTGATGATGTATGAAGTGTAGCTGAAAATCCCAAGGAAGGATGAAGTGAGAGGGCAGTGATCTTGGGGTGGTGGACGTCCAACTGTAAAGTAAAAAATTTTATCTGAGAGATTATTAAAATGACCAGAAGGAAGCTGGATGACTGGTGGGGCTGAATTTTGATAAATGGATAATATATAGAATATTAAGAGCAACACTCAACAACTAAATCTTTAAACACAATATAGATGTCTTGTCTTCAAATTATCTCCTGTCTTCATGTGACTGCAGTGATACATTTTCAGTAAGCAGTCCCCAAAGACTATAGTCTGCCATAATTTAACCTCCATATGTGGATTGTTTTGAAACTCAATAATGTCATAATTTACTTTTAATAAATCCTGGATCCCAAGGATTACTAATGTATTTCTAAATCTCAGTGCTGATTTGTTTTAAAGACAAGATAGTAAGCTCCATGAAGACATCTGAAACACTTCTACAGTACCTGGCATATTGTATATGATCAAAAAGTATGGACTGAGTGAGTGGATGGATGGACAGATGGATGGATGGATAGATGGATGGATAGATGGGTGAGTGGATGGATGGATGGATGGATGGATGAATGGATGGAAGGATGAAGTCAAGATAAATCTGCAACCAAGCAAAGTTAAAACCACACCACAGGTTTTCCACATTACAGTGTGGTAGACCAAAATAGCTCAAAGAACATAAGGCACCTGATGGGTTTTCCTGTACCATTTTTGGTGACACTCATCAAGTCATTGGACTACAGGCTGCTTAAGCCAGAGGTTGCATCTGTGGCACCATCAGCACCCAGCTCTAGGGTTATATGCAGGATCAATTAAGAAAAGTTGTTGATCCACACAAATTCATATTTGTAACAATGTTAAATGAGAAGATTTCATCTAATAACATTGCTCTTCATAAACCGGGGACTATTTTTAACTGTCTTTTTCTTTCCCCAACTATTTTACTGAACTTCTGAACCAAACTGGGTATCTTAACTCAGCATAGCTTACTATATGAATGCATCTATTTCGTTTTGAAATGTGTAAATATGGCCTATAAAGGTGTAATTCCTGGTCTACCTCTGGTCTTCCTTATTCTCATCTTAGCCTTTAACATCATCCTTCATGCCAAACTACCTAAGATATTTTTGGTCCAAGTAGACATTGGTTTCATAGTAATAGGGATTGGGAGTTAATCTGACAATAATTATTGAAACATGCATTTTTAAAAATCTGACATCGAAATAATAGTAAAGTCTTCTATTAAAATATAAACTTTTGGGTGGCCTGGGTGGTTCAGTCTGTTGAGCATCTGACTCTTGGTTTGGGCTCAGGTCATGATCTCATGGTTCATAAGTTTGAGTCCCACATGGGGCTCTGTGATGATGGAGGAGAGCTTGCTTGGGATTCTCTCTCTCCTCTCTCTGCCCCTTCCCCACTCGTGCTCACTCTCTCTCTCTCTCTCTCTCTCTCAAAATAAATAAACTGCATATATATGTATAAACTTTTGATTAATGTGTAAATTTGCTTCTATTTCAGCCTGTCTGAAATAGCCTTCCCATATTATCAACTCTGTATTTAACATTCAGGTGCTTTTACCACCACCACCCTTTGCTCCTAGTATCTCTCCTTTGCATGTATCCACTTTGCGTCTCTTTCCTTATGAAAATTTTACCCTGAAAAGTCTTGTGGTCATTCCTACTCCTTCTTCACTTACACTGCAAGTAGTAAAATGGTTGTACCCCTCAAAAACAGGAGGTACTAGGAGGAAAGTTAGTAAAGCATATCCATGCTTACTGCTAATGAAAGAAAGATATAGAGACAGAGTGTTATCAAGAGGGAAATTACTACTTTTAAGAATTTGAATAAAAGTTAAAATTTGTTTTTTGGAATAACCAGGAATAATAGTAGGAATACCTGGGAATAATAGTCCTAGCACCATAACACATAGGCACTTTGGGGGAAAAAATGCGCAGAATAGGTCAGAGTGCAGGGGGCAGTAAGGAAATCTATGGTCAATTAGATGCAGACTGAAATTTATCCAAGATTTGGATTTCAAAGAGACCATATTGTTCCAATTCATCCCAGTTCTGCTCTTCACAATGAAGAAGAGAAAGTGAGCTGTCAATAGAGATCGCCTTTATTTGATATATTTACAGGATGGGTATGAAGAGGAAGTGGAGGATGCACAATGTCCCCTCTGACCTATTTTCTTGTGTCGTGTGTCATACTGTACAGGGCATGACAATCAGTATGACCAGGGTGGAGATAGCATACCTCTTCTTGGGATGCAGCAGTCATGCAGATGGCCAACAGTCATGGTATCTTCCCTTTGAAGACAAAAGAGGAGAAGGGGAAATCCTTGCCATACACAAAGAAGATGACAGGCTCTGCCTAAATACAAAAGAAGAAAGCAAGGACTTAAAATGTACAACCTAGGCCAGTGGCCTTCATTACAAAAGGTTGGTTTTGAATTTAAGTATGTGCAATCTCTTCAGAATCTAGCAATCAAGAATCTAGCAATCAAGAAAGCAATTACTTTCTTTGGGAAGTAATCCTGAAAAGTACCAGGAAAGAAGTGGGGAATTGAAAATAGAGAAAGGAATGAGGCCAATCAAGAGTATGTTTTCAAGCAGGCTACAGTTATTAGTGACTAGAGTTTCAGTCCCACTGAAGAATCCAAGGAGACAATGAGCAATATGCCTCAGAGATAGTCCAAGCTAGGGATATTTGCCCTCCAGTTCTATCACACATTGCCCAAGAGCTACCCCCAAGGGGTCTGAATGCCTCAGCACTCCCTGCATGTCCTACCCACAGGCCAAATACACTCCAGTAGCCAGAGAAGATCTTACACAGAATCCCACATACTTGCTGCACAAAGCAGAATAGCTGGGCAGGTAAATGATGGGTACTGAGCAGATAGAACAAGGCATCAACAGCATTTGCTACCCCTAATTCCCATTAGATTGGACTCCAAAATACCAATATATTTATCATCTGATCAAAAAAATGAGGGAAGAGAAGTAAACTATCTTTGTATGAAAGAAAATGCTGCAGGTAAAAGAAGATTAGAGCATTAATTTAAAAGAAAACTTCCTTACTGTAAATTTCTTGGGCCTTTTAGAAACTAATATTAGGTTAGAACAAGGGTTGGCATTCTAAGACCCTCATGCCAAATACAACCTGCCAACTGTTTTCATACAGCTCCAAAGCAAGGGTTGTTTATATTCTTAAATGGTTGGGAAAAGGTAAGAAGAAGACACTTTCATGACCCGCAAGATATTTTCTATGATATGCAAATAGCAATGTCCATAAACATGTATTGGAACACAGCCACAGTCATTCAGTTATGCAATATCAATGGCTATGCTGTCCATGGCAGGGTTGAGTAGTTGTGACAGAGACCATACGGGCTTAAAAGCACAAGTTTTCTTCTCTGGCCCTTCACAGAAAGTTTGCCAACTGTAATTTAGAACCTGACTCAGTCTCAGGTAATCTTCATGATAATAGTGATTCCCTGGGGTGGAGGGAAGGAACAGTCTCTTCCCTTTTTTTTTTTTTAAGGAGAATTAAAACCCCTAATTAGGCTCCATCTGTCAGTCTCTGGCTTCTTGGACAAGGATGACTGTTATCTTTTCCACCCCTAAATTGATCAGAGCAGAACAAACAGTCTCCCATTATTGCCAACATAAAACTTAAGGTTTCTCAGGGGTAAAGCATGTTCCTTAGAATGAGATTCTTACAAACAGTAATAGAAATGGAATAAACTTTAAGATTTAGAATCGCTTTTTTCCTCCAATATGAAACATAACACTTTGCAAACACCTGCTCCATTTTGAGTTTCTCCAGACATAAATTCACACTGGAAACCAACGTTTGAACCCTTGAAAAGAAGCTAATTTTGAAACAGGAGATGAAAAGATACCACCCCACAGGGTAACTAGAGAGAGAGAGAGAGCGAGAGAGAGAGGACACAACAGCAGGTGAGAGAGAGTTTAATTAATATCATTTAATCATCAGGCACCAAGCTAATACATTATCAAAGGAATAAAGATTTAGATAAACGATTGGACATAGAGCGAAAGAATTAAAACTGGTAACTTTCATCAGATCCCAAGGGAATCCAATATGCCAAGTTTAATCTGGTACCTAACCACATGGTTCCTTGTTCCGTCATGGAAACAGGGACTAGATATGTAAACCAGGTCTTTTCCAGGGAGTGTTACAGTGATCTATGGGTATGCTATAAATCAGCACTGCGTCCCTCAGGATGCCAAAGTCCATTCTCAAGGCCTTGTTTACAGGAGAACATCAGTATTCTCTGGGCACACACGTCAATGCAAAGAGAACTTTAAATAGCACAAGAGAAAAGCGTTCCTGGTAGTCATACAGCCTATGAGAAACTTTGAAGTACAAATGAGAAGTGGAAGTGAATGTTAAACGTATGCCTTGTCCTAAAACTTCATGAAAAATGAAATGTACAAGAAAAGTTGGATCCCTGCCATGACACCCATTACAGTGTAGACTAAGGCTCTGACCTTTTGGGTTATACTTACTGTGTTTTTGACACATTTGGTCAATTAAAACGGGTGAAGTGTAATTTGTTTTTCTTAAGTTTAATACAGCACGTCAATAGAAGTTAACCAAAATTTATAGTTGGAACACTAAAGCTGCCACATGCACTTAAACAAATGAACACAATTTATCACGGTTGAAATAAAGAGAACATCACGGGCATTTGACTTTATACTTCACATAAGCGTGTTGCCAAATATAGGAAAGTAAGCTCCTTCTCACACTTCCAATGGAAAAGACATTTTGGTTCACATTAAATATTGGTGTGAAAAGTCTGGCAGGTATCCAGTCCTAAGGAGTGTTAACGTTGGCACTTCCACTGTGTACTTTTACTATAAATTGTTGTAGCGTTTATTTGACATGGAATACCCAAAGGATTGATGAGCAAAGAAAGGAAGATTTTTTTTTATTGTGCCATATTACCTTTTTCAGACATCTATACTAAGCCTTTACATCTTCCAAGTCTAAACAAGCAGCCACCTGTATTCAATCGGTGCAAGATATTTTTCATGAAACTATAGCTTGCCTTTTTATAAACCTATAAAAGCACACATTTTCCATTTTATTAGTCAGCAAAGCAGTGGTGGATTTAATAATAAAACTTATAAATGCAGTTTCTTTATAGACAGTTGAGCTTTTTTTTTTTTTTGCTTGTTTAAAATACCACGAGAACAACCAAATTTATTTCACAGTTTCTGTCTCTATCACAGAGAAACAAGGAGCTACGATTTTGTACATCTTTACATTAAAAAAATTCACCTAGCACTCAGACCATTTATATAGCAGCCTACAGACTCCCAAAGATTTAAGAGAAACACAATACCGCTAGGGGAAAATTATCTGCTACCATCAAATACATGTATTTGATTTTGACATTCATAATATGTATGTCACTACATACAGCTACAGCAGTCATGCACTTTGAATTTCTTTTTTTTTTTATTTTTTCAATATTTATTTATTTTGAGAGACAGAGAGAGACAGAGCATGAGAGGGAGGGGCAGAGAGAGAGGGAGACACAATCAGAAGCAGGCTCCAGTCTCTGAGCTCTCAGTACAGAGCCTGATGCGGGGCTTGAACCCACGAACTGTGAGATCATGACCTGAGCCAAAGTCAGACACTCAACTGACTGAGCCATCCAGACACCCCTTGCACTTTGTGTTTCTAAATAAATTTGTGTCTCTTTTTTAATTAAATATACGTATACAACATACACAATAATTAAATATACATATGCACAGAATCTCGCTATTATAAAATGAAATTTTAAGGTAGCAATACGTAACCCATATGATATTGGTAAGATTTAAAACAGTGGTACAGGGGCGCCTGGGTGGCTCAGCTGGTTAAGCGGCCGACTTCGGCTCAGGTCATGATCTCGCGGTCCATGAGTTTGAGCCCCGTGTCGGGCTCTGTGCTGACAGCTCAGAGCCTGGAGCCTGTTTCAGATTCTGTGTCTCCCTCTCTCTGACCCTCCCCCGTTCATGCTTTGTCTCTCTCTATCTCAAAAATAAATAAAGGTTAAAAATTTTTTTTTTAAATAAAATAAATAATAATAATAATAATAATAATAATAAAAACAGTGGTACACCCATCAATGAGGGAGATACAGGAGAGTATGCTGGAGGAAGTATGGATTGTTACAGCCTTTTGGAAAAACAGTCTGGCAATATCTGCTAAAATACAAATCACATACACTTTTCTTTTCTTTTTTTTAATTTTGTTAAAAGTTTATTGATTATTGCGAGACAGTGCAAGCCAGGGAGGTAGAGAGAGAGAGAGGGAGGCACCAAATCAGAAACAGGCTCCAGGCTCTGAGCTGTCAGCACAGAGCCCGATGCAGGGCCCCAACTCAAGAACCATGAGATCGTGACCCGAGCCGAAGTCGGACGCTTAACTGAATGAGCCACGCAGGCGCCCCAAATCACATACACTTTTCAAACCAACATCTCTGTTACCGGTAATCTGTACCATAGAAATAAAATACTAGTATATACGGATAGTTAATGCAGTTTTTTTAGGGCAGGGACAAAAAATGGGGGTGGGGGGAGTGAATGTCTATTAATGGGTAAAAGTTTTAATAAGCTGTGGTTAAAAACATTCCATGAAATAACATACAGCAATTACAAGGAATTTTATGAATCTATAGTCAATGATTAAAAAGATTCCCACAACACTCTTTGGGACTGCCTGCCCTTGGCCCCTACAGTATTAATAAAAGACATTTTTATTTTGTAACTATTGAAACATTTCATAATTAGTTCCTAAAATAAATGTTAGCTTCTGGGGTGCCTGGGTGGCTCAGTCATTTAAGTGTCTGACTCTTGATTTCAGCTCGGGTCATGATCCCACAGTCATGAGACAGAACCCCACATCGGGCATTGTGCTCACAGTACAGAGCCTGCTTGGGATTCTCTTTCCCCCTCTCTCTCTGCCCCTCTGTCTCTCTCTCGCTCTCTCCCTCTTTCAAAAATAAAAATAAATAGACTTAAGAAAAAGAAATTTTAGATTCACCATAAAGTAGAGGAAGTAAATACATTCTTAAGTTCTGGAAAAAATAAAATAAAATAAAATAAGATCAAATAAAACAAAATACACACAAAAAACGATGTCTACAACATGCTATTAAATGAGAAAGGCAAGAGACAGAGAAAAATATATATCATCCTACCTTTCTAAACCAAACAATACCAAAATATTTAAATACATATATAACTCTAAATGTGTGTGAATATATGTAAACATGTATGTGAATATAATCATATGACCACAAATTGAAGTAGGCCAAGATACATACGAGGTTGGTAACATTGATACCTAGGGCTATTCAGCTGGTGGGAGAAGAGATAATGAACAAAAAGAAAATTGTGGGTTTTTTTAAGTTTATAAAATAAAAACAAAATTATTATATGATCATCTTTTGCTAAAATCTTTGGGGAAAGGAGTGTATGTGTATGTTTCTAAAAAAGGTACATGAAACAATAATCATCAAAACATTGATGGTATTTTTCCTCAATGTGCAGAGATTTTGGATATTTCCTTTCTCTTTTGTTGGCTGATTTTTTTTTTTTTTAACGTTTATTTATTTTTGAGACAGAGAGAGACAGAGCATGAACGGGGGGAGGGTCAGAGAGAGAGAGACACACAGAATCTGAAACAGGCTCCAGGCTCTGAGCTGTCAGCACAGAGCCCGACACAGGGCTCGAACTCACAGACCGTGAGATCATGACCTGAGCCAAAGTCGGACGCTCAACTGACTGAGCCACCTAGGCACCCCTGTTGGCTGATTTTTTTAAACAAGGATTATTATTATATACGATGAAAGGGCTATTTGCATTGGAGAGAAAAAACTAAGAACTATAGAAAGAATATACTAGCTTAAATTTCTCTAAATAAAAATACTCACTATGGGAGAAATTTTTAAGGCTTGAAATGCAAAAAAAAAAAAAAAATCTTACTTTTCAAAGGAAAAAAAAACGGGAAAAAGTCATGAGGAAAAGGATGTGGTATATGCCACCAATAGGTCTCACTATCCATTCTCCCCTTTTGTTTGCCATTATGAGATTGTCTTTGTGTTTCATCCGGACAAACTGGCACTGAGACTAAACACTGTATTTTGCATTCTCCTTACAGGTAGGAATGCAGGAAGGTGCCTAAGTTCTGCCAGCTGATTATAAGCAGAAGTGAAGTATGCAATCCTCAGCCCTGGAACATGGAAGCGGCAGCGTGAGCCACATGCAACCACGCAGACCAGAGCAAGCCCAAGGGACTACATAGAGCAAGAAAAGGCAAGGTTATCATATCATAACCCCGGACTGCATATGCTTGAATTGGCACAAATACACTTTTATTGTTTCAAAGTCGCCGTCACTTTATTCTTTACGTTGTGAACAGTCAATACACTCTACAACAACAGAGGTTCGTACCTAGGCATGAGCTACCTTAACAAAACTTAAAATAGCAAATATTAATTCAGTGGTCAGTTGGTGATCAGCAAGAAAACAGATACAGTGGGCTGGAAAGTCTGGTGATCCTTCTTGTCATGGTAGATGACGTGATAAACTGACTCTCGGATTAGCTGTGGACTATAATATCTTACGAATACAGATCACATGCAGATAGAGCTTATGAGTGAGACCACCTGGGAAAAAACTATCAAAATACGGGTAAGAATTGGCTCTTTCTTGCCAAGTTTGGCAGTCCTGCAGGAGAGATCAGTTCAAGAGAATTAGAAGATATTTCTGTAGAGGCAGATTTTGCAGGAGATAAGACTGGCCCAGCCCTCTTCAAAACACCACTGAGAATGGGGACGGTCTAGAGGCAAAGATAGTGCCTTTTGCCTTCTCATCCAAGACTCCCCTTTCAAATGACCAGCCTTGTCCCGGGTGGGCAGAGGCAGCAGCTTCCAGGGTGGCCTGGGCGCCAGCATGAGTGTGGTCAGCGGCTACAGTGGGGCCAGGGAAGTGGGCAGGATCACGGTTGCATCAGTGAACCAGAGCCTGTGGAGTCCCCTTAAGCTGGAGACAGACCCCAGTATCAAGGCCGTGTGCACCCAGGAGAAGGAGCAGATCAAGACCCTCAGCAACAAGTTTGCCTCCATCGATAGGGCTGGCACCTGGGGCAGAAGAACAAAATTCCGGAGACCGAACGCAGCCTCCGGCAGCAGAACACAACTCGGAGCCACAGGGACATGTTCTAGAGATACATCAGCAACCTTCACCAGCAGCTGGACATACTGGACCAGGAGAAGCGAAAGCTGGGTTTAAAGCTTGGCAGCAGGCAGGGGCTGGTGGAGGACTTCAAAAAGCAGTACCCGGAGATCAAAGAGCACGCTGTCGCTGATGCAGAGCAGCGCAGGGAGCTGTCCGTGAAGTTCACCAATGCCAAGCTGGCACGGCTGGAGGCACCCTGCAGTGAGCCGAGTAGGACATAGCATGGTAGCTATGCGAGTACAAGGAGCTCGTGAACATCAAGCTGGCCCTGGACATTGGAGATTTCCACCTACTGCAAGCCCCTGGAGAGCGAGGAAAGCTAGCTGGAGTCTGGGATGAGAACATGAGTATCTATACTAAGACCACCAGTGGGTACTCAGGTGGGCTGAGCTCGGCCTACAGCGTCCTCGTGAGCCCCGATCTCAACTATGGCCTGAGCATCTTCTCGTCTGGCGGGGGCTCCAATTTCTTCAGCTGCGTCAGCTCCTCCAAGGCGGTGGTTGTGAGGAAGATAGAGATCCGCCACGTGAAGCTGGCATCCAAGTTGTCTGGTATCCTGTCCACCTGAACAGCCACTGAGGTCTCTCCCAGCCACCCCTCTCATGGCGGCCATAGAGCCTTTGGGGGAAGGAGCTGTGCTGGGGACTGTCAGAAACAGGAGGACCCACCTGAGGCTCCGCTTCAGTCCTCAGCCTGCCAGCGGGAGGAGTCTAGTGCCCTGGATACCCCATCTTGCTCATGTCCCCACCTAAAAGCCAAGTCAAGGAGCCTGGGTGACTCAATCGCTAAGCATCCAATTCTTGATTTGAGCCCAGGCATGATCTCAGGGCAGTGAGATCGAACTCCACATGGGGCTCAGGGCTGGGCATGAAGCCCACTTAAGATTCTCTCTCTCTCTCTCTCTCTCTCTCTCTCTCTGCCCATCCCCTGTGTGTGCTCTCTCTCTGTCTCTCAAAATACACATTTAAAAACTAAAAATATAAAAAAAATAATAAAAGCCAAAAGCCAGTTCAAGTGCCTTTTCCCAAATAAAGCCTCAGATGGCTCTTCCAAACTTCACACAAAAAAAGTATAAAGACACAAAATAATAAATAACAAAGGAGAAATAAATTGACAAAATTTCGAAAACCATGAGTCCACGCTGTGTAATTCTATGAAAATAAATGTGAAAACCCAGCTAAAACAGTCAATTTCATACAAAATACATTTATCAAATTTGACCTTCTCTGTCCGGGTATTAGTTTTCCATTGCTGCCATAAAAAGTCACCACAAACTTGTGGCAGAAAACACCACGTATTTATTATTTTATAGTTCTTAAGACAGAAATCCACTATGGGTCTCATTGAACTAAAATCAACATGTCAGCAGGATGGTTCCTTTTATGGAGGTTCTAGAAAAGAATCTGTTGCTGGCTCATTCACGTGTTGGTAGAAATTATTTTCTTGTGGGTGTATGAACAAGGTCCTTGTTTTCTTACTGGCTGTCAGTTAAAGGCTATTCCCTGCTTCTAGAAGCCACCCATATTCTTTGGCTCATGGTCCCTTAATCCATCTTCAAAGTCAGCAATAGTAAAACATTGTATCTCTGTGACCCAGCAAGAAAAAGTTATTTACTTTTAAATTCTCAAAAAATTAGGCAGTTCAGGATAATCTCCTCATCTGGAGGTCCCTACCCTTAATCACATCTGCAAAAATAACCTAGTCATAGGTTCTGGGGGTTAGGGCATGGATATTTTGGGGGCCATTGTTCTCCTATCACAGATTCAAGTATGCATTTCTTATATATATATATATATAAAAATTTCGGATTAAATTTCAAAAGAGAAATGGAGAACTGGCCCTCAAAAATGACCATGTGCAGATAGTTTCACAGGGGAGCTCAGTCAAACCTTCAAAGTGGAGATAATCCAATGTTATATAAATTTTTCTAAACATAGACGTTTCCAAAAATCCTTTTACAAAAAAGAAGTATCAATACATAAACCTAATAACATAGCATAGTAAAGAAAAACAGAAACCAATCTTACCTTGGAATATTGAGGCAAAAAATCTTAAGCAAAATATTAGGAAATAGAATCCAACCGCTCATTTAAAAATTAATATATCACGGGGGTGCCCAGGTGGCTCAGTTGGTTAAGCTTCCAACTTCGGCTCAGGTCATGATCTCACAGCTTGTGAGTGTGAGCCCCGCGTCGGGCTCTGTGCTGACAGCTCAGAGCCTGGAGCCTCCTTCATGTTCTATGTCTCCCTATCTCTCTGCCCCTCCCCCGCTCATGCTGTCTCTGTCTCTCAAAAATAAATAAACGTTAAAAAAATAAATATATCATGACCAGTTTATTACATGAATGCAAGAGTGATTTGGTATTAAGACAGTGGCTCAGACAGTTAAGTGCCTGACTCTTGATTTCAGCTCAGGTCATGATCTCACGATTTGTGAGATTGATCTTTGCATTGGGCTCTGCACTGTCAGCGTGGAGCCTGCTTGGGATCCTCTCTCTCCCTCTCTCTGAGCCCCTCCCCCACTCATGCACGTGGGTGCACACTCTCTCTTAAAACAAATAAATGAAACTTAAAAAAAAAAAAGAAAGCCATTACTATGATCACCATCTGAAAAGATTGTTTAAAATTACTTGACTATGACATAGACACTGAAAAAAATGCAACTAAATTCAAAAGTCGTTTCTGATAAAATACTTCATAAAATAGAAAGCCATAGATGTTTCTTTAAATTAATAAAATAAATTTCCCTCAATCTTAAAGCCAGCATATTATTTATTATGTAGACACTAGAAGCATTTGCACTAAGATCCAGAATAAGGCAAAATGCCTGCTATTCTTTTTAACTATTTAACACAGAATCAGACTTACTAGCTAGTGCAATGAAACAAGAAAAAAGAATTTGAGATAAAAGAATCAGAAAAGAAATAAAATCATCTCTACTTTCACCTGGTATAATACTTTACTTGGAATATCTGAATCAATGATAAAATTATTATAAATAAAATAATTCAGTAACTTAGCAAGATACAAGATTATACAAAATTTTGCAGCCATAATATATATAAGTAATAACCAATCAGAAGATATAATGACAGAATAAAGACATCAACAAAAATAAAAATGAACATTTTGTAAATTAACAGTTATGTACAAACCCTATATGGGTGACATGGCAAACACCCTATAAGAAAAAAGGAAATTGAATGAATGGACTCTTCATTAGAATCACTGAACTGAAAACAGGTATCAGGTCTCCTCCTAGTTAATATGAATGTAATGTGATTTTCTAAAAAAATATATAAATGAGATTTTTTTTCTAGAATTAGATAAGTTGGCTCTAAAAGCCATGTATGTATTTAAATGCATTTAAAATTATATGATAAGCCACTTATTAAAAAAAAAAAAAAGCCAAGAGGAAACTAATTAGCTCTCCTATGTACCAAAACATGGCATATGAGCAAACAGCCAACCAACTACAACAGAAAGGAAAGTTTAAAAATAAACACAACTACATATGGAAATTTAGAATATAATTGAGACAGCATTTCACACCTGTGAGGACAAGATGAACTCTTTAATAAATAGTGATGTGACAAATGGATAGTCATTTGGAAAAAGAAAATATGTAAGAGAAAAAAGATAAATGCCAATCTAGGAGAAAACACACAAAATGTATATCAAAGATAAAGAACTAATCTGGGGTGCCTGGCTGGCTCAGTTCTTGGGGTCATGTCTGAGCCCCATATTGGGTGTAGAGGCTACTTAAATAAATAAATAAATACACTAACTAGCTAACTAATTTTAAAAAAAAAGAAGAAGAAGAAGAAGAAGCTAATCTTCCAAATATACAAAAAACTCTGGGCAAGGACGAGTAATTTTTTTTTATTTTCTTCCAGCTTTACTGGGGTGTAATGGACAAAATTTTAAATTATTTAAATTGAAATAATTACATTTAAAATGTTTGTTCATATTTGATTAAAATATGTTTATTCATTCTGAAAATGTTTATTGAGAACCTACTTCCTGTAAAGTTTACCACCTGAATTTGGGACGCGGGATAACAATGTGCGTGGACATCTCTGTTCAAAGTAGGAAAATCCCCTCGAAGGCCTTTCCACCTCAGGAGCATCAACTGCTCTACTAATATCTCACACATGTTTTTCATTTCACTATTTGCCTTCTTGAGGATCGTGGAATGCAGAATAAGCCACGAAAAGGACTATAAATACCCTTTGATATTTTAAGATAAGAAAAATATCCCTATTCATCATGATATTTATTTGAAAACTTGTAAAATGCAGTTCCTCGGGATATTTTTATTAGAATATAAGGTCCTAATTTTAAAAGTAAATTTCAGTACCATCTTTTGTTTGCAACCAGTAAAGTAGTCAATTATGTGTTACTTTAACCCTGATTTTAACTTGAAATATCTAATAGGACAGTAATTGCATTATTCTCAATTCAATATTGGCCTCTATATTTTACGTCACTCACAGCTCTAAGAATTCGGAGCTTGGAGTCCTCCATTATTTCTTACTCAAACATACAGAGTTCAAGTTGCTTAATATCTTATTTAATAATTTTAGTTAAACAATGGTAACGAAATTGTTACAGATTTCCCTCCTAATGGGTCATTCTTTTTACCATAAAGGGAGTCCAGGAGACTAGGGCAACGTAGGCTTCCCACCTGACAAGAGAACTATACCCACTTTTGTATTATTTACACAACAATGATCAAGGCCCAGGGCATTTCCTGGGGATTAATGGCTGACTGGGAGATTGGCTGAAGGCCATTAACTTGAGGCAGTCATTAATTTTCTTTAGAAAACCTGGTTTAAAGTCATATTTTGATTATAAGATCAATAACACACACCCCTCATCACCACCACCACAAGGAACTCACTGGAAATAACTTTTTTTCTGGAATTTTTCGTAAGTACCTTCAATCTGTAGGTTTGAAGAAAATATTTTTAAAGAAATGCCACTGAAACCAACTTAGTAACATTGACAAGCCTCATCACCTAATCATCAACGTCATGTACATCTGTAATGGTTTCCTGTCTGCCCTGATTTAGGAGTCAAGCTAAAAATAAAGTCTCTCTCTCTCTCTCTCTCTCATTCTCTCTCTCTCTCTCCCCACCCTTGCTCTCTTCCTCCTTCCCATCCTCCTTTGCTCCCTCCATTCCTCCTCCCCTCTCTCTTTCCCCCTTTCCTTCCTAGCGGCTTTTTTCAGCAAGTTTCCACTGAAGGTATAAATCTGCAAAAGCAGCATGTGGTGGGGCACACAATGTACAAATTATTGGAGAGCAAGTGGAATTATGACTCTACAGTGTTCCTCAGAAATAAATGTGTGTGTGAAAGGACTGTTCCTTCTTAGCAACTTAACTGAAATGGATCTAAGAAAACTGGAATTCACGCCATTAAGTAGGCCTAATTTGCCTTG
Source organism: Panthera leo (assembly GCF_018350215.1). Classification (NCBI taxonomy): domain Eukaryota; kingdom Metazoa; phylum Chordata; class Mammalia; order Carnivora; family Felidae; genus Panthera; species Panthera leo. The sequence continues at coordinate 54,839,924 of NC_056682.1, forward strand.
TCACTGCTTGGATGGTCTGAACACTGAGACCAGCAGGAGGAGGACCCTGACCCAAACCCCAGTCCAGGAAGTCAAGAGCACCAAAAGGCATTGGAGCCCTGAAAGAAGCAAGAAAACATATTGTAAAATAAATGCTAAAGAACCTTAGGAACTGAATTTCAGCACAGGAAAGTGTATGATTAGGGCAGCACCACATCAAGCAGGGGGGGAGTTCTCTCCATCGATGCTCTAGTTCAGACCTATTTAGAGATTTAGTTCAGATCATCCCTCTTCTGCCTCTCAAAAGTCCCTACATTCTTTTAGGCTAGGAGAAGAGTACAACTAACTTCCTAAACAGTAAATATGATAGTTAAAGAAATTGCATCAATCCATTTTCCTCATCTTTAAAATAGGGATAATGTGAATTACATTCTCATGTGCCATTCAAGGGCAAGGTATTATTATTTCATGTAGTAAGAATGACTAGTCACCTAAGATGCACTAGAAACAGCACGTGAGGCATGATATGCAATTGGAGCCCCCACCCACCTTCTTTCTCTTGATCTCATTTCCATTCCAGCCACTCCTTACCCTTGAAATAAGCGATACTGTCATATTCTCACCTGTCAATGAGCTTACATCACTTCCTTGTAGATCCATCTCTTGGAGGCTATGACATAGCTCTATGTATCAGGTACTTCCTTCCCTCCTTCCCTTATCTCTATTCCTCCCACCCCCACTAACCCTCCACCACCACCACTGTGTATATTCAATGCACAGACAGGGAGAAGTGGTGAGTCAGGAAAAGCAAAAGAAAAAAGGCTTTGAGAGTGAAAGGCAGAAATAATTGGTTGGTGCTGAACTCCTGAGGTTAATGGACATCCATCCTTCCCACAAGTAAGGAAAATCTACAGTAAGTGACTGAGCTGATGAGAAATACAAAAATAAATTTAAAATAATCCCCATTCCTTAGGAGCTTACAATCCATTAACAGAAAAAAAAAAAAAAAGAATACAAATTGTTGTAGCATGAATTAGTAGGCAATAAGAACCATGTGATAGACCGTAGTCTATGAGTGATTTGTTAGTTTGGTGTTTACTTCTGGTTGGGAGAATCAAGGAGAACTTCATGAAAAAGATGACTAAATAATCAGAGACTGCCTTACAAGCAAAGAGAACAGCTTAAGGTGTCAAGGATAAAAATATGGGGGGATTGTCTGAGAATCATGAACACTCTAACTCATCTAAAGCATGCAGAGTACAAAAACACTGTGAGACATAACTAGTATAGATTGAGGTCAAATAAATCGTAGAGGTCTCGAAAGGCCAGCTAAGAAATCCTGGGGAAAGAATGAAAAATTTGAATAAGATAATGATGTGAAAAGAGTTGTATGTTAAAATCAATCAAATATCAAGAGATGTTTAGAATGGATTGAGGGGGAAAATTGGATATGAGTCAATTATGACACAATTTAAATAGTTCAAAGCTGAGCTATCTAGACTTGTAAGTCATGTAGCATCAGTAGGAATTGAAAGGAGATTAACAAAAGAGCCAGTGAGTAGATGTAGGCTATTGGCAAGGTCCTATCTTTCATGTTGGGTGGTACTTCACTTAATTATTGTCATTATTATTATTTTAAAACAGAAGAACAAACAAATAAATAAATAAAGTGTGGGGGGCACCTGGGTGGCTCAGTCAGTTAAGCTCTTGATCTCAGCTCCACTCCGACTCTTGATCTCAGCTCAGGTCTTGATCTAAGGGTTGTGAGTTTAAGCCCCATATTTGGTTCCACCCTGGGCGTGGAGCCTACTTTAAAAATATTTTTAAAAAATAAAATAAAATGTGGCCATGAATGGACCAATGATGAAAGTGTTGTGAACCAAGGATTATAACTAATCTGTGTCCCTAAAACTTAAAAAATAATAACAAAATTTCTTCAGGAGGGAAACGCCCTGAAGAATAATACTGTCCCTTGAGAGAAATGGCTTACTCGACCAGAAATAAAAGGGGGGAGGGGGGAGGGCCTCAGGGTACAAATAAACCTGGCCCCGAATTCTGGCTCTTCTCTTTACAAACTCAATGACAGAGTCACCAGCTTAACTTCTTTAAGTTTCTTTGTTCTCACTGGGAAAATAGAAACATTTATACCTACTTTCAAAGACATTGTGATACTTAGATGATAACAGTGTTTTTTGGCAAATACTAGATGCTCAGTAAAGGGTGATTGATTACATAGGTGTAACAACTATATGTGATTGATTACAGTATAGAGGGAAATGAATAAACATAGGTGATTGATTACAGTATAGAGGGAAATGAATAAAACATTATTCCAAGGCTTTGAGCCTAGATAGATGGCTAAAAATAATCATGTTATTCATGGAAATATAAAAGTCAAGAAGTATGAAACAAATTTTAGGAAGATTTTTCCATTTTATCAGTTTTCATCTTATACAACCTATATAAATCCCATACCATCACTAGAACATTCAAATATTTGAAGACATAAAAGCCAAAATATATTAAAATATAATATAATTCATATTTAATGAAATACATAAACCCACATATCCAAGACATGTCATGATCAAGTAACTTAAAATCTTTGTGATAGGAAGGTCTTGAAAGTAGCCAGAGAAAAAATATATTACACAAAAAGAAACTAAGATAAAGATGACATCAGATTTCTCATCAGAAAAAGACAACCCAGAAGATAGTGGAAAAACATCTTTAAAGTTCTAAAAGGGAAAAAAAAACTGTCAACCTCAAATCCTTTATTCAGCAAAACAACAGTAAACTAAACACACTTTTCAAATATACAAAAGCTGAAAGAATTCATCACTAACACAGCTGAAGTTCAAGAATTGATACAGAAAGTCTGTCAGCCACAAGAAAAATGATATCAGATGGAAATCATAAGCTACACAAAGTAACAAAGAGCACCAAAAATGGCAATGACGTGTTTTTAATTACTTTTTTCTTATTAGTTAAGTATCTTTATATTTTTTAAAGTTTATTTATTTTGAGAGAGAGAGCAAGCACAAGTGGGGGGTGGGCAGAGAGAGAGGGAGAGAGAGAATACCATGTGGACTCCACACTTGAACTTGAAGCCATGAGCCATGCGATCATGATCCAAGCTGAAATCAAAAATATATGACAATAATGACAGAAAGGCTGGGAGAAGAAAATGTGATAAAGATTTTATATAGTATGTAAAGCAGTATAATATCATCACTAGAAGTTAGAATATGATAAATTTAAAGATGTTTACTATAAACACCAAAGCAACCACTAAAATCACACAACAAAGAGTTCTACCTAATAAATCAACAACAAGAATTAAAGGGAGCAATAAAATATTCAATAAATCCAGAAGAACACATTTAAAAAAAGATGACAAAGGAGAATAATGAACAGATAGAGCAAATAGAAAGCAAATACCAGGATTTAAACTCCACTATATTAATAGTCTCATTAAAATGTTAGCGTTCTACACACACGAGTCAGAGACAGTGATTGATTAGATCAAAAAAAAAGAAACAAAATACTCAGATTAGATCAGATTAAAAAAACAAAATACTCAATTCTGTATATTGCCTATCAAAAAAATTAAATATAAATAAAAATGGATTAAAATTAAAAGAATGAAAAAAGATGTACTATGTGAACAGAAATCAAAAGATGGGGGTGCCTGGGTAGCTCAGTCAGTTAAATGATTGGTTCTTGATTTTGACTCAGGTCATGATCCCACGATTCATGAGATGGAGTCCCACCGTCGGGGTCTGCACTGACAGTACAGAGCTTGTTTGGGATTCTCTGTCTCCTTCTCTCTCTGCCCTCCCCCTGCTCATGATCTCTCACTCTCTCTAAAAATAAATAAACACTTAAAAAAGAAATCAAAAGATGGGACACCTATATCACATAGGATAAAGTAGATTTCAAAGCATGGAACAAAGATATACATTATTTAGATAGAAAGGTCAATTCATAATGAGGACATAATAACAAAACATCAAAACACATGAAACAAAAACTGATACATCTGCAATAAAAAAAGGACAAATTCACAATTATATTCAGAGATTTCAACAATCTCAATAATTGATACAATCATTAAACAGAAAATGAGTAAGGATATAGAAGAGTTAAAGAACACTACCAAACAATTTGACCTCAACTGGTACTTTTAGAACAACCCATTCAATACTACAGTAGAATACACATTTCCTTCAAGTGCACATGAAACATTTTCCAAGGTATATATTTTAGATCACAAAACATGTCTCCATGATCCAAACCATACAAAGTATTTACTCTGGGCGCAATAAAAATAGATAAGGAATCAATTATCTGGAAAATTCTCAATTATATTGAAACTAAGCAACATGCTTTTAAACAAACCATGGGTCAAAAAAAAAAGGAAATTAATAATTATGCTGGATCAAAAACACAACATTTTAAAATTTGTGAGATGCAGCTAAAGCAATATTTAGAAGTAAATTTATAACACCAAACACCTATCTTAGAACAGAGAAGACCTCAGATCGATGACTCAACTTCTATGTTAAGAAACTAGAGGGCCACCTGACTGGCTCAGTTGGTAGAGCATGAGATTCTTGATCTCGGGGTTGTGAATTTGATTCCCATGTTGGTTTTAGAAATTACTTAAAATAAAATCTTAAAAAAAAAAAAAAGTAGAAACAAAAAGACAAATACATACCAAAGTAGAAGAGAGGAAATAAGGAAATAATTTAAAAAATCAAACTAGAAATCAATGGAATAAAATATAGAAAATCAAAGAAAAGATTAATAAAAATAAAAGCTGCTTCTTTAAAAAGATAAATAAAATTGATAAATTGCTAGCTGGACTAATGAGAAGAAGGAAAGGGAGAATACACAAGTTACCAATATCAGGAATGATAGAGATGACATCACTATATATCCTACAGATATTAAAGAAAAATAAGGAAATATTAAGAACATTATGCCAACATTTGACAATTCAGATAAAACGGACATATTTCTTTAAAGATACAAACTACCAAATTTACTCAAGAATAAATAGATAGCCTAAATAGCCTATTAAATAAATTGAATTTATAATTAAAAACTTCTCACAAACAAATAAGCAAAAGCTTCAGGCTCAGATGGTTTCACTAAAGAATTCAATCAAGCACTTAAGAAAAAAAATGTATCAAGTCTACACAAACTCTTCCACAAAATTGAACAGGAGGCAATGCTTTCCAACTCATTGCATGAGGTCAGAGGTTCTCTGGTATGAAACCCAGAAAGACATTATAACAGAGGAGACCTATAAACCAATATCCTACATGCACATAGATGCAAAAATTCTAAATAAAATTTTAGCAAATCATACGTAATACATAAAATAGCATAAAATCCTTCAAGGAAAGCAAGGTTTGGTTTAACATTCAAAAATCCATAAATGTAATTCACCACATTAACAGACTAAAAAATAAAAATCATATTGCCATCTCAACAAATTCATAAAGAGCAGTTGAGAAATATTAAATAAGCATATCTGCTGAAAACTCTTAGCAAAGAAGAACTCAAAGGGAATTTCCTCAACTTGAAAACTTACAGCTTTCCAGAAAACTTATAGCTAATATCATACTTAATGCAGAAAGACTGAAAGCTTTCTCCCTATCATATGGGAAAAGGCAGTAATGCCCCCCTTACCATATCTATTCAGCACTGTACTGGAAGTTTAAGTCAGTTCAATAAGGCAAATAAAAGAAATAAAAGGTCTCCAAACTGGAAAAGAAAAAGTTGCCTCTATTTGCAGAAAAATGATTATCTACACAGAAAATCCTTCAGGAATTTCAAAAACAAAACAACAACTAGAGCCAATAAGTGAATTTAACAAGGTTTCAGAATACAATATTTTATTTGTACACACTAACAATGAATAATTAAAAATTGAAATTTTAAAAACAATACAGTTTACAAAATGCAAAAAAGAACTTTGGTCAATGCCTCATTAAAATCTGTGGAATGCATCAAAAGCAGTTATAAGAAGGAAACTCATAGCAATGCAGGTCTATCTCAACAGACAAGAAAAGAATAATTAAATCTGGCAATAAATATATAATTATATATATTATTATTATTTATAATTATTTATAGTTATAAAATTATAAATTATAAAATTTATAATTATTTTAAATATACATGGACTAAATTCTTCAATCAAAGACATGGAGTGGTTATATGGGGAAAAAAGAACAAAAGACTCACCTCCTTTGTAAGGACACACACAGACTGAAAGTGAAGGGATGGGAAAAGATATTTCAGGCAAACCAAAAGAAAGTGGGGTAGCTATACTTATATTAAATAAACTAGACTTTAAAACAAAGATGGTAATAAAGGACAAACATGAGCATTACATAAGGGTAAATACAGCAAGAACATATAACATTTATAAATATTTATGCACCCAACATAGAGGTAAATAAATATATAAAGCAAATATTCACATACCTAAAGAGAGAAATCCACACCAATACAATAATACTAGAAGACTCTAATACCCTACTTACATAAGTGGATAGACTATACAGACAATAAATCAATAAGGAAACATCAGCCCTTAAATGATACATTAGACCAGATGAACTTAATATATACAGAACATTTCACCCAAAAGCAGCAGAATACACATTCTTCTCAAGTGCGCATGGATCATACTCCAGGATAGATTATATGTTAAGCCACAAAACAAATCCCAACAAATTTAAGATTAAAATCTGTCAAGCACTGGGATGCCTGGGTGGCTCAGTCGGTTAAGCATCCGACTTCGGCTCAGGTCATGATCTCACACTCCGTGAGTTCGAGCCCCACATCAGGGTCTGTGCTGACAGCTCAGAGCCTGAAGCCTGCTTCAGATTCTGTGTCACCCTCTTTCTCTGCCCCTCTTCTGCTTATGCTCTGTCTCTCCCCCCATCTCTCTCATTAAAAAAAAATGTTTATTTAAAAAAAATTTTTTTTAATAAAATCTGTCAGCCCTTTTCAGACCATAACGACATGAAACTGGAAACACAAAAAGAAAACTGGAAAAATCACAAATATGTGGAGATCAAATAATATGCCACTGAACAACAAATGGGTCAATTAAGAAATCAAAGGAGAAATCAATAAGTACCTTGAGACGAATGAAAATACAACATAGCAAAATCTATGGGTTACAGCAAAACACAGGTCTAAGAGAGAAGTTCTTAATGATACAGGCCCACTTCAACAAACAAGAAAAATCTCAAATAATCTAACTTTGCAGCTAAAGAAACTGGAAAAAAAGGAACAAATGAAGCCCATAGGTAACAGAAAAAGGAAACAATAAAGATCAGAGTGGAGATAAATGAAATGCATACTAAAAAGACAATAGAAAAGATTAATGAAACTAACATGATATTTGAAGATAAACAAAATGGATAAGTCTTCACCTAGTCCCACTAAGAAAAAAGGAAAGAGGGCTCAAATTAAATAAAATTAAAAATGAAAGAGGGGAAGATACAACAAATACCAAAGAAATACAAAAAATCATAAGTGACTACCATGGACAATTATATGCCAACAAATTGGAAAACCTGAAAGAAATGGATAAATTCCTAGAAACAGAAAATATTCTAAGACTGAATCATAAAGAAATAGAAAATCAGAATATACTGATTTCTAGCAAGGGAATTGAATCAATAATCAAAAACCTCCCAAAAAACAAAAGTCCAGGATCAGTCAGCTTCACTGATTCATTCTACAGAACAATTAAAGAAGATTTAATCCCTACTCTTTTCAAATTCTTCTAAAGTATTGAAGAGGAGTGCAAATACTCCAATTAAAAAATGGACAGAGCATCTGAATAGACATTTTCCATGAAGACATACAAATGACCAACTCCTAATAAGATGCTCAATATCACTATTCATCAGGAAAATGCAAATCAAAACCACAATGAGATATCACTTCACACCTGTTACAATGACTATTATCAAAAAGACAAGAAACAACTGTTGGCAAGGATGAAGAGAAACAGGAACTCTCATGCACTGTTGGTGGGAATGCAAATTGGTGCAGTCACTATGGAAAACAGCCTGAACTTCTTCAAAAAAAAACTAAAAATATAACTACCATATGACCCACCAATTCTACTTCTGGGTATTTATCCAAAGAAAATAAAACATTAATTCAAAAACGTATATATGCATTCTTGTGTTCATTGCAGCATTATTTACAAGAGTCAAGAAATAGAAACAACAAAAGGGATGAATGGATAACGAATATGTGGGATGTATATATACCATGGAGTACTACTCAGCCATAAAAGGAATGAATGGATAAATATGTGGGATATACACATACTACTCAGCCATAAAAAAAAAAAAAATACCTTGCCATTTGCAACAACATGGATGGACCTTGAGAGTAATACGCCAAGTGAAATCAGTCAGACACAGAAAGACAAATGCCATATGATTTCAGTTATATGTGGAATCTAAAAAAAATAAAACAAAATTCATAAATGTAGAAAATAAACTGGTGGTTATCAGAGAGGAGAGGGGTCATGAGGTGGGCAAATATTGTATTGCATATAATGTACTTTATATGATGATGTGGAAATCAGACCCACTGTGGTGGTCATTTCACAGTGTATACAAATACTCATCATTATACTGAATATCTGAAACTAATACAATATTATATGTCAGTTACACCTCAATTCGAAAAATGAAAAGGGGCACCTGGGTGGCTCATTTGGTTAAGTATCTGACTCTTGATTTCAGCTCAGGTCATGATCTTGCAGTTCATGGGTTCAAGCCCTGCATCAGGATCTGCACTGACAGTGCCCAGCCTGCTTGGGATCTCCATCTCCCTCTCTCTGCCCCTCCCCTGCTTGTTCTCTATCTCTCTCTCTCTCTCTCTCTCTCTCTCTCAAGATAAATAAGCATTAAAAAAACTTCTTAAGAAGAAAAATCTCAAATAAGCAATCTAAGATAAACCTAAGATTATACATCAAGAGAGTAAGGGAAAAAAAGAACAAAGAAAGCTGAAAGATAGCAGAAGGAAGAAAATAATAAAGATTAGAGCAAAAATAAATGAAATAGAGGCTAGAAAAACAATAGAAAATAACAACAAAGCTAGGAGTTGGCTTTGTGAAAAGATAAAATTGACAAAACTTTAGTTATAGTAAGAAAAAAAGATGAATCATATAAGTAAAATTATAAATGAAAGAGGGACATTACAACTGATACCACAAAAATACAATGGATCATAAGAGACTACTATGAACAATTATATACCAGTAATTTGGACAACCTAGAAGAAATGGATAAATTACTACAGACATACAACTTACCAACATTGAATCATGAAGAAATAGAAAATCTGAACAGACCTAAAACAAGTAAGGAGATTGAATTGGTAATAGAGAATTTCCCAACAAATAAAAGACCAGGACAAGATGGTGTCACTGGAGAATTCTACCAAATATTAAAGAAGAATTAATAACAATCTTTTTCAAACTCTTCCAAAAAACTGAAGAGGAAGAAATACTTCCAAACGCATTTTATGAGGTCAACATTATCCTGATACCAAAACCAGGCGAGGACACTATAAGAAAAGAGAATTGTGGACCAAAAGCCCTGAGGAATGTAGATGCAAAATATTAGCAAACAGAATTCAGCATATTAAGAGGATCATACACCGTAAGCAAGTGGGATTTATCCTTGAGATGCAGGAATATTTCAAATTCGTAAATCAGTGAATGTGATACATCACATTAACAAAATGAAGGATAAAAATCATAGGATCATCTCAATAGATGCAGAAAAAGCATTTGACAAAATTCAACCCCCTTTCATGATAAAGTGTCAACAAATTAGGTATAGATGGGATGTACATCAAAATAGTAAAGGCTATTCATAATAGCATTATAGTGAAAAGTTAAAAGCCCATTTTCTAAGATCAGAAAAAATACAAGGATGCCCACTCCCATAACTTCCATTCAACATAGTACTAGAAGTCCTAAATACAGCAATTAGACAAGAAAAAGAAATGAACGGCATCCAAAATGAAAAAGAAGTAAAATGATCTCTTCAGGTGATGTGATCTTCTATATAGGAAACCCAAAAGACCACCAAAAAACTGTTAGAGCTAATAAACAAATCTAGTAAAGTTTCAGGATACAAAATCAACATGCAGAAATCAGTTATGTTTCTGTACACTAAAAATGAATTATCTGAAAGAGAAATTAAGAAGCAATTTATAGAAGCATAGAAACAGTACATACTTAAGAATACATTTGACCAAGGTGGCGAAAAACCTGTTCACTGAAAATGTTTATAAGACATTGATAAAAAGAAATTGAAGAACACAAACAAATGGAAAATATCCCATGCTTGTGAATTGGATGAATTAATTTTATTAAAATTGTTCATACTATCCAAAGCCATCTATAGAGTCACTGCAATTGTTATCAAAATTCTAATGTCACATTTCTCAGAAATTTAAAAAAAAAGACTATCCTAAAATTTGTATGGAACCACAAAAGACCACAAATAGCCAAAAAAATAAAAAATAAAAAAAAATAAAATAAAAAAATAAAAAATAAAAATAAAAAAAAAAGACCACAATAGCCAAAACAATCTTAAAAAAGAACAAAGCTGGAGGTATCACATTTCCTGATTTCAAACTATATTACAAAGTTATGGTAATCAAAACAGCATGGTATTGGCATAAAACCACATACATAAACCAATGGTACAGAATAGAGAGCCCAAACATACAGCTACACATATACAGTCAACTAATCTTTGACAAGGGCACCAAGAACACAAAATGGGGAAAGAATAGTCTCATCAATAAAAGGTGTTGAGAAAACTGGATATCCCACATGCAAAAGAATAAAACTGGACCTTTATTTTATACAACTCGCAAAAATTACAAAATGGATTCAAGATTTAGACGTAAGATCTAAGACTGTAAAATTCCTAGAAGAAAGCACAGAGAAAAGGTTCCTTGACATTGGTCTTGGCAACAAAAGCTAAAATAAACAGGTAGAACTACATCAAACTAAAAACCTTTATAGCAAAGAAAACAATCAATAAATTTAAAAGGCAGCCTATGGAATGGGAAAAAAATGTTTATTTACAAACCCTATATCTGAGGTAAATATCCAATATATATAAGAAACTCATAAAACACAAGAGCAAAAAAAAAAAATCCAATTAAAAATAATCAAAGATCTGAATAGATATTCTCCCAAAGAAAACATATAAATGGCGAAAGGTACATGAAAAAGATAGCCTACATCACTAATCATCAGGGAAATGAAAATCAAAATGTCAATAAGATATCATCTCACATTGCTAAAAAACTATTACCAAAAAGACAAGAGATAACATGTTGGCAAGCAGGCAGAAAAGGGAACCCTTGTACACTGTTGCTGGAAATGTAAATTCCCCTTATGGAAAACACTACAGAGATTCCTCAAAAAAATTTAAAAAATAGAATTACCATATGATCCCACTCTCGAAAATATACCCAAAGGAAATAGAAGCATTATATTGAAGAGACATATGCACACCCATGTTCACTGCAACATTATTCACAGTAGCCAAAATATGGAAATAACCTAAGTGCCCATCAGTAGATGAATAAACAAAATGTAGTGTATATGTATATATATAATGGAATATTATTCAGCCATAAAAGTGAGTTCTTGCCATTTGAGACAATGTGGCTAAACTTGGAGGGCATTATGCTAAATGAAATAAACCGGACAGAGAAAGACAAAGACTGCATGGTATCACTGATATATGGAATCTTTTTCAAAAAAGGAAAGCTGTAGAAACAGGGTGGTGATTGCCAGGGGCTGTGGTGAGGGAAAAGTGGGAGCTGTAGGCCAAAGGACACAAACTTCTAATTGTAAAATGAATAAGTTTGGAGAATATAATGTACAGCATGGTGATTATAGTTAATAATATGGTGCAATATACTTAAAATTTGCTGAGAGTAGATCTTATGGGATTTCACCACAAAAGAAAGAAAGAAAAAGAAAGGAGAGAAGAAAGAAAGAAAGAAAGAAAGAAAGAAAGAAAGAAAGAAAGAAAGAAACAGAAAGAAAAGGGAGAGTTAATCACGTGAGACAATGTATATGTTAATTATCTTGATGTTGGTAATCATTTCACAATGTATATATATATCATATCATCACATTATAAACTTTAAATACATATGACTTCATTTGTGAATAATTTCTGAGTTAAGCTGGACAAAAAACAAAAGCACCTTGTAAAATAAGATATATACATTCGTGTGTGTGTGTGTGTGTGTGTGTGTGTGTGTGTGTAAACTATTTCTAAGGAATGCTCAAGAAAACAGGTAACAATTTCATCCAGCAAAGAAAAAATGGCTGGCTCTGTGACAAACAGAAAAGAGACTTCCTTTATTACCTGGATTTAGAATCATTCAAGAAATTAAAAAACAGACTTGGCACTCAATTACTAGACTGGAGTACAGGGCCAAGTTAACAAGATAAAATTAACTTTTTATAAGGTTTTCCTCTTGACACCAGAAAAAGTAAGCAACTAAAAAATAGGAAATATGTGACAAGCACCCCAATAAAAAAAGACATGAAGCTTCGGGCTGTCTGTTCAATATTTATAAACAGAATCATGCAGGTGCCAAGAAAAAGACTCATGTTCAGTTGAACTCAATATTTATTAATAATCTACCGGGTTGGGGCACCTGGGTGGCTCATCAGTTAAGCGTCCAACCTTAGCTCAGGTCATGATCTCACGGTTCACGAGTTCGAACCCAGCATCTGTCTCCCTCTCTCTCTCTGTCCCTACCTCGCATGTGTGCATGTCCTCCCTCTCTCACAAAAATAAGTAAATAGACATTTAAAAAAAGATTTTACTGTATAATAAGAGCACAAGAATGAAAAAGAGATCTATCCTGTTCTGAAGAAGATACATACTGGAAAATATAGGTATATTAACGTATAATTATATAGAACATACTAAAAGCAAAGGCAGAAACATACGGAGTCTGAGGGAAGCGGAGAAGACAACACAGAAAACATCCAGAAGTTCAGGGAAGATCTCCCAGAGGCAATCTCTCTCAAGACCTTAAGCTGCATTGCTAGCAGTGCGATGTGTTAAATAGGGAATGTGAAACCTTACCTCTCTTCATGCTCACTACAGCATACCTCCAATACCAATACCGTGGTCTGTCTTTAGTTCCCCTGAGAGATGGGAGAAGCAGGACAGGACGACAAGGAGACTCGGAATTTTTCTGTACAAGAAATGATTAAAGGAATTAGGGCCTGGAAAGAAAATAAAATCCTTCTACTTTTCTCAAGCGCCATCACCGAGGAGAAAGAATAGCATTTCTTTCTTCGAGGAACCGGTACCAATAGGCAGATGCTACAGGAAAGTATCTAAACCAGTTCCATTTAAAAACCATATACTTTACCCATCAGAAGACCATGGATGGCTTGTGTTGCCACTGAAAATGGAGGTCAAATGCTCCTCAGAAAGGCTGTGAGGTGATCCCTCAGGTAACAACTAAGGTTAAGCCCAGTCTTAGGAGATTCGAGACTTCTTAGGAGATTCTAGACTTCTTAGGAGATTCCTCCACTGAAAAGGGAGGTCAAATACTCCTCAGAAAGGCGGTGGGGTGATTCCTCAGATAATTCCTAAGGCTAAGCCCAGTCGCAGGAAATTCTAGAATTCTCATAATCGTCTTGCATAGATTTACATTAAAACCACCTCATTTTCATTGTGCTTTATGGTTCAAAAACACTTTTGCACACATTATTCCACATGAATTTCACAGTTACCTCATGACAAAGCCCAGGCCAGGGTTATCATCCCCTTTTCACAGAGGGGAAGTTCAGAGAGAATCCAATAGCTAACATGGAGTGGTGTCTGATCCCTAACCCAGGTCTCCTGATTCCAAGCCAGTCATTTTTTTTCATTTTAATTTATTCATTTACTTAAGCAACCTCTACACCTAGTGTGGGGCTTGAACTCACAACCCCAGATCAAAAGTTGCATGCTCTTCTGACCGAGCCAGCCAGGAGCCCCAAAGCCATCTTTAAATGTATCAATAATTCTCTATATTCTCCTGCTACATGTCAATCCAGTAAAGTTGTCATCCAAATGAGAAAAATGACATAAATGAAATGACTTCTGCATAAGTTAAATTGACTCAGTTTAAAGCACTGGTCTTCATTCATACATTAGACCTTTCTTAATTTTTGGTGTTAAAAGGTACTCTCAATTATTAAATGATAAAAGTATTTGTTTCATGTCCATAACTGACTAAAGCAAATTTTGACCATCAATATACGTTCCCCAAAAAACTTTCTGGAGATTTTGCTGGTCCGTGCAATCCCAAATCTGGAAAGCATCAAAGGAGAGATATGAATAAGATAGAATTTATGGGACTGGCTACAGCAATTGGGGGAAGTATAAGCGAAGAAAATACAGTAGATGGCTGTTTTAGCCCTGGAGAAGTGCAGACTATTCCAGAAGCTATCAAAGAAAATTCGGAATACAACTCCACATACACATCCCCACCCCAACCAGCTGCTCTTGGAATCAATTACCTGAAGCCATAATGTATATGAAATCTGCACCAACAGAAACTTCCTGGGTGAATTTCCAAAGTGGCCTGAAATAACCCTGAACTAGGATCTAGAAGTTTAAAAAGCAAAGAAAACTGTGTGAGAATAAAGCACAGGGCAGATATAACATTCAAAACGAGTTGCTATTTATGCACAAAACATTGTGTCTGACTGGACATCCATGCACCCTAAAGACGTTTAAGGCACGTAAAAACTAACCAAGCTTGGGGCTCCTGGGTGGCTCAGTCGGATGAGCTTCGGCTCAGGTCATGATCTCGCACTCTGTGAATTGGAGCCCCGCGTCTGTGAGTTCGAGCCCTGTGCTGACAACTGGGAGCCTGGAGCCTGCCTCAGATTCCGTGTCTCCCTCTCTCTCTGCCCCTCCCCCGCTCATGCTCTGTCTCTCTGTGTCAAAATAAACAAACATTAAAAAAAAAAAAAAAAGTAAGCCAAAGTGAGCCATCATGTGCTATCATACCCACGTGTGGATTTCATAAAGCTGAAATCACCTACAATTCAACTTTTACCCAGTTTTAATTTGCTTGAGGTATAATCTGGCAGTGTGTGAAACCAATTGATTGCTCTATTTTCTTTCTAATTTTAAGCCACAAATCCCTGGAGAAACGCCGCATTTATTTCCCCCACTTTACCTACAAAACAAACAGCCAGAGCACAACTTATTTTAACAATGTGGATTATGGAATGATTAAGTCAATCACCGCGATGAGAGGGGATCACCAGGACTGATGAAATAAGTAGCTTTGGAGTGCCCCTCCCCACATACGGGCACTGGGAAACTAAACTGCAGGCGTCGTTAAGCCTCAAGGCGCTGGCTGCTGGGAGTCCAGAGCCTTACCTCTGCACTCCATTCACAAAGCTGAACGGATGGTAATTAATTCATGATTAGTTCATTTCAGCTAATATATGAGCCTAAGCTTTTGCTGAGTGATGTAATATTTCAAAAGTAGAACTGTGCGACGGAATTTATTGGACTTCCTGAAATCACCCATGTAATTGTTTTTGCTGTTCACATATTAGGCGCAGTCTCAAGGGGGAAAGCTGATTCTTCTCCTATAATACTCTTTTCCCCCCGAAGTTTGAAAGTCTGTCATCTTTCTCAATATATTCACTTCGTTAAATAGTTTACAGCTTGCAAGAGGGTCACAAAGTCTGAGTAACAAAATGACTGTCCTGACAGATTTAAACAATAAAACCACCAGATTGTTACATAAATGTTTTTCTCAGAGGCTGTTTCTGAAACACATACTAAATGCAAATATTGAAACACCTGCATGCCAAGCCCAATTCTTTTAACAGATGTTAATCCCTGTGCATTTAACCAATGGATTTAGATCACACAAATGTAACTTGCCCCCTTCAGACTATCTTGGAAAGCTACCAATTACTTTATTTCAAATTGACAAAGAAGCTATTACTCCCTACGTTATAATTTCTATTTTATACTTTATAATGGGAATATCTGAAGGCAAGCAAAAAAATATGGTAAGCCAAGTTGAAACTCAGACAAAGCCTCTAAAGTACATCACAGGCAATTATGTAAGTTGTCTATTTTAGCATGGAAGTTTTACAAAGATCCATAAGGTTACAAAATTTAAAATTTTTTCTGCATGGCTCTGGAGATTGAAATTCTCAATTTAACGCCTCACTAATCAGGACAACCCACCGAAGAGCAGCCATCTTTTTTCCTTCCATTCCCGAGATCTGGTGGGTACCTTAGCTGATAGCTAAAGCCTTCCTTAGGTTATTTCCTGCTTGGGGATGTCTCTAAGAGATCTTATTTTTAGGGCAGTTTTAGGTTCACAGCAAAACTGAACAGAAGGTGCAGAGATCTCCCATCCACCCTCTGCCCCCACACACACATAGCCTCCCCCATTATGAACATCCCCCACCACAGTGCTGCATTTGTTACAACTGATGAACCCACACTGACACATCATAATCACCCAGAGTTTACATTAGGATTCACACCCAAAGGATCCATAGTTTACATTAGGATTCATTCGTGGTGTTTTACATTCTATAGGTTTGAAAAAATGTGTGATTACATGTATCCACTAAAATTTACCATACAAGGGCCTCGGGTGGCTCAGTCAGTTAAGCATCCAGCTTCAGCTCAGGTCATAATCTCACAGTTTGTGAGTTCAAGCCACGCGCCGGGCTCTCTGCTGTCGTGACAGAGCCCACTTTGGATCCTCTGTCCCCCTCTCTTCTTTTCCCCTCTCCAACTCACGCAGGTGTGCACAGGAGCATTTGCACTTTCTCTCTCTCCCTCTCTCTCTCAAAAGTAAACATTAAAAAATTTTTCCATACGGAATATTTCATTGCCCTAAAGATCCTCTGTGTTCTACCTACTCATCCCTCCCCTAATCCTAGCTTTTTAAATTCTTCTTTAATCACCTCCCCAGTTTTCCAGCCTTGAATCATTGTTATGAGTCAATTGTTCAGTAATAATGAAAATTATCGTTCCAGGGCCCAAATGTATATAGCAGACCCCCCACTGGGTGCTTGACATACATGATCTCATTTAATTCTCAAAGATGCCAATAAGTAGGTTTTATTTTCCACATTTACTGTTAAAGTAACTCATCAGACACGTGTAATTTAACCTGACTCCCTTAGTGAATAAGTGGTAGAGTCCAAATTTTAACCGAGCCTCAAAGTCTATGCTTTTCACTGAACTGTGATGCTTCTCACGCATCCATAAAGTCACGTTCTGTAAAGGAGCCTTTTATCTTCATTTTAAAACGCATGCTGTTCTTGTTGTTTTGAGAGAAAGAGAGGGGGAGAGAGAGAGGGGGAGAGAGAGAGAGAGAGAGAGAGAGAGAGAGAGAGAGAGTTATGCAGAAAAAAGGGAAGCTACTTGGGGCGCCTGGGTGGCTCAGTCGGTTAAGCATCCGACTTCGGCTCAGGTCTGATCTCACCATTTGTGAGTTCGAGCCCCTTGCCGGGCTCTGCGCTGACAGCTCAGAGCCTGGAGCCTGCTTCCGATTCTGTGTCTCCCTCTCTCTCTCTGCCCCTCCCCCACACTCGCACTCTGTCTCCCTCTCTCTCTCTCTCTTTCTCTCCAAAATAAACATTAAAAAAAATTTTTTTAAAGAAAAGAAAAGAAAACTACTTGGACTGCCAAATTACTCCAAATATATGTGCTGGCCTTATTCTCTGCTTCTGGACCAGAAGCCAGGCTGCCACACTAGAGCAGATACCTAGTTAGCTTTCAATAAATATGGACTTGTTCTCCTTATGAGTTAGTATCTATGTGGATTAGCTATCTCAGAATATTCCTTGCTACCTCCTGCCACCTATCTTGTGCACATTGCATGGCCCTATTTATCCAAGGACCTTTTGGATGAAAGCAGCCAGCTTTGTGTATGAAAGTTACTTCCATCCCTTATGTTTAATCAGAGATAAATCAACACAATTCACTAACACACCAAGATTAAACTCCAGTAAAATCAAGCCAAGAGTTGGCGGTAGAATCCTGGCCTGCTGCAACTCTGAAGTCATAAAAACTTCCAGATTCTTAGTTAGGAATTCTGTTTCTTTGGTCACTAAAGCAGACAAATGGGAAATTACAGACAATTATTTATCATTTTGTTACCATGGACAACCTTTCTAACTGTGGCCTTTTCTCATCCTCCTATATATTCTCTAATACCATCTATAATATTCAGTACTGTAGTGGATGCCAAATAAGCTCCAGAAGTAGTTTCTGCATTCTAAGACCTTAGAACTTCCTTGAGAAAAAAAACTATTAACTCGTATGAAACCATCAGAAACAGGAAAGTATATATTAGAAGGTTCATTTAAAAATCCTGGTGGGGGGGTGCACCTGGATGGCTCAGTCATTTACCAGGTTAACCGTCCAACCCTTGGTTTTGGCTCAGGTCATGATCTCAGTTTGTAGCTTTAAGCCCCGTGTCAGGCTCTGTGCTGATGGCCCAGAGCCTGCTTTGCATTCTCTCTCCCCACCTCTCTGCCCCTATCCACCCCCTCTCTCAAAATAAACTTAAAAAAGAAAGTTAAGAACTTAGGTAAATTAAGAAAGAGGGGTGCTTGGGTGGCTCAATAGGTTACGCATCTAACTTTGGCTCAGGTCATGATCTCACCGTTCTTGAACTCGAGCCCCACATCAGGCTCTCTGCTGTCAGCACAGGGCCCGCTTCAGAGCCTCTGTCCCCTTCTTTCTCTGCCTCTCCCCCACTTTCGTGTGGACTTGCTCTCTCTCAACAATAAAGTAACATTTTTTTAAATCCTGTTAGGGTTTATAATTACAATGGAAGTTCCAAGAGAGTTTCAAGAGAGATAGCATTTCACTAAAATGTAGGAACCAAGAAGGCTGAAATAAGGTAGCTCTTATAATGTTGATTTTCAGGGATGGGTAGTATTAAAAAGGATATAATAGAGTGAGGGTAGTGTTGAGAAACAATTCTTCATGGGTCTGTCACATTTCTGCATTTCTTACAAGTAGAGGCACTGTCATTGTTCCAAACTATCTTTTCAAGGATGTTTGTATAGCTAACCACCTTAGAGATAATGTCATTCTCCAGGGCCAAGAAGCAGGCATTCTTAACCCCCACCAAAATGACTAAAAGATTCAGGTCCTTCAGACTAAGGGTTCCTCTCTTGTAATGCAACCCACCATGCTTGTACTCTTTATGTGGTCCTGCAGGAGTGGCGCTCAGGACACCAACATAAATGCTAAGCCCTGGCTACTGCTATTTGCCGTGAGTCGTGAAACTATGGCAGCTAACTTATTAGCTTGCAAGCAGGGTAAAATATACCCTTTGCAATTTCTAACAGGCATATTTGAGGCAGAAGCCATATACTGAATAAAGGCCTACTAATAGGAATATGCAGGGGGAAACACAGAAAGATAGGAGTTTCTCTATGTAGTTCTAAACAGCAAACGGAGGGTGCCTGGGTGGCTCAGTCAGTTAAGCATCCAACTCTTGGTTTCGGCTCAGGTCATGATCTCATGGTCTGTGGGATCGAGCCCCATGTTGGGCTCTGTGCTGACATCATAGAGCCTGCTTTGGAGGCCACCTCTCTGCCCCTACCCCACTCATTCTCTCTCAAAATAAATAAACATTTAAAACATTAAAATAATAAATAAACAGCAAGTGTAGTGGGTCCTTATAGCTGAGCTAAGAATGAACAAGCCATGGGGCACCTGGATGGCTCAGTCTGCCAAGCATCCGACTCTTGATTTCGGCTTGGGTCATGATCCCAGCATCATGGGATTCAGCCCCACATCGGGCAAAGTGTGGAACCTGCTTAAGATTCTCTCCTGCTGCTCTCCCATGTGCGCTCTCTCTCCCTCTCTCTCTCTCTCTCGTTCTCTAAAATAAAGAAAAATTAAAACTAAGGGTGCCTGGGTGGCTCAGTCAGTTAAGCGTCTGACTTCGGCTCAGGTCATGATCTCATAGTTCGTGAGTTTGAGCCCTGCATCAGGCTCTGTGCTGACAGCTCAGAGCCTGGAGCCTGCTTCAGATTCTGTGTCTCCTTCTCTCTGCCCCTCCCCCATTTGTGCTCTGTCTCTCTCTATCCCTCAAAAATAAATAAATAAATGTAAAAAGAAATTTTTTTAAGTTTTTTTTTAAATTTCTTAATGTTTATTTATATTCGAGAGAGAGACAGAGCACAAGCGGGGGAGGGGCAGAGAGAGGGATACAGAATCTGAAGCAGGCTTCAGTCTCAAAGCTGTCAACACAGAGCCCAAGCCCGACATGGGCTCCAACTCAGGAGCCATGAGATCATAACCTGAGCAGAAGTCAGATGCTTAACCAACTGAGCTGCCCAAGTGCCCCTCCTCATGCATACTTTTAATCTTATTTTACATATTCATGTATATCCCCTCAACTCTTCTCTGGAATGAGGTAAACCTTTAATTAGTCAACAATACTTCACTGATTATTGAAATAAGTAAGCCAGCTTTGCTGAACCTATTAACTGCTCGCCCAAAATTGCACCTTCTTTTCTCCTCCTTCCAAAGGCTAAAGGGGAAATTTTATGTTGAAATGTATGTCGAGCAGGGAATGTGACTACACTCTTCAGCTTGTGGATACTGCATAATTTTCGGCTCATTCAGCAGACAAACCCAAAAGCCAAGAGAGGGACAAAGGGAATGAGCACGAAACAACTTAGGTTCTTCCCCAAAAGTCCTAAAATGTCCCACAATCATGAAGAGAGAGGGTGCGATCCAGATCGTGTCGAGATTCTACAATGATTGGCTCTACATAAAAGTGTACAAAGAATGTGCTTATAGACTACTTGACATATCTGGGCTGATGGCATCATATCAGTAACGTGTCCTGCTAAATTGTACTTTTCACCTTCACGTCTGTTTACAAGCATTATTTATTGACACAAAACACCACACGGTTTAATTAAGTTGAAATAATTCGGAGCAGGGAATGGTGCCTAGACAATCAGAAGATGCTTTCCAAATGTTCTTCCAATGGAAGTATGTGGAATCCCTAAAATAACAATAATTATTTCAGCACCATAAATCAAGCTAAAATATTTGTTTCCAGAAATGTCCAGTAGAATGAACACCTTCCAGACCTATGTCATCTCAACATAATACAGCTGTCTGGAACAACACTGGAATTTCTCTGTTTTTCTTTTTTAACGAGAAAGCACCTTTTGAGGCATGGATGATAGGTGAGATTTACAATATCATATTTAGGAGCCTAGGGAAAGAGTAAATAAGAGAAAGATAACTCTAACGCTTTGAAGAAATGATTTGTAACTTCACTTATAAGGATCTTCTCTAAAAGGCAATTAAGTATGCAAATGTAAGGGAGGCAGGGTTCAAGGCTTCAGGAAATCATGAAGGATTGGAAAGAATGATGTTTTTAACCAGTGGCAGGCCATAAAAACAGATGAGAGAATCTATTTAAGTCTTCCTCTGGATTACACCTCTATAGAGCAGTGCTCCACTGCAGAGGTTAAGAGCCAGACTTCGGGATCAGACAGATTACCTGGATCAGTCAAGCCCCATCACGTCCTCTCTGTGTTCTTGAGACATTGCTGCAACCCCAATTTCTTCATCAGCAAAATAGACATAGGAAGGTTGTTGTGAAAAACAAATTACATAATGCCTGGAAAGCACATCGAATAATGCCTGGCTCACATAAACTCCATACATGGTAGTTTTTTTTTATTATTACTTTTTGATTTAATGATCGAATTTACTGCAACAATGCAGTGCCAGATGTATTTTCTATTTCTGATTTTATGGCTCTATATTTAAGCCTATATTGTAGGCAGAAGTCTACTGTTTTCTACAGGGCCTTAATTAATCGGATTATAATGTTTCCAAAGACACCTAACTTTTTCAGACCACTAGAGTTGTATTTAATGCTAAATATGTCCAATGTCCTTTTATTTCCCAACCATTATTGGAAAGCTTGATTTGACACTTTGTCTCGACTACACAAACCTTATTAATTTAAGCAGATGATAAACCTTCCGAGTAGAGCCTTCCTGGAGATTCCCAAATGCAAATCACACATTCTGAAATCTTCTCAAATGCTAGACACATCTTAATTCTGTTATTTATCACACATCTCAATCGGCATTTCCATACAATCTCTCTGGGATGTATCAGAAATAAGACACAATATTAAATGAAGAGATGCTGTCTGTGTTTTAAGAAAATCAAGTCTTTTTTTTATAAAACCTGACCAAATTGACTACAGCATTAATGCTGTACCCAACATTTCATTGTGAAGTAGTTAATGTCAAAAGAGATATAACTTCATTAAAACTAATCACTGCAATAACTTGCAACAAATTTCAATCATATGTTAAAAGACACGTATAAAACAGGCAAATCAGAGTGCAATTTGTGTTATAAAGAGCTGTGTTGCTTACAGAAGAACATTCGATCTAAAAAAACTGAAAGAACTGTGAATTAGAAGCGAGTGTCACTATTACTTGAGAAAAACAATCCAAAATTAAACAGTTCTGGATTTTAATATATCAAGAAGATACATGGTTTTACCTAGAAAATTTATATTTATAACTAATGTAATAGGACTGAACCGTTGTACTAATTGAGGAAATGTATGATTACTTATTAATTAAGAACTGAGTAGCTGTTCTGTGATTGTCCTAAAACCTTTGTTTCATCCTCCTCTGTAAGATTACCTGCCTTTTGGCTGGCCTCCTCAACTTGGATAGGTTATAATATAATAAGGGACCCACGGATCTTTTTTTTTTAAGTATATTTATGTATTTTGAGACAGAGTGCAAGCAGGGGAGGGGCAGAGAGGGAGAAAGAGAATCCCATGCAGGCTGTGCATGCAGTCAACACACAGAGCCTGATGTGGGGCTCGAACCCACAAAAACCGTGAGATCATGACCTGAGCCAAAAACAAGAGTAAGTCGCTTAACCGACTGAGCCACTTAGGAGCCCCCGGGATCCACAGACCTTTTTTGTACACAGCCAGATAGCATAGATGATACCTATAGACAGCACGTAACCAAATGGGTGTGGCTGTGTCCCAATACAACTTTATAAAAACTAGTGGCAGGATAGATTTGTTGACAACCCCCTGCATCTTGTTTCTGCAAAGAAAACTCTCTTCTTACCTCCTGACATAAGTTAAAGAAGAAAAAAGGGAATATATGCACACATTGACCACCTGACCCAAATGTTTTCTCAAATATCTGAAAAGTTCAAGATGAAAAATCGGGTTAAAAATGTAATTGCCCACCTCAACTGTAAAAGTTGCCCTAACCTAACAGTAAGTCTTGCTGCTCAAAGATTTCTTTTCACTGTATGTGTAGATCACAGAAAGATCTATTTAAAAGCTATCTATTGGGAATGCAAGCTGGTGTAGCTGCTCTGGAAACCAGTATGGAGGTTTCTCAAAAAACTAAAAATAGAACTACCCTACAACCCAGCAATTGCACTACTAGGCATTTATCCACAGGATACAGGGGTGCTGTTTCGAAGGGACACATACACCCCCGTGTTTATAGCAGCACTATCAACAATAGCCAAAGTATGGAAAGAGCCCAAATGTCCATCGATGGATGAATGGATAAAGAAGATGTGGTATATATATACAATGGAGTATTACTCGGCAATCAAAAAGAATGAAATCTTGCCATTTGCAACTACGTGGATGGAACTGGAGGGTATTATGCTAAGTGAAATTAGTCAGTCAGAGAAAGACAAATATCATATGACTTCATTCATATGAGGGCTTTAAGAGACAAAACAGATGAACATAAGGGAAGGGAAACAAAAATAATATAAAAACAGGGAGGGGGACAAAACTTATGACTCATAAATATGGAGAACAAACTGAGGGTTACTGCAGGGGTTGTGGGAGGGGGGATGGGCTAAATGGGCAAGGGGCACTAAGGAATCTACTCCTGAAATCATTGTTGCACTATATGCTAACTAAATTGGATGTAAATTTTTTAAAAACAAAAAATAAAATTAAGGAAAAAAAGCTATTTCTAAGGGCAGCTGAGTGGCTCAGTCAGTTAAGTGGCTGATCCTTGATTTCAGCCCAGGTCATGATCTCAGGGCTTATGGGCTCAAGCCCCACATACAGCTGCTCACTGACAGCATGGATCCTGCTTGGGATTCTCTCTCCCTCTCTCGCTGCCCCTGCCCCCCTCCAAATAAATAAATAAGCATTTTTTAAAAACTTAATCTATAAATAAATAAATAAATAAATAAATAAATGCTATGTCTAATAAATAAATAAATAGATAAAAGCATAAATTTCCTCAAAGAGAATATTTCTGGAAAACTTAAATGTTTTTCACTTTCTAACACGAGTAACTCTTTTCCAAAAGGTGAGAACAGTTAGAAATTACTAAACTTGCACTTAATGTATTGCTCTCTTCAGCTGGGAAAAAACAAAATTCAAATACTGAATATTGTGGTACATAAAAAGAAAACACCATGAGCAAATGTTTGCACTTAAGTGAAAACCAAATGTGGTTCTAGCTAAATTCTAGGCTGGAACTAAATATTCTAAGAAAAGTGATATAGGCGTAAGGTAGCTGTCATCCTTTATTTTTATATACTCATTCATTTATTACACACACACACACACACACACACACACACAGAGCACACTGTGTGCCAGTACCATTCAGGCACCAGGAATACAGTAATGTGAAAACAGACAAAAAAGTTCACAGAGCTTATATTCTAGTGGAGGGAGACAAAGAATAGGCAAAGGAAGGGCGCCTGGGTGGCTCAGTCGGTTAAGCGTCCGACTTCGGCTCAGGTCACGATCTTGCGGTCCGTGAGTTCGAGCCCCGTGTCGGGCTCTGTGCTGACTGATCAGAGCCTGGAGCCTGTTTCAGATTCTGTGTCTCCCTCTCTCTGACCCTCCCCCGTTCATGCTCTGTCTCTCTCTGTCTCAAAAATAAATAAACGTCAAAAAATTTTTTTTAAAGAATAGGCAAAGGAAAAATGTAAAATATATAATGTATTAGATGACAATAAGTACTATAAAGAAAAATAAAGTAGGGGAGGAAAGTAGGAAATACAGACTCTGGGAGTTACAATTTCATATAAAGCAGACACCAAGGAAGTCCTCATCAAAAATATAATATTTGAGCGGCACCTGGATGGCTTAGTCAGTTAAGTGTCCGACTCTTGGTTTTGGACCAGGTCATGATCTCAAGGTTCATGAGTTCCAGCCCCACATCGGGCATCAGGCTGACAGCATGAGGTCTGCTTGGGATTCTCTATCTTCTTCTCCCTCTGCCACTCCCCTGCTCATGCTCTCGCTCTCCCTCTCTCAAAATAAATAAATAAAGTTAAAAAAAAAAAGAATATCATTTGAGTGTAGACCTGGAGGCAGTGAGGGAATGAACCAAATATGAGGGAAGAGTGGACTAGGCAGAGAGAACACCAAGTGCAAGTGCCCTGAGGCGAGAAGGTGCTTGGTGAGCTGGAGAAGCAGAAAGGAGGCCAGTGTGTCGCATATGTAGTGAACAAGGGGAGCAGTAGAAAATTGAGTGAGAAAGATGGAGGAGGAGATAGTGGAAGGCAGGGAGGGAAAGTAGGTGAACGATCTTAAAGAGGTTTAACAGAGGAGTGACTGTTTTTTTTTTTAAATGTTTATTTTTGATAGAGAGAACACAAGGGGGGGAGGAGAAGAGAGGGAGGGAGGCACAGAACCTGAAGCAGGCTCCAGGCTCCTAACTGTCAGCCCAGAGCCCAACACAGGGTTCGAACCCACAGACCGTGAGATCATGACCTGAGCAGAAGTCGGACGCTTCACCGACTGAGCCACCCAGGCGCCCCCAAGGAGTGATGTATTAATAGATCATTTTGGCTACTGTGTTGAGAATAAACTGGAGAGTCGAGGATAGAAGTGGGGAAACCAGTTAGGAAAATATTACAGTAACTTGGTGAGATATATGGTGGCTTGGACGGAGACATTCCTATTTATTCCCCTGAATGAATACTCTCCGGAAAAGAAACAGGGAGACAGCTTAAAACACAAGTCTTGCTGCTGTTCAGCTGCCTTTCCTTTGTGAGGGATCCAAGAGAGGTTTTCGGGGTATTCAAGTGAATGGAATCTGAGAGCCATATGCAATATCTCATAGGGTTTTCTCTGCAGGATCAGAAGTTCTAGATTGATAACATTAAACTGGGGAGGGGCAGAGAGAGGGTGGAACAGAGGATCTGAAGCAGACTCTTCACTGAGCCAAAAGCCGGATGTGGGGCTTAAACTCACGAGCCATGAGATCATGACCTGAGCTGAAATCAAGAGTCGGACGTTTAACCGCCTGAGCCACCCAGAGGCCCCCAAGGTCTTCATTTAAATGCCCCACTGAAGCCCCTCCTCCAAACATCTCAAGGTCTAGAACTATTCCTTTCCTATGCCCCTCAACACCTGCTCATTGCTTCCCAAGTCCGAAAGCCAATTACTGGCTAAGCTAATTCATGTTAGATGGCAAATGATACAATTTTCCTTTTGGGAGATAGTTCCTAAAATTCCAAGGAAAGAATAGCTAATGGTTGAATTTCAGACTCAGTGACTGTCCGGTAGGGTCAAGAAAGGGGGATATTTCTCTGCTGGGGATCCCCGAAGTCACGTTCTGTAGGCAGCTATGGACACCATCTACGTACAGACATATAAAGAATAGTAAAACAAATTTTCAGTTCACAGAAGCATGCTTCTTTCAGCAGTGCTTCATCACTTATATTTCTAAAATGTCAATATGAGGTTTTCCTCTTCAAGAAATGACTGTAACTGCATTGATTTTTTGTGTGTGATGAAATGATATTATCCACTCACAA
This sequence comes from Panthera leo, assembly GCF_018350215.1. Classification (NCBI taxonomy): domain Eukaryota; kingdom Metazoa; phylum Chordata; class Mammalia; order Carnivora; family Felidae; genus Panthera; species Panthera leo. The sequence continues at coordinate 54,866,860 of NC_056682.1, forward strand.
GAAAAAAAACGATCAACGGCACGCATCGACATGGATAAATCTTAAAAATGTAATGAGTTGAAGAAAGAAAAAGAAAGAGTCACAGAGGAATACATCCAGTAGGGCTCCATTTATTTAAAACTCAAAACAATGAAAATAAACTATAGATGGCTTATGGATACATTTATAGGTGACCAAACCAGAAAGAAAAGCAAAGAAATGATTAGCTCAAATTTCAGGCAAGCAATTCCCTCCATGAAAGAGGAAGAAGCAGAAGAAAGTTTTGGCTCCTAAGATAAAGAAATGTCCCATTTTTTAGCTGTTACAGTGGATATTCATTACATTATTATTCTTTAAGCTATACATATGTCCTCTTTCAAATGTGTATCATATTTCATAATAACAAAAGAACACCAAGCACTATGAGAAACTATGCAAAGAAAATAATACTTACCCAAAACCTACCACCCAGAGTCAAATATTAACAACCTGCAAGATATCTTTCTTTTTATACACATGCACACACACAAAATTTTACGTGTATGTAAAATCATATACTGTCAATACTGTTTGCAGCCTGTTCTTTTACTTGACAATACACGATACGCATTGTTGTGAGATGAACTCCATGACATGTAATTAAGGAAACACATTGTGAACTAAGAACTCACACAAAAGGGAATGTTCCCACCGAATGTGATTAAATATATTTCCCTCAGATCTCCAGGATTCACATGGCAAGAGAATTTTATACGTTCCAAACAAATTTCCAGAGAATGCCACACAAAGCTGACCTTTCCGACAAAAGTAAACTTAGCCATACAACATCTCTTTAATCCACAGTCAAAGCCAGATTTTTTCACTTGTAAGCTAAATACTTCTTTACTAGGGAACAAATGTGCCAAAAACGATATTCATCATTTTCAGCACAGAAAAAAATAACCATATTACATCAGAGCCCATAAAATATTGAAAATGGAGGAGTTATTTTCTCACTTCTGACCTTCATATCATGTGTAAGACACAGCCATACAGCATTTAAGCTCTTTTCTGTTAATTACAGAATTATTTCCATCTAAGACCCCAAATTATCTCTCAATCACAGCAACATTTATGAATCCTAATTGCCTGTTACTACTGTGTTAGTAAACTATTGTTTTAAACTGACATGCCTTCTGGACCAAGTTATTGCCATGAACAAACTACTTGCTAGCCAGAGCCTCAGTAAATATTTCCTATGAACTTGAATTTTTCAATATGGCAAGCCGCAACTGGTAACCATACACTTCACACTCATGGCTTTCTATAAATGTTTTAGTTTGAAATAATAAATGCTTTTAAAAATACCTCCACTTTGATAGGAAAACCCTATTCACCTCACAGCTCATTCCCACTTTTTAGTAATTTTTCTCTCATCAAGTTGACTCAAATTGAAAACATATCACCAAGAACTGAGCCACATAACAGCTTGACAGAGGTTCCAGAATTGAGGCTGAGGGGCCAATGAGTGGGACCTGAGAACTTGCGGAGAAAGGGATTTTTCTTATCAAAACATGATCCTACGGTTGGAAACGTGCTCACAGAAATAATTTTGGCTAAGTCAATTCCGTGCTGTTCCAACCATCCCCCAAACTGTGTTTTTATCAGTCTGAAAGATTGTAAGACTCCACACCTACAATTCAAGTTTCTCATTTCCTCCTAAATAAACTAAATTGAATTTCTGTGGCTATAGCTGTTTGAAAGGATTTTCCCTTTGTAAGTGAATGCAACGTGCATCGATACTCCCAATTCATTAAACCTTGTCGTTCACAAAGCAGGAGACTTCCAGAACAGCATAACATGCCAGGCTTTATGAGATTTGAGGCAAACACTGTGATCAGAGTGAGTGAAAATGTCTCAGCACAACCAAGAAAACTCTATTGAGGAGTTCGAAATGGAAGACCCTCACATCTGGACACAGGGGAAGATTGCAATGTTTAGATGACCTTCTTCGCTCTGTGTTGCTGCGTGCATGTCTGCCTTCAATAAACCAATTTGTCAAATGGCATATCACCTAGGAAAATGCAAGATAGTTTATCCAATCCATGTAAAAAATTGTGCCGCTTAGGTAGGAAAGATACTCACGAGTGGACCCAAAGCTTGTGAAGTATTGAACAAGATAAGAAGCAAGTAAACTTTATATTATTGTGGAATACCAGATAGCCACCTTAATGTCAACTTTCATCCTCGTTCATATGTGTGGTAATGGTCACTAGTCCTGAAGTTCTATGGATTCTGCAGGTACCAATTACACACTAACAAGTCGACAGGTTTTCTGTGCCGAAAATAGTTCTCTTCCCCTTCATGATTCCACAGGACACACACCACAGTGAGCAGAACATTAATAATGGATCTGCAGACAAAGAAAAAGATTGCATGTGAGTTGCCATATGTGTACAAAGAGAAGGAACAAATTCGAATTATGAAGAAGGCTTCGGCCTCGGGTGGTTTCCATGAGGTACCAGCTTGACAAAGATATCAATAAGTCTTAGGAGATTGTCCTGCTTCCCTCACCTAAGCAACCATTTGTGTTGTCTTGGTCACATCAATTTTTTTCTACCTTACAATTTGTTTTGTCCATTTGATTTGTTTTCTTTGCATTTTATATATTGAAATATGAAATATGAAAATGTATATGGAAATATCTTCTAACAAAATAATTATTTTTCTTCAGAAACAATTTTTTTCAGTAGGCTCTACACCCAATGCGGGGCCTGAACTCACGGCCCTGAGATCAAGAGTCGCATGCTCTACTGACTGAGGCAGCCAGGTGCCCGTTTGGAAACATTTTTAAAGAACATGTTTAAGAATATGTGTCTTTCCCACGTTCTCCTTTATCCTAATACTCCTGTTGGACAAATATTCCTCAAATATCCTTTTGTTCCTTTGCTCCTGCACTCAAAATCTTTAGTGCTTTTCCACTGCCTTTAGAACAAGGTCAGTGTTCTTAATCTGTTATTAAGGCTTTCAAAAGATGGCCCAACCTCTTTTTTGTTTAATTTCTCTCCTATACAAATCCCTTGACGAGACCAAAGTAGATTATTTTCTACTTTTCCTCATCCGTGTAGCTTTCTATCTCCACTCACTGCTCAAGTTGTGATCCCTCCATGTATCTGTCAGCTGTGCCTCAGCAACAAACAGCCCCCAAATCTCTGGATTACAACAAATATCTATTTTTCATTCATATTACATGTGGATTTTTACTGGGCTTCAGTTCTGCTCCAGGTCCCAACTCTGCTCTATGTGTTACTTCATTCAAGAACCCATGCCCAAGAAGAAGCCACTATCCAGGACAGACTATAGTCCTAGCAGAAAACAGAAGAAAAACATTCACATTTAAAGCTTCTGCTCTGATGTGACATACGTCAGGACTTACTCATATTTCATTACCAAAGCAAGGAATATTGGCAAACCCAACATTAATAGACCAAAAAAATATATTTCCCCTAAAGGGGTGCCTGGGCGGCTCAGTGGGTTGAGTGTCCAACTTTGGCTCAGGTCATGATTTCACGGTCTGTGAGTTCGAGCCCCGCGTTGGGCTCTGTGCTGACAGCTCAGAGCCTGGAGCCTGCTTCTCCCTTTCTGTGTCTCCCTTTCTCTCTGCCCCTCCCCTGCTCCCTCCCTCTCTCTCTCTCTCTCTCTCTCTCTCTCTCTCTCTCTCAAATAAATAAATAAATAAATAAATAAACATTAAAAATTTTTTTTAAGAAATAAGATATATTTCCCCTCTAAGTAGATATTACAAATCACACTGAAATTAGCAGGAGCATATAATCCTGTTACAGGAAAGAAAAGAAGTTAATAATTGAAAAAAAAAAAAACCAGCCCCACTACCAGAATCATCTACTCTCCTCCTCTGCTAACAGGTACACCCTGTGTTCAAGCCTTGGTGTAAGTCCTCTGTTTATCCACCTGCCTAATCTAAAGAGCACTGGGTCTCCCTGGAGCATTGCTTACCAGTATTCCACGTTTAGCGCATAGTTTATGCTACCATATATAAGTTATCATATTCCTGACTATTCCATAACCTCTACGAGGATAAGATTAAATCTTACGCCTCTTGATGACTTCACTGACTGTTTAAGGTATGTTCCTGTATAACTGTTTGTAGTTGAAGGAGTTATTAGTGACAACGTTTCTCCGTCACGGGAAACAAGTTTCATCTTTAAAGAATAGACGTGGTTCGAATGAGTATTATTGCCAACTTTTCATGTATTCTTTCCATTCTTTACAGCATTACTAAGATAAATCTATGGAAGCACAGGTTGTGTGCACACAAATGTCTGAGGTCTAACCAGTTAAACAAAGTGTGTGGTGTAAAATAGGGCCGTGACAAGGTGCCACACTGGCTTCACCCTCATATTAGCCCTGGTACGAAAACAGTAACTTGGACAAATAGAGATGTAATGATTTCTTTTAGTGAAAAGTAGCTGTGCTAAAAATGAAACGTTTTAAAGATATCTTGGTGCTTTAAAATAGTTCTCCTTTCAGGGCACCTGGGTGGTTCAGTCGGTTAAGCATCTGAGTCTTGATTTCAGCTCAGGTCATGATCTCACGGTTCGTGAGATCAAGCCCCGTGTCTGGCTCCGTGCTGACAGCCTGCTTGGGATTCTCTCTCCCTCTTTCTCTGCCCCTCCCTGGCTTGTTCTCTCTCTCTCTCTCTCTCTCTCTCTCTCTCTCACTCAAAATAAATAAATAAACATGAAAAATTTTTAAATAAAATACTTCTGTTTTCTTATCAACATTTAGTCCCTCCCTAGTAACAGATTCACAAGTCATGTAACTCAGTAGGATTTTCCCCAAAGAAAATTCCTTGCAACAAACCAGCAGGAGGCACAGTCCCACTTACTCAGGGTACTCCTATCACAGATTTCATTTCTAACGTCTTAATGCCTTTCACCGGGCTTATCAATACTCAGTAATTTATCCTGAATGCTGCATAGTCACTTCACTATATTGCAAAACAGTGCTTTTCACATTTCTTCATCAGCTGTATTCTTTTTTACATCATCACTCAAACATGGTTCTGACGTTAGGAGGTGACTTCTGTCTCATGAAATCCCACTTCTCCATTCAACAGCTAGGCAGAATCTCCCGGCATCTCCTCAGACGCCTTCCTCAGGCTCACATCTATTCTCGTGTGCTTGCTTAGCTCTTTTCCCTTATTTGAAGTTATGCTCATGACTCTGAGTAATGCAACCATTGCCTCAAATAGAATCCATTAGGTAAAAATTCATTCCAAACTCATCTCAGGCTAGTGAGGAAGACTGGGTAAACCTCAAAAGGTCTAGAGGTTGAATTTCATTTGGAAAACTATCCGGAAGTTCAACTGCTTATCCAGTCCTTATCCTAACTAGGAGAGAGGCCTAGGGATGTGCTGACAGAAAGGAATTAAGGCTCCACCAGGGCACCAGTGAAAACCAGTTTTGTAGCTCAGTGCTGCTCACTGCTTCTGAGGAGGGAGGTGAGGGAGAGAAGATGTTGAGGGAATAGCGGGTCAGGAAACTTCACTCTTGGCCCTTCCAGAGCCTCTGAGAAGAATTATTCACACTCAGTGTCAAACTGGGAAGCTCTGGTATACCTACGATGAAAAACCTTTTCTGACAAATAGCTCATATTTGGAAACTCCCTTCCTAAAAATAGTTTACTTTCAACATGAAGACCAAATGCTCTGGAAGGTAGCGAGGCACCATCATTTCCTTGGATTTAAAAGGTAATTTTTGGAAATAAAGAAAATGCCATTCGGAAAAGAAAAAAGAAATATATAAAGAGGGCTTTATTTTAAAAATCCCAGACTATCAGCTACTTTAGGCAGTGAGGGTATAGAGCTAAATAATCCATCAACTTAACCATTCAGAAGAAAACAAAGATTTACTTGATTTTTTTACATAATCAATATGGTTGGCATTCTGAGCTTTAGTAAAAATGAAACTACTCAGATCATTGATTGAAGTAGGGCAATACAGGGAGTTGAGGAATTAAACCTTAGACTACAGCATAGAAATAGAAAATTCCCTAAGATATCTGCCAAACCACCTTTTCCTCCCCCGAGCTTCATTTAAATTTTCAAAAGATAGCTATTCTATATTTAAGCACATCCGCTGTGGGGAAGGGGAGCTATATCCTATCTCATTGTTAATAACACTCATCAATGCTGCTAAATTGTTTTTCACACGGGACCCAAAGGAAAAAAATAAAGGATGCTCTAGCCCATCCCTCATGATGGCTGACATGCTATCTCTAGGACCTAATCCCATTCAAGGCCTTTCCGTGGAGTCCAGAATGGGTGTAGGAGCCATTAAAGATAAGCTAAGGCCTTCCATATGTGTCCTTTCTCCTAAAAGAGAGGGGGAAAAAAGGCTCTCTTTCAACAGGGATGTATCTTCCCAAATCTCCCAAAAATCTGAATAAGATTCTTTAAAGACCAACGTTGGCCATTTTATTGATTAATAGCACTAAGAACAAAGAAGGAAAGAAGTCTGACTATTAAGAAAAAGATACTCACATTTTTTAATGTGTGCTTTTCTAGGATTGAAGTGCACTAAATCCTAATGATTTAAGTACACATCGGTGAATACCCAGATCCCTCGGGAAAAAAGGCAAACATTCCAAAAGAGGAAAAACATGGAACTTTCTTTGAATGTAGAGTACCAAATAATATAATGCCTACTTACATTATATAATTGTCCACAGGAAGTTGGCTAACTAAAAAAGAAAGGTGTTACATCTCCAGGAATTTTTTTTATGTTGCCTACGGTAGGTGGGGTCTATATTGCTGAGATAATACTTTGGAAGCATTAGATCTCATTCTGATAGAAAACCACATATCTGGGGAGACACAATTTCTCCTGAAGCTTCTAAGAAACAACTTTGTGTAGGTGATGGAAAATTAGTTTTCTTCTGAAACTCGTATCAAATTCTTGTCACCCTTTCTCCCCTAGAATTACAGAACCACAAGAACCTAGGAAGTCATCTGGAAGGGGAGAAGAGAAGAACAAGTCACAACAGAAGAGTATAACGTTCAACATGGAAGGAAATAAGATAACGATGTGTATTTCAAATCTAGGCACAGCTTTAGCACAGCGGTGCCATGGTAACCACTCCACAGAAGGAGCAGGCGATTCTCTGCCATTTGCAGCAACAGGAGCTAAGCAACTGCCTGGCCAGGTGCCTTGCTCTGGTCTAGTGGCCCAAGAGCATGGGCTACAGACTTACAATGCCCGTATTGTGTTCATACACTGTCTCTACCATTTATTGCTTTCATGACCTTGAGCCGATTTCTTGACTTCTATGCCTCAATTTCCCCATCTATAAAATGAAAACATAACAGCAACCTCATAAAAATTGTTGGAAAGGCTTAGATGCATAAAGCATATAGATGCTTCTCACAGCACTTGGAAGACGGTAAGCACCCAATAAATGTCCGCCAGTAATACATTTCTCCTCCTCTTCTTCTTCCCTTTCTCCTTCCCCTTTTCCTTCTCCTTCTCCTTCTACTTCTCCTTCTCCCCCTCCTCCTCCTCCTCCTTCTTCTTCTCCTTCTTCTTCTTCATTTATAGAGGAGGATACAGAACTAATGAGGAGTAAGGAGGAGATGTTACCAGTACAGTGTCCTACAGTTCGTTAGCATTCCCTACAGTATCTGCATCTCAGAAATATTTGCCTCCAAATGCATACTCTTCCTTTTCTCTGTGCACTGTTTGTCCACACTCCCAGGACACCCACTTTGAAGAAAGCTGACTTAATTTAATGGAAATAGTCAATCAATGCTGTTTGACTGAATAGCTAGCATTCTAAAGGTCTGAAAAAATGAATAACCTCAGGCTACACAAACTTGAATACTAGAAAGTAACATTCTTTGATGATCGAAGGTCCATCTCCAGCATTCAGGCTGCTTAAAAGATAAATGTCTTTACAGTGTGCACGAGATCCCACTTAAGTAGTAGTTCTTAGGTTTTATTGAGTCTTGCAACCCCTTGGAGAATCAGATCAAAACAAAAAACAATTCATCCAGGGAAAAAAATGCACATACACATACTCACATAACATGCATACAATTGCACAGTGGGTTCACAGACCTGGGGAAGTCCATGAAATCCAGGTTAGGAATCCCTGTTGTAAAGAGCTTGGAGGTCAGGAAGGAGATTCTGTTTCAGAGATGCTTTTTTTTCTATCTAGCTATCATCTTCCTGCTTTGTTTTGTTTTGTTTCTGTTTGATTTCTTTCCCTTCTTTTCCTGTTCTCTTTCCTATCTTTTACCTCTCTTATTCTTCCTTTCTCAGTCCTCCACCCCCTTCCTACCTTGGCGATCAGACAAAGCCGCTATCACAATGCCTTCTCCCTTCCTCTCCCTCCCCTCTGTATCCTTCCTGACCAGCTGATTCCGGAGAGGAATGGGATAACTTATCAATAGGCATAGGTTGCTCCATAGGAATATTGGCCAGCCTAGGAAACAGTCTTTCTTTGAAGGATAGCAGATCTGACTCCACTGGGGAGTGTTTTCTCCTAATTCTTCAGTAAATGTGGCCACTTTCCATTAAATATACACAGATTCACTGTATCCTGTTTTCAGGGAAACAGATTTGCTAACAAGTTAACCACGCTGGTATAGATATCTGTGTGCTCATTTGTCCTATGTCTGTGACTTTTTTTTTTTTTTATGGTGCCCATCAACTTAGTTCCAACTATTCAAAAAAATATATATCATAAACAGAAATAGTCCTTATTTAAGCAACACTTGCATTAAAATGTGTCCATCTCCGCTGGGTTTCTTGTTTCCCTGTAATGTGTGAGTGAATTCCACTTGTATCGATATAAAAATTATTTAAAAATTAATCTTTTAAAAACTCATAACGCAACCCTTTGGAATCCTTGACCAACTTTTGTAATCTTATATTTAGGTTTTTTATATACATTCTACCCATAGGGTTGCCTAATATGAAAATCTGCTTAAGTAATTATAAGACTGGAAAGCCTCAAACTAAAATAAAATGTAAAATCCTGGACTAAAACACTTAAATGAAATACTGTTCAAAGGGTTTGTCTTATAGTTTGCCTTTTGATGCATTTTATACATCTATAATATTCCACCATCAAAAAAAATCTAAGAAGTCAATATTTCCATTCCTAAGCAAATAAAAATTCTTTGTGTATACCCAAGAATTTTCTTTAAGGATGCTTTTCAAGAGAATAGTCCTTTGAATTTTCCATGTGAAAGTTTCCACACAAACTAACTAAGATATGACAACCATGTTTTTAATAAGTCAGATTTACCACCATAAATGTGCCTCAAATGGGACATTTTGTGAACTCCTGGGCATGCAAAATTCAAGGAAAGAGACAGATGCTTTATATGAACATCACACATTTAGTTCAGTTTTCTGAATATTTCATAGCAACTCCATTGGCATTTCTGCTTACTATAATGATCATTCAAGGTTCCATTACTGTGAAGTCACTCGCTGGACGGAAATACTTTTTTTTTTATTTGGAAAGGAAAAAAAAAACCATATAAAATGAATAGCATTGGCAAATGTTTCTAATCATTTCCTTAAAATACCAAACCACCAAACAATCTTTTTATTTACTACGTTTTGCTTGGGTACATAAATCAAAGGACAATAACAAGCCTAATGTCAAAGAAACTTTTTGACACTTCATACATTTGAGCAAGCTTAGCCGATAAACAGTTTAGATGAAGTTATGGTTTGAAATATGTTTCCCAAGGGGACTGTGGTTCATAAATTGCTATAAGGCTACCTCTGTCATTATTGATTTGAGACGTGCTCAAGGCACCCACAGCTATTACCAAGTCTAACATTACCTGACCTGCTTTTTCGGAGAATGATATCGGTTATACAAGGACAACTAACCATCCATCCTATTAAAAACATGCAGTTGGCCTGTCACCATATATATAAAATATTGCATTCTATTTGAAATTTTGACCAACAATTAAAAGAGGAGGAAATGTAACCCTTTCCCACGGCTTAAACAATTTTTATAATCCTGAGGTGATTAAATCAGTGGTTTTAGAGCAACTGTACTGCAAGAGCCTAGAAAACAAGAGAATTTTTAAAAATGTCTCAAACGAAAGAAATTCGCACCTCAACATTTTGTGATTATATTATAATCCATTACCCTCATTCATTCCCTCATCTTGGCAGTTACGTCTTCTTTGCAGATAACAGTTTTTAATAAGCTTACTAAAAATAAATCCACGGTCAAATCAAATATTTGTTGTATAATGTGTGTGTGTTTATTCGTTTCCCTGCTGCAAAATAGAACATATCTCTGGTGCTTCTCAGTGAGGGTTAAGAGTATGGAACAGTTTATACCCCAACCTGCACCGTGCCCTCCGCCTTGTGGATTTGGGAAATGTCAGAAAAAAGATCGGATCAAGGATCCTGCTACTTTGTATTCAGATCTTCTGGTCTTAACCATCAAGGAAACACTTGAAGGTTAGTTATGACTTGATCGTTCTGCGTGAGATTTGTCACCAGTGACCCGGCTTCACGAAAGCGTGGAACTGAAGTGTATCAGAAACGGACTTGGTGAGTGTCATCGACTGTTAGAGATGTGAGAAATTTATGAATTTTATCAGCCTCACTTTTAAAAGTCCTGGTAAGTTAAACAGTCAGAGGTGGAGGTTTTCCTGCGAACCCCCTTAATCATCCACGAGGGCAGCATGACTGCACATTTGAGGAGAGTTATACAAATAAAAACTTGACTGCGTCACTTTCACACAAAGAAACCTGCCAAACGTAAAGGAAACTGTTTGCCTTTCTTGTTTAACAAATATATATATATATATATATATATATATATATATATATATATATATATGTAACTCCCTGGAACTACTGATTTAAAGCACTTTGGATAACTCATTCAAGGAAACGCCACTGTGCTATTGTCTCCTACGCCTTCAACAAACTTTCTTAATGCTCCCATGGTAACCTTTGCTAATTTTACACAATCGTGTACTCGGCTATCTGAATAAGAAAGCAGGTTTTGCCAAAGCAAACTTGAATTTACCTCGGTTTTGACCTTTGGCTGGAATCGCTTCGGAATCAGAATGCCTGGGAAGAGCTGAGGGCCTCTCCCTCATTCACCATTTACAAGTGCTACATGGCACTGAACTTGTAGAAAGAGTACAGATCCTGGTGAGCAATTAAAAGACTCTCCAGATCTCTCTCAGCTGCTTCCCCCACCTACCCCTTGGGCACCCCGAATAAAAACAGAATCGTTTGTTTCGAGTCATTTTCAATCTGAAACACCAGGCCTTTTCCACAGTTGGTTATTTCTAATTAAAACAGAGCCTCTAACTGCAGAATATCCTTTTTTAGGTTAGAAACCACAGGACGCTTCTTGCTTAAGGACCTTGGGAAACTTCCACGGAAGTGGTTTACTCCTCTAAAAAAGTATCTAAAAATGCAGAGGGCATTTTATTCTGATAAAGCACTTCTGACACATAACTATTAACCTCTGAACAAAGGGTCCCCATCTACTTTTTCTCTTGACCTCCTATCCCACAATCCTTTGCTGCAGTTCTGGCCTCACTTCAAAGCCCAGTGCTCCTTCTATTTCCTCCTTCCTCCCCCACTTCTTCCCCTGTGCTTGCTCTCTCGCTCTTACTCTTTTTTTTTTCCACTTTCCTCTTACAGCTTTCTTGCCTTTGATAGAAAAATGTCTAATCTCTCTATCTTCCCACCGCTTAACAGTTTTCCTGACCATGTGTCTTGCTTTTTTATTTCCTTTCTTCAAGGAAAAGCCCACACTTGGACTGCTGCAATTTCAAATGGAAAGATACTCTCAGTTTTAAAGCTATCTCCACTTTGCAGCGTGGAGTGATACTATTCTGGGCAAAATAAAGAAAACTTAACCTCAAATGAGTAGATAACTCGATCCTTACTTGGTACTCCAAACATTGCTTTCCTTGAATCAAAGAATAGAAGAGCTGGGAGAGAAAATGTTGAAGATCTGTCCTAGCTCCTCTTTTGAAGATAAGACTCCCGCAGAGGCTGCATAATTTGCCCAAAGCCGTGCAGTTGCTTGTGATGGAGGCAGACACCGGCTTCTTCAGTCCAGCACTTGTCATCGGGACTTCCCTGTGGCGGGAAGACTTAATTCTTCGTCTCAGCTGATGGCCACTGGTAGAACAACACCTGTCCCACTCTGTCTTGGACTGGAAGGGGGTTCCTTCACTCCCAAAGCCATTCAGGGGCCAGGCATTTGGGATTATCCTGTCCTCTTTGACATCACATTTCTTACGACTTCTTTTCTCCTTCGTCCTTCAGAGAAGAGAAACATAATCCAACGACCAAAAAGAAAATGAAACGTACAATTTTAGGATCATGGAATCTCAGAGCTGACAGGTAGCTTGAACTCCTATAGTCCACGTTTTTCACTTTGCACTGGAGCCAACTGGCCTCAGGTTAGTCACTTGGTTAGTGAAGAAGCCGAGAGCAGAAGGCCCGACTTATGACTTGGCTCTACTCACGTGTAATCGAGAATATGCATATTACTGGGAATTTACTGTGTGTATGTGAATCTCACCTAATTACCTTTATATTCTAAGGACTACCATATGTAGTAATCAGGATGTCTCATAAATTCACTTTCAATCATTTAATTAGTCCTAAAATCTTTTATAAATACAACTCCTCATGCTATTCCTACAACGGTTTCACATATCAAATATCGAATTTATCCCTCTTCTGGGCAACGGCCTAAACATATAAAATTTCTTTTGTGCTTGCTGTGTTTTAAGGAAAATGTCCACTTTGGCTTTTTGGCTTCTTTTTTCTCCCTGTGATAATTATAAGGTGATATTGATTTAGTTTTATTTGGAGAAATTTTCTGATAAAGGGTTTCAACTACAGTTTTAAGAATTTTTAAGGAAAACAACTTGCCTCCTATTCATGTTTGTTTTCACCTTTAAGAACAAAGTCCCACGACTCAAAGTTTATAGTCAATCAAAAAAAGGCACATTACTTTTCCATTTTAATGGTGGAACAGGGACCTTTAACTTTCCTGGAGGCTTTGCTTTGGGGGTTATACAGAACAGAACTTCCTTAACACTAGTAATCAGACCCACAGGACGCGTGTTAATTGTTCCCGACATGTAAAACTATCTACAGTATCTCAGCTAATAACACCATTGCAGACATTTCACTTCTGGAAAGCACAGGATTAAAACCAATTACCTTACTTCATCTCCACAAGACAGTAGCATAGCTCATTCTAACAATGTCAAAATTCCAGTTCCAAAATAGCAGCTGAAATAAGATCAGCCATCACTGGCTGATTAGGGATGACTGCCAAATCAAGATACATTTGGGCAAATATTATTTGTGCAGTCCTACAGAAGCATATAACTGATACAGTTGCCAATAGCTAATCGATTCCATAAACCATTATTTAAGGGCAAGTCGCCTTCGGATTAGCTACCATTGGCAAGACTGATAATTCAGTGTAAAAGGTTGGCACTGATTTCTCCCCAGGCTTTGAAGATTGTTGCATCAATGAAAATTCTTGTTTGCATAAAATAGAAACCTCCTTTGATTATCATAAGGAAAAAAAAATTGTGGAGAAGGAGACTGAATGGAAGTATATGGAGGCTTGCAGAATTGATAGGAGGCTGGAGGACCGGTCTTGGAAAAGGGGCAAAAACCCAGGGGTCTGACGCAGCTGGGCAGCCAGGGGCAGAAGAGGCGGCAGGGAGAGCAGGCTCCAATCCCATTGCCAGAATGTGCCTCCATCCGTCCCTTGCCTGCCTCCTCACCTGCTCAAGATTCAAAGGCCCAGAAGACAAGGTCTAACTGCCCAAATCTAAACCACAAAGCTACCTCAGGAGAGGAAGAAGAGGGAGGGCCCGGCCCCCTTCGCCAGTTGTGCAACTCCCCAGGACTCCACACTGTTAGGCCTCACCAAAAGGCCCCTGGAGACTAATAAAAAGGAAGTTGGATCCGCGCGCGCACGTACACACACGCACACAGCCAAGGTTTACGATAAATGTGCTAGTTTGATTTGTTTTGTAAAAGCCTTTGCATTTGGGATGTAATTTTCGATTTCTGACAAGGTCCACTTTGAGCCTTAGAAATTAAATGCCTCTGGGGCGCCTGGGTGGTTCAGTCGGTTGAACATCCGGCTTCGGCTCAGGTCATGATCTCACCGGTCTGTGAGTTCGAGCCCCACGTCGGGCCCTGTGCTGACAGCTCAGAGCCTGGAGCCTGCTTTGGATTCTGTGTCTCCCTCTCTCTCCGCCCCTCCCCTGCTCGCACTCTGTCACTCTCTGTGTCTCTCAAATATGAATAAATGTTAAAAAAAATGTTTTTAAAAGAAATTAAATGCCTCAGATGAAAACCAAATAGGTGTCCCTGACACCAATGTCTTTGCTGCAATAAGTAAGGTTATAAAATGATTCCCGGGTTTTGTTTGACACGGATCATAGAGAGAGAGATGAGACTGTAACAGAGAGCAAAATAATCTACCCTAAAATCTTTGACTCTTATGCCGGAAAACAAATGCAGCCGCTTCTCAACTAAAAAGGATCTTTTCAAACTGGATTCCCATGATTGGTGAGCTTAGGTGAAATCTTTCTAGTTTTTTACTTCAGGTGATTCTGTCAGCTTATAGTCTGATTTTCTTTGTACAAAATATGCAATGTAAAAGCATTATTTGCACATAAACAGTTCCCTAAATGATGGCAAACTGCCATTCAACATGGAACTTTACTCTTTGGAATATTTTTACCGTTTGAATAAAATAAAGATCAACTTTTTAAAAGGTCAAAATAATATTTTATTGCATATTTGCTTACTAAGGTCCAGATGCTGCCCTTTAAATGAAAAAAGAAGTGTTCATACCAAGAATTTTACCAGATATGAGCACATTTTCATTAGGTTTTAACTCTTCAAAGCCTGACCTTCATTGTGTGGAATAAAGTAGTGAGAATTTGTAATTAGATTTACTTCCTTAAAGAATTATTTCCCTGGGAGGTGGGGAAAATGGGGAAATGTTGGTTAAAGGTACAAACTTTCAGTTTTAAGATGGGTAAGTCCTAGAGATGTAATGTACAGCAGGGTGATTACAATTAATAATACTGTATACTTGAAATTTGCTAAGAGGATAGATCTTAAATTTTCTCACCATACACACAAAAAAATAGTAACCATGTGAGCTAATGAATATGTTAATTAACTTGATTGTGATAATCATTTCACAATATGTATATATATTAAATCATCATGTTGTATACCTTTTAAAAAAATCACCTTGTACGACCTACATACACACAATTTATATCTGTCCATGACACCTCAATAAAGCTGGAAAAAATAATAAAATAAATCAGTAAAATAAAAGAATTGTTTGTCATAAAAGATAATAATATAGAAAGTTAATGTTTATTAATAGATGCTAAATAATAAATGCTTTTTTAATGATGAGACTTTTTTTTTTAAATATATTTGAGAGAGAAAGAGAGAGAGAGAGCACAAGCAGGGGAAAAGGGCAGAAGGAGAGAGAATCCCAAGCAGGCTCCGTGATCAGCACCGAGCCTGATACAGGGCTCGATCCCATGAGCCTGGAATCATGGCCTGAGCCGAAATCAAGTGTTGCACGCTCAATCGACTGAGCCACCCAGGTGCCCCAATGAAAGCTCTTAATAAATGTTTACTAATTAAATGAATAACAACTATATTCATATAGCGCTGTGCCAGGCACTGTTCTAAATACTTTATGTTATGTTATTCCGGTTAATCCTTATAACAGCCGGATGAACCAGGTATTACTTTTACATCCATTTTACAGATAAGAAAGCTGAGTGACAGAACAGTTAAGTAACTTGCCCAAGGTTTCACAACTAATCCAATAGATACGGTTCCAGAGTCTATGCTCTTAATAGTTAAGTTATAATTTCTCTCTGGATACAGTTACTCAAGAAAGCTAATGGAAGTTCTCCCATTAATGTACTTTATTTTTTAATTTTTATTATGGAAGTATAGTTGACATATAATGTTATGTTAGTTTCAGTTATATTAGTGATTCAACAACTGTTTACATTACTTAATGCTCACCACAGTAAGTGTAGTCACCATCTGTCATGATACAAAGTTATTACAATACGATTGGCCATATTTTCTCCGCTGTACTTTTCTTCCCTATCACTTACTTATTTTATAACTAGAAGTTTATACTTCTTAATCCCCTTCATCTATGTTGCCCAAACCCCAAGCCCCTCCCCTCTGGCAACCACCAGTTTCTTCTCTGTATTTACAAGTCCGTTTCTGGTTTTTGTTGGTTGGTTGGTTGGTTGGTTCATTTGATTTCCACATGTAGGTGAAATCACATGGTATTTCTCTTTCTCTGTCTGACTCAATTCACTTAGCATAATACCCTTTAGGTCCATCCATGCTGCTGCAAATGACAAGATTCTTATTCTTTTTTATGGCTGAGTAACAATTAATTGTATATTTATACCACATCTTTATCCATTCGTCTGTCAGTGGAGACTTGGGTTGCTTCCAGATCTTGGGTATCATAAATAATACTGCAATAAACGTAGGGTTGCATATAGCTTTCCAAATTAGTGTTTTTGTTTTCTTTGGGTAAATAGTAATAGAATGACTGGATCGTATGGTATTTCTATTTTTAATTTTTTGAGGAACCTCCATACTGCTTTCCATAGTGGCTGCACCAATATATGTTCCCATATATTGATGTTCCCATCAACTTGCCAGTTCTTGTTATTGCTTGTCTTTTTGACATAGCTATTCTGACAGGCATGAGGTGATATCTTATTGTGGTTTTGATTTGCATTTCCCCGATAATTAGTGACATTGAGCATTTTGTTATGTGTCTGTTGGCCATTTGTATGTCTTCTTTGAAACAGTGTCTAGGGGCGCCTGGGTGGCTCAGTCGGTTAAGTGTCTGACTTCGGCCAGGTCATGATCTCACAGTTTGTGAGTTCAAGCCCCACATCAGGGTCTGTGCTGATAGCTCAGAGCCTGTGGCCTGCTTCAGATTCTGTGTCTCCCTCTCTCTCTCTCTGCCCTTCCCCTGCTCTTCTTGCTCCATGTCTCTCTCTCCCTCTCTCTCTTTCAAAAAATGAATAAACATTAAATTTTTTTTTAAAAAAAGAAAAATGTCTATTCAGGTTCTCTGCCCGTTTCTAATAGGATTATTTGGTTTTGGGGCATGGAGTTGTGTAAGTTTTTTATAAATTTTGGATATTAACCCCTTATTGGATATATTATTTGCAAATATCTTCTCCCATTCAGTAGGTTGACTTTTTGTTTTGTTGATGTAAACGTTTACTTCACTGTGCGAAAGCTTTTTATTTTGGTGTAGTCCCATTAATGTAATGTAAAGATGAAATATGCAATCGGTTGGGATTATTGAAATGACCTTCCATCAAATTTTGGATCAAAAGGTGTTACAATTTCATCTTTACATATTAGAGTCTCTAAATCTGGAATAAAGGAACCTCTCCAAAAAGTAGAGATACTTGACCCTCTCCAAGGTAGTTGCACATTCCTTATCCCATACCCAAGCATGTATGTTTCTTCCAATAATATGCTTGTCAAGTTGTGAACTGTGAGGGGTTTGCTTGGCGTGCGCCATAGAATACAGAGTTACAGCTACATAAATAAATAAACAAGTTCAAAACACTAATAATTTGATCACTTTGGAGGGTCTGGTATACTTCTAACGGCCTGAGACAATGAAGCAGCCTGAAAGATATCTAATTGATAGCCACGGAAGAGCTTAACGAGAGGAAAACCAAAACCCACA
The DNA here is from genome assembly GCF_018350215.1 of Panthera leo. Lineage (NCBI taxonomy): Eukaryota > Metazoa > Chordata > Mammalia > Carnivora > Felidae > Panthera > Panthera leo. Next base: position 54,884,677 of record NC_056682.1, read on the forward strand.
ATGGTACATTGAATTGTACGTTAAAATGCCAGTGTAGTAGGTCTCAAACAGCCAATATCTGTGACAACAAATGAGTGTGTTTTGAGAGATGGACTGAGCATCATTAAAGAATATAGCAATTACAAAAAAGGTTTCCAGACACACTGGAGTTACTGGGCCCTGTTACAAATCCTAACTTTCACCATCAGTTATTGAATTCATTTGTGCCGTTGAAGCCTACACTCAAAGCAACTGGAACAAAAACGATGTTTATATTTTACCAGTACTTTATTTTCAATTAAACATCTCAACTGCTATTTACATAGTTGAATGGCATGGTATTTACACCATGAAATTTGATGTTATTTCTTTGTAAATATTTCTCCACAAAGGGACCTAAGTTCAAATTAGTTATGAAAATGTCACCAAAAATAAAATAAACTTTAATTTAACCTCAATCACAAATTATGGTTAAGCGAAAGCCGAGAACCTGTAAAAATTAAAAATGGAAGGCCAAAAGAATTAACTGAGATGCACATGTCTCAGAAAGTGGCTTACTTTTGCACTGCCTGATCCTTTGGGGACTTTGGTTGAGTTAATTCAACTAAGGTCAAGTTAAAGTGGAAAGTGAAGCTATGGAAGGCACAGGAGAGTGACACAGTAAGGCTGTACTCTGAGCTTTCACCTCTCAGGCCTGCAGGTGCATTCTGGAACAGGTCACAACTGGAATGTTTCCTATTTCCCACTAATAGTTGCCATCACCCCACCAGCGACTCTGTCCAAGGTCATTTATCATGGCTGGAAATCTCTACTATCTGTGTCTGATTCTTTCAGAGCCAGACAAGTCAGCATCAAATTCAAAATGGAAATAAAAAAATGTAAGAGAGTCTGCCTAGCCTCTGTTATGCCTCCACCCCAGAACATTCTCTTCCTGTTCTCTGTTTAATACAGACAGAAGCCTAAATAAATAAGCAATGTTTTAGATTTACTTTCCAGGATTTACTTGTTGATTTCATCCAATACTTTCGATTCCGACATAGAAATCTGAATTAAAAAAAAAATAGGCTTTTGGGTGGGACTTGTCTTATATGCACACAGTGTAAAAGCCAATAATCACAAGTATATAATGTGACTTGAGAGACTCCAATCATGCCATTATTTAAAAAAAAGAAAGTTCCATTAGCTTCGCAGAAAACAGACATGAAGGTGTGGTTACCATTCTCTTTTAAACTCTCAGTAGCTCTAGAGGGGCAAAACATCCAGCTGGTGTCAGTCATTTACAATTCCATGTAGATTCCTTTATTAGATTACTTTCCTCTGAGAATGCTAAATGAAATAAATTAGTAAGTATTTGACAGGGAAAGGAGAGAGATCGTTTGGGGGCAGGAGTGATATGATATCCAAGAAATTCAACAACGTACCAGTTTTGCCAATTAGCCAAATTTACCTTGGTTTGGGGGAATAAGACAATCTTTCCCTTCTCTATTTAGTCAGCAAACTCAAACGCCTTCATCAGTTAGGCAGGTAACATAAATCACACCGATTAAACTCTGTATAAAGCAATAGAGGACAGAGGAGTCTATGATGACCTAGGAAGAACAAACTTCACAAAACTTGCAAGTGCAGAAAAGTGTGAAACAATTTGGCTGGCCAAAGAGCTGTATCAGTTGCTAGTTTTGGATCTCCACTTTAGTCCAAACTGAATGACGTTCTATGCAAGAATGATATTTTCGAGGAATTAAATTAAAACACGAGTCAGTATCTCAGTGCATGCTGCCTAAATCAAGATGACCTAGAGCGAATCCAACTGAGGGGCAATCGCTAATCGAGTTCTCCCTGATTTGTATATATTTTTCTCATGGTGATGATGGTGGTTAGATGACTGGCAGAAATGTCACATAATGCAGAATGAACTGGCAGCATCTGACAGAGATGTGCAGCGGCAGGCACAGAGGTAAAGAAGGAGCCAGTTTAGGCATTTGGGAGCTCAGAACCAGAGAGCAAAGCACTCATCGGCAGCATCCAAATAGATACCACTTTAAATTCTTTTCTTTTGTTTCTCTGTCTCCAAAACGAATACAGCACCTTCAGTGCCTATCTCAGAGTGGTATTATGAATGTTAATCATGTTAGTGTCTTACAGGTCCTTTGAAGATGAAAAAGACTAATTAGCATCAAACCGTGAAGTGGCAGCCAAGACATCCATAACAATTAGAGCAAAACAGGAAGGAGGCACCACGGAGAAACTTGGAAGCAATGCAGCAATGTATTTGTTTCTGTGCAAACCTTTTAATAATGAAAGCTTCTGAACTCCTCTTCAGATGAAAAAAGGCTTAACTGGCCTTTAATTAGATCATCCTATTGGAGCACAATATAGTGATAAAGAAGATTTAATAAAGCATTTTGTCTTTTTATTACTTTGATTTGATGCAACATATCTGCTCATCCAAGCAAGATGTTTAACTTCAAAGAAGTCCTGTCCACCTCCCTTCTGGCCAATAAATAACTCCAGGAGGGGAAAAACAATATATTTGGAGCATCCCATTCTGCTGAGTGAGGAAAAACTCATCATTTTTTTCTGCTGTGGACATGGGTCTTTAACTAGTCCTTTACTTTTCTCCTGTAACTGGTAGGATTTGCAGGACTTTAGATTTTGCTAGTTATTGATTAAAATACATGGTAAAGTAATTCTGAAAAAAAAATCTAATTACTCAGCAATCATAGTTAAGATTCCCCTGTTTGAATGATCTTGGATGTGTCCATTAGACTAGGAATTTTAGGAGTAAACAAAATTAGGTCAGAAAACTGTTGGCATAGAATTCTCTGGATCATGATAAACTTATTCGAAACATCTTTTTTTACGTACAGATCTATAATTGGGTTTGGTTCTTGAATTTAAAATTATGGCCAGGCTAAGCCTGTAAATATATAAATAGAATGTTTAGGAGGTCAAGGCATTGATTTTTGGAATTTGTTTACTTTTTTTTTTTTTTTTTTTGGTCATCTTAATAACATTAGCATGGATGTTCAGATTAGCCGGACAACCATCCTGAGTCTTCACACAAGAAAACTTCAGACACATCCATCCAAATAAACTGGTCATTGACTGAGTAGCACAGATAAAAATAGGATGAAAACAATGGCAAACTCCTGGGAAGAAACTAAAAGAATATCAGTAAGAACAGAAGGGAGAGTGTGCAATCCAGTCAACCGTCTTAACTACACTACATCTAAAAGCCATTTTGATTTTTTTCACCCTCAACAAAAATTTGGCTGAACTAATGAATCAACGGTCTCTTGTGGAAGCTGGCTTAAATCCTCCGGTAAACAGAGAGAGAAAAAAGAACACAACGGTTAGGTAACATAACAGAATTTCCACATGATTTCTGAGAATCTATTTTTTGTATGAGACAAACGGTTTTTTAAAAATAGTCATTCCCTTGGGGCGCCTGGGTGGCTCAGTTGGTTGAGCGTCCGACTTCGGCTCAGGTCATGATCTCACAGTTCGTGGGTTCGAGCCCCACGTGGGGCTCTGTGCTGACAGCTCAGAGCCCGGAGCCTGTTTCCGATTCTCTGTCTCCCTCTCTCTCTGCCCCTCCCCCACTCACACTCTGTCTCTCTCTCCTTCAAAAATAAATAAACATTAAAAAAATTTAAAAAAAAAAAAATAGTCATTCCCAACATTTCTGTTCTGCAAGAAAATCACTGGTTCCTGTATTTCCCAACTTGCCCCCATACCTGTGGAATCAGAGACCTGAATTTCAATTCCTTCTTCATCATTAACAGGGGCTTCCATTTTCTGATCTGTAAAAATGGACTTGTGGTTATAGTGAGGATTAAATGAGAAAACATGCAAAAAGGCCTTGGAAAGGAGCAGATTGACACGCTCACTCACAAGCACACATTTCTAAACCACAACCCCACCCCTGTCCTCTGAGCTGGGCCCCTTAATATCAATATTAGTGAATATGAATGAATCTTAATGTTCATTTGTATATTCTCCTACCATTCTTCGGCACTGGTGTATATTCAAGATTATGTCTGAAACACTGCACGTGTCCAAGTGAAAATGTGTTTCCTTATCTATTGTTCATGAATTTTCCAAACCATTATTCATTTGCTTAGGATGTTTGGAAATCTGTAGACACAGCTTTAAGCTGTAAATTTCTAGAGAATAAGGAGCATCACACCAAAGGACGTGGCCTAATGGTCCTGTTTCTTGCAACTAGGAGAGTCCAGAACCAGATCTATCCACTAATGTTGGACAGCTCCTGGGAGTCAATCCCCACCTGTAAATGATGAGGGAAAGCTCTCGCAACAGGCAAAATTTGACATCCAGCAGTGGGTTCCATCCTCCACACTGCCAGTCAGTGCACTGGGGAGAATAAGGCCAAATCTGATGCAAGCAAGGCACTAAAATTTGGGACAAGTTACCAAAAGAGGAACTTGAAAGATGGGGTCTTAGTCAAGGCCCTATGGTTACACATAACAGAAACCAACTCAACCCAGCTTAAGCAAACAAGATAATTTCTTGGAAGAAACTGAGGTATCTGATGGAACCCAGACATATTTTTGAGACTGGAAAGACATCAAGAACCCAGGCAGGCCTCCATTTCTCTCTATCTCTTCCTTTTTCTACCTACTGCCTTTCTTTGTGGTGGGATATAGCTGTCCAGAAGCAACTGTCATGTTTACGGCACTGAGGTACAGCCATTTGCAGAAACTAATTCCCTGGAAAAGATTCTGAAGGCCTTTGCTTGCATCAGATGATACTAACACGTCTGCCAGAGGCCCATGCCTGCACTGAAGTGAAGTTCTCAGGAAAAGAGGTCACCGGGAGGATGGTCACCATAAATATTCCAACTGCAAAAGAGATCACAAACTCTGGAACACACCAGCAATCGAAAGAAATGTGCTGAGCCTCAGCACATGGGGCATGTGGCAATAGGACCATCCGTGCATCATCTGCCTTAAGCAAAGCAAGTTCTTAAAACTGAGCCTGAGGGAAGGAGACCAGGTGACCCCAGCCACGGAAAAGGAACGATGCAGAATTTTGGAAATCTAATTGGCATGCCCTTCCCAACATTTGTGGGATCCAGAGCAAGAGTGGAAACAAAGGCCCACATATTATACGTATAAGAACTTAAAGCTATAGATCAAGCTTACAAGCCATTAAATGAAATATATCTTATTCTTTGAAATTAACAAATATACCTTCCTAACGACTTAGGAAGCCAGGTGCCAATTTAGAATTCCCAGACTCCTCAGAGTTCCACACTGAGACATGACGGTAGGAGAGAGCTGGCCCAAGAGCCACGCCCCTTCCCCCAACTCCAGGCATCTGAGAGAGGCCTTACACAGCATGTGTGGACACCCAATCCTACACATCTACATTAGCCACCCCTTTTGCCCAGGGGATGAGAAGCACAGACCCTGGAAATAGGCTATTTAGGGAGAGAATTTCAGGGTCCTAGGAATCAAGGGCAAAGTTTCTCAACCTTGGGACTACTGACACTTTGCCCTGGATAAGTCTTTGTTGCGCAAGGTACGGAGGAGTTTTTTCCATGCGTTATAGGATGTTTGGCAGCATCTATGGCTTCTGCCTACTAAACGCAACTAGCATCCCTTGCCCCAAAATTGTAACGGCCAAACAGTCTCCTGGCATGGCCAAATATCGCCATAGGGACAAAATCACTCCCAGGTTAGAAGGACCATCCTAGAAAGGAAAGCTTTGTGCAGTGACACGCGGCAGGGCTGGAGGAGGGCTGGGATGAGGTGGGGGTCTCTCAAAAGTATGGTGACCAGAACAGGGGTTGTAGGGCATCAGGCTCTATGTTGGCTATCTTCCCAGAATTATTTCCTCTGATCTTCCCAACAACTCAGCAAGGTAGATATTATTAAGCCATTTTATGGATGAGGAAACTGAGGCTTGTGAATTTCACACATCTGGAAACTGACAGAACCAGTCATTCAGCCATCGGTCTCTCATGTGCCAGTTTGGGACTAAGTTAACATTAAGCCAAACTAGAATCTCAGCCATCAAAGTGACCTTAAATAGTCAAGTGACCCTACTCACTTCTCATTACATGTGGAGCAGACCTGTTGATACTCAGAAAATGGTATGTGATGATAAGGAATATAACAAGAAGTCTTTTCTCCTGTTTAGGAAAATACCCAAGAGATGAAGAGGTTATTCCTGACTTTAATACCAACACTATCTTTCTAAAAATATCATCTCTGAGTGGGAAAGAGCCACATCCCCATTCAAACTAATGAGGAAATGCTCTTTTGAAACCAGTAAGGATTTTGTCAAGTAAGATACATATAAATTAAGGTGCAGAACTATGTGAGCAGGTGTATAAAATCCCTTAGGTACAGTTCTTTTAAAGCAGGAGGCATGTTGAGGTGGGTTAAGCATCCAACTTCGGCTCAGGTCATGTTCTCACGGTTCATGGGTTCAAGCCCCGCATCAGGCTCTGTGCTGACAGCTCAGAGTCTGGAGCCTGCTTCGGATTCTGTGTCTCCTTCTCTCTCTGCCCCTCCCCTACCTGTGCTCTCCATCTCTCAAAAATAAACAAACATAAAAAAAAGAGCAGGAGGCATGTCTTCTTTATGTGACAGGTAAAATGCACTTAAGAAATTTTGTTGAATGAATGAATGACTTTGGATTTCTCTAGATAATTTTGTTTAGTTCAAGAAATACACTTTCCTCCACCCACGGAAAAGTTTCTGGTTAATCACCTCAACTGTTTATTTAGTTTTAACTGCATAAAACCAATCTAAGAGAGAGCCTTGGAAAATATGATATTTAAACGTTTTAAAATAAATTTTGTGCTTGGTGCAGTATAGTTCACATGATGCAGCGTATTAAATAAGCACGTGTCATCAGAAAGCTGAAACACATTAATAAACACATTTGCATGCACTAGACCAAGGGTAATAGTACACAAGGGCAAAGGTTAAACAGTTGGAGGCCCTGGTTTAATAACAGACCTGAACTGTTATTTAAATGTCACAAATGTCAGTGTTCGTCTTCAAATGGTATTACAGTAGGATTAGTGTCCTAAGCCTTGTTCCAATTTATGGAGAATCAGGGAGAATGATTCTCATCAACTTGGTCCAAAGCAGGAGAAGATTGATTTTCCTTTACCACTCAGTCCGCTTTTATGAGTTTTCCAGACCCTACCTCTCCCAGCCTGCATCATGGATGGAAACTGCCAGATCTGCTTGGAGGCCATATGTGAGCAGTGAATCTGAAAGAGTTACGGCTCATTGAGAAACCAATGAAGAAAATCCTGCCACTATTGACCACCTCCCCCCAGCTGGGGCCCCCTGCAATTGTCCTAACCTTTAGTGGTTTAAACCCCCAGAACAAGTGTAGAACCCACCATGAGAAGGCAGAGACTACCAGAACCAGGATGGGGAAGCTCATCCTGTGTCTCCATCAGATCGTTTATCTTTGCTCAACCCCAAGAAGGTACATGATTCTGAAGCTCTTATAATCTTTATTAGAACTTCTGTTTGTTATGCTTAGTAGTAAAGCGCATGTATTTGAGCACCTACGCTGTGCCAAGTGCAACATCTCCCTTCATGTTCGCAGAGCTGTATGAGTTATTATTATTATGCCTGCTTAAATAATGAAGATAGGACTACAGGTCACACAACATAGCAAAGGTTACTTGAATCCAGGCACCCGCCAACAATTATATAAATGGAGCACCTTGCAGAGATGGAAAAGGCAAAAGATCTCAAGGCCGCAAAGCTTTACCCTTTAAAGAATTGCCCACCACAGACATGGGGCTGGAGAGCTCAAAAGGCTGTAGCATGTGAGGCCTCAGCCTCCATTAGGACACCCAGACTGGTACACCATTTGAGATTTCGAGCTGTCGAACAACCTCCAAATGAGAACAGTGTCTGTCCTTGACATAGCCCTTTCCCCTTTAGAGCTTTGGATGTATCACAGGAGTGATTTCTCAAACAGAAGGTAGAGGCTTTCCCACCACAAAGAGGACATAGGGCATGTCGGAGGAGGTCACGAAGACCGTACTGGGGGCCTCCTAAAGCTCTCATAGGGGAATGGCAGAAAATGGCTGGCCAGGCAAACCAAAGGGAAGCAGCCGTTTCTCTACTCCAGCCCTTTCCATCTCCCAGGCCTTTGAGATTTACTGTAATTTCAGAAGAGAAATGACTTTCTGGTTATGCTGAGGATTATGGATGTGTGGTGGTGTGGGAAGTCTGCATGAGGTCCCAGAGGGTCCCCAATAAAAATATTTGCACAAATAGCCACTGCAAGGCAAGGAATCAGACGTCAATCAAGATGTCCAGAAAAAAGGCACTGAGGGCAGCGAGGGCCGTCTCCACTCAGTTTGAAAAGAGGCGTACCATCTATTCCTTTTTTCATTTGAGTGTGATCAGGTGACACACATAAACAATAACATAGATACCTGTTGTTGAACTACATTGACTACCAATGAGATAACCTCAACATACCCCAAGGTGGATGCCATGTTGCAAAAAAAAAAAAAAAAAAAAAAAAAAAAGCTCACTATTTAATCAGTAATAATTAATCCTTTATATTCTGTGAACATGAAATGTACTGAATACTTACTACATGTCAGGAATTATTAGGCACTTACCCATACTCAATTTTTTTTACTCACAACAGCCCTGTGAGGTAGGTGATGCTATTAACTCCTTTTGTACAAGAAACAATTGTGTCTCAGGACTTTTGTGTCACATGACTTTTCCGAAGTCCCAGGCTAAAAGATTCTGAACTGGGGTGTTCCAGTTCTAAAAATCTTGCTCTTTGCGTTTCAGAACACTGAGAGCTCAGCAAGGCAAAAAGCCCATGTGGGCAGGTACAAAGAAGGGGGTTGTGAAAAGGTCATTATCAAGTAGAGATTTTTATTCTGACCAAACCTTGCCTGGGTCGGCTCAGGTTGCCAACATTGATAGTGTCAGGATACTTCAAGGGGGATTCATAGCAGGGCTGGAAGCCACAAACTGTGAGATCATGACCTGAGTCAAGATCAAGAGTCAATCGTTCAACCGAGTGAGCAAGCCAGGCATCTCTATCTTCATATTTTAAAAAGTATTATTGGAGCACGTGGGTGGCTCAGTCAGTTAAGTGCCCAACTCTTAATTTCGACTCACGTCATGATCTCAAGGTCCATAATGTCATGCCCCACATCAGGCTCTCTGTTGACAGTGTTGAGTATTCTCTGCTTGGGATTCTCTCTCCTCTCTCTCTCTATCTCTCTCTCTGCTCCTTCCCTACTCATGCTCCCTCTCTTTCTCGCTCAAAATAAGTAAATAAACATTAAAAAAATTATTCTTGAAGGAATTGGAACTTGGTACCAAGATCAATCAACCATCATGTCATTCTATATAGTCCAAGTTCACTTAATAATTATTAAATAACTCTCAGTTTTGCTTGTGCAGATGTGTCTTCACTATGGTCATTCCTTCCATTAAAGTTTCTTGTTTTCAATAGTTCATGCATACCTACAGACCCTAAACACTCACAGACACACACACACACACACACACGCACGCACGCACACACTAACAAATTAGATTTGAATAAGAGGAAGGAGGGACAGCAAAATTCAAAACAATTCTTGTTTGGTGTTTTCAAGGTAGCAATTATCCCATACTAGTTTCTTTAAGTCTACCTTTCTTGGAAAGCTTGTTTTTAAGTTTAAACAAACTTGGAACCTCCTCTGTTAAAAAGTTTACACACACAAAAAAAGAAAAAACTCAGCCCCAGAAATCACTGGGAAAAAAATTATAAGGTTTTGTTCTGGAATCTTATGCTACATTAGAAAAGAACTTACCGTATAGTATCATCTCAAATGATTTTTTTCCAAAAATAACAATATAAAAGTCTCTTTGAGCTGGAGTTCAGATTTGTGTTGTAAAGTGACCAGGCTTTTATCCTGGTGTCTATGCCAGAAAACTTTACTTTGCTAAGAAACTCTAGGTCTCATCACTTTTAAACATCTGCATCCCTCCTAAGATGTTTGGCAACCAATGTGTCCTAAGGAGTGAGCACGTGCTATTTGACAGAGTAGTCACTTTACTGAAGAAAAGTAGAAATCAAGAGATGGGGGACCCTCGTTCGAGGGCAGAGCAGTGCGGGCAAAGGGGTGGTAGGGAGAATCGGAATCCAGGAAAAAAATGTTCTTGGGCTACAAAAAGGCTTTTCAGCTTGTAACAAAAATCCAATTCAACTTACAAATTAACCTTTTCTTAGTTCACTAATAATCTGAAAATAATGTCTACATTAAGCTAGGAAGTAAAACCATTCAATTAAGGAATTAAAACTATCAGTATGAACTAAGAACCTTCTGATGGTAAATGGTATAATAGCTCTTTTGTTAGTTTGTAAAATAAGTCCAGGAAATATTTTGATAGATTAATACTCAAATGAACAGCAAGTTAAATTTTTCCAGCACAGTAATACAGCCTGCTTTATTGAGCACCAAGCAGAAAGTTGCAAATGTCCCCACTGGATAACAATCTCTACACTGTTAAATTTTAGCAGGTGGAACTCTGGCTTGCCAAAGACTCAAAATCAGGAAACTGCTCTTCCAGCCATGTCCAGACTGCCAACTCTCTATTTGGTGAGCTGAAAACTGTAGGAAGATTGTCCTTAAATATGTGATCAGATCTTGAACCAATCTTTTGTTTTCTGTTACATTCCAAAGAGGTCTTTAGGCAGGGCAAATAACTCAACAGTCCACTATTAAGTGGATAAAGAAAGATGATGGAACATCAGTGAATGCTGATCATAAGATTTCTGAAGGCTGACTCTTGCTTCCACACACTTATCTAGTTTACCCAGAAGGCAGTAATGAGAATTACTAGACACATCAAAGAAAGGAGGCCCCTTTATTGGATAAAATAAAATAAAATAACTAAGCTACATATGGAGATTTACTTCGCTATAGTATTTTCTTCCTCTAAGATGTCTTAAAATGTTTTAATTTAAATATTATATGCCATTTTATAAAGAGTTGTTTTATTGCTCCTGGACCCTAAAATAGTCATAAGTGTTATATTAAGTCAGTGAGCCATGAAGAGATGAGCTGTAAAACCTTTAATATAGGACCGCGGTGGTTATCCACAACTGAATAATGAATTGCATGTCACAAGATGCATGATAGTTATCTATGTTGCTGAAGTTATAGCTGAGGAATTATTGGTCTCTCTCATCTGAAAAACCAAATGTAGTGTGAGATCAAAGGAGGCAATAATTGTGCAGGAAACAACATCTTTAAAAAAATTCCTCTGAGGATGAGAAACTGATTTATAACGCTCAAGATTAGTAAATACTGAGTATCATTTTAGGTTACTCAAGTTGGATCAAACATTTTTAGCAATATGTCTAATGGATCATTTGCAGCAAGAAAAAAAAAACACTACAAAGTTACAAAATTGCCAAATCGGGGATCCCTTCTGGGGACTGAACAAAACAGCATATGAAGTTATTTTCAGCCCTGTACGTGGAAATGGAAAAAATCCATATAATACAACATAATTACATAAATGTCCTTCATTGGAAAGAGATGACCCTTGAAGCCCATTCCAGAAGCCCCACAGACCAAATCAGATCTCTGCAAAGGAGACCAGGGGGAATATCCGGGCCCTGCCAAGTGAACTCACTCAATGTTTTCTAAACTGTCAGCCTCTGGTTACTCAAGAAACACCTGGTACAGACTGATGGATGGTTCATATCAACTGATGGTCAAGGAGTAAGATACCAAGCCAGATTATTTAATCCATTTACCAAAGCACGCCAACAAAGAAAACTTTTGGAAGTCATTAACAACTGATTACCAAACATAATTTATTAACATCCTTAAAGGTCTGCAGAGGTAGAAATGCTGAATGTCTTTCCCATTTTGTATGGGCTTCCCTAGTAAAAGTTTCTCACTCAAAAAATTCTCCATTCAAAACTTGATTTACGTGAAGTGAAAATTAGGATACAAAACTTTCTATAATAACTCCTAAACATGTAAAACTAGATGTTTGCAAAGAAGGAAAACAGGGATTGACAATGGCCATCTCTGAATGAGATTAGGAGTGATTTTTGTTTGCATTTTCATCTTCTCTTTCTTTTTCCTAGCTAAATACAAGAAGCACATATTACCTTTATAAATTCAGACAAACAAAAATTTTTAAGAAACATCCATAATGTGGACTTCAACTTCAGATAATAGATGATTTTTCATTCCCCATTTTACTTAGGTTTAATGCCTGCCTTTCCAAACACAATCATGTTTCTAATACTTTCCATTTCTCTTTGTTGACTCTTTGGAATGTTCTACAAGCACTCAGGTCTCATTTGTTTTGCCGACCAATGGGGAAAAAATCCAGAAATGTTGTTGTGCAGTACTAGGTTAAGACTTTGGTAAGCCAAGTGAGGGTTTGGTCTTCCAGCTATGCCGAAAAGATAATAACAGCCAAAACTTTTCTCCTGATTCAGATATACAGTTTTTTATGATTATTTGCCTTTCTGTGATCTAACACAGATCTAGCCTTAATACTAATCAATTCTATACAATTTCCATTCTATAGTGAGATAATCTTGAAACAAACCACTTTCCTTTTACATTTTAAACAAAAGAACATGTATAATTAATACAGAATGCAAGAATACAAAAACAGCTATGAATGAGAAGTTTGCTTCATGTCAACCACTGCTAAGTTGGAATGACATTAATGTCATTTTTTTTTTTACCTTCTGTGTTAGAGATGTTAATATAGATTAAGTCTTGTCCCTGAATGTTTATAGCCCTGTCTGGGATTTTGCTCACCTAAACCGTATATACTACCTCGTACATGGACAGATACACACACACACACACACACACACACACACACACACACACATTTCCTTTTTTCTCAAATTGATGGGGGGCTCCTTATGCCATTTTTCAGTTCCCTACCCCAGCAACCTCCCTCCTGACCTTGGTGCCTGGCACCAATGTTCAGCACATACTTTTGGCCTCTTGATTTGAAGGACTAAGCTTGACTTCACTTTCTCATCTTTAGCTATGTGCAGCCACAGTACTCTGTCATAACTGGGGAGGCAGAATGTGGGGTGAAAAGTCCAACAACCTGGGAGACAGGGAATCAGGAAGCCCGGTTCCAACTGCCTATCACCCATGTGCCCTTGGACAAGGTGTTTCACTCTCTGAGCTTTAGGTTCCTCATTTGTAAAATCAAAGTGCCAGACTAGGCAGACTAAGACCATTCCAGCTCTTAGACACTACGTTTCTACATGTTTAGAATACCCAGTTTAGAACTCCACTAGTTCCAATGCAGCCATTTAAATTTAAATTAACTAAAATCAAACACAATAAATAATTCAGTTGCTCCTTTGCATTAGCCCCATTCAAGTGCTCAAGAGTCATATGGGACTAGTGACTACAGTATTGGCACAGATATGGAACATTTCTATCATTGCCAAAAGTTTAATTGGACAAATCTGATCTAAGGCGATAACAAATATCATAGTTGTCCCTCTAGTGGTGTCCCAAGAAATCCAATTAACGTTTTAAGTATATTACTCTCATTTCATTGCCAGCTTTAATGCTGAATGCAATTCATACATTACAAATGCAACATGTACATTTTTTAAATGACAATCATGGATGCTTCTTTTTCTTGAAAAAAAAATAGCAACGAATGTCTCAATTAGAGTAGCAAGCTGGAAAACAGGGGCCTAAGATCCACCATTCCCATTCAAATTCCCTAGTTTGCTGAACTATTTCCCCACCCCTCACACTTGGCAATTTCCTGTGGGCATACCTTTATTGCTTGTCCTGTTTCTTCCACTTGGAATGGTTTCTCTTTCTTCCCACCCCCCTCTCTAGGTCCAAATTCCTCAAGACCCTCTCCAGAATTACTTTTGGCAAAGCTCAACAGAACTATTTCAGATGCAGCCATGATAGCTTAGCAACAGGGGGCAGAATGGATAGTTTAAAGGGGCTGCATGAGGAAAATGCCCAGGCAGCCTGGTACTGTGCTTGCCTCAACTCTATCAAATACGCTAGTTTCGTGGTGCATTTGCTGACACTGGGACAGCCTGAGAAGGTGCAGGCTAAGCTCACCACAAAACACACGCTAAAAATGAGGGGACAGAATCAACCATGGGGGCGCCTGGGTGGTTCAGTCGGTTAAGCCTCCTACTTCAGCTTGGCTCATGATCTCAAAGTTTGTGAGTTCCAGCCCTGCATCTGGCTCTCTGCTGTAAGTGCAGAGCCCACATCCCTTTGGATCCTCTTCCCCACCCCACCCCACCCAACCCCCGCTCTTTCTGCCCCTCCCCCACTGGTGCACACGTGCTATCTTTCTCTCTCTCAAAAATAAACATTAAAAACAAACCAAAAAAAGTCAACCATGAAACAAGAGTCTTTGGATCATGAGTTACACCTGAGGCAGTCTGCCCATCCTGTGCATCTGCAGAAACACCCAAAACAGCCCCACTGGACCGCATGGAAACAAATTATGCAAGTATGTGAAGTGTCAGCCCCAGCACTAAGGGGGGCAGCTGGCAGGGCATAGTCTTTTCATCAGCTCCCGGCAATTTACCCAGTCAGTGTAGACTTCGGATAAATCACTATATTGTCAGTAAAATATTACATTGCATTTTTGTTATTCCAATTGTCTTGTGCTCCTGGACAAATGCCACTGTCTCTCGCTTACTGAAAGCAATGTCTTCCTCTTTAGAACTGCCATAGCTTTCTAAAACGCTTTTGTTCTCCCCTGTGCACTTCTTAATTCTCCTACAAGACTCTAAGGTATTTTCCAGAGTTTTAGCACAATGATTATCCACGAATAAATACGGAAGGTGACACGAGATAGATGAATCAGTGAACTGAATAAATTGATTTATGAATGAATGAAAACCCTGTAGTGAATCCTATTGCCATAGCCCAGAAGTACACTGTCCTACCTTAACTCAGTCTTTCATCCATGACTTTCTTAACTTCTTTCTGTAAAGGTCACAACAACAAGAAATGTCCAAAGACAATTAACTATAAAGTTCAGTCATCCGTGTAGAGAGTAAGTTGAGAAGTACTCAGAAAAGTACTGAGTACAGTTCTTTGGCTGTACTCCCTGAATTTCGCCTTATTTTCTACTTCTTATTTCTTCATTTAAAATAGTTGTTAGAATTCTTCATTTCATACTTAATTGGATATCAAATAGAATTACCTGGAGATAGTCCATTCTTTAAATGGTACATGCTAATAAGCACAAACTTGTTCTCACAAAAGTTCCACCTCAGTGACAGAAGAATTTTCCCCATCATTCGCAAAGCTAACAGCATCTGAAAATTACCCCTAACTGAAAAATATTATTCACAACCAAATATTTCACTCATGCAGTTGTCACGGGCTCATACTTTTTATGTAAGTCATTTTCTGTCATCTCAAACAGGCTATCTAGACTTTTTTCATTTTATTTTTTTTCAACATTTATTTATTTTTGAGACAGAGAGAGACAGAGCATGAATGGGGGAGGGTCAGAGAGACGGAGACACAGAATCTGAAACAGGCTCCAGGCTCTGAGCTGTCAGCACAGAGCCCGACGCGGGGCTCGAACTCACCAACCTCGAGATCATGACCTGAGCCGAAGTCGGCCGCTTAACCGACTGAGCCACCCAGGCGCCCCTAGACTTTTTTCATTTTAAATTCGCTGCTTGGCTCTGGCATTGCCCAAAGGACAATTGTAACCCCCAGTCACACTATTCTGAAGCTTCTTCTTTGTTGGCTTTCCCTCAGTTCTTTAATTCTTACTATAGCTCTAGAATCCATATCCTTCAAGTGTCTACACTATCATGTCAAGTGTAAAAGCAAAATAATTTATATTCTACTACCACGAAAAAATGACTTAGGCGTAGAGGTAACTTGGAACATGAAAATACTGAATTGTACAATGTGGTAAGTTTTTCATGATTTTACCTCATTAAAGTTTCCATTTTTACCTGCAAATCCTACTTTGAGTTATTAAGTCTACCTATGTCCCTGCACACATATAATATATGTATAAGGTTATTCATTTCAACATTGTCTATAAAAAAATGAAAAATTGGAAACTCAATGTCCACCAAGAGGGGACTGGATAAATAAATTATGGTATATCCATTCAATGGATAATAGGCAGATGTTAAAGAATAAGAATGCTTTCTGTGTAGTGCATTCCAAAATAATTTATTACATTGCTGTCTGTTATAGAAAATATTGGGCACCATATCAAATTTCATCAACAGGTGACTAGATAATTTACAGTACATCGATTCAGTAGATGTACTTTACAACTGTGGGGGGAAATTAGACTATTCTGCACATATAAAATGGTCTCCAAGATATATTGAGTGAAAAACAAGCAAGAATAAGAGCAATGTTTATAGTGTGTTAACCCAGGGCGCCTGGATGTCTCAATTGGTTAAGCGTCCAACTTCAGCTCAGGTCACGATCTCAGGGTTCGTGGAGCCTGCTTCGGATCCTGTGTCTCCCTCTCTCTCTGCCCCTCCCCTGCTCATGCTCTGTCTGTCTCTCTCTCTCAAAAATGAATAAACAAATTTATTTATTATTTACTTACTTATTTATTTATTTATTTATTTATTTATAGTATGTTAACCTTTCATTAAAAGAGGGGAGGGTTTAAGATATAGGTATTCATAATATTCATTCGTTTTGAATATTCATATTCAAAAATGAATAAACAAATTTATTATTTACTTATTTATTTATTTATAGTATGTTAACCTTTCATTAAAAGAGGGGAGGGTTTAAGATATAGGTGCATTAAAAAAAAACTCCAGAAGAGTACACTGGAAACTAACAAAAATGGCCATAGAAGGGAGATAGAATTGGGTACATGAGGGACAGAGGAGGAAGCAGAACTTCTCTTAATACGATAGTTTATGTTTTTCATTTTTAACCTTGTGAATGTATTATCTACTCAAAAAATTGCAAATATATATTTCCATTACCGTATCTTATTGTCTGTTTAATAATAAATGGATTTTAAGAGAATCTTCAATAAGAGTATTCTCCATCTTTCTCTTGCCAAACTTCCCTCTGTACTCTGCCCTCCCCTCCTCTGTAACAAACGCCTTTTCCGTGCTCATAAAGATCTGGCTGGGGAAAACAGCTGAGGCAGAGCACTTTGGAATGGAGTAGATCTTGATCCAAGACATGATGCGAAATAGTGAAGTAATTTGAGGGAATATGTGTGCCTGGGAATGAACGGTGGGATGTGTGGTCTGGGTAATGACCAAAATGTTGAATAATACAGAGTTAGTTGTAGCTGCTTCTTGCTAACGTTTTAATGGTCTAATTAACAGAAAATTTAATATAAACGTTTTCATTCTTAAACAAAGATAATGATTTTTAACCACTCTCCGAAAAACTAAATAACGTTTTCTTTCACCGGCTTCAACAGGTTTTAAGGAAAAGGGGAAGGTAACTGAATACTCATACTGAATTTTTTTAATACTAAGCCAACTATTTAAATATTCAAGCCATTAATCTATATTTGGAAATATGTAATCATCTGAGGTTTATTTATTAAAAATAATTTACACCAAAAAAGCAATAATGCTTCAACTTGGTGTTCAAAAGGCCTTCTCAGCAAGAGGTATTAAAATGTCAACCTCATTTAAATGAGACATTATTGACCCCCATTAGCAGGACACGTGCATGGTTTGGCTTTCTCTAATGCTGGTGATGGATTTGCTCTTGTCCATCCACACACTCCTGCCATGTCGTCTTATGACCTGGGGCAGACATATGCTAGACAGCTGGCTGGACCAGGTCTGTGGCCACCGAACAAAGCAAACCTTTCTGGCCCACACAAAGATTGAACCTGTGACCTTGTTCTCATTAGCTCAATGCCCTAGCCACCTGAGCTAAACAGCCGCATACACACACACACACATACACACACACACACAAAGTGAAGTTTGAACACTGTGTAGATAAGATGTCTGTGTTTGGATATCAAAGCCAGGTATAATACAATATACAACAATGGACATAAAGCTGGTATTTAGGTATTAAAAGAGGGTATTATGGCTCTTATTAAGGTATATATCTTGTATCCCATTCCCCTATATATCTTGTATCTCATGCCCCAGTGGCATTTTGCAAGGTGAGAACCAAAATATAATGACCTTAAAAGTTCTGTACCACAATTCAATATGGTACCAACCCTGAAGTAAAGAAATTGGCCATCAAAATGGCACTTAACCAGAATGCATTAGGGGATCCCAGAAAGCAGTAGATTCCACGTCTCATCTGATTTGTGTTCCACCGAGCCTTGGGCTGAAAGGAGGAGTAGAGATAAAAATAGTAGCTGACAGAGATATAGGTGAGAATGGGAGCCAATAATTTGTGGCCAGAAGACACAGAAGCTGTGTATCCGGGCAAAGCTTCATGAAAAAGACATCTGTGCTCAGCCAATCTACAATTTTCCATTGAGTATCCAGGTGTTTTGTGTGTCACAGGGCCTCTGGTTACAGAGATCTACTAACAGGGAGGGGACTTCCACTTATAGAACATACAGTCATGGAGAGAGGCACTATGTCTAGATTATCAAGTTTCTCCTTAGCCCTGAATAGACAGTTATTCTGGTGCCAAGTTCCAAGGGTCATCATGACTGTAGACCCAATGCAATACTCGCTGAGTGTGGAAAATTCCAGATTAGTGAGAAATTTAACCACAACTGCCATATGAGTAGTTTCAGTGCCAAGGTTTCATGTCAAGGGATGACATAAGGTTCCATCCATAAATCCTTCCTCCTCCTTCACTTGGATGGACTCTCCATCAGGATCTTGCTCAACATTACAAAAAAACAAGCACAACATTAACCCCCAACCACTAGGAGACAACAACCATACTCATATCTTGGGTCACAAGAAATATATTCCAAAAATACCATCCAAAAACGCCATTTTAAAACTCCTCCCCTTTTGAAAGATATAATTCCCCTCAGCATAAAGTTCCAGTTCCTTACCCTGACATCCAGCAGAAATTCAGGGCTAAGTCTTCTTTGTCTTTGCATCTCCACACCTAGCAAAGGGCTTCCCGTATAAAATGAGCGCAATAAATTATTGAATGAAGAAACAAGTGAATGACTAAATCTGATCCTGATTTATCTTTCCACATTATCTCATGTCACCTCTCTTACTTCATCCTTCCTTCCAAGACTCCTAATAGTCTTCCCATCTTTCCATGGACATAGGCGGCTCTCTCCTTCTGTTTCTCTCCAATTAAGGGCATAGGCATTTATTATGTGTGAATGGTGTATTGCTTCCTGTATTTTATCTCATTTAAACCTGAAAACAGTCATTATACCCATTGTCCACAAGATGCTTAGAAAAGCTGAGTAGCTTCCCAAGATTACATAGCTACAGAACAACGGAACTAAGATTTGAACCCAGGTTTGAAGCCTGTCTGGCTCCAAAAAGAAATTCTTCTCCCAATTAGGGTATTCTTCCGCCTTCTTGTACCCAAATTCTGCCTTTCCAAAATTGGTCTTTCTCTCAAGGTTTAGTAAAAGCTGTAAGGAGAGAAATTCTTACCTGTTCACTCTACCCCATAATGGTCTTTCATTCACTTACCTTCATGTTATCTCAGATAATAACAACCAGAGACTACTTCAACACTCCATCTACTATTCCTTCAATTTCTCCTTTCAACTTTTCACCAATCCAGTCCTTTTCAGCATAACTAAATTGTAAGCTCAAAGGACAGATTCCACAAGTTATAATTTGCTGTATTTTTCCACAAGCATGGAAGGAGACCGCCATGCAACAAATGACTGACTGAAAGTGACTAATGTTGAAACCCCCATCCTCTCACCAATAATTTTTGTGCCAATTCCTATAGTCATGAAAAAACACTCCTTGAAGTATTCATCTCTTTTTTTTTTTAAGTTTATTTATTCATTTTGAGAGGGAGAGAGAGAGACAGCACAAGTAGGGGACGGGCAGAGAGAATGAGAGACAGAATCCCCAAGCAGACTCTGTGCTGTCAGTGCACAGCCCAACATGGGGCTCAAACTCACGAACTGTGGGATCATGACCTGAGCAGAGTTCAAGAGTCGGCTGTTTTATCCACTGAGCCACCCAGGTGACTCTGAAGTATTTATCTCTTAAGGCTATTGTAATTAAGAGAGCCAACAAAGTTTGCAAAATTAAAAAAACTACGTTTGTAAAACATTTTAAGGCCTTTCATCATTAACCCTCTGGAGCATCTCTTCTTCTGAGATGTCTACCAAACCAGTGTTTGTGACATCATCTTGTTAAAATTTCCTTTGTTTCCTTCAAATACTCTCATTTTCAAAGATTAATTACTTGCTTGTAAAAGTGCACTCCAGAATGAAATCTAACCTATGAGTTCTTCACCTTAAGGTGAATGTTCTTAGCATTTTGTTTTGTTTTTGTTTTTTTCAAAAATAGAATGTCATCTGTTTAACCAATTTGAACACATTTTTATAGGAGAATTAAAAAAATAAGAATACAGAGGTTCCTGGATTTTAAGCACTTTTGAGTATTTGTAAAATACATTATGACTTTGATGCTTGAAAAAATATGAAGTGGTGCTTTTAGCTATAAATCAGCACCAGAAAATAAAGCTGAGCTAGAAGTTGGGATGTCTTTAGGACAAAATGTTTTTGATCATCCAAAATGTTGATCATTTGTGGGCCATAGAAAAGAAAGATTTATTATTTTTGAATGATATAATCTTTAGTAAGATAGAGTTGTATAATTTGAGAGAACATCAAACAGAATGTGGTTCTTATTAATATCACATAACCTTTCCTATAAAACTTTTCCTTTCTCCAGCCTAGCTCCCATTAGAACCAAACTAAACATGGTGACAGCTACAATTTAGGAAGGTGTTAGGCCAATAGTCTCCCCTTTTAAGAAACTGGATCATTAATTCAAGATCACATTACCAGTTTTCTTCATAAACCAAATACATGGGGACAGACTCAATTCTATAGGGTTTAATCACACACGAGTGACAAAAACCACAGAACACAGATCCTGATCAGCTGGGCCTTCAACCACAAATTCACTGTATCCACATATGTCACCTCCATTATCATTAGTATGAATAAAAAAAACTCTAACTTATTTTACACATGTGGAAGAGGCTGGATCTCAGTGTTCGTGATTAGAAATATTCTTGTAAAAATTAAATTGTTTTTATTACCAAATGTGCTTATGCATATCAATATGTTTTAGAATTTAATACCCTCCTCCTGAGTAAAATAAATAATTGTTTCCTGAACAATCTGTAACTTACTTATTTCCTATTAATCCTAAATCCTCATATAAATCTAAAGTTAACATTTTTGTCTTCGGATTTTTAAGAAAAGCAGTGAACTCTAGCATCTCAAGTTGGATTTGTTTTCGGTCTTGTATACAATAGGCATTCAATTAATACTTACTGAAGAATGAATTAATGAATCTCAATCACCCGAACTGGGGAACCCAACCCATAATCACAAACGGGTGCACCCCAGAGGAGATCCCAGATGTTTTTTTTTCAAAAATAGAAAGTTCAGTCCACGATAAAAGTCTCAAAAACTAGGCTCAGATCTGCTTCATGTAATCTATTCCACATAATTCTGAGTCTGAATCCCAAGACGAAATAATTTTAAGGTTTCCAAAAGATCCAGGCAAAATTAGTTGTGCAGAGGTGAAAGATAATAGATGTGACTATATCTTTAGAAAAACTGGCTTGGACCTTCCTTTGTATAAAAGAAGAGAACCCTTGGAGTTTTCTCCTAAATCCCCTCTGGAAGCCATCTCTGAGTTGGTGAATGCAGAGTGATATTCCAGAGTTGAATGACTCTACATCAAAAATGGCCCAACACCTAGGGCGCCTGGGTGGCTCAGTCGGTTAAGTTTCCGACTTCGGCTCAGGCCACGATCTCACGGTCCGTGAGTTCGAGCCCCGCGTCAGGCTCTGGGCTGATGGCTCAGAGCCTGGAGCCTGCTTCCGATTCTGTGTCTCCCTGTCTCTCTGCCCCTCCCCCATTCATGGTCTGTCTCTCTCTGTCCCAAAAATAAATAAACGTTTAAAAAAAAAATTTAAAAAATTAAAAAAAAATAAAAATGGCCCAACACCAATGCATTCTAAGATCACCCTGCCCCCAACTTCCACCTCTACCACCATTGTTACTGGCACAGCTTATATCCCAGTAGGGGACCTGCCCACCTTGTCTGTGACCTGAGATACACATCAGGGCCCAGTGACGGTGCCTGACATTGAGGGGTCACATTTAAGTGAGCTGACCTTCTTACATACTCAATGGAGAGCAGAAGGAAAAAGACAACCAAGGTTGTGTGGGAAGGAGTCGGGCTACCTATTTTTATTAAGGAGCTTATATCACAATCAATGTGCCATATATTTTAAATTTTTTTTAATGTTTATTTATTTTTGAGACAGAGAGAGACAGAGCATGAACGGGGAAGGGTCAGAGAGAGGGAGACACAGAATCCGAAACAGGCTCCAGGCTCTGAGCTGTCAGCACAGAGCCCGACGCGGGGCTCGAACTCACGGACCACGAGTTCATGACCTGAGCCGAAGTCGGCCGCTTAACCAACTGAGCCACCCAGGTGCCCCTCAATGTGCCATATAAATATTGACTAATACCTTCTCATAACATCAAGTACTTTATATAGTAAGTCATTAGCTTCACGCCCAATAGGCTATAAACTCAAAGAGTACAAACATCCATCTGGATTCACTAAAGTATTGCATACATAAAACCCAATGCCTGTGGTATACTAGATGTTCAATTAGTAAGTGGCAAGTGAACAAATGAGAGTGGATAAGAGAATGCAATCAAAAGCCAGTCTGCATGAGTTTCATTCCTTCCTGTTACTCAGTAGCTGTGTGACCCTAGTAACTTCTATGTGGTCTCGGTTTTTCATCTGTAAAATAGGGTCAATTGTATCATAGTACCTGTAAAAAATGAATGAGTTAATATGGGAAATGCACTTAACAAGGGGCCTGTCAGGGGCACCTGGGTGGCTCAGTCAGTTAAGCATCCAACTCTTGATTTCATCTCAGGTCATGAGGTCACAATCATGAGATTGAACCCCCCATTGGCCTCAACACAGAGTGTTGGGATTCTGTCTCTCTCCCTCTATCTCTGTCCCTCCCGCCCCCCCTTGTTCTCTCCTTCTCTCTCTGTCAAAATAAATAAACTTAAAAAAAATAATAATGATAGGGCCTGACAACTATCAACAATAACCAAATTATGGAAAGAAACCAATGTCAATTGACTGGTGACTGGATAAAGAAGATGTGGTATATAGATATACAACGGAATATTACTCAGCCATCAAAAAGAAGGAAATCTTGCCATTTGCAATGATGCGGATGGAACTACAGTGTATTATGCTAAGAGAAATAAGTCAGTTAGAGAAAGACAAGTACCATATGATTTCACTCATATGTGGAATTCAATAAACGAAACAGATGAACATAGGGAAAGGGAAGGAAAAATAAAATAAGATAAAAACAGAGAGGGAGGCAAACCATTAGAAACTTAACTATAGAGAACAAACTGAAGGTTGCTGAAGGGGAGGTGGTGGGGGGATGGGCTAACTGGGTGATAGACATTAAGGAGGGCACTTGTTCTGGGGCACTTGGGTGACTCAGTCAGTTAAGCACTCGACTTCAGCTCAGGTCATGGTCTCGTAGTTCATGGGTTCGGGCCCCACATTGGGCTCTCTGCTGTCAGCACAGAGCCCACTTCTGATCCTCTGTCTCCCTCTCTCTGCCCCTTCCCCTATCAAAAATAAATAAACATTAAAAACAAAAAGGAGGGCATTTGCTCTGATGAGCACTGGTGTTATATGTAAGTGATGAATCACTAAATTCTACTCCTGAAACCAATACTACACTATATGTTAACTAACTTGAACTTAAATAAAATCTTGAAAGAAAAAAAAAGAAAAGGGCCTGACATACAATGTCATTACAATTATTATTCCAACCTCTAATTCCTTTTTTTTTTATATGATCCGTATGCCCAACGCGGGGCTGGAACTCACAACCCTGAGCTCGAGTCCCATGTTCTACCGACTGAGCAAGTCAGGCACCCCCAACCTCTAATTCCTGAGGTGGGGCAGAACAAGACCTTGACTAACTTCTAGGACTTCACACTCTCCTAGAGGTGCTCACTGCTCTGTGCAAACATTCACCCTGTAATAAATCATCTTCCTTTTGCAAATGAGAAGACAAGGTCCACCACCCAGTAAAACGAATTCTCCAAAAGGCCTAATGTCTTATAACATTTAGAAATATTCTCCAGAGTAAGAAGCTTATCACCACTCTTGTCCTTAATAATTAAAAAAAGAAATAAATAAAGTTGCATCCAAGTAACTAACCCAAAGTCTGCTGATATTAAACATAAAAAATCACTTCCCCACATGTGCATAATTTTCACAAAATGCCATCAGTGCAACTTTGACAGGTATGAGGAGACTCCCAATATTGCTAGCTGTTCACTGGGTTTAACCTCAGACAGTGATTCAGCTAAATGCTATATTGGATTTCATCAGTTCCATTTACACTGCCCCTGCAGTAATTCTCTGAGGGGTTTACGGTTATCTAGAAAGGCCCGAGTGCCTGGGTGTGTGCACTCGGGTCACTGTGGAAGGCCGTGTTAGTGGAACAGGAATGGGAACATCTTAAACCAAAACAGCTGCATCAGAAATGGTCAAGGATTGGGAGCAATACGATAGCTGCTATTAAACCCCACTTTGAGCTTCCCCTGGCTTTGATGATCTCTTTCTTCCTCTCAAAAGTTGATCATTCTTTCCTTGACCTCGAATCAACCTCATAAAAGCCAAATTTCTGTTTTGGCTCATATGAAAGTTTTTGTTGTATTATTGTTGGTTTGGGGATTTTGACTGTTTGTTGTTTGTGTTTCCTTTGTCTATTTGGTCTGGGAAAACTATAAATTGAGGTGGACCAGTCATGCTACAGTCTCTTATATAGATGTGGGATGAGGACTTTTTGTCCTCTGGCTTTCACCTGTTTCGCATGGCCCCTGTATCCCCTGGCACTTCCTCCTGGTAAGCAGCTGGAAATGTCTATGTGGGCTGCAATTTTTTTTTCAGGCTGTGTAGTATCAATCACCTTTTTTTTTTAATATGAAATTTATTGTCACATTGGTCTCCATACAACACCCAGCGCTCATCCCAACAGGTGCCCTCCTCAATGCCCATCACCCACCCTCCCTTCCCTCCTACCCCCCATCAACCCTCAGTTTATTCTCAGTTTTTAAGACTCTCTTATGGTTTGGCTCCCTCCCTCTCTAACCTTTTTTTTCCTCCCCCTCCCCCATGGTCTTCTGTTAAGTTTCTCAGGATCCACATAAGAGGGAAAACATATGGTATCTGTCTTTCTCTGTATGGCTTATTTCACTTAGCATCACACTCTCCAGTTCCATCCACGTTGCTACAAAGGGCCATATTTCATTCTTTCTCATTGCCACGTAGTACTCCATTGTGTATATAAACCACAATTTCTTCTTCCATTCCTCAGTTGATGGACATTTAGGCTCTTTCCATAATTTGGCTATTGTTGAGAGTGCTGCTATAAACATTGGGGTACAAGTGCCCCTGTGCATCAGCACTCCTGTATCCCTTGGGTCAATTCCTAGCAGTGCTATTGCTGGATCATAGGGTAGGTCTATTTTTAATTTTTTGAGGAACCTCCACACTGTTTTCCAGAGTGGCTGCACCAATTTGCATTCCCACCAACAGTGCAAGAGGGTTCCCATTTCTCCACATCTTCTCCAGCATCTCTAGTCTCCAGACAATCACCTTTTTTTTATAGTTTATTTTTCAGAGGTGGGGGGGAGGGGCAGAGAAAGAGGGAGACACAGAATCTGAAGCAGGCTCTAGGCTCTGAGCTGTCAGTACAGAGCCCAATGCAGGGCTCAAACTCATCAATCGGGAGATCATGACCTGAGCCAAAGTCGGATGCTTAACCAACTGAGCCACCCAGGTGTCCCTCAATTGTCTTTTTTGACATCTTTCATTCCACTGCAAGCTGGCTGAGTTGAAAGACTTCATTTTAGCATCCAACTACGGCATTCTTGAATAAATTGTATTATACAGTATTATAAGAGAATAAGGGATTAAATACATCGTTAGAATAAAAAAATCTTTTTCAGTGTGACTGAAAAATTTAAGAATTAAATTTAAGAATTTAATGCACTTAGGGGCGCCTGGGTGGCTCAGTCGGTTAAAGGGCTGACTTGGGCTCAGGTCATGATCTCGCGTTCATGAGCTCAAGTCCCCATTGGGCTCCGTGCTGATGCTCAGAGCCTGGAGCCTGCTTTGGATTCTGTGTCTCCCTCTCTCTCTGTCCCTCCCTCACTCGCGATCTCTCTCTCTCCCAAAAATAAACATTAAAAATAAAAAATAAAAAAAGAAAGAAAGAAGTGCACTTTAGGGGCTCCTGGGTGACTCAGTTGGTTAGGCATTCAACTTGGGTTCAGGTCATGCTCTCCCAGTTGGTAGGTTTGAGCCCCGCGTCCAGCTCTGTGCTAACAGCTCAGAGCCTGGAGCCTGCTTTGGATTCTGTGTCTCCCTCTCTCTGCCCCTCCCCGGCCCGTGCTCTGTCTCTCTCTCTCAAAAATAAATAGATGTTAAAAAAAGAAAACAGAATTCAATGAGCTTTAAGTTCCTTGGAAAAGATGTGTGTGTTGTAGTAACAGTGATAGAACTGAATATATTATAAAAGAGCAGTTCTAGGGTCTTCTAATGCTGCAATGAGAGAAGTCATTTAAGTGAACTATAACTAACGTTCCCTGGATTAACATATGTTAGTTCCACCACTGTATTTAGCATAATCTTCTCTGACGGTGGTATCTGATAAACCGTCACTTAGAGACTGCTCAGTGATGTTGAAATGAATCCTGGGCTGACGTTGGCCAATTCATTGGGACTTTTTTCAGCTCCCAAAGACCACCTGGGACTCATTTCAATTCTCTGATGCTGTGTTACAAATAAGCCACTGAAAGATACCACTTGCTGTCAGCAAGTCCCCTGATTTATTTAACCCTTCCCCAGAATATGTCCTGAAATTCTCCCGATGGAAGCCCTATTTGCGGTGACGGTATCTCCTCTGTGATGACGAAGTCACTCTCTGGCACTGGCAGGTGTTTGCAGAGGGTCCTGTGACTGTGCCTTTATCTTCTCAACAAATCATCGTTTTTTTATTTACACATAGAATTTCCACTATACCTCTCCAAAAATCAGAACATCCAAGCCTACTGCACGTACGCAGTACTGTGTGGAGAATCAATATATCTTTATATTCTGCATCTTAAGAATGACATCACTAATTCCATCTACAACATGTGCACTTATTGGATTTTTTTTGATTAAATAGTACAGTATCGGGAAATATGAGTTCAAATGGAATACGGGGGAAAAGAGAAAAAATAAGTTTAAAAGGACAAAGAGAAAAGAAGGATAAAAATAAATAAATACTCTTCTGTGACTTTAAGAATAGATGTGACAATAAGACCCAATGTAACCTAGTTTCATCTTTTTAAGTTTATTTTATTTTATTTTGTTTTATTTTGTTTTATTTTATTTTATTTTACTTTATTTTATTTTATTTTATTTTATTTTTAGTAATGTCTACACCCAACCTGGGGCTCAAACTCATGACCAGGAGACCAAGAGGTCCATGCTGTTCTTACTGAG
The DNA here is from genome assembly GCF_018350215.1 of Panthera leo. Lineage (NCBI taxonomy): Eukaryota > Metazoa > Chordata > Mammalia > Carnivora > Felidae > Panthera > Panthera leo. Next base: position 54,912,427 of record NC_056682.1, read on the forward strand.
CCAGCCGGGAGCCCATCTAGTTTCATCGTCTACTCTGTAAGTGAGAGAGCTGATGGACTAAAAAAAATAACAATGGTTTGCAAACTAGAAGTCCTACGATGAAGAGGTGACATTTTTTTTCTTCCCCAAAATAGCAGTAAGAATTGCATGATAATCCATAATAAAGATCAGAAGGAAAAAATTCAGACCCAGTTTGAGCGGTGCACTGAAAATAATTCTTAAAGTTCACAACTCCCATTCTCAATCCCAACTTTCCCCTATTTTCAGGTCAGTTCTGGAAGCCACTGAAGGTCAGCCGACTTTCTTATTAAGCTTTTTATTTTGAGGTAATTATAGATTCTCATGCAGTTGTAACAAATAATAGAGACCCCTTGCTCCCTTTACCCAGCTTCTCCCTATGGTAACATGCAAAATTATAGTAAAATATCACAACCAGGATATCGACATTAATACGGCTAAGATACAGAACATTTGCATAACCACAAGGATCCCTCTTGTTGCCCTTCTGTAGCTGCACCCACTTCCTGTGACTCCCACTGCTGCTTAACCTCTAGTAAACCATTAATCTTTTCTCCATTTCTAAAACTTGGTCATTTCAAGAATGTTATGGAAATGGAACCATACAGGGTATAACCTTTTGTGGTGACCTTTTTTTTTCTTTTTAACCTGGTGTAATTCTCTAGAGATTCATTTGGGTTGTTGCCCTTACCAATAAGTTATTCCTTTTTTGTTGCTGAATAGTATTCCATGGTATGGATGTACCACGATGAGCCCTACATGCTTCACTGTTAACGGAATGGTTAAGTTTGTTTATCCCTTGAAGGACCTCTGAGTTGTTCTCAGTTTGGGGCTGTCATGAACAAGCTCTCACGTACAGGTTTCTCTGCAAACTGAAGTCTTCATCAATCTGGGATAAATGTTCAGGGGTCAATTGCTGAATCACATGATAGCTGCACATTTACTTTTGAAGAAACTGCCAAACTCTCTCCCAGACTGGCTGTGCCATTTTACATTCCCACCAGCAGCGTCTTTGTGATCAGTTTCCCTGCATCTTCGCCAGCGTTTGGTGCTGTCACGGTTGATTTTTAGCCAAAGACAGAAAGCCAATTTGGGATAAAAACAGTTCACGAGGCTTTCAAATTTAATATATGTTGTTATGTCAACATTGCCCAGATACTGAAAATATGTATTTTTAATGGCCACTGTCTTTGGTTTGAACCCTACAATTTAAAACCTGTGCGCTTTAGACAAATTACTTAACACCTCTGAACTTTCATTTCCTTGTATGTAAAACCTATCCCTTGAGGTAAAGAACTGTTTTAAAGGAATAGTGTGTGTAATGAGCACAGGGGAAAATAAGTGCTCAATAAATGCGAAGTCCTTTTTTTACATGACTCCATTTGATCCTTATATATCCCAGCGTACCTGCTTCCTCTTCATCCCTTCCCAGCACCACTTAGAACCATTGCGTCTGTCCAGTTTTGTACCTCCATCTCCCTTCAGCTCAGACAAATATGAATACAATTCCAAAGTCATTTAAGACGATGGGACAGAAACAGCATGATATTGCTTGCAGAAAACAAGTTCAAACACAGCTCTGCTGCCTACAAACTGTGTGAACTTGGGACAATTATTTCACCTCTCCAGTCAATGCCACCGACGGTTCATCTCTTCTATCTTCAGAATGGACAGAATCAGAACCTGTTTGTCGAGAACAAAGTCCAGGGCACCTAAGGGTCTCATTCATTCTGCTGTAGAACCTCAAAGGAGAGAAATGCCAGAAACCATAAGAATGGGGCGCAAGACCATATTAGAAATTCTCTTTATGTATGTTTTTATGTAAACAATTAGAAATGAGTTCACCAACACCTTCACTTGGTCCTGGACAATATATTCCTGAGGCGCACGTGGTATCCTTAGGGAAGGAGGAGATCTCTACTGTGGAGGAGTTTATAGTGGCCTCCACACAAGCTCACATAGACTGAGATGTGTTATGGCTTAAATGCCTCAGTTAGGTGGACGCAGATTACATACTCTAGTTTTAACCAAACTCATCTTCACCAAATGGACAGAAGTTTTTTTTTTTTTTTTTTTTAAAGCCCTACAGGGGTTCCTAGGTGGCTCAGTCATTTAAGCCTCCAACTCTTGGTTTCGGATCAAGTAGTGATCTCATGGTTCGTGAGTTCAAGTCCCGCATTGGGCTCCACACTGGCAATGCTGAGCCTACTTGGGATTCTGTCTCTCTCTCTCTCTCTCTCTCTCTCTCTCTCCCTCCCTCCCTCTCTTCTCTCTGCCTCTCCCCTGCTCTCTTGTGTGTGTGCATGCTCTCTCTAAATAACTAAAAACAACTTGAAGAAAAAGAGCCCTACAATGGACTTCAGATTAAAGATAATTCAAATACGGACATAAACCATCAAGAAAGTGGTAGAACAGACACTGGAAGAGCTTTAATCAGCCACAAAACAAGGCAGAAACAATAACAAAACAAATCAACCATTAAGTCAATCAAAGCATTTTCCAATGACCAAGACCACTTATAACGTGGATTTGCATCTACTGCCAATGATACTAAATTTATCTCCCCTGATGATACTGAATTTATCTCACCTGCAAATATTTAAACCTATTGTTCAATTCTGTATCTTGCCCATTTTTAGTTCACTTTTTGAGTGGGTTTATAATGTATATATCAGTAGAGTAGTGCAGACACATAATTTGCAAATAAATATGTACTTAAATGTTTTACTGTTAGAGTGCTCAATTAAAACAATGGGGAGACCATTGGGCCTAGAGTATTTCATTTCCTTCCTGTGTCATTTTCCTCAGTTTAGACCTTTGTGTCAGGCACCCGCTGACCACACTACACATGGCCAAGATGGCAATAAGCTAGATTTCCAGTCCAGCCATTGCTATCCCTGGGACCATCTCGCCATACCTTTCTAGAACTTCTGAAGACAGACAGAAGTCATTGCCTTTACCCTGTCGACATCGAGGTCTGCAAGCCAATGTAGGCTTCTCATACAAATGCCCGTGAAATCTGTGGGCTGTCAACTCAGAAAGGTATCTGTGGCATGCCACTTTTCAATGTTGTAGAGCTACGCCAAAAAGAAGAGCTAATGTTTATTAAGCATTTACTCTATGCCAGACCCTCAACTAAGAGCCTCGTGGGAGTCATCTCACCACATGTTCATCATGACGCTGTAACAGTCTATAGTCATTATCCACCTTCTGTAGATGTGGTAACTGAAGCAGAGAATAGCTATTTTCCCAAGATCACACGCTGAAACATATTGTAGTCAGGATTCAAAACCGCCTCGGGACTCCAGGAGGCTTGCTCTTAATCACCATGTTATGCAGCTTTCCATGCATAATAATAGCTTAATTTCCATGTATTATTATGATGATTTATTAACAATTTACTCAAAATTCATTTTAAAAATTTGTCTCATTTTAAATGTGATTTTGCTCCATCTTGGGATCGAATATTCGCCAGAACACATCATTGATCTTGTAATAAACATCAAAATTAGTTACGATTAGATTTACAGGGATTACTTTGCCAGACTTTTTTAAATGTATCTTTCCAATTCTTGAAAATATGGCTTTAGATTCTTTCTAACATGACACAGGGCATAAACAATAATATAATAAAAGGTATATGGCTTACTATTTACTCATATGTATCTGAGATTATAAGCTAAAACTATTATTCAAGGCAATGAGAAAAATTCAGTGCGTAAACTAGTTGTTTCCACGGGTTCAGAGAGTGAAGAACAGGACAAAAAACAGGAACAGCTGAGTGAGCTTCTCAATCATTAACGTAGTTATATTAATATCATATGATATTAAAGTATTTAAGGAGAGAAAAGCCCACTGAACTACAGCAACCCTTAAAATTCTGTGACTTTTAGTAAAATATAGCAAGTAGAAACATGACAGGGCAGGGGGTTGGGGGGTAAGGGAGCAGGCTGGGAACGTTATTCTGAAGGCAAGTTTCTCTATATGATTGTGTGCTCCTGCCTGTGTACCTTGAGGACTCCTGACGTTCCCTCCAGGATATCCTCATTACAAATACCTAGGTCACAGGGAATCAGGGTGACTCAGTCGGTTAAACACCTGACTCTTGATTTCAGCTCAGGTCATGATCTCATAGTTCATGAATTGGAGCCCTGTGTCAGGCTCCACATTGACAACACAGAGCCTGCTTGGGATTCTGCCTCTGTCTCTGTCTCTCAAAAAAGCAAACAAACAAAATAAACTTAAAAAAAAAAAAAAAAAAACCTAGGTCATGATTTAAAGGCACTAAAATTTACAAAGTGCAGCTCACACCCCACAGATTCAAATACTACTTTGGTCTCATGACTGTTTTACCTTTGACGAGCCATCATATTTATCGTTATAAACACTTCATTAAGTATCACTCTATCTGAAAAAAGAAAAATTCAGCATTCAAACAACTAAGCACTTAAACAGCCCATATATAATTTATATTTGTATTAAAGCAAAAATAGTCACTCTATCAGATTCTGTAATTTTGTTGTTAATATCATCTTTACTTGAATAGTAAAAAAAAAATGCATAGAACTGAACAATGTTTGGAAAAACGAAAATAATTACTAGGAATGTAAGGAGGCAGTTTCTTGCTCTATTTATCCCAGAATAATAAGAAAGTCCCCTGGTTTGTTCCTGAAAAAAAAATTGTTTTTCAGTTTTTTTCTCAGCAACTTGGGAGTTTATGAAAATCATCTCATGGACATACTTCATTATTCCAGTTTAATACCAGTTTGAAAAAATTCGCTGCTTTTAGACATGTATTCCTTAAGAAAGAACAATGGTACAGTGGATTAAAGGTCTTTATATTTTAAAGCAATATTTAAAAATCATGGAAGCTAGCGTTTTCCCATATACAAAAATCTACATATATCTCCTTAATTGGGCTTCTTCATCCGGTGAAAAGTCTACTCTAAAAATCACCCAATTGAAGAAAACAAGAACAATCTATTTCATTATATGGATCCGATTCATCACCCTCTTGTTTATAGAAAAAGAGCCAGATCCTGTCTAAGGAAATTATCTTTTCCAGATTTTATGTTTCTGCATTCCCTTTTATATTTTTCATCCCCCTTTTCAAGCCATCATTCATAAAAGTACTTAGAAAAATCACTCACTCGATTTTCCTGATTTCGCATTTTAGCAGAATTTCTTTTAGACGGACCACAAATGAACTCAAAAACTTCATTTTCTGGTAGATTCCACAACGGGTAGGCAGTCTGTCCATCCTACTGTCCATTTGTCACCCCACACAAATAGGGAATCCTATTACCTACAAAGGTATTAAGAAAGTGCTCCCAGCTGAAAGCATTTATCCAATTCCAATTGTTGTTTGGAAGTCTAAAATACTAAGACAGTAGCTTCCAGGAGCTACTGTCTAAAACAATGCAATGCCTGTTTAGAGCGAAAATTCAGTACTTGAAAATCTGAGTTGGTTTAAAAAATAATAACTGTGCATCCAAAAAAAGAATTCTTAAAGAAACATTTATATGCCGGGCACATGTTTTCAATTTTAATAACATTGGCTTACCTAAATAAATATGTAGAACCTAATAATTGTTCTCTATATTTTGATGTTTTTTGTATATTATTCTATTTTAGTGAGTTTTCAAAGAAGCTAATGAATAACAATGTTGAAAAAATATGTATCTGTCAGCACAAAGTTGTTGTGGTTTATAGATACTGTGAAATGCAGTGTTGAAAAAAATTGTATTAAAAAGTAATTGAAAACTGCTCTGATTTAAAGAGAAATGAATGTAGCCATATCCTTATAGGATAATGCCAGATAAAAAGTAATCATGTTCCCTCTATAATTGTGTTTGTTGGCGTTTATATTAGAATAATAATGCTTTAAGGTTATTTTCATGGTTGTTCACTTAACATGGGATTAACATCAAAATCTTCATAATTATCTGAGATCACCCATTTGAAAGCAGTGTGGTAAAACATGTTAATGGTTAAGACATAGCAGTTTTAATACTAAACAGATTAACACACATGAAAGTAATATTATAATTTGTGCATTGGATAATATGCCAGACCAGTTTTGGGGTGTTTTTTTTTTGGTTTTTTTTTTTTTTTTTTTTTGGTGAAGACAGAATTCTCATGAAATGGTACCCTTTCTAGCTACTGCTTCCTATTTCTTGAGAGAGATACACGGGCGTGCATGACATATGAACTTGAAATATTATTGTGTGGCTTTGACATTGCACAACTTTATGAAACCATTATTTCTGAGGTTTGCTTTAAATAAAACTGAAAATGAAAAATGTTACCATAGGAGGGTGATCCTGAAGAATGAAGCTACAATCTAGGTGGGATTATAAACCAAAAAAAAGTAAAGCTTTAAAGAGATTGCTGATTAACTTGAATAGCCATGAATTTATTTTATGCCCACCAGCAAACAAATGTAGGTCCATACCTTACGCATTTTGACATAATAATAAAGAAGCATATTTTAACGTGTACCCCAGAGTCCCCTAAAAATATTTCTCTGCCTCAACTCTCCCACCTCCTTCAGAAGCCAACAGGAGAGGAAAATGGGTAGTCATTTATAAGGTAATATGAAGTCATAAAAAAATGACCCAAGTCATGTGCACCTCTCTGGAATCAGTGTGAAAATGGGCTTCACATCCCAGACCTAATTATTCCATAATCCTCGTTGCATTTGCCTATGTGGGTTAGGGTGGGGTGTGAAACCTCGGAAACGAAATTGAATGTCACAAATGCAGGTGCCGCCCCCCAGACCTGAAGACTGTGTGTTAAAAGACAGTATCTGTACAACCTCAGCTGTGCCTGAGAGGAGGGTGAAGGCGTCGGAATTTAAATCACGTTGTTTCCACTTATGCAGGGAAAATCCATAAAAAGAGATTTATTATCATATTTTCTCTTTGAAATGTATTTGTTTTTGACTTTAAAAGTGCTCCTCAGTACAGAGCAGAGTAAATATTACAATTTTGTTCAACAGCAGCCAAGATTTAATTGTCTGTGAAATACAAGGCTTAGGACCTGATTTGAGTTAACTACTGTTCTGCTGATACAAACTCTGCTGGCCGGCGCGGTGACCGAACGCACCCAGCGGCAGATTTACACCAGAGCCATCCCGCAAGAACTGAGGGGGGGAAGGGGGGGAGGGGGGAGGGGGAGGGCAGGGGGGCAGCCAGGCGCCTGCAGGAGCCCATCCAAACCATTTGGAGCTTTGCTCTTCCTGCAGCAGATTTAAAGTGCCTTTGCACAAGAAGTCAAACAAGAATAAGCAGCTATGGAAAACATAACAAATCATGCTTGCAGTTTAACAGCAAGAAAGAAGGGGAAACCGGTAACCGCTAACAAATACCGAAGAAAGAAGCAGTGGAGACGGAAGTGAGGGGCAAGGGAACAGGGGGGGAAAGGAGCCGGATAAGGACACGACACTGGTTTCGGCAGGCGTACCGCACGTTTTATTGTTACTGTATGTATCGCAGGGGCTCGGCCAGGAACCTGAGAAGTCCAGCCTCCTTCCCAGGGCCCGCGCCCCTCGCACGCGGGCTTCGGGAAGGCTCCGCCGCCCGCCCCTCGCCCTCGCGCCACCTCCTCCAGCGCCACCCCCCTCCCTCCGGCGGCGCTGCGGGTCGCTTCCTCCGCCCGCCGAGGGTGCCGTGGAGAGAGCGGGCGGCTGCAGATTTGCCCCGGTGGCACCGCAGCCACAAGCCAAGCCGTAATTGCAAAGCAAACAAGGCTGAAATATTGGATTGGTCTCAATCGTGACAAGATCTACGCTTTTGCCGCCAATTTGTTTGTGCAGCTCTATTTAAAGGCACTTGATTGAGGAAATGTTGAAAATAGCGGTGAGGGTTTCCCTAATGAGACCTCAGGAGGGAAGCGGCGGCCTTCGCCCGCAGCCCAGGGCTCTGGATTGGCCGCGGGGGAGGGGGGGGGGGGGGGGGAAGGGGTGCTCTTAACCCCTTCCTGCCCGCCTCCGGCGAAAAGTCCTCGGAGACGAGCTGGGGGAAGCTGGGGGTCCATCCGCCCCAGAGCAGTGACCTCCCCTGGCCTAAGCTGCGGCGAACCGGCCTCCTTGGTGGCGGGCACCCCGAGCGGGAATGGGGAGCAAAAGGAGAACTTAACCAAGGTGAAGGAGGCGGCCCAACAGCCAAGGCAGGGCTGGAGGGCCGGCGGCCTAAATCCGGAGCAGTGCCCCTTGTCCCCCAACATTCCCGGGTGGCGGCCGCAGCCCCACATCTCACTCTCCAGTGCCCACGGTCCTGCGAGGCCTGAGGCCCTTGCGATCCCCGCGGAACCGCGGTTGCTCTTGGCTCGGGGCATGCAGGCAAGCGGTGACCTCCGACGCCACCTGGCCCGTCGCCGTCGGGCTAGGTCTTGAGGAGGCTGGAAGGGAGGGGAGGAAGCTGAAGAGGCAGGAAGAGACAGTACATAAGTAATTATTGAGCGCTGCCTGTGTGTCAGGCGTCTCGCTCTCCAGTGCATCTTGATCTCATCTAATCTTCCCTACACACCCTCAAGGACGGCGTCATTAACCCATTGTTCAGATGAAGAAACTAAGGGTTAGAGAGACGGATGATCTGGTTCGAGATCACGCAGCCAGTATTTGGGTGCCCGAGAGTCCGCCCTGTCCAGCTCTGACTCTGGCGCTCAAGTTGTCGAGAGGGGTTACCCGGGGAGGCCCGGGCTGGGGCTGGGTTTTTCACTCTCGGCGCTGATGCTGATGGCTCAGACCCACTGCAAGTGGGATCTATCCTGAGGAAGACTTCCCTGGTTCTCCCGAGAGAGTCTGGAGATGAAGGTCCGTTCCCTAAGGTCCACCTCCTAGCTCTGGTGGCTTTCAAAATAAAGAAAAGCAATCCACTTGCAACTGGGATCCGCAGAATTCACCCACTGTCTCCAAGTCATCCCTTTGACACAAGCCGTTAAATCCCAGGCTGGGCCCAATGCATTGACTGGACTCTCAAGGAACCCACAGTCACTGGAGTCTACCGGAGAATATGTGAGGGGGGTGCACCGGAGAGGGGACTTAATGTGGGGGAGCAGAGAGAGGGAAAGCAATACCTGGAAAAGCTTCCTGGAGGAGGTGGCATTTAAACTGGGCCTAGAAGAAACAAAGTGAAGTGTGGATTCTTTAAAATGGGACAGACATGGATTGTTTGATAGCTATGCTAGCAAGTCAAGGAATGCCAGACTTTAGTCCGGGACAATCTCAGAGTCACAATTTCACCACCTGCTGCTGTTTCAGGACTGCCCCTCTAACTTGGAGAACTGTGAGTTGTTCAAGCCCTGAGCCAAAGTTCCAACCTCTCCTAGGATTGAAAACCTGGGGCTTGGGCTTGACACCAGCAGCTAGACCTTGACCCTTCCGGAGACCTCGACTTGGGCCAAAAGGGATTGTCAAAGACAGGGGCAGCAAAATGGCACTAGGGACACTCTCACCAGAGTTCTGAACAATTAGAGTCACACATTCCTGAGCTTTTCCTAGAGGGATCTGGTCAGAGATGTACCTTGGCCAATCTGAAGTCTCTTTCTGGAGTCTCAAGCAGATGTAGGCTGGAAAACGAAGACTCCAGAGGGCAGGCGAGGGCTGGTTTCGGTTGGACTTCCCCGAGAATGATCTGCACCTTCTGTCAGCAAAACAAAAAAGCATCAGTCATACCAATTTAGTGAACCCTCTAAATGTGTTTTGAATGGAATGCTTTTTTTTTTTTTTTTTTTGTATGCAACCAATTCCTTCTTTTGAAGTTGGATGCTTCGCAAGCAGAATGCAATTCCATTTTTTGTTCCTCGAGGTTTTGGCCTGTGTTAACTTAAGTGAGCACTCACACAAGTACTAAGAAGAAAGCCATTCTTTTCTGGAAAATAGAACAAAGTAGTGCCTCTCCTATCACGGTGCAGATATATAATCTGTAACAACAAATTAGCCTCCTCGTGCTGCGCATTTCCAGCAAGCATCCTGCCTTCTCTGTTTATATTATAACTTCTCTGCCTGCAATTATTTTTATTTTAATTTTCTGTCACTTTAACAGAAACCAGAGCCTTCTCTTCTAATGTTTTGTACACAGCATGTTCATTTTGATAAGATGTTCTTTCCTATCCTCTTTTAGCTTGCCTTTCCTTGTTTAGAGTTCTGTATCAGGAGTTTCTAATATTTCTCCCTCTTCTTTTTTTTTTTTTTTTTAAGGAACTTGTCCCTGTCTTGCTTTATTTGTTTGTGTGAAATTTAGTTTGAAAGGAGATCAGAGAGAGCAGGAGGGGTTTGTAATAAGAGAATGACCGAATGACCCAAAGGCTGATTATCTATCATTAACTGGAGACTCGGTGTACCCAAATTACCAGAGAGACCTCAGTCTGCCGGATCCTTACCCAGCCAGAAAGGCAAGTGTGGAATGCACACAGCTGAAACAGGTCTCCGTGGCATTGCAAATGAAGACAGTGTGCTCACACATTTTGTTAAAGGCGTTTCCTTCAAAACTCAACTCAGGTTCAGTGGACGAATTTATTAGCTTCTGACACGTTGTGCACAGGTAAAATCCTTGCCGAAAGACTAACTTTAACATTTTGGTAACTAACATTTTTGTGTTGTTTCGTTCGACGCAAAATTGCAGCTAATTGTCTAAGCTCCGGAGAATATTGAGAAATCGAGCCAAGCTGCTTTTGATCTGCTCGTGCCGCTAAACCTAAACCTTGTAAAAATCGAGGTTTGCCATTAATATTGACAATAAAAGGGTTTCTTTTTGTTAACCTGAAACCTAACCATCCTTGTTCAAGTCCCTTGTCTAGAAGCAAAGGCCCTAGAATAAAGTAGAAAAGGGTTGGAAGAAACTGCCAGGGCTAAAAACAAAACAAAACAAACAAAAAAACGACATGAATTCACAAAGGAAGCTTCCGAACAGGACTTCCTAAGAATTCTCGCTACACCGAGGTTACAACTGGGAATGCATGGGGCCTCCAGTCACAAACAAAACCTTCCCTCACTTAAATGGCTTGTCCAAAACTCCACATTTTAAGTTGCCATTCGCTTTTGTATTTCATTCTGAACCCTCTTGCAGACTAGTTGAAGTTAACGACTGCTTATTTTCCCATAGACCGTGGATGCAAAATTACAATTGCTTCCTCGTCATCTGAATGTGGAGTGCTTTCCTTCTAGCTTGGAAGAAAATATTGCCAGTGTGTATGTAATTTGCTTGAAACAAAGTAGTTAGGAGAAATCCTGTGGCATGTATTTTCTCACACCACTGGTGCTCTAAACTATCTATGCTTTACTAGAAAGCAGCAATGATCAGATCTACCTTACCTCTTATAACAACATCAATAGCACCTCCTATATACACATCTTGCTGCCTCTAGGGAGGCCCTTTCAGGTGCATTCTCTTTTGTTCCCTTTTGTTGGAATAAGTATTTTAACTTGGATAACTGGCCAGGTATCAGTGAAAACCTCCCACAGCAGCAGCCCATCTGCCAGTTAATATGAAGATCTTGTCAGGGACCGTTTGAAGAAAATGCAAATTCCCACTACCTGTAAGACTGGACAGTGACGTTTTTCTTGCACATTGTACGTCTTAAATTTACACAGCGTTATTTGTCAATTATATCTCAGTGTTTTACAAAAATACTTATTTTTCTTAAAGGACTAAAGGAGAAGCCAGTATCTTATTCTTCACCAGTTTCAGGTTCAATGACCTGAAGGGATCAGAAACCTCAGAAATCCAAGCACTGCTCAAAGGCAAATTTGAAGGGGGGGGGGGGCGGTAGAGAGGAGGAGGGAAGGAGGGAGAGAGAGAAAGAGGAAAGGGCTGGGAGGGAAGAAGGGAATATGAAAGAAAGGCTAAATGGAGGGGAGGCACCAAACAAGTCCCATTTTCTCCACTGACTTAAATGTTTCCTAATCAAAACTGGACTGAAAACAAAAACAAAAACAAAAACACTGGACTGAAGGAGTCGTAAGCAATCAGCCCCTCCACAGTCATTGCAGCTGAATCAGCCCCTCCCTCCCCCATCTCCACAGATCTGCTCTAGATTGGAAAGAAGAGGGGAGAGGAATCACTCCCCAAATACCCCACCCCACCCCAAAATGCAAAAAGAAAGTGCTCAGAACAAATAAAATCTCATAAGAGCCATGGGCAACTTCTTGTGAAACAGATATAAGAGTCCAATCAAACGTGATCCTGCATTGTAGTAGTATCCTCTGAGCACCACCACATTTCTGGAGTCACTGTCACTTGCCATGTCTGTAGACAACCATTTCCCAAAAGGCAAACCAGAAAGGGAGGGACTATGGAACCCGAGTTGGGAGATCCTTTGCCGCCACTCAGACAGTATGCCTTATTCTTCATGTCCTGAAGGTTCTAAGACCAAGTGGCTAGCTTATAAAATGACTCAATCCCACCCTAATTCAGACAAAATGCAAAGCCATCAGGGTGTCATAAGAAACAACTTCCTTGGAACAGGTGAGGCTGAGGTTACTTCTCCAAGAACACATTTCTTTTTCTGCCACCTTCTGGGTCTGGTGTTCTTTCTGGAGTTCTCGGCACTTTCTGGGGTTCATCTTATGTAAGAGCGTTATAGATATTTAAAGGAATGCCCCATCACTCCAACTATGTTGGTCAGGAAAATAAGGTAAAACGAGATTTGAAAAACGATGAAGGGAATTGAGCCATAATTCCCGTAAACATAAAATGTGTGTTTATGGCCCTCTGGCCTGGTTCTTTTCAGGTCCAGTTTATTTTGAGTTCTCATGAGCAAAACATAAGATACAAACTGCCCTTGCCTTTGTAATAATAAATACCTCCGAGAGATCTGTATTTTCCCTAAAAACAGACTGAAGTTTTTAAAAAAAATATTTAGTTTAAAGCAGATTGATTTTAAAAGGAATATCTCACAAGACCAAAACGTTTGCAAGGGAGTTAGTTCTCAGCTTCTCCCAGGCTCTTTGAGTCTTTTCCAGAGGAAGGGGTGGGAGTGAAGGGAAAGAGCCAAGAGACATGGGCGCAAAACAAATTGTTGAACCCGGTTCTGTCTGCTTAGCTGGAGGCGGACGTATCGCCCGGTACAAGGGTACAGCATCAGCTACAGTGGAGACTGGACACGGAATCACAGCATGTCTCCAAAAGGGGGCTGCCCACTTGGGTAAGACTGGTTGCAACTCAGCCCATGGCCTCAGAAAAGGAGAGGCAAGTTAGTACACCCTCACCAGGATTCCTCCTGCGGGCACCCAGGGTGGCCAACAGCCTGCATCACCTCAGATGCTAGCGCCCTTTGAGTACTTGGAACTTGTGCCCTTAGGGGGACAGCTCAGCAGCGTGCACATTAGTGCAGTCCCTGGCTGACATCTCAGCTGGGAAATTCACCCTCCTCCCTTCCTTTTCCCACTGTTCTCCTCCATCACTCTCCCCCCTCCCCCACTACCACCAGAAAGCAAAGACTGTCTAATCGTCTAAACTGGGGGTGGGGGGGGGGGTGGGAGGGGGCAAACTTGAGGTGGATCTGCCTCACAGCTTTCCAAAGCAGCAGACTAACCCAGCACCCCACTAGACCCGCAGCAAAAGGTACAAAAGAGGACTCTATGAGAAAAAAAGGGGACTCATTTGGTTGTGAACTGAGAATGGCCCTCAGCCAGTCTGGTCTCTGCGAGTTAATAACTACAGTTAAGGACGCTGGAGTTCACCCATTTGTCCCCCGCCTCCAAATTGCCTTTCTGAGGCTGTATGTAGTCTCTGGGTCTGGCTCTCTGAGCTACATGAAGCCCCAGACTGTTGCACAGCATTAATTAACTGATAATGACACTGTCAGTGAGGACTGATGCTCAGATTAGCATCTTTTACGACTTTTTTTTTTTTTCTTTTCTGTCCCGTGTTCTCCATCTCTTTTATCACTTGCCGTGATATCTGGGGCCATGAGGAGATTTGCCCATTTTTGGTTTCAATTAAAAGAGCATGAGAAGGCTGAAAGTGGCCAATTCTGATGGCTTCGACACTGAGGCCACTCACCTCTGATGGACAGAGCATCCCAGTCCCCAACTCAGCCGTTCTTCCTTTGAGTTCCCAAAACTCCCTCTGGGTCTGAAAGCAGCCTGCCAACTTCTTTCCCTGAGCAGTTATCTGTTGCTAGCCTGGGTGCCACCATCATACTTTGTCTACCTGCTTCCAGGGCCTCGATGTGTTCTTATAAACAGACTTAAAAAAAAAAAAAAAGTATCACATGTCAGAGGATTGAACTACCAGTATTTACACATTGAGGGTTTGCCTCCCTGGTGAAAATGTAAACAGAACCCCATCACACTACCTATATTCTTTCCTTGAAGAACAAGGTCTTTAAAACACCCTGCTTGTGCTAAAATCTCAGACCCATCCAAGTTGGGGGGTCGAGAGCTTCTAGCTCGCTATTTTGATCCATGCCCAAGTGGCACTTTACCAACAAATCTGATTTCAGCTTCTCCCCACCCCCTGCTCTCTGCCTTAAAATGCTATGCTGGGGGCATCCAGGGAAATTGACCCCTTGCGGAGGGGAGGGAAAGGGCCCCGAACGGACACTTCACTCCCACACTGGGTTTCCTAGCCCCTCTCCGAGGATCTTCCCCTGTCCTAACGCCCAGCCACGGAAATATCTAAACAGTGTTTCTTCCACGCTGCTGCCCAGGGCTGCAAAGGCTGAGGGAGCCGGCCCTGCATCCCCCCGCAGCACAGGAGGTGGGCGCCCCCACCACCCCTCCCGCCATTAGCACTGACCTCGCTTTCCATCCCCAACCGCGGACTCCGCCGAAAGCGCCCAGCGGGAAAGGAATGGACTGTCCTTTCCGAGTCCTTGGGGTGGGGCTCCCTTTGTGGGGTGGGGCTCCCTTGGCGGCCTGGGGCCTGACTCTGCCTGCTTCCAAAGTATGATATCCAAGGTGGAGTTAAAGGTCTCCCCTGGGTGACCCCAGCCAGGCCCAGTGGCGAGTCCCAGGCCGCCCTGGCCGGCCCACGCTTCTGTGCACCCTGCCTTGGGCTTCCTCTAATTTACGGCCGCGTGGGGTCCTGGTTGACACCCTTTTCCACACCAAACTCCTTCGGGTCGAATCCTGATCTGCATAGCCGGCTCCCTTTGCGACTCCCAACCAAGTCCTGAGGATGTTTCAGCTCCTGCCCCTGTCCATCCCCGCCCCAGCCTCTCTCCAGCTTCCTCAAGATGCTCACGCCACGCGGGCGTCGCGGCCCTGGTGCCCCGCGCGGCCCGCTGACTTACAAATGGAGATCCATTTTCCGTTATAATGCGTTCAAGATCACTAAGGCCAGCAGTCTAAACATCCACGAGCCGTCCTCCCGCTCTGCCTCTTAAACTGCTGTTTAATGGTTCCCCTCCGATAACTAAACCTGCTTTCCACAGATGCCCGCTTTTATGGGAGAGTCAGGAATGCAGAGATATATTTATATGTTTGTTCATAAAAACTGGAAAATAAGCTCTGAACACGCTGTAAAAAATATTCAGTTACTTACCAAACAGGCTAGTTAAACCAGGGGAACAGTGATACCGGCCACACCACGAATTCGGGGGATCGAGGTGCCTGCGCGTTGAAATCGTCCAAGGTCGTCGCTGGGGCTGGTGTCCCTGAAGAACATGGAAAGACGGGTATTTACAACCGGCTTGACCGTCCGTCCGGTGGTCTTAACCATGATCCTCAAAAGCAGCCACGATAACAGAAGCCACCTCAGACGGCCCTGGCCACGTACCGTGGTGGGTAAGTAAGGAGACCTCGAGGCGGGCACTCCCAGCCTGCGCCCAGGTCGGAGGCGCAGCCTTTCCGCGCCGCGCCCGCTGCGCGCCTCGGCGAGAAGACAGCGCCGGCCCCCAACCGCCCCTTTGCAGGGACCCCGCCGCCCGCCGCCTCTGCGCTCGGCCCCCACGCAAAAATAGCACGCGGCTGCCTGCTGATTTTCTTGCCTCGGTTACCTACAAAAACACCTCCAAAAGAAATACCTGCGTCCCCTCCACCTTTTTTTGTTTGTTTTTAACCAGAAAAGAAAGCAGAGTGATACTATACCTGGTTTGAGATTCTTCAATATTTGAGACTTGGGGGGGGGGGGGGCGGGATAATTTAATAGGACAGCATCTGTTAAACACTTGCATTAACCTCTAGCTGATAAAAAAGTTTTTTTAACCCTGCCCCCCCTCGTTTTAATTATCTTATGGTTATGAAGGGGCAGCCAATCCTGGAAGAGGACTTCGACAATTAGCAACGAGAACATCAAAAAGTTTTATTGCGGAGAGCGAGAGGCACCGCCCCCGCCGCCCCGGGATTGGCGTGAGGAGCCTCTGACGACATATATTAACCCGAGCAGCCCTAAAGATGTAGCTGTACATGGAGATCTTGCTGGGAAAATCCGCTTCCTCCCCTCACGGCGTCCAGCCCAGGAGAACCGCCGCCGCCGCCGCCACCCAGGAGCTCCCTCGGCCACTGCGCGGACCCCGCCGAGAACCCGAGCCGCCGCCTTCGCGCGCCGAGGCGCCCGCAGGGCCCCAGATCCTTCCCCTGAAAGAAGGAGAGGATCTGAGAAAATGGATGCACTGAGACCTCTCTGAAAACCCTCCGAGGGAGCCCGGGAGGAGTGAGGACACGTTACCCGCTGCTAAAATCACATTTCCAGGACCAAAAACAACAACAACCAAAAATTTCATTAAAACAATAAGCGCCCAAGAACCCAGACCGGGCTGGTGGGGGGAGGGGAAGGGGCGGGAAGGGGAGGGTCGCACGGAGGTAGCTTCACAGTGAGCAGCCGACCCCGCCGCCTCCCTGCAGAGCCGGGCCGGCTCTTCCACCCGCGGCTCGGACTCGCCCTGGGATTCCGAGTTAGCTTCGGTGCCGGGATCGCGGCCGCGGTGGAGGCCGGCGACTCCGCGAAGCAGCCTCGCGGGAGCCCGGGCACCTTTGCATGAGCACGAGAGGATTCTGCCTCCCCGCAGCTGCCCGGGAAGCAGGAGCCGGCGCGCGGGCCGGGGAGCCAGGCGGGAGCCGGCGGCGGCCGCGGCCAGGGGCGCACGGTGCCGGGACCAGCTCGCCGCGCCCTATGGGGAGCCGGCGGCCGCAGTGCTGCTGAGGCAGGCCCGGCGGGCCAGGCGGGGGATCGGGGCCCGGGCTGCAGCAGCCCCCTCTGCGGCTGCCGGGCCGGCCCGGGCGCCCGAGGGCTGGGGGGCGGGGGGTGGGGGAGGCCGCCCAGCGCCGAAGCGGGGGCCCCGGCCGAGGGCGCGGCGGGGCTGCGCGCACGCTGGGGCGCGTGGAGGGGCGCGGAGGGCGATATGAGTCTGGTGGGGGGCTTCCCCCACCACCCGGTGGTGCACCATGAGGGCTATCCGTTCGCCGCCGCCGCCGCCGCCGCCGCTGCCGCCGCCGCCAGCCGCTGCAGCCACGAGGAGAACCCCTACTTCCATGGCTGGCTCATCGGCCACCCCGAGATGTCGCCCCCCGACTATAGCATGGCCCTGTCCTACAGCCCCGAGTACGCCAGCGGCGCCGCCGGCCTGGACCACTCCCATTACGGGGGGGTGCCGCCGGGCGCCGGGCCCCCGGGCCTAGGGGGGCCGCGCCCGGTGAAACGCCGGGGCACTGCTAACCGCAAGGAGCGGCGCAGGACTCAGAGCATCAACAGCGCCTTCGCCGAACTGCGCGAGTGTATCCCCAACGTGCCGGCCGACACCAAACTCTCCAAGATCAAGACGCTGCGCCTGGCCACCAGCTACATCGCCTACCTCATGGACCTGCTGGCCAAGGACGACCAGAATGGCGAGGCGGAGGCCTTCAAGGCGGAGATCAAGAAGACAGATGTGAAAGAAGAGAAGAGGAAGAAGGAGCTGGTCAGTACCAGGGGGCAGGGGGCAGAGGGGGTGCGGGGTTCGGGGGAGCGGTACCACTGGCCTCCTTCCAGTTGGGCTGAGCAGTGACATCCCCCCTCCTTTGCCAGCATCCTAAGCCAAAGTTGTTAAAACCAGGTTATGGAAAGAGGCTGAGGAGATGGGGGAGGACGGCAGCAGGAGGAGGAGGTTAAGAGGGATGCTCCGCGCTGGTGATCTTCCCTCCGGGTTACCGCTATTCCCACAGGCACTTCGGGCATGCCTTTCGGACTCAGGGTTCCCCCTGATCTTTCGATTGCACTGGCCCAGTCATTCCATGTCTTTTAGAGCCTTCATTTGGCCTCCAATCCGATCTTGCTTTCAGGTATTTCTAAAATAAGTCGCCTGCAAGCGCTAGGTTCCAATTATTCCACTATCGGCCCCTTATCCCTCCCTGGAGAACTAGGCCACCGCTGATGGTAAGAGAGTTTTAAGGCTGTTCTCATCGCAGTGCTCAGAAGACATAGAGGTAAACGTAAATAATAAGTACTCTTAACTTCAAAATGCAGCTCCGGTTTCTCTTTGGCGATGAGGTTATACTGAAACTTCCCAGATGAGTGTACTTCGTGGGTCTTTCTTGTTTTATTCCCCTGAGCATTTTAAGACAAACAGTAAATACTAATATGGTCGCTGTCATTGTTGTTATCAGGAACACAGAACTATAACTGAAAAGCAGTTTTCTCCAGTTCTGACCAAGTGCCCACAGGTTGGTGGTGTTCAGAGCAGGGCTATTGCCATGGAGGACCTGGGAAATAATCCCATTTGTCTAGTTTTTCTTCTTTGGGGGCTGTGGCGCTTTAGTCTGTGCATAATCGAGTGACCTCTGGAATAGCTGGGGATTTCAGAGGCCTTGGAGGAGAGGCACTGCGGAGTTGGTGACCCAGAGCCCCTTGCCGGCCAGCCCAGGCCAGGGCAGAAGAAACGTCTCCCCCATCTACCCTAGAGCTCGAATCTGGGATTGCGATTGAAAACAGGGAAACCAGATTTAGCGCCGACCCCCGCTCGCGCCCCTACATCTGGAGTCAGAGAAAAGGCCCCCAGCCCCTCCATAAACGACTTGGAAACGGCTGGTTGTTTATAAGCTTGCCTATCCGGTAGTTGAGCGTTGCAGGCGCGTGGAAGGCCTGGGCGGTAGCTAGGGCTGCGCAAACCTTCGTCGTTTTCCTGCCGGGGCTGAGTTGAAACCATCCCCTTCTCATCCCTTACTCGTTCTTTCATTCTCTCCTTTTCTCCCCGGAAAGTGCAGGGGGTGGCGTGGAACCAGGTCTCCTTTCTGAATTTCTCTTTCCACTTTTCTCTCCTTCGCCTCTCCTCTGCCCAGAATGAAATCTTGAAAAGCACAGTGAGCAGCAACGACAAGAAAACCAAAGGCCGGACAGGCTGGCCGCAGCACGTCTGGGCCCTGGAGCTCAAGCAGTGAGGAGGAGGAGGAGGAGGAGGAGAGCGCGAGTGAGCCGGGGCCCAGGAGCCGGAAGCAGACCCAGGACTCCGGGCAAGCTCTCCACGCTCCGCTCTGAGGACTTCTTGCATTTGGAATCATCCGGTTTATTTATGTGCAATTTGCCTCCCCTCTCTTTGCCCCCCTTTGAGGCATCCGCTCCCCACCTCCCCCTCCAAAAAAAAAAGTGGATATTTGAAGAAAAGCATTCCATATTTTAATATGAAGAGGACACTCCCGCGTGGTAAGGGATCCCGTCGTCTCGTAGATTCTCTGTGTGTGAATGTTCCCTCAAGGCTGTGTAGACACCAGCGTTGCTCCCACCCCACTTACCCAACCCCTTCCAGATAAAGACAGCAGACAATAGTGTGTATGTAAAGTGTATCTTTAATACTTGGCCTTTGGATATAAATATTCCTGGGGATTATAAAGTTTTATTTCAAAGCAGAAAACGGGGCCGCTAACATTTCAGTTGGGGTCGGTATCTAGTGCTGTCTTTTCATCTGTGGTCGTTCCCTATTTGAAGATGTTTCCAACAGCTACTTGTTTTGTGCACTTCCGTCCTCTAAAACTAAGTGGAATTTAATTAATATTGAAGGTGTAAACGTTGTAAGTATTCAATAAACCACTGTGTGTTTTTTTACAAAAACCCCAATCTTTTAATGGTTGATACCTCAGAAGAGTTTTGAAAACAAAACTGTTATACTTGTTTTCATAATATTTAAAATATTCAGAAGTAAACTAAATTATCATGATTGCCTCTAACTTTATTTGAAAGAGTTGGTAGTTCCAATCAGTCATCAACGTGAGCTCCCGCCCTCCCAGGGAAGTGGCCTTGGTGAAAATCCTACTAAAGGACCTGGGCTCCTTGCAAGTCCTGTCTCCTTCCCCCCACCCCCCCAGCCCCCAGCCGCCTGGAGAAGGTTGAGTGGTCTGTAGTAGGAGGATCTGGGGCCGAGGGACCTTGGCAGTTCGCTGGAAAGGTAGAAAGTTGTCCTTGTTTTCCTGAAATCAACCAGATGCCATTCTGTGGGGACTTTGGTTTTTGTTTGGGGAGCACCTTTTAGGTGGAGGAGGTTTGAGGAAGATCCCAGGCACTATTGCAGCCGCAGGAAATAGTCTTAGAGTCTTTAATTCAAAATATAAGGTTTTCATCTAGGAAAAGAAAAAAGAGGAAAAGAGGAGGTTTTTGCTTGTAGTCTTCATCAGGGGGATTCTCCTCTGAGCCGGCCAGGGGAGGAGAAGAGCTTTGGGGGGGGGGGGTGGAAGGTGCATGATTAGGTAACAAGGAATTTTACGTCAAGTAAGAAATCGCTAACACAACCAAGGATTTAAAGGGGGGTGAAGGGGGGGGGGGGTCTGGATTTACAAGGAGCTACAAGGAACTCAATATTAACTGTGCGTTGACTGAAGTCTTCCCGGCCCCAGGCCAGCCGAGCAAGAGGCTCCCTCCCTCGGCTACCAGCCGCGAGGGACTTTACCCGTCTGAGGATTGGTCTCCAGGAGTCCCAGCACATCCCGAAAGGAAGTCCCTGAGGCCTCCTTTGCCCGTAGTCTCGGCTAGAGCCGGAATCTGTTCTAGGAACCAGAGAAACTGAAGTGCCATAAAGGACTCCGCAGGCCAGGGAGGGGAGGGAGGAGGGGAGAGATGAAGTTGGGGTGGGGGGCGGAGTGGAGAAAGGTGAAACGTATTAAAAAGCGGTTTGTTTCATGAAACGCCACGTATATAAATCTGGTGTTAGGGAGGTTTGCCAGAGGGTTTCCATCTTGGAACCCATCCTCGGGGTGATGTTCGCACCTCGGCTCCAGGCACAGACCCTCCCCCCGATACCCCAGAGGTTCCCACGGCTCGCGGGCGCCCACTTTGAGCCGGCCGCCTGCAGCGGGCAAATTCGCAAGTGCTGGGAGAGAGACGAGCAAGTGGCTCTGTGGGTTCCTTCTGCGGGCAGCTGACAACGCGAGGGCGAGGGGTTAGAACAACTCGGCCAAAGCGATCTGAACTTTCTCCCCTCGGGTCAGGCGGCGCTGGGCCGACGTGGTGGGCGCGGGATGTGTTTACAGACACTTGCCTTTGTTTATAGCACGGGGTGGGGGGGCGTAGGGAGGCGCGCCCTG
Organism: Panthera leo; assembly: GCF_018350215.1. NCBI lineage: Eukaryota > Metazoa > Chordata > Mammalia > Carnivora > Felidae > Panthera > Panthera leo. The sequence goes on from NC_056682.1 coordinate 54,933,878, forward strand.
ATTTTCTATTACTCTCGGGATTCCTGATGGTTTGAGTGACTCTCTCCCTTCCCTGTCTCCAGCGGCCTTTTGCATCTTTACTGTAATCCGAGAGAGAGAGAGAGAGAGAGAGAGAGAGAGAGAGAGAGAGAGAGAGAGAGACTTCAACATCCTAGGTGTGGAAGAAAAGAGATTACCAAAACAGTGGAGTGAGTGGTGGCGGAGGTGGTGAGGTTTTTAAAACAGGAACTGGAGAGAAGTTATCTTCAACCCGCAAGTGTGCCTGCGCTTGCCTTTACCATCTGGGCCTTAATGCACTTTTGCAGGTCTAACACTTTTTCTGGTTTATTAAACACCAGCAGAGGAGATCCAGAAGACCCTGGCAGCGGCATCGCTATGGGGCAGCTTGCTGCTACGCATGCTTTAAAACCCGCGCTGCAGAAATCCGTCCTCTTTGTCTGGCCCGGGCCAGGCGCTGCCCGCCTCCTCTCCTGCCTGCCGGCGCAGTTCCTCTGGCCCAGCAGCACCCGGCCGCGACACCTCAACCATCTCCACATTGCAACCTGTGGGAAATCCCAACCGGCCAGACGTCCAGCAGACCCAACGCCTCCGGGGGCCGAACCACTGACCGGATGCACACCCTAAGTGTCAAGACACCCCAGATTTTCCATCTCCACGGTCGTCCAGGACATCCCAACCTTTCCAACGCTCCCGGCCACCCAACATCCCTACCCCACGTTGTCAAGTACCGGGAAGTGAGTGCTGTGCTGGGCAGGAGTGTCTTCCGAGTTTCCATGTTTTTCTCTTCTACGCATTCATTTCTCTTTTAACTCCCTTTCTTCTTTGCTTAAAGAAAAAAAAAAAAAGTTTCCAACCTCTTGCCTTGCAGAATCGGCTAAAAGGCCTCTGTTTTAATTGCTCGGATAATGTGGTTGCTGCCATTTTGTTAAAAGCAATCACTCCTGCAGCGAAATCACAAGCTCTCTAGACAGGCCGGAGCCGACAAAAATGCAGGATTTGACGTTAAAAGCTAAATGGGAAGCTGGGGCGGCGGAAGGTAAATTGATGGTAGATCTGGCTGTCAGGGGCCGGCCCCAGACCGCCTCGCAGGCCGAACGCCTGATAACCCTTGAGCCCTGGCGGGGAGAGGGCTCGCCCGCTGTGTGTGTGTGTGTGTGTGTGTGTGTGTGTGTGTGTGTGTGTGCGCGCGCGCGCGCGCGGGGGGGGGGGGGGGGGGGCGCGCACGCGCGTGTTCCTACAGACCCATTCTCAACTTCTTGGGAAGTAACCTGGAAAACTCAACAGAGTGGGACCTCAGCACACTCCTTGCTCCCAGTCACAATTTTCCAGGACTTTCACCGCCCTCTCCCCCAGCTGGGACACCGACGGCAGCTTTAAGAGCTTTTTTTCAGGTCGAAATCATGAAAATAAGACAGCAACGTCACTAGTGGTTCTTCCTGCCTTCCAAATCCCCGCCCGACCCTCTGGGGGCTTGGTGGGAAGCTCTAGAATCGGAGTGGGTTAGCCCTTAGGTCTGGGCACCTAGGGAGGGTGGGCCTCCTGGCCTAGGCCGCCCCTCTCAGGACCAGGTGGTCTGGTCGTCCCCGCGAGGAGGTGGGTGCAGCCCTGTCGCCAGAGAGGGTAGCACGTGGGCGAGAGTCTGGGTGGAGGGTGGCTCGATCCCTTCCTCCTCATCTATGCCACTACTGGCTGCTGCCTGCTGCTGTCGAGGATCACAGAGCTGGTATCCCACCGGTTGATAAGGAAGCTGGAGGGAGAGTTGTGTGCCGATTTCGCAGGAAGGGGTGCCTAGGGTGAGAGTGAGCTCAAAATCAAAGCCACCGGGAGCGGAAGGAGGCCTGTAAGCTACTTCCGAGACTTCAGTTTTGCTGAGAGAACCCCAGCCGGTTGCAAGGGCTTGAGGTGTGCGCGCAGACGACGATGCACTGGCCAAAGGATGCCACAATAGCCAGAACTGCATTTGCGCTACGGGTCTACAAAGCGCGGGAAACCTCTCAACTATTCCTGTAGCTTTAAAGAAATGCTGTGTCTAACACTGCGCGTGCGGATCGCAATTTTCTCTTCCACAGCCGCCTTTCGTTCTCTCTGCGCGCGAGTCCCACCCACGCGCCTGGATTTGGAAAAAGAACTGGTGGTAGGTGCCAAGCGGGGATGATCTGCAAAGGAGGCTTACGGCTTAGGCCTCGTGGAGGGCCGAATCTGGACTCTTGGCCTTGCTGGTCTTCTCTGGATCTGTTGACCTGAGGAAACCCTTCCTTCCACGCAGCCCCAACACCTACGGTCCATCCCCTTGCGCGAGGAATAGGCACTAACGAGTCTCAGCGACGCACTGGATTCCCCTGGCCTGTAGCAGCCCGTGGATCCCTCGCAGAGAAAGACCTTAGAGCCGCCCTCCCTCAGACCTCGGCTCGAAACTCCAGTATCCCCCTTCCTGAGCAAGCTCAACCTTGGTGTAGGGTTTATGTCCACAGGGTAGCGGGGAGGGGGGTGGGGAGGTGGGAAAAAGAAGCATTTTTTTTTTAACTGTTTAGAAAGGGGAGGAGGGGAGAGGGGGTAACTCCAGGAGAGGAAACGAATCGCACATTTCCGGGGGCTGGACAGCTCGGAGCGCGCAGCTCTACCCTCCAGCTTCTGCCCCACGCGTACTTTCCGCACAGCTACTGTCTGCCGGCTTCTAATTGGCCTCTAACAGCTCCGCGGCTTCGGCCAGTCAGGCTCGTGGAAGTTAAAGTGCACTGTATCTGACTTACACGCGCACAGAAGTTCGACTTCTCTCCCTGTTCTCGCTCCACCCTGCCCAAGTCAGTTTCCTTCGAGGATCCCGTCCCCCGCCTCTCCCCTAAACGTGACCCCCCTACTCACACATTCCCTTCAAATTCTCCCCGCATTTGGGCCGCTTTGATGATCAGATGGTAGAGCCCTGATTACAAATTTATTCCCGGCCGCTCCGTCCGTCTTTATCTCCGCTATTAGGGACATCTGGGAGTGATTAGCGCCGCGCCCGCGCCCGGCCGCGCTGCCTATCTCGCCGCGGCGGGGCCCGGAGCCTCGCTGACGTCAGGGCAGACGGCTCGGAGCCATCCCAGCCGAGCTGGGTGTAATCGGCGGCCGCGCGGCCAAGTCCTCCCTGGGCCAGGCCGGCAGCTGGAACGCGCCGCCTGCTTGCGCACAGGGACTTTCTAAATATGTATTTTTAGCCCAGAAGACGTTTTTGTTTTTCTTGTTGGAGGTAAGGAGGGGCCAGTTACAGTTTCTACTGGCCCCCTCCTCACTTTAAATTTTCCAGCTCGCTGCGTCTGGTGCTTTCAGCCTGGAAAAGCCTCCCACAGCGGGCCCTGACCTGCGGGCGCTCCTCTCTCCCTGCCCCAGGGTGCCGCTCTCCTACACCAACAGCTGCGGCCAGGGCCGCGGTGCCCGTGCCGGCAAGAGGCAAGAGAGGCGGCTCTTGGGGCTGCCCTTTCCGCACTGGTACCCGCTTGGGCCCCACAGGCCTCAGGCCAAAATAGTAGGAGTTTCTGCCTACTGAGGTGTCCGGACAGACGCTAATTTCCAAACAGGCCACCTCTTCGAACCTTTGTCTCTGCACCTGCTGTTAAAGCCCAATGGATCCAAAGGACAGAGACGCTAAACTTCTTCCGTCTACCCTCCTGCTTTCCCCAGTGCGAGTGGTTTGGGCTGAAACAACGACTGGCAGCAGCTTGTCTCCTACTATGTTCCAGTGCCCAGAGCAGAGGCTGGTTTCATTTGTACCATTCCAGAAGGGGAGAGGACCCCCTGGACCTCTGACTTTAGCGTCCTGTGGCACCGTCTGATCTCTAGGATGAATCCAACTCCAGAGCACTTTAGGTTGGAGCTGATCACAGTAGTTACCCAAAATCTCTGAAGAACTTGATAAAATTATAAATTCAGGCCTCATTTTCACCCCACCTTTACCAGAAATTCTGATTCAGCAGGTCAGGTCAGAGAAATGAAGGCTTCAGCTTCTAAAACTCCCTCCCCCCCCCCACCTGGTGTTCAGGAACCACTGCCTGAGGCCACACACACCTACGGCATGCAGCCGATTCCTCAGTCTGGGCTCTCTCTCAACCACCGCTGTGAAACACTGGACCCTAGGGATGAGGATAGCTTTATCAAGGATGGGGGAGGGGAGGGCAAGGCCTGAATCAGAGCCTCCACAGGGAGAGAACTGGCCACATCATGGATCAGTCCCACAACTCGATTTAATTGGGCAATGCAAGGACTCAAAGCAAACCCAGAAGATGTTATTTATTTACACACAGGTTGCAAAGCCCAAGCCAGTGCTTACAGTGAATTTAGCTAGAGGGAAAATAATTCATAGCCCATGATTTGAAGGTAGTGACAAGAAGATCTGTTGCGGGGGGGGGGGGGGAGACATCAACAATAAACAGGGAATCTGGTAGAGAAAATTTCCCAAACATTCACCCCTCTTCAATTCTTTGAGGCAACTCAGTACACTAAATTCCAAAGTGTCTTCGTGTAATCTACAGCGGATGAGGACCATTTCCTCCTAAGTCAGTGAAAATGTCACATTTGAGAGAGTTTGGCTCCCCCTTCTACCCACCCTTATCCCTGGCAGAAGGGGAAGAAAACGTGGAACTGGGGAGTGAGTGGGAGAGTTTGGGGGCTAGGAATGGAGAAAGGGACTTTAAGACAACTGAATCCTTAATGACTGGAGGAGGAGGGGCCTAACTGCTTTTAGGGGGGAGGGGCAGATAATAGCTGCATACTGTAGTTTGCCAGGGGTGCTGGTAAGTGGCTTCTCCAAGATCTTCCTTAATGATGGAGTACTCAGACAAGCGGGCAGTTTTCCGAATCATACAGACCATTAAAAAACAAAACTAACAACAAACACCCACATTGCTTTTGCCTGTAATACCTTTTTATTAATACTTCCTTGCACACAACTAATCATGAACAACCAAGCCCAGCCTGACGCATCCCTGTGACCAGATGGAGTGTTTCAAAACATCATTCCTTATTGTAGAACGAAATCATCATGGCAAACAAGAACTAGACTTAGGGAGACCTGCAGATTTTTCTCTAAGAAGCGGGGTCATTCGCTGTTCACTTGTTTGCTGCTCCAACAGCTGACAGGATTTGAAACAAACAGTTTTTTATTTACTCGGGGGCAGAGTTTTCAACTTTTATTGTAAGTCACCTACGGAAGAGACCAAAAAAAAAAAAAAAATCATTCTAAACCAAAGTGGTGGCTAATACCTCCTTCCTGAAAAGATGGAAGCCCATGGCCACTGAGGCCAGTGCCTGGTTGGCTTCTACCCAAAGTGGGTTGTGGTTGCCTTGAGCTGATCTGTTTGCCTTTAGGATAAGGCAGAAATGCAGGAACAGAAAAATGCGTGTTTGTTGCTTTTATTTTTAAAGACGAACATGCATCCCAAGTCTGTAACTAGAATTTGGCGGAGAAGAAAGCTGGTGCGGTTTTCAGGGGAGAAAGTGGCCGCCAGGCCGCCCGACCATCGCCTTTGCTTTGCAAATCTGGTTTTCATATTCTCGCTCAGTAATTACCCAAAGCCATAACTGTCTCTGAAATTATTCATTAAAGTCATTTTCAGGGATTCTCACAGGATGACTCTTTTACGTTTATGATCTTCTGAGAGCAATGACATCAGCCTCTGTCTCCTTTCCGCTTTTAATTAATGTGCTAGTTAAAGGAGAGGGGCCGTTGCTGTGTCCGTGGGGAGGGGGGCGGGCCGGGGGGGGTGGTGTGTGGATTTGCTGGCCGTTCTGCTCCCGGCGCGGTCAGCTGAGCTCCGGCGCGCAGACATCCTTTGATTAAGGAGGGTATTTCGGGGAGTGCAGGCTGTGCAGAAGATCACGTCTGTGCCCTGTGGTGCTGTCAGCAGTGACAGATCCCAGATGGGGCCGCTACTGTATGGCAGATTGAGTTTCTCAGCAGAAAACTCACCCTCCCTCCTAAACGTCTTCAAAAACCTTCTCCAGATACTACAGGTCGCTTCGTGTGAAACTGAAAAAGTCCATCAGCAAAGTCAGTTTTGCGTGCTTGTGTATGTCAACCCCCCCCCCCCCCACTTTTCCTTCCTCTTCTGTTTTCTCTGCACTTCCTCCTCCTCGGAGCATCTTCGACACGCTAGGCTACCCGGCTGCTAGGAGAGCAGATCTGGTGGGCCTGGTGGTTCCTGTTCGCACGACCCACGGCGCCGCGCGGTCGACACAGCACCGAGGGGCCCCGAAGGCAATCCGGTGGGTAGAGAGGCACGGCGTCTGGGACGTGGGGGCAACGTGGAGCACTCCAGGCGGCTGGGGTGCGCCGCAAGGCCGAACACTCCCTGTGGGGAAGGGATGGGGGAGAGGATTGACTCTAAGGCGGAAGCAGAGAGTACCAGCTCTTGGCTCCTGCCTCCCCGTCCTTGTTTTCCACAGCGGAGCGCCGTCCCGCCAGCCTAGGCAATTTCGAGGGGCAGCGTCGAGCCTAAGAACGGGGGGTGGGCGGGGGGGGGGGGGATGGCGCTGTCTGCAGGGATCGTGAAGCGGTGTGAAGGCCAGGTACAGGAGCCTTCCGGGGCCCAGCCGGATCCGGGATGGGGAGAAGCGGGACATGAAAGTCTTGGCTGCGACCCCAGCCGGGAAACTGGACTAGGGCATCTCCAAGGTGAGAGGGGGCGCAGGGAGACCTGGAGTTCTAAGTAATAAACATCTGCCCAGTTGAGACTTGCCAGTCTGGGTCTCGAGGTTCGCATCCCTGGGCCCACACTGGGTTGGAAACTAAGTTGCAGAAACAGTTGGACTTATTATAAGCCTTTATTTAAAAAATAAATGCCCCGTGTCCCTGCTTCCTCGAAGGCGACAGAGAGTCCTCCTCTCCTCCCTACCCTTCCCGAGGATTCCTAGGCCGGCTCCCGGGAGCAGTAGTGGTCGGGAAAGCCGGGATGAAAGGCGGAAAGGAAGGGCGCACGACACTCTGATTCTGCTCTAAATGTCTAGAGCCTACCCATTCATACCCCCACGGTATGGGGTATGGAATTTGGCGTGTTCCCATGGGCCTGGGCCAGGAGGGGGGGCGAAAAAGAGAAAAGGCAGTAAGGACAAAAACCTAGAGACTTTGGCTTTAATTTAAACGTAAGCAATTTTTTTCCCCTTCAAAATACCCATGCAGCCGCCTCCACCTACTCCCACACCCCCTCCAAGTGAGGGCAGTTTGGAGAGCCTCCGTTCGGTTTACAAAAGAGCCTCTAGGGAACCCAGAGAGAGAAGCTAAAAATACCGCAAACTCGAGGCCCAAGTCCGGGAGGAGGTAGCCGCCTCCCCCAGCCCTACCCTGCCCAGGAGGGGACCGGCTGTCAGGTCCCCTTCTTTGAGCCAAGGGCCAGAGCCGGGCTTGGCTGGGCGCCCTCCCTGCAGCCGCCCGGCCAGTTTCGCCTGGTCTTTGCGCCCTGAGCAGGGTATTTTGTAGCCATGCGGGTTGCTCTTAGAGAAGGATTCCAGTCCAATCGCCAGTAAAAATGAGATGTTACACTTCCTGACGCTTTCCATTCCGCCTCCTCTGCAGACTCAGTTTTAAAGACTCACTTTTAAAAAGAAAAGAGGTGAGACCAGTGGATCCCGCTTTACGTCAACAATAATCCGGTCACGCGAGTATTGTCCCCCAATTTGTATAATGATCTATATGGACGCATGCAGTTGTTTCCAGTTTGGGGACACAAGCTAATTTGGGAGAAACCTGTGAACTCCTGTTGCAGCCCTCTTCCGAAGTAATAATAATAAAAAAAAATCTAGCAGTTATTTCCCCCACAGTTCCCCCTAGGTTATCAGGTAAAACCACAAAACTCTTTATATAAAAGCAAAACACACACTAAATTTCAAAACTCCCGCTCGCCCCCTTTATAAGGCAGCTTTTATTTTCACGGCCCACGCTGGATGAAAGTGGTTTATTTTGATTTTTTCCCCCCTTGTACCCACACGCCTTGTAAAAAGTTCCTGCGCACTGGCCCGGCCCCCCTCTGATGACCGCAGGGCCTTGCTTCCAGACTGCAGCCCCCCGCCACTTGGTTTTTAAGTCCTCGCCTGGAGCCGAGGTGTAATTGTGACCCCGCCCGAGCAGCGAGCCTCCCGGGGGGACGTTTGGCCCGGCCTGCGTTGGGGCCGGGACCTCCCAAGTGGCGGACCTGGGAGCCCAGAGCTGCGCGGTACTCTCCCTCCCTGCCTCCTCCCTCACTCCCTCCCCTGCGGATTTTGCTGGTTTTCTCCCGGCTCAACAGCTCTCCTGCGCTACAGCGCAGAACGTCTCTTTCCCATTGCTTTTCTGGTTTTGTCTCGCCCGATTCCTCTCTAGCACCTTTTTACCGCTCTCTCCGTCGCCTTCACGCTGAAATCCCAGGCCCCGAGAAGCAAAGCGAGGCTTTGTTGGAATCTGGGAGAGCGAACTAGGAGCCTCTGGCCCCTGGGCGCCGCGGCGGAGTCGCAACAGGGCGCGCTTCTGCGTAACGTCAGCGCGCTGGGTAATTTACCTTCCCTGGGCGTCTGTCAATATGAGTAATTTCCAGCGGGGTCAAAATGCCTTTCTCCGGCAGTCCATCTTGGAGCGCTCTCTTACGCAGCAGACCGGGTTAGTTGTTTTGTTTCCAGCCCTAGGAATAAATACTCCTGGGGGCGTCCCTGCCGGGGCAGCCGGAGAGGAGTAGCGGAATATACACGGTGTCAATTAGACGCAGTTTTGCTTGAACTACGAATTGTGATTAGGTCTAAACGACAGCGACCTGCTTGCTCTTTAGTTCACATTACCTAACTCGTCCTTGATACCAATGCTTTCTTTAGAAACAGGAAATCAAAAAAAAGAGAGCAATAATTAATTGTTCCAGTTTTTCTCTGTCGCGTGTAGATCCCATAGAAACATCGTCTCCGCATTTCGGGGTGTGATTTAAACGTAGAATACGCGCGTGTGTCTTGCTAATCTGGCCTAAACAGACAATATATCATCCGGGTGGTGTTTTACAATAATTTCGAAACTTCTACAGCCTTCCAGGTGTGAAATCAGTGCCGTGGATTTAAGTATTCCCTGGGACTCGATACAGGCTAATGATGCTGGTTGCATAACTCCGACTCACTCTTGAGAAATGTGCTGGAAGAAACCAACGTGGCTAGCTAAGCTGAGGCAGGGCAAATCCCAGTCTGCAACGTTCTCTCCTGACTGCAACAGGGGCCGCAGACGAGGCGAGCCCTCGCCTTTGAGAGCACGGAGTCGCATCTCTTGGATGTTGGGGGAGGTAAACTTTTCCAGTCCAGGAATGGGGTCCAGCGGGGACCGAAAGTCGTCAGACAACCTCTTTCCCTGCCACCTAGGCTCAGGTACTGAGGCCCCAACTAAAAATCTTCCACGAGTTAAATTTGTAATGAACTTCTGAAAACCACGTTTCAATCCCCCATCCCACTTCTTGTGGTCTTTAGGCAAGCAAGTACTTGGACTTGGGGCAGTTAGGCGCTCCGGTGGAACCCAAAAGAAATGTAAGAACTAAAAACAACGAAGCAGAAGCCCTAGGAAGCCTCACGGAGGATGGTTTCTACTCGCCTGTCCCTGAACTCTGCTCTCCTCAGGGGTGGCATACCCCTCCGCCCCAAGACCCTACCTCCCAACCCCCCCCCCACCCCCGCCCCGCCGCTGGACTCGCACGCGCGCGCGCGCACACACACACACGCACACACGCACACATGCACACACCTCTTGCGCTCTCTTTCCTCTGTTGGTGCATTTATGACCTAGTGAAAGTATATCCTTTAGGGAAAATTCTGTCTATAAAACGTGAAATATGAAGAACCAGTTTGGATATTTCCACTCCGGGCCAGGCCTGATCTTGAAGTTTTTTAGCATGAACACCTTGACTCCTGCTGCTGCTTCCATAATCACTATTATTTTCACTAAATGATAAGAATTGGTTCTAAGCGACCTCTGCCCATTCCACTATGGAAGGAAGAAATGTCTCCAGGCTGAAGATGTATCTTTATTTGGGTAAAGGCATGTCTTAGGGGGGAAAAAATTTTACTGCCTATCCCTTGTCATCTTTGGAAAGCCCTGGCACCATATGTTCCAACTTCTGGGAACAGCTGGGGAAACCAAGGGCTCTTTCAACTCCCTTCCCTTTCCTTCCTACCCCCTCCCCTTTCCCCAAATGCCACATTTTGGGGTTTCACAAACATTGACCAGTTCTTTCTCCTGGTCCATCTTCTGAAATCTCTCTTGGTTTCTAATAAAAGAATACCTCCTTGGAAATCACGTAGTTAACCACCTGTTTTTGTGGGAAAAGGTGATCTGATTTTGTGTTTCGGGAGGATTTGTTTATCAACACAGGTGGGTAGAGCTAAGATTATTCCCTATTCGTTTTCTATATACCATACCTTGAAATAAGAGTTTTTAAAAGCCCCTTTTGTTTTGCAGTTTGACCTTTGCCATGAGATTGGTTTCGGTTGTTTACTAGCAGGGGCTATGCAACAAGAAAAACCGTAGGAGATGTAAACACTAATGTTAGCTGATGAACTGCATCCCCCAGTAGGGTGGAGTGGTTTGTTTGAATATATTTTAAAGAGCATGGCAGTTTGGACTTCAAGTCTTTATGGCGTTCAAGGGCCATCTAAGGACCTGGGGGTGGATTGGGTTGGTTGTGTTAACATCACTAAAGGAATTTATACTCTCCTTTTTTTTTTTTTTTTTTTATTTAGCCTGGAAATATTGTTTCCTGCATAGAATTTGCCTAATAAAAACTTTTGCATCTGGTTAAAGCCTAGGGAAAGGAGCAGACGTCCTAGGACAAGGTGTTTAGCCCACCTCAGAAGACTGTCAGGGTGTGCTCGGAGGGGGAGCCACCGAGGGCAGCCATTTCCAGGGAAGGATCTTGTCCTCTTCATCCAAGGGAGGCAAATTGTCCATTTTCAAGTGTCTATTAGGAAATTTCAGTCTTTTTTCGGTTGTGTTCTAGCTTAACCTTTGTACTTAGGACTGAGGGCTCAGCCAGTCCAACAAGTATGTGAAACCTGACTTAATGGGAGGAGCAAATAGCTTTAAACTGACAAATATTCTCATCTGGGAATAGGAGAGGAATATTTGAGGAGATGAGTACTGTGCATTTTGCTCACCTAAAGTTTTATACTTCTGCATACATCTGCACAAAATACTATTTTCTAGTCATATTTCAAGCTTATGACCCATGAAGCAAAACAGCAAGTTTATTGCATGTTTTTCTAGATCTCCTCTAGATCCTCCTCCCTAATATGTGATATTATGTCTGCATATATTTAGCATCTAGCATCTCTCACATATGTCCTGATCAGGTTAATTTCTAAGGACTATGCAGTATATTCTCATGGCTCAAAAATACACCAAAAGGCACATGTGAATAGTCTTACTGTCAACATCTGTCCAGGTGCTTCTCCCATTGTACATTTCTTGCATATCTTTCCTGAGCTCCCCAATCCATAGAAAAGCAAATAGGAATATAATCTCTATGGATCTAGAATGATGCAAGTTACTCCGTGTGTATCCGTTTTGCTGATCTGGAGGGCTTGGGATGGGTGGGGTGGGGAGAGATCCCTGGAAGCTTTGAAGAACTTTGTGTTTTTAAGTTTACTTACTTATTTTGAGAGAGGGAGAGGGGGCACACCCGGAGTGGCAGAGAGAGAGGGAGAGAGAATTCCAAGCAGGTCCCTCACTGTGAGCATGACGTGGGGCTGGAACACAAGAGCTGTGAGATCACAGCCTGAGCCGAAATGCAAAGAGTCAGACACTTAACCGACTGAGCCACCCAGGCGCCCCTAGAAGCTTTGAAGAACTTTAAAGAGGCTCGAACCAAATACAATCTGGCCAGGGTGTAAGATGCCTCCTGATTGTAATTAAAAGTATCTGGGAAGGAAAAGACAGGGCACATGCAGAACAAACGATTTCTAAAGCTCCAAACTGGGTTGTTTTTTTCTCTGTGGCTGAGTCCAAAGAATAAAGAAACAGGAAAGAAGGGAAGGAAGAAAAGCAAGCAGAAATAGTAAGGTTATAACATCCTAGAGTTGTGGGGATATGGCTCCTCATCGTTGGAGGAAAACACATCGGAACATGAATTGGAAAGGACTAAATTGTTACGCGTCAAATAAGTAATGAATTCCTTCCCCCTATAAGAGAGGTTTTGCCATGTTCTAGCCTGTAGATATTTTGTATGGATTATAACTAATGGGGAAAGGGACTGGGACGGGCACACATATTATAAAACAGCAGATACATCTGGCAGTGTAATAAGTAAGCAGATGCAGACTTGAGAGACCCCAGGCATTTTGTCCTTTACAATTCAACAAGAGATGATGATGATAAAGCCAGAGGTGATCGCTCCCAATACAGAGCAGAGATATATATCAGTGCAGTGCTCAGAGAGCCTAAGAGGTCTTGCTGGCTGGCAGTGACTGACCTTGACCGTGCTCTATCAAGGAGTCAGATGTGGATGGAGTAAAAAGGACACCCTTTGTAGGAAAAGTACCATGCGTGGGGCCCCCTGCCAGGGATGGAGCCAGTTCTGCTATCTAGGATGTTCTGTGACTTTCTGGTACCTGGCCAGAATTGTGGTTGCTAAATTGGCTCAAGCCTACGTGCTCCTCCTCACCAAGCCTTCCATTATCCTTGTAAATGGGGTTGGAAGCCTCTTCAGGTTTTTGATAAACTAGAGTCATTACAGTGTGTGTGTGTGTGTGTGTGTGTGTGTGTGTGTGTGTTCAGAGAGAGTGTGGTTAAGTGTATAAATGCTAAAAATTTCTTTTCTTTCGCTTTGGGCTTCCCCTGCCTTCTCTCTCTCTCTCTCTCTCTCTCTCTCTCTCTCTCTCTCTCGTAATGAAACCAGATGCGGTAATAACAAAAAAGCTCACTACTGATTTTCTTTATCTTCTTTGAACAAATTCTTGCCTGTCCCTTGCAGGGACCCACTGCCAGGTTTTACTCTTAGTGACCGTGGTTAACTTTCAGGGGGTTGGCTTTCAGATCACCCACTATGTTCAGCTGATGCCCTGGCAGGACCAAAGGGCATTGGTAGGTGAAAAGGACCCCAAACCCTTTGCCCCCTGAAGTCCTGGAGCCGTTCATCAGGCTGCAAGCCAAAGGCCCACATAACTCTAATTAATGTGTGCATATGTTGGCCAGCCTCTTGGCTGGTTTTATGGGGTTTCACTGGCGTGCTTGAATTGGCAGGGTCAGATGAGGATTGAGGTTCCTAATGAATCATGTGACCACAAGTGGACTTAGACGCTGGCTGTGTTCAGGAGACCTATCCTTGGTGTTCTCTTTCTGCGCTCAGAGGGAAAAGCTGGTTTGGGAGGAAGCAGCCAAAGAGGGTACCGTCAGAAGTTTAAAATGTCCTCTTCATCTGCACCTTGTCACAGAACCTTCCTGGAATGTACATACGTGTATATCTTCAATAGTTCAGAAGTAAGAAGAAACGTTGTGTCTGAAAAGTATTGAATTTAAGAGTGGAAATCGGCCTTTAGAATTCATCTCTTCTAAGCATTTCTTTCCAGATGAGTAGACTTGGGCTCAAAGATGTTCCTGGTACCTAGCCAGCCTGTGCCCCTAATTGGTGAAACTGGGAGTGGTGAGAGCCTCTCCTCTGGTTTGGTAGTTATTTCCAGGGATCTTTTCTTTAAGATAAAGGCATAAATAAGGAAGAGGCTGCGTTCGGAAAAGTTTTAAGGAAAAAAAAAAAAATGATGCAGAGGGCCAGGCAAGAGCAGGGGTAGCCAGAGAAATGACAGTCTGGGGGATGGGTTACTTGAGCAGGCCTATCTCCATCATTTCCTGAAAGTCTTTACTCCACTCCAAGACAACTGTTAAAGGCTGATGTTTTCACAGCACAGATACTTTTCGTATGTGTGTGTGTTTAAACCAGTCCAGGAAAATAGATCCTTTTCTCTTGGGGAAAGGGAATGGTGTTTTCAAAAGGGAAGCAGCTCTCATCAAAAGCCCTCGTGGATCTGGTGACAACACGGACACGCGCTTCGCCTGGAGCCTGGAAACTGTCAGGCGGCGGAGGAGGGGGTGGGGGACGATTCGCATTGCGAGGTCCCAAGGTGAGCGGGCGGGGGTTGGGGTGGGGTGTGGGGGGGATAGTTCTACGCTGTACCGGGGAGAGCGCGGCCCCAGGCCTTCTCCAGTGCCTTTCTGGAGCTCCGGGCTGGCCGCGTCCCGGGACCCGACAGAGGCGGTGGCTCGGCTAGGGAAGTAGCGCCGATTCGCAGGGAGTCGCAGAGGGAGGAAGGTGGGTAGATCGCTGCGGCGACAAAGATGAAATGGGGGAGAAGAGAGCGCGGGAGTGGAGGGACTGAATAGTCACGAAACAGGGCTTCCGGATCTCTACCGGGAGACAGTCCACGCGAAGGGCAGCCCCATCCGCTGTGGGGCCGATAGTGTCTGGGCTGGATGTGCCCCTGTGTGTGTGTGTGTGGTGGGGAACCACCGAGGTGGCTCTGAGTTTTGCACAATTTCACGCTTTAAAAAAGGATGGGTTTTTTTTAAAAATTCTTTTGGCGTGAGTGTCGGTGGGATCTGAGGCTGAAGGCTCTCCAGCCTTCGGCTGTGTTTTCTTTCGCCCCGGAAACAGAACTGGACAAAATAGAAAATCAGCCAGGGAAACTAAACAACAGCTTCTTCCCCACCCCCACCCCCACCCCCCCCCCAGCCATCCCACAACAGAGCTGGGGAGCAGTATTCTGGCTTCAGCGCTCAGGTTCGAAATCCGAATAAATGCAGCCAAATCTTGGATTACACCCCGGGGACAGCACTTTAATGTAAATGTAAAATATGCTTGTAATAATCACTTGTGAGCCCTGAAGCCGCTCTAGAATCTCTGTTTAATTATGGGGGCAAGCGAAGAGAATTACCAGCTAATTAAACCCAATCCTATTTGTAATTCTCCCTCCGCTGCTGCCGACTTTAAAATGCGAAGTTGCTTTTTCAACGTGCTTGCATATGAATTTTTTAACGCACGTGAAGACTAAAGGAGAACAAGGGGACAAGGAGCGGGGGAGAAGGAAAGAAGACAGCCGCAGGCTGCTGGGCCCGAGTCAAGGCGGTGTCACGATGAATCTGCCCGGTCGGGCCTCGCTCTCTCGGCGCTCCTGCCCGCGCGAAGTCTGGCGACGGATGAAGCCATTTTCTCTCTTCGCAGAGGTTTCGACCTCCCCTTTCCTGCTAGTGGAGCTTCTCTCCGCTCACGGACGTCGCCTCGGGGAAGGACAGGGGCGCGGAGAAGGCGCCACGCCCGGAGTCTGTGCGCCCCGCCGCTGCGGCCGGCCCGGGAGCCGGTTCCGGCTGACGCAAGGGAGCGGCGCGGGGAGGAAGTGAGCTCACTGGGGAAGGCAGGAAAAGAAAGGCGGTTTGGCCGGCCGCCGCCAGGCCCGAGGCGCAGGGCAGGGGTGCGCGGGGCCCGGGGGAGGAGCTGAGAGCTCAGGTCGTGCCGCCGGCGCGGGTGGAGGAGGCCGGGGGCCGAGGCTGGCTTGGCCGCGTGCTGGGGCCGCAGGCATCGACTCCACCTCGGGCCGCGCGTTCCGTCCTTCCCGCTCCCGGGAGGAGGAGCGTGGGGCTCGACTCCGGAGGTTCGGGGGGGGCAGAAACCTGAGGCTGGAGACTTGCGAGGGCTTTTTTTCAGGCTGACGAGGTCCCCAAGTCCCGGTGCTTCCCCGTTCTCCCGCCGGGCGAGCGTTTGCTTGTCTGTCCTGCCCGCCCCCCCCGCTCCTCTCTCATCGGTGCCCCTCTCAAAATCAGGTCCTGGAACTTTGATTTTGGATTAGAACGTTGAATGATGTGCATGAGAAAACCAGGGTGACCGCGGCCACCGATTCTGGAATAGGCCTTAGTACTGGGGAATTGGAATTATATGCTGGGGTCTGTTTCCAAACCTGGTACTATCTGCGGCCAATTGCACCCGTCGCCCAACTGCTCCGGTGCAGTCTGGTCTGCGGAAATGTTCTCAAAAGGGGGGCGGGCTATCTCTCCCGACCCCAAGCGTTTCCAAACTAGCAATGCGCCCCTCAAATGCAGTGGTACCTGTCCCAGAGGGAGGCATTCGCACTTCGGCCTCCCGGGCTGTGAGTGCTACTCCAGCCAGACGGCCCCGAGCGCAGAGGCGTCACTTGGTAGTAGAGTTCGCGTCTGGAAAAGACCTGGACGACGGTCCAGAGCCCGGTTCCGGGCGAGTTGGGTTGGGGGTTGAGAGGTAGTTCTACGTTGTACCAGGGAGACCCTGGTCCCAGGCCTTCTCTAGTGCTGTCCTTGGAGGTCCCGCTCCCGTCCCAGGGGAAGTCGCTTAGGCACCAACCTAGCCTGGGGGCGCGGCCTGGGGTCTGGCTCCCCCTGTTGCCGTTCAGTGGTTTGGGAGGCCTGGAATTTGGGATTGCCGAGGCCTGGGAGGTGGGAGAGTCTAAACCCCTGTGTGCGCCAGGATGGGGGATTATTGTCAGATGGCGAGGAGGAGTCCTTGTAGTGTAGGGATGCTTGTCGGGTTTGTGCGCTCTCGATCTGGAATTGGAGAAATTTCCATCAACGAGGACCTTTCCATTTCACCTCCACTCCCACCACCTGCAGAAAGCACCCGCATACTTCTTGTCATTTTTACTCAGTGGATTGATAGGCTGTTTCATAGAATTAATAAAAAATTAGTAAGAAGTCCGTCTTTATCGGTGCATTCGGTAGGGAGGTGGTGAATTTCCGAGAAGCTGCCAGGGGTCTGCCTCCTCAGCCAGGCAGGGAGAGCCAATAAGGCGTTGCCTAGGTTTCTCCCTTATGCTGCCAGCTTGACTCCCGACACACCTTCCGCCTTTTGTAGACTCCACACCACCCCGCTCGTCGGGTCCTTAATCTCTTGTCCACAAGTTCCCCCAGTGGTCTCAGGCCAGTGGCAGCGCCTCCTGGCGCTGCTCGTGAGGCAGCAGAGACTCTGAGCCTTCCAGGCGGGGCAGTGGAGGGGCCTCGCTCCCTGCTTTGGAAACTCTCCATTTTCCCACACTATTTCACATTCATATTCCTTTTCACACCCTGTTAGGCAGTAATAGCACTGAACCTGCTAAATACTTCCATGCACCAAGCCAGCCCTCCGGGGGCGACAGCTCCAGATCATCCGCCTTCTCCTAGTGATAGGAATGAATATTGCTCTCTCATCCTGAAGGGCAGTTTGCTTCTTCTCTTCCTTCCTGGATCTACCTCCAAAGGTTAGTAAGGTGGTGCCCACGGCGGTTGCCGCTGACTGGGGCCCTCAGGTGTGGCGGGGCGGTTGTGGGGGAAAAAATAAGATTTGGGGACTGTTTTGGCTTTTGGTAATTGTATAGGGTTAGGGTGGCAGGTTTTTAAAAAAACAAGGCCTGCCTGTAGCCCTTAAGCAAGGAGTAGGGCCTGGCTTAGGTAGTAGGCACCACCTCCTTGCCTTTGCTCCTGGACAAGCATTTGGGCATTAAGGGATGTGGAGACAGCAGAGCCCAGGGCTCCCCACGTTCCTTCCTCCTCTAGCAGCCACTCGGCAGCCCTGAGAATCCCAGGCTGCTCTGTAAATCTGGGTAAGGGGTGGGCACTGGGTAGGGGGAATTAGAGCCCAGCGCCCGGTGGGGCACAATGAGTGTGCCTGCTCTGGAGGAGAGGACAAGGCAGCAAGGCTGGCCTGGGGAAGCCACCGCTCTCTGCACCAAGAGTTGCTTGCCCTTTGGCTGTCAAATGAACTCAGAGTTACTCACGTCCAACCTATGGCAGGAGCTTTTCAGAGTCTGATTACTACAGACTGGGCCCCCTTTTGGTGCAGGAGGCCCTCCCCTACCTTGGGCCTGGGCTCCTAGTTGCTATGGGGATGGGGGGGGGGAGGAGCTGAGAGTCCACTACCACAGCAGAACTCAGGCGCTGGCCAAGGGGCTCAATCTAAGTCAGGGAAGTTATGGGTGGTCCTCTGCTGCTCTTCCAGGACCTGGCCTGGGTTCTTCCATCAAGAAAACAGGAGTAGGGGTTCCTGACCGGTTCAGTCCATAGAGCAAGCAACTCTTGATCTCAAGGTGGGGAGTTTGATCCGCACCTTGGGTGTAGAGCTTACTTAATTAAAAATATATATATATATTTTTTTTAATTTTTTTTTAACGTTTATTTATTTTTGAGACAGAGAGAGACAGAGCATGAACGGGGGAGGGTCAGAGAGAGGGAGACACAGAATCCGAAACAGGCTCCAGGCTCCGAGCTGTCAGCACAGAGCCCGACGCGGGGCTCGAACTCACGGACCGTGAGATCATGACCTGAGCCGAAGTCGGCCGCCCAACCGACTGAGCCACCCAGGCGCCCCAAAAGATTTTTTTTAAGAGAAGTAATAAAATCTGCCTGCCCCTACTTCCAGAACATGAGAGAAAGAACTACTATTAGTGAGAGCCTATTAAGGGTCCAGCATTTTATAGGCTGTACATTGCTCGATCTTGACAAACCATAAGAGGAGTATTTCCAAACCTTGTGTACCTGCAAGGACACTGAGGTGCAGAGAGGAGGGACCTGATCAGAGCCATAGGTCTGTGCATCCAAACAAATTTTAGGGATCCTTACTACCATCCTCTTGCTTCTAGCAACATCCTGAGAGTTGATGACACAGATAGGTCCTGCAGCCTGGGCTAGGTCTCTGGTTGACCTTGAAGAGAGAGATGAGCTGCTTTCCATGTGTCTCTAATATATATTCCTGGAGAGTGATGTAAGTGGTGGGAAATTGGTTCTAAGGACTCGAAGCCTTGGACACCATTTTAAGCTGTAGCACCTTTGTACCTATTCCCCCAAAATATTCATGAGAAGGTCAGTTACCAGGAATCTCTTACTCAGCCAGAAGAGTCCAAAGTCTACCCCACACTTTTCTTTCCCCATCACACCAGGGTTGAGAAGATTTAAACTCAGATTCACTGGACCTGAGTTTCTGTTCCTGCCACGAGCATCTGAACTGAGCCCAAATACTTCCCTTCAGCCTGGGGCTTTGAAGCCCGGGGAGACCTAGGAAGGAATTAACATGGTCCTAAACTTCCAAGTGCCGCCTCGGACCTTTCTCCACCTGTCAGGGCCAGGCTTTGTCCAGCGAGCAGAAGAGACCACTTGCCCCTAAATTGGGGGGAGGACTGAGTGTGGGCTCTGGAAACCCATGGTTCAACTCCTAGCAGTGAAACCCTGGGGGTTCCACCACCCAAACATTCTTATTGGCACCCCTACTTCCCAGAACTTGTTCAGTAGTTGCTTCTTGGTGTCATGGACTTCCTTTTCATCCACAGAGAGGCTGTCTGGTGACTGCTCGCCTACACTTGAGAAAATGCCTTAGATTTTGAATTTGAGGCATTTGCAGAAGGAAAGAGGGGACAGACAGAACAGGTAAAGCCAAAAAGCAAGGAGGGAGGGTGTAGAGGTCTGTGTGTGGCCCGGGGCAGGGGGAGCAATTGTGATTTGAGACTCGCTTAGGGAAATTTTTGTTTCCTCTCCTACACAGGCACAGTCCTAACCCAGATGCTCTCCATTGTCTTTTTACTTCCCCATTTTCCTTTTCCTTTAGTCTCCTGTTGCTGGGCCTGGGCAAGGAGAATTAGGGAGCCAGATGCCCACATTCTTCTCTTTT
This sequence comes from Panthera leo, assembly GCF_018350215.1. Classification (NCBI taxonomy): domain Eukaryota; kingdom Metazoa; phylum Chordata; class Mammalia; order Carnivora; family Felidae; genus Panthera; species Panthera leo. The sequence continues at coordinate 54,953,491 of NC_056682.1, forward strand.
GGTCAGTACAGCTGCATGGGGCACAGACTCCAGGTGGGCGTTCAAGATGAATTGTTTTAAAGAGTCTCTAAAGCTATACTCACCCTTGTTGAGCTCCCTGTTCCCCTTGGGCATGGATGGGAAATTCAGGGGTATCAGGTGCATTTCCTCATTTTCTGGTTATTCTAAGACCTCTGGGCCCTAACTGCCCCTGGAGCACTGTTCCAAACCTGGAGGCGGCTAAATGAATGATCATTTAATAGAATAAAAAAAAAAAAAAAAAAACCCTATCAGGGTATATTAACTCACTTTATAGTCCTTGTGGTGGGAGAGGGAGAGACTATGATGATTTCCTAAATGCCAGCTAGTTAAGTCCCTCTACCTCCTCCCTCTGGAGTTAAGAAAGCCTCCCTGCATCCATGTATTTCTCCTCTATCATAGTTTGCTACATTTTTTGCGGCTGCTCATGGCACCACACTTGACCTTAGGAACGCCAAGTGGAAGAGCCTGACGATGAGACTGAGACTAGGTCGCCAATTTGAACTGAACTTGGTTTTTCCTCCTCCAACCAGAATGGCATGACTCAGGTATAAAATCTCCTCTCCTCTCAGAGACTCTGGCGGTCTGGAAACTATAAAAAGAAAAAACAAAATCAGTAAATTCAAGAGAGAAATGAAAAGAGCAAGAAAACTGTAGGAAGAGAGGGAAAGAAAAAGGAAAATACTTGTACACAAAATTGGAAGGGTGTTTGGAACCCCGCCTCAATTTCTAACAACTGAAGCTAAGGCTTGTTGGTCTCCACTGGGTTCCTCCACTGGTCTCTCCAACCCAATTCCCTTTTTCAGGATCTGTGGGGTTCTTTGCCTGGGAAAGGCACATTCACATGGTCTGGTCTATGGCAGGGCTTTACCTACTGGCGGTGGGTAGGGAAAGGTGGTGGTGGCAGCAGAGAAGGAGGTGGGAAAAGCCCTGGGAGGTGTGGCCACGTCAGGTGGAGGCCCCTCCCCCACCCATAGGGAGGGGCCCAGCATCCACCACCCCAGGGGAGCCTCTTGGGCTCCAGGCCATCCTGGGTGACTTAAGCCAGAGTGATCTTATTACAGTCATTAGTGACCAGAATGATTTCTTATGCCAAGAGCAAAAAGAAATGGATCCAAATGAGAAAACCAGGACAGCTTGGGTTCTGCGAGATGGCTGCGAGCTGGGGATTGCACCGATGATAAAGCCCATAGCTGCTTCTTTGGCATCCACTCCATGTCAGGCAAAGTCAAGCACACAGGTAGGCTCTGAGCTCCAGAGTTTGTAGTTGTGCAGGGCTGGAAGGCACTTACGGGTAACAATTAGACTATAATGTGCTTATGGGTTGGCAGAAAATGGGAGACATTCCTGGAGTACTTAAGAAGACTTACTACTCCCACTTCCTTCCCAGCGGTAGGTTTAAGGTAAGTCTCTCCTTTGCTGATGATGACCAACCCTGCCCCCAGAATCCATCAGGAGTTAGGACACATCCACAGCTCCCGGAGAAGATCCCGCTTGACCTCCCTGTCAGAGGCCAGTGCTTAGTGCATTTCTGAGGCCAGGTATACCTGGGTTGGGTCTTAGCTTCTAGACTGGAGCTGGCATCTTGGCCTCAGAGTTTATTTCTGCCTTTGCAAAACTGGGACATTTGCCCAATAAGGGGTTTGGAAGTGCCGTTCCTAGCCCTGATGATCCTCATCATAGTGCATTTGTTTATTCATCTTTAGAGAAAAGATGCAGTTTCTTTCTAGAAGCTCTAGAAATGTGACAAAACTTCCAGCTCCCCTTCCCATGCCAAGGTATGATTGCTGGGTTGATCACCTCCCTCCCCCCACCAGTTACGAACAGCTCTGCAAAATTCCAAACCCTGACCTCTGCATCTCACCAGTGCAAGTTTGAGAACTTGCCCCCGTGTACGTTCTCTGACCCTAGTTGGCAAGGTTTGATCTCTGCATTCTTGCTATTGCTCTTCACTTACTTCTATTACCCTCCAGCTGCACTTCAGCTGCCCACATTCTACAGACCCAAAGGATGGTCCCTCAAACAGGCCAGAACCTGTGCAAATATCCAGACCTGTGATGCCCATGGAGCACGGCCTCCTACTCACGTGCCTGTGGGCCAGTCCGCACATGCATGACTAGGCGTTCTGGGAGTGGGAGGATGTGAGGACTAGCTGGCCACAGGGACTGAGAGGTAACACCTGCATCATCCTTTGCTAGGATCTGGGACTCTCTCAATGCACAATGCTTCCCAGGGAGTCTTGAAGAGCTAGCCGGGCTCCCTTTGCATTTTTTTTTTTTTTCCACTAAAGAAAGTAAACATCTTGCATGTGTTTCCATAGTGGTTAGGCACTGATTATGGGAGACCGCCTTGCAGAAACTTGGCTGTCGTGGCCTGAGGACACTGGGACTGAGTAAGGCGCTTGGGACTTTACGTAGGGGAAAAAAAAGTTTAGTTTGCACCATCTGGGTAAGGTCTGGAACAAACAGTTTGGGTGCCAGAAATGGGGGACACCTGGATTCCCCATCGCAAAAAGGGGAGCCTCTATGTCACCTGGCAGGTGAAAACTGAGGAGGCAACGGATCAGTGAGACCTGGACTGCGCCTGTCCAACCTGAGCAGCTGCCATCTGTCAGGACCCCTTCGAGGGCATGCATTCAGCCAGCACCGCCATTCAATGCAGACCCAGAAAAATCTCTCAAACTCGCAGACTTGGAGAGAGGAAGGTAGCCAGGCAACAGAATTGCGGAAAACATCCTCTAGGTCACATGAACTTTATTGTAGATCAGGAAGTTATCTAACAGCTGCCAAAACTCTTTCTGACTCCAAATGTTGACTGTTTCTCACACCTCACCATTGGGTATGGAGTCTGCTGCCTTGGGGGTTATTCAGATTTCCCATTCCTTCTCAGACTCCATCTACCCCCACCTGCCTGGTTGCATTTGGAGATGATTTCCTTTTTTCCATTCACGAGACCATGTGGCTTCCATACTTACCTGGGCTGGCAGTTTCTCTACTCACCCTCCAAATCTCTTGAGGAGGAAAAGCCCAGTTGAGGAAGGGTCAGAAAAAGGAAGCCAAGCCCGGAAGTGCAAGCATACATTATCATATTCTTCTCAGGGTGCCTTTAGTTCATTCCAGAAAAAAAGTGCAGCACAATAAGTAATTTTAATGGGCGACCTCCCTTTCTTCCACTAATTCCCAGTCCTGAGCAAGGTTCACGAGCAAGAACCTAGTCTTCTGTGGCCTTGAATGCCCCAAAGGGTCTGGTGGCGATATTGAGCACACAGTGGGAGCTGAGACAATAGATCCTGGTTGACAAAACGGTCGCTTCAAAGGAAAAGGGGCAATTATTTGAGAGCAAATGTAAGCAAAGGCGCGCGCGCACACACACACACGTGCGTGTGTTCCGTGCCTTTTCAATTAATTCCAGGCTCATATATGAGACTACCTCGAGGATCTGCTCCCATTTCTCAGCCCAGCGCCCCAACACAAGCTGATTCCTCCTGGATAACAAGCACCTTGGCGTCGAGGGAGCCCGCTCCAGCTGACATTTGCAGATATTAGTTACTTCTGCCTCGTAGTGCTCCTTTCTTCACCCTCGACGGTCCAGAGCTGAGCTCACAAGACTGAGGCAGGCCCAGTCCAGATGACCAGGAGCAGAGACCTTCCTAGGCCAAAGCACAGAAAGGTCATCTCAGCGAATTTACTCGGGGTAAAGGGGTGACTTGGGCCGTGTCCGAGTACCTGCGATCATGGGTGGGACCAGGATGCTGAAGCGGCGCTCTTGTGCCCCCCACCCCCCCCCCACCCTTCTCGAATCTCTGGGTCAGCAGAGTGTAGATGTTGACGTGCTTGAGCCCTGGGGCCTGACTACGGCTACTTAGAGGGGCCCTACTGTCACCCACCCAAGCGTAGTCATAGACCACGGTCATCGCCGTGCTCTGTTGGCGCTAATCTTCTCCTCGGCTATTTGTAATGATCTGTAAGCGCAGAAACCAGCCACGTGGTGCGCACCTCGGAAGCACTTGCCGAGACCCGGAAGCAGCGGGGCCTCGCCCGCCGCTCCTCTGGCTCGAGAGCCCTCCACGACCCGCCCACCTTGGAGGTACCCCAGTTTGGGAAGCATTGCTCGCGCGAGAGCGGGTCCCGGGTTCGCGCCACGATCCTGCCCCGTGGTAGAGAGTTTCCAGTCTATTGGTCTGTCGCTTACGGCGGGCCCAGGCCTCCCCGTTCCCCGAGTGGATTCAGGTCCCCCGTTAAGGTCCCCGTTGTGTCCGGCCGTGGGTCGAGGGAGGCACAGAGAAGGAGGAATTTACAATCAGCCCGTGAGTGACTGATCAGCTCCCCAGAGATCGGAGTGTAAATTTACTAGGGATCTTCGGTTGTGATTCACAATTCTGCAAGTAATAAAATGCCCACCCCTCCAATTTCCCGCCCTGTTGGCCTCTCCCCAGCGAGCCACCGTGGGCGCGAACCCGGGGAGTGCGGGAGGCCCCCCGGCGCACCCCGCAGCTCGCGGAGGAGCCGGGCTCGCGGGCGCCGGGCGGGCCCCGTGACCCGCCGTCGTAAGAATGCTTCAGATCCAACCTGGGCTCGTTTCCGTGACGCAGGAAACATCTGGGGAGTTTGCGCCGGGCGTTTGGGAAAGTACTTACTTCCGAACTTGGCGCGAAGATGTTCTAGGACACAGACAAACGCGGGCCTGAATGGGGGATGGGGCCCGGGACGGGTTGGCAACCCGGGCGGCAGTCGGGGTGCACACGGGGGAGCTAACTGGTGGCGAGCACTTGGGTGAAGGACGAATTAAACACTTAGAGCCGGGTCCGCTCGTTCGGGCCTCATTGTTTTAATGTCTGTAGTACTTAGGCACAGTTTGAGAAAGAATAATGTCTTTACTTTCAGAAAAAACATCAAAGACCAGGGCCTGCTCAATATGGAGCACATATGGTAGTCTCCGAAGGCCTTGCCTGCCAAAACATGTTTCTCAGTATTTTTCGCCTTTCCTTTTTCGATTCCACCCCCCCCCCCCCACATCCTTTTTTTCTTTTCTTTTTTTTTTTTCTCCCCAAATGGGAGGGAGCCACGGGCTCGGGTTACTTGGGACGTCTAGCGTTCACAGGAGCAGTTGGCCGCTGCCCGAGGCGATCAATGAGGCCTTTCAGGAACTGAATGTATCCCAGGACGGGAACCTTGAAGATGGGCCGGTTGAAGAAGCCAGGCTGGGGAGGCCGTGACTTGCCCAGGACCCAGAGCCAGCTGTGGCAGAGTGATGCATTGTCAGATTCAGAGGCTATAGGTCACTTTTGGGATTATACCTGAAAAGCACGTTTTCCTGTTACTGCTTCCTTAATTGGTCGGGTTACACTGGTTGAATCCCCAGGCCTTAGTACATGGGGCACTTAAATATTTACCGAATGAATACTGAATGAACTAAGTGAAGACAGTAGCCTGCAAACCACTCTTAGACCCTAGTCTAGACAAGACTTAGGTGCAGTGGCTAAAAGTTGGGGCAGTTTGCTTTCGGAATTTCTCTAGATGACATCTCAGAATGTCAGCGTTCATTAAAATGATCTAATTCAACTTCTGAATTTCTCTGAAGATGAACTGAGACCCAGAAAGGTAAAGTTATTTGCTCAGGGCGCACAGCTGGGATGGAACAGGGGAAGTGCCCTCTTTCCCATGCCTAGTGCCCACAGGGCTCACTACCCCCACATTACCCTCAGTGGAAGGACAAGCTGGATAATTTCCTCTTTTAGCTTCTCCCATTAAATGGATCCCTATCATCACCTCTGAAAAATGATATTCTCCTTCAGCGAATTTACATGTAGCGTTAATATTAAAAGGAGGGGTAAATTCTTAGAGCCCCCATTTAAAAGAAGAAGCATGCTGTCGCCAGAACTTGCAGCTTTTTCTAATACAGTATTAATGATGGTGGGGGAAGGAAAAACACTACACATGGAGCTGATTATACATGAATCTTATCACATCATCCAGTGTTCTGATGACTTACATGACTCATACAGAGACCAGTAGGCAAATTACCTGACATGTAGTTCGAAAATCTGTACTTTGGACCTGGCTTTGTCATCAACCTGCTGCATATCTTGACCGATTTCGCTGGATCTATTTCTCTCCCTCATGTATATACAACATACACACACGCACGCACACACACACACACATATGCATATATATGTACACACATGTGTGTATTATGTGTAGACAATATAATATACACACATCTATTGATTTTTAATCTAGGTGGTCTATTCATAAATCCAATTTCTGTTCTTACATTCTCTGATGCTATCACGTGTCAACATACAGTGAACCCCTTACCCGTACCAGATGGAAAAGCAACAGAGGATAGAACGCTGTTTATTCTTGTGTTAGGACTGAGTGAATGCTAACCTTGCAGAACGCTTTAGAGATGCTCCTGCCCCTTCCTTCATCCTGGAGCCCAGAGTGCTGATTTCCCCAGATTGCACAGCTGGAGAGCCCGGGGTAGCTTCTTAGTCGGGGCGCCTTACTCCCTGAAGAGAGTTAGCTGCAAATATGGGGGTCCACCAGTCTCCATGACCGGTTTAGCTGAGTATGGATCAACTCTCTAGGATACTTCCTTCTACCACTCCATCATCCACATTCCTCACCCCACGTTCTCATTCAAACCAAGAATAATTTAGCCAAAATATAATAGTCTTGGGTTCAGACGGGCAAATTTAAAGCAAAACTGGAAGTCTGTACCATTTTACTTGGGCAGTGCTCCTTTAAATATATCAGCTCTGTTGCATGGGACTTTGAGCCTTCAAGGGCCATTGGGACAAGGTGATGGTTCCTCTAATGAGGAGTATAGCAGCTAGTCTTACTTGTGTTTAGAGTTTGAATCCAACATAAGACAAAAACTCGAGTCAACTTTAATAACGAGGCAAAATAATAATTAGAGTAAAGCCAGTGTTCAGAATTCTATGCAACTGATCCTTTCCTGTCACACAACAAACTCCCAAATTATCAATGTTGGGCGTGCGTGGAGAGGCTAACAAATTACCCACCATTAAGTATAAGACAAAGCTGCTCTTGCTTGCTTTCGAGGAGCACCTTCTCAATGTGAGACAATGACTTGGGCAACTGTCTGCCACACTGAAAATGAAGTCTAGGGCACTTTGTCCCTCCTGCCTGCCTGGCCCTGGTTGACCTGGACTAGGCTGATGCTGCCTAGTTGGAATCCAAAGTGTCTCAAGGAACAGTTGTGATCTGTTTTCCCTGGGTGTGGAGTGGAACAGGCAGTTTTCAAGGCACTGAAACAGCCTTTTCTTCTATCACCTTCATGCTGGGGGACCTTGATGACTTAGGGGCTAAAAGAACCCCACAGGGCACCATGTTTGAGGAATCTCCCTTCACAAAGGCTTAAGCAGGTGGGAATAGGCTGTCCAACCCAGACAGCCAATCCAGGATGTTGTCCTAGGCATGCAGAGAAAGGATGGAACTGAAAATTCCGCCAACTGGAGGTAGATATGTTGCCTCTTGTGTACAGTAGAAAGTGGTCTCCTGCCATTCCTCTTAAACATCAGCCTCAGGATCCTCTTTTGGACCTTTCCGTATATGAAAGCCACTCCCTAAGCACTACTTAATCGTCATACTTCCTTCCTTCGGCTGTTATGAGGATTAAATGAGAAAATCTACTGAAAGTGCTTTTCACAGTGCCAGATACATAGCAAGTACTCAGTGCATGGTCGCAATTCTTATTTGCCATTCTATGATTTCCTTTGAGGTTAATGACATATTTCTCTACAATTCAGACCCTTTCTTGGAACACTAGACCTGAATAGCCAGCTCCCTACTGGAGGTCACTTACGTGCAGGTGGACCTAGATTCGTAGAACCCACTCTGCTCAAAACAGATTGGATTTCTAGTCCCTGTTGTACACTGCGAGTGGCTCTACCACCAATTAGGCCAGCTCCTTGGCTATTACCAGTTCCTCCTAAATATCTCTCAGATCCACCCGCAACAACCTCCTGCCTTAGTAATGACAAATATTAAATTTTGTCTGCATCATTACATCATTTCTCCTCTGCCAGGGTATTCTCCAGTCTGTCCTCACAGCAGCTGGAGTGATCTTTATGTAATGCAATTTGATCGTGTCATTTCCCTACTTTAAATCTTTTCTTCATTCCCTAGAGACATCAGGAAAATCCAAATGCCGAGTATAGGGCGCTCTTTATCCTCTCCTTTCTCCCCCCCCCCCCGCCCCCACTTTCCCATCACACGTGCTAAGCCCTAGCTCTCTTGAATGACACTGAGTTTCTTTTGCCTTTGTGTCTTTGCACGCATTGTCTTTCTGGCTGGTACACAGCTCCCTCCTTCATTAGACTCCTGCAGCTTGTGCTTCAAGATTCCGCCTGGCTGTTCTCTTCTAGGAAGCCTTCACCAAGCCTCAGGCTGATTACAGAGTTTTTATCCTACAAGATTGCAATTTCTCTTCTCCACTAGGTGTGAATTCCTTGAGGGCAGTGGAATAAATCTTGAATCTTTGTGGCCATAAGAACACAGTAGGTGTTTGCCACATATTTGCCAAATATAGGAAGGGCCCAGAATTAGAATAAAGGACTGGTTCTATAGCTTCATATCATCATCAAATTTTGGGGTAAGTTATCTTTCGGAGCCTCAGTTTTCTCCTCCGTAAGGTGAGGACTAACGGTACCTCCTAATATTGTCAAGATTTAAAGAAAAGTGAATGCAAGTCTTCTGTAAACTGTATAGCACTGTACCTGAGTCATTGTGATAGTAAGTGCAGACCCACACTTCCCATACATGTACACATTTTCATACATGCACTTGATATGTACCTATTCTATGCATCCATGTGTCTGTGTTTGTGCACCTGCATGGTTACGTGGAAAAGCAGTTTCCAGACATACCTTTCTCTAGATCCCACCCTTTAAAGTCATGATGAATAATAGGTAGATGAATACTTTTGATAACTAGTCTAGGTTCTAGATAAAACATTTTGTAGCAGTATCCTCGAAATATTAGTCATTCTGTGATTTCATTATATCCAAACACACAAATACAAACAGTGCATATTTATAGAGCACTGAATGGGTAATAACAGCCCATTACTATTTTCACTATGACTATTATTGTACCTTCCTACTAAAATAACACTGAAGCACTTTCCCTCCAAAGGGAAAGGTTTTTTCTTTTCTTTTCTTTTCTTTTCTTTTCTTTTCTTTTCTCTTTCTTTCTTTCTTTCTTTCTTTCTCTTTCTTTCTTTCTTTCTCTTTCTTTCTTTCTTTCTTTCTTTCTCTTCCTTCCTTCCTTCCTTCCTTCCTTCCTTCTTTCTTTTTCTTTTTTACATGGGTCACTTGGAGCAGTTATTGAAGGCATTGTTTCCCCCATTTTGCATGTGAACAAACCGAGGCACAGATTTGTTTCACAAAATGCCTCCTTTCCAATGTTGCAACCGAGTGGAGATCAGAACCCTAGGATGCCCTCTCTCCCGTCTTCTTTCTTTTTCCACGGCCAGTGTAGGAAGTTTGCACAGAGTGATTGATAGAAACGAGCCAGAGCTGGCCAATGTGTAAACTGATCGGTGCTTATGTGTAACGCTTTGAATTGCCACAATTATTTCTGCACATTGGGCCTGCCTTAAATGTGGAATCCGCTATTCCAACATCAGTTCCCGGGTTGTTTTTTTTTTAGTTCCCGGCAGGTTAATTGCCTCTCCTTCCGTAGCGCGCAGTTGCCAGCTGCCCGGCTGCCCTGGGAGCTTTGAAGTGGAAGGCGCACCACGGCTTTTCTAAACGCCCCTCATGCGCGCGCTGGAAAGGAGGGCGCTGGGTCATCCTCAACCTCATCCACCTCCCGATCCCGTTCTTCTTTAAAAAGCCAGGTGGCGCCAACTCTCAACCCCTGCTAGAGCTGGAGGATCTTCCTGCAGCGCTCGGGGTGGGGGGAGGAGAGTTGGAAGAAGGGCACCACCTCAGGCCCGCTCTTTCGCTCTGCGCCCTCCGCTCTGCGCCCTCGGCTCTGCGGAAAGGGACACGTGCTTTTCTCTTCTTCCGCACCCCTCGCAGGATGACGGCAAGCCTAAAGGGAAACGAGGTGTCCTGTGTGCCACATGGAGCTCGGGGAACGGAAATAATTAAAGCCATGAGGTTTCCTGGCTCTACGCGGTGTTTACGGTGGGTTTTGATTTGGGGAAGGAGAGCGAGGAGAGGTTAAGGCCGGTTCCAATCTGCCAGCATCCTGTATCGGTCTGTGCAGCAGATGACGAGTGCGTCCGGGAGGGCTCGCGCCCCTCGGTGTGCGCGTAGCGGGGGGGTGCAAGATCGTGTCTCTGGGTGTCGTGTGGGGTGGCGTACCTACTCCGAAGTAACAGAGTAGGTGCATGTTAATTTCAAAAAAAAAAAGTAGAAATCCTCCCAGCTGGGAAAGGAGGGCTCTAAGATCCCTCGTATGACAGCGGAGGGTCTGAAGCTATTAAGGAAGGCACCCGTTTTAGTTTTCAAACCCCATTTTTATTCTTGCAATGTTTCCAGTCTTTGAACTACTGTCGTTTAACAGGGGGAAGGAAGAGACTCCATTATACAAGCATATCGGCTTACTTGATCTAAACCAAACACCGCTGAACAAAAATGTTGGTTGAAGCCTAGCAAATAACTACTAATCCGGTAACGAGAATTTAGCCATACGCAAGTGCTGCTGTTGCAAATCATCACCAAATTCGAAGTTAAGATGAACTCAATAAAAGGTGTTTTTTTTTTTTCTCCTTTTCAATTCGCAGGAATACTAAAAGTAGAGTTGGTATCATGGCCTATAGCAATTTTAAGATTTTAATTGAAATGACAGTAACATACATACAAACACACAGAACACTCAACAACGTTAGTAATGATGACAGTGTGCTATTAATGCTGCTTTTTATATGGTGCTGGTGGTGTTTATTACAGTGTGCGCTTCAGAACAGTGTTTCTCATACTGCAGGTTGCCAACCATTAGTGACTCATGAAATCAGCACCATGGGATTTTGATCAGTATTTTTTTTTTATTTTTTTTTTTTAACGTTTATTTATTATTGAGAGACAGAGAGAGCCTGAGCAATGGAAGAGCCAAGAGACCGGAGACACAGAATCCGAAGCAGGCTCCAGGCTCTGAGCTGTCAGCGCAGAGCCCAACGCGGGGCTCAAAGCCGCAAACCGAGAGATCATGACCTGAGCCAAAGTCAGATGCTTAACCGACTGAGCCACCCAGGCGCCCCTGGTCAGTACTTTTTTTTTTTTACAGGAAATGGGAAAGACTAAAAAATATCAGAAGTATGTAAGAATAAATAGTCTGTCATAAATCTTTCCCCCCCCCCATTTATGTGTTGTATGTATGTACTGGGTCACAATGTAAAATGTATTTCTTATCGTGGACTACGTTAAAAAGGAGCTTGAAAGCTGTGGTTTTAGAAAAATCCTTGTTGCTCTAGGCAGGTTCCCATCAGTACTATGCTTTTTGACTGGGGGGTGCAAAGCTAAAGCCCCTGCTGCCCCTGCTGATGCTCTACGCTGAGCTAGAGTGGGTATTTTTTTTTTTAATTTTTTTTTAACGTTTATTTATTTTTGAGACAGAGAGAGACAGAGCATGAACGGGGGAGGGTCACAGAGAGAGGGAGATACAGAATCTGAAACAGGCTCCAGGCTCTGAGCTGTCGGCACAGAGCCCGACGCGGGGCTCGAACTCACGGACCGCGAGATCATGACCTGAGCTGAAGTCAGACGCTTAACCGACCAAGCCACCCAGGCGCCCCTAGAGTGGGTATTTATCACCCTTGCAGATTCCACACTGAGCATGACCCACAATGCAAATAAGATTGGGAAGTGGGTGCTCAGTTTTGTTTTTTTTTTTAATTAATACAATTTTATTTTATTTTATTTTATTTTATTTTATTTTATTTTATTTTATTTTATAAGTAATCTCTAAGCCCAACCGGTCTGGGACAACCGGGCTACCGACTAAGCCAGCCAGGCACCCCAGGTATCCAATCTTAAAATCTCAACGTGGTTCTTTCCTGATTGCGAAGACTATACCAGATAAGAGGTGGAGGCAGGCTTCAGGCCCCAGGGAGAAGATAGGCAGGAAAGGATCACGTGGAGCCCCAGGCCTCAGAGAGGAATGGTAGCAGGAGGAAGGTTACCATAGGGATCTTGAAGCAAAGACCTAAGCACAAGCCTGCTTATTCAAACTAGGTGTGGGAGGACGGTCTCTCTCTCCCAAACGGTGGGAGGAGGGGTGGCTGGAGTCATGTGTTTTGGAAAAGAGACTCATCTTTTTTCCTTTAATTTTTTAAATGTTTTTATTTATTTTTGAGACAGAGAGAGACAGAGCACGAGCAGGGGAGGGGCAGAGAGAGAGGGAGACACAGAATCTGAAGCAGGCTCCAGGCTCCGAGCCGTCAGCACAGAGCCCGACACGGGGCTCGAACTCACAGACCGTGAGATCATGACCTGAGCTGAGGTCAGACACCCAACCGACTGAGCCATCCAGGGTCCCCAGAGAGACTCATTATCTTAACAAGAGCAGGTAGAATAACCTTCAACCCTGAGAAGCAAGTTAGGAGCTCAGTGATTGATGTTGGGGGTGAGGAATGCTTTTGTCCCTCCTCCTCTCTGTCCCAGCGTTGCAGAGGAGCAGATACTATTACTGTTTTAGGGCACTGATTAAACCATATTTACTACAGGCCAGGTCATTTTGTGTTTAAAGGTAATGGCTCCCTTTGGCTCTTTCTCCTATTTCCTGGTAAGTGGACCTACTGGGTACAGCCTGCCCTAAGGGATGGCAACCCTTAATTGGTTTAAGCCACTAAACCATTAAGCCCTTAATGTCAACCATTTAAGGGTTGACATCCCTTTCTCACTTCAAATACTAGGACTAGTTAGCTGAGCTGAGACTCACTTGGGTGTGGCCTTCCCTTTCTCTCTTCATCTGGTCATGGCTTTGGGTTCCTCCATCATGTGGTCAGCCCCAGGGAGAAGAGATGTTGTTTTGGACTTTGGGAGAGATGGACCTACCACAGGCCCCATTTAGCTTGACTACAGCTCTGCGCTGAGATGTATGCTGTTTTCGCCCCTAGTAATCCTCCGGGCACTGTTTTCCATGTTTTGTTGTTCCAGAAACATCCAATTCCCTATAGCAGTTGTTCTCAAACTTAACGTGCATCAAGTCGCCTGGGGAGCTTTTTAAACCACAGTCTGCAGGGTTCCACACCTAGTTTTGATTTACCAGGTCTGGGGTGGGGCTTGAGGACTTGCCTAACAAGTTCCCAACCGATCCTGCTGCTGCTGTCCCAGGACCAACCTTGAGAACCGTTTTGCTCCATAAAATTCTGAGAAGGGTGTGGAATAGGAAGGTGATTTACGGGGAAAGATAAAAGCACTCCAGTCATCTTTGCATCGAGGATTCAGGGTACAATCTAGGTTCTGAGAATGAAATGTAGTCACATAGGATCGAAAGGCAAAAAAGAGCACACTCCCTTCCTTTAGCTTTGTGGGTGCCTAAGAGGGCTCTGGAAGGCACGATTATGGGCAGTGGCTGCATTCCAAGGCTCACTGTTTAGTCACCAGCTTTGTGGTGAGGGGGACTCCTCCAGCCCTTCCACTTGATTAACTTCTTTAAATCCCTCTGAGTTTGAAAGATCTAGAGTGTCTTCTGTTTCCTGTGTTAAACCCTGACTGACCCAGGGAACAAAGCTATGTGGGTGCTTTGTACCTGAGGTCTGGATTAGTGTGGGCAGACGGTGGCTGGCAGAGACCCTGTGGGTGGTGAGATGACTGTCCTTAGCTGGGGGAAATTTGGGAGTGGTGAGCCTGATCCCAGAGAACCTGCCTGCTATCAAGAGGGGAGTGTGCTGAACGGCTGTCATCTTGTTCTGCCTGTCTCACAACATAGCTTCACTTCTGCTGGTTCCTGTTCTGATTTTCACAGCAAAGCAGGAAAGACAGGAATTTTGGGAGAGTTCAGGCGAAAAATTTATACTAGGGCTCAGTGACTCTGTCCGGTCAATTTTGATGCTTGATTGTGTACTGTCCTGTACTGTGATCTAACTTCTGGGCATTCACTCCATGATGAGGTTATAACCTGTTGAAGGCAAGGTAATGAGTTTTCAGTTTCCGACCTGAGAGTAAATGCTGAGTTACTTGGGCAAATCTGCTTCACCCGGTGTGATCTGGGAGCTGAGTGGACATTGCAAATTTCTGCTGCAGCACAGAGAATGGGGCCGTCCCCTCTGTCCACCTTGCTGCCTAAAACCCCACCTTAGGGCCCTGAGCCTGCAGATATTATTCAGGAGCTGATTCCGTGACTCATCAGTTCTTCCTGAGCAGAGACAAGAGCGAATATATATCACTTAACTAATTTCTATCCAGAAGGAGTTGATTGCTCTGGTAACCGTGTCTTTGTTCACAAATGCATGGTACCTCTCTCTGCAGGAGGCACACACATCCCCACTCTGTGGCACACAGCTGTGGTCATGAGACTGGCCCTGGTCAATGAAGTAGGCGTGGAAATGACTGTCTTTGGTCCTTAGTCCCTCTAACCACATTCAGCAATGATGCAGATACATACATCTATCTAGTGGCTCCAGATAGAGGCGGGGGCCCCAGAGTAAAGAGTGTGGAGCAGGGCTATAGGAATCCGGAATGGACATGTTGCTAAACCTTCTGTTTTTATATTAATTCTGTACTGGTTAATTTACTTCCATGAAGTGGTTGAGATTCTAGAGGCCTAATGAATCACACCTCTCATCCTAGCCTGAGTTTGGTCCCAAAGGGCTGGACTGGGCATGCCCAGGTCCTTCTTCCAAATGTACCAATCAGATTGCCCCTCCACCTTCACAGGGGCGAGAGGGGGGCAGGGCATTACTCCAAAGGAGGTCCTACCCTCAGAAAACTTTAGGCAAGGGAAATAGAGGTTTCTGAAGAGACTTTGTAGAATTATATTGCTCTATGCATCTAAAAGATTTTGTCAGAAATAGAAATATTAGGAGAGGCCATAAATAAGTTAACTTTTGTCTCATTTTTATTCTTGCATCCATGAAGGCCTGGGGGAAACATTCATGTGACAGATCAAGGGCATTGAAATAAAAGTTTAGGCAATGGTAATCCTAATGGTTACATTAAATAAAGGTAACGCATTAGCACATAGCTGCAATCGGGAAGCTACTCTATAGAAAATGAGACCCAAGGCCTGAACGTTAATATGGCGGACTTTCTGCCAAGACGTGCCTCGCTCCAAGGGCCTGGCCCACTGTTAATTGATGGCCTGTGGCTCCCAGCACAGTGCTCTGCTCTGGCTGCTGGGCCTGAGGGACAAGGGGTTGTTTTGAAACCCAGTTTCTTAATGAAGCAGATCCCAACCCTGAAACGTGCAAGAAAATAATCTGAAAGTGTGATGAAAAACTGGTCTATTGAAAAGTCAGTGACCTTTCCAGTGTTGATTTTAAGATAATAGATTTGTTTTATTTGACACTTTGGTAAATGATACAATAAAACATAAAAAGGTCAAAGAAATTACCCAGTGTGTTTCATGTCCTGCAGCCTGGCGTATTTACACTATATGCTTGCAAATAACAATTATTATTAGCGAAATTTTGTTGCAAATTTTGGCTTGGACTGTTTTGGAGTGCCAGACTTTTAGGTGCAATCACAGAATTGGCAAGATTTGAGGGATTTTTTTTTTTTTTTTTTTTTACTGATTTAATAGCATTTTTCTTTATTGTCTCCATAATCACCTGCTTTATGAACTGTGGCAAGAGCTGATGTTGCAACTGGTTAATTTTCTTAGAACCCAAATGCATTTATATTTTTCCATCTTTTGATTTCCATCATTTCTGGGAATTGTTAGTCGATGGAATAAAAAGAGAATACATTATAAACAATTCAAAACACCAAAAACAAAATTCCTTGGACCTTTTACAGATACCACACATGCAAATAAATGTGGCTTTGCATTCCAATGGCATTCGAGTGGGGATTACATTTTCCTCATTAACCTCTTTGTTAACCAAACAGTATTGCTTTTCAAGCCTGTTTTATAGAAATCAAGTTTGACATTTTAAATTGATTCACACTGACTCCGTTCAAGTGAAGAGGTAGAATGTCTTCTTTTGATCCTGGTCATTTGGGCAATCCTGGTTGAATTGCACCAAAGTAGCCTACTGGTTTAGGATGAAACTGGGAGATTGGATTGCTTGCAAAACCAAAACATGAGAGGGACTAAGTGTGCTTTGTGCTGCATTTCCAAGGAAAGAGGGAGAAGAAGCAAGAGTGATGTGCACCTGAGATCTGAACGTGCCCGCTTTCCTATGGCAAACGGTTTCTAAAAAGAACGTACTTATTTCTAATTGAAAGAATACTCGATCTGTTTTCCATCAGTCATAACCAGTAATTCCTCTGCTAATATGTGGACCTTAATGTGAAGCAGTGGGAATCTTCTCTTTTCTCGAGGAGAGCCGACAGAGTTGCTCAGAACGATTGCACAATTTTTGTAGGAGGAGAAATGTAACTTGAGTATTTTTAAAGCTTCTGTAAACACTCCTGCACGAAGCTGCAGTTTTTGCAGTGTGTATTGTTTTCGGTGTTGGTGGATGAGGAAATATTTGTGTGTTTATAGGTCTGTCTAGCTAAGTAAGATGAAAAGAGACCTTAAAGTAACTCTCAGCCTGAGTTAAACCTACCAATTTTGGGAAATCCCGTATCGGTTGTGTTCACTGTGCCCTTAGCTCCGTCTTGTTTTGGCAGGCGTTCTCTTTCATTCCACCATCGTCTCATGCATTGTTTTTAAACTCCCGTAATCCCAGCTCAAGATGGCATGAGTTAGAGTCGGGGAGAGGACCAACACTAGTTTTCTTAGTGTCCACGGTTTCAAAGCACGCCCTTTCGTGTCACTCGACACCATTTTCTGCATGTGCTTTCTTCAGAACATGGAAAAACACGTTATCGAGAGTTTGTCCGATGAAAGCAAATTGCCAGACATTTGCAAAACTGAATTATTGACAGAATGCGTGTGATTCCGCGAGGGCCTGCTTGATTGAAAGCAGCCGCAGTGTTTCAACATGAGAATGTGGCGTATCCTTTCTGTTCTCTGTTTTTAGATTGCTATAGAGCACACCTCTGGACCTCCGCCGTCCCCAGATAGCAGTTTCTACACAGCTAACTCAGAACAGACTAGAGCTAGCGCTTTGGGACACTGGATGCCTCTCATGCCCCAAGCGAACATTCGGGACAGTCGCATCCTCGCGTTCTCCCAGGGGCGTCTCTAATTCCCAGGAGGCTGAATGCCTGCAGTGCTGGACGAGGCCTACCCACCAAGCTGCACAAGCACGCCCCTCGGCTCCCAGCTTGGGCTGTGGTTGCTGAGACACAGCCCTGCCCTCAGTAGGCCCTTTGAAGAGATGCGTATTCAAGTCCTGCAGCTTCGGGGTTGATGTGTCGCTCACCCTCAGAGGCCCCAGTTTGGCTGACATTCAGCCTACCTCTGAGAACGACCCCTAAAATCGGCTCTGCCACTAACCAGAAGCAAGGCCATTTCTATGGTGAAAGAACCATCGCCTCATGGAAAATTGCCTTTGCAATTTTGCAAAATTGCATTTTGCATTGGTAATAACTACCAATGAGAGTTTAAGATTTTTTTCAGAAGCCCAAATGTGTGGTGCGTGTAATGTGTGGTAAGAGTTTCGAAGATCGAATGTATTTGACATCTCAATTGCCTTTTGACGAGTGGAGAATGGGCATCCTGAAAACTGACCAAAGAAGGAGAAACCATTTGGCTTCATTTTCTCATTTTAAATATACTTCCTTTGTCAAATGACTCCCTTAACTAATAAGGGAAACCATCGAGGGCAATGTAGTTCATCTTTATTTGGAATTTCAGAAAAGCTAATGTCCCTAATGTCTTCTGAACTTTTCAAAGGACCTTTTGCTGTCTAGTTTCGTCTTTTTTTTTTTAATTTTAATTTTTATTCATTTTATGTGTTTTTTTTAAGAGAGTGTGTGTGCAAGATGGGGGGAGGGGCAGAGGGACAGAAATTGAGAGATTGAGAGAGAGAGAGAGAGAGAGAGAGAGAGAGAATCCCAAGCAAGGTCCTCACACAGTGCAGGGTCCCAGCTTGGGGCTGGATCCCACTACTGTAAGATCATGACCTGAGCTGAAATCCAGAGTCAGGCGCTCAACCGACTGAGCCACCCAGGCGCCCGTGGCCTCATCTTGTTTAAAGATGTTAGAGCTGTGTTGAGGTTGATATCAACAATCAGAAAGTAATATCATGGTTCTGGTTGTCATTATCCTGTTTAGACACGCTAGAACTAGATTGCCTGTGTTAAAACTTAATGGACTAGAGAAGCATCCAGAATCTTAATGATGGGGGCTTCCACTCTCCAGGCATCTGCCAGATGTCTCAATTTCTAAACTCACAACATCTGATAAATCCATGATTTGCCTCACTTAGTGTTCTCAGCCCTGGCTGCACATTAGAATAATCCCAGAATTAAAATTGGTTTTTTTGATAGGGAGGCTCCACCCATTCTAATTTAGTTAAAGCAGAATTTCTCAGGGTAGGTCCCCAGACTTCTTTTTTAAGTACCCCCAAATGATTTGAATGTGCAGCCAGGTTGAGAATCACTAACCCGCACGATAATTTCATCTTTCAGAAGGCAGAGGAAGTGATGAGGATTAACACCCTGCTTCTAATTCTGGCCGACTCAGAGGCCCTGTGTGGAAAATCAGAAGTGACAGGAATCCTGGAAGAGGGCCACCTGGCCATCAGAAAATTCCAGAGGGATGTGGTCACTGCCAGACACACACTTGGTTAGTGGGAGTTTTAAAATATCTCAGGAAATTATAAAAGCGGGACTTTGATCCCCACGCCCCACCATCCCCACGCCCCACCACCCTCCCATCTGAGATTCCAAAAAGAACAGGGGAGAGTCCTCAAAATAAAATTCGGATGCTACTATTGTAAATGGTCATAGACGGTGGGTGGGGTTGGGGGGAGGGGGAGGAAGAAGAAGAAAAGAAAAAGGAAAAGGAAGGAGGTAGCCAGAAAGATTTAGTGTGTTCCTGCAGGAAGGAACTTTCCTGCTGAAAGCGGATGTATTTTTAGACGGTATATGTAAAATGTGAAAGATGATCTAGAAAAACAAGCATGGGTATAAAAACTCTGTCACGAATATGTGAGAGAGGAAAAGAGTCGGAAAGATTAAATCCAGAAGGAGGCTAACATCCTAGATGACGAAGAGGGCTGTTTGAAACAAATGCAAGCAAGTGTAGGATCCCTGCAGGGCTGTGATCGCTTCAGGTGGAGGTTGTGTCAATGGCGAAAATACAAGGTGGCCACACCCTCAGACGCCATTTTATTCTTTAGACGAGAAAGTGTGGGAGGAAGTTTGGTAAGAAGGAATTGAAAAATAAGATCACTGAGCAAATGCTAGCTGTCCTAAATAAGCTCAAGCACTGGAAATAACAGACCAGAACATTAATAGAATTTTCAAATGAAATTGCTTTAATCTTTAAAAACTAGGGAGAATGAAAGAGGAACCGTGAACTATAGACTCAAAGACCTGCTGGTTCTTCAGTTCAAAAATTCTAGAATTTACTTTTAAATGCAGTTTGAATGTAAGACTTGCCAAGTTAAATCCTACCTGTGACATAGTTCATGAAGAGACTGGAGACAGGAAACATAAAAATTTGTTTGTTTGTTTGTTTGTTTAGTCATCTTTACACCCATTGTGGGGCTCGAACACACGACCCCAAGAATAAGAGTCCCATGTTTTTCCAACTGTCCCAGCCAGGTGCCCCAGGAATCATAAAATTTTACATAATTCAAATTCAGAAGTTTACAACCTTTGAGAATTAGATAAACGCACTTTAGAAATGGCTAGATAGTATAGTATAACACACTATCCCAAAACTTAACGGCTTAAAACAGCTACTGTTAATTTGTTCAGACACAATTCGTTTCTGTGTCCATCTGGGTGGTTCTGCTGGTTTTGTCTGGGATCACTCAGGTAGCTTCGGTCACGTATAGCTTAACTCAGGATAGACGGTCCCAGATTGCCTTAGTCACACGTTTGGCGGTTGTTGCTGGCTGTCAGCTGAACCATGTGTCTCCAGCAGGAGAGCAGGCTCTGATTTACATAGTAAGGGCAGCACTGCAAGACAACCCAAGCAGAAGCTGCAAGATCAAGGCTCCGAAGTCACATAACATCACTTCTGTCTGGTTTTAATCGGTCAGAGCGAGTCACGGGGCCACCTTAGATCAGTGGTCAGGGAAATAGAAAATACCTTTGAGTGAGAGGTGCCGAAACTCATATACCCAGTCTACCATACCCCTCCTCAAAAAAATGCTTCTATACTAATGCTTCTCCATGCTTCTATACATCAATATTTTAGTTTCAGGGGATCCATGGATCCTTCCAATCCAAGTTAAGAGCCTTTATTCTAACCATGGCATATTTAAATGAGGAAATTAAAGCCCAAGAAGATTAAAGATTTGCACAAAGTCAAACAGATATTTATGTAGTATACAAGCGTTTGAGTGTGCCTACCGTGGATGTCTTATAACTACCAATCCTGTGCCATTTTCATTATGCCCAATCGACAATCACTTTATTATTACAGGAAATGGATTTTAGCAATTTTATAAATCACCATTTGATTACCAGATCAGGATAATTTAAGTCAAATGTATGTAGGAAAATATAAGTATTTAATTGAATTAGCATACTCTATACATACATCCAGATTAGGAAAGTGGGCTGGTGAAAATATCTGTGAGGACCAAATTATGTAATTAATGTACAAACAGGCACAATTATGTACAAATTATGGGCATTTCCTGAAGTCTGACTCTCTTTTTACTGATAGGTAGTCTATGCTTCAACTAACTCATACTGAAAAGTTGATTACAACAGATACTTTGTGATGAGCAAGATCGTTTTCACTTTCAAACCATCTACTTAAAAGTCATTCATTAAGAAGAACAGCAAATAATCAATTATATTGATTGTAACTTACATAAAAACCAGGCACTATTGCCATTTCAAGTTTTTGGGTTTTTTCCTCATGAGATAAAGATAATTAAAGGGAAGGTGATGTGGTTTAGTTTAAATTGTTGCCTTTTTGTTATTGTTCTTGCCAGTAGATGACTTTTCATGTGAGGGCCACAGGTTCTAGTTAAATTTTTTTTTAAATGATTAATATTTATATATTCATTTACTTTATTTTATTTTTATTTTATTTTTTGTTTGTTCCTTTTTTATTTATTTTTTTAAGTAGGCAACTTGCCCAACATGGGACTTTAACTCATGACCCTGAGATCAAGACTAGCATGTTCTATCAACTGAGCCAGCTGGGCACCTCCACTTCATTATTATTATTATTATTATTATTGGTAGATTTGGCAGGTGTATCTGATCCACAGATGGGGAGAAACTAGTTTGAAACATCCAATTTTCAGATTATAAAAGTAAGCTTTTTCTTTTTATCATAAGAATGTTCAAACATGCAGAGAAATAAGGGTGCCTGGGTGGCTCAGTCAATTAAGTGTCCGAATTCGGCCCAGGTCATGATCTCACAGTTCGTGAGTTCAAGCCCCGCGTCAGGCTCTGTGCCTACAGCTTGGAGCCTGGAGCCTACTTCGGATTCTGTGTCTCCCTCTCTCTCTCTCTGCACTTCCCCAGCTCATGCTCACACTCTGTCAAAAATAAATAAACTTAAAAAAAATTAAAAAAAAAAACATGCAGAGAAATAGAAAAAAAAAAAATAGTACAATAGATACCCATGACCCAATATAATCAATAGTTATCATTGTTCTATCTTTGCCTCATATGTTTTGTTGTTGTTGGACCATGTTAAAGTTAACCACCCCCAAGAACTTAGGTATACATCTGCGAAAAAATGAGCACATCCTTCTACATAACCAAATTATAACATATCCCACTTAATAAGTTAATACTAATTCCCTAGTATCATGTAATACCCAGTCCATATTTAAATTATAAGATTGACTGGAGTTACCATTAAAAAAAAATTATAATGTTGGTTTTACAGATTTTTTTTCCAATTTAGAATCCAGTTGAATAGGACATACAACAATTATGTCTTCAGTCTTTTTATTTTTATTTATTTATTTTTTTAATTTTTATTTGAGAGACAGAGCTCAAGAGGGGAGAGGAGCAGAGGGAGAGAGGGAAAGAATCACAAGCAGGCTCCACACTTAGTGTGGACCCTGGTACATGGCTCGATCCCACGACCCTGGGATCATGACCTGAGCCTAAGTCAAGAGTTGGATGTTAAACTGACTGAGCCGCCCAGGTGCCCCTTTAGTCTTTTTAAATCTAGAATATCATACATACACAGTTTCCACATGCCATGTTGGCTTTTTGAAGCGTTGAGGCCAATTGTCTTCTAGAACATCCAGTTCTGGACTTTTGATTCTTTTTTTCTTTTCCTTTTTTTTTTCTTTTTCTTTCTTTTTTTTCTTTCTTTTCTTTTTTTTTTTTTTACAGTTTAGTTATTTATTTTTGTTTTTTTAAATTTTTTAAATGTTTTATTTATTTTTTAATGTTTATTTATTTTTGAGACAAAGAGAGACAGAGCATGAATGGGGGATGGTCAGAGAGAGAGGGAGACACAGAATCTGAAGCAGGCTCCAGGCTCTGAGCTGTCAGCACAGAGCCCGACGTGGGGCTCAAACTCACAGACCGTGAGATCGTGACCTGAGCCGAAGTCGGAAACTCAACCGACTGAGCCACCCAGGCGCCCCACGTTTTATTTATTTTTGAGAGAGACAGAGACAGAGTGCGAGTGGGGGAGGGGCAGAGAGAAAGGAAGTCACAGAATCCGAAGCAGGCTCCAGGTTCCAAGCTGTCAGCACAGAGCCCCATGTGGGGCTTGAACTCACGAACCCTGAGATCATGACATGAGCCGGAGTCGGACGCTTAACCGATGGAGCCACTCAGGAGCCCTAGTTATTTATTTTGAGAGAGAGTGCAAGGGGAGAAGGGCAGAGAGAGGGAGAGAGAGAATCCCAGGCAGGCTCCACACTGTCAGCACAGAGCCCCACACAGGTCTCAAACTGACAAACTGTGAGATCATGACCTGAGCTGAAGTCAAGAGTCAGATTCTTAACCGACTGAGCCACCCAGGGCCCCCAATTCTTTTTTCATGGAGCTTAAACCTACTCCTCTATCTTCTGTCTGTCCCTTGGGTCTAGTCTTGATGAGATTTAGGGTATACGTTTTGAAGAAGAAGTGAGATTATCTGCTTCATATTGTGTGAGATCAGCAGCACATTAAAGCTTGCTGCCCCACTGCTGTTGACACCCAGTTTGATCCTTGAGTTAATGTGATGGCAAACATGCCTCTTTTCACTAATAAGATGCATTTTCCCTTTGTCAGTTAGTAGATCAATCAGGGGGGTGGTGTTTTGGCACCATGAAAAATTCAGTTCCCTAAAGTCAGGTGTTTTTTCAAAAACAACTCATTGTGCTTTGGGTTTTATAAAGGATTATATTCAGCTTTTCAAAGTTTTCATCTAGCTGGGTCTCTTCAACCTAAAATTATGAAAACAGACCAATGTCTGTATTAATCACTTAGGTACTAATTCATTCTCTGCTCACATCTTTGTCATTTGGGGTGCTATTTTGGTCTACAAGAGTCATGCACATCTGGGCTAGTAAATTGGGCCTTGGAGGGTTCCCAGAGCCATGTGTCGGTAGTTCTTTTATTCACTCATTTTATTGTATGATTACTACATGCCCCAGTTCAGAAATGGAGCTATGTAGAGGGTTATGGAAGTGAATGTCGTATTGCCATGAACAATGAAATGCAATCCCAGCAGCACCCACTGTACGAAGAAACCAAGCACTGACAGGAGGTATGATGGCCACTAGGCTCTTACCATGAACTAACTGTGCCACACGTTGAAATTGAAACATGGGTCCCTCGGAGTAACTCCTTTGAGTAACTCCTTTGTTTCTTTTTTCCAAAAGGTCAGAAGACACGAGTGAAAAAATACCAGCAACCAAACATGGTGGTATCAAGCCTAATTAGGAATAAAAAAACCACATTTCTAAAATCTGTGCCTGTTCGTTTTCTTTATTTCATTAGTTTCGTTTCACCCTCATCTGTGATTCATTTGCCTTTCGTCATCTTCCACAATGGCTTCTGTAAGAATATCGGTCTTGAAACATACAACATGGCTCGCACCCACTTCAAACATTGCTTGAAATCTCATTTATTATTTTGTGCTGTGGCCTCACTAAAAGCCAACGTTACCGAGACTGCAGAGCACATACTTCAATTCCCAGGGTAAGATGGGAAAGAGAGAGCAAGAGCAAGCCAGAGGGAGGGTTAAAACCAGGAGATGCTCCGCGGCAGACACGTGAGGAAAATAAGACAATTCAGAAGTCTTACAGCCAGCTATTCTCTAGACACAAGAAAACTGGAAACTGCCCAAACCTGGGCTCAGTAGAGGACAGAGGTGTGTTGAAGGCCAGGAGTGGTATTTTTTCCAGCAAGAGGTTACTTACTTAAGGACCTCATTCCCAGGATTACAAAGATTTGCCTGAGTAGCCCAGGGAGCACTTATCTGCAGGAGAATTAGTAAAATGGAGAGATGGGATTCTGTGTGAGCCACCTATTACCTGGGACTCTATTTAGAACTTGAAATGAACACTGGGAATACATATTATATATTACATACACATACATACATATTATGTATTACACAATACATATTACATTGGTATCAGCAGATGAAAACTATATTAAGTAGGAATTACATTTTTCTAATTAGCTTAACTTTTCAGATACTAAAATCCAGGTGTTTGGGGGAGCCAAACCTAATCACTAGGGTTTAGTGTCATTCCTTTACAGAAAAACAAAAACAAAACCATGTGCTGAATATCTCAGGCGGGGAACTCAATCATATGAATTCAGTTCACCTTCCTTCCTCCACCGGGGAAGAATAGTCACCTCCAGGGGCACTTGGGTGGCTCAATTGGCTGGGCACCCGGCTATTGATTTTGGCTTAGGTCATGATCTCCCAGTTCATGGGCTCGATTTGGGATTCTCTCCCTCCCTTCTCTCTCTGCCCCTTCCCCACTCCCTGTCTCTTTCTCTCTCAAAATAAAAAAAAAGGAAAAGAAGAGGTCACCTTCAATGGACGACTGCTTCTACATGGGCTGCTCTGGCCTTGGAAGGGGACAGTGTCCCAGCTGTCCATAGATTTGTGCTCTATTTTTTTTGTTGTTGTTGTTTATTTATTTTGAGAGAGAGAGAGAGCAACAGTGGGGCGGGGGGAGAATCCCAAGTGGGCTCCACACTCAGTGCAGAGCCCAAGAAGGGGCTCGATCCCACAACCGTGAGATCATGACCTGAGCTGAAATCAAGAGTCAGATGCTTAACCGACTGAGCCACCCAGGCACCCTAGGTGTGTGCCATATTGATATATCCCCACTTCAACACCTTGGGGAGACGTACTTTGAAGGACAGAATAAGAGTATTTACCTAAGAGGGAAGAGAAGATGGAAAGGAAACTTTCCTGTTTCTGGTGCAGTGAATATTTTTTTACCCTTTTTCTGAAAAAGTTCTAAGTCACACCTTTATACAGAGCTCAACTTCCAGACCACACATATGTTTTAGGCAATTATTTACTCAGCAGCTCACCGCAGCAGGGTGTCCTTACGCAGAAGCAGCAATAGGTATGCATATAAGAGTGTAGCAGGAATTGAATTACCATTTTCATTCCTCTTGCTGAAGAGGCTTTGGCTGGAAGAGCCTCCCCAAGCCTCCACCTTTTACCTACCGTTCGTTTCAATAATCTTACTTGTGTGCAGCGCGGCCATTTTCAACTTCAAATTCCGATAGATGGGCAGACAATTTCTTCCCTCTGTTCCCGGTAAAATAAAGAATCCATAGACAAGGCATCACACAAAAATGCGCATCGAAGTCACAAATGATGGAAATTCTCATACAAGTGAAAACTTCGCGTGGGCTGTTATTGTGAAGGCCCCAAGTGACCGGATAGCCTTTAGAGAGCTGGAAGGAATGCAAGGATTGATGTGGGAAACAAAAGCAGAAGAAAAAAGTTACATTTCCTTACTACTCACAGCCCATTGACAAGTCCTTGAGACAGGCAGTGACCTTCCCCTAGGAACTCAGCTGCCTGGATGTTAATAGTCTGCTAAGGGCAAAAGGCAATCTTAGCATAACATTATCCTGACCTCAAGGATCCTGTAAGTCTCCTTTAACGTATACAAATTCCTTTGGAGGGGTGCCTGGGTGGCTCAGTTGGTTAAGCATCTGACTCTTGATTTCAGCTCAGGTCATGATCTCAGGTCCATTAGATTGAGCCCCACCCCCCACCCCAAGTTGGGCTCTGCACTGACAGTGCAGAGCCTTCTTGGGATTCTCTCTCTCTCTCTCTCTCTCTCTCTCTGCCCATCCTCACCCACCCTGTCTCTCAAAATAAATAAATAAACATTTTTTAAAAATTTCTTTGGAAACGCATTCCAGAGGCTCACGTAGTTCTTCACGTTGTCCATCTACTCAGAGACACTGAGTTGCCCATCAACCTGGGTTGTCTCTGGTTACAAATTCAATCTCTTCAACTCTATCCACCTTATGATGGGGGCTGGTTGCCAAGGAAAACTTCAGTCCCGGCCCTCGACCTCTGGGGAAGGAATTGGGGCTGGAAGTTGAATCAGTCACCAGTGGCTGGTCGATGAGTGAGTCAACTACGCTTGTGTGGTGGAGCCTCCATAAAAACCAAAAGGAGGGGGTTTGGAGAGCTGCTGAGTTGGACATGGGGAGCTGTGGGGAGAGTGGTTTGTTCTGAGAGGGCAAGGAAACTCTGCTCACTTTCCCCACACCTTGCCTTATGCATCTCTTCCATCGGGAAGTTCCTGAGTTCTATTCTTTTATAATGAACTGGTAGTCTCATAAATAAACTTTCTCTGAGTTCTGTGAGCCACTCCAGCAAATTAATCAAACCCAAGGAGGGGATGGTCATGGGCACCACCAATTTATAGCCAACTGGTCAGAAGCACAGGCAAAAACCCGGACTTGCGACAGGCATCGGAACTGGGATGGAGCAGTTTTGCGGGACTGAGCCCTTAACCTGTGGGATTTGATGCTGTCTCCAGCTAGACACCCAGCTGGTGTCACATTGGTTGATATGTGGAAAGCCACCCAGCTGGGGTCAGAAGTGAAAGGGTGTGAGGGTCAAACAGAGACGCACAGGAGTGTGCTTTTCCTTTAGAGACAGGAGTGAGATTCGTCACTGCGTTCATTTTGTTAATATAGTTCATACGCTTTTTTGAAGGATGTGTTGTATGCAAGTCTAGGCCTTTTTCGAAAATCTAAATTTGTCTGACACAAAAATAAAAATGACAAAGTAACTCATAGTTACTCAAGAGAAGAAAGGAAACAAGATGAGTTCATCTTTTGAAAAACTAGCGTGGACTATTATTGACTGGGCCCCAAGTGACTGGATAGCCTCCCCTCCCTCCCTTTCCCCTTCTTGTCCCCTCCATTCAATTAAACTAGGCCTTTCTTTGCTTATTGAATCAAGGAAGTGATGTGACAGCAAGACAAAGGAATAAGAGCCTCTTTCAGGACTTTGAATTTCCAGAGACAAGACCTTAAGGCATCAGAAAACATTCAAGGCATAGATGAGGGGTTTCCAGGGGACAGCTTCCTTCCACCCCTTAGGGTACCTTTGAAAGTGTAGTGAGGGGTAGGAGTAGGTGTTTGTCACAACAACTGGGAAACATTATCCCACTCTGTGCAAATAGTGGGTGGGGCCAGGGATGCTAAACTTTCTGCAAAGAGTGGGACAATCCTGCTGACCCAAGTGCCAAGAGCACTCTGTTTAAAAACTCACTGGTAGGCAAGAATACTGAGAAGCTGGAGCTCTTGGTATTGCTAGTGGGAAGGTAAAATGAGGCAGCCACTGTGGAAATACTATAGCAGTTCCTCAAAAATTGAACATAGAATTATCATGGGACCCAGTAACTGCATGAGCCTCTGGAATGCGTTGGCTCTGTGTAAACCACCCTAGAGTTCACATGTGACGAGGGACAAAGAAAGTTCCTGAGCTGACTGGATGATGGCTTGAAATAGAATTGTAGTTGCACCATTAAGCTATTATTTCTTGTACCTAGAATCTCCAGTCTAATAGAAAAAGCCGTCCTTGGTGTGGGCTTTGGAGCAAACGGTCAAGAAAGAATTCTTGAGGCTTCTTTGGCGCAAAGAGGTGGTTTTATTACAGCACGGGGGCAGGACCCGTGGGCAGAAAGAGCTGCATTGGGGTTGTGACAGGTGACTGATATATGCCTTCAAGTTGGGAGCAGGTTAGGGATAGAGTCTCTAAGAAATTTTGGAAGCAAGGTTTCTAGGACCTTAAGTGGGCTAGCTGTTGTAAGGAAAAGGCCATTTATTACTATTTAATAAAACCGTCGTTATGAGACCCTTCAAATGTGTATCAGTGGGCCATATGCTTGAAGGATGATTGCTAACATATAACTTGGGGGATAGCGATAAAGGAAGTTTCCAAAGAAATTTTTAAAAAATGTTTATTTTGAGAGACAGGGTGGGTGAGGATGGGCAGAGAGAGAGAGAGAGAGAGAGAGAGAGAATCCCAAGAAGGCTCTGCACTGTCAGTGCAGAGCCCAACTTGGGGTGGGGGGTGGGGCTCAATCTAATGGACCTGAGATCATGACCTGAGCTGAAATCAAGAGTCAGATGCTTAACCAACTGAGCCACCCAGGCACCCCTCCAAAGGAATTTGTATACGTTAAAGGAGACTTACAGGATCCTTGAGGTCAGGATAATGTTATGCTAAGATTGCCTTTTGCCCTTAGCAGACTATTAACATCCAGGCAGCTGAGTTCCTAGGGGAAGGTCACTGCCTGTCTCAAGGACTTGTCAATGGGCTGTGAGTAGTAAGGAAATGTAACTTTTTTCTTCTGCTTTTGTTTCCCACATCAATCCTTGCATTCCTTCCAGCTCTCTAAAGGCTATCCGGTCACTTGGGGCCTTCACAATAACAGCCCACGCGAAGTTTTCACTTGTATGAGAATTTCCATCATTTGTGACTTCGATGCGCATTTTTGTGTGATGCCTTGTCTATGGATTCTTTATTTTACCGGGAACAGAGGGAAGAAATTGTCTGCCCATCTATCGGAATTTGAAGTTGAAAATGGCCGCGCTGCACACAAGTAAGATTATTGAAACGAACGGTAGGTAAAAGGTGGAGGCTTGGGGAGGCTCTTCCAGCCAGAGCCTCTTCAGCAAGAGGAATGAAAATTGTAATTCAATGCCTGTTCTTCTCCTCTGTTTGCAGGAGGACTACCTCCATTTCCACTGCAATCTGGACTTCCTAATTAAGTTCTTTCCAGCTTATCTCTTAATTGGGGCAAAGACCCTGCGGGCAAAGCACCAGGTGATGGGCAGGAAAACTACCCCCTCGAGCAATAGGGACTGCCCTGGGGCCAGCCGGAACCAGTGTGAATAAAAGCCCAAGGCAGTGATCAACCTGACCTTTCCTGCCCACTACAAGTAGCCATATTTTCCTTATCTAAACCTACAAGTTTTTTCAGCACTTTGGGGACAGTCTTTGTGGCCCCAGTCCACCATCTTCCAAGTGTTGGCCTCACTGAAATACTTTCCTTTCTTGTTTGGTCACACCTTTCTCTCTGCCTTTGGATTCTGTCAGTAGCGAGTGGCTGAACCTAGTCTGTGCGGGCCCCCCACCCGGAGCCAGGTAGGTACAGGTCCGGGTTCCGTGTCCATACCTTTTGCAACTTCAGGTGTGAGAACAGCCTGGTGCGGTGAGCTGCTGAGTAAATAATTGCCTGAAACTCATGGGTGGTCTGGAAGTCGGGTTCTTTATAAAGGTGTGAATTAGAGCTTTCTCAGAAAAAGGGTAAAAAAAATATTCACTGAACCAGAAACAGGAAAGTTTCCTTCCCATCTTCTCGTTCCTCCGTGGGATCTTGAATTATTAAATGGCATTTCCTATCCGTGGTTTCATCTAAAATTAAAAAAAAATAGGAGCACCTGGTGGCTCACTCTTGATTTCGTCTCAGGTCATGACCTCACCGTTCATGAGTTTGAGCCCTGCATCAGGCTCTGCACTGATGAGCGGTGACTGCTTGACATTCTCTGCCTCTCTTCTCTCTCTGCCCCTCCCCCATGCTCATGCATGCACACACTCGCTCCGTCTCTGAAAACTAAACTTTTAAAAATAAATAGATAAATAGATAGATAATACATACATACATAAATACATAAATAATAACATTTTAAAAATACCCTGAAGAAGCATATGAGTTCAGGGAACAAAGAATATCATAATGTCGGTGACAATGGTCAAGTGATAACTGAGAAAGGCCTGACATGAAGCGAAGAAAAGTCTTGTTTCTAGTTCCTCTGGACCCCTGTGGTGCTTCTTAATAATCAGTGAGAAAATGAAAGCTTTTCTGTAAACGTTATTAAATGTGCTGACCTGAAATAACAGCTTCTATATGTTTTTTTGAGAGGGAGAGAGAGAGAGAGAGAGAGAGAGAGAGAGAGCAAGTGGGCAGAGGGAGAGGAAGGCCAAAGGTTGGAAGCAGGCTCCATGCTGGCAGCAGAGAGCCCAACGCGGGGCTCGAACTCATGAGCCCTGAGATCATGACTTGAGCCGAAGTCAGTCATTCAACCAACTGAGCCACCCAGGCACCCCATGGCTTCCGTCGTCCTAAAGGGTGAGCATTTCTTCGTGATTTCCCCCTGGGGAAAGCTCACAAGTGTGGGGAATGGGATCTAACACGTCCCTCAAAAGGCTATTGTGAGGATTAACTGAGGCAACATGTGTAACCTGTTTAGCCTAATGCCTAGACCTTAATAATCATCTCATAAAAAGCTCTAAAATTGTGACGGTGAAAATAATAACGCCATTAATTCCAATATTTACCTAAGTTTTCAAAAGTTGGCTCAATTTAATAAATACTCAAAGTCAACTTTACACAGACATGTTTATTTTTCTAAATCGCAAATGTAACCTAAACCATTATTGCCACGACCCTGCCAGCGTGTCATCATCACCAACAGGATGTGTTCAGACTCCTCAGCGTAATACAGAGAACCTTCAGGGTTGAGCTACCGTGAACCCCCGCAGCCTTACTACCTCCTCCTAACCCCTGGCTCCTGCTGCCCCAGAGACGTCAAAATATTTAGTTATCCTGCACCGGCTACTGGTCCCTGCCTCCTGACCCTTATGCACAGTGCTTTCTTTCATTTACTCCCTCTGACCTGTAAACACCCAGCCTCGTTTCTCAGGATCAATCTCAGGCTCTGTGGGGAGCTCTCCTTCCCCTCCCTCCAATAGGTAGCCCAGCCTCTCCCTCGCGGGCATCCCTACTGTATTCCATAGAAGCTTCTTTCATACCACCTATAGCTGGGTGGCTGCACACTTTATTGCCCAAACAAGGACACCTTTGCAAATAACGGGGCTGTTAATGAAGTCTATCACGACAACAGATGTAAGGAGGGGCTGCTCTAGGCTAGTAGAATGTGTGGTCATCCTACCATTCATACTTCGTTTCACACATACATCGAATCACTATGAATCGTTATGAATCATTTCACACATCGAATCATTATGTCGTATACCTGAAATCTAATGTTATACATCAGTTATGTGTCACCTTAAAAAATAAATCACTCACTTCATTTCCTAATTTATTTATTTGGCTGTCTCACTTACCAGTGAGTTCCTAGCTGGCAGGAACCAGGTTTCTTTCCTTTGGTGTCCGAATGCCTCGCCTGGCATGGTGTGGGGCACATAGTAGATACTCAGATGAAGTTTGATTGATAGATGAATACATATGCATGATTGATAGATGAATAAATTAAATAGTGGCTAATATTCCATTTTTATTTAAATAATAGTTTTGTAGATAACACTGTGAAGGCTAATTTCTCCTTAATGTCCTATAGTCAAACACTTGAACTTATAATAAAAGCATAATTATATACATATAAATCTACCAGCAATCATTTAATCATACAATTGAACCTCACTGGGTGTGGTGGTTAATTTTCTGTGTCAACCTGACTGGGCCACAGGCAGCCCAGACATTTGGTCAACATTATTCTGAGTGTGTCTGTGGATGAGAATCCGATTTTTTTTAATGCTTTTTATTTATTTTTGAGAGAGAGAGAGAGACAGAGTGCAAGTGAGGGAGGGGCAGAGAGAGAGGGAGACACAGAATCTGAAGCAGGATCCAAGCTCTGAGCTGTTAGCACAGAGCCCGATGCGGGACTCGAACCCATGAACCGTGAGATCGTGACCTGAGCTGAAGTCGGATGCTTAACCCACTATCCACCCAGGTGCCCCGATGCGATTCCCATTTTAATCAGTAGACTGAGTGAAGCAAATTGTCCCCCACCCCACAATCTGTGTGGGTCTCATCTCCTCAACTGAAGAGCAATAGAAATGAAAAGGCTGATCCCACCAGTAAGAGGGAATGCTTCCTTGCCTGACTGCCTTCCCGCTGGAACACCAATTTTCTCCTGCCTTTGGACTCCAATGGAAACACTGGCTTATCTTGGGTCTCGCGCATCATTCTCCCAGGTCCTTAGCTTGCCGGCCACAGGTCTTGCGAGTTCTCAGTTTCTATAATCATGTCGGCCAATTCTTAATCACAAATATCTTTATATGTATATAAGATATATATGTATATAAAATAAAAAAGCAAAAGAAATCTAATGTTGTCAAGTTTGGCCGTGAAGTATCACAAAGGTTCCCGTAAAAATAATACCTCTAAAGTTAACATACTGGAGATGCAACCGATAAAGGACATCATATACAATCAAGATAAAATATAGGTGAACATGTCTTGCATATTATTAGCTACTCCATAGCCGTGTGTTAGACACTGAATTTTATTTTTCTTTGTTTTCCTTTTTATTTTATTTTTTTAAATTAATTATTATTATTATTATTATTATTTTTATCTTAGAGCGCATTTGAGTAGGGGAGAGAGAGAGACTCCCAAGCCAAATCCATGCTCAGCACGGAGCCCAATGCGGGCCTCGATCTCACAACCCTGGGATCATGACCTGAGTGGAAATCAAGAGTGGGGCACTCAACTGACCGAGCCACCCCGGAAACCCCTTGTTTTCCTTTTTTTTTTTTTTTTAAAGAATTGTTTTTTCAACGTTTATTTATTTTTGAGACAGAGAGAGACAGAGCATGAACAGGGGAGGGTCAGAGAGAGGGAGACACAGAATCTGAAACGGGCTCCAGGCTCCGAGCTGTCAGCACAGAGCCCGACGCGGGGCTTGAACTCACGGACCGCGAGATCATGACCTGAGCCGAAGTCGGCCACTTAACCGACTGAGCCACCCAGGCGCCCCCCTTGTTTTCCTTTTGAAAAGAAAGTTTCTCCCATGAGAAATAACAGCTTCCATGATAAATAATCAAATAATAGGTGAAAGCTTTGTGCCACAATCAAGGGGGCAACAGGGTAAGGAAAGGAAGAACCAGAGGCGGTAAGAGGTCGGTATGATTCTTCCTTTCAGAACTCATTTCCCACCCCCTTCTTAGGAGTGAGTGCCCTCTCATGGGCTGGGCCTGCAAAAGGCTACCAGAGTGACCAATTCAATCTAAAAACTAGTTTACCTGGTTTGTTTGTTTGTTGTTTACTGTAAAATGGTTGTTTTAAATTTTTAGTATTTTATAATTGAATTAAATACTCATTTGAATGTGTGTGTGTGTGTGTGTTTGTTGGGGGAAGTATTGGTAGAAGCTTAAAGAGGGAACTGTTCCAATTTCTACACTGAGCTGCCTCAGAGATGGGGGCAGAATCTTTTCCAGAATGTAGTTCACGTGTGAAGCCCTGTGGAGGCTTAACCATAATGAAGAAGCTACAAAGAGTCTAGAAGACTGTTAATCCTCCAAGCCCAAAATGCATTATCTTCTACCAGATGACCTCGGTATCCATTAACAACCTACTCTGTGCTTGCCATTATACAGGTGACTTTAATTCTTTGCCTTCAAACAAATGTGACATTTATTGTCATAAATCTGTCAGGTGATTTCTTTTTTCTGACTCAGTCAATACTGCATTTCTAAGCTCGGTATCTAAGAATAATGGACTTTATACGCTCTTTGCGCATAGCCAATATTATTTCATCAGGAAGCCCAGTGCAATGTTTCTTTTAATTTTCAAAAATATATGTAACATTTTCAGTTTTTATTTCTTCATAAATACTAACCTTCAAAGGTAAAAATACTCAGACGTTTCAAACTTCTTAATTCTAACCCTTTGTTCTTTGGAGAAAAAATGTGTTTAAAGGCTATTGCTCACAGAGAGTTTTGTTTTTTTTTAATATCTTATTTCCTATAGTCCACTGATATTTCATGAGATTTGTTCATTTTATTCAACTTTTGGTACTAAACAATGAATATGTCTTTTAAAAACTATTAAATAAAACTTATATTCCATTGCTTTTAGTTAGGATGACTGTGTTTCTGAAAGTTCTCACAATGCTAAAAAATAACAAATCAAGGCACTGAATACAGATAATTTCATTGAGCTGTATTGAAAATAAATAAAGAGGGGTGCCTGGGTGGCCCAGTCGGTTGAGTGCCTGACTTCAGCTCAGGTCATGATCTCACAGTCTGTGAGTTCAAGCCCCACGTCGGGCTCTGTGCTGACAGCTCAGAGCCTGGAGCCTGCTTCACATTCTGGGTCTCCCTCTTTCTCTGCCCCTCCCCCACTCATGTTCTGTCTCTCTCTCTCTCTCTCTCAAAAATAAGCGTTAAAAATTTTTTTAAATAAAAAGTAAGAAAAGAAATAAAGAAGAAAAATATAAAAAGAAATAAAGGAAAAAGTCATAAGGCTTCTTTAATTTTGTATAAAAAGTTCATCTAAGTAGGCAAATGTTCATGTGAAGTACATTTAAAACAGAAAATGGTAACTGATACAATTTGAGTCTTCATTATTTAATTTGCTTTGGGGGAAGGGTGATTTTATTTCCCTCTATAGTCTTTATGGCCACTTCTCAGCAACCAAAGACTACTGGACAAATCAATATAACAGAAACACCAAATCACCTGTGAGCTGATCTCAGTCATTTAGACTGTAAACTCCCAGGAGGGAGGGATTATGCCTCATTCATCTTGAATTTCCCTTATGACTTGCAAGGTGGAATGCTTATAAGAGATGTCCAATATAGGTTTCCGTACCAGTGAAGTCTTATTACGAGGGCACCTGGGTGGCTCAGTTGGTTAAGCATCCAACTCCGAATTTTGGCTCAGGTCATGATATCACAGTTTGTGAGTGAGAGCCCGGGATGGGGCTCTTTGCTGACAGTGCGGAGCCTGCTTGGGATTCTCTCTTTCCCCTTCTCTCTCTCTCTCTCTCTGCCCCTCCCCTGCTCATGCTCTCTGTCTCTCTCAAAATAAATAAACTTTTAAAAAAAGTCTTATTACCTTCTGTTCTTATAATAGCTTATAACACCTGGTAAACATATATTACCAATGATAAATGAAAAAAAAAAAGCGAGAGAGAGAGAAGAGGGTGGGAAAAACATAGGGAGGAGACAGATCACTAGTATGAACTATACCCCTTGTTCCTACCCCTGAGTTCTCTACCTGGGGTGGGTCACAGGCTCAGCCTCCCAACAGAAAGTAAGACCCCGGGAAGGCTATCATTCATTTACTAGGGAGATGTGCGCACAAGCACAGAGCCTGGGTAGCAACAAAACAGTGGTATGTGACATAATATGCTTCTGATAGAATCCGTGGACATGTGTAAACAATGAAGCCAGCAGTAACAGGCTCCCCCGATGCAGCCATGAACTTGGAAGGAGTTGGAGAAAGTTCTTCCTCTTGGTGTATCTAAATCCTCTGAAGGAGAGAATCTGTGATGGGCAGAGATGGTTTCTTCTTCCTCCCTGCAGGTTGACATGGGTATCTTATGCCAGGAGAAGAATTCAGCAGATGAGAATTTACTATTCACTCATTTATACAGCATTTTCCCTCCTGTGAGAAGAAAACTGCTAGTCAGGTCCAAAAATATCTCATTCCAATAGGGAGTTTATAGCATTTGCTTCCCACCAAAGCAAAACCCTCAATACATGAAATCTGAGATCTTGCCAATTTAATGGATCCCTAATAATTTTTAAATAGCATATATTATTTTAATGCTTTACACAGTTGGAAGGTTATTGAGGGATAAATTGGCAGAGTCTCTATTTTCTTTTGAAAAACAAATTCATAAAAATGAAGTAGTCTACAGCATTTTATATCATTATTCTGGCAGTTTTATTTTTATGACCAAGTTCTGAGTCTATTATATTGTCTGAAGTCTAAAAAGATTCAATTGATTACAAGACAAAATTTATTTAAAAACTTGCTTTGCCATTTTTTTCTCTGGATAATTCCTGAGTTTTGTTATACTTACTATTTAAAGGACTTAATTTATTTTTCATGGCCCATCACCAATATCCAAGATAGTATCCAGTTTCTTAATTCTGAACTCTGCCTTGAGTGACTTCCAAAAGAAATGAAATGAAAATACCTCAGGCAATCTTTGTTTATACACGGTGGCAAAATTAAGTTACATGGATCACTGCACTGGGGATACTTCTGAACCTCTACGTATGCTGTCGTGTAGAGGACTTCTAACCACCTTCTCTTTAGATACTAGAGAACAAGATGTTTTGAGCACCTACCCTGAGCAAAATACAGTGCTGAAAGTAGAAAAGTGGTCAGGCTCAGTCCCTGAATGGACAATCTTTGCTGGAAAAGGTTCTTGAACTGTGATGTCACTGTACATTGGGTCTGTAGAGGCCAAACATTGTAAGTTTTAAAAAATTTGTATTTTATTTTATTTTATTTTATTTTATTTTATTTCATTTCATTTCATTACATTTCATTTCATTTTTATTTGAGAGAGAGAGAGAGAGAATCTTAAGCAGGCCAGATGCCGGGCTCCATCCCACGATCCTGGGATCATGATCTGAGATGTAACTGAGAGCCTGATGCTCAACTAACTGAGCCACCCAGGCGCCCGAGGGTTTCTTTCCGATGCCTGTCAATGGCAACATGAATAAAATCACAATCTCCTCCTTTTGGATTGTGAGAAAATGTGGTAGAGAGACTAGATGACATCCAGTCAGTTGTCCTTGTCTAGGTGGAGCCTTCCCTGAGAACAGCACTCCTAGCAGAGCCGGGGGTGCTTTTTGTTCATTTCCCTTATACACCAAGTGCTGTCTAACATTCAGCCATGGGCTTGGCACATAGTAAACATTCAGCAGAGGCTGTTCTCAGTGAATGGACAAATGGGTGGATCTGGTGGGCCTCTGTGGGCCAAAATATCTAGGAAGCCACTGTTTGACTTAACACCTAGACATCATTTGTCAATTACTTGTCAATGATTCCATTTTTGCAAAGCCTTGTTGCCATTTGGGTTCAATTGCTTGGGGACACATCTCCTCACTTCCCACCTTCTTATAATTAAAACGCACATCCTGTTAAGATTCTTTCAAAATGTTTTCCACTGCCAACTTCCATAACTTGCTGGCTTGGCTGACTTGATGCAACTCAACCTCAGTGGAATCTAAGAACATGTGTAGCTTTTAGAATTCAGGTGAAATGGAATGGGGAGCAGATTAAGTCCTCCTTGAGATACTAACCCTCAGAGGACCATTTTAACACGACTGTTTTAATGCTAATAGTCAGCCCCAGCTGGGAGGGGTTATAAGAATGACAGGAAAATGCTCAAGGTACCATCTTTCCTAATTGTCCGCCAAGTTCTCCCAAAACAATCCAAGGCAAAATATCTGGCCTTGGGTAACTAGCAATTTTTGTCAACAAATGCAATCTCTTCCACTCTCCCCACATTCACATGAACCCAAAAGACAATAGTTAGCATGTCAAGAGTCGACTGTTCTGTGCATATGCTTGTTTGTCTCCTGGGTTCATTCACTTTTGACCTTGTGCGCCAAGTATTCACTTAGGTTAAACTGGTGACTCTATTTACATAATATAGAAGGTGTCTAGATTCTAGACCAATGCCAAAAAAACCTAGGTGATGTGATGTTTTTAGTACCATAAGAAAATACTTTTTGTCAGTACTCACTAACATTCAAATCAAGGAGAATAGAGGAAATTAACTCGATAATTATAGTTATAATTAAGAAAAATATTTTCTTTAAAAATATTGCTTTAATTCATTGTATATTCCCTGAGAAATTATTTGTTAATCCAAATGATCTGGAAAATTCCTAGCTTCCTGGGGCATCTGCGTGGCTCAGTCGGTTAAGCATCTGACTCTTGGTTTCGGCTCAGGTCATGATCTCAGGGTAGTGGGATTGAGCCCCGTGTTGGGCTCCAGGCTGAGCGTGGAGCCTGCTTGGGATTCTCCCTCTCCCTCTCTCTCTGCTCTTCCCCCTCTCGTTCTCTCTCCCTCTCTCTCTATAAAAAATAAAATTTAAATTTAAAAATATTTTAAAAAGAAAATTCCTAGCTTCCTACTTTTCATGTGTAGATACACATGTCCCTTGTTGTACTAATGGTAGGCCAAAATTTGGAAGAGGGGGAGAAGAACTCATAGCTGAATATCCAGAAACTAGGGAAACTAGTTTACAGCCAAGTTTATTTTTTTTTTTCCTGTGGATATTCATAGGTAAGGTGGCTATATCAAGTTTTGTGAGGCAAATGGGATATTGGCATATTTTTCTTCAAATGAAGTAAATGAACGTAACATTTCAGAATTATGAAATTTTACATTTAAAATCTATCGTAGTCTTCTAGTTGGTATTCACCTGTATAGTTAATTACATTTTTGCAGTTTGGGGTATTAATTCCATTTTGCCAAATATCACATGGCTGAATGCTAAAATTTCATTATTAGACCATCTACTTGTTTCAGGTACTTGAAACAGGGACTGAATTAAGCAGTTGGACTCTAAGATTATGTCAAATATTTATCAGGCCTGAATTATTATTTTTTCCATTCTTCCTAAGTGAAAATCTCATACCAAACCCGGCACTGTCTTCTGATCAGAATCTCAGTCTCCCCTAACACCAACACTGTGTTGGTTCCAAAACTCTGTATAAGGTTCCAGCCCTCGTTTTCCCATTTGACTGTATCTCCCCACCTGGAAGACCATGGAAAAATGTGGTCAGCACTGATGAAAGGACTGGGAGATTTTCACTCTCTGTAGACCGAACAATTGTTTGTTGGGAATTGCTCACTTGGATTCCTACGCTACGATGGAATGTAACATGTTCCAGCTGACGCTATTCAAGGCAAGAAAATATATCATGATTAACTTGACAAATGACTCCAAACCCAGCACTGCTGCTTGGGAATTTTCCCTTCAAGTACATTGCTTAGGACAAGTTTACGCACCAAATAAAAAAGAAACTTGTTCCATTTGTCCCCAAGTAAAAGCAGTCTGAAGTTTCGCAAGATTTTTACCTTCTTCTTCCTTTTCTTTTGTAAGCCTGTAACCCCCATCTTTTTTTTTTAAAGAAAACCTTCAGATTAGCCATTTCATCCAAAAATGTTTAAGCCAAGGGGAAGTGGGCTTGACTCTAAGCTAGTGACAAGTTTCCCTTATTGCTACTTTTCCTCCCTGTTCAAAAGCAGGCTTGAGGAAAAGAAAATGACACCTTCTGTCACACATGGGAAGACAGACCACTTGCCTCACACACAAAAAGGTAAGGTCAAAGCATTGTGTGTATCGTCTATGTATACACACACACACACACACACCCCACATATAAAATATGGTAGAGTATACATTGCATAACATTTCTACTTTTTTAAAAGTTTATTTAAGTAATCTCTACACCCAATGTGGGGCTCACACTCATGGCCCCGAGACCAAGAGTCTCACACTGTTCTGACTGAGCCACCAAGTGCCCCTCATTTGCACTGTTCTTAAGCACGCAGTTCAGGGACATTAAGTACATTCCCACTGATGTGCAGCCGTCACCACCACCCATCTCCAGAACCTTTCCTCCTTACCAAACTGAAGCTCTGTACCCATTCAGTAATAATTGCCCATTCTCCTCTCCCTCCAGCTCCTGGTAACCACTATTCTCCTTTCTGTCTCTATGAATTTCACTACTTAGGTACCTCCTATAAATGGAATTGTGCAATATTCGTTGTTATCTCTGGCATATTTCACTTAGCATAATGTTTTCTAGGTTCACCCCTATTGTAACATTTACCTGAATTTCATTCCTTTTTATGACTGGATAATATCCCAATGGATGTGTATACCACAGTTTGCTAGGCCACTCCTCTGTCGGTGGACAATAGGACACAAGTACAGGATGAACAGAACCTATGAATCAAACTCTCTGGGTCTCATAGGAACAACTTTCACACGCCTCTTAGATACTGCAAGATGATGATTACTTTTTTAGCAAGCAATATAATGCTGCAAATGGCAAGGTCTCATAATATAAAACCTGTGTTACAATGGAGTCATGAAAGAATATCGGGTAACAGTTGTCAAGGAGATGTCAGAGCCCTGAGTGCAAGGCCTGCTGGCCCACACTGGGAGGGTAGACACCTCACTGGGAGGTGAGTGGGGAGACTGTCTACAGGCCATGCCCCAAGGATCAATCATGCTTTTAATGAGTAAGGATGGTTACCCAATATTTTGTCTGTGAAAAACAGACAAATTCAACTCAAAAGTAAAATACATACACACATATATGTGTATATATATGTACATATATTTCTTCTCTTAACAACAAAGAAACAAAAGGAATTGGCTCACTCCCCCGGAGTCTTCTTTAAAAAAAAGTTTTTAAAATTTATTTTGAAAGAGAGAGAGAGCACGCATGCATG
Source organism: Panthera leo (assembly GCF_018350215.1). Classification (NCBI taxonomy): domain Eukaryota; kingdom Metazoa; phylum Chordata; class Mammalia; order Carnivora; family Felidae; genus Panthera; species Panthera leo. The sequence continues at coordinate 54,994,399 of NC_056682.1, forward strand.
TGAGTGGGGGGAGGGACAGAGTGAGAGACAGAGAGAGAGAATCTCAAGCAGGCTCTGCCCTGCTGGCATGTAGCCCAAACCCACAAACCATGAGATCATGACCTGAGCAGAAATCAAGTGTCAGAAGCTTAACCAACCGAGTCACCCAGGCACCCCTCCCCTGAGTCTTTTAAAATACGAGAAAACTCTTCTTCTTTAAGTGTCATTATCAGCATCCTAACAAAACACCATTTGTGTGTCTGTCTTTGGAATTTGCTGCATTTTTCTTCAAGCGTTCTTTCCTTTTGTTCCTCTGTAGGTGTACAGGTCGTGGCCTGGGCTTACTGGTGAGCCCTCTCTGCCCTCTACCCCTTCCCCTGTGGGAGCCTTTTCTAAACAACACAGGTAATGACAGAGTTCAGGCTGTCCTGGCCTTCGGCACATTTAATGATAGTTTTGGTGAGAAGGAAACAAATATATTGGCTTCTAGTTCTCTGTCTCCCTGGCTTCTGTTGTAGAGATGGAGAAAAGAGCCTCCTTGAGCCCCCTTTCTGGCTCCTCTGAGATTCAGGGTTAACTGTTGGCCATAAAGCAAGGAAGGCCAATGTCAGCTCTAAGAGCCAGAAGGCTGAGAGCCCCTGGGAGACAGGGATTTTGACACCTGCTCCGCCCCTCACCTCCACCCTGATGAAGCACAGGTAAGGGGACGGAAGTAATCTTCCAGGACATTACCAAAAAATTCCTCACTTCTCTCTGGAGCAGGTGAAACCTTCCTTACTTTTGTGACTTTTCCCTTAGCCCTTAGAATTAGTTTCTCTAACTCCTACCTAACTTTATACATATTCGTAGCTATGCAACAAACATACCCGTTGAGCTGTCAGTGCTGGGAATACTTTGCAGCTGTGTTTCCACCTGTGAACACCTGTGATCTCTGTAGCTTTCAGTAAGAATTCACAAATGGGTGAACATTACACAACACAAAAAGTTTGTTTTTTAATATAAAGAAGCAACACACAATGTTAATCAGAGCAATATTTGTATGTATAGGTATCCACATGTGTGGGTTCTAGGTAATGGCAGACCACCAATGGAAATCCTGCAACTAGGAAAGGTAACTTCCCAGGAGAAAGCTTGAAGTGTGGTATAATATTTTTGAGACCAAATTAGACCTTCAGATTCATTAGACCAAATCAGCTCACATAATGATCTACAACCCAATGTAAATATACACTTTAGGATGTTTCCTACTCACTCATGTGAATTTCATTACCGTGTAGTTTTTAATTCAGCATATATTGTGAGTCAAGGTTGTGAACTTTTCACAAGGATACTCTACTTCAGATTCAAGTACCTTATACATAGAACCACAGAATCCTGGGGGTGAAAATGACTTAAAGTTACTTTGTTCAATGATCAGAAACTTGAGTCTCTCAGCAATAGTCTTCCAATATGATTATGCAGTCAAGACTTGAACATCTCAAAAGACAGATGACTCCATATTTCCCAAACCATCCAGTCCATTTTGGAAGAGCTCTATCAGAAAACACTCCCCCTGGGGCACCTGGGTGGCTCACTTGGTGGGGCGGCCAACTTCAGCCCAGGTCATGATCCCACGCTTTGTGGGTTTGAGCCCCGCGTCGGGCTCTGTGCTGACAGCTTGGAGCCTGGAGCCTGCTTCAGATTCTGTGTCTTTCTCTCTGCCCCTCTCCCACTCACTCTCTGTTTTTCTCTGTCTCTCTCAAAAATAAATAAGCAGAAAGAAAGAAAGAAAGAAAGAAAGAAAGAACTCAACCCTTAGCTCCCATTTTTTTAAAGCTTACATCTGTTTTAATGGTCTTCCCCCTTAATCACTGGTGTCAACCTCTCTTACCCCTGAGAGAACCTTCTTCTTGATAACCTTCAGAGTATTTGAGTATTGAGCTAGTATGTCCTCTTAAGTCTTCTGTCCACATGTATCCTGTTTCTTTGACTATTCCTAATGTGGGATGGTTTTCTGTCCCTATACAACCTGGTTGAATGTATCTTCTCTGATTTATCACATTTTTTTTTGGCTTATAATCCTCCCAAGTGTGGTGTCAGACATAATCAGACACAGTGCCTTGGGTTTGGTAATTTTCCGTCAATAATTTGGCACTTTGATGGCCTTTTTTCACTTATGACAGCTTGCCTTTCTTGACATGAGCCCTCAGCACACACTCCAGTTTTCTGTGAAGGCTTACATTGGTCACTGGCAGTGAAAACCTCCAAGCGCGCTTTCAGGGAACCGTTTAATGATGGGTCTGAGTAAGGCCATAGGGATCATTGCCCCTTTGCCAAGTTCAGTGGTTCCCAACTGGTGGCCCACACGCCGCAGGTGGCCAATGGTCAGGGGACTTCTATTAAAAGATTGCCAATCATGATACTGTTTCAGTGCTAGAACCTTGGTGCATTTGACATCTGCCTTCTCATTAGGTAAGTGTTATTTATTCCCCTCTGGAAGGCCTACAGCAAGTATATGTTCTGTGACAAGTGTAATGTGTTTATGAGCATACGCACAATAAATTATTGGAAATGCTGTGTTTTTAATATGCCCTTACTATATAAAGTTTGACTCCTGTCAGCCATGGGTCTTGTTAAAAATATTCAGGAGTTTGCCTACAGGGTGGTCTGCCAAAGCCTTCGCAGATATTCTAGTGGTCTCGCTACGGAACTGCTGAGGACCCAGGATTGTGGGAGGCTCCCGGAGGATGATGTGAGCCCGGGGAACATTTAAGGTGGCACTTCATTCATCTGTGGAGAGGCGGGTGTGAGGCTTGCTCATGTTTCTTGCAACATGTTCAAGGAGCCAAGACTATTACACAAGAATAATAAGAAATCAGTACAGTACACATAGAATTTCAATCCCCAACATGAGGGTTAAAGACTTGGATGTTTAGCACTTACTTTATCAAGGGGTCTCCACTGTTCAGGACATTTGCCTGTTAGTGCCCTCAATTCAGAGAGAAAATGGCCTTTACTTTAGTTTTCTCACTCTGAGGGTTGATATTGTAACGGGTCGCCCATGTACAACAGATGTCACTTCTATCCATCTGTCTGGAGCCCTCCTTTATGCTGGCCAGGAAGGATCCCCTGAATTCTAGACCTGACTTTTGACACCAGGGAATGGCCTGATCCCAAAACGCATGAGAGAATCCAGCACAAAATACACCTGGATGACACCCTCTTGAACGAGAAAGTCTATGAAAGTGCACTTAAGGTAATAGATTTATGAATGACGTCATAAATCAAGCCTTACACAAAGTTACCTAGAAAGTTTGCCTTGCTGCTCTATGGTAAGGGAAACAAGACTGAATAAAATACAGGTGTGTATTCCTGCCAGGTGGCAAACATTGAAATATTCAGTATTTCATGCCTCGGCCATTGCAATAACCTCCTAGTAGTCTCTTTGCCTTGTCTCTAATTGCCTCCATTCTGCCCATCCTAGGCCACATGTCCAGTTAACAGTGCCACTGTCCCTCCTCATTACTGTAGAAAAGTTTCTGGGGGCATTCTAGACCTTCCAGAGACCAATTTCAACCTCTCACATCTTTCCTAAATAAACTTGCCCTTCAACCAAGCTGGTCTTATGTAGGTTTGCAAACACATTGTCACATTCCTATCTCCACACCCAAATGCATACATGGAAGCTCTCTCCTCTCGGTCCAGGTTCTCCCTTTCTTTCAAAACCTAGCTGCTTTGCCAGATTTCTCAGCCCCTAGTGCTCGCTTCTCACTCATAAGGGGAGCGCCAATAATATTTAGTGTTTTGGGAAGTTGGGAGGCACTTGGCATGGATGCACTGCCTCATATCTGTTGGGAGATGGTTCTCCATGGGTCTATGTCTCTAAACATCTTTCAAGCACAGACACTCCCCACCTTTGTTCTGGACTGTGTTTATAAGGATGTTTATATAGCAAATAACCTTGAAATAGGCAGTACTTCCCTCTGGAGAAAAAGAGCAGGCATGCTTACTGCCCATTATAAAAGACGCCAATTCCTTAAGCTCAGGGTTCCCCTCTTGTAATGCAACCCACTGCATGTGCAGCTATCACACGGCCCTTTGTGTCACCCTATGGAAACTAGGGCCTGGAGACCTTGCATAAGTAAAGGGTGATGCTCTGACTAAAGCCACTTATTTCTGACCCAGGAGTCTTGTATTCTGTGCCAGCACCCAGGACCATGTCCTTTTTCTCAAGAGGGAAGTGCTGCCTCTCTATTTCAAGTCTGACTCAGATTCAACCCATACTCATTTTTGCTACCCTGTAAGGCCCTGGCTTTCTAGCAGTAGGGTCTTTTTTTGAACGCATGTGTGCAAAAGGGGGTAGGGAAGAAGGGGGGGATGCGTAGTGAATAAGATGGAAATATGTTCAAGAAGCAAGCTATCACAGAGACTCTTACTTGGCTCTAAACGTTACCTGTCCCTTTTTTCCTTTGTAAAAAAAAATCCAATTTTTTTTAGCTGAGAACATTATGGCTAAATAAAATAATACCCTTCTCAGCCTGCCTTCCAGCCAAATGTTAACATATCACTGAGTTCTAGCCAATGAGATCTAAGTAGAAGTAGAAAGGAGAGCACTCCCTTCTTCTTGTCCCTTTTTCCTTCCTACTGTCTGGATTGCAGATATAATTGGTGCAGTTCTAGCAGCCATGTCGGACCACGAAATGAATTTGGAAATAGAATCCATACATAGTGGAATAGCAAGATAGGTGGAACATGAGCCCCTGATACCATGAAGCCGCTATACCATTTCTGAACAATCTATTGACCTCTTCACATGAGAGAAAAATAAATACCTATTTTCTTTAACCACTGTTAGTTTGGATTTTCTGGGAACTGAATCCTAACTAACACACAAATCCAAGTTTTACTGAGTGTGGAGTGTCATTTAAACCACATTTCCTAAGAACGGTGCAGTCCTCTATCTTTTTTGACACTCAAAATCATTGAAAAGTGACAGCTCTGATTAAACTACATACATGTGACCAAGCAGCCCAAAAGAAAACCCATTACAAACAATGGAATCAATTCTACTTTACAAAGATTTAGTCTAACTTACTCGCATTCATGGCGTGTCTTGGGCATATGTGCGTAAACATAATGAGGAATGGCTTGTCTCAAATATTTTCTGACAATTGAATGCAAAGATTTTATCACTTCAAAAATAGTTTAGAGTTACTTTGAAAATACTTCATAACACTGGGTGCCACCAGCAATGTCCAAGGTCAGGTTGGCCTAACTTCCCTCCTTGGCATCCTTCCTCTTACACCCTAGTCATATGTTCAGCCATGATTTAAATCCTGAGGGCCAATCTCAAGCTAAGGCAGGAGTTGCTCCAGTGCCATCCTCTCCACAGTCTGAGACCTCAGCTGTAAATGAGCATTGCTGCTCACGGACTGCTTTCTGTAAGTGTGTGAGCCCTAATAAACACTGTGCAAGTAGACAAGGGAGCATTGTGGGGGCAATGGTAAGAACGCTAGGGTTCTAAGTGCTAATTCCAGCTGTTTCATTTACTAGTTCTAACACCTTCAGTAGAGTATGGATGTTCTGGTCTCAGATAGAGTAGAGTACTCAGTAGAGTACTCAGATAGAGTAGAGTATGGATGTTCTGGTCACCTGATAGAAAAGGAATGATAACTAGGGTTTGACTGTCTCCCTGGGTATCCCTGAGGTTTCATGAAACAATTCATGAGAAAGAGAGCTTTGTAAACTAGAAGCTTTGTAAACCCATCGTGTCTCAGGACATGAAGATAGGAACTCCCGACATTTATTTTTTTAATTTAAATTTTATTAACATACAGTGCAAATATTGGTTTCAGGAGTAGGATTCAGTGATTCATCCCTTACATACAACACCCATAGCTCATCACAAGTGCCCTCCTTAGTACCCATCACCCATCTAGCCCATCTCCCACCCATCTCCTCCCACCAACCCTCAGTTTGTTCTCTATCATTAAAAGTCTCTTGTGATTTCTCTCTCTTCTCTTTTTTTCCCCTTTCCCATACATTTATCTGTTTTATTTCTTAAATTCCACATATAAGTGAAATAATATGGTGTTTGTCTTTCTCTGACTGACTTATTTCACTTAACATAATACATTCTAGCTCCATCCACGTCATTGCAAATGGCGAGATTTTATTCTTTTTGATATCTGAGTAATATTCCCTTGTATATATATGCTACATCTTCTTTATCCATTCATCAGTTGATGGACATTTGGGCTCTTTCCATAGTTTGGTTATTGTTGATAATGCTGCTACAAACATCAGGGTGCATGTACTCCTTCGAATCTGTATTTTTATGTCCTTTAGGAATCCCTGACATTTAGAAATCCAATGAAAAAAGAAGGAAACCATATGGGATAAACTTATTGGACAAACATTAATTTTAGAGGGATGTCAGTCCTTATAATCAGTAACTTCTTGGATGACTATCAATCCAAACCTTTTAGGATCTTGCACGAGTTATCTCAGAGTAACAACAGCTGACTCATGAACTGCACAACTGAAAATCCACATATAACTTTGGACCGCCCCAAAACTTCACTAATCTAACAGCTTATTGTTGACCAGAAGCCTTACCAATAACATAAACAGATGGATAACACATACTTTTGTGTGTTTTATGTATATATTGTATTCTTACAAAAAAGAATTTATTCCTGTAATAGTTCTTACAATAATAAACATATTAACACTAGACATCAAAAATGAAAAGAAAATGTGAAAAAAGAAATGTGTGCTTATTTACAGGTATAATAATTCATACATTGATAATGAAGAAGCAGCAATATGATTACCTTAAAATACCCTAGTGTAATCAATACAATTGCTTTGCTGTAGTCTCACTTATATGCTAATCAATGAACTGCTATAAAGTTTTTATGGTATACAGTATTAGAGTCCTATTCATAATATAGTTTTGGTAACTTTGTTACACTAAAAAAAAACACTTACCTGTCCTAACAGGCTGATATGCAGTTTCTCTAATTATGAAAGAGACGAGCATACTGTATGGTAATGAAATTCTTAGAAAGCATAGTTACAAGACTGAGAGAACTAACACATTATCAATTTTATATAATATCACTCACCTTACACCTATGAAAGGAGAGGCCATCAATTTCCATACAAGTCTTGCACACAACGTTCTACATGATGAATACTTAGGTGATATTGATGACATTAAAATGTCTCATGCAGTTCTTGCTGTATAGTTACTAGATTTTCATACAAATTCACTCATACACATACGCCACAGATGAGTCTGTTAACTATATGGCATGATGATTATTTACTATCCATTACGTGGAAATGGATCATCATAAAGTCCTTCATCCTCATCATTTTCACATTGAAGAGGAGGAGGAAAGGTGGAGGAGAAGGTGGAGGGAGCGGAGGGGTTGGTCTTGCTGTTCTGGGGGCGGCACAGGCAGAAGATATGGAGGAGGTAGAGGGGAGGCAGGAGAGGCAGACATACTTGGTATAACTTTACAGAAATACATCATAATTTCTGTCTGACTTTTTTGCCTTACATTTCTCTAAAAATGTCTTTATATGGTACCAATCCTTCTTCCACAATTTGCTTTAGTTTCTACATCAGTGTCTGTATCAAAGAAAGGTCCATATTGTAAAAGAAGTCGAAAGCAGTCTTGAATAATCAGAACACTTCTGCCAGACTGTCTGCTGTCAGTTTGCTGACTCTGCCTCTTCGATATCTTCTTCCTCATCATCTGGAACTGGTTCGGAAGCACCCATCTCCATCAGGTTGTCTTCTGTTAATTCCTCTGGTGTGGTGTCCATTAGCTTTTGAATTTCTCCAAGACCCATACCTTGAAAGCCTTCACACCCCACCTTTTTTGTTATATCCACAATCTTTTTCATGATTTCCTTGATCGACTCTCATAAATCCTGTGAAGTCATGCACAACATGTGGACATAGTTTACTTCAGCAGGAATTTATTGTTTCGGGCTTGATGAGTTTCATGACTTTTCCTATAATAATGATGGCATCTTCAGTAGTGTAATCCTCCCAGACTTTCCTGATATTCTCTCTGTTGGGGTCCTCTTCCATTGCATTGGCAATCCTTTACACAGAGTGTCATGTGTAACGAACCTTAAAGGTCCTTATAACTCCTTGATCCAGAGGCTGAATTAGGGACATTATGTTTGAGGGTAAGTAGGCCAGTTCAATAGCTTCAGTGTCACACTCATGGGGCTTTGGGTGGCCAGGAGCATTTCTAGTATCAAAAGAACTTTAAAAGGTAGTCCCTTACTGGCAAGGTACTTCTTGACTTTAATGACAAAGTATCATTGGACCCAATCCAGAGAAACGGTTCTCATTGTCCAGGCCTTCTTGTATAACCATAAGAACAGGCAGCTGATGTTTACCTTTCCCTTCAAGACTCAGGGGTTAGCAGCTTTATAGATAAGGGCAGTTGGGTTATAAATCCAACATTGGCATAAAACAGTAGTTAGCCTATCCCTTCCTGCTTTAAAGCCTTAAATCCTGGTGCTCGCTTCCATTCCTTATTAATAAATGTCTTTAGTCGCATTTTCCCCCCAGAATAGTACACCTTGTGTTAAAAACTTGTTCAGGCAGATATTCTTTCTACTCAGTGATTTTCTTACTGGAGTCTAGGAACTCATCTGCTGCCTCTTGGTCAGCAGAAAATGCATCACCTGTTATCTTGATAATTTTTAAGCCAAACCTCTTCCTAAAATTATCAAACCATCCTTTTCTGGCATTAAATTCTTTAGGTTTAGATCCTTCACCTTCCTTTTGCTTTAAGTTGTCATATAATGACTTCACTTTTTCTCAAATCATATTCCAGTCTAGCGGTATGCCTTACTTATAGCAATCCTATTCCCATATAAAAGCTGAGCCCAATGTGGGGCTCGGTGTCACCAACCATGAGATCATGACCTGAGCCAAAATCAAGAGGCAGATTCTTCAATGACTGAGCCACCCAGGCGCCTCAAAAGATGCATTTTCAGTATGGGATAAAAAGGTAATTTGCAAAGAGTACAAGGGTTTCGTACCTGCTGGCACAGCTGCAGTGAAGGCGTCATGAATTTCCTTTTCTTTGTTTACAATAGTCCTTACACTAGATTCATTTATCTTGAAATGACGGGTGATCACAGCTGCAGACCTCGGTCTACGGTACATATCAAGCAATTCAACTTGTCCTTGTGAGGTAATGAGGACTTTTCTCTGTTTCTTGGGAGCACTTCCAGCATCACTAGTGGCACTTCGTAGGAGTCCCATGGTGTTATTTAAGGTTTACAGTATTGCACTAAACATGATGAAAAACACTCGAGAATCTCAAGGGATCACTTTTTCCTGTAATATGCAATTTACTGGAGTAACGGACTGCTCACGTGAAGACGATTAGCATCACGCAGTGTTTTAAGTGGATACTTGCAACACTTGAGCTCACAGCAATAGCAATAGCAGGTGGCTACCAAAATTATTATAATGAAAAATACAGTATGTGCTATAGTTAATTTTATGTAGTTATGATTTGATACTGCATCGTTATGTTTGTTTACATTTCCCTAGACTGAAAATGGCGCCATGTAAGGTCTATGCTTGTGTGCATAAGTTTTGATAAATTTTAACTTCTGTAATCAATTTGTGTACATTTTATGGTAGTAAATGATAAAATAGATTCGTATATGCATACATTTTATTCATTCACAACATATCTTACTTTTTCTTAATTATTTTGGTATTTATAGGCTATGTAAGTTGTGGGTTTGTTCAAACTGTCACAAATCTCCAATATTTCCAATATTGGGAAAAAAAATTCACGTGTACGTGGACCTGCACAATACAAACCTGTGTTGTTCAAGGGTCAATTATATTTCCTTCTGACCTCTTGTCCAAAATGCGTAATGGAGGTGAGGAACTTATGCTAACTCACCAAACCAAATAAGGTTTGTTAATGAAAATAATTTCGATATTGGTCTTAAACAGCAGATTTTGCATGGTACCTTCAAAATGACCAAGGGACAGACGGTGGCATTTTAAGTGTTGGCCACTGTAGCAATGCTACTATTTATTTACTATTGTAACAGGCCATGAGGGATACAGTTGAGGCTCATTTTTCAATCGGTGGTTTCTCAAACATCATGAGAACTTTCTGTCTTCTTGATGAAGTTCTTGGTCAGAACTTTAGTGAAGAACCCTGTAGCTATGAGACAGAATTGGAGGAGTAAAATTCAGGGAGGTCTGTGAATTGAGCTCACTTGTGGACCTGCTCACCCCTGGTAGATAGGTCTCAATTTGGATTCCAGCTTTGCTATTTAGCTCTTATGTGATCCTGCTCGCATAACTGAACTTCGGTTTCTTCATCTATAAAATGGTAATAACAAAACTTTCTTTATACTAGATGCTTGCTAATTTTCAATCCCATTCCTCCTAGTTACTCTAAAAAAAATAGGATAACTGGAAGATAAGAGACTGTGGCTACATGCACTGGAATCTTGGGGAATCTGTACCTCTCTTCTAGTGTCCGTAAAAGACTAAGAGAGTAAAGCTGTCAGAGACATTTATTGGAGAAACAACTTCAAAAATTGTGTCAGGTGGCACTATATTGGATGACCTCAAACCAAAGAGAGGCCAAACTGTGAAATAGACAAAGTATGTTTTCAGTACCTCCATCCTTCTAATTTCAGGCCCTTTCTCTCTCTTGATAAGATGTTCTTGCTTGGACACCAAGTATCCCTTTGTTTCTCATGGATGCTCTGGCTCAAGCCTGCCCTTCTGGGGAAGCGCAGTGATGCAGGCTGGGTCTCAGTTCTCATCCCTCTTACCAACTATCCTCATCATAACTTTCTCATGCACAAAGCTACTCTAAATTAAGACTCTTCTCAAAGAAGATCCAATAAGGCAATTCACTCTGAGGTTAAATAGCTAAAATGTTTTTCTTGGTTTCCCTATCCAAGACAATTTGCAATTCCTCCTGTAGGAGATTTTAAGGCTAAAACACCGTAAGGGAACCCTTTTACTATCCTTTCTAACCCCCATCCTGAACCCACTTGTAAAAAGATTTTTATTTGCCAAAGAGGCAAAGTAATGAGCAGTCAACTTGCTTGCTATCAGCATGGGATCACCAGTGTTGTACCCTGACCCGATCTAATTACCACTGCTGCCCAAAGCTAGGTTGTCTGAACAACCAGCAAGGTGGGGGCAGGGCAGTGAGATAGTTCCAGTGGCTTGTGGACACCTGTCATTAGGCTTCAAGGATGACCTTTTAGGAATTTGTAGCCTTAAAGAAAAAAAAAAAAAGATTTTGAGCACAGACTGTTGTGGAACCATTTTTAAGGCAACAAACTATGTAACTGTCCACTTAGTCTACCTACAGGGGATGCATATCTGATCCAAAAGCATTTCCTCTGCTGTTTCCTAAGACAGGCAACACTGTGAAAGGGGGAAAAAGTTATTTCAGCCTCTAAGATCTTTCTAGTTGAAAACATTCAATTTTCAAGTGGCAAAATAAAATCGCCAATAAAAGCTAATGAGGGGGCGCCTGGGTGGCTCGGTTGGTGAAGGGTCCAACTCTAGATTTCAGCTCAAGTCATGATCTCGCAGTTCGTGAGACGGAGCCCCCTTTGGGTTCTGTGCTGACAGTTCAGAGCCTGCTTGGGATTCTCTCCCTCCCCCTCTCTCTCTGCCCCTCCCCCGCTCCCGCTTGCTCTCCCTCTCTCTCTCTCTCTCTCAAAATAAATAAACAAACATTTAAAAGCTGATGAGGAACACAGTCCACCTCAAAGTGATTTTCTCACAAGTCACAGTAAAGGAAAGAGGCCTTGCACTAGCCTGCCTGGCTAGCTTTGGCACGAGAGACAGTAAGCAGATCAGGCAGGAGGTATAATCAACACGAGGCCCCAAGGGAAAGATGTTCAAGCAAAGGAGACATTTGTGGAAGGCTGGAGCCAAGAGGCTGTAACCAGAGCAGCTAGGACTGCCGCAGACAGAGACATGATGATTCTGTGACAAGGGAGGCCTACAGACACAAACCAAAAAAAAAAAAAAAAAAAAAAAACGTTCTCCACATACACTCTGCAGAAAGGCCTTATCATTTGTCACACTCGGGTATTTTCAGCCACACTTGCATCCAGGGATAACCACAGTGTCAACAGTGTCATCCTTGACTACAAAGGACAACAGTGACAAATCTCAGGGCCCTTGGAATTTGAAGATAGCATTGTTAACCACCATGAATGCCAGATTTTCTATTGTCAACAGAGCTTTTCAAGTTATTTATGCTGCAGTCACTTGTATTAGATCAGCCCCCTCTTTTAGCTGCTTCCCTGTGACATGTCAGGATGAAAGTGAGACTGTTGTCACCAGTAACATGTCCTACATTGCCTGAATGACCACTGAAATTGGAGTTCCCAGATGTAAGCTTGAGACCTCTCACTCTGTAACCTCTCCACTTTAGGCTGTCTCTGTGATTCCCCTGGGAGCTTATCAATGGCATAAAATGGTATCTCATTCTTCATTCTGGAAACCTTGAAAAACTTCCAGAGGAATAAATCATTCTATAAGGCTCCTTAAATGCCCGGTCCAAACCATGCCTGCAAGGATTTTTGAAGAACCTGCACAAGGAGGCTATTGTCTGCATATACAAATAAATGACACAACCCAATGGTTTAATGCTATCTGCCAAGTTAAACTATTTCAGAGCAGCTGTGCACATTTAAATTGATGCCTGGCACGACTGGTGATCCATAAATCAGCAGCAGCATACTTTCATCCAATTAAGAGAGTTAAATAAGAAAAAATCCACAAATTAAGATGTGTCTAAGACATGCATGACATCATCATTCCTCTCTGTATGCAAAAATAAATAAAAATAAAAATAAGCCTTTATTTTCGCCACGTTAACTCCCGGGTTCCTTTTCCGGGGATGCAACTTTTCCAGCATGTCAAATCCTGGCATGAAATCTTGTTCTTAGGAGGTTCACTTCAGCCTCTTTAGTTTGTCTTTCTGTTAGCAGGGCAAATAGAAGTGATAACTCAACCTGAAAAGCAGTAATTCTTTAAAAGGAAGGGATGGGTAAGCCAGAACCCAAAGCTTTCCAGGGAAAATTATAACCATATTGTAAGTTTGGTGCCCTGTCTCTGTGCAGTCAGTCCCTTTGTTCTGGCTTGTTCACCTGCAGGACAAAGACATACAGCAGCAGGTCAGAAGGCTGGGCCCTACAAATGTCTCTATCCTGCTTTGGTTGGCCTTGAGTGTATACCCTTGGCTAGAGAAGCCAGGTCAAATTAAAATGAAGAGAAGTTGCATAATTAAAAAGTTGGGTCACTGGAGAATAGAGTGGCTAACCATCGTGTGTTGCCTGGGTCTGAACGGTTCCTGGGATGCATGGGTTTTAGTGCTAAAACTAGAAAAATCCTAGGAAACCTAGTAGCTGTCACCGTATTAGTCACCCTGATTGAAGAGCAAGTTTTAGGGTATCTAAGGATGAGATACCACCTCACACCTGGCTAAAACTAACAACACAAGAAACAACAAGTGTTGGTGAGGATGTGGAGAGAGGGGAACCCTCTTGCACTGTTGGTGGGAGTGCAAACTGGTATAGCCACCCTGGGAAACGGTACAGAGATTCCTCAAAGAGTTAAAATTAGAGCTACCTTCCAGTCCAGCGATTGTGCTACTAGGTATTTACCCATAGGGTACAAAAATGTATATTCCAAGGGGGACATGTACACTGATGTTTATAGCAGCATTATCAACAACAGCCAAACTATGGAGAGATCCCAAACATCCACTGACAGATGAATGGATAAAGAAGATGTGGTGTGTATATATATATATATATATATATATATATATATATATATATATATGATGGAATATTACTCAGCCATCAAAAGGAATGAAATCTTGCCATTTGTGATGCCATGGATGGAGCTAGAGTGTATTATGCTAAGAGAAATAGGTCAGGCAGAGAAAGACAAATTAGATATGACTTCACTCATATGTGTAATTTCAGAAACAAAACAGATGAACATATGGGAAGGTGGAAAGAAAAGAGAGAGGGAAATAGACCATAAGAGACTCTTTACAATAGAAAATAAACTGAGGGTTGATGGAGGGAGGTAGATGGGGGATGGGCTGGGCATTAAAGAGGGCATTTGTTGTGTTGAGTACTGAGTGTTACAAGTAAGGATTAACTACTAAATTCTCCTTAAAGTACTATTATACTATATGTTAGCTAACTAGAATTTAAATAAAAATTTGAAAAAAAAAAAGGAAGAAAAAAGTTTTAGGCTATTTAGAAAACCTCAATTATCCATTAGTCTAAACAAGCTCAATAACAAGTCATTATTAACAATCCAGGCCCCAGCCAGAACTATGTAGAACATCACAGATGCCCCAATTAATATCAATTCATTGAGCCTTTGTTTTGTGTTCAATATTGTACTATGTACGGAGTAGGGATAAAAAAGGAAAGTGCAATTAATTCTTCGCTCTCTCTTAAGTCACCTTCATAGAGTACAGCCAAGTAAACCTATGCCAGCCACGGCAGGATCTCACATTACATGGATAGACTTGCTTTTATTTGGAGACGGAGGGGGCTCTCCTGGGTAACTCCTCTACATGCTGCTTTGCAGCCTTGCTTTATTGCTCTCAACACCTCTCCAGGTCAACATCAACCACCACGCACGCTGTTAGCTTGAGTTGGCAGAGGAGGGAGGTAGAGAGAGTGCCATATCTTTATGAAGATAGAAGACTAATTTCCTCTGTGGCTGACTCTCTCTACACAGAATTCTTCAATAAAGGTTCCAAAAAAACATCATTTGAATAAGCATATAGCCTTCCAAGGGAACTCCTAGAAGGAAATACACTGATTTGACTTTGTGTAGTTTCTTTATTCAAAAACTTCATCATCTTATAGTCAGACATATTAAATCCTCATACACAACTAATAAAAGGAAAACATAATGTTCTTTTGGCAGCTGCCATTATTATAATGCAAATGTATGATCTGTGGTTAGAATTGAAATCTTATTCTTCCTGATTATAAAGTCAATTTTTTTTTCTTATGGAAAACTTAAGAAAATTCATGAAAATAGAAGAAAATTTGAGTTACTTAAATTATTATTGTTTTTTGTTGTATGTCATCCTATTCCTTTTCTGTGTGCATACATATATTTTTACTTAATTGGAATCACTGTATATCAATTTATACATTCTGATTTTCACTCCTTAACATTAAGTTTCCACTATTTTCATGTTTCATTAAGTATTCTTCTAAATCAGTGTTTGGTTCTGGGTCGCTTTACAGTCTTAAAAATTATTGAGTTCCCCAAAGAGGTTTTGTTCATGTTAGTTGATTCTACTGATTTTAAACATATTGGGAATTAAAATGAAGAAATTAAAAATATATTATTTACTTTATGCTAACAATATTCCTTATGAAAAATAACTATTTTCCAAAAAAAGTAGAGAAGTATTGTTTTAACACTTTTGCAAATTTTCTTAGTGACTGATTTGATACGAGACAGCTGGATTCTCATATCTTCTTCTGCAATCAATTCATTAGGATATGTTGTTTTGTGAAATATATGAAGAAAATCCATCTTTAAACAGATAACGTAGTTGGAAAAGGGAGGAATATTTATTTATTTATTTATTTATTTAAAAAATTTTTTAATGTTTATTTATTTCTGAGACAGAGAGAGACAGAGCATGAGTGGGGGAGGGGCAGAGAGAGAGAGAGAGAGAGGGAGACATAGAATCTGAAGCAGGCTCCAGGCTCTGAGCTGTCAGCACAGAGCCCGACGCGGGGCTTGAACTCACAAACCGTGAGATCATGACCTGAGCCGAAGTCGGTCACTCAACCGACTGAACCACCCAGGCGCCCCAGGAGGAATATTTAAATAGCTGTTTCAGTCAACTATAGCTGTTCTTTGACACTACACCACAACTGGACAAGTGTTAATTTCTTAAAGTTACTTACAATGTGATATCTGAAACCATATCAATGAACTATGTGTTTGTTTCCTTAAAATCCATTAGTCCAGCCTGCACTTTGAATGGATCTCTTACCCATGCATGATTTCATAACTTAAGGCATAGATTATTTGGAAAATCATAGTTAATTGAGTTATATATATATATATATATATATATATATATATATATGTATATATATATGTGTATATATATATATGTATATATATATATACACATATATATATACATATATATATATATAAAATGTTTATTTTTGAGAGACAGACAGAGAGAGAGAGAGAGAGAGAATATGAGCAGGGAAGGGGCAGAGAGAGAAGGGAACAATGGATCCAAAGCAGGCTCTGCAGACTGACAGCAGTGAGCAGGGCTCAAACTCATGAACTGTGAGATGATGACCTGAGCTGAAGTTGCATGCTCAACCGACTGAGCCACCCAAGTGCCCTTAATTGAGTTATATTTCAAATAATAACATTAATTAATAAAACAACTAATCTCATCATGCCTTTAAGTATTGAGAAGCTATCAAATTTGTAGCGGCAAAAACAAATTTTTCAAAATTCAAATTTCACTTTAAAACTTAAATTTTATGATTGGCAACATTCCTTCAAGTAACCAGCTCACTCGGTTCATTTAAAAAATATATATCTACTAGGGCACCTGGCTGGCTCAGTCAGTGGAGCATGTGACTCTTGATCTCTGGGTTGTGAGTTTGAGCCGTATGTTAAGTGTAGAGATTACTTAAAAATAAAAATCTTTTGGGGTGCCTGGTGGCTCAGTCAGTTAAGCGTCTGATTTTGGCTCAGGTTGTGATCTTGCGGTTCGTGAATTCGAGTCCCACATCAGGCCCTGCACTGATGGTGCAGAGCCTGCTTGGGATTCTCTTTCCCTCTCTCTCTCTCTCTCTCTGCCCCTGTCCCACTTGTGTGTGCTCACTCTCTCTCTCTCTCTCTCTCTCAAAATAAATAAATAAACTTTAAAAAAAATTTTAAAAATTTCTCATTAAAAAATGAGAAAACACTTAAAAAAATCTTTAATAAATAAATAAAAGTAAGCGAAGAAACAAAGAAATAAAAATAAAAATAAATATCTGCTAAAACTTAATCTGAATCTGAATAACCATAGTCTGTCAGTCATTCTTTCAAGTCAAAGGGCATTCACTGAAAAAAAAGGCTAGTGAAGCTCATAACACAAATGTCACAAGTGCTTATTCTCCAGACATCTTTCATACCTCAGTATCAGCAGACGTGTTTTATCTGTGTGCCCCATTTTGTTTCACAGAATATTAAAAACATATATACTCAGGGTTGAGAATATACTGAGGGTTGCAATTTTATGAAGGCAATAGTTTTTACTGATTTTTCAAGAACATTCTTTTTGTTGTTGTTCCTGTGAGTTCATGACGTTGAAGAATATAGTGACTACTCACACAGTTAGATGACACAGCCTTGTTTCATGCTAAGGCACCAGCAGTTTTACCCACCATTGCTTTTGTGCCATTAGTGCAAACTTCAACCCAGGGGAAAAGGTAAATAATGTGTTACTATTGTAAAAATGGTTTTGACCTCACAGACTTCCTAAAATATAATGTTTATATTGGCTACAGGGTAATCATAAAGAAGGAAATAAATGTTAGTATCCTCAGGTGCATAAAGGGGGAGCCATTACTTTTTACTTCTGTATTGTCTGAATTAAAAAAAAAAATCATGTACGACTTTTGTTGTTAATAAAATAGAAAAATTAATGGGCCTAGAAGCATCTCCATTAAATCCTCCATTGATCCTCAACAAAATAATTCACAAACTGAATTAAATAATACAGTAAAAAGATCATATACCATGATCAAGTGGAACTTATTCCAGGGATGCAAGGATGGTTCAATATTTGCAAATCAATCAGTGTGATACACCACATTAACAAAGTAAAGGCTAAAAATCATATTATCATCTTTATTGATGCAGAAAAAGCATTTGACATAATTCCACATCCATTTATGGTAAATTTCATAAATTTATTACAAATTTGATATCTACTTAAGATAAAATAATCTCAACAAAGTGAGTACAAAGGCGACATATCTCAGCATCATAAGGTCCATATATGACAAGCCCATAGGTAACATTATATTCAATGGTAAAAAGCTGAAAACTTTTCCTCTACAGTCAGGAATGAGACAAGGATGCCCACTCTAACCACTTTTATTCAATATACTATTGGGAATCCTAGGCAGGCAATCAGGCAAGAAAGATAAATAAAAAGCATCCAAATTGGAAAGGAAGAAATAAAACTGTTTGCAGATGACCTAATATTATATATATATAACCCTAAAGACCACACACACACACGCACACACAGTTAGAACTAATAAACAAATGTAATAAAGTTGTACGATACAAAATCGATACACAAGAATCTGTTGCATTTCTATACACTAATAATGAACTACCAAAAAGAGAAATTAAGAAAACAATTCCAAACAATTTGCAACTGCACCAAAAAGAATAAAGTATCTAGGAATATATTTAACCAAGGAGATAAAAGATTGTACACTGAAAACTATGAGACACTGATGAAAGAAATTGAAGAAGGCACAGATAAATGGAAACATATTCCATGCTCATGGATTGAAAGAATTAATATTGTTAAAATGTTCATAACACCCAAAGCAACCTACAGATTCAATACAATCCCTATTAAAATTTCATGGCATTTTTCACTGAAATAGAAAAACAATCCAAAGATTCATATGGAACCACAAAAGACCTTGAACAGCCAAAGTAGTCCTGAGAAAGAAGAACAAAGCCAGAGGTATCACACTTTCTGATTTGAAACTATATTACAGGTTGAGGGGAAGATGGCGGCGTAGGAGGACGCTGGGCTCACCGCGCGTCCTGCTGATCACTTAGATTCCACCTACACCTGCCTAAATAACCCAGAAAACCGCCAGAGGATTAGCAGAACAGAGTCTCCGGAGCCAAGCACAGACGAGAGGCCCACGGAAGAGGGTAGGAAAGGTGGCGAGGCGGTGCGCGCTCCACGGACTGGCGGGAGGGAGCCGGGGTGGAGGGGCGGCCCGCCGGCCAAGCAGAGCCCCCGAGTCTGGCTGGCAAAAGCCGAGGGGCCGGACGGACTGTGTTCCGACAGCAAGCGCGACTTAGCGTCTGAGAGGTCAGAAGTTAACAGCTCTGCTCAGAAAGCGGGAAGGCTGGAGGACAAAGGGAGGGAGAGCTGCTGAGCCCCCGGACAGCAGAGCTCAGCTTGGCGGGGAACAAAGGCGCTCGCCAGCGCCATCTCCCTCGCCCATCCCCCAGCCAAAATCCCAAAGGGAACCAGTTCCTGCCAGGGAACTTGCTCGCTCCGCGCAAACACCCAACTCTGTGCTTCTGCGGAGCCAAACCTCCGGCAGCGGATCTGACTCCCTCCCGCTGCCACAAGGCCCCTCCTGAAGTGGATCACCTAAGGAGAAGTGAGCTAAGCCTGCCCCTCCAGCCCCCGTGCACCTTGCCTACACACCCCAGCTAATACGCCAGATCCCCAGCAACACAAGCCTGGCAGTGTGCAAGTAGCCCAGACGGGCCACGCCACCCCACAGTGAATCCCGCCCCTAGGAGAGGGGAAGAGAAGGCACACACCAGTCTGACTGTGGCCCCAGCGGTGGGCTGGGGGCAGACATCGGGTCGGACTGCGGCCCCGCCCACTAACTCCAGTTATACACCACAGCACAGGGGAAGTGCACTGCAGGTCCTCACCACGCCAGGGACTCTCCAAAATGACCAAACGGAAGAATTCCCCTCAGAAGAATCTCCAGGAAATAACAACAGCTAATGAACTGATCAAAAAGGATTTAAATAATATAACAGAAAGTGAATTTAGAATAATAGTCATAAAATTAATCGCTGGGCTTGAAAACAGTATAGAGGACAGCAGAGAATCTCTTGCCACAGAGATCAAGGGACTAAGGAACAGTCACGAGGAGCTGAAAAACGCTTTAAACGAAATGCAAAACAAAATGGAAACGACGACGGCTCGGATTGAAGAGGCAGAGGAGAGAATAGGTGAACTAGAAGATAAAGTTATGGAAAAAGAGGAAGCTGAGAGAAAGAGAGATAAAAAAATCCAGGAGTATGAGGGGAAAATTAGAGAACTAAGTGATACACTAAAAAGAAATAATATACGCATAATTGGTATCCCAGAGGAGGAAGAGAGAGGGAAAGGTGCTGAAGGGGTACTTGAAGAAATTATAGCTGAGAACTTCCCTGAACTGGGGAAGGAAAAAGGCATTGAAATCCAAGAGGCACAGAGAACTCCCTTCAGACGTAACTTGAATCGATCTTCTGCACGACATATCATAGTGAAACTGGCAAAATACAAGGATAAAGAGAAAATTCTGAAAGCAGCAAGGGATAAACGTGCCCTCACATATAAAGGGAGACCTATAAGACTCGTGACTGATCTCTCTTTTGAAACTTGGCAGGCCAGAAAGGATTGGCACAATATCTTCAGTGTGCTAAACAGAAAAAATATGCAGCCGAGAATCCTTTATCCAGCAAGTCTGTCATTTAGAATAGAAGGAGAGATAAAGGTCTTCCCAAACAAACAAAAACTGAAGGAATTTGTCACCACGAAACCAGCCCTACAAGAGATCCTAAGGGGGATCCTGTGAGACAAAGTACCAGAGACATCACTACAAGCATAAAACATTAAGACATCACAATGACTCTAAACCCGTATCTTTCCATAATAACACTGAATGTAAATGGATTAAATGCGCCAACTAAAAGACATAGGGTATCAGAATGGATAAAAAAACAAGACCCATCTATTTGCTGTCTACAAGAGACTCATTTTAGATCTGAGGACACCTTTAGATTGAGAGTGAGGGGATGGAGAACTATTTATCATGCTCCTGGAAGCCAAAAGAAAGCTGGAGTAGCCATACTTATATCAGACAAACTAGACTTTAAATTAAAGGCTGTAACAAGAGATGAAGAAGGGCATTATATAATAATTATAGGGTCTATCCATCAGGAAGAGCTAACTATTATAAATGTCTATGCGCCAAATACCCGAGCCCCCAGATATATAAAACAATTACTCATAAACATAAGCAACCTTATTGATAAGAATGTGGTCATTGCAGGGGACTTTAACACCCCATTTACAGAAATGGATAGATCATCTAGACACACAGTCAATAAAGAAACAAGGGCCCTGAATGATACATTGGATCAGATGGACTTGACAGATATATTTAGAACTCTGCATCCCAAAGCAACAGAATATACTTTCTTCTCGAGTGCACATGGAACATTCTCCAAGATAGATCATATACTGGGTCACAAAACAGCCCTTCATAAGTTTACAAGAATTGAAATTATACCATGCATACTTTCAGACCACAATGCTATGAAGCTTGAAATCAACCACAGGAAAAAGTCTGGAAAACCTCCAAAAGCATGGAGGTTAAAGAACACCCTACTAAAGAATGAGTGGGTCAACCAGGCAATTAGAGAAGAAATTAAAACATATATGGAAACAAACGAAAATGAAAATACAACAATCCAAACGCTTTGGGATGCAGCGAAGGCAGTCCTGAGAGGAAAATACATTGCAATCCAGGCCTATCTCAAGAAACAAGAAAAATCCCAAATACAAAATCTAACAGCACACCTAAAGGAAATAGCAGCAGAACAGCAAAGGCAGCCTAAACCCAGCAGAAGAAGAGAAATCATAAAGATCAGAGCAGAAATAAACAATATAGAATCTAAAACAACTGTAGAGTAGATCAACGAAACCAAGAGGTGGTTTTTTGAAAAAGTAAACAAAATTGACAAACCTCTAGCCAGGCTTCTCAAAAAGAAAAGGGAGATGACCCAAATAGATAAAATCATGAATGAAAATGGAATTATTACAACCAATCCCTCAGAGATACAAACAATTATCAGGGAATACTATGAAAAATTATATGCCAACAAACTGGACAACCTGGAAGAAATGGACAAATTCCTAAACACCCACACTCTTCCAAAACTCAATCAGGAGGAAATAGAAAGCTTGAACAGACCCATAACCAGCGAAGAAATTGAATCGGTTATCAAAAATCTCCCAACAAATAAGAGTCCAGGACCAGATGGCTTCCCAGGGGAGTTCTACCAGATGTTTAAAGCAGAGATAATACCTATCCTTCTCAAGCTATTCCAAGAAATAGAAAGGGAAGGAAAACTTCCAGACTCATTCTATGAAGCCAGTATTACTTTGATTCCTAAACCAGACAGAGACCCAGTAAAAAAAGAGAACTACAGGCCAATATCCCTGATGAATATGGATGCAAAAATTCTCAATAAGATACTAGCAAATCGAATTCAACGGCATATAAAAAGAATTATTCACCATGATCAAGTGGGATTCATTCCTGGGATGCAGGGCTGGTTCAACATTCGCAAATCAATCAACGTGATACATCACATTAACAAAAAAAAGAGAAGAACCATATGATCCTGTCAATCGATGCAGAAAAGGCCTTTGACAAAATCCAGCACCATTTCTTAATAAAAACCCTTGAGAAAGTCGGGATAGAAGGAACATACTTAAAGATCATAAAAGCCATTTATGAAAAGCCCACAGCTAACATCATCCTCAACGGGGAAAAACTGAGAGCTTTTTCCCTGAGATCAGGAACACGACAGGGATGCCCACTCTCACCGCTGTTGTTTAAGATAGTGCTGGAAGTTCTAGCATCAGCAATCAGACAACAAAAGGAAATCAAAGGCATCCAAATTGGCAAAGATGAAGTCAAGCTTTCGCTTTTTGCAGATGACATGATATTATACATGGAAAATCCGATAGACTCCACCAAAAGTCTGCTAGATCTGATACATGAATTCAGCAAAGTTGCAGGATACAAAATCAATGTACAGAAATCAGTTGCATTCTTATACACTAACAATGAAGCAACAGAAAGACAAAGAAACTGATCCCATTCACAATTGCACCAAGAAGCATAAAATACCTAGGAATAAATCTAACCAAAGATGTAAAAGATCTGTATGCTGAAAACTATAGAAAGCTTATGCAGGTAATTGAAGAAGATATAAAGAAATGGAAAGACATTCCCTGCTCATGGATTGGAAGAATAAATATTGTCAAAATGTCAATACTACCCAAAGCTATCTACACATTCAATGCAATCCCAATCAAAATTGCACCAGCATTCTTCTCGAAACTAGAACAAGCAATCCTGAAATTCATATGGAACCACAAAAGGCCCCGAATAGCCAAAGTAATTTTGAAGAAGAAGACCAAAGCAGGAGGCATCACAATCCCAGACTTTAGCCTCTACTACAAAGCTGTAATCATCAAGACAGCATGGTATTGGCATAAAAACAGACACATAGACCAATGGAATAGAATAGAAACCCCAGAATTAGACCCACAAACGTATGGCCAACTCATCTTTGACAAAGCAGGAAAGAACATCCAATGGAAAAAAGACAGTCTCTTTAACAAATGGTGCTGGGAGAACTGGACAGCAACATGCAGAAGGTTGAAACTAGACCACTTTCTCACACCATTCACAAAAATAAACTCAAAATGGATAAAGGACCTGAATGTGAGACAGGAAACCATCAAAACCTTAGAGGAGAAAGCAGGAAAAGACCTCTCTGACCTCAGCCGTAGCAATCTCTTACTCGGCACATCCCCAAAGGCAAGGGAATTAAAAGCAAAAGTGAACTACTGACACCTTATGAAGATAAAAAGCTTCTGCACAGCAAAGGAAACAACCAACAAAACTAAAAGGCAACCAACGGAATGGGAAAAGATATTTGCAAATGACATATCGGACAAAGAGCTAGTATCCAAAATCTATAAAGAGCTCACCAAACTCCACACCCGAAAAACAAATAACCCAGTGGAGAAATGGGCAGAAAACACGAATAGACACTTCTCTAAAGAAGACATCCGGATGGCCAACAGGCACATGAAAAGATGTTCAACTTCGCTCCTTATCAGGGAAATACAAATCAAAACCACACTCAGATATCACCTCACGCCAGTCAGAGTGGCTAAAATGAAGAAATCAGGAGACTAGATGCTGGAGAGGATGTGGAGAAACGGGAACCCTCTTGCACTGTTGGTGGGAATGCAAATTGGTGCAGCCGCTCTGGAAAGCAGTGTGGAGGTTCCTCAGAAAATTAAAAATAGACCTACCCTATGACCCAGCAATAGCACTGCTAGGAATTTATCCAAGGGATACAGGAGTACTGATGCATAGGGGCACTTGTACCCCAATGTTTATAGCAGCACTCTCAACAATAGCCAAATTATGGAAAGAGCCTAAATGTCCATCAACTGATGAATGGATAAAGAAATTGTGGTTTATATACACAATGGAATACTACGTGGCAATGAGAAAAAATGAAATATGGCCTTTTGTAGGAACATGGATGGAACTGGAGAGTGTGATGCTAAGTGAAATAAGCCATACAGAGAAAGACAGATACCATATGGTTTCACTCTTATGTGGATCCTTAGAAACGTAACAGAAACCCATGGGGGAGGGGAAGGAAAAAAAAAAAAAAGAGGTTAGAGTGGGAGAGAGCCAAAGCATAAGAGACTGTTAAAAACAGAACAAACTGAGGGTTGATGGGGGGTGGGAGGGAGGGTAGGGTGGGTGATGGGTATTGAGGAGGGCACCTTTTGGGATGAGCACTGGGTGTTGTATGGAAACCAATTTGACAGTAAATTTCATATATTAAAAAAAAAGAAACTATATTACAAAGCCATTGTAGTACAAACAGTATGGCATTGGCACCAAAACAGACACACAGATCAATTGAACAGAAGGGAGCCCAGAAATAAGCCCACACACATTATGGTCAATTAATTTATGACAAAGGAGGCAAGAATATACAATGGGGAAAAGATAAATGATGTCGGGAAAACTGGGCAGCCACATGCAAAAGAATGAAACTGGGCCACTATCTTACATCACATCCAAAAATTAACTCAAAATGGATTAAAGACTTGAATGTGAGACCGGAAACCACAAAAATGCTAGAAAAACACATAGGCAGTAAGCTCCTTGACATTGGCCTTGGTAATGATTTCTTGGACCTGGCACTAAGTGGGGGGGCAACAAAAACAAAAATAAACAAATGGGATTACGTCAAGTTAAAAGCTTCTGCACAGCAAAGGAAACCATCAACAAAATGAAAAGGCTACCTATTGAATGTGAGAAAAGATTTACAAATCATTTATCTGACAAGCAGTTAACATCCAAAACATATAAAGAACTCATACAACTCAACAGCAAAAACAAACAAACAAAAACAAACCAAACCAAAATCAAAACCCAAACAATTCGATTAAAAAAATGAGCAGAGGATCTGAACAGCCATTTTCCCAAAGAAGACATACAGATGGCCAAGAGGTCCATGAAAAGGTGCTCGACACCACTAATAATCAGGGAAATGTAAATCAAAACCACCAGATATCGCCTCCCACTGTTAGAATGGCTATCATTGAAAAATTGTAACAGGTGTCAATAAGGACGTGCACTATTGGTAGGAATGTAAACTGATGCAGCCACTATGGAAAACAGTATGGAGTTTCATCAAAAAACTAAAAATAGATCTATCATATGATCCAACAATTCCCTAAGAATACAGAGAAATATTCTTCAAATTTCCTATCCCATCTGTCCTATAGGACTCCTCTGAACACTAAGTTTGAAGTTAAGGTGGTGATTTTAGATTCTTCATAAATGTCATGAGGTGAAAACGAGATGGGAAGTAGTCCTGGCAGTTTGAAGGAAGGAGAAAGATCTGCATCATCTGTCCCACCAAGGAGTCAGTGATGGGTTTGTCCTCTCAGTGACCCTCAGACTATTAGCAGGTGCATCATCTGTCCCACCAAGGAGTCAGCGATAGGTTTGTCCCATCAGTGATTCTCAAACTATTAGCAGGAAGTTCTGAGAGACACATCTGAGAAATGGTTGCTCCCAGAAAGTTACACACCTTCTTTTTAAGCCAAAAACAGGGTGAGAGTCACAATGGAAATATAACAAGGTGGCAGGGATCCCAGCAGGGCTAAGTACTAAATTTCAAAGCTGACGATGACTCAAAGGCTTGAGGAATTAAGCACACTTAAAAGATCCAAGCAGGCAAAGGCCTAGAATCCAGCTCTCAAGAAGTTTAATGTCAGGAATAATTCCTTCTGCCCCATAATGTTTAAACCTTTTTATTCACTTTGGCCAATATCTCTTGAGTAATTATTGGGTGCCAGAAAACATATTGTTTATGTTTTCTTTTTCCCTGTTAGACTATAGAGTTTTTGAGGACAGGACATATGCTATATTTATCTTTTTAAACATCTTCACACTTAGGACAGTGGTTTGCACACTTAACACAGTGGTGTTTTGAGTTAGTACTGAAAAAAACCTGTGGAGTGAATGATTGAATGAATGAATGAATGAATGAAGTCGGGTCTGATCCTAATGCAGTCAGCTTTTACACTTTCTTATGAGTGAGAATAGTTTCAGCCTCCAAATCAGAGGAAAGTGAGAGGCCTACAGGTGTTTCATGTTTATAGTTGGAATAAGGCCAGGAGGCTGGGATTACAGTGAGATTCTTGCACTAGGAAGTGTTAATGTGATATGTATTTAGCACATGGACTCTAAATATTTCACAGCTGAGAATAAAGCAGGATTGCCTGGATTAAAGCAGTGAAGGAGACATCGCTAAAAAGAAAGACAAAGTAAATGTTTGAGACGGAACCTTGTCTCAACACAGTAAAATTTTCTGTTTGGAAGGCATTTTTAAAAATCTGCTTTCTGGGGTAACACACATGTTTAGGTGATAAGCCACCTTATTTCTATTTTAACTTCCATTTATCCTGCGAGATACAGCTCAGCTATCATCTCTTTCTTCCTCTAGGAAGTGACCTGTGATCATCTTTCTGACTCGCATGGAAAGCTTATACTGGATTAAACAGTGTCCCCTCAGAATTCATGTCCACCTGGAAGCTGCGAAGGTGACATTATTTGGAAATAAGCTCTTTCAGACATAATCAAGTTAAGATGAGATCATGCTGAATTGGGGTGGGCTCTGAATCCAATTTGACTGGCGTCGCTATAAGGAGTAGATGCGGACCCACACATGGGGGAGAAGGCCATGTGAAGACAGAGCCAGAGAGAGACTGCAGGGATGCGTCTATAAGCCACTGGGTGACAAGGACTAGCACCAGCCACCAGAAGCTGGAAGAATCAAGGAAGGATTCTGTCTGGGAGATTTCAGAAGGAATATGGCCCTCCCAACACCTTGATTTCACTCCTCTAGTCTCCAGACCTGTGAGAGAATAAATTTCTGTTGTTTTAAGCCACTCAGTTTGTGGTAATTTGTTACAGTAGCCCTAGATAACTAACTCAGAACTCTTTTCCTTTTATATCCACCTGCATACAAGGCCTCCACACCACTGTGGACGTGTCATTTTGTGTATATGCTCCTCTCTGAGGTTATAATTTCTTGAACACAGAGAATGTCTTACTCATTTCTGTGTCCTTAGTACTCATATAATGTCTGGGAAAATAAATGCTATTAAAGTAAACTGATTGCGGGGAGTGCCTGGGTGGCTCAGTCAGTTAAAGCGTCTGATTTCAGCTCAGGTCATGATCTTATGGTTCATGGGTTCGAGCCCTGCATCCGGCTCTGTGCTGACAGCTCAGAGCCTGGAGCCTGCTTCAGATTCCCTCTGTGTTTCCTTCTCTCTCTGCTCCTCCCCCATTCATGCTCTGTCTCTCAAAAATAAATAAAAGTTAAAAAAAAAAAAAAAACGAAAAAGTAAACTGATTGGGATATGATTGGTAATTCTAAATGTCCACCAAATTCTCATTTCTGATGTCTACCAAAATTCAAAACTTGTACTAGCCCCTGTCAAAGCCTTAGAAAGGCCCTACCTTATCCTGCCACTTATTCCAAAGTGAGAAGTAGGAGAGAAGTAACAAACTATTAAACTCAAATTTATTACCATTTAATAAAAGTCTTTAGTGATTTAAGATCTTTCAATATACATAGATTTTGTAGAGGGCAAAAGTTAGAAAATGAATTCTTTATGGTAAACATGCTGAATACCACTGGCCCAACCCATAGAGTATTCACAAAAACACAAAACCTGTAGGGTTTACCAGTTGCCAGACAGGAAAAATAGGGAGAGAATATGATGTTCATTCAAGCACATTCTAAAACATAAACCACCTAATTTTGACAGTAATATCACAATATTCTTTGCAGAAATACAGCTAACATCTCAGAAGGATTTCTCCTGAGTCTTAACCTAGAGGTGAATTTCTCTGAATCTAATTCACTTGTTCATTAGTTGAATTAAGAGCCATAAAGGAAGTTATCCATATTAGAACCTAAAAGAAAATATAAGTTTGGTGGGGACAGTCATATGTCCTTGTTCAAAACAAGGAAATAATAAGTAACCATATCATTCTGTGTCAAAGGCCCCGGCAGGAGCATCTAATTGCTAGGGTGAGGGCCACATACCATGTTCTTCCTGTCAGGGAGAAGAGTCCTAACATTAGCTATAGTGGTAGGAGGTGAGGACCTGTCCTATATATTTGCCCCAAATAGAAGACTTTTATGTGCTAGAGAATTTCCCATGTTTTATAGTAACATGTATATCCAAAATTTTTTTAACACACAAAAAGCTTTATTCTTTGACCATATAAATGGATATTCTTGACCAATGGGAAGTGTTTTTTCAATTAGTAATTTTTGGTACCCAACTTCCTTCTATCTTGTGACTCTGCTATTTTCAGTACATGGTTTTCAAGGGCCCTGCAGTTATTTGCATTTAATTTGGCTGAAGAGGAAAGAAAAAGCATCAAGAAGTGGTCATGAGACGCTCTCAGGGGGAGAGTCCCTGAAGTGTCCACATCACTTCTGCACACGTCCCATTGGTTCAGGACCTAGACTCAGGGCCACATCTAAGAGCAACAAGGGCCTTGGAAACCATGTGCGCTCAGGAAGAAGAGGAATCTGGTTTAGTAAATAACCAACAATCTATGTCTTACTATCTATTATTATTATCCACTATAACATTTCAAAAAAGTTTAAGTCTTAAATCAGAAGAAGCAAAATTATAATGATGCAGTCTTACAAGAAAAATTAAATTAAACAATGAAAGCTTTATTGAAAAATGTGAACTCTGACAAAAACAAGGTATGTAGACATTTAGAATCCATCAAACATCTGGATGATATTTTCATAACTTTTCTTGTAGATGTTTGATTTTTTTATTTTTTTGAAGTTTATTTATTTATTTTTGAGAGAGACAAAGACAGCATGAGCAGGGAGGGGCAGAGAGAGAAGGAGAGAGAGAATCCTAAGCAGTCTCTGCACGGTCAACACGGGGCCCAACGCGGGGCTCGGACTCACGAAATCACAAGATCATGACCTGAGCTGAAATCAAGAATTGGACGCTTAACCGACTGAGCCACCCAGATGCCCCTCTTGTAGATGTTTTATTAAGAAGCTCATGATTGGGATGCCTGGCTGGCTCAGTTGGAGTAGCATGATCTTATGGTCATGAGTTTGAGCCCCATATTGGATGTAGAGATTACTTAAATAAATAAACTTAAAAAAAAACAAGTTTGTGATTAATCTGTTAGTCACTGACTAATCAACATATTTCTCAGATTCCAATATATATATACATTGGATAGTACATAATTTATATGTGTGTATGTGTGCACGTGCACATGTGTACGTTTCTTTATCATCTCCAAAGTTTAGAATCTAGGGAGTGATGTCAAAAGATGGCGACACAGGTTGTTCCTGACTTCACTCCTTCTCACAAGAAGAATTAATAACTATTCAAGAACAAGACAATACTGAGAGAATCCTAGCATATGGGGGTAAGGCTGAAGCACCTCCCTGTGCCACAGAGACTAAGGCACAATGCATTAAATGGATAAGAGAAGTGGCTACACATTGACCAAACTGCCCTTCCCCTAGGCCAGTGCAGCACCACATGAAGAGATCTCCCTTGAACCTTTAGTTCTCCCAGTGGGAAAAGGGAACCCAGGGGAAATAACCAGCCATGCCTAGTATTGTGGGTGACTTTGTAGGAGTTCTTACTCTGATCTCACACCATAGGAATTGCAGGGGTATCTGCAGGGCTCAACCACTGAAAATCTAACTCTGACAGAGATGGGTATGGGGCTTGAAATCAGCAGTACATGGATCCTGGCAGACCAAGTTCATACCTGCAGTTCCCAAGTAGTAATTCCAACCAGTAATTTTGCTCATCTGCAGAACCATGTCAGGGGCACACTCTAACCAGGAAACTTGGTTCCCTATCCAAATAAGGCTGCAGGAAGGGCTCCACAATTGCCTGGATTACCTGGTCATGCTTACTAGATGGGACTGGGTATTACATTCAGTAATAGGTGGGACTATGAATGAGCTTCCCTTCCCTGGCAGGGTAGCAGGACAGCACCCAGGGCCTGTACAGCTCATAGTTTGGGGATCCAAATCAGGCCAGAGTGTGCACTTAATTCCTTGGTTAGGTAAGGCCACCAGTTTTGCTCTGCAGTCAGGGGAGGCCACTGGCTGTGCTTTCTGTTTAAGTGCCACTGTATGTGGGGCTATTGAATGGGTTATACAGCTTCCATATGCTCTGGTGACATTCCCTGGTAGGACAGGCTGACAGCTGTATTCAGCATACAAACAAACAAACAAACAAACAGAAATCTGAGAAAGTATCAGTAACCTGGAGGACAGGACATTCGAAATTACCCATAAGAACTAAATAAAAATTTTTAACAGAGTGAAGAAAGCCTCTGAGAATTATAGGACACAAGAAAAGAAACAATATTTGCCTTATGGGAATTCCTGAAGGAAAAGAGTAAAAGAAAGGGATGGAAAGTAGAAGTAAAAGAATGCTAATTAACATCATAAAAACATTAAGAGGTAGTATAAATCTTACTGGTAATGATAAATATATAGTCATAGTTAGAGTCTGCAATATGGTAATAGTGGTACATAATTTATTTATAACCATAGTTTAAAAGTTTAAAAATATAATACAAATAACCATAACTACAATAATCTGTTATTAGTTTCATATGATAAAGATATGTAAATTTTAACAGCAATAACCTAAAATGTGAGGGAGAGGGGAAATAAAAGTGTAAAGTTTACAAGTTCTATTGAAGTTACAAATGTAAACTTAAAGTAAGTTTAAGATATTTTATGTAAGTCTCATGGTAATCACAACAGAAAATCCTGTAGCAATTGCACAAAAGAACACAATAAAGAAGTCAAAGTATACTGATACCAAAAGACATCCAAACAAAACAAAAAGACAGCAGAATAAGAAACAAAGAACAGTGAATCTACAAAACAACCAGAAAACAGTGAACAAAATGACAACTGTTAAGTCCTTACCTATCAATAATTACTTTAAAAGTAAATGGATTAAATTCTCCAATTAAAATACACAGAGTTGGTGAATGGATAAAAAAATAAGATCCAAAAAATATGCTGCATATAAGAGACTCACATTAGCTTTAAAGACACACATTAGGGGCGCCTGGGTGGCTCAGTCGGTTGAGCCTCTGACCTTGGCTCAGGTCATGATCTCATAGTTTATGGGTTCGAGCCCTGCATTGGGCTCTCCTGACAACTTGGAGCCTGGAGACTGCTTTGGATTCTGTGTTTCCCTCTCTCTCTGACCCTCACTGACTTGTGCTCTTTCTCTCTCTCTCTTTCAACAATGAATAAACATTAAAAAAATTTTAGAGACACACATTGAGAGTGAAGGGATGAAAGAAAATTTTCAAGCAAATGGTAACAACAACAACAACAACAACAACAGAAAACAGGGGTTGCTATATATATAGCAGACAAAAAAGACTTAAAACTAAAAATGGTAGGGGCACCTGGGTGGCTCAGTTGGTTAAGCATCCGACTCTTGATTCCAGCTCAGGTCATGATCTCATGGTTCATGGGATGGAACCCCACATTGGGTTCTGTGCTGACAGTGTGGCATCTACTTGGGATTCTCTCTCCCCCTCCCTCTCTATCCCTCCCCTGATCATGTGCTCACTCTCTCTCTTTCAAAATAAATAAACATTTAAAAAAAACAATAATTGTATAAACTAAAAATAGTAAAAAAAAAAAAGACAAGGAAAGTCATTATATAATGATAAAATATTCAGTACATCAAGAAGATATAACATTTAAAATATTTATGCACCCAGCATTGGAGCACCTAAATATATAAAATAAAAGGAATATATATAAAACATATATATATGTTTATAATATATAAAACATATATATATAATAAAATATATAAAACAAATATATAACTGAGCTAAAAGGAGAAATAAGCAGTAATATGATTAGTTGTGGACTTTAATACCCTACTCTTAACAACAGATAAATCAGACAGAGAAATAATACAGAAACAGTATATTTGAAAAACACTATACACCAAATGAACCTAAAAGACATATCCAGAACATTTTATCCCAAACAACACAATACATATTTTCCAGTCTCTTAATAAGAGACTGGAATATTTACAAATACATGGAAATTAAATACTCTCCTGATCAACCAATGGATCAACCAATTTCTTCAAAAAGTAATTAAAGGATAAATAGAAAATTTCATAAGACAAAGAAAAATGAGAACACAACATACCAGAACTTACAGGATGCAGCAAAAGCAGTTCTAAGAAGGAAGTTCATAGTAATAAAACACTTGTATTAAGAAGTAAGAAAGATTCCAAATAAATGATCTAACTCTATGCCTTAAGGAACTAGAAAAAGAATAAACTGAGCTGCAAGTTAGCAGAAGAAAGGAAATAATAAATATTAGAGCAGAAATAAATGAAATAGAAAATGGAAAAACAATAGAAAAGATTAACCAAATTAAGAGTTGTTTCCTTGAAAAGATAAACAAAACTGACAGACCCTTAGCTACACTAACCAAGGAAAAAGGACAATGGACCCAAACAACAAAATTATAAATGAAAAGGAGATATTACAACTGATACTACAGAAATTCAAAGGATCATAATAGGTTTTAATGAACAACTGTAAGCCAAAAAACCAAACAACCTAGAAGAAATGGAAAAATTCTTAGAAACATACAACTTACTAAGACTGAATCAGGAAGAAATAGAAAAACTGAATAGAGCAATTACTAGCAAGGACATTGAATCAGTAAGTAAAATTTCCCCATCAGAGAAAAACCCCATCAGATGGCTTCACTGGTGAAATTTACCAAACATTTAAAGAAGAATTAACACAAATATTCCTCAAGCTCTTCCAAAAAATCAAAGAAGAGGGAATACTTCCAAACTTATTTTATGAGTCAGCATTATCCTGACACCAAAACCAGAAAAGGACACTACTAGAAAAGAAAACTATAGGCCAATATCTTTGATAAATATAAAAAGATGCAAAAATTATCAATAAAATACTAGCCAACTGAATTCTGCAGTACATTAAAAGGATCATACACCATGATCAAGTGGGATTTATTCCTGGGATGCACTTGACAAAATTCACTATCTATTCATGACAAAAACTCTTAATAAACTAAGCATAGAAGAAACATATCTCAACAACATAGAGATCTTATATGACAAGCCCACAGCTAACATCATACTCAATGGTGAAAGGTTGAAAGCTTTTCCTCTAAGATCAGGAACAAGATAAGGGTGCGCACTTTTTTTTTTTTAAACGTTTTATTTATTTTTGAGACAGGGGGAGACAGAGCATGAACAAGGGAGGGTCAGAGAGAGGGAGACACAGAATCTGAAACAGGCTCCAGGCTCTGAGCTGTCAGCACAGAGCCCGACGCGGGGCTCAAACTCACGGACTGCGAGATCATGACCTGAGCCGAAGTCGGTTGCTTAACTGACTGAGCCACCCAGGCGCCCCAAGGGTGCCCACTTTTACTACTCCTATTCAATACAGTACTAGAAGTCCTAGCCATGGTTATCAAGCAAGAAAAAGAAATAAAATGTATCAGAATTGGAAAAGAAGACATAAAACTGTCTCATTGTGCAGATGACATAATTTTATATACAGAAAAATCCTAAAAAGACTCAACAAAAAAACCTATTAGATCTAATCAATAAATTCAATAAAATGGCAGAATATGAAGTTAACATACAAAGGGGCACCTGGGTAGCTCAGTTGGTTAAGATCCAACTTCAGCTCAGGGTCACGATCTCGTGATTTGTGAATTTGAGCCCCACATCAGGTTCTCTGCTGTCAGTGTGGAGCCTGCTTCAGATCCTCTGTCTCCCTCTCTTTCTGCCCCTCTCCCACTTGCACTCTCTCTCTCTCTGTCTCAAAAATAAAAATAAATAAATAAACAAATGTCTAAAAAAAGAAATTAACATACAAAAATCAGTAACATTTCTATACACTAACAATAAATTTTCTGAAAAAGAAATAAAGACATGTATCCCACTTATAATAGTATGAAAAACAATAAAATACTTAGGAATAAATTTAATCAAGGAAGTCAAAGAGTTGTACTCTGAAAACTACAAGATATTGATGAAAGGCATAAAAGAAGATACAAAATAATGGTAATGTGTCCCTGTTCATAGACTGGAAGAATAAATATTTTTAAAATGCCAATACTACTAAAAGCCATCCATCGATTCAATGTAATCCCTATCAAGATTCCAATGGCATTTTTTACAGAAATAGAAAAAAAACTTCTAAAATTTATATGGACCACAAACCCCCCAAAGAGCCAAAGAAATTCTGAAAAAGAACATAGCAGGGATACCATACTTCCTAGTTTCAAGCTACACTATAGTCATCAAAACAGTATAGCACTGGCATAAAAGCAGACAAATAGACCAATTGAACAGAATTGAGAGCCCAAAAATACACTCAATCATTTATGATCAACAAATATTTGGCAAGGGAGACAAGAATATTCAATGGAGAAAACACAAGCTCTACAATAAATAGTGCCGGGATAATTGGATATTCACATGTAAAAGAATGAAACTGGATCCATATTTTATACTACTCACAACATATTAACTCAAAATGGACTATAGACATAAATGTGAGATGTGAAATCATAAAACTTCTACAAGAAAACAATAGGAATAAAGCTCCTTGACATAGGTGATGGTAATGATTTTTTGGATATGATACCTATAGCACAAGCAGAAAAACCAAAAACAAGTTGGGACTACGTCAAACTAAAAAGCTCTGCAAAGGAAAAAAAAATCTTTAACAAAGTAAAAATACAACCTGCAGAATGGGAAAAAAAATATCTTCAAACATCTGGTAAGGGGCTAATATCCAAAACATATAAAGAGTCATACAACTCAATAGTAAAACAAAACCAAAAAAACAAAACAAAACAAAACAAAAATAACCCAATTAAATAATAGGCAAAGGACCTGAACAGACATTTCTCCAAAGAAGATATATGAAAGGTCAACAGGTACATGAGCAGATGCTCAACATCACTAGTCATTAGGGAAATGCAAATTAAAACTACAATGAGATACCACCTCATGCTTGGTAGAATGGCCATCATCAAATAGACAAGAGAGAACAAATCCTGGTGAGGATGTTGAGAAAAGGGAACCCTTGTGCACTATTGATGGGATTGTAAATTGGTACAGGCACCGTGGAAAACGGTATGGAGGATCCTCAAAATATTAAAAATGGACATACCATATGATCTAGCAATTTTACTTCTGGAAATATATCCAAAAAAAATGAAATCACTGACTCAAAATTCCATCTGTACTCCCATGTTTTTACACACACACACACACACACACACACACACACACACGGGAAGCATATTATTCAGCCATAAAAAAAAAAAGAAGGAAATCCTACCATTTGCAACAACACGGATGGGCCTTGAGGGCATTATGCTAAGTGAAGTCAGACAGAAAGAGACAAATACTGTATAATCTCACTTTCATGTGGAATCTAAAGAAGAAAAAACAAAAACAACAAACTCATAGAAAAAGATCAGATTTGTGGTTACCAGAGGTGGTCAAAAGGTACAAACCTCCAGGTATAAAGCAATTAAGTACTAGGGATGTAATATATAACATGAGAACTAGAGCTAACACTGTTGTGTGATACGTAGGGGAGTTGTTAAAAGAATAAATCCTATGAGTTCTCATCACAAGGAGAAAATTTTTTTCTTTTCTCCTTTTTATTGTATCTGGATAAAAGATGGATCTATTGTGGTCATCACTTCACAATATATATAAATCAAACCATCATGCTGTATGCCTTGAACTTATACAGTGATATCCTGTATGTCAATTACTTGTCAATAAAACTAGTGAACAAAACGTTTAGAATTTAAAGTAATGCATGTGTAACACATGACAGACACTTAATGTGAGATTTGGCTATAAACCGCAGATTCCCTTACAAAAAGCTTAATTGTCAACTTATAATCTGTACCGTTACCTATTGTTGATCTAAGAATGGGTGGGTCTACACAACCATAATTTTGATCAAACCAATTGAACTTCTAATAGTATCCATACCAAAACCCCACAAAGTTTTAGTGTTTCTTGGAATGGTATAGCAGGCTATATGTATTAACTGAAGCAAAGTTAAATTCAGCAAAAAATTTGGAACTGTTCTTTCCTTAGGCTTGTTGGCACAGTCTGTTTTTTGTTTGTTTGTTTAATCTGTGTTCCACTTTGTCTTTTCCTGCAATTAAGATTAAGGTAGCCAGACAGGGATTACGTCTAAGTTGTTTATCTTTAGTGTGTAAAGGGACAGATTGTCATCAGCCTATTTAA
This sequence comes from Panthera leo, assembly GCF_018350215.1. Taxonomy (NCBI): domain Eukaryota; kingdom Metazoa; phylum Chordata; class Mammalia; order Carnivora; family Felidae; genus Panthera; species Panthera leo. Next base: position 55,031,229 of record NC_056682.1, read on the forward strand.
AAGATATCATATCCTAACTCAAACAAAATAAGCCTTTGGTAATTCCTAGCTTCTGCTATAGCTTTTGTTTTTTCCTTTTCTTTTCAGCTAATGTATGACCCTAACAAATTGCCATTCTAATTGTACGTTTGCTCAGTAAATTAAAAAATAGAGTTAATAAGGAAAGCAAATGAGTTAATAAGCCCTTTTGTTTTTCTTAATAAGGCATATCTTAAAATCTAAATGTTAAATTACAGAGTATTATTACAAAACCTCTCATTTGATGACATCTGTGGCTAAATGTTTAGGCCTTTTTGTAAGTTATTGCATTAAATAGTGCTGGACAAAATAAGTTGGTGTATATTTTATTAAATATGCTATTGAGCAAATGAGGTTTAAAAACAAGGAAAGAGGGGCGCCTGGGTGGCGCAGTCGGTTAAGCGTCCGACTTCAGCCAGGTCACGATCTCGCGGTCCGTGAGTTCGAGCCCCGCGTCAGGCTCTGGGCTGATGGCTCGGAGCCTGGAGCCTGTTTCCGATTCTGTGTCTCCCTCTCTCTCTCTGCCCCTCCCCCGTTCATGCTCTGTCTCTCTCTGTCCCAAAAATAAATAAAAAACGTTGAAAAAAAAAATTTAAAAAAAAAAAAAAAAAAAAAAAAAAAAAAACAAGGAAAGATATCCAAACTGTTGTTTTGACATTGACATAGTGTGTGTGTGTGTGTGTGTGTGTGTGTGTTGTTTTGGGTGGCTTACAGAGTAAATTGTTCTAAGATTGCTCAATAACAGGGCTGCATGCTCTGAGGAGCTAGGGTAATGTTTGCTTCTTTTCTAAAGTAAGTCAGCAGAGAGCATATAGGAGAAAGAAGATGATGAACACAGTTGATGTTAACATAAAGACAGGTTGCCTTTTATGTCTTCCTGGACTCCACAGAGAAGAATCCCAACCTCATGACTGAGTCATGAATGTTTCTGGTTAATTTGGGTATGTGGGTATTCTGGTTAATTTTTGCGTAAAAGAGGGAGAGGAGAAAGCCAGCCACAGGGTTGCACTGCTGAATAACCTGTGACAACCTTTAGAGATGTTTAAATGAGTAAAGCAATTAAAATCAACACACCTGGGAGGCTAGGCAGAAAACTGGAGAATAATAATTCATTAAAATCCATGCATCTAAGTCGTTATAGTATCTACATGAAGCTTGTGAAGGTGGTGGTTCCGTCAGGCATCAAGGTGTCTTGTAAGGCCTAGTAAATCACCAGATGCTCACATCTACTGAAAAACAAACACATCCACACGCGGTCTATGTACAGAGGTGCATGCACAGCTTCAAGTTTACTATCACACATATACAAATAGCTTTTACACATTTGTGAACAGGATATTTTGACACACACAGAAAAGGAATGCATAGAGAACAAATGTTTTGCTTTGGTGTGGAAGTGAACTTTGATGGAACTTAGTAAAACACAGGCCATTTATTACTGTGATGAATGGCTCTCTGGGGAGTCATTTCCATGCCCTCCCAGCTGGAGTATAGGGCTGCAGTGACAGTGCCGGGTAAGAAAGGGACGGAACAATAGGTTCTGTGAGTTCAAGGAGCTGAGGTTGCCCTCCCTGAGTGGGTGGTATGAGCATCAGTTCTGCGCAGCACATAATTCAGAGGGGAGTGATGGATTCTTGCGGAACGTGGAAATAACAAAGAGGGTAAAATGAGAGCAAATTATGAAAGTGCACTTGAATCACCCAACGGGCTGAGGATTTTTTGTGTCAACAGATTCCACTATTGAAAGGTCACAAGCCGGTGAATTTCCTGATCAAATCCAGAACCTACTATTCCAAGTAACCCAGCGATATTATCCAAACTGGACATCACCGCAATTGTCCGATTGGAGCAACTGGAAAACAAGTATCCTTCCCACCTCCTAAAAAAAAGTATCTATTTGCTTGTTTGTTTGTTCGAATTTTAAAAACTTTAAAACAGGTAAATCAGCATGTCTGGTCCATTTCAGTTGCTTCACTGTGAAACACAGGGGCAGGGACTGCTTCAGGCTCCCTGCCTTTTCCCTTTGCCCAACGTGTAAAGGTATCTGTTGTACTAAACTTCAAATTTCACGTTATCTTTATTTTTCTTGATCTTAACATATTTGGTATCCTTTCCCCTGGCTTTGAGCACGAAGTTCAATTTTGCCAGGTATGAGTAGGAGACACACAGGGAGAGTGTAAGGACCTGTACTGCCAGAGAGATGCCCTTTATTACCTTTTCCACAAAAAGTTTTAAAAAAAATACAGAGGTTCTTGAAGCAAGACAACTGGCCCTAGCTAAAGTTAAATGAGACATTTTCTTGCTGCTGACCATGGCGTGTTCTTTCATTTATTTCCCTTCCCATTTATTTGTTAAGCTCCTGGCAGTATTTGTAGACATATATGGATGTTTATTTAAGAAGCCAGGGGTGCACCTGGGTGGCTCAGTTGGTTAAGGATCTGACCTCAGCTCAGGTCATGATTTCAGGGCTTGTGAGTTCGAGCCCCGCATCGGGCTCTGTGCTGACAGCTCTGGAGCCTGGAGCCTGCTTCGGATTCTGGGTCTCTGTCTCTCTGTCTCTCTGTCTCTCTGTCTCTGTCTCTGTCTCTCTCTCTCTCTCTCTCTGCCCCTCTCCCGCTCACACTCTGTCTTTCTCTCAAAAATAAGTAAGCATTAAAAAAATGTAAAAAACCATATTTAAGAAGTCAGATGCCTGGTCACTGTATCTTAGAATCCCACGCCTGGTCACTATATCTTAGAATCCCACGAAGGTAACAACCTGGAAAAAGCTCTAAGCTCTGCACTGATCATAAAAGGGCCACTTATAACTTAGAATCTCAGCATCCTGACAGCAGGCATCCCCCTGGAGCTCCAACAAGCAGACAGAAATGGTGTCGTGGTGTGGAAACCTGCCAGGACTGCCTTAGTCCTGAGATTCCATGATTGGCTTTGACACTGGGTGGAGACGATCAAAAGCCCTTCAAAAATCAGCCTGGGAGGGAAGCTCCATTGCCTTTTGTTTCTTCCAACCCAGTGTTTCCCCACTGCCCCCTGCTAGGATAGAGACTGTCAACACTTGTGCTCTTAGCTCAGACTTTTTTTTAAAGTTTATTTATTTTGAGAGAGAGAGAGAGACAGCACAAGTAGGAGGAGGGGGAGAGAGAGAGAGAGAGAGAGAGAGAGAGAGAGAGAGAGAATTCCAAGTAGGCTCCACACTGTCAGCAGGGAGTCTGATGCAAGGCTCAATTTCACAAACTCATGAGATCATGACCTGAGCCGAAATCAAGAGCAGGGCATGAACTGGCTGAGCCACCCAGGTGCCCCTTAGCTCAGACTTTCAGTGGAGAAAAAAACAAAAACAAAACACTAAAACACTGAATTTTGAATGTAAGTTCTAAAAAAAATTAGATAAGTTTTTATTTTATATAATAATGGACCCTAATCCTTTCAATTATCAGAATTCCTTGATCACATAGTTTTCCAAAAATAACAGTTCCAGGGGCCCAACCCAGTAAAGTCTGAGTCCCTGGTCTTGGGGTCAAATTCAGTAATCTGTAATTTTAATGCTCTCCCAGATGACTCTAATGATTAGTCATATTTGAGACCCAGAGATTTAGTTATTTTTTAAAACCAATTGTTCTTAAGTAGTCTTTACACTCAGTGTGGAGCCCAAAGTGGGGCTTGAACTCACGACCCTGACATCAAGACTTGAGTTAAGATCAAGAGTCCAAGGCTTAACCAACGGAGCCACCCAAGGTGTCCCCAAACCAAATATTTTAAAATATATCCTCAGAGATTCCATCCGAACCTACTGCTTGCATTTTCAATATTCCAATTCCAATACTCTACTAAATCACACTATCTCTTGCCACTGTCTTGGAATGGTGAATCTGTGGTTTATAATTATGGTAAATATGGCCCTGCAGAAAGGTTACATTTCATTACATTGTACTAAAATCACTGGGTAACTTAACAGATGAAAAAGGACTTCATACTTCTATTTTAATAACACCCTGGAATATATCCTATTATTTCACAAAGGGTGTTGTGAAATCTTCAAAATGAAACTTCTTTGAGGTCATGTGAATTTCCAAAGTCTGAAAAACACTGCTCTAGACTCAAGACAAGAATTCAAGGCTTTTCCTCCCCTTCTCTTCTACCCACTCTCCCAGCCTCCCTCCATCTCCAAAGGCACTCCTGTGGAAGAGCTCTCATGTGCATTCTTTTTTCCACTGAGGTCTAGTTAGGAAAATAGATACCACACTAGGTATTTGAACAGAGAGAATTTGATATGGGAAATTTGTTGCAGATGTTGGAGGGCTAAAAAAAAAAACGCAAAAAGGAGGACCAAGATAACAGAGCTAGGTAGCAGGCAGCTTCTACTCTTAGGGAAGAGGTTGGAACTGCCAGAACCGGAAGTTGGGGGAGGCCACCAAGAGATGGGACCCAACACCCTTGGTAGTCAGGTGCTTTGAGGAGAGGCTTCATGGATCTGGAGCTCTGACTCCCAAGAGGGCCAATTCCTGGGGCCGCTGCCGCCTCACATCAGACTGCAGTAAGGCTCCGGGAGCGTAGAGAGAAGCTGAAGATACAATTAGTTATTGCTGCCAAGTGAAAGGCCACTGATAGGGCAATGCCTAGAAAGGCAAACAGAAAGGAAGAAGGAAAAACCTTCTCCCTTCCACCTGCTGCCCTGTCTCTCACAAGGGCAACCCCAAAGGAAGCCAGATGACCAACGTGAAATATGGTTTCCAGAGTTTTGGCCCCTGTATCACAAAGCAGAGGAGAGAAGGGAAGGTTTGGAGCTGGGGGATGGTATTTGAATCAAGCACAGCATCAGACAGTCCTTTGAGTCAAGACAGTAGTGAAATTTGTTTTGGCAGGAATAAGGTTAAAAGCTGTTGTTTCCAGGACTATGCTTTTTTGATGGTCAAATAATTTTCGGAAAAGTGTAATCCACTCTTGAAGTGTCACGATGCCCATTTGCATATTAAAGGAATTGAAAAGTCCTGCAGTAAAGAAATCTGCTTTATTTTAAAAAATGTTTACTCTTTATTATTTATTTATTTTTAATTTTTTAAAGTTTATGTATTTATTTTGAGAGAGAGAGAGCGTGAGTAGGGGAGAGGCAGAGAGAGGGGGAGAGAGAGAATCCTAAGCAGGGTCCACACTGTCAGCATGGAGTCTGATGTAGGGCTCAAAGTGGGGCTCCATATGGGGCTCAAACTCATAAACCTGAGATCAAGACCTGAGCTGAGATCAACACCTGAGTTGAGATCAACAGTTGGATGCTCAACCGACTGACCCACCTAGGCATCCCTTTATTTTGTTTAATTAACTATTTCTAAAGTGTATTTATTTACTTTTTATTTTTTTTTAACGTTTATTTATTTTTGAGACAGAGAGAGACAGAGCATGAACGGGGGAGGGTCAGAGAGAGGGAGACACAGAATCCGAAACAGGCTCCAGGCTCTGAGTTGTCAGCACAGAGCCCGACGCGGGGCTTGAACTCATGGACGGCGAGATCATGACCTGAGCTGAAGTCGGCCGCCCAACCAACTGAGCCACCCAGGCGCCCCTTTAAAGTGTATTTAATGTGATTCCTTATTTTTTTTCAGATATAATATTCCTTAGAACATGCAAACAGTATCATAAATGTTCTAATAAAAGGCACCACTTAAGTCTAAACTGTTTTTTTAGGGGCGCCTAGGTGGCTCAGTCAGTTGGGTGTCTGACTTCGGCTCAGGTCATGATCTCGCAGTTCGTGGGTTCGAGCCCCGCGTCGGGCTCTGTGCTGACAGCTCAGAGCCTGGAGCCTGTTTCGGATTCTGTGTCTCCCTCTCTCTCTGCCCCTTCCCTGCTTATGCTGTGTCTCTCTCTGTCTGAAAAATAAATAAACATTAAAAAAATTAAAAAATAAATAAAAAATAAACTTTTTTTTTATGTTAGTTTAGTCTTATGTTAGTTTCTAAAGTTGGGGACATATCCGAGTGAAATAGGAAAAAAAATAGAATTCTGTCTGTAAAGGATTTGACCTATTTCTTTTTCATGTTTCCTGATATCTGTAAAAGGAACATTCTCCTCTGCTCTTAACCATACTCTTAGGTACTCACTCAACTCCCAGAAAATCACTATGACTTGTAACAAAAATCATCAGCTTCAACAAAATCTGAAGGAAACAGGGAAGTGTTACATGAAACTGTATAAGTCATCCCAAGAGCCCTGGGATACTGGCTTCCCTTAAATATAAAATTATCCCGTGGGGCAAAGGATGACTTTATCTTTATTCAAGGAGAGAAAAGGAAACTTGATTACCTTTAGGACGATGATTATTCTACCCCTTCCATGCCTGCCTCAGGCTGGAAGAGGCATCTGACTGTAATGCCTGACACAGACTGAGACTGAAGTACAGAATATAGCACAGTAATCTTGGGGGTGGGTCTGAGGCCACCATGTGGCAGATGCAGATGAGTGGGGAGAAAAATTTGTCTGCAAAGGCGGATGCTGAGAGAAAAGGAACAACCAGGATGGAGAGAGAGGGAGAAGAGAAAAGGGGGGAGGGAAGGAGGAGGAGGAGGAGGAGGGGGGGGAGGGGGAGGGGGAGGAGGAGGAAGGGAGGGGAGGAAGAAAAGAAGGGAGTAGGGGAGGAAGGAGAGAGGGAGGGAGAGAGGAAGGAAGGAATTAAAAATAACTGCCTGATGATTTTCCAGATTCCTTGGGGATTAGCTCTAAATTTTCCCTATTTAACTAGAATGTTTCATTTTATAACACCACAATGTCCAACTAATTATGAGTGTCCCCATGAAGTTATGCTAATCTGGCTTTTACCTTTGAGTTGGATTTTGCTCATGAAGACAGCTGATTCCTGTCTGGAAATGTGGAAATTTCTTAAGCAAAAGCAGTGTGAATTAATTTTACTATTCCATTCCTTATCCTAAAAACAGGTACCAGAAAGTTCCAAACAATTGATTGTGGGCGAAGGTAGCCATCACATGACTTGAGCACACTGCCTTTCATCATGATGTGCTACCTACAGACCTGATACAGTACTAACTTCGTATTAAGACATTAAGACCCAATTTTAGTTCTGAGGAACTTTTCCATCCTATTCATTTGGAAGCTGATCAGTTAAGACAGAAGACTCTGGTAGTTTTATCTCCAACAACAACATCACAAAGGACAGAAGTTCCTGAGCCAGAGACAGGAGAAACCAAGCCTACTGGTTAAATATGTATAGTTCTAGGAGTTAAAATTTGCTATGGGCGCCTGGCTGGCTCAGTTGGCAGAGCATGCAATTCTTGATCTCTCTTTTTTTTTTTTTTAACGTTTATTTATTTTTGAGACAGAGAGAGACAGAGCATGAACAGGGGAGGGGCAGAGAGAGAGGGAGACACAGAATCTGAAACAGGCTCCAGGCTCTGAGTGGTCAGCACAGAGCCTGATGCAGGGCTCGAACTCACGGACCGTGAGATCATGACCTGAGCCAAAGTAGGACGCTCAACCAACCGAGCCACCCAGGCGCCCCCAATTCTTGATCTCTTAAGTTTGACCCCATGTTGAGTATACTGGTTTACTTAAAAATAAAATCCTTAAAAGAAAAAAAAAAAGAAAGAAAGAAAAGAAAAGAAACTCTCCCATTCACATCCTAGCAGACACAGTCTTCCTCTGAAATTAGGCTTCTTTCACTGGATCTGGCTTCACTACTAGTCAAAACAACGCTTAATATTTCCCCAAACCTCAGTTCCCTTTGAAGGTGACCTACAAAGGGTTGCTTCCATTTGTATTCTCTTGCCTAAAGGAACAACACATCCTCCACCTCCCAAATTCACTGGCTTTGTCTTGCTTCTTTTTTATTTGGTTCTCGCTCTTTCCACTCTTTTGGAATTAGTCTACATTCCAAACTTGACTTCAGCTGAAATACAAATTTAAACTTCCTTTTGCTCAATGGCCCACAGTTGAAGGCTAGCAGCTGGGCCTATCTCATTTAGGTTTCCTCATGGAAGCCCAGCAGATGCAAGAGGGAAAGTTCTGAAAATAACTCAGAGTATCCTCTTGCCCAAAAGCACAACTCTGGTCCTGGGTTGTTTTGGTAAGTCAAACAACCTATGAAAGAGTGCACAAATTAACCCCTTAAAGGCCTGAAAAATTAATCTTAGTAAATATTTTAGTAGTGCTTGTTTCTTCTCTTTAACACTTTTAAATATGCTTATTTTATAATCTATTTCTGAAGTTCTTAGGGTCTAAGAACTTTGTTACTGCTAATGATTCTGGATTGTTTCTTCATGTATCTTGTAATTTAGGACTGTGAGTTCATGTTTGGGGATACTTTATTTAGAGGAATCCTGTGCAGGGTTGAAAATATGTCTTTCTAGAGAAGATTTTTAATTACTTCTGTTGAGGGCACCAGTATTGTTATCAGCCTGAGAATGGTTTTTATACTATTTTGTTGGAGAATCTAGGCCTTCCAGAAAGTGTAAACTCAAACCTCAAATCTGACCTAGGGGAGACTGAGGTTTTCAGATTTTTCCAGATTCTTTCTTTCTTTCTTTCTTTCTTTCTTTCTTTCTTTCTTTCTTTCTTTCTTCCTTCCTTCCTTCCTTCTTCCCTTCCTTCCCTTCCCTTCCCTTCCCTTCCCTTCCCTTCCCTTCCCTTCCCTTCCCTTCCCTTCCCTTCCCTTCCCTTCCCTTCCCTTCCCTTCCCTTCCCCCTTCCCCAGCAGATCAGGTTAAACAAAAGAATTTCCTTTAAACCTCCCTTTGGGAGAGGATAAACATTTTCAGTTCTCTTTCACAGATGTACAGTCAGTCAAAGGTTCTTTATTTGAGGGTCTTAGATACAAGTTTTTGCCCCTCCTGGACCTGAAATGTGTCTCCTGTACTTTCAAAGCCATTAAAACACAAGCCCATTGTTAACTAGACTGGGAAAAAAATAAACCCAAAACAGTAAAAAGATCAGTTTCCAGAGTATTTTCTTTACTTTCTTATTAGCACTTCAAAGTATATTTATTATATTTGTATCCATTATATCTGAATAATTTTTAATAAGACAGTTTTCAGATTAGTCAGCAATATTGCTAGAAATGGAACTCCTCTGTTATTATTTTTCAGGTATTTATACTTCTAACATTTCTGTTCTTGTTATCTGTCAAGATTTCTTTGTATAGAAGTAACTTCTGAAAATGGACTTGCTTGGTAACCACTTTTGATCTCTTATAGACTTACAATGAAAATATCTTCTTCGTGAAAAGAAGATTTGTGCAATTATCTTCTGGCCTCCATCAACAGACACAATCAATATGGGGAGTGCAGCACTGCTTGTTGTATACCTCTCACAAACATTGTTCAAAAGTTTTCTGGTACTCTCCAAAACAAAACAGATAGTATGAGTGCTTCCTTATAAGAAAGCTTCTTTGGAATCAGCTTTGAGAAAGGGAAAGAAAGAAAGAAAGAAAGAAAGAAAGAAAGAAAGAAAGAAAGAAAGAAAGAGAAAAGGGAGAGAAGGAGGAAAGGAAGGAAAGAAGGAAGGGAGGGAGGGCGGGAGGAAGAAAGATGGATTCCTATCCCTTAAGAAATCTAGGTTCTTCCTAAGAAAATCAGGATTTAGAACCTAACTCTAATATTTAAAATTCTCTCCATTTTCATTTTCTTTGGCTTGACTTAAATAGAAATCTTTGAGTGGGAAAATTATAAGACTATGCTTTTATAACACTAAAATTCACTTTCAACTTGGTCAATTTAATCAAACTCAACCATCCATTAAAATATATATATTATCGAGAAAAGAGTTATACTGAAAAATTGCCTAGGGTAATGCAAATCTCATATGCTGGATAGAATATTCATAAGGCCCTATGATTTTTGAAAACTATTAATGCAATTTTTGTCATAATTTTACAAATCTTCTTAGGAATGGTATTACTTAGCCTTTCTTGGGCATCTATTTTACTGATTGCCAATACAGAGAGTATTTGGATATAACCTAAATTCTTCCTTCTGCAAATCAAACATACTTCCTCTTGTTCTATTCTTAATGGAGACCAGATTCTTAAATAATAACCCTTCATCTTCTTGAAGACCCACCCTCTCAGCCATGCATTCCACTGCATTGTCTTAGTTACCCAACACCATGGAGGATATCCTGAAGGGAAAAGTTCAAGATCAAACGAGATGTCTCTCTTCATGAAATTGCAAATACAAAAAAAAAAAAAAAAAAGAAATTGCAAATACAATTTTCCCCTTTCTAGTTTTATTAACAGAGAGAATTTCTCTTCAAATAACACTCTGAAACCAAACGTGCCACAGAAAATGTATCACTTTTAAACTCCATAGAGGCTTGAAAATGTTACTCTAGTAAACGTTTTCTAAATAATACTATTTGTAGAATAATTACAGTCTGAGTCTTTCTGTCATTAGTATCAAGTGGCTGATTCTCTAATGATTCTCTTTGCTCTAAGAACACAATGATTCAGACTGTTTCTGGCATGTATTATTTTGTTCAAAGGTAAACTTTGATTCTGTGTCTCTCTTTAACTCTGTTTTCAAAGTAGCACCCTGTGTTAATCAACTCAAAATCAATCAACCTGGATAATTAAATTCTATGCCCTTCATTCACATCTATCCTATATCCCTGCTCTTTCCCACTTCTACCCCAAACACATACAAAAATATAAAGCCTTTTATTCTCAATAATTGTTCTTATGTCTGACATTTTTGGGATATTTATACTTTTTCCCCATATAGACCCTCTCTATATGTGTCTATTAATCCCAGATAGTAACTATGTATTTATAAGATCATTACAAAGAACAGAAGGAAAAACCATTAACAGTAAATAGATAGTTGCTGTTTAAGTACTTGTCGCAACCCAAGATTTCTGTTAAATACTTTATATAAGTTATGATATTTAATTGCTTTAGCAACCTGTTATGAGTTGAATTTGTTCCTTCCAAAAAGATATGTTGGAATCCTAACTCCTAGGATCTCAAAGTGTGACCTTATTTGGACATAGGGTCTTCACAGGAGTAATTGGGTTAAAGTGAGGTCTTTAGGATGGGTCTTAATCCGGCATGCCTGGTCTCCTTATAAAAGGTGTAAATTTGGAAACAGAGATGCACATATGGGGAGAATACCATGTGAATATGAAGACAGCCATCTAGAATCTAAGGAACAAGGCCCCAGAGCAGATCCTTCCTTCAGAGCCCTCAGAATGAACCAACCTTGCCAACACCTTGATTTCAAACTTCCAATCTCTAGAACTGTGAGAAAATAAATTTCTGCTGTTTAAGCTACCCAGTTTGTGGTACTTTGTTATGGCAGCCCTAGAAGACTAAAGCACAACCCTACAATTTGAGCCTTATTCTCTTTTTATAAACAAGGAAACTGAGGAATAGGAAGATTAAAAACCTTCCCCGGAGCCACACTGGTTTTAAGTGCAGGGCTATCATTTACTGCAGATCTGTTTTGCTTGACGGCCTGGGTGCTTTCCACTATACACACTGTCTCCAAACTTAAGTTGTTAGCTCTTTTCTTCATCTATATATATAAGAAAGCACACACAAACACACGCATTGTACACAGGCTTACAGAGTATACCTAAAATTGTATAGTCAAGGTATTTTTATATTGTTTGTTCTGAGGTGAACTTGTAGAAGACACTTCTCCATGTTTCAGGAGTTACCGCAGAAAACTCAAGAGGTAGTAGAACCATTGACCTGATCTGGGAAAGCAAGGTTATCCACTGGTGCCAAGGGTATCAATTACCTTGCTCTGGACATCAGTGAGCAATTGAACAGACATGAGTGGGAGGGCCTTTGGTTGTGGTGGGAGACTTTGTCCTTCCCTGACTGATTGAGATTAGCTATGGGGAATGGAAGGAAATATTTGATTAGTTTTCTTGGGAGAGAATCCCAGTTCAAGTTGGGAGGGAGGCAGTAAGAGACCCAGAGAACAGGTCGTTAAAAAAACAGACAAAGATCTGAGAGGAAAGACGAATTTCCCCACTTGAATAGCTCCTCCAGCAGAAACGCTGGACAGATGGCCAGTTATGCCAAGAAAGGAACCATTAGCTACAGTGGAGTAGATTTTTCACTCCATGAAGGTGTCTGGCCAAGGTGGCAAATAGGGACTGAAATTCGGCCTGCGTTCCCCCCACTAAGCTGTGTGCCGTGGAGGTGTGCTGTGCCTTGTCGGCAAAAAGTGCATCTTTTTTCTAATTTACACAAAGGCATTGCAAAGGTTACCTGTGGCCCAAGAAATCGTTACTTCAAGATCAGGGCCTCTGCATCAGACCCTCAGATCACTCCTCTGTGCTGTGGGATAGAACACCGCTTGTTGGTTATTGTAGAATCAGAAAGTAGTACTTTATTAACATAATAATTTTATGTTTTTGAGATTTTTTTTTTTATTTCCCTTAAAGTTTTTGTTGTTGTTGCTGTTGTTGGAAAGTTCCTTTTTTTTTTTTTTTCTTTAGCTAAAGAAGTAAAGAGATGCGATTCTTACTTCTGCTTTTCTCAAATTGGGACCAAAGTTACAAGAAAAAAAAAAAAAAAAGCAGGGCTGTGTGAGCTGTTAGCAGACAGGTAGATATATGTAGAACTGTAGTGCTAGGGCTCACCAGTTGGTTGGCTCCTTTCTTGGCATAGGTGGCCATCTGTTCATAGTTTCTACTGGAGGAACTGTTAAAAGTTAGGAAACTCTTCTTTCCTCTCAGAGCTTTGTCTGTTTTTTAACCACCTGCTCTCTGGGTCTCTTACTGTCTCCCTCCCAACTTGAACTGGGATTCTCTCCCAGGAAAACTAATCAAATATTTCCTTCCATTCCCCATAGCTAATCTCAACCAGTCAGGGAAGGACAGTCTCCCACCATCCCAAGATCACCACTGGAGGCCCAGTTCTGCTGTGCAAATTAGGCCAATTGACTTCCTAAGTCTCGTTTTCTCACTGTAAAATGCAAGTTTGTTCATTCATCCAACAAATATTTACTAGGTGTCCACTATGTGCCCGGTGATATTTTAATATTCCCAGGGCAGGGTGCCTGGTTGGCTCAGTCCTTTAAGGGTCTGACTTCGGCCCAGGTCATGATCTCATGGTTTGTGGGTTGGAGCCCTCAGTGGGTTCTGCACTGACAGCATGGAGCTTGCTTGGAATTCTTTCTCTCCCTCTTTCTCTGTCCCTCCCCCCACCTCAAAAATAAATAAATTTAATTTAAAAAAATATTCCCAGGGCAAGGTTCATGTTCTCATGGAGATTAAGTTCTAGTTTGGGGTAGGAGGAAAAGACAAACTATAAGCAAAATATCTGTATAATTTAATGGACGAAATTCCTCTCTTCACAAATGCATCAGTGTGCCTTTCTCTTTTTCATTTCTTGGTATCCTGTTAGGCAGAGCCATTTATCTACCAACGACTAGGGGAGGGGATAGAGTAATGTAGCAGGAATGCAAAATGATTTAAAGAGTATTTAGTTGCTGAAATCCAAATAGGGTCTCTGAATCAAGAGCAGGATAATTTATGAAACCCAGGGTTTTTGTACAAACTGAATCAAGAAGACTGACTGACTAGGGACACCTGGGTGGCTCAGTAGATTAAGGGTTGCTTGATTTCAGCTGAGGCCATGATTTCATGGTCTGTGAGTTCGAGCCCTGTGTGGGGCTCTGTGCTGACCGCATGTAGCCTGCTTGGGAATCTCTCCCTCCCTCTCTCTGTCCCTTCCCCATTCACACATGTGTTCACGTTTCTCAAAATAAATAAATAAATAAAGTTAGAAAAAAAAAAAAAGAAGAAGGCTGACTGACTAGATACAGTTTTATGTACACATGGAGTAACAAGGAGGATATGAGGTGGAGGAAGTTGAAAGTCCAAGAAGGGGGAAAGGGGAGAAGGGGAAGGCAGACACCAGTGTCTTTGTTCTCTGCACTCATTTCCTTGAGCAGAACTTCAAACACCTGGAAGGGTGTGGGGAGAAGCCGGGTTTGTGGCTCACTTCCACAGATGCAGCACGGAAAGGCTCCCAGATAGGGTTGCCATATAAACTTCAGAAAGTCCAATTAAATTTGAATTTCAAATAAACAATGAATAATTTTTTTTTTTACATTTATTCATTTTTGAGAGACAGAGAGAGAGACAGAGCACATGCCGGGGAGGGGCAGAGAGATAGGGAGACACAGAATCCGAAGCAGGCTCCAGGCTCTGAGCTGTCAGCACAGAGCCCCGACGCGGGGCTCGACCTCACAAACCGCGAGATCATGACCTGAGCCGGAGTCAGACGCCCAACCGACTGAGCCACCAGGCGCCTCACAGTGAATAATTTTTTAATGTAAGTAACCTCCTACCCCAGCAATATTTGGGACATACTTCCACTAAATTGTTTTCCCCTCGTTTACTTGAAATGCAAATTTAACTGGGCTTTCTGTATTTTTATTTGCTAATTCTGAAGAACCTCCAGCTTGGGGGTCCCAGTACCTGATGGCTTGGCAGTGATGCCATAGAAGTGGCAGCAAGGGTGAAGAATAAATTGTTCATTAATTAATTAATTGGGACTCAATCAGTTGTGCCTTCTGTCTACTGTCACATCTAAGCAGAGGTTGGTTGTAACCATCATACCATATGAAACTACCAGTGGGCATAAATCATATTTAAAAAATTTAACGTGAGAATTAATGCCCTCTCGAAATGCATATGTGCTTTATTATTCCAGTCTCACAAAGCACATGAAAACCACAGCTGTTGATAATGCTTTTGATTTGCCAGATCCTGTAACAGTCCACTTACTTTGCCTTGAACATGGCATTTGTACCACATTAAAGTTTGGCAAGCTTAATCTTTGCTAACCACTGGCAAATGTGAACATGCTATAAAATATAAAAATATATTTCAGCCAAAGCCATTATCAGGTATATATTTGTTTGGATTTGACTAAGAACCTCTAATTTGTTCATGTGTACTTGGCATCTTTATGTTCTTTGTGGTGATTATGCTTGCAATGAATATATTACATGCTTGCTGGTCAACTAAAGCTCTAAATGTGGTAGAGGAGGAAAGGAGAGGGGTGAGGTGGAAAGAAGTCCTATTTCACTTCTGTTGGAGTGAGAATGATCCTCCATAAACGCTTGGAGAAAACTCTTCCAATGGTCACTTGCCCATCCTCCCACCTGACCTGCCCAACACTAAACATATTTTCGAGTAGGTTGTGTATTCTCTTTCATATCATCACATAAGAGAATCTACCCTTGCACGTAATTGGCCACAAGCCTCAGAATAAAAGTATGTTATCTGGCTGTTAACCAACACAAAGCTCAAGAAAACCACCGTCTCTGATATTCCAACACAATGGCGTTCTTCAGTCTGGAAATCCACACGACCCATAGAGACAGAATAGGTGTAGATGGTGTATAATCTTGAGATTATTGTTCTGTTTTGTTTGTCCATTCATTTAGACAAAGACAGCCAGAACAACATCATATTTCCTCCCCAAAGGATATCACAGAAAATTTTTCATGAAACCCCCATTTATTCACTTTCCCCAAATTTTAATCACCTCTTTCACATATGTCATCTCGTATTTATCTCATGACATGTTGTAAAATAGGAAAGGTGAGAACTATGGAATTATTATTTTCATTGTACAGAATAAAAGGTAAAATTTCATAGCAGGACCACTTAATTTAGCTCTCTATCCATGCCTACCTTTCAGTATCTCAGTGAACCACATTGTATGCATACTTTTCAGTGCCCAGGAAATGGACATATGCAATGAATAAAGAACTCTGAATGTAAGTGCACCCGTATCCTGGGTTGAAATTGGATTTCGTTCCATCAAGGAAATAAAACAAGCCAAACCAAAACAAAGAAGCAGATCCTTTTCCTAAAAGTCATTTACTCATTCATATATTCAGTAATTATTTGAGTCTGTACTAAATTCTAAGTGCTATCTTTGACACTGTTTACTTCAGAGAGTGAGATAATATGTAAAAGTACGTATCACAAGGCCTGATGTGTGGGAGGTAACCAATAACATGAATTTTCCTTCCTTCTCAAATTTTTATCCTTGAACTAATCAATCAAAACCAATATGCAATCTAAAGAAAGTGATTTGCTTCCAATCCAGTGTCATTTCTTTAATCCCTCCCTCTACGTAGTTATATACCATTAGGGATGAGCTATTAAGCTAGGGAGAATAAAAAACACTAGGCAGAATCATGGCTTGTGACTCTTGGCTTGCCATTTTGTGTTGTAAAAGAGGAAAAGTCAGTCAAGTGTTCTAGTATTAGTATGCTTTATCTGTGAACACACACACACACACACACACACACACACACACATACTTTGGGGAGCCTGTGTTCTTAATCTAAGCAATAGCTTTGTGATTGAAATTAAGCATTTATTATCTTCTCTGGTTGTTTGAATGTAACTTTTATTCACATAAATTTATATAAATAATTTATATAAGTAAACATAACCCTGAAGCCAACACTTTCTGTCCCATCTTGCACCCTATTTTCTATTTCTATTTGCTCTCACTCCTACCCCCACCTGAATTGTTGGCTCCCAAGACTAGGTCATCTATGGAGGAGAAACCAATCGGAGGAATCATCAGTTTTTACCTTTCAGTGGTTTTCATGACCTATGCTAATTGCCACCACCATACTGACTATGTGGCAATACACACGAATCCCTCAGACATCCAGAGTCAACAGATCCTTGTATAAACACAGACTTAGAAGTAGTTCCAGGTCCAAGATATTTAAAGAACTCATCTCTGACCTCTACTGGTCATCTTATTAAAATACATCTACCCTTCTTTCAGAAGCACTTTCACATTTTTCATTCACTCATTTACCAAATACTTTTTAGCACCTATGATGTACCAGGCACTGTTTAAGGAGTTACAGTAAACAAAAAAGACCAAAAAAACCCCACTTCCTTATTAAAATTCAGCTGGGGAGACATTTAAATGATATGTATTATACATAATTTAATTGTAGAGCATTTTGGAAGGTAACGAGTGCTTTCAAAAAAAGAAAAGATAAGTCAAGATAAAGGGAATCCAAAGCATTGAGGCAGAGCCAGAGAAGCAGGTTGCAGAATTAAATTGGACGCTCAGAGTAAGTGTCAGAGAGTAGAAGTAAGCAGACTTAAAGGAGGTAAGAACCTCAGCAACTTAAGATCTAACACATAAGTTCTCAAATTAGTTAAATGAAACATCACCCCAGGAACAGTGTTCTTTTTCACAGAGTTTCCGAGATTTTGAAGTCACTCAGACTTGTGTTTAAACCCTGCATCAGTCAGCTTTGACCACAGCAACCGAATTCTCAGCGGCTTACAAAACAAATATTTATTTTTTGCTCGCGTTTTATGAGGGCTACAGGTTAACTGTGGGTCAACTTTGACTCTGATGAGCCAGCTCATCTGGCTTCAGCTCAGCTATATGTGTCATCTCGTTCCAGGACCCACACTTGAAGAAACAGTCTCTAAGGCTTGTTGTTTTCATGAAGGAGGTCAGGCTGAAGTGTACCTAATCAAACCACAAAAGTCAAAGCTTCTGCTCACGTGTGGCACATATTGAGTTCATCCACATTCCATTGAGCAAAGAAAGTTGAACTGGACAAGCCCAAAGTCAATGGGGGCAGGGTAGTATATATCTGGCCTGTGCATAGAAGTATGGCAAGGGCAAAGAGGGAATGAATAAAATTGTGAACAAATAATACAACATAATTTTAATGAGCTCCTCAACATCTCTGAATCGTACCTTGTCCATCTGTGAAACAGAAATAAGGACAGACTTCCTATAAAGAACAAATGAGATATTTATAAATGTATTTATCATAATAACTGGATTATAATAAAGGATCGGTTATTATTTTTTTTGTCTTCTTCCAAAGGAAGCATCATCACTCTGTCTCAATTCCTTTGGAGGCTAAAGAGGCCATGAGGATGTGTTAGAAAATTGAGGAGCATGAGATTCAAGAAATAGGAATTCAGTTCTTCCTCTAAATCCTGAATGAATTACTAATCAATAAAATGAGGCAGCTGTCTAAATGATCTTTAAATTTTCTTTCCAGTCTCAAGATCTGCAAATATGAACCTTGTACAGGAGGTTCTTGTTTTTTGCTATAGCCACTGCTTAGTTTTAGCACAAGGTGGCGCTAGACAACAACTTAATGAAAGAATATAAAGGCTTTTTTGTGAAGACTGGAGAGTTCTAGACTATTACTATTTTCTTCTTACAGACTATTATAAAACAGAACTCTTGTATCTGATAGTTCCCCCAGAAAGCATCATTTTGAGGAAATTGCATCCAAAAACAAAATGAACACTCTAGTTCTAGTACCATGTACTTTAGGAGAGGACCCCAGGAAACTAGTGACTTAACTGAGCAATTTCTAGGGTTCAACATTAGAATTTGGGATCTTCTTTCTTTTTTAGCAGAAGGATCAGATAATTGGAGCTGTGATCTAGGATGATACATCTAGTATCCCAGTTATGGGAGAAAGGAGTGTCTGGTAAGAGGGAGAATTGTTTAGGGGACTCTTAATAACAGACCAGAATCCACATACTAGGGTCCAAAACAGAGTAGTAGGTGTGAGCATAGACATGTTAAGAGGCTGCAATAATAGGATCTTTAGAACTTGGCAACTATTTTGATAAAGAAGCTTCAAGTAGGATAAGTAATTCTGAGAGGTGACTCTTAGAAAACTAGGTAAATGTTAGGGCCACGGACAGAAAGTGTCAGAATGACTTTGAGTTGTCAGTATTGTTATTATTCCTGTACCTCTCATATAAACTGAGAAGAAACCATGAGTGTTTCTGCCCTCGTAGGTACTGAGGTTACCCTCTCGTGCACAAACGCTCGTCCTAAAAGGGCCAGACTTGCCTGCTAGACTTGCCTGCTATTGGAGAATATTGAAACACTCCAACAAGATAATTGGCCTTTTCTCAAAAAATATTTTTTTACACATTTTATTGGTGGTTATTTAAAACCTTGAGGCATTTCTCTATTGATAATGGGGAAGACTATAGGATGCCTGGGTGGCTCAGTCAGTTAAGTGTCTGACTTCAGCTTAGGTTATGAGTTCAAGCCACCATTGAGTTCGAGCCTGGCATTGGGCTCTGTGCTGACAGGTCAGAGCCTGGAGCCTGCTTCGGATTCTGTGTCTCCCTCTCTCTCTCTGTCTGCCCCTCTTCTGCTCACACTCTGTCTCTTTTTCTCAAATATAAATAAACGTTAATAAAATCTAAAAAAAAAAAAAAAAAAAGATAATGGGGAAGACTATACCTATCAGGCAGGGGGTATATGGAAAAATCTCTGTATCTTTCAGTCAATTCTGCTGTGAACCTAAACCTGCTCTAAAAAATGAAATCTATTTTTTAAAACCCTAGAGGATTCTGGAAAGACAGTGAGGCAGGAAGCACTAAGAATCTGTCTCCTCCACTAGGCAACAATTTCATTGGTGGAACTAGTGTTATGTAACTATTTTTGGAACTCTGGACAGTTTACTGAAGGCTTGCAATGTTGGGGGCAAGACTTGGAACATTTATTGTGGTCTCAGTTGGGGGGTCTTAGCACAGTAGCAGCTACCCATTCCCCACCTCCAGCCATGAGGCAGGCAGCTGTGCACATGCTCCTAAAGCAGCTTGCACACAGCTTGCAGGAGCTAGGGTAGGCAAAAAGGACCCAATCTTCCAAATATCAGAGATCTGTGCTCTGATCACTGGTTGCTGTTTCTGATCACAGAGGTGCAGACAAAGAGGCAGGCAGCCATTGTTGTTGCACCTCCCTCCATTAAGCACATCTCTCCCCATCTGGGTGAAATGACATCCAGGAGATTTAAAAGGCTAGCACCTTTTCTGTACCCCTTTCATTTTCCTTTTCCCCTTCCTAGTAGTCAGACATTAAAGACCAGACCATTAAAATACAGCTGTATATATAGGGAAAATCAGAAAGTAACCAGGCACCGAGGGTAAGGCTTAGCGAAGATCTAAGCCTTTAAGTTTATACTTTGACACAGAGACTGTCTATACAATCAAAAACAAAAACAACAATAAAAACAACAACAGCAACAAAAATAAAAACAGCAAACTCTGGGAAAGGGGGAGAATCTGATTTCCAGAGTTACCACATTATTAGAGTCAAATGTTGTTTTCAACAACAACAAAAAAATCATAAGGCATACAAAGAAAGAGGCAATTATGGCTTATTCAAAGCAAAAAGAATAGATCAACAGAAACTGACCCTGAAAAAAAAAATCTGATAGCATAAATACCAGACAAAAACTTTAAAAAAGCTATCTTAAAGATGTTCAGAGAACTGAAGGAAGATGTGGAGGAAGTAAACAATGTATGAACTAAATGGAAATATCAATAAGGAAATAGGAAACTTAAAAAAAAAAGCAAAAAGAAATTCTAGAGATGAAAAGTACAACAAATGAAATAAAAAATTCACTGGAGGAATTCAAAGGCAGATTTGAACAGGTAGAAGAAAGAGAGTGAATTTGAACAAAAGACAATGGAAATTATTGAGTCTGAGGAACAGAAAGGAAAAAGATTGAAGAAAAGTGAACAGAACCTATGGGGCCCGTGGGACACTATCAAGTAGATGAATATACACATGGTGGGAGTCTCAGAAGAAAAGAGAGAGACAGGGCAGAAAGAATATTTGAAGAAAATAATGGTTGAAAACTTCCCAAACTTGATGGAAGATGGGACTATAAACATCAGAGTATCAGTGAATTCCAAGATGAACTCAAAGAGATTCACAACAACATACATTATCATCAGACAGACATTCCAAGATATACAAAAGCTGAGGGAATTTGTTACCACTGGACCTGCTCTGGAAGAAGTGATTAAGGGAGTCCTGCAAGGTGAAATGGAAGAACACTTGAAGCCATAACAATAACTCAAGGGTACGGAGAAAGAAAGACCTCAGTAAAGGTAAATGCATGATAATTAAAAAGCTAGTATCACTGTAATAATGGTTTGTAATTGTACTTTTTGTTTTCTACGTGATTTAAGAAACTAATACGGTTAAAGAAGAAAAATTATTAGTCTAAAAGTTAGTATTATTGTAAATTTGGTTTGTAGCTCCAAAGCTTGCTTTTCACTTTTTTTTTTTTTTTTTGAGAGAGAGAGAGAGAGAGAGCATGCAAGCAGGAGGGCGGGGGGGGGGGGGGGGGGGGGGGGGGAGAGAGACAGAATCTTAAGCAGGCTCCATGCTAAGCACAGAGCCTGGTGTGGGGCTCAATCTCAATACTGTGAGATCATGACCTGAGTTGAAATCAAGAGTCAGACACTTAACCAACTGAGCCACCCAGGCACCCCCATCTTTTTACATTTTTTAAGAGACTAATACATTTAAAAAAAGTATTAGTTTATATTTTGGGGCATACAATATACAAAGATATAATTTTTAAGACCTCATGAGCTGAAAGTGTGGGATGGAGCTATATAGCAGGGCAGAGTTTTTATACATTATTAAAGTTAGGCTGGTATAAATTCAAGTTATAGTGTTACAATTTTAGGACATTAACCATGTCCTTTGTTACCACATAGAAAATAGCTAAAGTATATTAAGAAAAGGAAATGAGGAAAGAATTTAAACATCTTACTACAAAAAATCAACTAAACATGAAAGAAGACAGTAATGTCAGAAATGAGGGATAACAAATCTATGAGGCATTTAGAAAACAAATAGCATAATGACAGAAGTAAACCTCCCAATCAGTAGTTACTTTAAATGTAAATAGACTGAACTCTCCAATCAAAAGACAGAGATTGGCAGAATCCAATTCAACAATCTAACTATATGTTGCCTACAAAAGACTTGCTTTAGATCTATATACAAATAGATTAAAAGTGAAGGATGAAAAAAAGATATTCTATGCAAATAGTAACTAACATTGAGCACAAGTGGATACACTATTTAGACAAAATAGACTTTAAATTGAAAACGTTTACAAGAAGTCAAAGAAGTGCATTATCGATTAATAAAAGTTTCAGTATAGCAAGAAGATATAAACATTTGTGTACCTAATGACAGACCATCAAAATATATAAAGTAAGGGGCGCCTGGGTGGCTCAGTCGGTTAGGCGGCCGACTTCGGCTCAGGTCATGATCTCATGGTCCGTGAGTTCGAGCCCCGCGTCGGGCTCTGTGCTGACAGCTCGGAGCCTGGAGCCTGTTTCGGATTCTGTGTCTCCCTCTCTCTCTGACCCTTCCCCCGTTCATGCTCTGTCTCTCTCTGTCTCAAAAATAAATAAATGTTAAAAAAAAATAGAAATCAGTGGTCAATAAACCAGATCAGAAATAAAAGCTCCCCACCAAGAGACAGCACAAAGTGATTAAAAAAAAAAAAAAAAAAAAAAAAAAAAAAAAAATATATATATATATATATATATGTATATATATATATATATACATATATATATATATAAAGTAAAAACTGACAAAATTGAAGGGAAAATATGACAGTTCTACAATACTACAATACTGGTTGGAAATTTTAACATACATTACCATAATAACAAACAGATCAACTAGACAGATGATAAGTAAGGAAATAAACACTTAACACAATAGACCAACTATATCTAACAGACACACTGAACACTTTTACCCAACAACAGCATACCACATTCTTCTCAAGTGCAAATGGGATATTTCACAGGATAGATCATATCTTAGGCCACAAATTAAGTCTTGATAGATTTTGAAAGGTAGATATCAATCAAAGTATCCTCTCTAACCACAACAGATAAAAGTTAGAAATCAATAACAGAAGGAAAACTGGAAAATTCATAAAACTATAGAAATTAAATAATATACTTTTAAACAACCAATGAGTCAAAGAAGAAGTTACAAGGAAAATTTGAAAATCCTTAGAAACTGATGAAAACAAAAACAAAACATGCCATAACATACGGCATGCAGAGAAAGTGGTGCTAATGGGGAAATCTTCAGCTATAAATACTTACATTAAAAACAAAAAAGACCTCAAATCAACAACCTAACTTTATAATTTAAGGAACTAGAAAAAGAAGAAAAAACTAGATTGAAAGCTAGCAGAAGCAAGAAAATAATAAAGATTAGAGCAGGGATAAACAAATAGAGAAAATCAATAAAACAAAAAGTTGGTTCTTCAAAAAGATCAACAAAATTGACAAACTTTTAGTTACTTGGACTAAGAAAAAAATAAAGAAGAATCAAATTACTGAAGTCAGAAGTGAAAATGGAGACATCACTACTGATTCCACAGAAATAAAAGATATGAGAGTACTATGAACAATTATATGCCAATATATTGGACCTAGATGAAATGGACAATTTCCTGGAAACGCAAAACCAACCAAGACTAAGTCACAAAGAAATAGAAAACGTGAATAGACCTATAACTAGCAAAGAGATTGAATTATCAATAAAAGAATCTCCTGACAAACAGAAGTCCTGGACCCAATTGCGTTACTGGTAAACTCTACCAAACATTTAAAGAACTAATACCAATCTGTCTTAAAGTTTTTCAAAAAATTAAAGACAAGGAAACACTTTTTAACTCGTTCTATAAAGCCAGAATTATCCTCATACCAAAATCAGACAAAGACACTAAAAGAAAATTACGAACTAATATCCCTTGTGAACACTGATACAAAAAATCCTCAATAAAACACTAGCAAATCAAATTCACCAGTTTACTAACAGGATTATGCATCACGACTAAGGGGATTTATTCCTGGAATGCAAGGATTATTTAACATACAAAAAAACAATCAGTGTAATACATTACATTAACAAAATAAAGGGGGAAACATGATCATCTCAATTGAGGCAAAAAAAGTACCTGACAAAAATTTAACAGCCTTTCATGGTAAAAACACCAGAAACAAAGCAAAACAAAACAAAACAAAACAAAACAACTAGAAATAGAAAGAAAATACTTCACCACATTAAAAACCATATATGAAAAACCCAGGGCAAACATTATACTCAATGATGAAAGACTGAAAGCTTTTCCTCTAAGATCAAGAAAAAGGCAGGGATACCTGGTTTCACCACCTCTACTCTACATAATACTTAAAGTTCTAGTCAGAACTTTAGTTTTAGGCAAGAAAAATAAATAAAAAGCATCCAAATTGGAAGAGAAGTAAAATTACCTCTGACATGATCTTATATGTAGAAAACTAACGTTTACACACACACACACACACACACACACACACACACAAAGAAAAAGACTATTAGAATGCATAAACTCAGCAAAATAGCAGGATCCAAAGACAACACACTAAAATTAGTTGCAGTTCTATACACTAGCAGTGAATAACCAAACAGGATATTACAAAACAATTGTCCTTATAATAGCATGAAAAGGAATAAAATACTTTGGAATTAACTTAAACAAGGAAGGGGAAGTCCTGTATAATGAAAAATATATAATATTGTTGAAAGAAACTAAAGAAGACAAATAAATAGAAACACATTCCATATTCATGGATTGGAAGACCTAATATTGTTAAAATATCAATACTACCCAAAGCAATCTACGGATTAAATGTGATTCCTATCAAAATCTCAATGACATTTTTTTTTGCAGAAATAGAAAAACCCATTCTAAAATTCAGATAGAACCTCAAGAGACCTCAAATAGCCAAAACAATCTTGAAAAAGAAGAACAAAACTGGAGGACTCACACTTCCCGAATTCAAAACTTATGACAAAGCTACAGCAATCAAAACAGTATGGTATTATCAGGAAGACAGACATATATGCCAATGGAATAGAATAAAGAAGCCAGAAAAAACCCTTGCGCATGTGGTCAATTGATTTTTGATAAGGGTGCCAAGACCATTCAATGGAAAAAGACAGACTTTTCAACAAATGGTGCTGGGAAAACTGAATAACCACATGCAAAAGAATGAAGTTGGATCACTACCTAACACTAAATATAAAAATTAACTCAAAATGGATTAAAGACCTAAATGGAAGACCTAAAACAATACAACTCTGTGAAGAAAACAGTTAAAAGCTTCACAGTATTAGATTTGGCAATGATTTCTTAAAAGTGATACCATACCAGGCTTCATGAAACCTAAACAGTTTTGTGCATCAAAAGACACCATCAACAGAGTAAAAAGGTAACTCACAGAATGGGAGAAAATATTTGCAAATCATATATCTGATTATATCTACATTAATGTCCAGAACGTATAGAGAACTCCTAAAACTCAACAACATAGAAAACAACCCAATCAAAAATTGGCAGAGGACTTGAATAGACATTTCTCCAAAGATATACAAATGGGCAATAAGCACATGAAAAGATATTCAACATCACTAATCATTAGGGAAATGCAAATCAAAACTACAGTGAAATACCACCTCATACCCATTAAGGTGACTATGATGGAAGAAAAAAAAACTGTTGGTGAGGATGTAGAGAAATTGAAACCTCTGTGCTCTGTTGGTGGGAATATGAGATGGGACAGCCATTCTGGTAAACAGTATAGTTTCCTCAAAAAATTAAGTGTAGAATTATCATACGATCCAACGATTCTACTTTCAGGTGTATACCTAAGAAAATTGAAAGCAGGGTCTCAAAGAAATATTTTATACCCATGTTCATAGCAGCATTACTCACAACAGATAAAACAAAGAGTCCATCGACAAATGAATGGACAAGCAAAATGTGATACACATATACATGGAATATTATTCAGCTTTAAAAAATGAAGGAAATTTTGGGCGCCTGCGTGGTTCAGTTGGTTAAGCATCTGGCTCTTGTTTCAGCTCAGGTCGTGACCTCACAGTTTGTGAGATTGAGCCCCACGTCAGGTTCTACATTGCCTGCTTGAGATTCTCTCTCTCCTTCTCTCTCTGTGCCCCTCTCCCACTTGTGTTCTCTCTCTCTCAAAAATAAATAAGTAAACATTTTAAAAAATGAAGGAAATTCTACAATATGCTACAACACGCATGAACCTTGAAGATATTATGCTAAAATAAGACAGTCACAAAAAGGCAAATAGTGTATGATGTGACTTATATGAGGTTCTTAGATTGGTCAAATTCATAGAAATAGAAAGTACAATCATGGTTGCCAAGGAGTGGGGGGAAACCTCCCACAGTTACTGTTTAATGGGTATAAAGTTTCAGTTTTATAAGATGAAAAAAGTTATGAAGATGGATGGTGGAGATAGTTGCACTTTAAGAATATATTTAATATCGCTGAACTGTACCCTTAAAAATGGTTAAGGTGGTAAATTGTATGTTATATGTACTTTAATACACCAAAAACAAAATGGAAAAAAAAAAATGGGGCAGTAAAATCCAACAAAGAAGAATGAACAAACTCTGTGGCAATTCTCTAGCTTCTTGTATGTTAATATGGCAGCATGGTATAGAAAAGAGCAGTGGTTTGGGGGTTAGAGAGACTGGGTTTAAATCCTAAAGTCCAGGACTACAGTACTATCACTTCCATTCTGTGTAATATTGGCTAGAAGAGAACATGTCCATTTAGGCTTCTAAGGTACTCTATTATCTTCAACAAGTTGCTTAATCTCTCTGAGTCTCAATCCCATTCATAACATAGGAGAAATAGTATCAATCTCAGAGATTTGTCAATAAAGGTATTGTGGCTACAGAGTCAGTAGTCAGTAAATGTCCATTCTCTTTCCCTTTAAAGACAAAGCTGTTAGGATTTTCTTATGTGAATTCTGTCAGACGAATTCAGTATCAGTACAGAGACATATAATGGCCTTCGTAATCTGTAGCCACTTTGTATAAGAAGTGCTGAGCTCTCGTGATACAAGATACCAAAAAATTAAATCTATTGAGTTGGCCTAGAGCTCGAGGCTTAAAATATTCACTGGTCCACAGTAAATAAAGAGGAAGAAGGAGTTACACAATGCATCTGTGTTCTAATTACTCAATCTCTACCCAACTGAAACTTTGCTTCATAAGGGACTAGCCATAGCCCCTGAGAGCAATAAACATCCTGAATTGCAAACCCCATTTTGTCACCTCACAGAACCCTTTAAATCTCAGTTTTAGTGAATGTATCTCTTACCCTATTTATGAAATGAATATTTTGAGAGAATTTTTACAATAGTCGTCATTATTAGTCCTTCAGCCGACTCTCCAATAGGGAAGAAAAAGAAATTAATGTGCAACGTTAATATTTCTATTTTGCATTGAAAGGGAAGACAGTCTGCTCTTTTCAAGGGATACAGGACAATTTCTGGGATGTAAGACTAACAGATATTTTCCAGAGTTGGGTCATTGCTGCCTCCATCTCATTTTGGAGACAGGCAAAAGTTATTCATCACCAAAAGACCAATGGGCAAATGCCCTACAGCAAACAAGTGTGCAGTAACCACCAAGGGGGTGCACAGGGTCAACCATTTACTGCCTAGGAGAGAGACAACCAAGCAAGAGTACTTGAAGGGTTGGTGCTCCAGCTTTATAAGAGCCAGAGATGACAATGTTGGGCAAGTCATAGAAGCATACATTCTCTTTGATAGAAAGAAATGGGCAAAGCTCCACACTCTCCCACAGCTACTGTGAGCACAGCTGACAGAAAGAAGTACCCTTCTAGTTCTGCGCTTTTGAAAAAATTTTTTTCAACGTTTTTTATTTATTTTTGGGACAGAGAGAGACAGAGCATGAACGGGGGAGGGGCAGAGAGAGAGGGAGACACAGAATCTGAAACAGGCTCCAGGCTCCGAGCCATCAGCCCAGAGCCTGATGCGGGGCTTGAACTCACGGACCGCAAGATCGTGACCTGGCTGAAGTCGGACGCTTAACCGACTGCGCCACCCAGGCGCCCCTAGTTCTGCGCTTTTGGATGAGAACACTCTACGTTCTCTTCATTTGACCCAATTACCTTCCCTTTCAAATTACTTTGTCCCTTGTATTTGATCACATGAGGGGGTCCGGGTAGGAACAGTGTTTGATAGTGTAGTCTTTCCTTTCCCACCCCTTGTTGAAAGACCTTCAGTACATGATCATGCAGCCTCACCATGGCCCACCCTCTTGAGATGAAGAGAACAGCAAGGCCCACAAGAAGCTGTAAGTTTGCTACTTGGTGAAACTATATAGTTACAGTGTATTCAGTGAAACTACATGGTCACAGATAATGTGACTTGTTTCCTAAGGTTCAGGGCTGTGAGACACTAGAATGCATTACAGAGAACATAATTTAGAATTATCCTCTGCTGATTTTAAAGAAGTAAGGAGATAACTTTTGGGGATGGTTTGTGTTGAATAGAGAGAGAGGCACAGATGTTCAGGAAGGCGGCTTAAGGCTTCATGAGTGAAGCCTACGTGATGGCAATATGGGGGAGTGGTCACAGTGTTCTAAGGTCTCATACTCAGCTCTGCAGGTCCAAAGAGTGGATTTTGTCTGCAGTTCTAGGAAATTAGGTTGCAGAACTAACTTATGCTAACGAAACCCTCAAAAGATTGACATATCAAATAAAACACAAATTTATTTCTTTGTAACAGGTATATAATACATCTCTCCAGTGACCTCCAAACTTGTTGCCTCAATCCTGCCCATTATTAAGGGCAGAGAGACCAAATTCATAATCAGAATGTTACTTGTTGAACACACATTTCTAAACTAGTTGGATATCCAACAAATGAGTTGGATAAACTTAAGGAGTGTTTCATCTGGGTATTAGAAAAGCCTTCTGAGGGGAATGTGCTTTCCAGGTGATCTGAACACTGGCAGCCTCCAGGAAAAGTGCTTCTCTCTCCTGGAAAATGTGAAATGATGGGCAACAAATTTTCACTGCCTAGTCTCCCCTTTTCTAAATAAATGCAGATGATCTATCTACCACCCCTCTAGCCACATCAATCCCAGTTTTCCTCAAATGGAGCACAAGCCAATTCCCACTGCTTTGTTTTCTGTTCAGCTATTTTCCTGAACCTGTATCTGGCTCATCTTGACTCTCCCGTCTTTTCAGTCTTCCATTACCAGCTCTTAGGGAGGGTCACTGATGGTCTGTCTCTTCAATTATGTGTTGGTTCTTATTACTTCCTCTGACAGAATGATTTTCAGGTTTGGGGGGCACTTTGATGTACATGCGACAAGCTCCTACAGCCTGCCTGGAGGCAGGAAGATGCCTCCCATAGGCTTGTTCAGCACCATTTATTGTGTTCCTCTGTGGAATGTGTTTGTAATGTGTTTTGTTTATTTTGCCTGCGCACATTCCCGCCTTCCTAGAGGAAGCGATGAATAAACCACCCTGCCTTTTCCCCCAAGAAACTAATTTTTTCACCTTAGGTGGGCCATCTGTTTCTCCTAACACAGCTCTGCTTTGACTTGAATTGAATACATCTTGTCCCAGGCATTTTGCCAGCTGTAGGCTCCAGGAAATGGAGCAACTAAAAGTGGTTTCCTTGTGATGTCACAGGTTGTTTCTTTTCTTTTCTTTTTTTTTTTTTTTTTTGAAATGCAACTTATGGAATTAACTTAAAGGAAATTGTGCATCACTGTTCATAGGAGTGGTTCACAGAGTGGCAGGAATCCCAAAGTAACAGCCGAACTATTTATGAATTTCCTAAGAATTAATCCTGTTGAGGCATGAGGGTACATCTGGCAGTGGGCCTAATAAATGGAGGGGAAGAGTGAGTATTTGCTTTGGAGCCAAAACAGACCCCTAAGCTAAGGGTTCCCAACCTTGGATGCAGACCCAATTGACCTACGGAGTTTTCGGTCTTCGTGCCTTCGTCTCACACAACTGGCTGCTTCTGACGCACAGCCATGTTGAGAACAATTCTCCTAAACTACTGAGAATCAAAGATCTCTTCTCAAGCTCTCAAGCTATTGGGGGAAATTTTACCCAGGACAAAAAGAGTGTCAACATCCACAGGCTGCACAACAAATGATTAACAACCTACAGAGTAAGACAAAAAGCATTTGTAAAGCATATATTTGCTAAGGGGTTAATATCTAAAATATATAAAGAACTCATACAACTCAATAGCGAAACAAAACAAACAAACGAAAGATAAATAATCCAATTAAAAAAAATGGGCAAAGTTCTATTTTTAGTTCCATAAAAATAGGACTACCATATGATCCAGCCATTCCATTTCTGGGCATATATGGCAAGGGAATGAAAAGAGAATGGCAAAGAGATATCTGCATCCCCATATTTATAGCAGCAGTATTTACAATAGTCAAGACATAGAACAATGTCATTATGCACATTGTGGTAATTGGGGTAATTTTTTTTAAATTGGGGTAATTCTTAAATATTTTTACTTATATACTGATTTATTGAGTTAAATTAAGTTTATTTATAAGACTTACAGTTGTTAAATATGTTACATATCATCCTTAGATTGGGCAATGTGGACTTGGGGCAATAGTGATTCAACTGGTCCAATGGCTTCATTGGACCCTTGCCCCAATCCCAGGTTGGTTTGACTTGGGTAAATATGGATTTCACTTGATTTAGAAATAAAATGTTATTTTCAATTTGTTTTAGAGAATTGGGCCTACTGAACCTAGTCAAGATTTCCCAGTCATTACTATTCTCATACTTCCTGAATTTTTAGAAGGATCTATTCTGCAGCCGCAAGGTGTAAGCTATGCAAAAGAGAAAAAAGAAAAAGAGAAAGAAAAAAGAAAAAGGCTACTTAAATTTTCAGTAAATTTGCTAGTGAAGGCCAGAAGTTCATTCATTCAACAAATAGCTGAACAAATTACTGAAAACCTACATGGTGCCAAACAAAGTTCTAGGCACTGAGGATACTTAACACAGTGAGATGAAAATCCTTACTCATGGAGCCAACAAGTGATTGCAGGTGGTGATCATTATTCAAAGGCAAAGGATAGATGGAGTCAAGGAGAAAGCTGTGGATATGATTTCAGCACCCTCTCCCTGTGCACTCTGCTCTCCTCGAGTTAGAGTTACTAGAATATTGTCATTGACACCACAGAACTGTTAAGCGATTATATGAGTGGGTGCCATTTCCTGCTCCTTTGTCATGATTTAGTAGAGAAAATTCTACCATTCGAGCAGCATTTTCCAACAAGTGTTCCTTGGAATCTAGTCCCTCGAGGTGCCTAGTTTAGGGGAAAAAATGTTTGGTGGTTAAATAAATTTGGCAAACACTTCATCTTTTGGAGATTCCCAATAAACTAACAAAATATAATCTGTATGACCTCCACCAGTTTGGATTCCAAATTTGGGCGTCTTCTTTTTTTTTTCCCCACAGAATTTTTTTTTCCAATATATGAAATTTATTGTCAAACTGGTTTCCATACAACACCCAGTCCTCATCCCAAAAGGTGCCCTCCTCAATACCCATCACCCACTCTCCCCTCCCTCCCATCCCCCATCAACCCTCAGTTTGTTCTCAGTTTTTAAGAGTCTCTTATGCTTTGGCTCTCTCCCACTCTAACCTCTTTTTTTTGTCCTTCCCCTCCCCCGTGGGTTTCTGTTAAGTTTCTCAGGATCCACATAAGAGTGAAACCATATGGTATCTGTCTTTCTCTGTATGGCTTATTTCACTTAGCATCACATTCTCCAGTTCCATCCATGTTGCTACAAAGGGCCATATTTCATTCTTTCTCATTGCCACGTAGTATTCCATTGTGTATATAAACCACAATTTCTTTATCCATTCATCAGTTGATGGACATTTAGGCTCTTTCCATAATTTGGCTATTGTTGAAAGTGCTGCTATAAACATTGGGGTACAAGTGCCCCTATGCATCAGTACTCCTGTATCCCTTGGGTAAATTCCTAGCAGTGCTATTGCTGGGTCATAGGGTAGGTCTATTTTTAATTTTTTGAGGAACCTCCACACTGTTTTCCAGAGTGGCTGCACCAATTTGCATTCCCACCAACAGTGCAAGAGGGTTCCCGGGCATCTTCTTTTTCTAATTACTTGCTTAAACCCCCATTCCTCCAGATTGTAGGTAATTCGGTATCTCTCGCTCTCAAGGACTCACCATTCTTCAACTTGTCCAGGAACCCTGGGAAGTTACTTAGTCCAAAGGGAGCAGTATTGTTTCAACATTCCGTGTGGAAAGAACTAATCAGTCCACTTAAAGTTCTGATTTTAATCACTCCTACGTGGTGTTATTGTTGAAAACTGGTTCCTAAGTTTCCAATGAGTCCCTGGCTTGCTATAAGGGTGTCCTTTAAGCTGAAGAACCCTGTAGAGGCAGCAGGGTAGCACTGAGGACGTGGGTTCGCAAGATGACAGCTTATTGGCTTTATACTCATATAATCAGCCACTGTTCTCTAGACCCGACAGCTTTGCCAAAGTGGCCAGGTATAATTGGGTTTCTAACCACAGCTACACACTGTATCTAAACATGCTGTCCCTAAATACACTGTCCCTACAAACCTCTAGGCCCTGGTGTTGAGCCTAAGTCACTATGCCAGACTCCCTCTTTCTTCTTGAGGTAACTTCAACGTGTTCTATTGCCATGGGATCTCTGTTAGGGCTTTCTCAGCCCTTCAGAAAGCTCTAATCTCCAAAAGGTAGGGGATAGGGTCTTGATCCCTTTCTTTCTGGAGGATCTTTGGCCCCAGGTAAGTTTAATTTGGCATATCACGGGGAAAGTGGGAAGAACAATCTTTGTTAATTTCCTTTCCCCAGAGACATGTATATCAACTCACTTCATGTTGGCATAATTAAGATTATTCAGGGAACTATAAAGAAGATCCAGGAAGTAAATGTCTTGTTCTATCTTGCCACTTCTCCAGATAAACAAACAAAGTTTCAAATCACTATGAATGTTTCTGGAAAGTTGGAACACTTAAAAATTATTGATTATAATTTGTCCTTATTTGAGAGGTAGCTAAAACATGGGAGTATATAGAGCATGTCATTTATAAAGTTTCATGGGAATAAAGGATAGAAAAAGATTCTAGGATATGGAGGCACTAAGGATCTGAAGGGCCCCCTGTTAAATGGGGGAGAGAAAGAGAAGGATTTTCCTTGCTTTATTTTTTGTAATGAAAAGGTGCGAAGTACCTGTGTGGCTCAGTCAGTTAAGCATGCGGCTCTTGATTTCAGCTCAGTTCATGATCTCAGGGTCGTGGGATCGAGCCTCATGTTGTGCTCTGCACTGGGCATGGACCTTGCTTAAGATTCTCCCTCTCTTTCCCTCTGCCCCTCTCCCCTGCTCATGCTCTCTCTCTAAAATAATAGTAATAATAATAATAGTAGTAGTAGTAGTAGTAATGGGGGCTAGTGTATCTACAGAAGCCCCCAAGCAATGCATCATAAGGTATGTTCTACTTCAGAGAGAATCTGATTCCCAAAAATTCTCTTCTGAATTTCTTCCACTGAACTAAAGCCCTAAAATCCTCCAGGCTTCTTGGTAAACCAGTCCTCATCTCTCAGTGAGTCAAGTTCCTAACAGAAAAATCTCAGAACCTTTGGTCAGGGAATGCCAGCATTTGCCAACATGGCTTTAGACTCACTAATTTTCTGATACTAAAAAGATCATAATTCCTATGGAGAGGAGAAATATATTGAACCAATATATTCCTTTTTAAATGTTTATTTATTTTTGAGAGACAGGGAGAGAGAGAGAGAGAGGTAGAGAGAGAGAGAGAGAGAGACAGAGAGAGAGAGAGAGAGAGAGAGAACACAAGCAGGGGAGGGGCAGAGAGAGGGAGACACAGAATCTGAAGCAGGCTCCAGGCTCTGAGCTGTCAGCACAGAGCCTGACGTGGGGCTCAAACTCACAAACTGTGAGATCATGACCTGAGCCGAAGTTGGAAGCTTAATGGACTGAGCCACCCAGGTGCCCCAAGCCAGTATATTCTTAAGCCCCTCATTCTCCTAGTACTTGATCTTTTCCAGTTTTTCAAATATTTTACATCAATTAACTTAAGACATAAAATACAACATTCAATGTTAAAGCTTTCTTGATGCCAGGATATTTTATACTTCAGCTTTGCTGGACCAGTCAGCACAAGGATACTGTGGGAAAATATAGTGAAAATTCTATAAGGTGGTAACAATGTGGGGGCAATTTTTTGTTAATTCATCCCCAAAGAAGGAACTCTCTTTGAATACTAGTATTAAAGACAAAGACTAACTTGCAATTTGATAAAAGACAGTGTTATAGAAAGGCTTTTTTTCTTTTCTTTTTTCTTTCTTTCTTTCTTTCTTTCTTTCTTTCTTTCTTTCTTCCTTCCTTCCTTCCTTCCTTCCTTGTAGAATTGTTACCATGTTTTAGACTTTCAGTGAATATATTTGCCTCCCACTCTAATATATAGCCATATCTTATGGAATAACGAGTTATGTTTTAATAGGATTATACTATAGGTAACACATTCATGCATTTAGAGATGAAATATCTAGGGAGAATATTTCCATTGCTTGTTATTGCTTGGCATTTCATGTGTCCTATCTGATAGGTATTCACATAAAGGAAGCTGGTTTTAGTTATCTAATATAGTGGTATATTTATTACTTCAACTTACAAATTCTTGTATTTGGATTTCCAAACATGTAATTTTTAACATGTTTTATTAGTGAGGGAGAAATAAAGGAACAATTTTGCAGCTAATTTAACACCTATAAATGTCCCTGTTTGTGATATGAAAGAAATGGCCTTGTCAGACCACAGGTCCGCTCATATTTCAAAAAACATTAAATGTAAATATTTCTAAAGTGCCCTATATTTAAAGTTCCCTTTATTCCACAAAATATTAATGGGTTTATTGTTTATACTTTATAAAAGATGGTACCTGATTCTGAACAGATTTATTATGTGAAACTGTTCATTATTTTTAAAATAGCTCTATGTGAGAAGCCATATAAAAGCTAGATGATTACAAACCAACAATTACAAACTGAAACATAAATGTTAAAAAGATATTAACTTGTTTCAAAATTTATGTCCAAACAAAACCTGCACACAAATGTATATAGCATCTTTATTCATGATTGCAAAAACTATAAGCAACTAAGATGTCCTTTAACAAGTGAAAGGATAAATGAACTGTGGCATATCTATATAATGGAATATGATTCGGTGATAAAAAGAAATACACCATCAAACCATAAAAATATGAATATGACTTTTAAATACATATTGCTAAGTGAGAGAATCCAATTTATAGAGGCTACATAATATATGGTTCCAATGATATGACAGCCCGGAGAAGGTAAAACTATAGAAATGGTAAAAAGATCAATGGTTGCCAGGGGTTCCACGCAGGGGAAGACTGAGTAAATGAGGCACAGGAGATATTTTAGGGCAGTGAGACTACTCTATATCATAATGTAATAGTGAATACATGATGCTATGTGTTCATCAAAACCCATAAACCTTACAACACAAAAACTGAATCTTAATGCATGCCGACTGAGAAAACACTTGATGAGGGTGTATACCAAAAGGACACAGGATACAGCTGAAAGAGCTCCCAGTGGCCAAAGCTAGAGCTATTAGAACAACAAAAAACTTTAAAAGTAATATTGGATTATAACCCAAAGTATAAAGTAAAGAGCCATGAGTTCATACCGATACAAATAAATAAATAAAGATAAATCTCATGTGCAGAAGAATCCCCAAAAATGTATGTAGATACTCTGTCCTCAAGAAGATGGAATATAACTCCCCCACTCCTTCAGTGTAGACTGAGCATAGTGACTTCCTTCCAAAGAGTGCAGCATGGAGAGAGAGAGAAAAAGAACTTTACAGTGCAGAAACCTGGCAAACACTACCTCAGCCAGCTGACTAAGGCTACTATCAACACTGATAAGTCACATTCATAGTAGGTACCTTTCATATGATGTGATGAAAACAGCACTTTAACTCTATGGTCTTCTTCCCTGAAACATACAACCCAAGTTTAATAATATGATAAATACTAGACAAATGTCAATTGAGGGACATCTATAAAACCAACCAATACTCTTCAAAACTTGTCAAGATCAGGGTACTTTGACTGGCTGTTGGAAAGCATGTGACCTTTAATCTCAGGGTCATGAATTCAAGCCCCACACTGGGTGTAGAGATTACTTTAAAAAAATGTGTTTTTTTGTCAAGATCCTCAGAAACAAAGAAAGTCTAAGTAGCTGTCACAGCCAAGAGAAGCCTAAGGAGATGTCAGGTAATGTGGTGTCCTGGAGAAGATTCTAGAAAAGGATATTAGGGACAAACTTAAAAAAAAAAAAGAATAAAGTATGGATTTTAGTTAGTAGTAATGTATCAATATTGACTAACTGTAACAAATGCACCACAATAATCTGAGATGTGAAATAATAGAGAATACTGGGTGTAAAAACTATTCTAACATTTTAAGTTTATTAAAATAAGATTGAGAATCATACAATTATAGAAAGTGGGAAATAGAAGGAACCATAAAACTTACCAATTAAACCCTTTAATTTACAAGGGGGAAAACTGAGGATGTATAGTGGAACTTAGTAGCCTGCACTTTGGAGAAGTCCTTGAGACAACAGTGGTGGCTAGCTGCTGAACTTCGTTCTCAGGGACACTATAACATTAGTCATAGTATGTGACAGATGATAAGTAATTACTGAATGGTGAATAATTTCCAAAAACCTACCCTCTACCCAAGTGTTGTGTCCATTCAATTTATTTATTTAAAAATTTTTTTTGATGTTTATTTATGTGTGTGAGACAGAGAGACAGAGTGCGAGTGGGGGAGGGGAAGAGAGAAGGAGACACAGAATCTGAAGCAGGCTCCAGGCTCTGAGCTGTCAGCACAGAGCCTGACTTGAGGCTTGAACTTATGGACCACGAGATCATGACCTGGGCCGAAGTCAGATGCTCAAGCTACTAAGCCACCCAGGCGCCCCTTTTCAATTTATTTATTAACCCATTCATTCATTTAACAAATATTTACTGAGTGTCTGGTATCATAATTTTTACTCCTAGAACTATAATTACTTAGAAACTCTATCCAAAGGAATGACATTTTGGCCATTTTCCATATCTGACTTTGTTGAAAACTCTGTTTAGCTGATTTAAGTTTCTAAGTATCCAAGGAAGAATTGTTGCAAGCCAAGTATTAACATTAAATAGACGGAGGAGACACCTTAAGAGAACGATGGCTCTTAGGAGTCTTACGAGAGCATATATGTGGTCCATTTACACTCAAATCATGGGCTACGACCTTTTTGAACGGTATTCAGATCTCCGATCTCTCATTCTACTCCTTTCACTATTTATGAAAGCAATAAGCTAAGAGCCTAGTTTTGTCTTGCTCTCCAGTTTCTGCTCCACTTCTCGCCAGCTGTGAGCGTGATCTTGGCCAACCTACTTCATCTTTTTAAGGTTCAGTTCCCTCATCTGAAAAATTACCTCATAAAAGAATGTTGCTTAGGTTAAAGAAACCAACATTGCTAGAGTGTTTAACACACTTGGCAATGACATTATTATTCCTAATATCATTACTATTATTGTTATCATTACCAACCTACCAGATGCTTGTAGCGGTGAAATAACTGTGGGAGGCTTAGGGCAATAACTCAGGGTCTACAAGAGAACACACGCTGGCACACTTAATCGTTCGTTTTTTCTAGGTATAATAAGTGGGTTGTTTCTAACAAACCACAGAATTGTTGTTGGGATTTGGGCTATGATTCTATTTACTGTCAGCCCAGTGCCTCTTTTAGACTGCTAGGAAACTAAAGGGGTTATTTTCAAGTTCCTTTCCTTCTTGGCCTCTTTTCCTGCCAACGTTTTTTTTTTTTTTTTTATGTTAATATTATCATTCATTCTAAATATTCCATGGCTCCTTAAAAGTGGATAGTTTTTCCTGATACACTTCTCCCCTGATGTTCATTTTTAAATCATACTTAATATTATATTTAAAGATCACATCATTCAAGGTGCTCATATGTTATCATATTTTTATCATATTTAAAGATCACGTTACTCAAAACCTCTGTGTATAAACGCTGAGCAAAAGCCCAGCCCACCCAGCGGGGGTGGTGCCCCCCTCTCCATGCCCAGGTAAAAGAGGTCTTGTGTTGGCTATTCTGACTAAGAGTTTCTGAGCAAGAAGTCTCCGCCTCCAATTCCCATTCTAGCCACGGCTGCCTGTGTGGGAATCCTAGCAGCTGCCAAGTACATCAGCCCTTTGAAATTGCACCCCCATAGGAATGCCTCTTGGAAGCGGTGCTGTTCCTGTAGTTGTAATGGCATCAGCTGAACACTTTTACTCAACAGCTTCTTGGTACTTCTGCTGCCTCCTTTGGGGCCTCACTTGAGACTACTCAGTGGGGTCTGTTCTCATAAGTTCCACGTCAGTGGCAGAAAGCTACATCTCAGTAATAGAGGTTATCTTGTTCAACCCAGCTGTAAAAACCATGCTAAGCACAAGTGGTCCAACTTCAGAGGACATCTTAAGGGAAACTTTAAATAGTTTTAATAAAAAAGAATACTCTTTTATCAAGTTCAAAAAAGTTAATAAAACAGGTTAACTGTTTCTTTTTAACTGATTGAAGACTTTAAAGGGATTTGAGAAAGTAATTTTATCTGTGGCTCATTAGTACTGCAACAGACAGACTGCAAATTAGTTTACAATGAGCATGATTATTCTGAAACTCCTTTTGTCAAGGATACTCACATAAAACAGGTCCTGTTTCCCTCTTGGGAGGAAACTGTGAAGGTTAAAACCAGATGCTGCTTTTCCCCACACTGCCACCCTCAGTGACTCCAGAAGGATGTAAGCCTGAGGGAGATGAGAGAAAGGGGTCAATTATGGAACAGTGGAGCAGCAGATTCTAAATCAGGGCATATGCATGAGCTCCCAGAGATCCCAGAAATCAGAGGAAGCGCTTATGTGGGTTTCCAGTTTTTCGTAAGCTTTAGATATCTGATGCCTAAAATTATTTATATCTAAGACATTTCCCGAAACTCCAAATGATGGGAAGGATTTTGTCGTTGTTGTTACTGTTTGTTTGTTTATAAAATACTAATCAGCTTGCTTTTTAAATTTAATACCAATACTTTTAACAAAATTGCTTAAGTCCTATATCATACTTTTTTCTACTCATGAGTTGACTATGTCACTAATTTGTGGGGCTTTTCTATTTGTAACAAATCTGATTGGACATTAGGTTGATAAGATACACCTATATAAATCACACACACACATACACATACATATACTATCACATAAAAATATAGCAGGGAGTATTTTCTAGAAAATGGGCAGTATATTTAAATGTCCTCACCTACCACACATAAGAGGTTTACTTTGGGAGACTCCAGAGACTGTCTCGAAGAGAGAGATGGCCTCCAGAGCAACATAAACCAGGGTTTGATGAGCTCTAAGTAACCGGCTGTCAGGAGAGAAAACAAAACAAACAAGATGTCTTAAGTCTCCATATATAAGAAGACAAACAGTGGTTTCAGATTTGAATCCCAAATTAAAAGTCAATTAAATGCAAGGAAACAAAATGAGCAGTGCAATAAAAGAAATTTAAAAAAAGAATCAACACACAGGAAAATAACAGTAAAATAAAGAGGAAAAGAGAGAATTCATCTACAAGCAAATCAATTTGTTGTTGGCACCATACTTCTGGTCTAGATTGACTGACATGGGGTAAACAAGATGGATAGCTCACAAGACGGAGTGAAGGCTGTATAGTTTCCATCTTCCTCTTCAAATGCACATATTTCTATACTTTTAAGTCATACACATAAATTAACCCTATCTGTGGCATAGTATTTTTTTAGCCAGTATCATAGGAAACACATTTATAAATATACAAAGAATATATGTAGTTAATTGCACATATGCCTCTCATCTCTTTTCTTGAATTCCATACCTTTTGCTCCAGCTTCAATAAAACGGAGACCAGAGATGTGATCTCTCTTAGGACTGACAACTGCTTCTGGTCTTGTTGCTTTTCTCTACGCTTTGCTCTACATACCTCCATATCAGGGTGTGCATGTATGGCTTCCCTCAAACAGCTGTCAACAGGGGCCTTTCACTTACCTCCATTCTTCTTGACATGCCCTTTCTTTGATTTCCATGATAATACTCTCCTGATTTTTCCACTGCTTCTTGTTCTCTAGTCATCCCTTAAATGCCAGTGGTCCCTAAGATTCTGATTCTGATTCTGATTAGCCCTATTTTCTTCTTACTCTATAATCCATTCTGAGAAGCACAATAGTGAAGGGCATGGACACTAGAACTACATTGCAAGGGACTTGCCATTTTCTGGCTTTGCGTGAGATATGGGGCAGGTTACTTAAAATCTCTGATGTTTCCGCATTTATAAAATGGGACTAATAATAGTATCTACTTCATGGGCTCATAAAGGAGAGTAAATGAGTTTCAGACATGTGAAGTGCCTGGCACACAGAAAATACTTGGTAACTTTTAACGGGTAAAGCCATGGCTTCAACTATCATTTAGTTGAATAACTTGATTAGTTACTTAGTCAATATTTTGTTGATTAATCAGTAAACTCTAATTGTCTGGCCCATACTTTTTTCTGAACTCCAAGTCCATTTAACCAAGTGCTTACTAACCATTCCTAGCTGCATCTAGGACTCCTCAAATTCAACATTCATAAACTAAGTCACTTCTTGAAGTAGCAGAAAAAGAAATTAAGAAAACAATCTCATTTAAACTGCACCCAAAATAGTAAGATATCTAGGAATAAAACTAACTAAAGATGTGAAAGATCTGTACTCTGATAACTATAAAACACTGATGGAAGAAACTGAAGATGACACAAAGAAATGGAAAGATATTCCGTTGCTCATGGACTGGAAGAACAAATATTGCTAAAATGTCTATACTACCCAAAGCAATCTACACACTTAATGCAAACTCTACCAAAATTCTAACAGCATTTTTCACAGAACTAGAACAAAAAAATCCTAAAATTTATGTGTAACCACAAAAGACCCTGAATAGCCAAAGCAATTTTGAAAAGGAAAAGCAAAGCTGGAGGTATCACAATACCGGACTTCACATTATATTACAAAGCTGTAGTGATCAAAACAGCATGGTATTGGCACAAAAATAGTATTGGCACAAAAATCCTTAGATCAGTGAAACAGAGTAGAAAACCCAGAAATAGGGGCGCCTGGGTGGCGCAGCCGGTTAAGCGTCCGACTTCAGCCAGGTCACGATCTCGCGGTCCGTGAGTTCGAGCCCCGCGTCAGGCTCTGGGCTGATGGCTCGGAGCCTGGAGCCTGTTTCCGATTCTGTGTCTCCCTCTCTCTCTGCCCCTCCCCCGTTCATGCTCTGTCTCTCTCTGTCCCAAAAATAAATAAAAAACGTTGAAAAAAAAAAAAAAAAAGAAAACCCAGAAATAAACCCACAATCATATGGTCAATTAATCTTCAACAAAGCAGGAAAGAATATCCAATGGGAAAAAAGACAGTCTCTTCCACAAATGGTGGGAAACTGGTCAGCTACATGCAAAATAGTGAAACTGAACCATTTTCTTACACCATACACAAAAACAAATTCAGAATAAAGACCTAAATTAAGACTTGAAACCATAAAAATCCTAGACGAGAACACAGGCAGTGATTTTTCTGACATTGGCTGTAGAAGCATTTTTCTAGATATGTCTATTAAGCCAAGGGAAATAAAAGCAAAAATAAACTATTGAGACTACATCAAAATAAAATGGCCCTGCACAGTGAAGGAAACAATCAACAAAACTAAATGGCAACCTACAGAGTAGGAGAAGATATTTGCAAATGACATATCCAATAAAGGGTTAGTATCTAAAATATATGAAGAACTTATACAACTCAACACTCAAAAAACAAATAATACAATTTAAAAATGGGCAGAAGACATGAACAGATATTCCTCCAAGAAGACCTCTAGATGGCTAAATGATAAATGAAAAGATGCTCAACATCACTCATCATCAGGGAAATGTAAATCAAAACTATCAAAACTACAGTGAGATATCACTTTATACCTGTCAGAATGGTTAAAATCAAAAACAGAAGAAATAAGTTCTGGCAAGCATGTGGAGAAAAAGGAACCCTCTTGAACTGTTGGTGGGAATGCAAACTGGTGCAGTCACTGTGGAAAACAGTATGGAGTTTCCTTAAAAAGTTAAAAATAGAACCACCCTATGATCCAGTAATTGCACTACTGGGTATTTACCTTCAAAATACAAAAATGCTAATTTAAAGGGATATATACACCCCCATCTTTATAGCAGTATTATTTACAAGGGCCAAAATATGGAAGCAGCCCAAGTGTCCATTGATTGATGAATGAATAAAGAAGATGTGGTACACACACACACACACACACACACACACACACACACACAGGAATATTATTTAGCCATAAAAAAGAATGAAATCTGGCTATTTGCAACAACATGGATGGAGCTAGAGAGTATAATGCTAAGTGAAACAAGTTAGTCAGAGAAAGACAAATATTATATGATTTCACTCACATGTGGAATTTAAGAAACAAAACAAATGACCAAAGGAAAAAAGAGAGAGAGAGAGAGAAAGAGAGAGAGATATAAACCAAGAAACAGATTCTTAGAGAACAAAGTGATGGTTATCAGAGGGGAGGTGGATGGGAGGATGGGGGAAATAGGTGACAGGGATTAAGGAGTGTACTCGTGATAAGCGCCAGGCGATGTATGGAAGTGTTGAATCATTGTGTACCTGAAACTAATTTAACACTGTATGTTAACTATACTGGAATTAAAATAAAATAAAAAAATAAAAACATTTCTAACTCAATGGAAAAAAATACACTAACTCGTTTCTATCTCCCCCTCTGCTCCAGCCCAAACTGCTCCTCTCTTTGTATTCTTTTTCTAAGATAAGTAATGCATTATTCATCCAAGGCTCCAAGTCTTTGAGAGTTAATAAAGTCTCCCTTTTCTCTCAACTACCTCTACCCTAAACATAAAAACCTCATTGGTTACCAAATATTTTCAGTTCTGCTTCCTAACTATCTTCTCTTTTGGGTTACTGCAAGAGCCCCTCTTCTGTTTCTAGCTTCCTTCCTCCCACATCATCCTTATTCCACACTGCAGTCAGGGGCTATCATTTTTAATACTTTTCGTCATCTTTCCGTTCACTTTCAGGACAAAATACAAAATGTTCAGTGTAGCATATGAGGTACTTCATCAACTTGCCTCTTTCTAGTCCTCTAATCTTTTCCCCTGCCATCCCTACTTCCAGCTACACTGAACTACTTGTAACCCCCAAAGTTGTTACCCTCCCCTTCACCGTCATGCCTTCCTCTGTACAACTCAGAATGCCCTTCCTTCCATTCTAGATTATCCCTATTATAATTTTTCCGACTCCTGCAACACTAGTCCAAATTGAGTTTTAAAAATTAACCAACAATTAAAGGAGAGTTAACAGATGCTACAATTCCAGTGCAGTTTGCTCAAAAAACAGACTGAAATTCCTTTTGTGCCTTTACTTGAGGTACAGGTTTCTTTTTTAGTCATTTTCTTTTTTACTTTCCATTGACTGGTAATGACTCCTTGGTGAGGACTTGGAGAGTTGGAATACATCTTCAACCAAAATG
This sequence comes from Panthera leo, assembly GCF_018350215.1. Classification (NCBI taxonomy): domain Eukaryota; kingdom Metazoa; phylum Chordata; class Mammalia; order Carnivora; family Felidae; genus Panthera; species Panthera leo. The sequence goes on from NC_056682.1 coordinate 55,074,725, forward strand.
TTATAAGATATGTAGATGGTATCTAGAAAAAAACATGAAGAAATTGTGAAAGACGAAGAGGTGCTCAGCTATTTGCCTAAATCACATTAGCCATTTTCCCCCTTCCTTCTCCTCTCTCTCTCCCCACTCTCTCCACTATTCCCATCTCTCTTTCAGTCTCTCTCTCTGTCTCTCTCTCTGTCTCTCTCTCTGTCTCTCTCTCTCTCTCTCTCTCTCTCTCACACACACACACACACACACACACACACACACACTTCTCTTAAATTTAAAATTATTCTCTCTGTGTTCTTTCTAAATTCTTCAGGTTTTATATTTTATTACTCCAAGAGTCTGCCTCCCTGAGGTTCTTGTTCAGACTAGTTATTTCCCTCTGTAAAGAAGCTGTTCAGTTCATCCTTGCCTGGTTTGGAAGAATCCAAAGGAGGCAGTTCTTGCAGCCCTGTCTCACTTCCACTCCCCTCCTCCCCCAGTCCTGGCTGGAGCAGTGAGTCTGTCAATCCTAGGCAAGAGACAAGGCAGACAAAGGTTTATTTGTAAAGGACCTCCTTCTAGCACTTCCTTTTTCCTCCTTTTGCCCAAACTCACCCAGTGAATTGGAGCATTTAAGAACATTCTTCTGCCAAGACCAAAAGGAACGAAGAAGAAAGGGTATGTATTTTTTTTCCTTAAAAATCATTTTGTAGTACATATTCTCTCCAAATTACTGCTATAGATTAAAGCAGAAATGTATTTATGTGTTGAGTCAAAAGAGAAATGCAGAGAGAAAGACATTCTCTAAGGAGATGGATGTATTTTGACAAAGGTGATACCTCCTGGGATAAAGGAAAATAATCAGATTAAAAAGAACTAGAAAATGCTTATTCCTTAACTGGGAGAGTCGCTTAATCATAGGTTTAAAAAGAGACAGCTCCCTCACTGTTATTCCTGATTAATGCCCGTGTCCACTCTGAATCTGATCCCATGTAACAAGACCTTGTTATTCCACCTCTTCAGAACTATGTGAGAATGATGGTATATAAGTTTAGTCTTTTAATGCAGCAGCTATTTCTACGTGAAGTTAACTGCAATGTCTAAGAAAGTAAATGTTTTTGCTTTTAAAAAATCTTGATTCCTAAAAAGGCACTGGTATAAATGTGCGATACAAAGAGCGAATTCACTGAATTCATCCTTGGCGTTCCCACCATGGAACACACTACAGTGTCTGTACTACTAAGATAAAGGGAACACTTTTTCCTTCTTGGGCTTATAAAAATTCCTCTTTAAAATTCCTTAACTTAGTTTATGCAAGCTGTAAAAAGCTCTCCCAAATGTGGGTCCTTTTCTCCAGCGATGGTGATCTATTGTGGCCAGGAAAATAAGTAGAATGGTGCAAGACTGAGTATTAATATCATCTTATAGCATTCTCCCAGAGGCCTGAAGGAAGATCATTTTCAGGGAGGATGTGAACTTCATTTTTCCACTGATGAAGGTCTCTTGGGTGCTTAAGCTGATCATATCTGTTTTAATGATGTTTGAAGGGCTTATCCACTTACTAATATCACCTCTTCTTTAATACACACTTTAAGAAGTTCCATTCCAGAGCTCATTCTACCACAATCCTCTTCTGACACAGTTAATGAGAAAGAAAGATTTTTTTTTTTATAAATAACAGTGTTTTTTCCATCATCAAAGAAAGATGAATGGGAAACATCACAGGCTAGATGGCAATTTTAATCTCTTCCAACTATAATCTTTGTTACTTTAAATGTCAAATTCTGGGCTGGAATTGTCGTTTGCTTTTACAGCCTTTGCTTCTCTCTTGCTGTGTTTTGAAAGAAATCTGAAAATGGACTGCCCTTTCTGTCTAATACATCAACTGTGTTTCATTCCACTGCTCTTAATACCAGTTCCCAGAATTGACATCAGTATGAGTATTGCACCATAAATCTCTGAACACTTAAACTGCATAGCCCTGTTAGTTTTGGCCATTAAATGGGATAAGTTTTCTTTTTAAGTCTTCATTGAACTTAACCATTCAAAAGCCTTCTGGTGCCAAATACCCTCACACAATCAGAATTTGCAATTCCCTATCTATATGATTCTCGCAATGATTTGTTGCTTAATTAGAAATATCTTGCCCATCCTTTTGGGATGAGCACTGGGTGTTGTATGGAAACCAATTTGACAATAAACTTCATATATTGAAAAAAAAAAAAAGAAAGAAATATCTTGCCCATGATTCTATATCCTCTGCCTTGATCATTTAAAAATTATGCCACTATTGGGATATGAATAGTATCATATAGTTTTAGCAACAATATTAGTTACATAAATTTGAATCCAAAAAAATCAACAGATAGCTATCTAAGGATATCTTGCTTATTCCTTTAAATATTCAGTTTTTAGCTTTATTTTCTTTTGTAATGTGGATGTACTCCAAGAGGAATTTTAAGTGCATGTACTTCAACTGAAATAGAAAAAAAAATAGAGCAGTTTGCTTCAAATTTGCCAAAGTCATTTCGCTCTTGTTGGCACATGAAAATATATGGTTTTGATGGATTGCCAAGGATTAAGGTTGGTGTCTTCTAATGAAAAAAATAATCAATGTATCACAGGAACATACTGGGTCAAACATTTTTCCACTTGCTAAATAAAAGTTAAAGCTATTTATCTGCACTCAAGTAAAAGAAGAAGAGAAACTTTCAGTTCAAACATGTAATTTATAAAGTGCTTAAAAAAAATAAAAAAAAAAAACCTACCAGTAAGTGCTTGCCAGGTGTGGAACTTTCCATCATAGTATGTGACTGAGAGACTGTGACAGAAACACTATTTTGTGCTCTGGCATGGACATAGTCAGAAGTAGTTCATGGTATGGCAACATACCCACTTACTTTTCCAGCAATTTATTTGTTCATTCTTTCAGTGAATGTTTTTGGAACATTTACTGTGAGCCCGGTATTAAAGCAGGCACTGTTGAGAGATGCAAAAGATGTGGTAGTTATAGCCCTCGCCTTCATGATGCTGGCATCTCCTCTTCCAGTCCTCTGAATGTTGGCTTGCTCCAGGTTTCAGTCTTTTGTCTCTTCTCTTCTTAATCTATACTCACTACCCTGCCAGTCCCATAGCTATAAATATGATCAATAAACATTCTGATCACTCTCAAATTTTTATTCCTAGTCCTAACCTTCAGACACATACTCAACTGCCTACTCAACCTCTTCACTTGGATGTCTAGTAGGCATCTCAAACTTAACTTGTCTGAAAATTTGCTCTTAAATTTCCCCCAAATTGACCCCACCCAATTCTGCCTCAGTTCAACAAATGTTAATACCACTCAGGTCAAAAACCTAACAGATATCCTTGATTTTTTCCCTCTTGCCCCATATCTTCCATCAACTTTCACCAATAGCCTTTTTCTTCTTCCAATTTTATCTCACCACAACACATCTTCACAGAGCAATCAAGGATTATCTAAGACATTATCAGATCATGTGACTATTCTATCAAAGTCTTCCAGAGGTGGGGCACCTGGGTGGCTCAGTAAGTTAAATGTCTAACTCTTGAATTTGGCTCAGGTCATGATCTCACAGTTCATGGGATTGGGCCCTGAATCCATGCTGACAGCATGGAGCCTGCTTGGGATTCTCTCTCTCTCCCTCTCTCTCTGCCTAACCCCTGCTCATGTGCCCTCTCTCTCTCTCTCTCTCTCTAAACAAATAAAACTTAAAAAAAAATCTTCCAATGGTTTCCTAATATAGTCAATAAAATCCAAGCTCTTCATCATGTTCTATAAGGCCCTTTATGATGTTTCCATCTCTTCCTTCCTGGTTCTAGGTAAATACACAGAGTGACCAATTTACTCAATGGCCAAATGCCTTGCAGTGAATTTCCCATTTCCAACTGAAGCCATATTCTCTATCATTAATGGGCATTATTTAATAAAATTCACAGTTCTTAAAAGAATGGATTACACATGACTGCTATAGGCACATAGAACAAGGGAGCTACTAGAGTGATGTGGGCTGGATCAGGAAAGTCTTCTTAAGAGATGAGTTTAAGGTTTGTACTTAAAAGATGGTTTGGTCAGAAATTAAAAGAAAGGGAAGAGGTGAGAGGGAACAACAAGACAAAGACACATATAGGATTGAAGAGATAACTGGTCTGACTTTCTATTCACTGAGCAGTGGTGAATGGTAGATGTGGAGGGAAAGTGGAAGGAAAGCATTAGGATTAGTCCCAAGAAGTTCACCACCTTTTAGATACCATGAAACCACTGCAGCATCTTCCTTAGAATAAAAAAAAAAGTGTTTTCAGAGACTAATTCATGTATTACTACATATATGGACCACACATTATTGTATTAGTCACTGGGTATGTGATGGTGAACAAAACAGACTGCCTTCATGGAGTTTCTGTCTTATGGAAATGATAGACATAAAATGAGTAAGCTCATAAGTATATAATTTAAATTGTGACAAATATTATTAGGAAAACGAAGAGGGCACTGTGACAGAATCAAGTTGAAACTACTTTAGATTGGATGGTCAGAGAAAGCCTTTAAAGAAATGATATTTCAATGGAGACCTGAAAGTCAAGAATAAGCCAGGCAAGTAAAGAGCATTCCTTGCAGAGAGGCAGCATGTATAAAAATCCTAATGGAGGAAGAAGGATTTCTATTTAATTATAAGGAAATAGTCTCTATATTTATTGCAATATTTTTAAGTGGGTCAGATGAGCTATTTTCTAACAAACTATAAATTATCAAAATTAACTCAAGAGAAGGAAACTATGTGATATTTAGGACATATTTATATTAGAAATTATTTATTATTTATCTGAAATTCAAATTCAACTGATTATCCTGTATTTCACCTGACAACTTTATATTTTAACAGTATTAAATATATTTTAACAGTATTAAAGACAGTGGCAATATCATATATCTGATCAGAGACACAGGCGTGTAAAAGAGTTCAAGGAATGGGAATGGTGGTATATGGATTTTGAATTCATCTGCTTTTATGCAGCAGGGTGTAGTGGAGATACTCTGAGGAATATATCTCAGTTAATACGAATCTTTGTGATGAGTTTGCCCTCAGCTTTTTACTCACTTATCCTTTTCACCTTTTCTCATTATCTTATGACCCTGTACCTCTTTCTCAAACTTCTTCCCTGGTTTATAAGATCTTTCTCTGACTTTTCTTCTATCCAGTCCACAAATGTTAGTTTCCCAGTGTTCTGTCCCTGGTCATCTCAATTTCTCCTTCTTAATACCTTCATTTATGCATACCAAAAAGAAAGACACCAAAATGCTAACAACACTTATCTCAACATGGACACTAGTTGAATTTTATTCTACCTTTTCTTCTCTTTATTTTCCATATTTTACACTGAGTATTATTACTTTTTTACTAAGTATTTAAAAAAATATTTGCAATCAGGTTTCTGGCTATAATTAGAACTATCTAATGGAAAGAAAGCTTAAGCAGTTAACAGTCATGAAATGAACTCAGGAACAAACTACACCTACATGCATGAAATATATAAAGGGTAATCAGAGCCCAAGTTTAATAAATGCACAACTTTTTCCAAAAGCCACAAGGATTAGACAAAATTAAGCTAGGTCACTGAAAATAAGAACATGATTGCATAGTAAACAAAACAAAACAAACCCTAGGGAGACCAAAACTATATGAAAAATGCTATTGAATAATAAAATAGAAAAATTCTTCAAACACAATTGGCAAAAAAGTTACAAAGAATTTATAACTCTCCCTTCACCTCTCTCCCTACACTTAATTTTTTGATAGAGAGTAATCTGGTAGGAAAGGCTAGAAAAAAGGGAAGTGATCTTTGTTGTTATTGTTGAATCTTCTAATAAAAGTACACACACATATAAATATATATTTTAAGTCAGGTATGAGCTGATTGGAATAAATGATAGTTTTGATAAAAAAGAAAAAATAAAACAGAAATAGGGAAGTGCATTTTAAAGTCAGACAAAACCCTGCCTTCCTGGAGCTTACATTCAAGTTCTGGTAGACATAATATTTTTAACAATTTAGAAGTTCACAAATGCCACAAAAAAGTAGAGCAATTAAGGCAGATTGAGAATATGTGAGGGGAGATACAGTTTTAAACAGAATAGATTTTATTGAGGAGCAGAGTGAACAAAAACTTGAAGAGAGTGAGTAGTTAGACATGCCATTAATTTGTTGGAAGAGCTTTTCTTTTTTTTTTTTTAATTAATTTATTTATTTTGAGAAAGATAACATGCAAGCAGGGAACAGGAGAGAGAGAGAGAGAGAGAGAGAGAGAGAGAGAGAGAGAGAGAGAATCCTAAGTAGGCTCCATGCTGTCAGTGCAGAGTCAGATGTGGGGCTCAATCTCACAAATCATGAGATCGCAACCTGAGCTGAAACCAAGAGTTGATGCTTAACCAACTGAGACACCCAGATGCCCCTGAAAGAGCTTTTAAAGCAGAGGAATTAACCAGTGCAAAGGCCCTAAGGCAATAAGGTGTCTAGCAATTTGAGGATTAGCTAGAACAGGAACACCAAGGGGGAAGAGTAGATAATTTCAGAAAGATACCAGAGCCAGATTGCATATGGAGTCCATTGCAATAACTTTAGCTTTAGTTGAAGGAATTGGAGTCATTGGAAGAGGATAGGTTTAGTTAATATTTTCTGAATTCTTCTGTACTGCTGGTACTTAGGACAGTGCCTGGCATAAAGGAAGCACTAAAAAAATGTCTGTTACATTGAACCAAATTAAACCAGCTTGCTCCTGTTTTCCTCTCTCTTACATAATTACTTAATTACTGTATCAGTGAGTCCTACATGAGTGCTATTCTTTGACTCCTTGCTTTCCCAATATTGGCTGCTCTTCTGGATACCCTTGCAGCTTGGTCTTTGGTGTGGGCAGAGGAATTCTTTTGTTTGTTTATTTTTATTTTTGAGAGAGAGCACATGCACACTTACGTGTGCAGGGGATAGGCAGAGACAGAGGGAGACAGAGGATCCAAAGTAGGCTCTGTGCTGACAGCAGAGAGCCTGATGTAGAGCTTGAACTTACTAAATGTGAGATCATGACCTGAGTTGGGGCTGGATCCTTAACTGACTGAGCCACCCAGTTGCCCCCAAAATAATTGTTAGTGATCCTTTATTTTTTTTTTATACTTTTTTGATGTTTTTATTTATTTTTGAGACAGAGAGAGACAGAGCATGAGCAGGGGAGGGGCAGAGAAAGAGGGAGACATAGAATCTGAAGCAGGCTCCAGGCTATGAGTTGTTAGCACAGAGCCCGACGCGGGGCTCGAACTCACAAGCTGTGAGATCATGACCTGAGCTGAAGTCGGATGCCCAACCAACTGAGCCACCCAGGTGCCCCGATCCTTTCTAACTTTTTAAAAATTTATTTATTTTGAGAGAGAGAGAGAGAAAAGTGAAGGAGGGGAAGAGAGAAAGGGAGAGAGAGAGAGAAACCCAAATAGGCTCTGCACTGTCAGCGTGGAGCCAGATGTGGGGCTTGAACTCACAAATCGTAAGATCATGACCTGAGCCAAAGTCAGACATTAAACCAACTGGGCCACTCAGGTGCCCCTTGGGTAGAGGATTTCTAAGTCACCTGAAGCAGTATATGAAGATTTGAGCCTGAAGATAAAAGAATGATTCCAGGCTACTTTTCAGCAGCCTAAATAATCTAGAACAAAATATACAAGCATCATTCCAGAAGTAGGAAGAGCAACCTGAATGGCTCCTTGTGCAAACCATAATGGGTCTTATTTGTTGTAATTTGGGACCCAATAGCTACTTACCCTATCCAACAGATGAGAGTCAGAGCAACCATTAATTCAAATTGGGAAAGGTTGTAGAAGGAAGAAACAACGTTCTGAGAATTTGGCTTAAGGATTAAAATTATCAAAATACCATATAGCTCATTTTTAGAATCTGTAAGATTTGGGTATGTGTCTTTCATATGCCTCCTGAAATAGCTGCAAATAGTATTTAAGAGTAATATGGAAAGCTTTGCTTCTACCCAAGATAGAGTAACAAGAACCAGATTTACTCACTTTTCTGATACAACAACAACAACCCCAGAAAAAACATGTGAAACAACCTCTGTCAAAATACTGGATTTAAAGCAGGGAAGGACATCTTCCTATAAGAGATGGGAAACAAATAAGGTATAATTTCCCCCAGTCTATTCCCTTAAAGGAATTTCCAGGCTGAAAAAATAAAAGGAGAGGGAACACAGAATCCAACAGACTACCTGAATTGAGAAATGGATCAGAGAGTCAGAGAGACCAAAGCAGTCACAATTTACAGAAAGAGTACTGGAGAGAAGAAAGATACATAGAGAATGCTGGATGTCTGCAGAGGGCCCCACTGAAGAATTCAGAACACTGATATGTGTGTGCAAATGAGGAAACTATCCGTGGTCAGGGGGAAAAATCGGAAAAATTAGACAACAGAGTTTATGACACTCACAAAAAGCCAGGCATACTTGCAGACAGATTGAAAAACTTGTAACTCATTGACCATTGGATAGGATACTCAGGAAGAAATGGCTTCAATAGTGAGGAATAATTAGCCCTTGGCTGAGTCAGAACCACCTAAGAAATCATAAAAGCAAGCCCTGAAAGAACTAAACTGTTTCCAAGGAACTTAGTTATATCCCAGAACAAAGCACAAGAATATTTATAAGAATACAAAAATATCCAGTACCCAACAAGGCAAAATTTAAACTGTCTGACATCCAATCAAAGATTACCAGCTATGGGAATGCAAGCTGGTGCAGCCACTCTAGAAAACAGTATGGAAGTTCCTCAAAAAAAAAAAACAAAACAAAACAAACAAACAAAAAAAAAACAAACCAACAAGCAAAACACAACTACCCTATGACCCATTTATCCATGGGATACAGGTGTGCTGTTTCAAAGGGACACATGCACCCCCATGTTTATAGCAGCACTATCAACAATAGCCAAGGTATGGAAAGAGCCCAAATGTCCATCGATGGATGAATGGAAAAAGAAGATGTGGTATATATATACACTGGAGTATTACTCAGCAATCAAAAAGAATGAAATCTTGCCATTTGCAACTACATGGATGGAACTAAGAACGAAATCTTACCATTTGCAACTAGCATGGATGGATGCTAAAATAAGTTCTTTTGAGAGAAGGAAAATAATATAGGTCAGAAACTCAGATCTACATAAAGAAAGGAAGAGCATGAAATAAAGAATAAGTAAACATAAAAGAAAAACTTATTCTTCTTGTTCTTAATTGATCAAACAGGTAACAGTGTATTCAAAATAATAGCAATAATGTATTCAATTATGCATGTTTATGTATATATCATATATACTTATTATGCTTATATGTAAGTAAAACAAATGACAGTTATGATACAAGGAATGAAGAAAGGAACTAAGATAATTTGTTATTATAGAGTACTCACACTGCTCATGAAGTGGTATAGTATTTTTTAAAAGGGGACATAGATTAGTTGCAAATGTATATTTCAATCTTCAGGGCAACCACTCAAAAAAAAGTAAAATAAAAAAGGTATAAATGATAAGCTAAGACAGGAGAGAAAATGGAATCATTTTGTGGTTTTAATTAACCACAAAAGGAGGCAGAAAAAAAAGTCAAAGAGAAAATAGGAACATTTAACAAGGGCAACAAATAGAAAACAAAAACAAATATGGTAGAAATTAGCCCAAATATATCAATAATCACTTTGGATGTCAATGGATGGTCTAAATGTACCAATTAAAAGACAGATCATCAGAGTGGATTAAAAAACATGACCCAATGTTAAATTTTGTATATAATGCTTTATAATTTAAAAGCATTTTTAAATTATTTTTTTCCATTGAGATAAGTGTACTCTTTAATCCACATTTTCTATTTCACCCATCTCTCCACCTACCTCCCTTCTTATAACTATCAGTTTGTTTACTGTAGTTGGGAGTCTGTTTCTTGGTTTCTCTCTCTTTTTTTCCTTTGCTCATTTGTTTTGTTTCTTAAATTCTACATATGAGTGAGATCATATGGGGTTTGTCTTTCTCTGACTGACTTATTTCACTTGGCATTATTCTCTCTAGCTCTATTCATGTTGTTGAAGATGGCAAGATTTCATTCTTTTTTATGGCTGAATAATATCCCATTGTATATGTATATACATATTTACCATTTTTTGTGCTTTGTTATTTATACGTGAAAACTATACATTCAGGATAATTTTATTTTAATATTCCCCATTTTATGAACATTTCCTCAAGTTCATGAAATGTTTAGATTCAATTATTCTAAATTCAAATTGTTATCTTCCACTTCTCTGCGCTGAATTTTGGTTAAGAAAAATAAAATGATTGCTCATATCTGTATCTTTTTTCCCATTTTAATTATTTATGTTTATACCTGTGCCATTCTAACATCTTTAAATACAATCCTCCTCTGGGTCAAATAATAAAAGGATCTCTGAAGGCAGCAATGATGTTTGAATAAAAGCATGACCAGATTATAATTGTTTTTATTTGTTTTAGTGATAAAATTCAAGTCATACTGAAAAATTCAGTAATATTTAAGAGGGAGGTTGGTTTTGTTTCATCTTTGCTTTTGATTAGTTGGTTGGTTGAACAAATAAATTAAAAATCATGTAGAAGCTCTTGCTCTAAAGTAGGATTGATGGTATTACAAATTTAAAAATAGATTACCCAACAAAATTCTCATCATTCGTCATGCTGGTTGACTATTGTTGACTGGTAGATTTTATGGATCATCCACATTAAAGGTTTGTTCTTAAGTACCTTTCCTATTGAATAGTAAATGCTATAGACTAAATTGTGTCCCCCTCCAAATTCGTATGTTGACGTTCTAACCTCCAATGTAACTGTATTTAGAGATAAGGTCTTTTAGGAGGTAATTAAGATTAAATGAGGTCATAAGGGCAGGGTCTTAATCTGATAGGACTGAAGAAAAGGAAGAAACACCAGACACTTCTTTCTCTCTCCACGTATGCACAGGAGAAAAGCAATGTGAGGACACGTTGAGAAAGAGGCCAGCTGGTAGCCAATGAGAGAGGACAAATCTGCTGGGATCTTTGACTTCCAGCTTCCAGAACAGTGAGAAATAAATTTCTGTTGTTTAAGCCAGAAACTGTGGCTTATCCAAAGCCATTTGGATATTATATCCAAACTGTGTTGTTGTGGTAGTTATTATAAGTTTTAGTAAAGAATTGAGAATGATGTTATAAAGAAGAAAAAAAAAAAAAAACATGACCCAACTGTATGTTTTCTATAAGATACCTACTTCAAGTATAAAGACACATAAAAGGGTGCCTGGCTGGCTCAGTTGGAGAAACATGTGACTCTTGGTCTTGGGGTAGTGAGTTCAAGTCCCATGTTGAGTGTAGAGATTACTCAAAATCTTAAAAAAAATAAATAAAGACATATATAGATAAAAAGTAAATGGATGGAGAAAAATACACCATACTAACACTAACTGAAGAAAGCAGGAGCAGCTATATTTATTTGAGACAGAGTAGATACCAAAAGACGGTTATCAGGAATAAAGTAGGATATTACATAATGATAAAGGGGTGAATGCTCTGGTAAGACATAGCAATTCTTAATGGGTATGTGCTTAACAATAGAGCATCAAACTTCACTAGGTAAAAACTGATAGGATTGTGAGGAAAAAGAGATGAATCTATTATTTATCATATATTTCAATATCCCACAGAAATGGACAGATCCAGCAGGCAGAAAATCAGTAAGGACACAACAGAACTCAACACCACCACCAATGGACTGAATATAATTGACATCTATAGACTACTTCACCCAATAATAGCAAAATAGACATTCTTCTCACAATCACATGGGACATTCACCAAGACAGAGATCATAAAACAGCCCAGAGATCTGGGCCATAAAACACAACTTAATAAATGGAAAAGAACACAAATTGTACAGTGTCTTCTCTCAGATCATAATGGAATTAAACTAAAAATCAGTAACAGAAAGAGAACTGGGAAATCCCAAAATAGGCGGAGATTAACATAATTCTAAATAACATATTGGTGTTAAAAAGAAATTGCAAGAGAAATTTTAGAATATTTTGAACTAAAAGAAAGAGAAAACAAGTGAAATAAGTCAGAGAAACATAAAATGCCATGACTTCACTTATATGTGGAATCTAACAAACAAAAACAAAAATAAAAACAAAAAAGAGAAACAAGATTCATAAATATAGAGAACTAGTGGTTGTCCAAGGAGAGGGGTTGGAGAATAGGCGAAATAGGTGGAAGAGATTAAGAGATACCCATTCTCAGTTTTTTTTTTTATTTATTTTTTTAACTTTCCATATTTTTTTTAATTTTATTTTTTATTTTTTTAAATTTACATCCAAATTAGCATATAGAGCAACAATGATTTCAGGAGTAGATTCCTTAGTGCCCCTTACCCATTTAGCCCATCCCCCCTTCCCAAAACCCCTCCAGTAACCCTTAGTTTGTTCTCCATATTTATGAGTCTCTTCTGTTTTGTCTCTCTCCCTGTTTTTATATTATTTTTGTTTCCTTCCTTGTGTTCGTCTGTTTTGTCTCTCAAAGTCCTCATATGAGTGAATTCATATGATTTTTGTCTTTCTCTGACTAATTTCACTTAGCATAGTACCCTCCAGTTCCATCCACGTAGTTGCAAATGGCAAGATTTCATTCTTTTTGATTGCCAAGTAATACTCCATTGTGTGTGTGTGTGTGTGTGTGTGTGTGTGTGTGTGTATAAACATATATACATATATATATAATAAACATATATATATCTATCTATATCTATATCTATCATCTTCTTTATCCATTCATCCATCAATGGACATTTGGGCTCTTTCCATACTTTGGCTATTGTTGATAGTGCTGCTATAAACATGGGGGTGCAGGTGTCCTTTCAAAACAGCACACCTGTATCCTGTGGATAAATGCCTAGTAGTGCAATTGCTGGATCATAGGGTAGTTCTATTTTTAGTCTTTTGAGGAACTTCCATACTGTTTTCCAGAGTGGCTGCACCAGCTTGCATTCCCACCAACAATGCAAAAGAGATCCTCTTTCTCTGCATCCTCGCCAACATCTGTTGTTGCCTGAGTTGTTAATGTTAGCCATTCTGACAGGTGTAAGGTGGTATCTCATTGTGGCTTTGATTTGTATTTCCCTGATGATGAGTGATGTTGAGCATTTTCTCATGTGTCAGATGGCCATCTGGGTGTCTTCTTTGGAGAAGTGTCTATTCATGTCTTTTGCCCATTTCTTCACTGGATTATGTTTTTTGGGTATTGAGTTTGATAAGTTCTTTATAGTTTTGGATACTAACCCTTTATCTGATATGTCATTTGCAAATATCTTCTCCCATTCTGTTGGTTGCCTTTTAGTTTTGCTGTTTCCCTCACTGTGCAGAAGATTTTTATTTTGATGAGGTCCCAGTAGTTCATTTTTGCTTTTGTTTCCCTTGCCTCCCAAGACGTGTTGAGTAAGAAGTTGCTGTGGCCAAGATCAAAGAGGTTTTTGCCTGCTTTCTCCTCAAGGATTTTGATGGCTTCATGTCTTACATTGAAGTTTTTCATCCATTTTGAATTTATTTTTGTGTATGGTGTAAGAAAGTGGTCCAGGTTCATTCTTCTGCATGTCACTGTCCAGTTTTCCCAGCACCACTTGCTGAAAAGATTGTCTTTATTCCATTGGATATTCTTTCCTGCTTTGTCAAAGATTAGTTGGCCATACATTTGTGGGTCCATTTCTGGGTTCTCTATTCTGTCCATTGATCTGAGTGTCTGTTCTTGTGCCAGTACCATACTGTTTTGATGGTTACAGCTTTGTAGGATAGCTTGAAGTCTGGGATTGTGATGCCTCCTGCTTTGGTTTTCTTTTTCAAGATTGCTTTGGCTATTCAGGGTCTTTTCTGGTTCCATATAAATTTTAGGATTATTTGTTCTATCTTTGTGAACCCATTCTCAGTTATAAAATAAATAAGTCACAGGGATAAAAATTACAGTATAGGGAATATAGTCAACAATATGGTAATAACTTTGTATAATGACAGATGGTAACTACATTTATCATGGTGAGCATTTCATAATGTACATAACTGCTGAAACACTATGTTATACACTTGAAAATAATATAATATATTGACTATACTTCAATAAAAAAATAAAAGGAGGAAATTAGGAGAAGTGGAAAAATTTAAACAATGACTTATGATGTTTGATATCAAACAATTGGATGATATGAAGAAATTATTAAATATTTTTGGTGATAAAGAATATTGTGTTATGTTTTCAAAAAGTCCTTACCTTTAGTGAAATATACTGAAATATTTGTAGATAAGATGAGATGCCTAGAATTTGCTTCAAAGTACCCAAAACTGAGGGAGAAAAAAAGTGGAGGTATAAGTGGAAATAAGAGAGGCGATGGGGTGACAATAATTGAAGTTAGCAGATAAGTATATGGAGGTTCATTAAATTGTTATCTCTACTTTTGTATATACTTGAAGTTTTTCACAATAAAAAGAAAATAAAAATCAATACTTTAATAACAAACAATTAGAGCAGAAATCAATGAAATTAAAAACAGGAAATCAATAGAGAAAATCAATGAAACCAAAAGTTGGTTCTTTAAAAAGATTTAAAAAATCAACAAGCCTCTAGCCAAGCAAAGTAAGAAAAGAAAGAGTACACAAACTACTAACATCAGAAATGAAAGAAGGAACATCACTACAGATCCCATGGAAATTGAAAGGATAATAGAGCAACACTATGAACAACTCTATGCCCATAAATCTCTTAAGCTAGATGAGTGAACCAACTTCTTACAAGGCACAGTTTGCCAAAATTCACACAGATATAGACAATCTGAATAGATATATATATCTATGAGAGAAATTAATAATAATTAATATCAATAATTATTTAATTATTAATTAATTAATAATTAATAATCTCTGCACACAGAAAGCACCAGACTCAAATGATTTCCCTGGTAAATTTTATGAAACATTTGAGGAAGAAATTATACCAATTCTCTACAATCTCTTTCAAAGGATAGAAGCAGAGGGAAAATTTTCTAACTCATTCTATAATGCCAAGACCAGAAAAAGACATTACAGGAGAAGAAAGCTATGAGACCAATATTTCTCGTGAACATGGATGCAAAAATTCTCAGCAAAATATTAGCAAATTGAATCCAAACAAGAATAAAAAGAATGATATGGTACAATCTAGTAATTGATGGTACAATCAAGTGATTGATGTATGCAAGGCTGGCTCAACATTTGAAAATCAATTAATGTAATCCATCATATCAGTTGGCTAAAAAAGAAAAATCACATTATCATATCAGTAGATGCAGAAAAATCATTTCAGGAAACCTAATACCCATTCATAATAAAATCACTCAGTAAATGAGAAATAGAGGGGAACTTTCTCAATTTGAGAAAGACTATCTACAAAAAACCTACAGCTAACATCCTTAATGGTGAGAAACTCAAATCTTTCCTAAGATCAGGAACAAAGCAAGAACATGCCGTCACCACTCTATCATACTGAAAGTCCTTGCTAATGTAATAAGGCAAGTAAAGGAAATAAAAGGTATATAAAGTAGGAAAGAAGACATAATACTATCTTTGCAGATGACATGATTATCTATGCAGAAAATCCAAAAGAATCAACAACAACAACAAAAAACTTACAGCACTTGTAAGTAATTAAAGCAAAGTTGTAGGATATAAAGTTAATATTCAAGCATCAATTGCTTTCCAACATACTAACAATGAAAAGTGGAATTTTAAACTAAAAACACAATACCATTTATATTAGTGCCCCCAAAATAAACTAATTAGGTATAAATCTAACAAAATATATACAAGATCTACATGAGAAAAACTATAAAACTCTGTTGAATAAAATCAAAGCATTAAATGGAGAGATATTCCATATTCATGGATAGAAAGATGCAATATAGTCAAGATGTTAATTCTTCCCATCTTGATCTACAGATTCAGTGCAATCCCAATCAAAATCCCCAAAAGTTATTTTGTGGATACTGACAAAATGATTCTAAAGTTTATATGGAGAGGCAAAAGACCCAGAATAGTCAACACAATATTGAAGGAGAAGAAAAAAGCTGGAGAACTGATGCTACTTGATTTTAAGATTTACTGTAAAACTGCAGTAATCAGAACAGTGTGATACTGATAACAAAAAAATAGACAAATAGATTAATGGAACAGAGTAGAGCTCAGAAAAGGAATCCCAAAAGTATAGTCAACAGATCTTTGACAAAGGAACAAAGGCAATACAATGGGCAAATAGAGTGTCTTCCCAAATGGTGCTGGAACAACTGCACATCCACATGCAACAAAATGAATCTACAGACTCTACATCCTTCGCAAAACTTAACTCAAAATGGATTATAGACCTAAAAGGAAAATTCACATCTATAAACCTCCAAGAAGATTAACATAGGAAAAAAAACCTAGATGACCCTGGATATGGTGATGTCTTTTTAGAGACAACATCAAAGATATGATCCACAAAAGAAATAATTAATAAATTAAACTATATATCAGTTAAAATTTCTCTGTGAAAGAAAATGTCAAGAGAATTAGACAACAAGCCACAGGCTAGGAGAGAATATTTGTAAAAGACACATCTGATAAAGGGCTGCTATCTAGCATGTACAAAAATTTATTAAAACTCAACAATAGGAAAACAACCAATGATTAAATAATAGGCCAAATGGGGTGCCTGGGTGGCTCAGTTGGTTGAGTGTCATACTTTTGATTTTAGCTCAGGTCATGATCGTGGCTCAGGTCATGATCCTAGGGTCATGGGAACAAGCCCCACATTGGGCTCTGTGCTGAGTGTGGAGCCTGCTTAAGATTCTCTCCCTCCCTCTCTCTCTCTCCTTCTGCCCCTCTCCCTTGCTTGTGTGCTCTCTCTCAAAAAAAAAAAAAAAAAGAAAAGGTCAAAGACCTTAACAGACACCTCACCAAAGAAGATATACAGATGGTAAATGTATGTATGAAAAGATGCTCCACATCGTATGTCATCAAGGAAATACAAATTACAACAACAATAAGATACCCCTGCACACCTATTAGAATGTTCAAAATCCAGAACACTGACCACACCAAATACTGGTGAGGGTACGGAAAAACAGGAATTCTCAAATGTTGCTGGTGGCTATGCAAAATGGTACAGTCACTTTGGAATACAGTTTAGCAGTTTCTTGTAAAACTAAACATATTCTTATCACATAACCTGCAATTGTGCACTTTGGTATTTATCCACAGGAGTTGAACTGGCCCATAGATATTTACAGCAGTTTTATTCATAATTGCCAAAAATTGGAAATAACCAATGTCCTTGAGTAGGTAAATGGATAAACTGTGGTACATCCAGACAATAGAATATCATTTAGTACTAAAAGAAATGAGCTGTCATGAAATGAAAAGACATAGAGGAAACTTAAATGCATTTTACTAAGTGAAAGAAGCCAATCTGTAAAGGCTACATATGGTATGATTGCAACTATATGACATTCTGGAAAAGGTAAAACTATAAAGACAATAAAAAACACCAATAGCTGCCATGGGTTAAGGAGGGAGAGATGTATATGTATATCACAGAAGACTTTTAGGGCTGTGAAAATACTCTGTATGATATTATAATGATAGAGAAATGTCATTATACATTTGTCCAAACCAAAGAATGTACAACACCAAGCATGAACCTTAAGTTAAAGTATGGATTTGGGGAGATTGTGATGTGCCAGGTAGGTTCATCATTGGTTTAAGAAAAAAAGTAACATTCTGGGGGCACCTGGATGGCTTAGTTGGTTAAGTGTACAGCTTTGGCTCAGGTCATGATCTCACGGTTCGTGAGGTTGAGCCCTGCATGGGGCTCTGTGCTGACAGCTCAGAGCCTGGAGCCTGCTTCAGATTCCGTCTTCCTCACTTTCTCTGCCCTTCCCCAACTCATGCTTTGTCTGTCTCTCAAAAATAAATAAACATTTAAAAACAAATGAAAAAAAAAGTACCATTCTGGTGAGTGAAGTTGATATCTGGAAGACTATGCATGTGTGAGGGCAGGGAGTATATGGGAAATCTGTACCTTCCTTTCAATTTTATTATAAACCAAAAACTACTCTAAAATTGTCCTTCTGTAAAATCCATAATCTTACCTAAATTAATTCACCTTTGAGATGTATCTAACCATTGAAAACTTCATACAAAATTTCCTTTCAACAACATTGTTTTCCTTCAAAGTACGATATACATATATATCTTCCTCTCTTTTTTTAATGTTTGTGTATTTATTTTGAGAGAGAGTCAATTTATTTATTTTGAGAGAGAGTCTGTGCTGTCAGCACAGAACCCAACACAGGGCTCAATTTCCTGAGCCACGAGATCATGACCTGAGCCAAAATTAAGAGTTCAACGCTTAAATGACTGAGCCATCCAGGTGCCCCTCTTCCCCAATTTTTAATACTTCATGGTAGGAAAGATACTTTGGCATCAAGATTAAATCTGAATGGCTGTGGATTCTGATCTGATTCCTCCACTATTTTGCTAGTTTCCTTTACTACAATAGCCTCACCTTTTCATGTCTAACATGAAAGCCAGAGAAACCTGATTAAATAGATGAGGACTATTCCACAGTTGTATGCAAATACCATATTTAAAGAATTATCTCCTGGAAGAGGAATTACACTTGTTTGGTATGACCCCAAGAACTCAAACTGGGACTGGTTTGGTAGGAGCTACAGAAAAATACTTTACAGTAAGGGAAATGTTAGAACTGCATCAGTGGAGTTTACGTTGACTTAGTCAATAATGAGCTCCCCAGCATGGTAGGTGTTCAAGAACAGGCTAAATGTTTATTAGGGGGAATTCAAGCCTCTGTTTTCAACCAAGGTGAAGATGAAGTAATCTATGTGGGATAAAACTTCACAATATTACTAAAAATTTGCAACAAAAATGAGCCCCAAAATAATTCTGCTGGATTTAAAAAACTTAATTGAGCAATAAATATATGTGTAGACTATCATTTGTCAATGTCAGAATAGATAGTTTTTTTATTCCTGCAGGCTGGAACCCAACTTCTTGGACAATGTTGTTAGAATATGCAAATCAAGAACCAGTAAACTCGATGATATTTGTCCTAGAAATTCACTTGAGTTTAACCACCTTAAAGAGCAGTTTTTCTCTGCTGAATGTACCAAAAACAAAAAATTACTTTGAATACTTAAAATTGCGGATTCTGGCTCTTACTATCACCTCTCCCAGTCCCCAGCATTTCATATTTAATGTTTCTTTGTGGAACCCAGGCATTTGATTTTAAACAATTATTCTATGGGATTTTTATTGTCAGTAGTCATAAAATTACACTGAGAAACACAAAGAAAAGAGTAGAAAAGATCAACTACCAATCTTTCTATCCAAGTGTTTATGACAATGCTACAGAACTTCATGTTCAGGCTGACACATTTTGCTTTTTTTCTATCTCAGGGCAAAGAGCCAAAATGAAATTGATAGTTCTTGCTGTCACTGTTGGCCTAACTTTGCTGCTAGGAGTCCAAGCCATGCCTGCAAATCGCCTCTCTTGCTACAGAAAGATACTCAAAGATCGCAACTGTCACAACCTTCCAGAGGGAGTAGCTGACCTGACAAAGATGGATGTAAATGTCCAGGATCATTTCTGGGATGGGAAGGGATGTGAGATGATCTGTTACTGCAACTTCAGCGAATTGCTCTGCTGCCCAAAGTAAGGAAATGTAATTGCAAAGTATATAGCTATGAAATGTATGCACAACGACTCTTTTTTTAAGACAAACTTTATAATGTGTTTGCTGAAATTAATCACCCTTCTTTAGTAAAATCCTAATTAAATCTCAGGTTTTTTCTAAAATCATCACCATTGTATACGGAACTGAATGTTTTCATTTAAAAAAACAGAGTTTGGCAGATTTTAATAAAACTAAATGAAATCCAGAAAATAACACTCCAATACATTAAATTCTAAATTCCCTGACTTTACCACAAAAAAAAAAAAAAAAAAAAAAAAAAAAAAAAAAAAATGCCAGCAGAGGTCAACTTCAAGGTTGATATCTTAAATCAATGTGAACTAATAAAAGGCTTTAGATAAAAGATCCTACTGAACAGGACCAATTAATTGGGCAGAAAAGTGGTAATGGTCAAAGAAAAAGTTTCTAGCTCTATATATAAGTTAACTAGAAATAAACTAAATAAAAACTAGCTACTGATTTGGAAAGTAGGCACATTTTAAGTATAATACAACAGTAGATAAATCAGTAACTTTTTTTGGTTCTTGTTCTTAAAATCGTCTTCCTCTGGGTTACTAAAGAGTCTCAAATCTATGATCTTGGCTATTTCATACTGAAATTAGCTCTTTCAAATTACTTACAACATAGGTCATCATATTTTCATTTTTCTAAAAAAAACCTGTGACATAGAAAGGGCAGATATAATCATCCTATCAAGAAAAGGTGCAGAGAGGTAAAATGACCAGCACTATCCCACACAACTGGTTAATACCAGTACTGACATTAAAATCCAGGTCTTCTGATTTGGACCAGATATTTTTTTTTAACAAGGCAGTTGGTTCTTAATGTGCGGTTCCCAGAACAGCAGCTTCAATGTCACCTAGTTCTTGTTAAAAATGCATGTCTATCCTTGAGCCTTAGACCAGACCTACTGAATCAGGAATGCTGGAGATAAGGCATAGCAATTATGACTTAACAAGCCCTGTAGGTGATTCTGCTAAAAGTCTGAGAATCACTTGTACTAAATATCAAGAACTTGAGTTAACTGATGCATTAAAATGACTTAATTTTTCCCAGACTACACAAATGAAATGCCATTTAATATTGAAATACCATTTTCGCTTTTTTGTAATTGTAAGACTTGAAGCCAATTAACTGAAATGTATTTGTATTTATTTTATGATATAATTTTGTCATCATCTGTGTTAATGGATGAGAACAGAAGTCTGGACATACAAAAGTACTTTCTATCTGATTTTAGTTACCTTTTCCCCAGTCCCAACAGATTTACTTTGCTAAGTTTATTTCCTTTTTCCTTCCACTGTCAACACAAATTTTAATTTGCCATCCTGTTTTCTTTTCATTTTTATTGAAATATAATTGACAGCACTGTAGAAGTTTAAGGTGTACAGCATAATAACTTGAT
This sequence comes from Panthera leo, assembly GCF_018350215.1. Taxonomy (NCBI): domain Eukaryota; kingdom Metazoa; phylum Chordata; class Mammalia; order Carnivora; family Felidae; genus Panthera; species Panthera leo. The sequence continues at coordinate 55,095,979 of NC_056682.1, forward strand.
AGACATCTATTACATAATGATTATCATAATAAGTTTAGTTAACATCCATCACCTCAAGAAAAAATTTTTTCTCTTGTGATGAGAACTTTTAGGGTTTATTCTCTTAGCAACTTTCAAATATATGACACAGCACAGTAAACTCTACTTACGTTGTAGTTTACAGACGAAGTATATTTCTAATGAGCCATTGTAATACAATTTTATATTATCCCATGCATTTTTATACTTTACCTTTTGTGACCTTTTCAACAACAGTAGGATTGAATAGTTTAACATTTGTCCTTTCCCTATAAAGCCTAGAAATTTGTTTTTTGACTTTTCTAAGAATTTTTTAACCTTATATTTCTTATCTGTAGATTTAAACTTCATGGCCCATCCCCACTCACATCAGAAAAATAGTATTTTTGGTATGATCATAAGGTTTTGAAATCATTTAATTTTTCCTTTTCTTTATAGGTGAAGGATAGCATAATATCAATGGCAAATGGGAGGAAAGTAGGAGAATTGATTACCTTCTTGGTCTTTGTTGCTTCTGTGGCAAGTCCTCCCACTCATTCGCTTTGTAGTTTATTCCCTAAAAAGAATAGTTATATCTGAAATCCTGGAAATCATTGTCCATTTTTAATCCAGAAAAGATTAATAGATATCTATTATCTCAGTTTTCAGCTGAATTTAACTTGTGTCCTACTCTCTTTCAGGGATATCTTCTTTGGACCAAAGATCTCTTTTGTGATTCCTTGCAACAATCACTGAGAATCTTCATGTATTCCAGAGAACGTCATCTTTCATTTCCCACATACTGCACTATATCAACATAACTGCATTTCAAGTTTCTATCCAGTGCAATAAAGCACAGATTCTATACATTCTTACTTGTCTAAAACAGTAAACTTGAGTTAAATAAGTAGTAATAAAAAATAATTCAATTTGAATTTTCTCTGTGGAGATTGTTGGTACTGGTTAAAAATTTTGGTTAGAGTGGCACCTGGGTGGCTTAGTTGCTTAAGCATCTGACTCTTGATCTCATTTCAGGTGTAGTAATCTCAGGGTTGTAAGTTTGGGCTCTGTGCTGGGTGTGAAGCCTACTTAAAAAAAAAAAAAAAAAACAAACAAAGAAAAGGAAAGGAAAGAAAAGAAAAATTTTGCCTAGAAAATTTTCAATTGTGAGGTGTTCAGTAGGCTCAGTAGAAAAATTTTTGAATAGTTGAATAGCCATAATCCTGGCTCAAAGGTGGAGAACTTTTAGTTCTTAGTTGATAGTTACTGACCATGTAAACTTAGTGGAAAGAATCAGATATAAACTGAAGTTCTTAGAAGGGAATGTAGAAGTTTTCTAGTAAGAGGGTAAAAGGACTGGGGCACCTGGCTGGTTTGGTTGGTAGACCAGGGTCCTGAGTTCCAGCCCCATGTTGGGCATAGAGTTTACTTTAAAAGAAAAAAACAACAACAACAACAAAAAAAACAAACAAACAAAAACAAAAGGGAGCCAATATTTAAGTATACATTATTATGTATGCCAAATATTTCAAGTCCATTTTCACTTCACTCTCCCAAAAAACAACAAAACCTTCACGGTAAGTATTCTTAAACCCATTTTTCAGATGCTAACTTAAGATAATTGCTAAAAATCAAGGCAGAATTTGAACAGAGTTCTAATTCCAAAGCCCATACACTGCACACTCACACATAGAGCTCTATTCTCAAAATTATGATGTTTATCCCTGATGTATCAATTTTTCTTGAGAATAACATATTAAAAGAAATTTTTAATGGATTAAAGTCACATGAATGTTAAAGGTAAATCTTCAAAGATATTTTCTGATAGAGGCAGCTTCAGACTATGCCCCATATCTCAGGAGGTATGCATTGACTAGTGGCCATCAGTGATAATTTCAGAAAGTCCTTCATTCTATAAAAATGTATTAAATGTTTGCTAAGCACCAGCTATTATTTAGATCTGGGGATATAGTAATAAATAAGATGGACCTTTCCTCTTGGAACTTGTATTCTAACAAAGTTTAATAACTACAAAAAAAAATTCTTATTTATAAATGGGAAGCCTGCCAAAGAGGGCAAGTTTAGAGGCTAATACAAAGTATTGTTATGGGGAAAACTTTAGTACCATACCATGCAGTAGACCTATCATTTTGTGAATAAAAGTGACATTATTTAATTGAAATATGTACTTGGAGGTCCCTGATCTGTTTCTGAGGACCACACCCAGAACAGTATCTGTTCTCTATTTAGTATCCAGTAAGTGTTACTGGACTGGAGCAAACAATTTTGAAGTAGTCAGAATTCAGTTCCCCTTAAAATCTACACACAAATAAGTCAGTGTTTTAATGGTATGACCTCCTACAAAAATGCATGAAGAAGTAGAATTGTTTAAAAAAAAACAAAACAATTCATTAGGGCTTTTTTCACTGAATTAATTGGTATTAAAATCAGACTAAATAATATAAGTGTTAGATCCTTTCTGAAACAGTGCAGAGAATAAGTACATAAGAAAATCATCAGTAAACCTGTTTCATTTTCTCCTTGGTATAGACCCTCTTTGAGGGAGGAAAAAAGCGTTAAAGATTCAGAATCTCTATTTATAAATGATACATCAGCGTGAGGGCATCAGTAAGACAACAATGGCTCTTGAAGAAGTGTTTCCTTATTACTGCAAATGAAATGTGGTGAGAAAAATAGTATTTGAAAAAAAGCTAAATATTTAGTGGAATTTTATAGATTATTATGAGTATTCATCATATATTCCCCTTTCTGAAAATAACTTTTGTAATATGAAATTAGTCTTTTAGAAATGAATGCGTAACAGAAGCACACATTCTTCTTTATATTACCAAATAAATATAAAAACATGAATGTTCACACAACTTACCTTATGCAGTTTTTCCCAACTAGGTCAATGTATTTTTAAAAGCAAACATTTCATTCAATCACATTAATAAACAGATGCGTTATTTTGTCAATAGCTTTTAGCTACAAGAAAAGACAATAAAGCTTTTATTAAAAATTTACTATTTTTCTTAACACTGTCTTACAAATGAATGAGGTAGGTATGGTCATGATCTCTGTTTTATACGCAAAGCACCAAGGTTTAGAGAGATTAAATAGTTTGAAGTTACATTATCAGAGTAGTGCCAGGTTCTGAATAGGACTAGTCTTACTCTAGCATCTAGAATCTTAACCACTACATTATTTAATAGCATCATCTAATCTATTTCCTTTTTAGGAAAACAAACCTTTACTGATACGGGACACAGGATTGTACACTTCAGCTAGCTCATATAAACTAAATGCCCCCTGATTTAACAATTTCTGTATTTTTTATCTTTGATATTTTATATACTTTTCCATATGAATCTGAGCACAGAGTTGACAGTAATACTCACTAATAGCTCATCTCTTCTTGATAAAATTTCCCCTTTCCTCATCATAATCCATAGGAATGCCTTGAATATTTTTGTTTTCTGGGATTAAGTACTAATCCTAAAAGATCATTTGAGTATTGGAACCCAGTATTGAGTATGGAGAACCCAAACAATGAGCAACAACCACTGGAGGAAGGGAAGGACAAATTAAGAACATTCAACAGATCGTCTTAAAATTTTAACTTCCGTATAGGTGCTCACAGGTGCACAGGACTTCTTTCCAAAAGAAATCATTTTTGTGGGTCGACTGGGTGGTTCAGTTGGTTAAGTCCCTGACTCTTGATTTCACTCAGGTCATGATCTCATGGTTTAGTGAGTCTGAGCCCCACATGGGACTCTGCGTGCTGACAGCATGGAGCCTGCTTGGGATTCTCCCCCTCTCTGTCCCTCCCCCAACTCATGCTCTGTCTCTCAAAATAAATAAACTTAAAAAAAAATCATTTCTGCAAAATATGGCAGGTGCTTTTAAAATGTAAATGATTCCGGGGTGCCTGAGTAGCTCAGTTGGTTTAGCGTCCAACTTTGGCTCAGGTCATGATCTCACAATTTGTGAGTTGGAACCCCATATTGGACTCTGTGCTGACAGCTCAGAGCCGGGAGCCTGCTTTGGATTGATTCTGTGTCTACCTCTAACCACCCCCACCCCCACCCCCACCCCCCCACCCCCGCCGGGTTGCACATGCATACTCTCTCTCTTAAAAATAAACATTAAAAAATAATAAAATAAAATGGAAATGATCCCATCAGTAAAGCATTACAGGCTTTAAAGTAATTCTCCCAAAAAAGAAAAAATAATCAAATTCATATATTTCTAAATCATTTTGCATTAAGAGCCTAAGCCCAAACTTTACTCTCAAAGATTTGAAGAGAAATTCATATTAGAAAATTATAGTAAATTGACACTGATTTAGCTTCTCCAATTTACTTCTATAGAATGATATCACCATGATGGACTCAACTTTGCAGAGTGGTGTATCTAGAGAGAAATATATGGCATATATGTAGCCCCTATATTCCAAGAATTTTACAAATAAAAACCCGTATCAACATTATCCTGATACCAAAGTCAGGCATGGATAATTTGAGGAAACTACAGACCAATATCCCTTATGAATATAGATACAAAACTCTTCAAAAAAAATATTAAGAAGCCAAACCGAAAAGCACATTAGAAGGATTATATACCATGACCAAGTAAAATTTATCCCAAGAATGCAAGGGTGGCTCAATATAAGAAAACCATTTGAGGGGAATCTGGGTGGCTCAGTCAGTTGAGTGTCTGACTTTGGCTCAGATCATGATCTCCTAGTTGGTGAGTTTGAGCCCTGTGTCTGGCCCTATGCTGATAATGTGAGCCTGCTTGGGATTCTCTCTCTCTTTCTCTCTCTGCTCCTCCCCCATCCTTTCTCAAAATAAATAAATTTTTAAAAAAAATTTTATTTACTTTTGAGAGAGAGAGACAGAGTGAGAGTAGGGAAGGGACAGAGACGGAGACATGGAATCTGAAGCAGGCTCTAGGCTCTGAGTTGTTAGCAGAGCCTGACATGGGACTTGAACTCACAAACCCGTGAGATCATGACCTGAGCTGAAGTCAGACGCTTAAGTGACTGAGCCACCCAGGTGCCCAAAATAAATAAATTAAAAGAAAGAAAGAAAGAAAGAAAGAAAGAAAGAAAGAAAGAAAGAAAGAAAGAAAAAGAAAATCATTTGATGTAATATACCACATTAATAGACTAAAGGGGGGAAAACACATGATCATCTCAATAGTTACAGAAAAAGTATTTTACAAAATTCAACACCATTTCAAGATAAAAATACCCAGAAAACTACAAATAGAGGGGAATTTCCTTAACATGATAAAATGCATTTATGAAACACTTACAGATAACATCATAGTCAATGATAAAAGACTGAAACATCTCCTCCAAAGAAAAGAACAAGACAAGGATGCCTGCTTTCACCACTGCTAGTCAACACTGTACTGGAAATCCTAGCTAGAGCATTTTGGCAAAATAATAATAATAATAATAATAATTATTATAATATATATAATATATATATAATATATATAATATATTAATTATAATATATAATATATATAATATATATAATATTATTATTATTATTATTAAATGATATCCTAATTGGAAAGGAAGAAATAAAACTATCTCTGTTCACAGTTAACATGAGTCTGTATATAGAAAACCTCCTAGAATATACACAAATACCACTAGAGGTAATAAATGAAATTCAGCAGTTATAGGGGTCAACACACAAAAATCAGTTGTGTTTCTTTACACCAGTAATAAACAATACACAAAAAGAAATCAAGAAAATAATTCTATTTACAGTAGCATCAAAAAGAATAAAAGATCAGAAATAAGTTTAATCAAGATGGTGTGGGGCATGGAAACTGGAAACTATAAACATTGCTGAAAGAAATTTTTAAAAACCAAAATAAATGGAAAGACATCCCATGTTCATGGACTGATATACTTAACATTGTTAATATGGCAATCTTAAAGTGATCTAGAGATTTAATACAGCCTTCATCAAAATTCTAAAGGCTTTTTGGCAAGAAATGGAAAAACCAATATGGAACTACAAAGGATCTCAGACAGCCTAAATGATATTGAAAAAGGAAAACAGGTAGGAGAACTCACACTTCTTGACTTCAAAACTTACTGCAAGGCTGCAACAGTCAAAAGATTCTAGTACTGGCATAAGAATAGATATATGAACCAATGTAATAGAATTGAGAATACATAAATAAACCCAAACATCTATGGCAAATTGATTTTTGACAAGGGTGCCAAAACCATTCAGTGAAAAATAGTCTTCAATAAATGGTGCTGAGACAAATGGATAACCACATTCAAAACAATTAAGCTGAACCTCTACCTCACTCCATGTACAAAAATTGACTCAAAACAGGCCAATGACCTGAATTTAAGTCCTGAAGTTATAAGCTTCATAACCTCAGATTTGGCAATGAATTCTTAGATCTGATACCAAAAGAGTAACAAAAGATAAAATAAATTAGACTACATAAAAACTAAAACCTTTTGTGCATCAAAGAACATTATCAAGAATATGAAAAGGCAATCCACAGAATGGGAGAAAATATTTGCAACTTGTGTATCAAATATGGACTTAATATCCATATACAGAAAAACTCCTGCAACAAGAAGACAATCAATCCAATTAAAAAAAATAAGCAAAGGATTTAAATAGATATTCTCTAAAGAAGATAATACAAGTGGACAACATGCATGTGAAACGATATTCAGTATCAATGGTCATTAAGGAAATGCAAATCAAAACTACAATGAGATACCATTTAACACCCAGTAGGATGAATTTAATTAAAAAAAAAAGGAAATACAGTATTGGCAATTTGGAGACATAGAAACTCTTGCACATTGCTGTGGGAATGTAAAATGGTATAGCTACTATGGAAATCTGGAGTCTCCTCAAAAAGTTAAATCTAGAATTACCATATGATTCAACAATTCTACTTCTAGGTATATACCTAAAAGAAATGAAAACATGTTCAAAAAGAAACACGTACAGAAATGTTCATCGCAGGATTATTAATAGCCAAAGGTAGAAACCCAAATGTACATCTACGGATGAACAAATTATGATACACATACACACATACAAACACATCACATACCACACAATTGAATATTATTCAGCTATTAAAAGGAAAAAAGTACTGATGAATATACCGCAACTTGGACGAACCTTGAACATACATGCTATGTGAAAAAACCCAAAAGGACATATATGAATCCCTTTGTAGGATATATTCATAATGGGCAAATTCATAGAGCCAGAAAGCAGATTAGAGGTTAGCAGGGGATGAAGAGGAGGAAACGGAAGTGATTGATTACTTACGAGTGTTTTTATGGGGTGATGAAAAATTTTGAAATTAGAACGGGTGGTTATACAACATTGCGAATACACTAAATACCACCAAATTGTATAGTTTAAAATGGAATACTACCATATAAATTTTACCTCAATTAAAAAAAAAACTTTACGTAGAAATAATATATAGAGCTTGTTTTTGTAAAGAAATATATTTCAGGTACTAATTTTTAGCCTTTTCCTAAATTGCTCAATAAAAGATAGTTCTACCAAATAACTGACTTATTTCTTGAATACCTGCTACTCATTATGTTTTTTTCCTTTTATCCCAATTTTGGATTCTTCTGATGCTCTAACATTAGAAGTAACCTATGCCCTTACAGAGATATGCGATTTTTTTTTTGGTTCAGATATAAACACAGAAAAAGATTTCTAGTGAATTAAATTTTAAAACCTAATAGCAAATAATTACAAATTTTATATAAAACTGCAGAATCTTGAGTTCCTCAGCTTTGATGAAGTTCTCAATTTTTCATGCTTTAAATTGCTCTCACAAGGATTTAATTTCATTGGATAACTAACATCCAGAACTCTTTTCACTTTTTATCCAACTACATTTTATGCAAATAATTAACTATATGAAATTAACACAGCTAGTCAAATGTTACATCATAAACAGATAATTTAATGTAAGCAAATTATTTCAAGCTTCTTTCACAAGAATGGAGTGTTTTTGTAGGAAAAAGTAACCCTACAGTCAAGTTTTATTAAAAAATTAACTTTTGGGGCACCTGGGTGTCTTAGTCAGTTAAGTGTCTGACTTTGGCTCAGGTCATGATTTCACAGTTCGTGGGTTCAAACCCTGCATCAGGCTCTGTGCTGACAGGTTGGAGCCTACAGCCTGTTTCAGATTCTCTCTTTCTGCCCCTCCCCCACTCATGCTCGGTCTCTCTCAAAAATAAACATTAAAAAAATTAACTTTTTATACTTTATAGATTTAGATAAAAATATGTGGAAGTTATTACTTTCTTCAAATAAACCATCCTGTTCTAGTTATGTGGTTCACTTTCAGATAGCTAAAACTTCTCACAAAGATTTCTGGAATGCCAGAAATGACAGGATTCTGTTAACACCAATTATCACAGTCTCTGCCCATGAATAAAGTACAGTTGACCCTTGAACAACATGGATTTGAACAGTGCAAGTCCACATATATGCAGATTCTTTACAGCACAGTACTGAAAACGTATTTTTTCTTCCTTACGGTTTTAATAACATTTTCTTTCCTCTAGCTTACTTTATTATAAGCATACAGCATATAATATATGTAACATACAGAATATATGTTAATTAACTGTTTATGTTATCAAAGAGGCTCCCAGCCAACAGTAGGCTATTAGTAGTTAAATTTGGGGAAAGTCCAAAGTTGTATATGGATTTTCAACCATGCAGTCAGTGGTTGCCACCCCAGTCCCTGCATTGTTAAAGGGTCAACTGTAAATCTTTAAATAGTTACAGCAAGAACCAAGAATAGTTGCTTTATTTTTCACCATATTTTGTGAAATATGTGATTTGTGAAATATGCCAATACACTCCGTACATTTAAAAACACATGGACGAAGCTTCTAATAAACCAGTACTTTAGATTCAGCTACATCAGTGGTTCTTCACTATGGGTAATTTTGCTTCCTAGGGCATGTTTGGCAACATTTAGGGATAGCTTTGGTTGTCACACCTTTGGAGTGCCACTGGCACTAGTGTGGCCTGCATGATGCTGCTAAAACTGTAACACATAGGACATCTCCCACAATAAAGAATAAAGGCCCAAATGTCAACCTTGAGAAACCTTGAGCTACATTAATGTTTTGATCCATTCATTTCCAGCCTAAAATCTGCACCATAGTCAAGGACATTAACTGAAGCTAATGTTTTGTTTTGGTGTGATAAACTATAAATTTGATTTGTAATTGTAAGAATTTTAACAGAAAACGGGCCGAGAATGAAACGTAAAGGAAAATAGGATATAAAACAAGTCAGAGCTACATATGGACCAGACTTTAAAGATCTTGTTTGATTTCTAGATCTCTCCAACTTATGAGTTTTAATTTGCAATGTAAACAATATAGGGCATGAATGAAAATTAATGGGCACTGCAGAACTTCTATGTTCATTCCATATAAACATCTTTTCTCTAAGACAAAATTTAAAGAAACAAAATTAATTCTATGTTATTTCAACTTTCAGCATTGTGTTAATCTTTTCTGACACATTAAGTCTTCTTTGGAAGGAGGTAGGTATATAAATTAAACTGTTCTTCCTAATACTTTATCAAGTAGTAGTAGTAATAATAATAATAATGGAAATAAGAAAGAAGTTGCACCTCAATGGAAGTCTATTTTTCAAACCTGTTAGCACTAAAAAGCACTTTAAAAAATAATGCTAATTAGGATATCCTTGATTCCAAATCAGATCATCCCAGAGAAAGCAAATGTACTACATTTGTTATTTCTCCTTAACCTTAAAAAAAAAGTGGTAACAAAATGATCCTTACATTAAACTCTCAATTAAAACTAGTACCTAATCAGTTTAATATAAAAATCAAGTTTCACAAAATGAATACACTGAAGCAACTATAATAGTAATCACCTTTATTTAAAATATTTTTTAATCTAGGAAAGCTCATTTTACATGAGTTTCCAACTAATTATTAGAGTCAGAAACAAAGAAAATAAAACCAGAGAAAATCCTCTGTAAAAAAATACACAAGGAACATTTCTACATGTGAAAAAACAGTAAACAGTCTTAACATCTGAACATCCAAGTCTTAGTCTCAATTCCATCTCTCCTAGTGAACACCACTATCAACCTTGAGATCTGATTTGTTCTTGTCATTCTTCACTGAGTAGATGAAATATGTTAAGGTGTCTTTTTCATTCACTGGAATAGACCTAAAGTGGCAACCAACTATCTATAAAAAAAAAAAAAAAAAAAAATTGAAATTAAATTATAGATATTAACAGATTTCATACTAGGTAAAAAAAAAACAACACTTTAATTAAAAGAAAATGTGCTATGTGATAAGAGCTACCTCTTTTTAAAAATAAACTGTTTAACAAAATACCAGCAAGATGAAAAGCACATCAGAATAAGAAAGAGATAGTGTGATTTCAAAGGACCCTCCAACCCATTCAATTAAAGATACATTAATTTAGGATGTATTTAAATTTTATAATTAGAATCTACATTAGTAAGTAAATATTTTTAAACTTTAGGTACCAATGAAATAAACAGAATGTAGACCCTACTCACAGAAAAAGGATAAATATATAGTTGAAAAAGTTTTGGTACTGGCAGTACTCTTTGTTAAAGTTCCTCGAAAGTTTTTCTGAATAAGTATTATTCATGGAAAATGAGAGGGGAAAGAGGAACTTTCACTGAAGAATATTTATCTGCCCTCTGGCCTTTTCATTATGCTAATCTAACATGTGCACTGCAACTACCAATAGAAGTACAATAGATTAAACTAGGGTGTTGATATGCTTATCTAGATTGTAGAAAATAAAACTTCTTAATGAAAAAGTTATTCATATGATAAGATTTAAGGAGGACAGTCATCTGACTCTGGGATCACTTACCACTTATCTGCATTTCTGACTAAGTAAACTATAACACTCATGGCTGTTTGGATTGTTTCTCATTTCTAAAGAAGAAAATAGCTCTGGAAATAATATAACTTTTTAAAGATCAGACTAGCAAATATTTGAGTTGTGACTTAGACATTAAAAAAAAAAAAATACAGCTGACCCTTGTATAATACAGGTTTGAGCTGCAAGGGTCCATTTACATGCTTTTTTTCCCCAATAAATACAGCACAGTATTATAAATATACTTTCTCTTCCACATGATTTTAATAACATTTAATTTTCTTTAGCTTACTTTATTCTAACACAGTAAGAATATATATAATACCTAAGACATACAGAATATGATAATTGGACAGTTTATGTCTTCAGGAAGGGTTCCAGTCAACAGTAGGTTATTAGTAGCTAAGTTTTTGGACAATCAAAAGTTATATGCAGATTTCTAACTGTGCCCCCAACCCCTGAGTCATTCAAGGGTCAACCATACATTAAATATAACATATGAAATAATTAGTTCTCTGGTTCTCATTTGTCTCAAAACAAAAGTAACTTCCACTTGATCAGTATCAGTATATATGGATACAGTTTCATCACAATAGATAATATCTGTGTTTCTGTTGTATCAAATTTAAAGAAAAACTGAATTTTTGTGGCAAGATGGAAAGAGGAAATTCTGGCTAAAAAGTCAGTATGTTAGATCTCAACAATGTTAAAAAGCATTCTGCCAAAGAATTATACTTTCTGTATCTTTTACCTTATTCAATGTGCATGTTTTAGAAAACGTTGCCTTACTAAACCCCCAAGCTAAAAAATATGATAAAACTGATTTATATGTTTACATTTCTATTCTGTCTAGTAGACTAAGTATTTTTATGTAAACTGATTAAAGTATAAATATTTAAATCTATAGACACCTTAATTGGATTCACAGATTTCTTGGTTCTATTAATTCCTGAGAACACACACATTTCAAAATTTACCAAAGGACTAGAAGTTAGTTTTATAACAAAGCAAAAACTACGTAAAATGTTGGACAAGAGTCTTTGCATCTTCTAGATGTGACGAAAGCATAGACACCTCAAATAAAACAAACATCAATAAGGCCAAATTCTGAAATAGTTAAATCAACAAGTTAAATCAACAAATAGGAATACTATTTATGGGTTTATCTGTAGATCTAATCAATCAGAAACTTCAAAAAATAAATTCTAATGACGACATCAAAGCTTATCAATTTCTTTTATTATGCCTCAATTAGGTGTTCAATAAATGTTTACTAAGTAGAATTTTAAAACCAACAGATTTCTAGAATGAGAATTTAAAAATTATCACCCAATATTTCTGAGAGTCAGTATTAGAAAACTACATACAATCTAGTAAGTAGTTGTAACATACAGAAATTTAAGAGGCAGACAGACATTTCTAAGAAACTAGATTCTTCCACAATAGATCTTTTATTAACTGATCCAACTAAAATGCATTGGTATATATTCTACATTAACAATTTCATTAGCCTTTAATGCCTCTTTTTTGTATGAACAGGCTCATTTAAAGTGTAAATAGTTTAAAACTCATAAATACCTCAACAAGTTGTGCTTTATTAAGTCCTGGTCTGGTTGACAGTTTGAAGTGTCTTTTGTATCTCCGAAGTGTATTTACTTGTAATTGATATAAATCAACCTAGGAAAATTAAACATATATGAATTAGTTCATACAATTTTCAAAATAGTTATCTTTGATACATACAAAAACATTTCAATTTTGGCACAATAAAAATGTAATTCCATTATTAAACAACAAAAATTACATTACTTAAGTCCATTCCATTATCCCTTTTATATAATCAAAACTATAAATGTATTAAACACTTTAATCTTTTGAAGATAAATATTGAAAACTGGGAGCAAAAAAAAAGTTAGAAGGCAACAGAGCTATAAGCATTGTCAACTGAAAACACAAGTTAAATTGTGTAACTGCTTGTAAACTGGCTGTATTTAATTTTACTTTCATTTTCAGATTTTTTGCTTTAAGCATTTTTAAAAGGCGTTCATATCTTTTAATACAAGTTACAGAATGGAATACTTAGGATTTACATTTAACATACAGAAACTTTATCTACCTCTGGAGTATCAATATCTTGAACAGGTGAATCTCCTCCATCATCATCACTCCCTTTCCTCTTTCTTCTGTTTCGAACACTCTGAATTAAGTTTTTATGATAATCACAAATGTAAAGATGCCTTGCCTGAAACAAAAGTTTCACAGACTATTTATGATTATGTAACCTATGTATTAGTAAAATACACTGGGCACAGTGAATTATTAAAAATAAAAACAGTCAAAACAGGCCACTGTTAAGACAACAGCATGTTTCTATGCTTAAGTCCTGCATCCAGTTAAAACATACCATGTCCAGCAGTACAGTTAAGAAGATTGGCGGGTGGGGTGGGTGGGGAGTGGTGTAAGTAGAGGAGAGAAGGGAGACAGAAAGGCAGAATGAGAAATTTCAACTCTCTGGATTTTGTCATTAAATTGCAGGGAGGCTGAACTAGATTTACTAGGTCATGCTGTTTTTTTTATCAAGGGGAAAGATGACGTTGCCCACAATTTTGCTATTTCATAGTATTTATTCAAAGAGTGTATTTTAATAGCATGATGTATGCTTTCGATTCTTTCTCAACACCCAAATTATCATACAGATACAAAACTATCCATTTTTACAAATGAGCTATTGATTTCATATCCTACTTACATTTAAACTTGAATTATAAACTTGAATATTTAATGAGTGCATTTATCTGTAATATGTTTTCCCAACCAAAGGAATGTGAAATTCAAGTTTACTTGAAAAGTTGCTCATGAGCATGACCAAGAACTACCTGTTTAACAGGCAGAAAGTATCAAAAACTTTGCAAAAGCTTCAATTAAATGTAGTCTTGAGAGCTGCATGGTAACACGTGAAATGTTGAGCTTCATATACTAAGTTAAACTCCTTTAAAAAACCAAATGATTAAGGCCTAAAGCTTTTAAATTAACTTTTAAACTAAGTCCAAGTTAAAAATATGCAGAATGTGTACTAGATTCTGGCATCTTGTGATTCATTTACTGCCAGCCAGAACTCCTAAAAGTGGCGACGCTTGTTTCTAAAAACCTTATAGAGGGTCAAAAACCACCACCACCACCACCACCACCACCAGACGTGCGAAGAAAGGACGGAAAAAAAAATCCCGATGGCTGCCAAACGGAGGGCAAAACAGCAGAGGCTACGTGTTCCCCACGTTCCCAGCAGCTGCGCTAGATGCTGACATCGTTCACAATCCCCGCTCCCCGCAAGGCGCGGGGTGAGCTCCGCTTCCCTCACACGGTACTCGGACGAACGGGGAAAGGGGTCTTTCTTGCTGAGGTTATCAGGTCCTTGGTCGTGGCAGGACTCCACTTTCCCTACACAAGGGGAGCTGCTCCCTGCGGCCAAACGCCAGCGAGGGCAGCAAAACAAAGAAGGCGCCTCCATTCCAGAAGGAGCCTGCCGGGTTGCAAGAAAACTACTCCGGGCCCTGCGAGCGGCGGTCCCTTTGTTTCGTTTCCCGATCTCAGGGAAGGAGGAAGGGGGAAGACTGCGAACAGAATCGACTCCTGGAGCGCGCGGGGGGGGGGGGGGGGGGGGTGGGGCGCGGGCAGGGGGGGTGGGGGAGGAGCGGAATCACTGAATGCGAGTGTGTCGGTGGGGGTGGAGGTCAGAGTTGCAGCGACTTTGTTGTTTGCTTCCTACCAGAGACCACACAACGGGTTCCCACTGCAGCCAGGTCTAGGGGGACCCCTGAACCCTCCGCCCAACAACCCCCGTCTGCACCGCTCCCGGAGCCCCAAGGGGGTGGGCAGGGCAAGGCCGTCCCGTCCCGCCGTCACTTACGCTCTTATCCAGCTCGATCTTCACCTTCTTCTGGGAGATGCTCTTCTGGATCCTCTTGCTGAAGCTGGCGTTGCCTGCCGCACGGCCGCACCGCTCACCTTCCTCCCGCAGACAGCACAGCTGTCCGGGCCCGGGCCCTGCCGCTCCCGGGGGCCCAGCCGCCGAGACGGCCCCGGCACCCGGCACCTCAGCCCCGGCGCCGGCCCCTGCCCCGTTCCCTGCCGAAGCGGCAGCGGCGGCGGCGGCAGCGACCACGGCGGCCACAGCGGCTGCCGCGTCCCCGCCGCGGCTCATCTCCTCGGGCGTGAAGCCGTTCATGTCTCCGCGCTCTGGGACGCCGGCGCTGACAGAAATCCCCGCTCGCCTCGCCGCTCCGCCTCTCTCCGGAGACTCTGGGGTCTCCGCGGGGTCTCTCAGGCACCTGACCCGGCGGCGACAATTCCTCCGGCGGCACGACCAAACACCAAGCGCCCTAGCCTGCTGGGATCTGCTGGCGTCGGGACAGTGGACAGTGCTTTGGGTTAAGAACCAGAGTCAGGCGGCGCCAAGAGTTAGGACCCCACTCACTGTCACATGGAGACGCTTCAGCAGTTGGACCCGAGCGCCTCCGCCTCCCTCCAGCCCCTCGTCTTGCGCAAGCGCGACGCGCCCTCTCCTGTCCCGCCCCTTCCACTCTGTCGCAGGGCACCACGGGAATTGTAGTTCTCGGCGGGAGAGTCAACCTGAGTTCTTCCCTGACTCGGCGCCTCAGGGATTGGGAGAACTACTAATCCTAGCATGCATCACGTAGAGACAGGCTGGGCTGCTGCTGCTTCTTTTTTTAAAGCATGGGGAAAACAGGGGCGTGTATTTGAGGGTTGTGATGTTTTCTCGCTTCTTGTCCCTCCCGCGAGGTTGGATTGTGTTTAGCTACCGGGATTTTGCAGAGTTGGCATTCTAGAGGAAGAGGTCACTCAGGTCCAGAGACGAAGCGCAAAATGCCGGGGGCTGGGGCTAAGAGGGGAGGAGAGTGAAGGTGTGGAGTAAAAAAGTTTCGGGGCTTTTCATATCTGTGGAAAAAGGCTTGGTGTGGTCATGCTTTTGTGGGAAACCCAAACCAAGGAAAATTCATGCAAGCTGGCCCTCTTCGGGTCCTGGAGGTCCTGCCGCTAACCCGGCTGCTGGATAACAGTTCCGTTCATTGACGCATCAGATTGTTTAGGGGCGCCTGCTTAGGCGAAAACGCCCATCTCGACCTCGACCGTGACATGGCTTCTTCCCAAGTGCCTCAGCTTAAGGCCCTTTTTAAATCCTTGCACATTCCTGCAAGGAACACGTTTCATTCTTGGGCGCACACAAAGTCGGCCGCTTCCTGAGGTGGAGCTGCTGACGAGTTGGTTAATAACAGGGCTTCTTTCCGCCTCCACTTCCAACCTTTGCAGTTTCTCCTCTAATGGGGCGGAGTCCAGTCTCTTTAAAAGAGGATATGGAACCCCCACCAATACCGAGTTAGCATGAGTGCTCTTCAGAAACCCCGGCGTTCGCTCTGCGGAGCGAGAGGGGAGAAAGAAACCGCATTTTCTTGGGTATCCGCCAGCGCCTGTGGGCTAGACCGTGTAGCGTGCGGGTATGTGTGTGCGTGAGTGTAGGTACGTGTATGTGTGCGCCTTTGCGTGTATGTGCGTGCGTGCCTGTGAGCGCGTGCTTGTGCAGGGCAGGGTAGAAGAATGAGAGCGGCGGATACGAAAGCTGCGCTTTGGCTGGTTACAGCGCGTCATTATTTTTATCAGATGTATCCTGTTCAGCAATCCCATTGTTAAAAAATACGAAGCAGTAAGTTCTTTTGAAAGTTCTTTTAGATTTACTGAGTGAATTTAGTGATAAATCATATTTTTAAAAATGTAAATGTCAGCTGCCCTGAAATTCAAAGTCATCTATTACATTTTTGCTTTTCCTTTCTAGAATATGGTAAAGGAAAAAAAAAGGGGGGGGGCGTTAAAATATTACAGATATTGAATGGGCAAAAAAAAGATGCTGAATGGCATTTTGTGTTATCTTTTTAAGCTGCACTAACGGTATCTGCTAGCCGTATGTGGCTATTGAGCACTTGAAATGTGGTTATTTCTACTGAAAAGCTGAATTGTTAATTTAATTTTAACTAATTTAAATTTTAAAAACGGATTTCAGTTATTGGAAAACCTTTAAGTGTGTTTGCAACAACTTGGGTATACGGATATATTTTTTCAACTTAAATTTTGTGAAATCTGAATTTAGAATCCAAGTTGAGATGTGATGTGTGAACTACTAGCAGCATTTCAAAGACTGAGTACCAGAAATTTTTTTGTAAGTATATTGAAAAGCTCATTAATAATTTTTATATTATTACATGTTGAAATGATAATATTTTGAACATACTGGCTTAAATGAGATATAACATTAAAATAAATCTTACTGGTTGAGTTCGAGCCCCGCGTCGGGCTCTGGGCTGATGGCTCAGAGCCTGGAGCCTGCTTCCAGTTGTGTCTCCCTCTCTCTCTGCCCCTCCCCCGTTCATGTTCTGTCTCTCTCTGTCTCAAAAATAAATAAACGTTAAAAAAAATAAAATAAATAAAATAAAATAAATCTTACTGGTTGCTATGGTTTGAAATGTGGCTACGAGGATATTTAAATGTTTATATATACGTCATACATATTTGTATTAGATAATGTTGCCTTCATCTATTAAACATAGAATACTAGTATCTGTTGTTCGTGGATATATTTTCTTAAGTGGTTAAAAATGAGAACATATGAACAGGATGGATACATTCCAACTTCAGGGTGGGGTTCATCTCTCAGGAGAGAGGCCATGGATACTATCTAGGAATGGTTTAAAGGTGGGGTCTGTTATATTTGTAAGTTTTTATCTATTAAAAAAGTCTGAAACAAATGTGTTAGGATGCTGGATTTCTACATTTTTATTTTTAAAATAATTCATAATGTTGTTTGGTCCTTGCCCTTAGAAGTTTATAATCTGTCTCCTGCAAAATATGACCACGTTAATTCATGCATATGTGTATGGTTTAACAATGTATCAGTTTCATATGAATTTTACTGAAGTAATGATTTGTGGCTAGGCTTCCTTTACACACAATACAGTTTTAAAAAGAGCCAGTTAAAACACTCCTTTATTGCATACTAGGATCTTTTCTAGGCCCTGGGATAAAAAAAATAATTGAAACAGGGCCTTAGCCATTTTAGAGTTCATTGTCTAGTAGAGTAGACATGCTGCCAAAGACTGAATGTTTGTGTCCTCCCAAAATTCATACGTTAAAACCTAATCCTCAGTGTGATGGTGTTCAGAGGAAGCATCTTGGGGAGGTGATTAGGCCAGGAAGTCGAGCCTTCATGGATGGGATTAGTGCCCTCCTGAAAGAGGCTCCTGAGAGCTCCCTCATTCCTTTTGCCCTCTGAGGACACAAGTGACAAGATAGCATATATGAACTAGAAAGCCAACTCACCAGACACAGACCTGCCAGCACCTTGGTTTTGAACTTCCCAGTTTCTAGAACTATGAGAAATACATTTCTGTTGTTTATAAGCCACCCAGTCTATGGTGTAATTTTTATAGCAGCCCAAACAGACTAAAACATATGCCTCAATAAAATGAGAAAAAGGTACAAATTTAGTGCACAGGAGGCAATAATTCATCTCTGGCAAGTAGAAAGCATTCTTGGAGTAGGTGAACTGTCAATTCTCAATGCCTGATTTAAAATATATCTACAAGTGACTCTATTGTTCAGACAAAGAAATTTTCATAACAACCATAGTTCATTGTTTATTTCTACAAGTCTTCACATTCAAGGCAGGTAAGAATTCCTTCCTTTAAGTATTCACAGCATAGGTTGGAATCAGGTTTTGGGGAGCTTCAAACTTCTATAATTTGAGGGGTCTTTATTTATTTATTTATTTATTTATTTATTTATTTATATTTTAAAAATTTTAACGTTTATTTTTGAGACAGAGACAGAGTATGAGCAGGGGAGGGGCAGAGAGAGAGAGGGAAACACAGAATCCGAAGCAGGCTCCAGGCTCTGAGCTATCAGCACAGAGCCCCACATGGGGCTCGAACCCACAAGCTGTGAGATCATGACCTGAGCTGAAGTCAGAGGCTCAACGGACTGAACCACCCAGGCGCCCCAATAATTCTATTTTATTACACTGTTTTACACCATGATTTCTTTTACTTAATTAAAATAAAGCAAGCATACAAAAATGCATAAAACATAAATGTCCAGTTTAAGTAGTTATGGAAAAATAAACATCTATATAGCTGCTACCCGCATCCAGAAAAAAGAACTTTGTGGAATTTTTGGTTGACATTGCATTGAATCTGTACATTAACCTAGGAGAGAATAGACATCTTTACAGTCCTGAGCCTTCTAATCCATGAACATGATATAGTTTTCAATTCATTCAGATCTTCTGTAATGTCTCTTAATAAAATTTTGTCATTTTGCACAAGTTTTGTATATCTTTTATTAGACTTATCCATATGTACTTGATATTTCTGATGCTATTATAAGTAGCATCTTTTTAATATTCCATTTTCTTTGCCAATGTATAGAAATTAAGCTGCTTCCCCCCCCCCCCAAAATAATGTCTGGATTCAGCAAACTTTCCTATTCATGAAATTTCCTACTCATAATAATTTACCTATATATTCATTTAGATTATCAGTGCACTCAATCACATAATTTGCAAATATTGAGTATTGTTCCTTCATTTCTAATTCATTTGCTTTTCTTTCTTGCTCTGCTACATGGCTAGGACTCCAGACCAGTATTAGAAAAGAAGTGTTAGTAGGCATCCTTGTCCTGCTCTCAGTCTCAAAAGAAAGATTTTCTGTGTTTTGCTACTATATATATATATATATATATATATATATATATATATATATATATATAGTGTTTGAGACAGATAATTTTGTCTTTTTCTAAATTTTTATACTGTTTACTTGCTCATAATATTCTCTTATGTTTTTAATGTACACAAGATTTGTACTGCTGTTTCTCCTTTCATTCTGGATATACTTTCTCTCTCTTTTGAAACAGACCTCACTAGAGTGTTTTATCAATTTCATTAGGCCTTTTAAAGGACCAATTTTAGTTTTCTTCATAGTTTCTATTTTTTTTCCTTTCTTTATTATTTTCTTCTACTTTGTTTATTTTGCTGTTCTTTTACCAACTTCTTTACAAATATGTGAATTAGAAGCTATATCATTTCCCTATGAATACTCCTTTGCCTATATCCCACAAGTATTGATATGTATTATCATTGAGCTCAAAATGTTATTTAAATCCATCATGGTTATTTTGTTTTTAATGTTTATTTATTTTGAGAGAAAACACGAGCATGAGTGGGGTAGGGACAGAGAGAGAGGGAGAGAGAGAGAATACCAAGCAGGCTTGAACCCACAAACAATGAGATCATGACCTGAACTGAAATCAAGGGTCAGACACTTAACTGACTGAGCCACCCAGTCTCCTGATGCATAATTATTTAGACGTACATTTCTTAATTTCCAAACATATGCAGATAATCTGCTACCCTTACTGATTTCTAACATATTTGCATTGTCATTATAGAAATATGTATGACTTAAATCCTTTAAAATTTATTCCAGTTGGCTTTTTAACCAAGAATATGGTTGATTTTTTAAAAACATTCTGTGTTTAAAAGCACTTTATATTCTCCTATTAGGTTAGTATTCTATTTATGTCCATTGGTGCTAGTAATTGTGCTATTCACTTTAATGTATCCCTAGAAACTTTTTGTCTGCTTGTTCTACCAATTAGTAAGTTAAAATATCCTATGCAGGCTTGTAAATTTGTTTATTTCTCCTTTTCATTCTGTCAATATTTGCTTTACATATATTGAGACCATGTTATTTAGCTGACACAAATTTAGAATTGTTATATGAACCTGGAACTGAATATTTTAACATTCTGAGATGAACTTCCTTATCTCTATAATGGTTTTATTAGCCTTAAATTCTATTTTGTCTGGTTGGTATTAATAGAGTTACACCACCTGCCTTTTACTTATTAGCGTTTGCATGATACACTACAGTTGACTCTTGAACAATGTGGGGTTTAGGGGGCTGACCCCTCATGCTCATGCAGTCAAAAAGCTGTGTGTAAATTTGACTTCCCCAAAACTTAACTACCAAGAGCCTGCTGTTGACCAGAAGCCTTACTGATAACGTGATAACATGAATAGCCGATTAACACATACTTTGTATGGGTATATGTATTATATACGGTATTCTTATAATAAAGAAATGTTATTAAGAAAATTATAAGGAAGAGAAAATACATTTATAGCACTGTACTATAAAAAAATCCCCATTTAATTGAACCTGTTAAGTTCAAACCCACGTTCCTTAAGGATCAACTATTTTTTCATCTTTTTACTCTCAGTCTTTCTGTATCCTGTTAACTTAAATGTGTCTCTAGAGAACATAGTTTTGCATTTTTTAAAAATCTAGTCTAATCTTTGTGTTAACCAGGGCATTTAGTCTATTTATAGTTACAAATTACTGATATACTTGGGTTTAAACCTACCATCATCCATCATATTTTGTGCTTTCTATTTGTTGTTCCTACTTGTTTTGCTTTCTTTTGGAGTATTTTAAAATAGTTCAGTTTCCTTGCAGTGAATTTGGAAGTTATAAACTCTTTTTCTATTCTTCTGATCCTAACAGGTACAGCATATATCCTTACTTTTTAAAGTCCAATATTAATCTTTACTTTGCCTTCTTTCCAGAAAGTACAAGGTTCTTTTGAGGATCATCTCCTCCCCGCCCCCCGCCTCCTCCTCCCCCGGTTTCTTTTGTTTTATTTGTTTATTTTAAAGTTTATTTATTTATTTTGAGAGAGAGAGAGAGAGAGAAAGAGTGAGTCGAAGCAGGGGAGGGACAGAGAGAGAGAGGGAGAGAGAGGATCTCAAGCAGGCTCCACACTGACAGCATGGAGCCCAACGCGAGGCTTGATCCCAGGAATTGCGAGATCATGACCTGAGCTAAAAATCAACTCAAGTGACTGAGCCACCCAGGCTATTTTTAAGTTTTTCTCTTTGATTTTTTGTGGTTTTACTTCAATAATATGCCTTTTCTTTTTTAAAAATAAAAGTACTTCATTTGGCTTCTTAAATTACAGATATCTTTAAAAAAATTTTTTTTTAATGTTTATTTATTGTTGAGACAGAGAGAGACAGCACGAACGGGGAAGGGTCAGAGAGAGAGGAAGACACAGAATCTGAAGCAGGCTCCAGGCTCCAAGCTGTCAGCACAGAGCCCGACACAGGGCTTGAACTCATGGACCGTGAGATCATGACCTGAGCCAAAGTCGGATGCTTAACCAACTGAGCCACCCAGGTGCCCCTACAGATTAATATCTTTAATCACTTCTCAGAAATTCTAGCTATTATCTCTTCACATATAATTTCTGCCCTTATTCTCTCCATTTCTGGAACTCCAGTGTATCCCAATGTATCTTCCATGTCTCTTACTCTATCTTTAATATTTTTAATTTTTAATTTTATTTTTTGCTTCCCTCATTGTGTATTGTTTCTTTTAGCCTATCTTGCAGTTACTCATTCTCTTTAGATACACTTTAAAATTTATCCACAATTTTTATACTTTTAGTTATTCTGTTATTTTACTTTATATTTATCTTTGGTTAAAATGTGTCAACTTCTGTAGTTCTAGTTCCTGGACAAAATTTATAAGCTTGACTTTTTCTTCCATGACCATAGCAAGCAGAGTGATTTTTTAGATAATGTTTGTTATTAAGTCCGTGTCTTTTGTCTGTTGTTTCTACTGGTGTTGGCTCATTCTTGATTCTTCTTGCATCCTATTATCTTTGATTGTTTGCTGTTCATTTTATTTGAAAAATTAATTATAGAAATAATTTGAAGTATTGGATGATGTTATGTTTCTCCAGAGAGGAGTTTCATTTCCTTCTTGCAGGTCCATAAGGGTGCCAATAGTCCTGCATCAATGCTTGAGGATTTCTGAGTCAACCAAATGATTCCAGTCCATATCCCCATTTTTGGACTATGCTTCTTGGGGTCCTATCATAGAGTGGGAGTTTTCACTAGGGTTATTGCATATTGGACTCTAACCTTAGATCCGTGTGACTGCCAAGTGCTTGGTTTTTCCTCTCACCTCCTTAAGTTGCTTGGTTGTAAATAGTGATATTTATGTCAAAACAACATTCACTGATACTTTTTAGAGTGTAACATTTTGGTCAGCATATCACTGCTGTTTCCACTGTGATTTTCTTCTTACCAGAGCATGAAGCATACAGAAAGCAACGTAGTTCCCAGATAATGCTGGAGCTTGCTCTGGGTACAAAAATATATGTGGCTGACTACTACCAAGATGGAATGGTATTAATCATCAAAAAGGGACTGAACATAGCTTTAAATCCCCAGGATCAGAAAAGAATTCTTGGAACATCCCCTCATCCATAATCCAATAAGATCTCAAATGTTCCTGTACACTGTTTAGTTGCATGGGTTCAGGAAAAATAGTTTACTAAAATTCTTTTTTTTTTCTTTTTTTTTTTTTTTTAGCCACAGAATAAAGTGCTACTTCTGTCTGAGATTCTTCCATTAAATTTTTTTCTACACTGTATGCCTCAAATTTCTCATCAAGACTAATTCGTTGCATTATTTCTATACATAGTCTTAAAGTCATAGCAGATGTGAACATCTAAATAATTGGCTCTAATTTGGCTACTGACAACTATAACATTCTTGTTCATTACTGAGGTCAATAATCATAGTACTTTCGGAGAATTTCTTCAAATCTTTTGAAAACATGGGACAAAAATTTATTATACTAGCTTTCTTTAAGAACACAGGGTCTGCTTAGTTCTGAACGTTTTCATTCATTCTCCTGTGACCAACCCAGAGCAGAAAGGAGAGTAGAAATAAATTCACAGACACTGAATTTTCAGCAAACAGCTGGAGAAAACCCCAAACTCCAAAATTCCATGAATGCTACAAAAGGCAAGTGAGACTAGAAGCACTAGGCAGCAAGCCCATGAAGGAAGTCAAGAGAACATTTTGAGAAAGAACTGAGATTGAGCAGAATCCAAACACTGACGAGGGAGAGACAGAGGATAGAAAGTGCCTAATCAGAGATAGGAGATCTTAGAAAGCACCAGTAAAGTACTTTTCTAAAAGCAATAATATCTTTGAAGGCAAATTGTCCCCTTGTGGCCTGTGAATAAATCAAGAAGTCAAGGACTCTGTGTGGAACCCCTTCAGAACCGGATTAGGTGATGAGAAGCAGAGTAAGGGTGGCTTCATAGAGTTGCCATATTTTAAAGAAATAGTCTTTTGCCATAGCAACAGTAGAGAACCCATGAAAGATGATTTCCATAAAGCTACCCTGGCCTGCCTTTCTACTCCTGATTATAGTCCAGGAAAATTCAAGTCATTCAAATACGAGGGTTATGAAAGTCACCTGCATAACATCCACTCAAAAATACAGTGAGAAAACTGTGAGATAGAGTAGACAATTTTCCTACAGAAGATGAAAATTTACCAGAATATTGTTATAAATGAAATTTATAATTCTATATCCCAACGTGAATTTGAAAAACTTACTGAAAGATTCATCCTGTGAAGTAAAAATCACAAAGAAGTGATAAAGATAAGACTCAGGTAGCAGGCAGCTAGAAAACAGGTTATTAATGTCTACTTTTTATATGAATCTAATCAGAGAATTGATTATTTTGACATTTTAGGAATACACAGTAAAGAATTAACTTTACTCAGAAAAGAGGTCTGGTCTTTACCCTCATGTCCTAGGAGGTGATCTCCAAGGAGAGTGGCTTTGTTTACCCGGAGCTTTGGGCCACACTGGACAGTTTAACAATGTGATTTATGATGGGGGCTTTGGGGCACATGGAATCCTCTCTACCTCTGGAGGGGTTGAATGCTAAAAATCTGCCACAAGGGCAGTCAACCACACCTACGTAGTTGAGCCCCAATACAAACTATGGAAACCACAGCTCAGATAAACTTCCCTGGTTGGCAGTATTTCCTATGTATTGTTGCACAGCATTTCTGGGAAAGTAACACTGTCCACAACTGACAAGGACAGGACAACTGGAAACTCCACGTATGGAACTTTGCTGAACTCTGCCCTGTGCACCAATTCCCTTGGCTGATTTTATCTGTATCCTTTTGTTGCAACCATAACTGTGAGTGTAACAGCTTTCAGTGAGTTCTCTGAGCCCTTTGAGTAAATTATCAAACCTAAGGGTGATCCTGGGAACCTTGAATATGAAGTTGGTATCAGAGTAAGGTTGTCTCATATAGACTTCTTCCCTAACTTTGCAGGAAATTTTTGAAGTTTTTGCCACAAAGCATATAATTAGATTCTGTAAGTCATGCCTAGTGATAGGGTATATTTTGTATTTATATGGAACAGACCCTGATGACTGTACGTGTGGACTATTTGTGTGCTTCTGTGAATTTTTGTAATACCAATAGTTCTTGCTACATTTATTTTAATCCTATCTTATCTT
The DNA here is from genome assembly GCF_018350215.1 of Panthera leo. Classification (NCBI taxonomy): domain Eukaryota; kingdom Metazoa; phylum Chordata; class Mammalia; order Carnivora; family Felidae; genus Panthera; species Panthera leo. The sequence goes on from NC_056682.1 coordinate 55,121,408, forward strand.
TGATATAGATAATAGGTTTGGTCCATTAAAAGGCCTGTTTTTAAAAAAAAAAATGAGGGCGGGGGCGGCTGGGTGGCTGTCGGTTATCCATTCATTCATGATTCCGCTGTTCCTGAGTTCGATCCTAGCATTGGGCTATCTGCTATCAGCAGGGAGCCTGCTTGGATCCTCTGCCCCCTTCTCTCTGCCCCACCCCCTCATGCTCATGCACGTGTGCACGTGCATGCCCTCTCTCAAAACTAATTTTTAAAAAACGAGGGCAAATTAATGATACTGTTCTGATAAGGAAAAAGATAAAATATGTCTATTTTTGCCATTGGTGTGTAAGATTAACAATTCAGTCTAGCTAGAGAAAGTGTCACTCCTATACCTAGCAACAGTGACTTCAGGATATATGGACATAATGAGAAATTAACATTCTTTTTTTTTTTATTTTTTTTTTTTTTTAACGTTTATTTTTGAGACAGAGAGAGACAGAGCATGAACGGGGGAGGGTCAGAGAGAGGGAGACACAGAATCTGAAACAGGCTCCAGGCTCTGAGCTGTCATCACAGAGCCCGACGCGGGGCCTGAACTCAGGGACCGTGAGATCATGACCTGAGCCGAAGTCGGCCGCTTAACCGACTGAGCCACCCAGGCGCCCCGAGAAATTAACATTCTTTACGAGTTTCCTTTTCTTCTCCTGTGTTCTGTCACTTTAGCCACTTTTGTTACCTTCAATTCCCTTGAAGACCTTCCACCTGCTTGGCAAAAATCAACCTTGTATCGGTCCAATTTTAGTTGACTGCCACTTCCTCCAGAGTGTTTCACTGCAGGTTCTTCTACCCATCCCTAGTTAATATCCAGTTGTCAATACTTTTTCTGCCCTCTTGTTTTAACCCCAAAACCAGCCTGCTATTTAACAAAGAAAATTGATGCTACCCATCAGAAATTCCCTGGTTGTCTTGTGCCTACCAACAAAACAATCTGCATTCTGACAAATCTCACAGACTTCTTTGTTTTATTTTGTTTATTTTATTACCTCTCCTCTCCCACAGTTTTTTGTTCCATTAATTATCTTTCCCTTTTTCTTTCAGTCTCTTTTTACAAGCTGCAAGTTTCTCCCATGTTAAAACAAAGACCCCATACAAGCTAATACCCCCTCCTTACCTATAGGAGGCCGTCTAGATATTTAACTAAGCTCTTGGATTTCTTTAATAGTCAAGCTCCTTAAGAGTAGTCTTTGCCTCCCATTACTTCCCATGCTTAAAACTCCTCTTCCTTTCCCCATCCCCATTATTTCCTGTGATCTACAAGATGGTCTGAGCCCTTTATAAATTGGCCCCTGCCCGCCTCTGTAGCCTCTTGGATACCACTTCTCACGTTACATTCTATACTTCTGCATTACCCAGCCACCCTGAGCAAACCATACTGCTTAAAGCATGTGCGCTTTTCACCTGCTATTTCCTTTTTGTGGCAATTGCCATCCCTTCCTATTACACTATTCCACCCTATTCATCCTTCAGACCCTACTGTGGGATCACCTTATCTCTGAAACCATCCTTTTAGAAGTTTGAGGGAACCAAGAAAGCAATACTAGGACTCCTCACCTTGAAAGCCAGCTGGGACTTCTATTGCCCTTGCATTGAATCTACAAATCAATTTGGATTCTTAAACAATATGTAAAATTTAACTTTTTATTATACATTACATATTATATTTGTTTCTAGTTCTGTTACTTTTTTTTTTTTTTGAATGTTAAACTAATCTTGTTTAAATCTTGTTTAAACTAATGATGTTACCCTTTTTCTGTGTTGTCAATATTTTGTTTAGGATTGCTGCATGTATATTCATGAGACACTGGCCTGTAATTTACTTTCTTTGTAAAGCCCTTACCAGGTATTATCATCAATACAGTTGCCAGTTTTAGCAAATAAAATATGGAAATACTCAGTTAAATTTGAATTTCAAATAAACAAAATGTTAGAGTATGTGGGTATCCTGTGCAATATATTACACTGGAACATCATTCATTGTTTATCTGAAATTCAGATTAACTGGACAACCCTAGTTACCACTGTTTTGTTTACTTCACAACACAAGTTCACAGTGTTTCCTCTTTTTGTATTCTTTGGAAGAATTTGTGAACTTCTTAAATGCTTGATAGACTTTACCGGTAAACCAATATGTGCCTTGAGTTTTCTTCATGGGAAGGGTAATTAGGGACTAAAGTTATTAATAGATCAAAACCATTCAGATATTCTATTTCTTCACCTGTCAGTTTTGTTAAGACGTGTTTTCAAAGAATTTGTCCATTTCATATACATTTTCAAGTTGATTGAACATGATGTTTATCTTTTAATGTGTAGGATCTTTACATTCTCTTGATATGTTGATTCTTCTGTGAAATGTTCTTTTTATTTCTAGTAATATTGACACAAATTTGACAGATTCAGAATGTTTCCATTACAGGGGTCTTTCATCTTGTCCTTTATGGCCACACCCCCTTGACCCCTGACAACCACTAAGCTGTTCTCCATTTCCATAATTTTGTCATTTCAAAACAAAATATAAAAAAACCCATGGAAGTATACAGTATGTGACATTTTGGAATCGTTTTTCTTCATTCGATACAATACTCTGGAGATTCAACCAGGTTGTTGCCCATATCAATAATTTGTTCCCTTTTTGTGCTGAGTAGTACGGTATGGATGTAGCACAGTTTATTTAACCATTCACCTGATGAGGGACCTCTGGATTCTTTATAGTTTGGGGATATTATGAATAAAGCTGCTCTAAATGTTCATGTACAGGTTTTTGTGTGAACACAAGTCGTTTTTCTGGGCTAAACTCCCAGGTGTGCAATTGCTAAGCTGTCTGTATTTTCGTATTCAGGTGTTTAAAACTGCAGCTGTTTTCAGAGTGGCTGTACCATTTTACACTGTCAGCAGCATTGTATGAGCGATCCAGCTTCTGTGTATTCTTGTCGGCACTGGGTGTCGTCAGTTTTTATTTTAGCCATTCTGATAGGTGTGTAGTGATCTTTCGTTGCGGCTTTAATTTGCATTTCCGTAATGGTTAGTCATGTTGAACATCTTTCCGTTTGCTTATTCACCACCTATATACCTGCTTTGATGAGTTCCTGTTCGTCTCTTTTGTTCATTTTCTAATTGGATTTTTCAAAAAGCTGTTGGGGTTTGAGAGTTCTTTATGTGCTATAGATATTAGTCCTTTGTCAGGTATGTGGTTTGCAAGTATTTTCTCCCATTGTGTCACTTGCCTTCTCATCCTGTCTTAATGTTCTCCACAGAGCAAATTTTTTTAGTTTTCAGGAGGTCCAATTTATCAGGTTGTCCTTTCACAGATTGTGCTTTTGGTGTTAAGAACTCTTAGCTCTGGATCACAAAGATTTTCTCCTGTGTGTTTTTTTTTTTCACCTAAAAGTTGTATGGTTTCACATGTTACATTTAATTATATTATCCAAAATGAATGAATTTTTGCCTAAGTGCATAAGGTGTGACAGTTAGGCTAAGGTTCATTCTTTTTTTTTTAATTATTTATTTTGAGAGAGAGAGAGAACCAGTGGGAAAGGGCAGAGAGAGCAGGGAGTAGGGGGCAAGACAGAGGATCCAAAGTGGGCTCCGAGCTGACAGCAGTGAGCCTGATGTGCGGCTTGAACTCATGAACCATGAGATCATGACGTGAGCTGAAGTTAGATGCTTAACCAACTGAGCCACCCAGGCACCCCTCCCTTTCTTTTTTTAAATCTATGGGTGTCTCTTATCAGTTGTGCAAAATTCTTGGCTATTGTGTCTTCAAATATACCTTTCCCCCATTTTCTGTCTTTGCCTTCTGAGACTGGAGTTACATGAATGTTAGAGTTTTCCACGATGTCACATTTATCTCTCATGCTCTTTTCTGTATTTTACACTTTTCCTTGTTTCTCTCTGTGCTTTTGACCGGTTATTTTCTTCTTACCTATCTTCCTTTACTCATACTGACACTGTTTACCTTTTTTTTTTTTTTTTTTTTTTTTTTTTTTTTTATGCTCATTATTCACAGTGCCAGGATGGCTCAGTCAGTTAAGCATCCAATTCTTGATTTTGGCTCAGGTTATGATCTCACGGTTTGTGGGACTGAACCCTATGTTTGGCTCCACATTCAGAGTGCAGAGCCCGCTTGGGATTCTCCCTCTCTCCCTCCCTCCCTCCCTCCCTGCTTGCATGCTCTTTCTCTCTCTCTCAATAAATAAATAGGCTTGAAAAAAAAAAAAAAAAAAGAACTTGTGGCCATTAAAAAAAATAAAATAAATGCTTATTATTCTTTCTTATATTCCTACTTTATTTTAGGATTATTTTCCTTATAGTACCTACTTCAGAAGTCTCTCTTTAGAGTTAGGCTGTTGATCTCACAAGTTTCCTTAATCTTAAAATATTTTTGCCTTTATCTTTAAAGTTTTGCTGGTTGCACACAGTTCTAGGATGGATCATTCTCTCAGCATTTGACAGGTATTTCACTGTCTTCTGGCTTCCATTGTTGCTATTGAGAAGTCTGCTATCAGTCTATTTTCCTTTGTAGGTGAGCTTTCTTTTCTCTTGCCTTTTTCAAAATCATTTATCTTTGATATTATGCAGTATCTGTGTTGTGGATTTCCTTTTATTAAACTACTTGAGTTACTTTATGCTTCCTAATTTTGAATTCATGTTATGTTTTATTTTAATTTTTTCTAATATTTATTTTTTTGAGAGAGAGAGCTGGGGAGGGGCAGAGAGAGAGGGAGACAAAGAATCTGAAGCAGGCTCCAGACTCTGAGCTGTTATGACAATATAGAGCTCACCGCGGGGGCTTGAACCCACAGACCGCAAGATCATGACCTGATTCAAAGTCAGACGCTTAACCAACTGAGCCACCCAGGCGCCCTGTCATTTATTTATTTATTTATTTATTTATTTATTTATTTATTTATTTAATTTATTCTAGAGAGAGAGCACGAGCTGGGGATAGGTGCAGAAGGCGAGAGAGAGAATATTAAGCAGGCTCCATGCTCAGCACAGAGCCCAACACGGGGCTTGATCTCACAACCCTGGGATTGTGAACTGAGCTTAAATCAAGAGTCGGATGCTCAACCAATTGAGCCACCCAGGCACCCCTGTCATTATTTAAAAATTCAGCTACAAAATTAAAATAATACCATTTCTTGCTTTCCTCTAGTCTTTTTTTCCTAGGACTAACCATTTTGGAATATTGATAAACATTGTTCTATTTTCAAACTTCCTCAGCTTCATTATTTATATTTTTATATCATTCTTCTGTGCTTCGTTCTAGGTAATTTCAATAATATCTTCCAGTTTAATTTTGTTTTCAGCTATAATTGGTTTAGCCCATTCATTGAGGTTTCAACAATTATGTTCTTTATGTTTGAAGGATCCATTTGGTTATTTTTCAGATCTTTCTTATCATTCCTGATAGACACCTGTTGTTTCCTCATCTTTATAACTTCACCCTTTTTCTTACTAAAAAAAGTATTCTTACTATTCTGAATCTAATGATTGTAATATCTGAATTACTTGGGTGTTCAGTGCTGGCTTTCTTCTTCATGTGCTTGGTCATCTCTGATTTTGTAGTTATATTTATTTGATCAATCTGTGATTCTTCTCTTAAGGTTAATTTGGGCTATTTTTTCATATGTTTCTGCCAAGAGAAAAAGTGTGCTGCCGACATACTACCATTATAGTTTCTTTATTTAATGTCCCCACTTCATTTTCCCTTGTTTTGTAAACTGCTGCTTTGGGCATTTGTTCCCATGGTCCTCAGATTTACTTACCACTTAAAGGTAGCAATTCTGAGTTTAGCTCATGGTTGGTGCCTCTCCCTGGCCCTTATTTTGGTGGCAGGAGGAAATTCCTTAGATATTTCCTTCATTTTTTGCCAAACTAATGCATTAAAAAGAATAATTTACCAATAACTAATTTTTGGAGGAATGTAAAAATACCCAAGTATCTAGTTTATCATAATACAGAAAGCTGCAATCACATGTTCCTCTTTTACATGAAAGATGCAAATAATCCATTTTGGGATCTGGGGATTGCTTTCAGGTAAAATCACTACTAATAATTCATTCAATTCATTTAATTCAAATTTACAAGCACTTAAGTGCCAAATGCTGTTAAAGGAGAAGGAACCATGTCTCTGCCCTCTTGGGATCTAGTTGACAGCATATGTACTAATAATGAACTAACTAATGAACTAATAAGCAAACAAATACATATAGTATTATAGGAGGTGATTAATGTCATAAGTGTTATGAGAGAAAGTTGGGCAGTGATGTTTATATATTTAAGCTTAAACCTGAAGTGAGGGAGCCAGCCATGATGAGAAAGACGGTAAGGGCATTCTAGACAGAGGAACAGCTTGTGCAAGGGCCTTGAGGCAAAAAATTTTTTGAAGTGCTTGAGGAACTGAAAGATTATCTACAGAGTTACACCATAGTGAGAGGGAGGGTGATTGGAGATGAAGTTGAAGAGATGGGAAGAAGGCAGATCACAGGTAATGATAAGGTGTTAGATTCTGTTTTATGTAAATGGTAGGCCATTGAAAGGTTTTATGCTGGGAAGTGATTGATCTGATTTGTTTTGAGAAGATCATTCTTACTATTCTGTGGTGGATAGACTGTGACGACCAAGAGTTCCTGGAACTGGGAGACTAGTTCAGAGTCTGTTGCCATATTCTAGGTAGGAAATGACTGTGGCTTGAACTTGAACTTGTGTGGTGATAGCAGGGATGGAAATAAGTAGAGAGATTCAGAGAATATATTCTGGAGGGAGAACAGAGAATGTGTTTTTTTTAAAAATATAGCTGAGGATGCAAAGTGGCTGTGTAGGAGGAGATCACACCTAAGTAGTTATGCTACATTAACTCATATCTGAAAGGCCATCATCTCACGACAACCTTCTCAGTGATACAGCCCTCCTGAGCTGCTTTAGATGTAAGTTTTAAAATGTCAAAGTGAATATTGAAGGGGAGAGCATAGGTAGAAGGCTGTGAGGAATACTGTGATCTTTCCTCAGAGGGGAATCCAGGAGGATTAAAACTAGAATGGCCAAACACTTAGTGCTCCTCTGGGTTTTCTGGTGAATTTATCATAAATAAGTTACTCCAGAAATAAGATTTGTCTTGCTTGGGGTTGCAATGCAAAAGGGGAAAAATGTTGTTTAAAAAGTTATGAAACACTGGCTAGGTGTAACCGTTAATATTTAACAGTATTGATAGGAGTTTATTTTTCTGATGTAATAAGGCTGAGGGAAGATTGCTACTGGTGTTACTTCAGCAGTTCAACAATGTCCGGGTTGGCATCTACAATTTTCTTGCCTTTCCCTCATGCTAATCAGAGTAGCATTCTCATGATTTAGCATTCTCATGGTTGGTTTGAACCAGCCATGTCAATACCCTATTTGTAATCAAGATATTTTTTAAAGGAAGAAGGTTATTGGGTAGGCAATTAAAAAGTTCTGTACAATGGGAAGTGATTGACCTGATTTAAGAAGAGTGATAGAAGAAGGAATAGAACAAGACCATGCTGCTTAAAATTCTTGAAACAGATAAAAAACTCTTTCAAAAGTTTACAAATTATTTATTGATGGTAATGACAGCTAAAAATAATCCCAGCTTTGTAAACCTACAAAATAATATGTTCAGGTACTCATTAAATTGACAAATTCACTCAGTAAATCTATAAGCCTAGAACATCTAGATAGCAGTGTGCCAGGTCCTATGGATATAAAACAAGATACACATTCCCCGTCCAAGAAACTTCTAAACAATAATTCTTTCTATCATACTTTCTTTATAAAACTCTGTCATTTATTTGTTTTTGAAATCGTAACAACTGTGTGCAAAAGAAACTTTTATCTGATGAAGAAATTAATAGTAGGCGTTGTAGATTCTTGCCCATACCTCTCTGGCTTTTACCACTTCAGTGTTCTCAGGCAGATTTGTAGCTGCCAGTTTCTGGATCTCTTTTCTCCCAAGCATGGAAGGCAGCCCTGTCCCCGTGTAGTCAGGGCAATTTGCAAATGCCTGACAGTTATCCACTCCCCATCTCAGCAGCCCTCACCAAATGATACCCCAGCCCTCTTGCCCCCCAGGTGGGATAACTTTGAGGTATGTGTTTCATACCATTTTCCTGCAGTTTTCCCATGGGATTATGCTTCAGTCATTACCAGTGTGGTTGCTGGCTTGATAAGGTACCCTCTATTTATTGCCTTCCCTTCTTTGTCTTACTTTCCCACCTCCTGCTGCTGTTTCCTGAATCCTCCAGATAAACTACCTGCACCCAAATCCTTGTCTCAGGCTCATCGTGGGCATTTCCACCAGGTTGTTTTCTCCATACCCACGCCTCAGCTAAAATGCTTAGTTCAGTGGGTGGACACACGATTCAAGCCGGTTGGAATCCTTCTCAGGGAATTTTGTTCAGTCTGAGACAGGGAGAAAGGAGCTCTCTTCCCTCTTTTTTTTTTCTTCTCCCCATCGTATTTTCAGGACAGTGCCTGGTATAAAAGTAGGATCTTGCTAAATATTCGCTGAATATTTAAGAAATACAATTCCTATAGTTTCTTTGCTGCCAGCTGCATTTATGACCAGACATTAATTTTAAAATGTATGAAATACTCTTCTGGTAGATCACAGTGTTAAGGCATAGTATTGCAGTTGAGAGCATGGACTCAGGAGCCAGAATACGTGAGATTTAAGCTCTGCCAATTGCCAGTGGTTCAACTATGCTGGTGTGTCTGTTGTCTTTCAGCTCTTTCTACCCTCTCCTCTATAGTGTAAGGGTACTGGAGTCCTAAAAATCATTTCCCAGATTCACTTGCCAGTTGGTCTCCAGTTCCATTCTGCTAACGGGAGATTAAAAGGCAAGAAGAGGATGGAGGCATTTTTTCCCTTTCTTTGGGCTCCAGCAGCTTCAGCAACACTGTGCTCCTCTACTCTGGCCCAGGAGGTGGGGGTGGGGGTGTGTGTGCATCTGAAGGCTGCTAGCTTCTCGGGAAGCAGGTAGAAATAGTAGTCCTAATAATGCAACAGCTAAGTTCCAAATGCCTTAGAAGCACAGTATGTGTAGGTTTTGGATACTACTGTCTTCTTGGTTCCTCCAGTGGTAGGATGCTGGCTCTGCTTGCAGTTCCCTTTGGACAATAATACCTTCCTCCTTGTTACTCTTCCAGACTTTCTGTAAAGATTCTCCCAATAATAATAGAGGTAATAACATTACCTCTGAAATACCAATTTTGGTTTTTCTTTTCCTGACTGGATACTGACTGATCATGTGACCTCGGGCAAGTAACTTTTTGCCTCAATGACTTCCTCTAAAAAAATGAAGATAGATAATAGTGTATTTATCTCATTGGCATTACTAGGATTAGATGAGTTAATGTTTTTAGAGTACTTAGAACAGTGCCTGGCACAGACACCATGTTAAATAAATGGTATTGTGTATCATATGCTATTGTTAAATACAGATGGTGTTAGCCATTAAGTTTATAAAATCTGATGTCCCTCTCTACACACCTGTCACTTTGTGCCGCCCATGATCCTCCCTTGTTATTACTACTTATCACTATCACTTCCCTACCCGTGACCTCTGTGCCCTACCTTGTTTGCTCATCTCTTCTCTCATAAATCAGCACGTATGGAGGCACCTGGGTAGCTCAGTCGGTTAAGGGTCTGACTTCAGCTCAGGTCATGATCTCTCAGTTCATGGCTTTCAGCCCCGCATCTGTGCTGACAGCTCAGAGACTGGAGCCTGCTTCAGGTTCTGTGTCTCACTCTCTGCCCCTCCCCTGCTCACGCTGTCTCTTTCTCTCAAAAATAAATATTTTAAAAAATTTAATAAATCACGTATGTTTTTCAGTGTCTTTTTCTCTCATTTGCTTTAGATATGACATAGACATCTTGGAGTCCCATAGGTTTAAATTTTTTATGAGGTTATTGTATTTTAAGATGTGCAGTGCTGAGAGCGGTATGCAGGGCAGGAAGTGGCCCTGGCAGTGGAAGACTAGCACTAGAACCTGAAGATGAATCCTGAATCTTCAGAGTGGGATGTCAGAAATGCTTGAGAAATAGATTCTTTTAGTTAAATCTTGTCCACATTAAGACTATTTTACATTTGTATGGAATTATTTCATTGGCTACTGTTTTGGGATTTTGAGAATAGCCTTGTTTTTTTATTTCATACTCAAAAGGGAGAGCAGACTCAGATTTTAGGGTTACCTTTACTCCATTCCCAAGATCCTTGAGACCAAATCCCCCCTGAAAACAAAATAAAAAAATGTGGGAATGAGATAGGCCTAGACGTTACTGGACAGACAAAATACTGCTGTGTCTTTAGAAGGGTTGGATCATTGTCCAGAGAACTGGTTACAGAAATTCCTAGAATGCTTGTTGAAGTTGTCCACAAAAAGGTCACTTCGATTTTTACTGTGCTGTAAACTTTCAGTTTGTCTTACTAGGCACAGAGTTTGTACAGGTATCCCCCACTTTATGAAAGTTTGTTACACCATTTCACTTTTAGACAAGACCTACATCAGTACCTATTTTCACCGACCAAAAGAAACCCTAAGGGGATTTTCACTTTACAAAAAAAGCAATTACTATCCCATAAGCCTTTCATAAAAGTAAAGTGGTGTAACTTGAATTTTTGGGAAGTAGGGGATACTCTTCCCTGTATACTATTTCAGCTTATGGAAGGTTTCATAGGAACGTTTTACTATTGGATAATAGGGGAAACCTGTATTTTTTTTTTTATTATAAATTAGTCCAATCTTCAACTATGCATAAGTGCATTTTTCAGTCTAATTAGAATTCTAGCTTTAAATTTAGATGGATATTTATAAAACTACATCTGAAAACCTGTTGCTTTGTAATAGATTATTAAATACGATCGAACTGGGGCACCTGGGTGGCTCAGTCGGTTAAGCGGCCGACTTCAGCTCAGGTCATGATCTCGCGGTGGGTGAGTTCAAGCCCCGTGTCGGGCTCTGTGCTGGGCTCTGTGCTGACAGCTCGGAGCCTGGAGCCTGTTTCAGATTCTGTGTCTCCCTCTCTCTCTGCCCCTCCCCCGTTCATGCTCTGTCTCTCTGTGTCTCAAAAAGAAATAAAAACGTTAAAAAAAAAAAAATTAAAAAAAAACCGATCGAACTACAAAGCACAGTAACAAAATTATTTTTATTTTTTTGGTAACAAAATGATTTAGAGGACAAAATTATGTCACACTTATATTCATATTAATATGAAATTTTAGTCATTACCAAACTCAAAACTATCATTGGCTATATATAAGATCAGTATAGTATTAATATACCACAAATTAACTGGAAACACCTACAAAAAAGTAGATAATTTGAAAAGAATCTACAAAAGAAGTATTTTCCTATTGTATGAAAGCCATAGATATTCAGGCAAATATGGGCCAAAGTAACAATGCTATTATAATTCAAGAGCTGCTGACACTCTTAACTACTATTTCCTAAAATAGAAAAGTAGTATTCACTTCCTCTCAAGTGATCCCTACATTTTCATATTGTCTTCTGCAGCTCTCATTGTTAAAGTCTAAAGTTTTTACCATTTTGTTATAGTGCTCTGCTAATAGAAAAACAAGTCACTGACTTAAAAAAAAAATTCTATTGAGGTAAAATGTACATACTTTTTACCTAGTATAGTGTACAGCTTAATGAATTTTTTTGTTAATATATATAGTTGTGCAACCATCATTGTAACCCAGTTTTAGAATATTTCTATCACCTAAATAAGTTCCATCATGCTTCTATACAGTCAGCCCCTGCTCCCACCTCTAGCCCTAGGGCAACACTCTTCTGCTTTGAGTGTATATATTTACCTTTTCTTTTTTTTAAAGATTTTGAGTGAGTGTGAGTGTGTGTGTGTGAGAGAGAGAGAGAGAGAGAGAGAGAGAAAATATGAGCGGGGGAGGGGCAGAGTGAAAGGGAGAGAGAATCCTAAGCAGGCTCCTCGATGTCAGCACAGAGCCCAATGAAGGGCTCAAACCCATGAACCGTGAGATCATGACCTCAGCCGAAATCAAGAGTTGGACACTTAACCGACTGAGCTACTCAGGTGCCCCTGTATTTGCCTTTTCTAGAAATTTCATGTAGATGGAATCATACAGTATGCTGGCTTTTGTGTCTGGCTTCTTTCACTTAGCATGTGTTTAAGGTTCATCCATGTTATAGCTTGTATTAGTGTTTCTATTTCTCATTTCTATTAGTGAATTGTATTCTAGTGTATGGATATACCACATTTTTGTTTACTTACTCCCCAGTTAGTGCACATTTGGATTGTTTCCAGTTTGGGGCTATTACAAATAAAGCTGCTGTAAATATTCACATACAAGTTTTTTTGGGGACATAGGTGTTTATTTCTTTTAGGTAGATGCCTAGAAGTGGAACTGCTGGGTAAATACATTTTTAATTTTTAGAAGCTCCCAAACTATTTTATATGCTGACTGTACTATTTTACATTACATACATAATATATGAATGTTCCAAATTTTCCACATCTTCACGAACACTTGTTATTTTCTGTCTTTTTAAATTACAGCCATCATAGTGGGTCTGAAGTGGTAATCTTATTGTGGTTTTCATTTGCATTTTCCTAATGATTAATGATGTTAAACATATTTCAGTATGCTTAATAGCCATTCATCATTGGCTTTTTTAGCATAGACTAATTTAAGACCTGGTAGCCTATGTACAGAAGGGGGAGTTTTTGCACGTACGTGCGTGCACACACACACACACACACACACACAAACATATCTATGTAACTAGCATCCCAAGGTATAGCTCGCTGGGCATATGGTTTTATACATATTAACTTTTATCACTTTTTGAATAATGAAAGACCCTTATCCCTCTTACCATTTGCGCTATTGTTATATATTCTACTTACACAGATTATAAAAAACCACCAAGACATTATTATTATTGTGATTTTAAACAAGTAATAGTCTTTTAAAATTTATATAATTACCCTTGCTTGTGTTCTTTTTTTTTCCCTGAGGATATAGGATTATTTTCCTCAGTCAGAACTACTGGCAGTGACTTCTTTCAGCTTTTGTTTGTCCAAAAACTTTATTTTGCCTTAATCTTGAAAGCTTTCCCCTAGATATAAAACAAGGTTGGCAGGTTTTTTTTTCTTTAGCAATTTAAAGATGTAACTCCGTGGTCTTCTGGATTTCATAGTTCTATCGAAGAGTCAGCATCCAGATTTACTGCTTTCTAAAATTTACTCTTTTTTCTGGCTCTTTTAAGATTTTGTTTGTCTTTAGTTTTCAAATTTTATTTATTTATTTATTTATTTATTTATTTGAGAGAGATAGAGAGGGAGAGAATCTCAAGCAGGCTAGTGTGAACCCTGACAAGGAGCTTGATTCCACAGCCCTGGGATCATGACCTGAGCTGAAACCAAGAGTTGGACTCAACCAAGCTACGCAAGGGCCCGTTTTCAAATTTTTTATTATGATGTGTGCCAGATGATATCTTATACTAAGAGGATCTGACCTTTCCTCTGTTAGGCAGAATCAACCCCTCTAATAGGTAGAAGGATAAGGAGTTATCTTAATCCAGTGAAGGAATAAGCTGTACGTATCCAGGCTATGCTGTAAAGTTTTAGTAAGACCCAGTTCACCTCTGGCTCATTCCTGTTCTTCAGATATCGTTCCACGGCTTTTGATTGAGGGCTTGGTGGTCTGAGAGACCTGAGAGACTATGGAAGATTTCTGCTTTTTGATGGCTTTGAGTTTGTCTCTCTACCTTCCCACCTACACAGTTTCAAAAAATGGCAAATATCTCAGGAGGAGATCAGTCTTGTGTTTGTGACAGAACCTCTCCCTCTCACCAGACTTTTATCCAGTAAGCACCATAAAACCTTGGGAGATTTCACTTTGTTTTTAGAATCCTCTGGCAAAATTTTCTAGCCTTCCACACCACCTCAGAATTTAGCCCATGTAGGTAGAAAATAGGTCATTATGTATACTTAGGGGTCCTCTAGTTTCCAACTGTGTTAACCCCACACAGCTGCCAAAAGCTTGCTGGGTTCTCTTTCCCTTAGTAAAAGCCCTTCAACCTGGGATGAGTCCGATTGATCCTCAGTTCCACACTGAAAATCTACAAATTATTCTCAAAAATCATCAGTACACCTAAAAAGAGCTCTTCTGTGTCTGGAATTTTAGTTTGAATTATTTTCTGATTGCTTCGATAGATCTACAATGTACTTAAAAACATGATTTTTGCAGTTTGTCCTTTTTCCTAATTGTGGCAGTGGAGGCTTTTAGAAAATAAATTACTTTATGGCAGACATCTAGTTCATATTGATTCATAAAAATAGTCAATAGTGTTTTTTGAAGAAAAACAGAATAACTTTGTTTTCTTACCATTTTTTATTGAAAATGCTGGCAGTAGAATGAAAGACTTAACCTGCATTTCCCTTTCTTCAAAAACATACTGTTGAACTACATCACTAAACTGAATCTCTGGAGTCAGTATACAGTTAGGCCTCAGAACCAGTGGTCTCCCCACAAGTGGATGTGCCTGCTTGATAATACTCTAATATGCTTATCCTTCCCCTCTCTTTTAAAAACAACCTAAAAATATTAAATTTCAATATAAGACTAATCTTTAAGACACTAATGTGTGTGCAGGGTAGTGGTTTTCAGTTTTTTTACATTAACTTGGCAACTTGAGGGAATAAGAATTATTTTATATGCAACTAACCTTATGGTAGAGAATATTTAATTTTAGCTAACTGTAGGAGTTAATTAAGAAATAAAAAATAATTATTGAGTTTATTATTTACTGCTTAGTGTATGGTGGGGAGGGAATTTATTAAAAAAAAAAGGAAAAAGTATATAATATTCTCTTTTATCAGGATTTCCCAATCTGGTTTGATGACTAGATTATAAAAAGTCCAAATTTTTAGGATAACTGAATGAAAAAATGATGGGAATTTCAATAGCACAACTCAGTGCATTGCTACACAATCCAGTTTAGATGAATTCCAGTTTATCTACAGAAATAGCTACCTATATTTTTAGATAGATTTATTTTTAGATAGATATTTTTAGCTAGATTGACATTTTAGATGAATTCCAGTTTATCTACAGAAATAGCTATCTATATCTATATCTATATCTATCTATATCTATCTATCTATCTATCTATCTATCTATCTATATATATTAGAAGGAAACTACATTGGAAACAACTTCAATCCTCACTCACAATTAGCTTATTGCTAAATATATAAGTTGTTACAATTATAAGAAGCTGAACTCAGGTAAAGTTTGGCAAATAAAGTTATATATTCGCATTGTCTTGGGGGGAAAGAAAAACCCCTGGTTAAATAAATTTACCAGGAGAATAAAGTGACTAATATTGTGTAATCTAAAGTTTGGTTTATATAATTTATTACATTTGAACAGCTATAAACTCTTCATCAAATACTGTTTTGAAATAATTAGGCTCACTACTAATTGGTACTCATAACCTAAGGATTTCCTAGAACTTGAGTTCTTTATCTTTTAAAATTTTAATTATAATCTCTTGACCACCTAACAATTGCAAAAGTTCAAGTATTTCTTCCCACATTATGAACACGTATTCACAGAATTATAGAATCATACAACTTAAGAGCTGAATGGTACCTTAGAGATTATCCCCGAAACCTCATTTTATAGTTTGTCAATCAAAAGCCTAGAAATGTTCAGTGTACTGTTCAAGATCACAAGCCCTTGCTGGATTTTAAGTTATGCATTCTTTTTGAAAAACATAAACACTTTCCTTTTCATCATCTTTTAGGAAGATACATCATACTAATAATAATAAATTTAGAAAATTATTTTTTAAATACATGAAATTGATGAGTTCCTAAAAAGAAATGTCTTTAAATTTAAGTTTTAGAAAACAACCTTCTTTTCCTATTTAGAACCATAATGAGTAGAAACAAGAGAAAGACCTTTAGTATTACCTATTTATAGGACATTTTAGTTTTCTGATGAAGTCAAAACAGTATACCAGGTAATTTGTAATAGTGAACCAAACCTCGAGTATTTAACTCATCTTTACAGAACTGGGACTAGATTTTGTGTGTGTGTGCTACCAGATTCTGTGTATAGGTTTTATTTTAAAAAAAAAAGAAAGATAGAAAGAAAAAAGAAAAGGGTGCTTCTGTAACCAACAATTGTGTAGATCTCACTTAAATTTTATTTATCACTTTCCAGTGCTTTTTGATGTTACTTCTAGGCCAGGAAGTACAGCCTAAGAATAAAGTCTTAGTATCCAAATTAAAAGTAAATTGAATATGGAAATGTTTTCCTGTTCTCCACTGTGACCGGAGTAAAGAATGGAAATTGGTGTGAGCAGGGTTGGTTCCTTCTTAGGGTTGAGGAAGATTCCAGGCCTCTCTCCTTACCTTGTAAATGGCTAACTTCTCCCTGTGTCTTTTCTCATTGTCTAACCTCTATGCCTTTCTCTGGGTCCAAATTCCCCTATTTATAAGAACACCACTCATTGGATTAGGGGCCTGTTCACCTCCATATATAATATATACTTCATCTTAACTGATTACATCTGCAACGACCCTATTTTCAAATAAGGTCATAGCCAGAACTGTGCTATAAAAAGCACATAAAAATCCAACTTAACAAATCATACTACATTATTCAAAGAGCAATAAACATTACACTGTAAAAATTTATTTATAAATTCAGTGGCATTAGTACACTCAAAACGTTAGCAACCAGCATCCATTTCCAAGGAAAATACATTTGTAAAAATCTAGTTTTTAATAGTAAATCTAGGTAAAGAGCTGCTAGTTCTGAGTTATTATTGACTACGGTTGCTGTATATAAAACCAAACAGACACAGTCTAACATTTAAAGCCAGTGAATTTACTGAGAAAACAAGAGAATATTTAAAATGTGTTGAAACCCAACAGTGCAACACGTGGGCCAATAGGAAAAAACAGACCTCAAAACTAAATGCGACACAGAAGTAGCATACTAAGATGTCAGTGAAAGTCCTGCTACTTTGGGGAAAGCAGCCTGTGATGCTAGTAAGCAGTAAGGTAGCGTTGGTGCGCTCTAACTGAAACGAAGATTCTCAACCTGGGGCTGGAAGAGTTTGTAAAACGCTGCAAAATGCGCCTGGCGAATATAAGCAGTTGGTGGGTGCGGAGCATTCATTGCTTTTATGGGCGTCTCGACAGATCTTTGATTTTAAACAATTTTTACATTTTCATATAAGAGGCACAAGACGTGAATAGCGAGGTGACACCTAGGCTAGGCAGAAGGGGCGGGCCAACGCCAGGAATCCGATTTCTCTGCGCAGCGCTCCCGAAAGGCTGAGCCGGGGCCAGCCAGGCCGGCCCAGCCGGGAGTCCAGACCCGGAGAGAGGGGGGCGGAGCCAGGGGAGATAACTCCCACCTCCAACCCTTCGGGACCCCAGGGCGCCCTTGTTTACCTCCGGGTAAGGGGCACCCGAGACAAAGGGGGGGAGGGAGGGACTTGCCGAGGGAAACTCTACCGGCGGAAAACGCCTCGCTCAAAAATCGTTTCGTAACACCTTAAAAGAGGGGGAACAGCCACCCTCCCGCGACCCCCGTGCCCACCCCCAGGTTCCCCCCTACCTCCGGTCTCGGGTTCTACCCTAGCCTCAGCGAAAACGGGAGGAGCTAGGCAATAGGCTCCTTCCTCAGCTTCTGTTTGTTATTTTTTGGACCCTGCGGGGGTCACACGGCCCAGTGACTACAGCTCAGGAGACAGCGCTGCAGGGCCTAATTGGGGCTGAGGAGACAGGACCTGGTCAGTGGTCGGAGAAGGGGGAGGGCAGGCTGCTTCTGTTACCTTAGCGCCTGGAAACCTTGCCGCCGCCGCAGACCCCTGGAGGACAACCCTGTTTCCTGACTTAGTATTTTTAAATCTGGCGGGGCTTTCCCTTTCAGGCCAACCACTCCCCCCGTTTACCGCCCCAGCCAGTCAGAGTCAGGCCCGCCATTTTTCAAACCCTTTTCCCGCCGCCAATCAGGATCGAGCAGTACATTCCTCTCCTGACCGGTTCTAACGGGTCTGGGAGTTAACGACCTGGGCGACCCACCGAACCTGCTAGGCTGGGGCTGGAGGGACGGGCCTGGCGAGACATTGACCAATCGGAGGCCTCTGTGGCGTGGGGGCGGGGCCTGCGAGGGTTTGAATAATCACCAGAACCAATCAGAGAGGCGGGGGTGTGATCTGTGGCCCGGCTCGTCAAGTTACCGTGGCGCGGAGAACTCTGCAAAACAAGAGGCTGAGGATTGCGTTAGCGATAAACCAGTTCACGCCGGAGCCCTGGGAAGGAAGCGTCTCTGTTGGATCCGGCCCCTCCGCGGGACTCTGAGGAAAAGCTACCACCAGGCAAGAAGCCCCTTCAGCCCCTCCGTGTTGGTGGGCCTGCCCTTCCCCCTTTCCTCCTACCCTTCTAGCTGGGCCGGGTGCTGTGGCTCTCGGGGGTTCGACCCGGCGAGCGGAATCTGGGGTGCGGGCCGGTGAGGGCCAGGGACTGTGGAGGGCGGGCGGGCGGTCGGGGCCGGCGGGAGGGCGGGAAGCTCATCCGGGCCCGGTTTCAGTCGTTTTTTGTTTTATTGTTTTTGTTTTTGAATGTCGGTCGCGAGGCGACAACTCTGAGTGGGGCCGGCGACGTGGAAGCCGGGGGAACGTTTCTGTCAGGAAGGGTGTCTCGCCGGCGCCCCCGGCGTTCCCTTCCTCGGGCGGGGGCCGGGCGGCGGCGTTTCGGGCCTTCGGGAGAGACGCGGTGCCGGTGCCCGCGCGCGAGGAGCCCGGCCGCGGCGGCCCCGGTCGGTGCCGGGAGGAGGGCGTGTGCGCGGAGGCGGCCGCCCGGGGCGGGCTGGCGGGGGAGCCGGGCGCCGGCCGCCTTCCTCGCGAGAGGGGGCGGGCGCGCTTTTGGGCGGGAAGCCGAGCCCCGCCGGCGTCCGCCCACTGCTCGTCTTGTCCCCGCTAGGTAGACGCCGTCTGTCACCATGGGCAAAGGAGACCCCAACAAGCCGCGGGGCAAGATGTCCTCGTACGCCTTCTTCGTGCAGACCTGCCGGGAAGAGCACAAGAAGAAACACCCAGACTCTTCGGTCAATTTCGCCGAATTCTCCAAGAAATGTTCCGAGAGATGGAAGGTGAGACCGGAATTCGGACAGAGCTAAGGGCTTTTCAGGTGTGTTGTTTTCTTGGCTAGGACCTTAACCAGGTAGGTCACTTGTCACCTTCAACTTTCCTACGGGGGGGGGGGGGGGGGGGGGGGAGTGACCCGCCCAGATACTTTATTTAGAGTTTTGGGCAGATGGCTTTAGGTTTTTGTTGGCTTCTAAGACTGCTAAAAGTAGAAGGCTGCTAACCAAGGAAAATGTGGCCCTTAAGGATGATCTCGAGCTTTTTTTGGGATGTATGTAGCTTACGGTTTTGCTGTACTTTGACTGCTCCTTTCATGCCCATAGACCATGTCTGCGAAGGAAAAGTCGAAATTTGAAGATATGGCAAAAAGTGACAAAGCTCGCTATGACAGGGAGATGAAAAATTATGTTCCTCCCAAAGGTGACAAGAAAGGAAAGAAGAAAGACCCCAATGCTCCTAAAAGGCCTCCGTAAGTTCATTTTAAAATCAGTCAGATTGCCCCTTTAATTTTCCATTCAGTATATTCACTGTTGGCTTCCTTTCAGGTCTGCATTCTTCCTGTTTTGTTCTGAACATCGCCCAAAGATCAAAAGTGAACACCCTGGTTTATCCATTGGGGATACTGCAAAAAAATTGGGTGAAATGTGGTCTGAACAGTCAGCCAAAGATAAACAACCATATGAACAGAAGGCGGCTAAGCTAAAGGAGAAGTATGAAAAGGTACGTTCCTAACCTTTTTAAAGCCAAGGTTAAGGTACGATATCTTCCAAATAAGGATTTTGGAAATGGGTATGAACTACAGACTTAGGAAGTTAATCTTGTATTTATGGTTGTCAGCTGCCTATGGAGAAGGTCTAGTGAAAAATAACACACTTAACATAAGCGAATTGAAACTTCCTTTCTTTTAACTGAAACTGGTGTTGGTAGCGTTGGTAGATTCCTGTGTATGGACTCGTGTGTAGTTCTAGGTCTCTTAGTTTTAAGAAACGGAGGAAGAGATATGTTGTTTTATGTAGATGTGTCTGAGATGTGAGGTTTTAAATGGATATTGGTAGTGAAAGTTCTGACATGTTGTATATATAACCCCATCATTTTAAATCATTAGCCTTCTAAAGCCTAGAGGGAACAAATGCTCTCAACTGAGGTAGACTTTGAATACCTTTTTAGACAGGGTTATTGGTCAATAATCTTCAATTGTTTATAACTTTGTGGTTTTCACAGTTGAGTAATGACACCGGATGCTGATTTTATTTTTTTTGACAATATTTCAGGATATTGCTGCATATCGCGCCAAGGGCAAAAGTGAAGCGGGAAAGAAGGGCCCTGGTAGGCCTACAGGTTCAAAGAAGAAGAATGAACCAGAGGATGAGGAGGAAGAGGAGGAGGAGGAGGAAGATGAAGATGATGAGGAAGAGGAGGAAGATGAAGAATAAATGGCTATCCTGTAATGATATGTGTGGAGTGTGCGTGTGTGCTCAGGCAATTGTTTTGCTAAGAATGTGAATTCAAGTGCAGCTCAATATTAGCTTCAGTATAAAAACTGTACAGATTTTTGTATAGCTGATAAGATTCTTTGTAGAGAAAATACTTTTTTAAGAATGCAGGTTGTAGCTTTTTGAGGGGCTACTACATACAGTTAGATTTTAAAGCTTCTGATGTTGAATGTTTCTAAATATTTAATGGTTTTCTTAATTTCTTGACTTGTGTATTGTAGCACAGCAAACTTGTAGGAATTAGTATCAATAGTAAATTTGGGTTTTTTAGAATTTTGCGTTTTGTTTTTTAAAAAAAATTTTGTAATAAAATTATGTATATTATTTCTGTTGTCTTTGTCTTAATGTGCTATGCTTTCTCTTTAAAAATACTTATGGTCTGGAACTGTTGACTTTTTCTTGTATTTCTGCCTAATAGTTCTTAAACACATTTAGTTGATTTAGTAAAATATTTGGTTTAAAAGAAAGTTAAACATGCCCATATTCCTTTTTACAAAGTTTTTTTAAAAACAACTGGAATTTAATGAACTTCAAAAATTGGTGCGGTTTTACAAAATGAGTTAAGTTTTGTTCTTGACACTGCTATTCATTTATTAGCTAACTTGTCCCTTGGGTTGTTTTTTTTTTTTTTTAACTGACTATCTTTAGGGAAACTTTAAAATGAGGCAGAGGAGCTGGTATATAGTGAGTCCATACCTAAAAACATAAACTTTTAAAAACCCTCATTAGTAACAGGTTAAGTTTTCTGTTAGGAACTAGTTCAAAGTAGATTACCAGAGTGAATTTTGAACAAAGTCTTCAAAATTGGTGCGGTCTTAAGCTTTAGAATTTTGGGTGACCTAACAAAGCTTTCAAGGTGGTTATTGTGATCTGCCATGACTAAATTTCCTCAGGATTTGTATTTACTAGGAATAGCAGTTATTTGAGAAATGCTCATTTGAGGGAACAATTGTTTCTATTTGAATTTAGATAGCTATTTTGAATAATCAGAGACTTCTAATGAAAGTTGACCTGTTGGCCAAGTGATCACAGAACAAATCTATTTGTTAAATAGTTAAATCTGACAATCCTGGTTACCTAGCAAGCTTAAAATAGCCAACATTCAATTACCAATACTTCACAGCATTTTAATATTAAAGGAAAGCATTAAAACTATTCAAAACCTATCTAAGATGTTAAATAGTTGCTTCTAAAACTGAAATAGGGTAAAAGTCTGTTTTCTTAATGATTTCTAAGTCTGTAAATTAGACCCATTAAGCAGATAATATCAGATTTCTTGTTATCTTTTTCGGGGTTTTTCTGACTGCTTCAGTTCTGTACTTTATAGTATAAAAACACCTCATGTGTCTTAAGCTGTGAACAACTCATTCTTGTAATTAAGAACTGCTCCGCAGTAGGTTCAGGATTTGGGGTGAGTAATGTTTGGTATTTTCTAAGTGTGGATCAAAATTTCAAATACCTCTGTAAAATTACATCAGTAAATTTTCAAGACTAGGTGACTTCAAGGAGTGGTTATGTTGGAAAGCATTGAAATAGTGTTTAAGAATTAAGTTCCATCCCAGACCTGCTGATACTTGGAAGTGTTTATGAAAACTCCACCCCCTTCCTTTTTTTAATTAGAAAAAAAATAGATTGTGTCTTGATAGAAAATGTAAAAGAGCTATGTAATGGATAATTTATACCCTTACTTGATTCCCAACTACCTGGTTCTCCCAAGAGGCAACCACAATAATGCAATAATTTATCCTTCAGTAGAGACTTAAGCATAAAGAATCCTGCATATACATGGATGTAAATGCTACACAAATGGAAGCTTTATGTATTGTTCTGTCCCTTACTATCATTTTAGAGATTCTGTCAATACAGTATAACACTGTATTGATAACACAGTATAACAGTATAATACAGCTGCCACTTTTGATAGCTGCATGGTATCCCCTTGGATAGAGTATAATTTAATCAGTTACCTAAAAGTATTTTAAAGAACAATATTGTGAATACGTTTATATGATTTCAAGAAATATACATTTTAAGATTTGCTGAGTATAATAGCCAGAACCTGTACCCCTTGGAACAATATGGGGGTGATGGGCACCAACCCCTGCCCCTAATGCAGTCAAAAATCTGCATACAACTTTTGACTCCTCAAAAACTTTACTTCTAGCTATTGACCAAAACCTGTACTGGTAATATGGCTGATTAACATACTTTGTTATATGTATTTTGTATTGTATTCTTGAAGTAAGCTAGAGAAAAAAATGTTTCTTAATCATAAGAAAACCATAAAGTATATTTACAGTATTGTACTGTAAAAAATCCACGTGTAAGTGGACATGCACAGTTCAAACCTAAGTTGTTCAAGGGTCAACTGTACTTGGTATATGCTAGGAACTGCTCTTATGTTCTGTTAACTTACTAAAGCCTGCCAAAATTGCCCTCTATAGAGATTGTACTAATACGCCACAGCAATGAATGTTTTAGAGTGTCTATTTCCTCACCTCAGCAACATAACAGTTACCGTTTTTTTTTTTGTTTTGTTTTGTTTTTTACTTGTTTTGAGAGACGGTGAGCAGGAAAGGGGCAGAGAGAGAGGGAGAGAGAATTCCAAGCAGGCTCTGAACCGTCAGCACAGAGCCTGATGTGGGGCTCGAACTCATGAAATTATGAGGTCAAGACCTGAGCCGAAACTGAGACGCTTAACCGACTGAGCCACCCAGGTACCCCAGTTATCAAACTTTTTAATCTTAACTATTCTGATATTCTGATATAAAAAATGGTTTCTCCTATTATGAGTTCGAGCATAGTTTTACATTTAAGAGCCATTTATGCCCTTTGGTCTTCTAACTGGTCTTCATATTAGTGATTTGTGAAGATTAAGGAAAGTGACCCTTTTGTGACCTGCATTGTAAATATTTGTCATTTGTCTTTTGACTTTATGTTTTCTTTCCGCAAGGATCTATTTTTATGTAGGCAATTTTACTCTAGTGGTGTGGGGAGGCCTTTCCCACTCAAAGATTATAGAAAATTATCTGCCTTACTTAAAAAAAAATATTAATTAAATCTTTGATCTTTCTGGAATTTATTTTGGCTAAGGACTTAAGTGGCTCAAATTTCTTTCTTTCCAGATGGCAGCTACTACTTTTGGTCTTTTTATTTGTAAAAGGTGGGTTAGAAGATCCTGAGGTTTCTCACATATCAATGCAATCAGTTGCAAACTTGCTCCATAGATGACAGCATGCCTTTTTGTAATTATTTAAACTGCATTATTTACTAAGTAGTAAATCATAAGCTTGCCTTAATACTAGTACAAATACAGCATTATCTTAAACCTGACTATTACCACATATGTCACTAAAAATACTTTACAAAGCAGCAATGATTTTATTTTTTGGGGAATAGCAAGAAGAAATATAAAGGAGCTGTTAGGTTAGGAGCATAAGATCCAATCCTTTTAAAATAAGACATCTCTCTAGAAATAACCCATTTTTGGATTCGTTTTCATAAGATAACTATTGGAGACGATGGCGTTTTCAGAGAAAGAATATTGGCAAGAAATGCAAAGATGTATAGAGCATACACAGGGAAAAGGGCTGGATGTGGTGAAGTGATGAGCATACAAGAAAGTAAGCTCAATGAAGGCAATTAATTTTTTTGTTTTTGTATAATGCTCGGTACCCTGTGCCAGAAACATAGTAGGTCTTCTATAAATATTTATAAACAAAATGCCCAAGAAGAGGCAGCTACTGTTTAACTTAGTCCTGGAAATATGGACTAAGTTATGGAAATATGAGTGTAAGATTCCCAAATACCCTAAAATTTCAAGTGGAAACAGAAATCTAGATTTTTTTTTTTTTTTAAGTGAAATGTGAATCCTAAATGTTGGCAATGAATTCAACAGGGTCAAAGAAAGCATCTACAGGTAAGATTCTACCAAAGGGTTAACAGTTTGCCACTTCTATAAATTAAATAGGTAAATGTAAGATTATTACTAATATTGGGTTAGACCTCTTGATAAAAGTTTATGTATGCCTTCCAGCTGAGCATTGTTTTTGTAGTTGTATAAGAAACCCTTCTCACCCTGGTAGGAAACTCCTGTAGCTTCTTATCGTGTAGTAAAGGTACCTATAGACATTGTTTCTGAGGTCTTAGTGGAATTCCATTTTGTTCCTGGTCCTCTCTGTTCTTTTGGACTTACAGTGCGGACTCCCTCAGTGAGCCTCCTCCTAGGAATTAAATAGTGGGCTCAGGAGCAAAATTGTCCATTAAAAGAAAAGAAAAATAACTTTTAAGCAACATGTAGCATCAAACTTGAGAACTGGAAATGACCTTTATATCAAATGATCCAGTCTCCTTCCTCAAGAAGACATGGAAATCAACGAGGATAATATCCTAGGGCATCAGGTAAGACAATAAAACACTAATCCACTTATATTTGTTATGTTATCCTTTGATTCTTAACATTTTCCCAATGAAGATGAAATGGCTTATATAAAGGACAAATTAAAATACAGGGGGCACCTAGCTGGCTCGGTTTGGTTGGGCATGTGATGCTTGATCTTTGGGTTGTGAGTTTGAGCCCATGTTGGGCATACAGATTACTAAAGAAAAAATACAAAGGGAAAAACAGGGTTATGAGGAAGAGGAGCTTACCCTTGGGACTCAGAGTTTGAGTAGGTCTCTGTTTCTTACTGGTTTGATAGCATCAGACAAGTCATGTAACCTTTCAATTTCCTTATCTATAAAATAAGAAATTTTGAGGATTAAATGAGGTAATACATTTAAGACACTTAGCTTGGTGGCAAGACATAGTAAATAATAAATATTAGCTAAAAGTATACATAACAGCATGTAGGTATGGGTTAATATAGTTGCTATGGCTAATAGTATCAGGTTCAGTTCTGAGATTTTTCAAATCACTTTGTTTTTTTCATCATGATAAATGTACTCCCTATGTACTTCCCATCCCCTATTTCACCCATCCCCTAACCCACCTCTCCTCTGTTAACCATCAGTTTGTTGTGTGTTTCTTGGTTTCTCTCATTTCTTTTCCTTTGCTTGTTTCTTAAATTCCACATGAGTGAGATCACATGGTATTTGTCTCTGACTTATTTTGCTTAGCATTATACTCTCTAGCTCTATCCATGTTGTTGCAAATGGCAAGGTTTCATTATTTTTTATGGCTGGGTAATATTCCATTATGTAAGTGCCACATCTTTATCCAATTGTCTACAAAAGGCCACTTGGGCTACTTCTGTATCTTTGCTGTTGTCAATGCTGCAATAAATATGGGGGTGCATCTATCCGTTTGAATTAGTGTTTTTGTATTTTTCTGGGTAAATACCTAGTAATGCAATTACCGGATCATAGGGTAGTTCTATTTTAAATTTTTCCAGGAACCCAGTTCTGAGATTTTTGACACTCAAGGTAGAGAGAAAAACGTTACATGGAAAACAAATTCCTCCCACGTGGTTCTGGAGGTACTGATACTGGAGTTATGTCCTTGCCTTTATGTCCTTATGTCCTTGACTCCCAATACTAAATTTGAGCTTGGACAAGTTATTTAATCTATCACATATAGATGTGTGACTTCCTGTTTCAGTTGCTTTAGATTTTACCAAAGTGTTTGCTGATGTCTTGGGAATTGCCTTTTTCACTTAACATTATCTTACTGACTTGTTTATAGTTACTTCATTCAGATTCATTGCTGTGTAATGTTGATGGGTATTTAGGTTGTTCTTGGAGGTTTTGCTATTGTAAATGGCAGTGCTTTAAAAATTCCTGTACCAGTCTCCTGGTATTCAAGTGCACTCCCTCCCCTCCAGTAACCTGCCCTGTAAATTCCAGCTGTCCCAGCAGCCCAACTCTATTATTTGCCTCTTCAGCTCAGCAATACCACCACTGTTTGCGCTCCACTTTCCTGTACCTTGATCACAAAAGTTCTCCAAGGCAGACAGACATGGTAAACCTAGTATTCACCTTGCATGTTTCCTTTCCCTTGAGTATCATAGTCTACTTTGCCTATTAACCAATTCCTCAAAACATGTCATGGCCAGAAATGGAAGTCTTTTCAGCTGTATTTTCTACTCAAAATTTTAGTTTTGTTTTTTTTCTATGTTTAAGCATTAACACAGTTGGGAGTTTATTTGGCCATGTGAAAAGTCCAAGAGAAATTTCATTCATTGAAAAAAAATTTTTTAATGTTTATTTATAAGAGAGACAGAGTGCAAGTGGGGGAGGGGCAGAGAGAGGGTGACACAGAATCCAAAGCAGGGTCCAGGATCTGAGCTGTCAGCAAGAGCCCAATGCATGGCTTGAACCCACGAACCGTGAGATCATGACCTGATCTGAAGTTGGACACTCAACCAACTGAGCCATCTAGGTGTCCTGAGAAATTTCATTTAAAGATAATTAAAGACTACATTATCCTAAACATGCTTCAAGACACACTTAGTTCTATCTGAGGGTTAAATTAGACCACTGAAAATTACATTTTACGCATGGAGGTGAGGTCAAGATCATTTTTTCCGGTATTGAGAAACCATTTACCCCCAACTTAAGAAGCAGCTTAACTAGTGAGCTTCATTTCTTCATTTGTAAAGTGTAAATGTTAGCTCCTATATGAAACACAGGTACACACAAATAGCCTTTATGTAGGGTTTTCAGTGTAGCTGTCTTCTGATTAAAAACAAATTTTAAGACTTTGAAGCCAGATAATAGCTAATGTTTATATTACCTTGACTGTATGCCAGGAACTGTCCAAACCACTTTATGTATATGTTCATACAATCCTAATAAAATTCCTTGAAATAGGCACTGTTATTTTCCCCCATTTGCAAATGGGGAAATTGAGGCATAGATAATTTTCCAAGGTCATATGAGTAATTTGTAGTTGGACAGAGATTCAAAACAGACTGGTTATCATACTATATTCATTCAGATGAGCAGGTTGTAATATCGTTCTATTATGAAAATAAGGAACCTCCCATACCACCTCGGCTCAGATGTGAGGTCAAATATGGGCATTTCAAAATCTTAAAAATGAGAATTGCAAGGCAATTATTGGATTTAGCTTAGACTCAGTCCTTCCTTTAACCTCAATTCCAGGAATAGCGGTCCACAAAAATCATTCTCTGACTTCTGTCCATTTTCCTGCAACCAATTCTGATGAACGATATGCATTTTCATAGTGCTCGGTACTTTTTAAATCTGCTTTCACATGGATTAATTTTCACATACCCAAATGACTGGGCTACTAGGTATCTGGCGCAGGTCAAATATCTGTCATGTTTTCCATTGAATTATAAGTGGATTTTTTTTTCGATTACATTCTGTCCAGAAATGAAATATATTCCAAGATCCCCATGAGACTGTTTCTGAAAAAATAAATGAACTCCCATTAACTCCAGTCTGGTCCAATGTGACTTTTTAAAATTTCTATGGTATAGCAGCTGAGAATTAGAGGACGGGACAATAGCCAAGTCAATTGAGAGAAAGTTTCCCAAATGAACTCTACGACTTATTGGAATGTGAGCAGCCACATCCTCTTTTGAGATGTCGCCTGTTGTGCCAAAAGGTCCTATGGCCTATTTTTTGGTAGGCTTCACTTCTCTCTATACTCACTTATCTGTCACGTTGCAAAGAGTTTTGACTTAAAGAAATTTTTACTTTCAATAGGCAATCAGATAACAGAAAACACTGCCAAGAAAGATAGATGTTGCTGGGGTTTTTTATAATTGGATAAGTGATTTTTGTTTTAATTTTTAAAATATTTTTTATTTATTTTTGAGAGCGAGAGCAACAGCACAAGTGGGAGAGGGGCAGAGAGAAAGGGGGACACAGAATCCGAAGCAGGCTCCAGGCTCTGAGCTGTCAGCACAGAGCCCGATGTGGGGCTTGAACCCACAAATCGCGAGATCATGACCTGAGCCAAAGTTGGACGCTTAACTGACTGAACCACCCAGGCACCCTGGGTAAGTGACTTTAAAAAAAAACAAAAAAACTGCTATACATAGGCAACCAGAGGCGAAAATAAACCTTTGTTTCTTTCCTACAGATAGGTAAGCTCCGTGTATGCTAAGCACATTCTAAGCAGAATTATAACCAACATTCAAGCACATAGTCAACATATTACTATGGTATATATTTTAGCTATTATGTTAGTGTATCTGGTAAACAATAAAATAATTATTTCAAACATGCAGTGTTTGGATTTAGAAATGATTACAAATACTGAAAAAAACCATGGATTAAAATACAGTATTTTATTTTTTTCTCACCTAAAAAACAAGCAACCCAGAATTAAGATATACATAAACTTCTCAAATTTATCCCTAATAAAATTTGAATATTTATACAATTTCTACAGAAACATACAGTGTATCAAAATCTGCATAAATCAAATTTATAAAATGTGTAGAAATGCATAGTGATATTATCAACTTACAAAGCAAGGATATGGGAATTATTTCCAAAGCAGCCTACAGTAGAAAATAGTCCTATGGCAGCAGCTTCTGATGTTTTTCATGTTTGGTACAGTTTCTGATTTCAATATATAGAATCATTTTCATAGAGTATTAACGAATTGCACAAAGTACCCATTTAAAATTTACATGCACAGTTTATGTGCCACCTTTCTTAGGCCTATGCATAGTTAGCAAGGTTATAATCTATTCAACAAGGAAAATGGAGCCTATTTGCAGAGATACAAGTAATTGAAGTACCAATTGTCTTAGTTTCCTTTTTATAGTTGATTTCTTTTGCAATTATATAAGCATATATAAATGTATTCCTTTTTAAACATCCCTAGAGATGAATGAAAGTTAAAATGGTTGATCACAGATCAGTAGCAAAATACAAATTGACAATTCAAAATTATAAATAAAATTCCATTCAGGATGTTTAAATCTGACTCTCTAAATTTAAGAGCTAAGCTTGGAAGAAAGAAATCTGTAGGCTTTTCTTCTTTCCTTTTTTAAGCTGTAATTAAAAATAGTTCCCTCTGGCAGTAGTTTGTGAAATTCCTTTCATTGTAATGATATCATGATTACAGGATCAAAAATGCTTAATTTACTTGCCATTCCCCATTTCATCCTTTTTCTTTTTCTTTCCTTTTCTTTCTTTCTTTCTTTCTTTTTTTTTTTTTAGCTCAATGTAGCATTTTAATCTTTTGGGTAACAAAAGACTATTTAGAAATTAAAACTGAATTGACCACTTGCACTGTTTGGTTTTCCTATAGTAAGTCCTATCTTAATAAATGTTTAAATCCAAACAAGTCTTCTTTTTCACTGGAGAAATACTAATAGGAATATGCCTCCTAAAAAAAATTAAGAAACACTAGAGAACCAAAACCTAACCTAACAGAAGTTCATATTTGTTAATGAACTGTATTTTTAAATAGATTTTAATTTAAAAAATGTGTAGGGAATTTCATTTGGATGAAGATATACATGAAACATCCATTCACTCTTGGCTTCATAGGTTGCACAGCTTAGGTTAATAATGCACAGGAGTTTTTGTAAGGCTTAATCTAAAAAGGGCTTGGAAATTCTTACGTTGGTCAGAATGAAACTCTGATGTGTTTACAGTGGTGTTTTGTTATTTTTGTTACCCCCATATTTCAAGATTTCGAAACTGAGAATTACTTATAGTTTTCTATAGTGACAGGTACTGGGGAAAAGTAAATCCCAGATGTCAGTGGACAATTTTTCTCTAGTTGGTAGACCCTCTTGACTGATCTTGGGAGTCAGTATCAACAGAGAGCATTGGGAATGCCAGCATGTAAGGAAGTTAATGCCATACAATCTTCAACCCTATGAAATAGCCTTGGGATGTTCCATACTGTCTTTTCTTTCTCAAGCCGCACAACATTCAATTTCAGAGCAAATGGTAGCATGTAAATTCATTTCTGAGTAATAAAAGTATTCCTCATACAGATGACAATTCCATCAATACCATCCTAAAAATTTCATCAAAAGCTCTTGAAATATATACTGAGAAATGAAAGAGGCACTAAATGTGTTGAAATTCACCTTTCAAAAAAGCAGCATGACTGTGAAGGAAGGCCACCTTGGCTAAGAACCTGTGGCAGTGCTTCATAAAGATGTAAAATTAAATAAAGACACAACAGGTTGATAATCACCAAGTTATATATGAAAGTCTGGTTACTCCAACCTTTTTTCAAGTGTGTTAAAGAAAAAAAAAAAATCAAACTGCCTTTCAGACCCCTGAGTGTAATCCCAAAGAAGACAACAATGCTTTTAACTCTGTTCTAATTAAAACAGAGCTAAATGCACAAATTACCAACATCATCTTAAAACAAAACAAAAAAAGATGTAAACATCTACAAAGTTTAAGGTAAAAGCAGTTTTGTAAACAGTAACTGCAGATGATAATGTTATTGTAAAATCACAGTTTATCAACATCCTTCAAACTGATCAGGAGGTTCTGGGTTTGGAGCTGTACAGAGTTAATAATAGTTGCAGCAGGTTTCAGGCGGTTTTCAGTCCTGTATAAATTTATGTGTCAGTAGGTAGGTTATTGGTTTCTTTTATTCTTTCTAAACACTATGGATGTTATTCATTTCCCACTTTTGAGTCATTTTACTGGAGTCACAATTGGAGATGAACACTTGATGTAGGATGTCTGAGCGATCTAAGCACTTTCCTGAAGGAATGTGAGTAAATCTGTGCAGGTTCTGGAAAACAAAGGAGAAAGGAGTTTTAAATGTGCACTTTTTTTGATATCACTGACATTAGAAGAGTCATTACCTGGCTTTCACAAGGAGATGGTTCTAGAAAATTGGACAGGCTTAAGCTAAACATACCTCAGACTTTGGAGTTTCCCTGATTGTCACTCTTCTAAGTCCTTTTATTGTTAAGTCATAATGTACTGCTGGTACCATAAATTCAATGGTATACAAACTTCTTCAGTTCCCATCCTGGCTAACGACAAAACTCTCCTTCGTGTCCTCAGGACAGAGGCCTTTCATGCTACACTTCCCTTCATTCATTCTGTTTGTAGCAGCAATTGAGGACTGATAGTTGCAAAGTCTCTGATCTATCTCCTTTCCCACACCCACTGCATATGCCTTAGTTTAGCCCTCATCATCTATTGTGCATTTCTTCAATATAACTCAGGGCTTTGCATACTGTAGTCCTCAGACTAAGACTGGGCCCGTAAGGTCAAAACTATTTTCATAATAACACAAAGACCCTATTTGCCTTTTCACTGCACTAACATTTATACTGATGGTGCAAAAGCAATGGCAGGTATAAGTGCTGGGGCCTTAGCATAAATCAAGCAGTGACATAAGTGTTCTAGTAGTCTCCTTATTCATGGCCATACATCCAAAGCTAAAAAAGAAAATGCTAGTTTTACTTCAGGATGTCTAATGATGAAACAGTAAAACGACTAAGTTTTATTAAATATTGACCCTTGAGTATACTTTTTTTAAATTTTTTTTTTCAACGTTTTTTATTTATTTTTGGGACAGAGAGAGACAGACAGAGCATGAACGGGGGAGGGGCAGAGAGAGGGAGACACAGAATCGGAAACCGGCTCCAGGCTCCGAGCCATCAGCCCAGAGCCCGACGCGGGGCTCGAACTCACGGACCGCGAGATCGTGACCCGGCTGAAGTCGGACGCTTAACCGACTGCGCCACCCAGGCGCCCCCCTTGAGTATACTTTTAAAAATATTCTGAGCTGAAATGGAAAATAGGCATAAAGCACTTCCGTATAGTGAAGTGCAATGGTTATCCTGAAGGAAAAGGAAAACACGTGGGCACTTGTTTGACCTGAGTATCCAACTAGCTGCTTTTTTCATGTAATGTCATTTTGACCTGAAAGGAAAACTCTAGACAAACTGTGATTATTCAAACTTGGGACTGGGTAGACATTTTCTGGACAATGAAGTAAGCCTGTCACTTAAAAAACAACACATCTGACAGTATTTGTTGCCACTGATAGAATTTGAGGTTTAAGCAAAAATTAGAGTTGTGGAAAACGTGTACCCACCACCATGAACTTGACAGCTTTACCATGAAATCAGTGGTTATATCTGTGATTTTTTTTTGATACTGTATGATGAAATGTGTCAACATATGGAAGACCTACATAACTTGGTGAATCAATATTTTCCAAACAAGCAGTGCATGCGTGATATTACAAAAGCAGACATGGGTAAAATAGATTTTAATGTAATATAGGGCAAAATGTTCACTGATATGGTTTCAGAGTCTATGCTGCAAATGATCTTTAAGAAACTACCACTTATCTAGTTGTGGGGTGGCATCAAAGAACAGCTACAATGACCTGAAAAGCCTACTAAATGAACCCTCTCTTCTCCAGCTGCATGTTTGAGTCTGATTTTCCTCATATATACTTCAACTAAAACGATATATCACATCAAATTGAAGGTAGAAACAATATGAGAATTCAGCTGTCTTCTATTAAGCCAGACATTTAAAGGGATTTGAAAAACTATAAAGAAATGCCATTCTTCTCACTTTGTTGAAAAACTGTAATTTGTCATTCAAATTGTTTATATGAATATGTAGTAGGGTTATTATTACTTTTACATGAATGAAAACATACATACAAATACAACAAAAATACATACTTACAAAATTTGTCAGGTTTAATTTCCAACCAGAAAATATTGTTAGTTATAACCTAGATAAATAAAATCTGCGTGTGTGTGTGGGGGTCTCAATAATTTTCAAGAGTGTAGAGGGAATCTAGAGATCGGAAAGCTTGAGAACTGCTGACTGAGCTGATCTGCTTATCAGTCCATACTTTGCACAATGTTTCTAGAATTATTTTCCTAAAAGTATCCACTGTTTCCTATCACTGTGTTCCTCAAATAATGTCATTCACTTTCCAAAACTTACAAAGTGAAGTTGAATGTTCTTTCATGTGGACTCCAATTCAGGGATACCAAACTAAACATGATCCCTAGAGTTTTCTACAGTTTTACTCCATGCCTTTGTTCACCCAGTCTTCTTATTTATCCTCCATGAAAAGCCTTTTTATATCTCAAGACCTGGAACAATAATACTTCCTATATGAAACTTGTCAGAGATAATTCCTCCTATTAATCTCTTCTTTGTTAACCTAAAATATATACATTCCATTTTTTATCCATTAAACTACTTTTGGATGGTAGTTTCTGGTCTGCTAGAGCCTTCTTTTACTATTTTACTAATACCATTTTACTAATACCCTATCATTTATTGCTATTATTCATCTTTGTGGAAACAAATGCTCTGTTCTTCAGGATTTATGTTCATGTTCTCCTTCCTAACTTGTTATAAGAAAAAAATCAGCAACTGACATATACTTACCACTTCATGGTAATTATCTGGGAATGATGATAACTGGGAATATTAAGCTGGGTCATAATACCATCACTACATAGCAAATAAGGGCTTGCCTAACAGACATGGTACGATAACAACTACTAACTGAGCAAATGAAGTTGAGAGTTGCCAGATTCTTTTGGTTTGGGGCAGCTTTCCCAACTTTGTGTTTCTCAATAAATTTAGTCAAGTCTAGACTCTGAAAATTATACATCAATCCATTAATATGTTGGAATCTTCAACTTGGCAAAGAGCTTTGAATATTCACAGGTGAAAGAGCAAAACTGCTCCTGCAGTGTCAAGTGAATAACTAAACATGACCTTTAAGCAAGCAATAGGCAATATTTATCCAGTTGTGTTTAGCAAATAACGCTAATAAAGAGAGGTCACGAAGGCCCAGATTTCCAAGTGTTATTTGTTTGTCTCTATCTCCACCTGCTGGACAACATGAAATATAAATGCAATATTTTAAAAGATTTTATATACATATAATTTCAATTACATATGTAATTTTTAAATAATTTTACTTTAATGAATGACTCCTTTAGATTTAACAAATAAGATTTCGATATTAGAACAATGGTGATTACTGCCTCACAGAACAGATTTTTCCCGTGTTACTGAAATTAGCACTGGGTCTTCATAGACATTCTGTGACCTCATTACAGGACGTTATACCAGAGAATGAAAGTGATGCTTCATTATGGAACAAGGAGTCACTCAATGCTCAGGAAAACAAATGACTAACTAGAGGGAAATGCAAGTCAACCTGAATGCAGGTTTTAAGGTTTATACATCTAAATTTTGTATGGTAGATGTTATTAAAATGAAATCACAAATAATATCATTTCAGGAGTTGAAATGCACAATACCTTGAAGTACTGCCATTCCTTAAATTCATTTAGATTACAGTGTGTAATCATAATTTTTGATCCATCAGGCCCCTTTGTCAAACACTGGTCATATTGCATAAGTTGGTTAGCTTCGTTGATTCGAAAAAGCTATTAAAAAAAAAAAAAAAAGAAATAAAGTAACAGAGGCACTTTCTCTTCTAACATACATTATTTTATTTTAAAGATTTCACTGTTAAGTAATCTCTACAACCAACGTGGGGCTCAAACTCACAACCCCGAGACCAAGCCTCTCATGCTGCACTGACTGAGCCAGCCAGGTGCCCCAGATATACATTATTTAAAAGAAAAAAAGAAAAGAAAGAAAGAAAGAAAGAAAGAAAGAAAGAAAGAAACAAACTTATCTCAAAATTAAATTCAGTGACTATCTTACTTTTCTATAATTTTTCTGTATGTTCAGAATTTTAAGTCCAGAGAGAAGAACTATATTCATTTTGATATTAACGAAGACTCCTATTAACACCTAAAGGATTATGTTCTTTAGCCTCTTGGATATAGAATGGGTCACTAACACATATTTATTATGTACCAACAATGTAAGCAGATGAAAAAGTAGAAACAGAGCTGATGACATTTCACAGTCTAAGTCAGAGACAAGAACAATACCCATATAAGGAAATAAAATATATTAGTGAAATATACTTACTGGCAGTAACATCCTAGCTTATAAGGGGGAAATGTGGAATACTGAAAAATATTTGCAAATAAAATTGTTCAGAGAGTTGGCTTACATGATTCTATACTCACACAGGAATATATTCTAATCTCTTATATCAGACATAAATTCTAGGTTCAGATTGGTTCTGTGAAAACCAATAATGCTGTCATCCTCCTCATCTAAATAAATGTTTTAGCACTGTCAATTTTTTTTATACAATGGTTTACTTTACCCAAACAAAATTATCAAATTAAAAAGCAAACTAAGCCCCGTGATCAGTAAGACATTCTGCTCCAATGCAGCAGACCTATAAAAACATAGAAATATGGTTATTTACCTGATTCCCTCCCATCCGGTGGCAGGGTCCTAGTTCAACAAAGCCTCCATTTGTTTTCCCCATGCTATCAATGCAGTAAACAGTTTCAAGGCCTCTGATCTACAAAAATGAACAAAGAGCCAAAGAGCAGGCAACAGGTTAGCTGTAATGCACTCTAGCTTCAGAGAAAGAGGGTTTCATGCTAAATACTGCTGTTCACGGTAGAAACCTGGGTGTGTGTAATGCCAGGTTTTGACGGTACTATCAGTCTTGGAGTAGTTTACAGCATACCAGTCATCTCTGAAATCGTTTATGATCTTGAAGTCAACACTGGAATGGGCTCATCCCAACTATGGGCACTGGTCTATAGATTTTGATAAAATACCACAGAGGAAAGAAAATTAAAAAGATATCATTAAATACAATTCCAGATTCATGCTGATTCGTGTGGATGAGAAGCAAATAGAGTACAGTTACCTATTACCTCAGTGGTAAGAGACACTGGCCCAGAATTGAATATGTAAGGGAACTCTTCCAAATGGCTCTGTGACAATTTTGGCAGCTGTCTCCAAGGGGCCTAGGGAGCAAAGATTATGGCGAATGGGCCAGGCAGTAAGACTTTTCCCTGACAGTGAATAATGTAGGTGAGAAGCAAACGCAGGGGATCATCTTTGGGACGCACATTTTGTGTAAAAATCACCTTTTTTCCTTTCTTGGAAACACTATATATTCGTATCTCAATTATAAATTACTATAGTATTTGGATAAAATGTTAAAAAAAATGTTTATTCTTTCAGCAAATATTGACTGAGCACCTATGATGATGAGTGCTTTAGCAGATACAAGGAGAATCAAGTCATGGTCCAGGACCCTCATGTCCGTGAGAGACTGAAGGCTAAGTGTCAATCAGGATGGAGGGTTGGGCATGTGAAAAAAGGAGGCTCTTGCCCTGCCTGGAGGAACTCTAAAGACTGCCTCAAGGGGACATGCGGTCTAAACGGGTAGGGGTTTACCTTGCAAAATGGAAGGAATGCTGAGAAGTGAGGTGTAAGGTACAGGGGCCAGGATGGGGATAGGGGTTAGGGTGAAGCTATATTTGGGGGTGAACTTCTAAAGGGAGAACAGAAAATTTCATCTATCCATTCACTCATGTCTTTATTCATCAAATATTAAGTGACTACTGTGTCAGGCATGTGGCAGGCTCTGATACACCAGTGAGCAAAATAGATAAAAGGTCCTCGCCCCAGCGAACTTACATTCTAGGTAGGGAAAGAAACTATAAGCAAAAAACATAAACACGTTTGGAAGCAGTAAGTGCCATGGGGGAAAAGAAAAGAACAAGTTAAAGGTGGTGGCTAAGGCTGTTTGGGGACGGCAGGCAGATTCTCATTGAGAAGGTAACACAGTTTGCTATAATATGCTATGATAGAACATAGAGATGAAATAAAGAGTATGGGGAGGTACGTATTAAATCAAGATGTGCACAGCGTAAGTGTCGGTTTCTTTTATTCCCAAACTCTAAATGTCAGGGTTCCTTAGGGATGGATCCCATCTTCTTTTATCCATCTCTGTTTTCTCCCTAGGTGAGTTCATTCAGTTTCATGAGACAATCTACCCGCTGATGGCTCCAAATGTACATTGCCTCTTTTCTGGGCTTCAATATCACATAGTCTGTTATCTACTTGACAGCCGCACCTGGATGTCCAGTAGGCACTTCCCACAATCAGAAAGCCAATAAAGAACTTGCTATTCCCCCACGCTTCCCCCTCATCCCCTCCATCAGCATCCCAATCTCAGCTGCCACCGAATCAGCTACTCAAATAAAAAAACACAACTAGTCATCTTGGCCCTTATCCTTCACATACCCGTCTGTCAGCGATCTGCCTCCAGATGAATTATGTACCTTGCATTTGTCGGCTTGTCTCTGTTCCATTTTTGACATCCTCGTCTCAGCCACCATCGTCCTTTCTTACCAGAACTACTCTACTAGTTTCCTAATTGGCATCCTTGTTTCTACTCTAAATCCTCACAACAGGGTGATTAAAAAGCAAGGCATCAATCAACTTATGTTACCTGCTTAAAACCCTCCCACGGCTTCCCATACCTATAGGATAAAGGCCTCCCTCCTCATTAATCTCTTTTCTGATTATCATAAAGGCAAAGCATTTCCTGACTCAGAGCCTTCAACCTCACCATTTTCTTTACTTGGAACACTCCCTCCTGGCTCTCTGGTTGATCACTCAGATTTCAGATTAAATGTCACCTCTTCAAAGGTGGCTTCCTTAATCTGTCCCTAAATTCTCTTGACCGTCACCTGTTTATTTCCTTTGAGGGCCTTACCACCATCTGCCATTATCTGCTTTGTTTCCCTTTTGTTGTCTTTTTCCCCCCAAGGGGAAAGACCTGATGAAAGGGACCTGCTTGTCTTATGTCTACAAGAGTGACTGGTACATAGTAGGCCCTTGACCACTATTTGTTGAATACTTAATTACACAATGATACATAAGTTTGAAAGTTCATGGCATGTTTAATATACCCATGAGGCAGCAGCATTAGGCTCATGGGTGGGGGGACATGAGAAATGAGATTACAAATGCAAGTCTGAAGAAACAAAAAAATGACAACAGCAACCAATGCCTGACCTTACTTATTTTCAGTTACCATCAATCCATTCACTCATTTGACAAGCATTGTTTGAGTGTCTGTTGTGTATGGGGAGGTCTCTGTGTTAGTCCATTGGGACACAATGGTGAACCAGGTCCTGGGTCGAGAGACTGGCTGACAGATAGGCAATTTTGAATGTTATGAGAACCCATGGAAAGATCCAGAACTCAGTTTTTCTGACAGAGTGGGGAAGGATAAGAGAGGCTTTTCAGAACTGGTGCTCTCTAAATTGCGAGCAATAGGGTAAGTTGGAATTGGTCAGGAAAAGGAGTCAGAGTGAGGGGCAGGGAAGTGGCAGAGGCTGCAGGGAGTGGACAGTGCTCCAGGATGGAGAGCCAGGAGTCCAAAAGCTGAGAGCAGGGGACACAGTGGTCAGGTGGTCAGGGGAGGTGTTAACAGTCTGGTAGAAAGGTGGGGGAGGACAGTTTTTAGAGAAACTTTTCCCCAAGAATTTTTCTCTTTCACTCACACATTTCCATCTTTCTCTGCCTTCTCCCAAACTCAAGTCTCCAAACATACATAGTTTTTGAGATCTGAATACCAGCTGGTACTTACTTCTCCCCATTCAACATTTTTGGGTGGCAAAGGGTAGTGTGAAGTTATGTCATAAGCTATTTCTTCCATGAACCATTTGAAACTTTTGCAGTTGTGATCCTCTCGAAATTTTTTCAGCTCAGATATATCCCCATATGCTAATGCCTTTGATTCAGGACGACTGGCATAGAAGTAGTCTTTATATTCATCCCACCACACCTCTACAACTCGAACATAATTCTGTGAAAAAGAAAAGATGATGAGAAAGGAAAAGATCTGCAATGCTGTCAGCAGCCCATCTTAGACACATTAAATATGACCAACGTATAATAAACTCATTTCAATAGGACCTGATATTTAATAAAACAAACGCAAGTGAGTTAACGACTCTAATATGTCAATTGCTAAGGGCAGAATGTGATGCATGTTCAACTAAGAAGTGATG
The DNA here is from genome assembly GCF_018350215.1 of Panthera leo. Taxonomy (NCBI): domain Eukaryota; kingdom Metazoa; phylum Chordata; class Mammalia; order Carnivora; family Felidae; genus Panthera; species Panthera leo. The sequence continues at coordinate 55,160,990 of NC_056682.1, forward strand.
GACACAGAATCTGACGTCACTGAGCTGTAAGATCGCATATTCTAAGATCATATATTCTATCCTGCTTTTAGAGGAAGAAGGTGAAGCCCAGAGAGGGTTTAGGGGAGGCTGGCGGAAAATGGGTGCTCCTTTGCTCAGAACAATCTCTTTCATTTAGAACCACACTACCAGCATGTGTAGGGAAAAGGCTCATTTCAGGAACCAGCATGAAAAACAAGAGCTCTGTTGAATGAAACACATTTTGTTTGCAAGTGGCTTTTTTGGTCACATTATGACTGTACTAGAACCATTTTGCTATAACCCAGAATTTATAGGATACTTTCACCAGTTGATGCACTTTAAGGGAAAGCAACTAAAGAACAATAAAATAAGTTAATATTGTGATAACTGACAAAGATCTATCTGCTAAGGCTTAACTGAACAAATGTCTGTAGGCATGAACGTTGTGACAGATTGAGTGCATTCTCAATCTAGTCCCTTGGTCTTGTACGTTATTCATCAGCATATTTTCTCTGTAAAAGGCCAGAGAGTAAGTACCTTTGGCATTGCAGGCCATACAGTTTCTGTAGCAACTACTTAGCCCTGTTGTACTGAGGAAGTAGCTGGAGACCATACGCACACAAAAGGATGCGGTGGTGCTCCAATAGCAATCACTTTATTTACTGAAAAGGGCTGGATTTGGCCTAAAGGCCATAGTTGCTGACCCCTGTGTTACATCAGGAGTAGAAAATACCTTGCGTTCAGACTAAAATTCTCCTAGGCTATAACTACCAAAAGGCGAACATGCTCCCACAGGCATGCTGTTGCAAAAGCCCATGGGTTCAAAAAAGTTTTAAATGTGTAATACTGCTGAATATGTTTAAAAAAAATTTTTTTTATTCATTTTTGAGAGAGAAATAGCGCGAGTGGGGGAGGGGCAGAGGTGGGGGGGTTGCGGAGAGAGAATCGTAAGCAGGCTCTGCATTGTCAGCGCAGAGCCCAACACAGGGCTCGAACTCATGATACCGTGGGATCATACCTGAGCCAAAACCAAGAGTCGGATGCTTAATCGCGCAAGCCACCCAGGTGCCCCCGTTGCTAAGTATTTTTAATTTTTGCAAATTCATCCAGAATTAGACACAGCCCGTGTCTAATGAACACGAAGCTAAATACTAATGAACACGAAGAATGAAACGTGCATACATAAGGTTATAGCAACACAAAGAAGGAGCATTTATTTGTTTGGGATGGAGAAATCCAGAGGGCCACCATGGAAGGGCACTGGACAGCTGTGTCTTGAAGGAGTGGTTAATTCTGTGTGAACGGTAGTCAGGGCAAAGAGGAACCCAAATGAAGTATGGCAAATCATGGTGCATTTGTAGTCCTAAAAGTAGTTTACCACAACTTACCTTGTGTTTTGCGAAAATTAAGGAGTTCATCTAGCAAAGCATTTAGATTCGTGACTGGTACATAATAAGTTGTCAAAAAGAGTTAGCTATGATTATTATTCTTTTCTAAAATTCTTTGAATTTTATCTTTTGGCTGACAGTCATCGAAAGGTTTTAAGCAGGTACAGGTATGAGATTTAATGATCAGGGGAACCACACTGGTGGTGAGTGGAAGACAGATTAAAGGGGATTGAGCCTGATGGTGGAGAGCCAAACAGGAGGCAATTCAATTATCTATATGGGAGAGATCTGAGGACCTGCACTAAGTATAGGAAGGAATGGATTTCGGAGATAATGTATGAGGTAGACTCTTCAGGGCTTGGTTCAGTGGGAGGGAAGGGAGGACTACCCCAACATGCCCCGTAAGTTTCATTCGTGGGCAAACAGAGAATATAGGAAAGGGAAATGCTTTTGAGAAAAAGTTAAAAAGTTCAGCTTTTGACTCCATTGAGTTTGAAATGTCTGAGGGTCATCTGAGAACATAATTCTGAGAGGCAACTATTAAAGTCTGAGGCTCAGAGAAGACACACGAGCTGAATAAGTCGACATAAACCATTATTAGCACACTGTGGTTGAAGTGGATGATGTTAAAGCTGGAGGGAAAAAAAGCACCTGGCACACTCTAGCACTCACTAAGTGTAGACTGAATGTTACATTTATCAGATAGTTTTTATGATATGTACAGTTCATTTTTAGAGTGGATAAATATTTCCCTCACATCTCTCTTCCTTGTAGCACAGGCCTTCATGAATCAATGTGATCTTTCATTCTTTGTGATTATGGGTCCAAATCCAAGGGCAAGTTCTTTCCTGTAATGCCAGTCAGGCCTGGTGTTAATATGGTGCCCTTTGCTTTAGCATGGACATTTTAATCTCATCTCCTATTCTGGCTGGGGCTCCCTTTGGCCATTTCTATGATAATTTGGCTGGTTAGAAAGCTTTGTTCATTCTTTAAGCCTTGTCATCTCTGCTTCGATTATCTATTTCCCTTTAAGGAACTATCCCAAGTTGCATCTGTAGCCAATAATAAACTTCCTTCTGACTTCCTTTTGACTTGGTTAGGGGCTCCAGAAAATGAATGGAATCAGAGTCCTATGCTCTTAGAATTTATGGAAACAGCACAATTAAAAAATCTTCAAAGTTGTTTGGTCGAGAATAAAGGACTTCATCTTCTTAGCCTCTGTGTGAAGCTTTTCTGGTTTGCCCCTGGTTTGAGGGACAAAAGATATTAATCTTTTGCAAGCACTGTTCAAAAATTTGATTTTGTTTACTATACAAACTTCTAATATGATTACTTTAATTTTTTTAAACAAAACAAAAATAATATTTTACTCAAGTGTGAATAATAGAAGCTGATATTTTCGTTTCAACTACTTTCCTACAGAGTGGTAGTCCTTTTTGAATTTATTTGAGATGTCTTTGTGGAGAGCATTCAATATAGAAATCTTAATCTGAGTGGGATACAATGAATAATCTTAAAAAATAATAAGATCCCTGACAAACATAGATACAAAGAGCCTCAACAAAATATCAGCAAGCTGAATTCAACAATACATTGAAACAATCATCCATGACAATTAAGTGGGATTTATTCTGGGGACGCAAGCATGGTTCAACATCCACAAATCAATCAATGTGATACACCACATTAACAAAAAGAAGGATAAAAATCATATAATCACTTTAATGGATGCAGAAAAAGCATTTGATAAAATTCAACATTTATGATAAAAATTCTCAAGTGGGTATGTATAGAGGGAACATATTTCAACATAATGGAGACCCTATATGACAAGCCCATAAGTTAACATCATACTCAATGGTGAAAAGCCAAAAACTTTCCCTCTAAGATCTGAGACAAGGATGCCCACACTTGCCACTTTTAATCAATTTAGTATTGGAAGTCTTAGCCATGGCAATCAGACAAGAAAGAGACAAAAAGCATCCAAATTGGAAAAGAAGTAACACTCATTATTTGCAGATGGCATGACATATTACATAGAAAACCATAAAAACTCTATCAAAAGGCTATTAGAAGTAATAAATGAATTTAGTAAAGATGCAGGATACAAAATTAATATACATAAATCTGTTGCATTTCCATAAGAAATTAAAGAAACGATCCCATCTATAATTGCATCAAAAAAAATCTAGAGGGGCGCCTGGATGGCACAGTCGGTTAAGCGTCCGACTTCAGCCAGGTCACGATCTCGCGGTCCGTGAGTTCGAGCCCCGCATCAGGCTCTGGGCTGATGGCTCGGAGCCTGGAGCCTGTTTCCGATTCTGTGTCTCCCTCTCTCTCTGCCCCTCCCCCGTTCATGCTCTGTCTCTCTCTGTCCCAAAAATAAATAAAAAACATTGAAAAAAAAATTAAAAAAAAAAAAATCTAGAAATAAATTAAAGGAGGTGAAAGACCCATACTCCAAAAACTATAAGACACTGATGATTTTACCATATATTAACTAGAATTTAAATAAAAACTTGAAATAAAAAAAAAGACAAAAAAGACACCGATGAATGAAACTGAAGGCAACACAAATAAATGTAAAGATATACCACACTCATGGATTAGAAAAATCACTATTATTAAAATGTCCACACTACCCAAAGCAATTTACAGATTAAGTGCAATCTCTATCAAAATACCAATAGTATTTTTCATAGAATGAGAACAAATAATCCTAAAATTTGCATGGAACCACCAAAGACCCCAAATAACCAAAGCAATCTTGAGAAAGAGGAACAAACTGGGAGGTATCATGCTCCCTGACTGCAAACTACACTACAAAGTTACAATCAAAACAGTATGGTACTAGCACAAAAACAGATATAGACACCAATGGAACAGAATAGCGAGTCCAGAAATAAGCCTATGCTTATATGGTCAATTAATCTTTGACAAAGAAGGAAAAGGGGAAAAGACAGTTTTCTCAATGAATGTTGGGAATACTGACAGCTACCTGCAAAAGAATGAAACTGGGCCACTTTCTTACACCACACACAAAATAAACTCAAAATGACTAAAGACTTAAATGTAAGGCCTGAAACCATGACATTTCTAAGAAAACACAGGGCTAAGCTCTTGGACAATATTATTTTTGGATCTGTCTCCTCAGGCAGGTGCGACAAAAGAAAAATAGACAAATGGACTACATCAAACTAAAAAGGCTTTGTATAGTGAAGGAAACCATCAATAAAATGAAAAAGCATCCTACTGAATGGGAGGATATTTATTTGCAAACGATCCACTCAAACAGGGGTTAATAGCGAAAATATATAAAGAACTCACACAATTCAATATAAAAAAACAAACAGTCCAATTAAAAAATGGTCAGATGACCTGAACAGACATTTCTCCAAAGAAGACAAACAGGTGGCCAACAGACATATGAGAAGATATTCAACATAACTAATCATCAGGGAAACAAAACCACAATGAGATATCACCTCACACCTGTCAGAATGGCTCTTGTCAAGAAGACAAGAAATATCGAGTGTTGGTGAAGATATGAAGAAAAGGGAACCCTCATGTGGCTGTTTTCGAGAATGCAAACTGGTGTAGTTGCTGTGGAAAACAGTAGAGATTCCTCAAAAAATTAAAAATAGAACTACTTTACAGCCTAGCAGTTCTACTTCTGAGTATTTACCCCCAAAACACAAAAACACTAATTCAAAAAGATATATGTGCCCCTATGTTCACTGCAGTATTATTTACAATACAATTTACAATTACAACAACCAAGATATGGAAACAACCTAAGTATCCATTGACAAAATTGATAAAGAAGATGTGGGGTATACAGATATATTCTCTCTCTCCCCTCTCCCACACACAGGATGGAATATTACTCAGCCACAAAAAAGAATGAAATCTTGCTGTTTGTGAGACCATGGCTGGACCTAGATGGACAACATGGCTGGTGTTGTACTAAGTGAAATAAGTAAGGCAGAGAAAGACAAATACCATATGATTTCACTCCTCTGTGGGTTCTAAAAGACAAAGGAACAAACAAAGCAAAACAGAAAAACAGATTCATAGATACAGAGAACAAACTGATGATCACCAGAGGTGGAGGGCAGATGGGTGAAATAAGGGAAGGGGAAGCCTGTGTGTACAGCACAGGGAATAGAGTTAATAATATTGTATTATTACAATATTATTGTAACAGATGGTAGCTGTTACAGATGGTGACAGATGGCAGCTAGACTTACTGTGGTGATCATTCCATAATATATATAATGCATAATGTATAATGTACATAAATGTTGAATGCCTGTGTATACCGGTAACTTATATAAAACAAATATATATAATATGTCAACCATACTTCAAATAAATACAAAACAAAACAAAACAAAACAAAACAAAACAAAACAATAAGGTGTTTCATGAATAAGTTCAGCTTAAATTAAAAGGGGGAACCAGCATGAGTGCTTAAACGATTTATCCCATTCAGGGAGCTGACATTTAAGTGACCACCACAGCATGTGGTACATAAATGTGCCACGTGTGGTACAAAGTTCCCTAGGCTTCTCTCCTTTTACCCAAAGACTCACCTTCAGAGTTGGAGAAGACCCAACATAAATGGGCGGAGGATTCCCTTGCCAACCCTCAAGACGGTAGATGTGTCCAACGCGCGAACAAGGGACAAACAGTAATTTGCCGCCACACTGCCATATCTATCAGGGGAAAAAAAAAAAAAAACACGTGCAAGTTGTTTCAAATGATAAAATATAGTTGAAAATTTGTCTTATCAAGGTAAATATAAAATCTAAATTAGATACAGTGTCCATGGGGAATTCATAAACTAAATAAGTCCTAAAGTGATTTGCTTGTTTTTCAAACTCTTATAATAACGAAGAATGCAGTCGGGAATGCAGTCACGTTCAGCCACTAAGGGCCTCTTGTGTACCTGCAGCTTTAAACACCCTTTCCCCAGCATAACCTTTCAAAGTCACGCAGATTCTTGACTCCTGATACTATTCACTGTTTCCACTGCTAATGTATTTCCCACCTGGGTGATTAGTATAATAACCTCCAAACTGGCTTCTTCACCTCCAGCTTCTCTCTACTCAATGCTATCCTTATTTATAGTAAGAGATTATTCTAGCTAAAGGGCAGCTTTGGGTCATGTTATTCCCTTGCTTAATATCTTCAATAGGTTGCCACTGCTTATCAAGTTCAGTAAAAATCTCTTGGCTCAGCATTAAAGTCTCTCTTCCATACAGTCCTAACATACTTGTCCACTTTATCTTCTTGGATGTCTTTCTCCATGCTGTCTGATTCTGCTAAACTGCTCCTGTTTCCTGAGTATAATCTTCATGTGCCCACTTTTGTACCTTTCCCCATTCTATTTGCTCCGAGGTCTCTCACCTCTCCTTTTATCTCTGCTTATCAATACCATGCCCGCCTTTCTAGTTTGCCTCAAATGGTACCTCCAGTAAGATGCTGTTTCATTTTGAAAATTTTTTATGTTTATTTTGAGAGAGAGAGAGAGCGAGAGCGAGCGAGCTGGGCAGGGGCAGAGAGAGGAGGAGAGAGAAATCCCAAGCAGGCTCCATGCTGCCAGCGCAGAGCCCGTCATGGGGCTTGAACTCATAAACCATGAGATCATGACCTGAGCTGAAACCAAGAGTTGGACGCTTAACCGACTGAGCCACCCAGGTGCCCCCACAATGCTGTTTCTTAATCATACCAATTGAATGCTCTTTACCTTCTCATCATATTATGAATTTGAGTACAATTCTAATCTCTTCTTATGAACTCTAAGTTCTTTGAGAGCAACGACTGAGTTGTTCTTCCGTCTCTGGACATTTAAGACAAGAGACAATAAATATCTATTTAACCCAGTTAAACCCAGTTACAGTTCTCTTTTGGGAAATGGGGGTGGGGATGGGTCGGAGCATGGAAGGTATCATTGTTCAAGGGCTGCCTCAGCAACAGGGCGGGTGCTGCAGGGAGGCAGCTCCAGGGTCAGTCTGAGGATGCAAAGTCATGGTTGGGATCGGTTTCTTTCCTGAATCATCATGTCCCATAGAGGTAAAGGGTAACTGTGTCAGTGGATGGTCAAATGTGGCTCCCATACAGTGCAGTTTCTCCAAAGGGCTTTTATAACAAACAAAGACTTTAATGCACAGAAAGCCTGGGGGGTGAGGTGGGGAGTGGGAGGAGGAGGTATTTTCATTTTTGAAGTTTGCTGGCCTCAATGTTGAGATGAGCCATATAAATATGCAACAAGTCTGGATTTTGCATTTTGCCCTATTTCCCCCCAAAGGCATGCATTTTTGTTAGTCATTCTTTATAATTCAGAGAAATGCATTAAATAGATCTTTTCCCAGAAAAACCAGCCTTATCTGAAAGTCACCAAAGTCAGTAATAACTACGTAGAAAACTGCATTTGTTTAAAGAAAACGTTACCTTGTATGAGATCTCAAAGTTTTCACCACCCCAAATCTGGAGACCTGGATCATACAGACCCAGTTCAAAGAAGAACTCTCGTTCAATGGCAAATAATCCACCAGCCATGGCAGGGGACCTAAGAAAAGAAACAGTGCAATAACTAATAAAGATAAATCCCAGAATCCCTTCACTAATAGACAACAAGCCTTTTTGGAACATAGTCTAAGTAATGCACAGAAGAGACAAAACTGATGGCCAAACATTAAGAAATTACAAAGCCTTCACAAAACAATCGGTTTATAATTCATTAATGAATTTACAATTTGTCTGAAATTCAATTGATAGTTCACTACAAATTAGGGCGTTGCATCATCTTGCCATTAGAGGGTGCCTTAGTTCCTTTGTTGGTTTAAAAATTAAGCCTTGAGAGTTAGTTAAGACAGAATTTTCTTTCACTCCTAAAAATCCCGAGCCATACAACCATGGCCTGCTAACTGCTCCTACAATGATTTATGAGTCATTCTAGGATGAGTGAAACCATAGACCATGGAAGTAGTCTGTCATTTTTTAATTTTATAGCTCAGGGGCATGCCAAATAAGGGTGTAAATCATTGTGGAACAGCCACAGTTCATTCAGAGTTTGCAAATGTAGCAAAGAAACGACACCAGGGAATTAGACATTAGCTATTTACTGTGTCAGGAGGCAGGAATGCAAAACGGTGATCTGCGGAGCTTCCTGAATGGAATCTTGAATTGGGCACTTTCTAGGGATGAGCCATTCTCATCACTAGAGCAAGTGATAAGGGGAATCATTTTCATCCTGTTCCCCACCCCCAATTAATTACTATGTACCATGGCTCTTAAGTAGACTCTCCGTCAGAGTACTTTCTTCCTCGCCACACCTGATATTTAATGTCACTAAATCCTACCGATTCTACCTTGAACATCTATCTTGAGCCCGTGTTCTACTTTCCAACATCACTGCTGCTTCCATCCTAGACCAAGCTACCACTGCTTGGACTGCTACGGGAACACCCCGACGGGGTCTTTTCTTCTATGCTGCCCCCATCCCAATCTAATCATACAGCAGGCAGAGTGGACTCAAGCTGGGCCCAGGTGATGCCAGACTCTCCCGACTCCTGAGTGGGCTTCCTCGTCCTGAGTTCTTCTTCACTGCTCTGCTCACATCTCCAACAAAACCAACTCTCTTCTATCTCAGGGGTTCACCTCTGCTGTTCGCTCTCCTGCAACGTTCTTCCTCTTTCTCCACAGGGCTGACGCCTCACCTTTCAAGCCTCAGCCTGCAGGGGGGCCTTTGCCAGGGAGGCTGTTCTGGCTCCTCCCGGCTGGATGAGGTTCTCCTTCCCGGAAGCTCCATGTACCCTGGGATTTTTCTTCACGTGACTTACTGCAGGTGCTGTTCCTGAGTTATTTGTGTAGTTATCTGTTTAATTTCCGTCTCACTCATTACATTTTAGGTGCCACGAGAGAATGTACTTTTTAAAAGTTTATCCCCGGAAAACAATGTCTGGCACATAGTAAGTACTCATTAAATATTTGTTGAGTGGATAAATAATAAATCAAGTAATACTTTCAATATGCATGGAAATCACATCAAGTGAAAGTCATTCTCTTATGCCTTCTCTTCTCAAGACATGCTGCCTAACCTGGTAATAAGCAGCACCAACATGTTCTTGGTTACTTCCTTGTCACATTTATTTAACTGTCGTTTACAATTATTATAACTATGCTTTTTTGATCTTTAAACATATCCCCACTTATCTCAGTATATCTTTTCAAATGCATCTTAACATGAAAACCACTTAAAAAAAATGTCTTTATTAGCTAAACCCAGGGAATGAGCAGAAATGTAAATATAATCATTACCCTTTATTTTTTACACCCAGAAGTATTCGTTAAATCAAGTGGGTAAGCCGTAAATTCCTGAATTGTTTCAAAACAGAACTTGAAAGAGAAATTTGGAAAGTGTCAAAGATTAAAATTCTATAATTTCCTTATGTTTGCCATCTCAGTATCTTGTATCACGGCATGCCCAGATCCCAGCAGCATTTGCATGACATTAGAAACACCTTCCCAAAAGAGTTCTAGCATCATCAGTAGTATAACAAGGAGAGAGAGACCAAAAGCAGAACCATAAGATCAGAAAAACAAAATTAGACACACTTAGAAGCCTCTGCTAACATCTGACCAAACATTTCATTTGGAGTCACTTTGAAGGACCGTAAAATGTTTCGGTTTAGAGACCAAACGAATAAAGCAGCAGAACTGTTCTATTTTATCCCGTAAGAAGGGACAAAAGCTGATTCTAGAATAAAGTTTCCTTTTAATCAAGTGCTCTTCTGAGAAGGAAGTGATAAAGGATTTCGTGTAATATTTTCCAAAGTCATGTATTTTTTTTTTTTTTTTATTCATCAGATTTAACCGGTACAAAATTAGTATTTACGAGTTAGCATACAAAACACAAAGAAGAAGAAAAAAAAAACCAAAGAAATCTCTTGCTATTTCTCTTTCATTGTTAACGCTACAACCAAGGGATCAAAGTGGACATAAAACCAGGATTGTAAGTAATTTATGCATTTTAAATTTACAGAATGAAATTATGGTCAAAAGAATAAAACTCGATGTCTAGTCTACTAGGAAAGGAGGGCTAGGGTTTTTTTCACTCGTATTCGCAACTAATGCCATATAACCTCCCCCTGCCATCCCCCCAAAAGTGGAGCTTGCATTTAGAGAAAAAAACAATTACAAAGTAGTAAAGGTGAATTCAAGCTTCAGAACTAATGTTAGGGGAAAAACTGTTACAGAATCTGAGACAGCACCTACAGTGTTAGTAACACATTTTTTAGCTTGGCAAAAGGTTAATAGGTTAGCAGCAACTGGAGAAAAGAAAAACATGTAAGTGATTTAGTGATTACCGATATGGTTCAGTTTTTGTCTTTCTCATTCTCTTCTCTCGAGGGGTCAGAGGCACCCGTTTCCAGAGCATACTCCAATCCCATGCTCCTCGGGCATACCCATCTTCGTCACCACCCCCTTGGGGTACAATTTCATATGTGTTGCCATTTATGACATCTATAATCGGCACAGTGCAAATGGTTCTGTATTGTGTTGATGATGGCAGCAAAGATGAAATGGAAGGTATGTATGGACCCACATATTTATACAAGTACATGGGGAAGGAAAAAAAAAAAAGTACTTAGATAGACATTCCACGTAAGAAAATAAAGTAGTAGTCTTTACCGATAAGGTTCAGTTTTATGTTTTCTTTTGGCCTTTTCCTTGTGGCTTAGAGGAATACGTTTCCATAGTAAACTCCAGTCCCAGGCCCCTCTGGCAAAACCATCTTCATCCCCACCTTGCTGTGGTTCAATGGAATAATCATTCCCATCTATGTAATCTATTAGAGGCACAGTACATGTAGTTCTGAAACATTTACAGAAAATGAAAAAGCATTTAAGAACCCAACACTGACTAGTTTAGCATGCCTAGCTGTATTATCTCTTTTTACTGTTGATTTTTTTCCCCCATTAGGGAACTTTAATATCTAATGGGAAACAGAAGTAAATCAATGTCTTTAAAAGTCAAGGAGCCCTTTTCTGTAACGGAAGGACACAGCAGATTTTTCCCTCAGCTTACAGACAAATGCTGAAGTTAATCATGTTTCCTCATATTTACTTTGGTCCTGTGGGCAATTTTCTCTTGGTGGTTTTGCATTATTTACAAGATTTTCTTGACTGTTATTTTCCTCCTTATCCCTCCATTAAAAAAAAATGAATACAGGGGCGCCTGGGTGGCTCAGTCGGTTAAGCGTCCGACTTCGGCTCAGGTCATGATCTCACAGTTCATGAGTTCGAGCCCCGCGTCGGGCTCTGTGCTGACAGCTCAGAGCCTGGAGCCTGTTTCAGATTCTGTGTCTCCCTCTCTCTCTGCCCCTCCCCTGCTCATGCTCTGTTTCTCTGTCTCAAAAATAAACATTAAAAAACATTTTTTTAAATAAAAAAAATGAATATAAATGTGACTATGAGCGTGAATGTGAATGCGTGTGAGCGCGAATGTGTGTGAATGAGTGTGTGCATAGAGAAATAAAACCCACTATGTTCTTAGTGGTTCTCCCAACTTTCTGTTGCTTTCTATTCCTTTGGAAACAGTTACTGTGAAAACCTGTTCCTGTTCCTTTACGTGATCTTCTTTTCCCTCTCCTTTTATTGCAATAAACAAAAAACACTGCCAAAAAGAAAAAAGAAAAAACAAAATAACTGCTGTATTATATTCCTGCATTTTTTAAAAAAGAAGAGGGGAAAAAAACTCTTAAAAACCCTTAAAACTTGCTGACAAACTTAAGTAGTGGCCTGAGAACTTGGAGCAAAAAAAATATCTTATATTTGGGCTTCATAAAATGCTAGTTCTATACGACTAATTAGATGGAGGATCAAGTCTGCAAAGACAATTTGGCTTGTTTCAATAGTCATCCTATCAGAAAGGATTTTAACATGCAGTTCCCCAAACAGAGATTACAGCTTTACATAACCCTGTTAAGGTGCTTTTTAGATGTTTAGAAACCAAGGAGAAGAGAAAAACCTATAGAATTCTGACATGGGGGAAGTGGACTTGAGACAGATGCGGTATTCTCTGCGGACCGTGGATTCCCATGGGACGGTGAGGGTGGGGGGTCACCGGGGCGTACGTGGGAATGCCACAGGACCCTGCGGAAAACCACCTCCTTATGGTGCCTGAGGACTGCTCGTTTTCACCTGAAGAGGTGAAGGTGTGTTATCTTTCTTTACTTCTCACGATTCTCAGATTTCTAAATAAATAGTGTAAAGCGTCCCGGAGAGATCTCGGCTTGAGAGTTTATTGGCTGTTTGAATTGGGGCAAATTAATTAACTCCTCTAGGCCTCAGTATCTTCTTCAATACAATGGAGCTAATAATATCTATCTTGCAGAGGTGCTGCGAAGATTGAATCAGCGTGTGAAAAATGTTCATGACAGGCTTTCAGACCAAATCCATGGATAATTAAACCCCCCAAAGTTCTTCCTTTGATTCACACCATTCGCCCCAGGGACAGATTTTATTTCCCTCGATTCTGAAACAGTCAGAATTCTGGACTAAAAGCAGCGAAGGCTTTTGGAACTAGGAGATTAATGCTGCCTTCTATTGTTCAGACGCTTCTATAAATGTGGTGATCGCCACATTTCTACCGCATGGCTATCTATTTCTAAACTTTAAAGTTTCTACAGGAACCCAAAGCTTTGACACGAGTAACAGCTGCTCCTTTGTATCTAAAATCGTAATTCAAAAAGGCATAAAAAACCAAGAGGTATCATCTCAAAGCATGTGCCTTCAAGTCTTTAGCACTGTTATCACAGTGTAGAGGGAACAATTAACGTCACTCTCAGACAAAGCTTTTGGAGCTACAGGGTTTTCTGTTCACTAACCCAACCACAAGATGATTCTTAAGTGAGACACCCTACACTTATCCCGAATGCTGGACTGCCTGCATCCGAATCAGCCCAAAGGATCCGTCTGGCTCCAGCCCAGAGAACCACCGGCCGAATGACAATGCTTAAAACGCAGCGCTTGAGGCGCTGAATGGAACTAGAATCAGGAGAAGGAGAAGAATATTATTTGTCCTTCTCGGGCAAGGTTTACTTTTCACCCAGGAAAGAAAAAAAAAAAAAAAAAAGCCAAGTAACGTTACCTGTCCTTAGATATGGGAGCTACGAGCGGTGCATACCAATTAACTGCCACTTCACAGTGGGCATCAAGGTATATCAAAACCTTAAAAAACAGAGGCAGGGAGAAAGAACACTCTTCACATATGGTACATTGCATATCACACACAATTTAACATTAGATGCTAGTAATACATTAGCATTAGAGTCCATTCTGACATAGAAGGTATCGGTTTAATAAAGCCAGCATTTCGTTTCAATTAAAAAAAAAAAATCTGAAGGGTACTTAAAAATGGATACGATCTTTTAGTTACCAAATCCAAGATGTTAACATTGTGAAATAGCGAATGTTTCCTACCTGCCCAAGTTTAGCCTTCTGGGCACCAATACTTCGTGCTTGAATTAAACCTTCTCTTCTTTCGTTTCGAAATACCTTCACTAAGCCATTCCACAGCTTAATATAGTCATCTAGTTTTTCTTTTAAGTGTTCTATGGATAAAAGAATTCAATCAACATAAATGATATTTATGTACATAAACCGGTTAAACTCTAAATTTTCTCAAAAAACAGGAATAGGCAACAGGTACTTTGGGCAGTCCAGCTGGTCAAACAGATTGAATGTTTACAGGGCAGCAAGGTAAAGTGTATTATTTGAGTTCATTTTTTGCTTAATATGCCTACAGAGAGCTGGTTAGCCTGACAGTCATCAAACACCTCTCCAAATGTTAAACATATGATGACTATGTCAACTGACATGAAAACTTAAAAAAAAAAAATCTGCATATTAATGTCATATCTAAAATCCTTCAGGCAAACATTTTGGTTACTTTAGCAGAAGTAATGGTTCCAGAATTCTGAAGATACACGGGCTATAAACAACATTATATAACTTTACTGGAATCTACATGGGGTATAGGTTAAAACTGGTCTCCGGGCCATCTTTCTCTAGCTATACTCAGTGGCGAAGGTTGAGGTCTTGGTGTGATAAATATAGTCATCAAGTTGCCAAATAATAACCAAAGGATCCAATTTTCTCTGTATTGTGGGTATCAACAAGTACATGTATGGCTTCATGTACATGTGTATGTATATATATAACTACCATGTATACATACGTAAATATTTAAATATAAGATTTATGTATAACAAATAAATATACACATATATTTGCAATCTGGTAGAGGAAACTTTGTCAAAACAAAGACACATTTGCCAAAGTTTCCACCTTGGTTTCCCAGTTGCAAGAGAATAACTTTTTTTATTTTTTAAAACTGACATCCAAATTAGTTAGCATATAGTGAAACAATGATTTCAGGAGTAGATTCCTTAGTGCCCCTTACCCATTTAGCCCATCCCCCTCCCACAACCCCTCCAGCAACCCTCAGTTTGTTCTCCATATTTATAAGTCTCTTCTGTTTTGTCCTCCTCCCTGTTTTTATATTATTTTTGTTTCCCTTCCCTTATGTTCATCTGTTTTGTCTCTTAAAGTCCTCATATGAGTGAAGTCATAGGATTTTTGTCTTTCTCTGACTCACTAATTTCACTTAGCGTAATACCCTCCAGTTCCATCCACGTAGTTGCAAATGGCAAGATTTCATTCTTTTTGATTGCCGAGTAATACTCCATTGTATGTATATACCACATCTTCTTTATCATTCATCCATCGATGGACATTTGGGCTCTTTCCATACTTTGGCTACTGTCAATAGTGCTGCTATAAACATGGGGGTGCATGTGTCCCTTCGAAACAGCACCCCTGTATCCTGTGGATAAATGCCTAGTAGTGCAATTGCTGGGTCGTAGGGTAGTTCTATTTCTAGTTTTTTGAGGAACCTCCATACTGTTTTCCAGAGTGGCTGCACCAGCTTGAATTCCCAGCAAGAGAATAACTTGTCTGTGTCACTATGAGCCCTTGAAATTGGTCCATCACAGCCACAACTAGCTCTTGGATCTCTAAAGATGTTTCTTTGGGACACAAAAATTATTTTAAGTTGTTTAAAACTTTGGACCATGAATACATAAATAACAAAGAAGATATATTTAGAGATGAACTAGTCAGACTGTACACTTAATACTTGACTCATTTTTAGGGAGCAATACACTTATACATGGGTATTCAGGATTGAGAAGAAAAAATCAACCTTTTTCTATTTTGGCATCCAGTTTTCATGAGTAGCATAAATAAAATTCTCATGCTGAATTATATTTTTTCCCCAGAATAATCTAGGTAATTTTTCCCTTCAATTTAAGTGACTTTTTTTTTTTTTTAATCTTACCTTATTTTTTTTCAGCTTGGTACAATCCTAAATTACTTTTTAAAAGCACCCTCTGAATTGCATTTCCACGTTTTTTTAATTTAAAAAATTTTTTTAAATTTACATCCAAGTTAAGTAGCATTTAGTGCAACAATGATTTCAGGAGAAGATTCCTTAGTGCCCCTTACCCATTTAGCCCATCCGCCCTCCCACAACCCCTCCAGTAACCCTCTGTTCTCCATATTTAAGAGTCCCTTATGTTTTGTCCCCCTCTCGGTTTTTATATTATTTTTGCTTCCTTTCCCTTGTGTTTATCCGTTCTGTGTCTTAAAGTCTTCATATGAGTGAAGTCATATGATATTTGTCTCTCTGCATTTCAGTGCTCTTTTGACTATGCAATCTAAATAAATTTAAAATATATTGTTATGGCCAGAAATGAGTTGATGGCCTGTGCTTCAAATTTAGATTCTTAGTTAAGATGGTCCAAAAGGTAAGTTGGTCAGTCAAATGACTTCTGGCTTCTTTGGGATCTCACACCGTGGTAGATTCTAATCATGTTCAAAACATTCGCCTCTCCTCGGGGAATGATTATTCTCCCCAGCCTGCTGAAAGTAGGCTTAGACCATGTGGTTTGCCATGGCCAACCTGCTGTGGACAAAATGATGTGAGGCACTTGTGAGCGGAAGTGTTAAAATCCCACTAGTGTTTCACCATTCTCTCTTCCTTTGCACGAGGCGGGCAATGCATGAGTTCAGGCTGCCTTGCAGTGAAGGTGTGGGGCATTGCTGGGGCTGAGCCACAGAAAATGCGTAGTATGAGCCAGAGAACTGTATAACTCTGTGTTGTCATGAGCCACTGAGAGTGTGGAGACCCATTTTACCTCGGCCCCACTTGGCCTCAGCTGGCTGACGTACAAGCATAGAGGAGTGTGCTCTATTTAAAGGCCCCAACTCTTGTTTAGAGAGGACACTGTGTTTTCCAGAAACCCCAGTGTTATAAGCAGCCAGCTCCTTGTGAGGTTTGATGTTAGTAAAGTGTTTTGTCTTTAAAGGAAAAATGGTAACTCAAACTTTTAGTTTCTGAGTATATCGGGGAAAGAACAAACCAAATGTTCGCTCATTAAGGATAGGGCTGACAAATTTTACGGTTGTTATGAAATGGGGAAAATTAAAGGCCTTCTGTACTTCTGTTCAAGGGGAGCACCAACAATGCCTCTCTGCACTCTGCAAGATAAGCAGGTCCTGCACTTGACTGCTATTAAACTGCATTATAAGAGGCTGAATGTTAGAGCACTAATCACACAAAATAATTAAAGTCAAATGGACAAAAAAACTGAAGTCCAAATTCTGTTCTCCTCTCCTGAAGCCAAGCAGTTATTTTAGGATGGGAACGCATTTTGGTGTATCTGCACTTTTTATTAAAGGATATGCTAAGCCTCTGCTTGTATTAATAACATAAGGCTTCTTAAAATCCACATAATCACATACACGAGATTTCCCAAAGTCATTTTTGTAGATGTAGGTTTTCGTAAATCTAAAATACTGTTGGTACCAACAATATCACTTCAAAACGTATTTTCAAATATTTATCTTGAGACAGGAATCGTATTCTTAATGAAAGCCCTCCTGTCATAGAAAATTGCAGTCAAGATGTCTAAGGTAGAGGGCATTTGATAGGACTAAACATTTTAAAAGATTACACTTTTTAGTGTAATTAAAAGTGATTAGTTGAAAAAAGTGCTTAGTTGTACAAAGATGAGGGGAAAGGGAAATAGGCCTTATTTCTATTTCTTCTCCGTGCTGACATCTGTGTAGATCAATATTCTGATCATGTCCTTGCAAAAACAGCAGAGGTTTATCTAGACTGCGAGAGTTACAAATTAAGTTTTGGAGAAAGCTTGTGTAAAGCCATTCTGAATGGTATTTTCAGGCTACCCATGGTCTGTCTTCACCTCTAATATATTCACTTGTACACAAAAATTCTCTGCGAGACTTATTTGCCAAAAAAAAAAGCAAATACCTTGTTGTTATTGAGTAGCCTGAGTGCTTTGGTCAATTTTCAAAGAATCTAATTCAGTTTTATGACAAGCAAAGACTAGTAAATAAATATCCAGATCTGGGTTTCAGCAGCACCATTCTTTTTCTTATTTAGCATGCTGATTTGGGGCCTGAACTATAACATTATCTATCTTCTAATACTTGTGCCATTAAGAAGATATATTCCGCTTACAATAAATGTTAATTTAAAAAACCCACTTATCTGGGAAACCACTGCTCAATCTCTCTCTTGCCAAATTGAACCAAGGTTAACCAACACCTCCCTAAACGCTGTAATAGCTGGCTCCTTAAAAAGAAGAAAAAATACAACACAATTTCCTTTTATTCAACATACTAAATCAAATACAGAACGAAATAAGCTGTAGTAGATACTTCTATTATATATAACAATGGTCCGCGGTGTCTGGTCAAATTCAATGTTTGTATCATTGTTCAAATGCAAAAATTAGGCTATTAAATAGGTATATGGATTTCAGGTTGACGGCTATGGATGGAGCGTCTCGTAGCAATACAACATAACACAATTGCCCTTTTCAGTCTTTCAATAAATGATCTTCATGGCCCCATTTTTGCAAAATCCAAGGCCCAAAGAATTGGTGTAGTGTAAGATGGCAGTTAAATACACAGACTTACGAGCCTGTAGATTTGGATCTGTTAACTAGTACCTCTGTGACGTTTGACAAGTTACTGAACATCTCTGAGGCTCCTGTGTAAAATAAAGATAACGACAGTATCCATCTCAAGGATTATTGCCAGGATGAAACAAAATAATTTATGTATGATGCCTGGCACAGTGCCAGCTTGGTACCAGATGCTATCAATAGATGCTAATTGTTAATTTTTAAAGACTAATTATTTTAAAATCACACTTTGCAAGTCTTCATAATTAGCTTATTTCATAGAAAGTCAATTTTCCACAGCCATTACCTTTATTACTGAAATCATCAATTAGCACAATTTCTGCTAAATATTTCCTTGGAGTCCTTTTAATGACACTGTGGACCGTTCTCATGAGGGTTGACCATCCTTCGTTGTGGAAGACAATGACAACGCTGGAAGTGAGCAGGTTTTCATCATAATGCCAATACTTGCACCTGTGAAAGGAACATTTAGTCATGTTTATTTAGAGGCAATTGGTAATGCCTCTGCAAACTCACTGCGATTAGGTTTTCTGGTTGGATTGAATATTACTGACTTAAACGAGGGAAGCGGATGAAATGCAACCTTTTACATTTTAACAGAAACGCAAAATGGAAGAGAGAAGATGCTACGAGATGAAGTCACTCACAGAGCAGCTCCCTAACCACTGGCATTTGCTGTGTGGTAAAGAGAATTAATTTCTGAATGTATGCGTCCCCGCCGGGGGCACTCCAGATTTTCACAGCAATCAGAGCTGGGCTTTTTTCCCCCCATGACTTAGATCTCAGTTTACTCTCCTTTTTAAAACTTGAGTTTCTAGTGCACAGATTTATTTCACTTGCTGTGTATGAACCACCACATAGCTGGATTTGAAAGGTGTCCTGTTCTAATGTGGCCAAAACCTTCAGGAAAAAAAATGAAATAGGCTGACCTATGGCATATAGCAGACATTAAAAAATTAACTGTTGAATGAATTTTAAAAATCCTAGTAATCTGGGGTGCCCGGGTGGCTCAGTCAAACATCCGACTCTTAATTTCGACTCAGGTCGTGATCTCATGGTTCATGAGTTCTCTCTCTCCCTCTCTCACTGCCCCTCTCCCGCTCGTGCTTGCTCTCTTTCTCAATATAAATAAACTTGAAAAAAAATAAAATTCCTAGAAACGTTTAGTTATTAGATTAGCTAAAGAAGATATTTAGCTATTTTACACAAAACTATTTGACACAACTACAGTAGGAATAAAGTTGCCAGGAGCCTTTTTCTAATTGAAAGGAAACTCAGAACAGGGCCTGATAAAGACTCAAGGAGCCAGGGAAGGTTTAGTGAGTTTCACAAAAAATACACACACATACACACACACACACACACACACACAAAGCATATATACGTATATATGTGTGTACATAGACACACACATTTATATTTGTTTGTTTTTTTAACGCCAAAGCTTTTCACGAAGTAAATAAGCTTGTTCCCAAGATTAAATTTAAAGCCATAAAAGCAGTAATTAACCTTATCAGCTTGATAACCTATACTGGGAATTAGAATAGGAACCATTATTTAAAATAGGTCCTGGTCTGATTCAGATGGAAACAACCTTTTCTCCAAGTGTGTATTTTCCTTTCAAAATTGTTCTAAATTATCTATGTTCTTAAAGGTTGATTTTTATACAAATGCAGATTGAGTCCGGTAATCCACTTAAATCTTATTTCCTATATCTGCATTTTCTCATTAAAGGAGTATTAATTACCCATTATGCTCATGCTCTCAGCTAGACACCAGAGCTGCAGCACTGAGAGGACAGCACGGTCTCTGCCCTTACGAAGCCATGGTCCTACAAGGGAATTAAGACACAGAGCAAATATTTGTACTTTCCAAGAGTGTCGATGCAAAAACCAGGGTGCCTACGACAGGTGGACCTCGCTTAGCCTCGAGACATGTGGTCAGGAAGGACCCCTGGAGCTAGTGATTTGATTAAAGATGATTAAAAAAAAAAAAAAAGTACTAAGCCCCAAGAGATGGGGAGGGAGTGGGGAGGAAAAGATAAGAGCACAAGAATGAATCGTGTGCATATGATTGCAGGTATTATGGGAACTTGGAAGATCTATATCTTTGGAACATGTAATTAAAATACGAAAAATAAACATAAGTTAAAGAGGAAAAGTTACAAAGAAGGACATTTGCGGTAGAGGAAATAACAGCATCTACTTATTATGTGCCAGGCACTATTCTGTTTTACTTTTAGTAACTTATTTAACCTGCGAATACCACTATGAGGTTAGTACTATTAATATCCCCATTAAAAAATTTTTTTTAATGTTTATTTATTTTTGACAGAGAGAGAAAGACAGAGCATGAGTGGGGGAGGGGCAGAGAGAGAGGGAGACACAGAATCCGAAGCAGGCTCCAGACTCTGAGCTGTCAGCACAGAGCCCCACGTGGGGCTCAAACTTACAGACCATGAGATCATGACCTAAGCCGAAGTCGGACGCTCAACCAACTGAGCCACCCAGGCACCCCTTAATATCCCCATTTTATAGATAAGGGGACTGAGGCTCAGAAAGAAATGATTTGCCTAAGATCACACAGCTAGTAAGTAGTGAAGGCAGGAAATAAACCTAGGCTATCGTGAATTCACAAGAAATCTTATTAAACATAAAACAAACGTAAAAGAAAAAATACTAGCTATTCCTATGTATGAATGGCTAAGAACTGATCTAAGAACTGTTGATGATATTGAATATCATTTCAATACAAGGCACCCATGGAGCATATTGTTATGTGATGGGAGCCCTCTCCTCTCCTCCCCTTTGCAGCCAGGAGATGGCCCCAGGAATGGGGAAGGACTGGTGGGGTATGGCACCCTATAGCGACAAGTTAAACCAAGAGGGCTTTCTAGTGTAACCCAAAGTTGAGAGGGTCCAAATATTCTTTCAGAATAGCAACTTAAAAAATACAGCAGTGGAGGAATGCAGATCTTGAAAGAAGATGTGATGAGTGCTTCTGGAGAGAAGCAACCCAGGCAGATAGGTCTAATTTTACACGGTAGGAATAACAGTCCCCCATAACAAACTGTAACTCAGATAGATGGAGGCTCAGGCAACCTTGTTCCTTCTCTGAGGACAACCACTGGGCTTAACACAGCAGAACCAGATGGCACAGACACCAATCAATTTATAACAGACACGAGAATTGGTGAAAATATTCAAGACATGGGAGGACATTTGGGACTTGCTGATTTCTAAGGCAGAAGATGACAACTTGGGGAAATAAGCAGACAGGGACTCTGAATGGCAGACAGAAAGGAGTTGAAAACACACAGAGACTAGAGGAGGGAAGGCAGAGGTACAGTGAAGACGGGAGACTGGGTCCCATGAGGGGCACCGTCACTGTCCTGGGGAACTGCATAAGTGGAGACAGTTTAAAGATCTGGGCATGCTACCTTGCCTTCTTCCACAGGACAAGGGGAGAAGAGAACCGGAATAGAGAGTGTTGTCTCGCCTCTCCATCTCCTCTTGCCTACGTACAGTTTGGAAATAACTCCAAAGATGTAAATGAGATTGTGTGCCAGTAACATCTCTTGGTGTATACTTTTCCTATTTGTCTCAAAAATTACAAAAGCATTATATAACTTGTGCAACACAGAAGGTTATTAAGGTGGAGGTTCCCTCCCTTACCTCTCCTCAACTATGCCAAATCTCACATCCTAGAAGAAATCACTGTTAATAGTTGGCTGTGTATTTGTAAATTTTTCTTATGCAGGCATATAAATGAGTATGTATGTGTGAGTATATACATATACACACACACAACATATTCAGATGAATATGTATAAATTCTTCTTCCATGTGAATATGTACAGATTTATCATATTATCTAAATCTTTTTAACTACTGCATAATATTCCATAGTATGGCTGGTCCATTATTTAACCATCTGCTTACTTTTCCACAGAAAAGGGAAGGAGAAGCTTTTCTAGTGAGGATGGGTAGAAAATCTGGAGGGAACAAGATGGGAATAAAAGCAGATGGAGAAAGGGACTTGTGCCTGGCCTCCAGTTCTGACCTTTAGGAGGAGACCACCCCACAGGGTGTGGCTACAGCACAGAACAGAAATAATTCTGATGTGTATTCAGGCAGAGAGAGTTAAAGACAATTCCCTTTTCCACCTATTCTCTGCAGGCTCCCTTGGCTCTAGGTTGGAGCCAGAGAGCCTAGGATGTCCACATGCTTTCCATGGGAACATGGAAGGTAGCTTAGAGTTAAGATCCACGGGCCTGCTGGGAGTCACCATGGTAAGGGGTAAGATGACATTTAGCAAAGTGATGGGGTAGAAGGCTTAGCCAGGGACTGGGCCGTGGGGTTCAGAGGATCCACAGTATCAGTGGAAGCCAATGTGGAGTGAGTCCCTGGAGTGGGGCAGATGTCGGAAGGGACCATGTGTCCCAAGGGCAGCAGGAGAATTGATCAGAAGTTACTACGGCAGGGGTTCCTTCAGCAGCAAGTGCAAAGACGTCATACACCTGGGAAGACAGGAGAAGGCAGCAGAGATGGAGGGTAAACAGACCAGAAGTACCCATAGCACCTCAAGGATGCAGGACCCTTCTATCATCTGGATGCTACAGAAGAAAGGAAGACGAGATGAGACCCTATGGAGGAGAAACAGCCCAGAGAGGGAGTTTGAACTTCAGGCTGATTGGCCACTAGCCGAAAGGAGACCTTTAAGCCAATGCAGATTGGGTGACTTTTAATTACTAGCTTTCACTGGCCACCATCAGCCTGAATGCAGGTTCATGAGAAAGTTTAGCTCTTTGGCAGCTTCTCTGATTTTCCATTGTGAGATGAAGCCATTGAGTGGAGCATACAGAAAGAGACCTTGTAATATACAAAGACTTGATGTTAAGACTTGTTATTGAAAGAAGCCCCCATGGTACTATAAAACCCCCTATTTTGCATCCTTTCTCTCACTTTACTGGTGGAGAATTTGTAATCAGTTCTAATAAGAAGGAAGGCCAACTGAAGCAAGAATGCCACATTTAAGTGGATGGGTTATGTTATAGACTTTGGACTAATGTCTGCTCTCTGGCACCTCATCTTCCAAGAGAGCTTAAAAATCCTCTAACGTCAAGGACAGTAGTGCTTTAGCATCATCAAGAGACTGTTCTGGTCGCAAATATTCACATTCAGATTATGGGTTTGCAGTGATTAATGCTATAGTTATTCTTTAAAGTCATTTAACACAGTATTCATGGGGGCTATGTGGGCCAGGTGCTGGCGATCAGAAGAAAAGATGGGAATAAAAATTCTCACAGTGACTCTTCTAGAACTTAAAAAAGTAAATTTCAACCCAAAAGTGAAATGCCTGTGTATAATTTACTTGTATTCCCTCAGTACCAGATGTTTTTAAGATCAGTAGTTTGATACATGGCCTTGTTGTGTCTAGACTTTATCAACAAATAATATCTAATTCAGCAGACTATGAAAAACAGTATTTTAGGCTGCAAACCTCTGCAATCCACAGAAACTATCATTAATCTACAGGGGTGTGTGTATGTGCGTGCAAGTGCACGCACATATATGCATGCTTTTTTAGGCATAGGAAACAAATTCTCAATTTAGGAAACACTGTTTTTCTTTATACACTACCTACTTTTATTTTTAAATCAATTAAGAATCTTTCCTGTCTCCATCTAAAACCTTTTTTGCTCATTCCCATGATAAAAGGAAGTGGAAAATTGCTTATGATTTACATGAAACAGTGCTGACACCCAATGGTTGAATAAATTAGTAATGTAGAATATAAAATTTAACTCAGCATTCAGAAACCAATATACATTTTCAATGAAAGGAGAATTATCACTGTTAAACCAAATCACTCAAACTCAACAGACTGGGGGGAGTGGAATTTTACCCAAGTGTTCAGTTTCTACGTACTTTGATTGGAAATGACACAAAGTAAGCCCCTTAAGAACATGCTATGGTAGATTTTATTCCTTGCAGTTCATTACACGTACCAAAATAGAGAATCTGAGCGTCAAAGAAATTTATAAATTACACTTCCTGATCACCATTCTCTGGATATGCTCTTTTCGTCAATGTATTTCCCAGAAAAGCCTGCTACAATCCAGATGTGGAATTGCCGACATAAAGGTGCAATCTTACAACCCTTAATCTGGCTACAATTCCTTTACAAAAACAACTTAAAATTACACTGGTACTGGATATATTTTCTGCAACAATATCATACTGCTAGCTCACAAACCCCTACAACTTTTCTCCCCCAATTACTGCTAAGCCTAGTGTTTCTCATTCTGTGTTTTTGCAGTTGAACTCAGCATAAAATACCTTGTTTATATTTATTTTGCATTTTTGGTTGGGTATGAGCTCCAGCAGTCTCTGCTCTCTTAACCATCCTTCCTCGTTTTCTATATGGAAAATTGGATTAGTATGGTTTCTATCTCTGGAGCCACTGTTTATATGGACGAATATGAGAAGGTCAAATATAGTGCTTGAAAGCTATGTGTAATCCTTAAGAGGTTGCTATCACTCTACTCATCAATTTCATCTAACTGCACTATCATTCACACTATATTTCTTTACCTAGTCCACAGGGATCTGAAAACTTTACTCAGCTATCCTACTAAATCAAGACAAATTAGGTATCACACAGCCTCCTGGTCCACTAATGTAAACGCATTTTTTTTTTAAGATACAGTTACTAGTTGGTTTGATTCCTTTTCATAGACTCACACTGGTACCTAGTGAAGGTGACTTTTTAAGTATGAATAAGTGGTCTCTTCTAGGATCTTAAGAGTCGTCCATCAGTGTCAAGTTTCCAGAACCAAACATTCTCTCTCCTCTGGAAAATGTTTAAGGCAGTATTTTCCCACCTCCAGTTCCCTAAAATCTCTCCTCTTCTTCACAATACCTCCGGATTATTGATGGTACTTCCTTTCAAACTCATCTGGTAAGTTCCTCAGTATCTAGTGCTAGACGATGCTTTAAAAGCCTCAACTAAAATTTAATATACTTAGGTGCCTCCTTATTCTGTGCTCATTATATTTGAATTTAATTCCCTCTTAACATGCTGTTATAAAACTTTCAATATGGAGATCACTCCTTAGGCATAGCAGCAAATACTTGCCCAAGCTGGGCCAGAGGCCCCTTTCTGGACTTTGAGCTTCTGAGATTCTAGTTGGGCTCTTGAATGATCTTGTGAGGCATAGGCCGGGTAGCTATTTTCATGGAGAAAGAGAGAAGTAGAGATAACAGTCTATGAACTGCAGAAAGAAAGAGCATCTGACTTTGGTTCGCAACTTTTCATTTCCTAGTTCAGTCAAGTGTATTTCCTGACCTTAGGTTCCATGAGATACTCCTACATCCTTTCTTCTTTTTTTAATGCTTATTTATTATTTTTAAAGGTGCTTTGTGGGAGATTTTATTTTTTTACATTCAAAAGACATTTTTGTAAATTCTGATACAGTCACGATTATACTATCAGAGTATTTCCTTGTTTTTTACTTCAATAGAAGGATTTTACTTAGAACATTAAGAATAATTTTTTTTCAAATGTGTGAAAGTAGAGTTTTATTTTATTTTTAAAAATTTTTTAAAATATAATTTATTCTTGAGAGAGAGCGAGAGAGCACGATCAGGGGAGGGGCAGAAAGAGAGGGAGAGGGAGAGCTCCCTGTCAGCATAGAGCCCGATGTGGGGCTTGAACCCATGAACCGTGAGATCATGACCTGAGCCAAAACCAAGAGTTGGGGGTGCTGACTAAGGTACCCGGGGCACCCAAGGCACCCAAGAGATACTCCTACATCCTTTCAGTTAATTGCTTGCCACCCCTCACCTCCACCATTTTTTCCTTTTTTTTTTCTTTTAGCTTAAGCTACTTGAGTAGATTGGTTTCTGGCAAATAATTCATGTTTAACATGCTACTCTTGATATTTTGGTAAACTTTCGTTCATTATGTATATGTCTTCACAGAATTAAACTTAGAGATTTTTCACTATCATTGAATCAATGAATCAATCTCTTAAAATTTGAAATTACCAGAGATGTTCCTCAATGATCATTGTTGAAGTCACAGAAAGATGAAGTACAGATGGCCTTACTACAGGCCACTATTATCTGGTACGTCCTAAAAATAACTTGTATGAACGTACAAAATTGAGCTTAAGAGAATTACACATGCTAACCAAATAGGAGGCTGATATGTTAAACTGATGTGAAAAAAACCCCCACAAATTTTCATGTAATGTAGTCACCACTACAATAATCTGCCTACAAATTCTGATTACAATTGGAATGTTGCTTGGTGAGATGGAATCTGACAGTCTTACTGGTTTTGAAAGCTCCATGCATCTTCATCCACAATAGGGTTTGCTGAACAGAGTAAATTCCTATTGGCTGACTCAGGTCCCTTCTCCCATGGATAGC
Source organism: Panthera leo (assembly GCF_018350215.1). Classification (NCBI taxonomy): domain Eukaryota; kingdom Metazoa; phylum Chordata; class Mammalia; order Carnivora; family Felidae; genus Panthera; species Panthera leo. The sequence goes on from NC_056682.1 coordinate 55,187,902, forward strand.
TGGGGGTATAATGATCACATAGTTTCTTTGGCTCCTCTATTCTCATCCCGTGGAGATGAATTCCTTCTTAGCAATGTATTCTTTCTTTTACAAGGCACAATAAAATTGAAGCTTTTAAACAATAGAATACCTCGATGCCTTCAAGAGCTTGTATTCCCTTCCTTGATTACTAGAAGCTCTAAGATGATCTACTTCCTTTCCTTCAATATTCTTATCAATTCCTCGTATTAGTTGCTCTTCCCTTGAAGGTCAAAATTAAGCCTATCATAATAGAACCCACTCTTCCTTAACCATCTACAACATGAAAATGTCAGCACAGCTAATCGTCAGAGGTTCTGCTCTCAGCCAAAACAGAATTTTCATGTATTTTGTTAATACATATCGGATGATTTGATCTCAAAAAATTTTCTAGGAATACCCCTTTTCTCCATGTTGTACTATATTACAGAATACCACCCATTCTCTTAGTTAGTGAATTAGATATTAATGAACAAGAGAATAATAATCTTTAACTTCTGCTCTATTGGGGTTAAAGGTCAAAATCAATGAACACAGAATTAATGGTCGGGTCTACAAAAGTTTTTTCAAGTAGACCACCTTTCAGGATTAAATTAGGTAAATTGAAAACACACAGCTGTCTGCCACACTTGTTTTGGAGTTTGGTGCATGGTGCCATAGTTGGAATGTGGGACACCAGAATGGGTATGAAGGAAAGGAAAATGGGTTGCTTTAGCTCAGAATACCCATAATCTCTATCAGGTCCACCCTCCCAATCAGCTCAATCTAAATTAAAAAACCTCACAGGCTTGCTGTGTGTGCCAGGTTTTAGGACAAGTGCCCCCAGTTCTGTTCAAGTAGTGTATTTAATTCTTTTTTTTTTTAATTAAAAAAATTTTTTTTAACGTTTATTTTATTTATTTTTGAGACAGAGAGAGACAGAGCATGAACGGGGGAGGGGCAGAGAGAGAGGGAGACACAGAATCGGAAGCAGGCTCCAGGCTCCGAGCCATCAGCCCAGAGCCCGACGCGGGGCTCGAACCCCCAGGCGCCCTCGAGACACCCAGGCGCCCCTTAATTCTTTTTTTTAATGTTTACTTTTGAGAGAGACAGAGAGAGACAGCATGAGCAGGGGACAGGCAGAGAGAGAGGGAGACAGAGAATCCAAAGCAGGCTCCAGGTTCTGAGCTGTCAGCACAGAGCCTGACGCAGGGCTCGAACCCGCAAACCACGAGATCATGACCTGAGCCGAAGTTGGACGCTTAACCGACTGAGCCATCCAGGTGCCCCAGCAAGTAGTATATTTAAACTTTTCTTGGGATGGATCTCATTTCCCAGGGTAGAGATAAGGTGTGCAGCTTTTTATCATGTCTAAACCATTAACGTGTTAGAGGAAAAGGGGGGAGATTCTTGGCAGAGCAGAATGACTAGGACCAGAAACACTCTAGCTCATCTCAGCTGATTCTTAAGGCAAGAAGCCACAAAAAAACATTAGTAAAGACCACTGCTTTACATAGCTTACGTAACAAAGAACAGGGCCATTATCTATCTGTCCAGACCACTTGTGAGCTCCTGGTACCCAGGGCTAAATAAATCTGTATTTATTTCCATTCTCTCTAACCTCTGAGGTTGCCAGTTTCCTGGCACCCCAAGTTAGTGGGAGACAGCTGTCCAGTCATTAGCCACGACAGCTCAGCTGCCAGTGATCCTCTAAACACAGCCACAGTATGGTTAGAATTCACAGCTCCAAAACCGCCGCAGGCCTCCTAAAGCTTACATCATCTTTGGGCCACTCAGCGTACGGTCTCTGTGACAACCTTAGATAATATGTACAAAGCCTGGGACGGAAACCTTCGAGCGTGGCTTTGGAGAATACCTCCATTTCAGCTCTTTCCACCCATGTTCCTCCTCAACGAGTGTCCTGACAGACGAGCCAGGCGTGAAGGGCATTTTCTCCATTTTGAGATACTCTCCGAGGTGATGGAGGAGAGAAGGTCACAGTCGACAGGGGTCAAGAGTGGTTCCGCAGGGATGAGTGTATGTCCCTTTGGTGAAGACGCTGCTGGCCTCAGCCCAAGGATTTAGCCCAAGGACCTCAGCCCAAGGATTTAGCGAGCACGGCCTGTGTGAGCAGCAATGGAAAGCCCCTCACCTCAGCGAGCCACAGAGAAGGAACCTGAATGACCTTGAGCAACCCAAGATGATTCATTCCTGAGCATGGGTTCAACAATCCCAGTGGACTCCGGGAACCTGGTGGGAGAATTTGAGGGCTCTACAATTCTAGCAGAGTGGACAGTACCTGAGCCAAAGAGTGTTTCTGCTATTGATTATTGTGATCTCATTTTATCCCAGAAACGTAGTTCTAACAGCTCTTCTAGTTTCCAAAGCACCACCATACACATCACTATCTCCTCTGCGTTGCACAGTAACCCTCCGGGGTACACAGGACAGGCGTTAGTATTATTCAGTTTCTACATCAGGCCACTGAGGCTCCATGAGGTTATAGGACTTGCTCAAAGTCACCATCAGTGACAGAGGAGAGATTTAAAAACGAATCCTTTGACTCTAACTTTAAGGTTCTTTTCTTTAAGCCAAAGACTTACAAAAGGATTACTCACACAATATATACTTAAAACAAAAAAAAAAGGGGGGGGGGAAATGACTTCTTTCTTTTCACTCAATACCCAGGGGCTTCGTGGTCACTAACAAAATGACTGCACACAGTTCTGTAGATTTCTGCCTGATTTTAAGGATTGAGAATACTAAACAAGACATCAGGGCAAGCTAAGAATGCTGAACTATGTCACTGGGTAAAGGTCTTCAAATGTTTTTTTTTTTTTTTTGAAAAGGAAAACGTACATGGACAGATGTGTCCACTTAATGATCTGAAATGTCAAACCATAATTTAAGAAAAAACCTGGCAAGGAATCCCATGAGTGGACATATGTTCATGTGCATATCTCTGAAACTCTCTGGGAAGGGAAAATGAACATTTCACAGTGTGAGCCATATGTTTCTAGCTATATTGGACTCTAATTTCAAATATGAGCTTATATGCCATATTCTGATTTTATAGAGGCACCAGCTAATCAAATACCAATACCTCTGAGCTGAAACAACCAGTAACAGGAGTAAGGATCAAGTTGGGTGGGTGCCAGTGTGTGGGTAATGACACTAACAGCATGAACCAACACAGGTTTGCATTTGCGGCTTAGTTATTCATTTATGCTGTGCCTTATTCCACAAAGGACTTTGAGCAGCTTACAAACACAGAGAACGCAAAAATATTATGAATGTTAAAAATAGGAAGGGGAAAATGGATAAAGAAAGAATGAGGGGAAAAAAAAAAGGAGGAATCAAGAACAACGTGTTAAAACTACATACCAGTGGGCCAAGGACTCCTGTGTGCACAATTCTGAGGCACGGTTCACAAAGAATACCCTATGAATAGCACTGCCCTGAGCTAACCAACATAGTAGTCTTGGGTGCCTTCCTGTCCCTCCTTATTAATGGACAGGCCACAATTTGGCTTGAATTTCCTAGCAGGGAAACCTGGTCTAATCCGTGTTTAACAAACCAGTTGTTCAGAAGTACAATATTCTTGCTGTGAAGACCAGATGGGAGTTTTTTCTAAGGGGTCCTCCTTATGGCAAACGCAGCAGTGAGTTTCACTGGGCTGTTATTCATGAAGGCTGTCAATGGAGACCAATGGCATTACACCAAAATACAAGTTAGTAAAAACAGTTGTGCAGAGACCAAGTTGGGAATTTAAGTTCAACACAGATTTGAAAATCACACTTTGCAAACATTCTTTAAAATGTTTATTGAGTCATCTCCTCTTCCATGTTTCATCGTTCAGTGAGTATATGCCTTCTCAATGTATTCGCATTACAAGCAGGAAATCACATCGACCATATGGAGGACTTGTATTTCTAAGAGCAAATTTCGACACTGCTAATGACTAAAGAGGTATGAGCTTACAGTGGTAGCATGGTAACTTTAGGCTGGAGTTAGTAAATAATTTCCCAACAAAGAATTGTGAGATATTGAGAGAGTTATCAATATAGGCTGTATGGTATTTACTTGTGGAAGTCTTAAACATGGACTGATACTAATGTTCCTACAGCAAAATGAGGAGATGCACTAGATCATTTTTTAAAGACTCTCAACTATAAAACTATGATTACAGATGTGGAAAAGAGTACATAATGTACAACAGTTACCATTTATAAATTCACAGAATATGCAATTTCTGGAGCTAATAAGAATATATTAACTCTTCAGTAATTTATCTTATTTAAGGTATTAGGAAGGTAGGGTGTTCATTTAGCATGTAATTTAATGGACACACGAGATGTTTAATAAGTATTGTGGTGAAGAAATCTGGTAATACTATTTTGAGAAATCATTAAAGTAGTCTACCTCTTTTCCTGCATTAACTGAATTACCTTTACTTCTCTCTTACATCTTTGCTTCGTTGACATTTTCTAGAAAATCAAATCGTCTATTAGGAGGCTGATGAGTCACCAAAAGTGAGTTGGAGTTAGTTATCAACAAGTTTATGGCTTAAGGGCGCTTGGGTGACTGAGTTGGTTGAGCCTCTGACTCCTGATTTCAGCTCAGGTCACGATCCCAGGGTTGTGGAATCGAGCCCCGTGTTGGGCTCTGCGCTGAGTGTGGAGCCTACTTTGGATCCTCTCTCTCTCTGTCCCCCTCCCCTGCCCCCACATACCTCTCCCCTGCTCGTGCACTCTCTAAAAGAAAAAAGTGATGGCTCAAACATGAGATAGAATTATAAAGTAAGAACTGAAAGGATATGCTAATTCCTACTCTAAAGACGGCAGAGGACAGGAAACCTCAAACCACAATTCTGGAAAACATTTTAGTTTTGGTTTTAGTTTTAGTTTCCTTGGCAGGAAACCCAAGAACTGAACACATGTGAACATCAGAAGTGAGGTACAGTCAATCGTCATCTGGAGACCGTACTCTTACCAATGGGTTACCTTCTCTCTTCAGAGTCCCTGCGGATAGGATAGGGGAAGAAAAAGAAGAAAAAAAAAGGGGGGGGGGGGGAGGAAGGAAAAAGGAAAGAAAGGAAAGGAAAGGAAAGGAAAGGAAAGGAAAGGAAAGGAAAAAGAAAAGAAAGCCAAACAAATCTGTTCTGTGTGAGATGGAAGCCAATAGAGCAGCATAGACCAGGGATGCTGTAGACCATGGAGGGGAGACTCCAGAGTCGAAAAACACTACCAAGTAAAAGGAAACAGCAATTAATCCTTTGATTTAGTGATTCCACAAAGAAATCTGTCCAACTGAAGTAATCAGCAGTGGGCACAATAATTGACCCACAAGCTTGCCCAATGAAGCATCCTTTGTAATAGTGAGGAATTGGAAACGACCCAAATGTCCCCAAATGAAGGACTGGTGGAATAAATTCTAGTCATCCATGCAGTGCAATCTTTTTTTTTTTTTTTTTTAAACCCTACCAGGGGTAGGTGATTCTTATTTTCTTCTTTTAAATTTTCTATTAAACATATGCTTTCCTTTTTTGAAACCTTTACAAATAAAATTGCTACTGAAGCAGCAACTACAAGTGAAAGAACGTTACTTGGCAGCTTTGTAATCAGCAACCCCTGGGCAAGAGGTCTGTCCCGATAACTCTTTTCTTATTAAAACTATCACATTAAGGCTTTCCCCGGAACCAGAGCTTTACCTGTGTAACAGACTTAGACCAACTTTCGGCACTCGCTTTGTAGCCAGAATGCATCTCTTCCAAAAAGTGAGGGCATATTTTTAAAAAAACATTACTGTTTGTACCCATTCACATTTTGATTCAATAATGGGCTATTTGAGGGATTGGCAAATCATACTTAAGGTGCCTCTGCATTTCATTTCTGCCAGTTTTTTCCTTCCTGATACTAGTTGGTTACTCCACCAAATTCCACCTGACTATAAAGCCCTTCTAGATAGTTGCTATCATGTCATGATAGAGCAAAAGCCCCCTTAGAGCAGAGCTGCTACGTCTAGACAAATGGGCTTAAGTGGGAAAGGAAAACACAAAGATAATAAGAGCTCTGTTGGAAGAAATCTTTTATGAGGGCCAGCGGTCAACTTAGGGAAGTCTATAAATCTAAATAGGAAAGCCAGTTCTTCTCAGTTCCAGTATGGCGTTTCCAATATTACTAGATATGCTTGATTATCACCATTTCAGAAATAAAGTATTTCACGTGGTGCACAAATGATACCTCTTTAAAATCTGCCAACAGCCTTAGAAATCCTGAATATTCCAAAGCAATTCAGGCAAGTCCAATTACGTTTCTCAAGAGTAAAACAGTTTGGCTTTTCAATTCCTTTCTAGAGCTATGAGTGGACATCACTTCCCAGGAATCTAAAGAACTGTAGTGATTTAATACATCGACTGCCTTTTTAGTTCCTCCACTCTCCGAGGGCTCCTCTGATCCGCCGTGCCATTGCTGACAGCCTGCTTGCATCTGAGGGCCCCAGATTAATGTCACGGTGCTAACCTCCATGGTGACCTTTTGTACTGAAGCCTTCATGAAAGAAAGGAAGCCATTTCTGCAGCTTCCTCATTACCTGAGATACCAGGACGCAGAACACCATTTTCCTCCTAACATTTTTATTTACAAAATGCTTGTCGCCAAAATAAAAAGCAATTTTTTTTTCAGTTGCTAAACTCAAGACCTTACAGGAGCAATTTAATTGAATCTCTTGGATACCTGAAGTCTTGCTTTCTGAAGCGGATGCCAATCTATTGAAGCTTTTTTTCTGGGGAGCACAGACAACTGTAAGGGTTACTGCCACCTTTTAAAGGAGAAACGCCTAGGTGGCTCAGTCGGTTAAGCATCCGACTTCGGCTCAGGTCACAATCTCACGGTCCGTGAGTTCGAGCCCTGCGTCGGGCTCTGGGCTGGTGGCTCAGAGCCTGGAGCCTGCTTCTGATTCTGTGTCTCACTCTCTCTCCGCCCCTCCCCCATTCATGCTCTGTCTCTCTCTGTCTCAAAAATAAATAAAGGTTAAAAAAAAAATTTAAAGGAGAAAAAAGGGGCGCCTGGGTGGCTCAGTCAGTTAAGCGTCAGACTTGGGCTCAGGTCATGATCTCACGGTTCGTGAGTTCAAGCTCAGCGATGGGCTCTGCTTCCCATTTGGTGTTTCTCTCTCTGCCCCTCCCCTACTTGTGGGCTCGCTCTCTCACTGTCTCACTCTCTCTCAAAAATAAATAAAAAAACGCCAAAAAATATTTTAAAGGAGAAAAAAGTATACTTCTATTTACCTCCAAATTATTCCCACCTTAATTTTAAGAAATTTCTCTATGAAATTATCCATATCCTTGCCTATTGGCAATGACACTGTTAAAACTAGTGACTATACTTCAAAGCACATTTTATTAGCATTTTATATTTTCAGGTTCTGGTAGTATGCACACACTTACATTATCTTGTTCTTTTATCCACAGGAGTTATGTCAATAACTTCCCCCAAATCAGCTGTGGGACAAGGTCTCTCTAGTTTTACTGGACCCCAGGAGTATATAAACCCTTCCCGGATCATCCCTGCAACTACTTCTGATCCTCAAAAACCATTCATTCCTTCCCCTGCCATTATTACAATTAGACTTCATGGCCATGGTCTTTTAGACTTTGTTGTTTCTCTGAGACCAAGACTGAGGTAACAGGTGTGATATTCTTTTAACTATGTGCTTCCTGGAAAGAATTTATGTCACTTCTCCTGAGGAGGGGAGATAAGATTAGTAAGTATTCCTGATATTAGTCTAGGCTAGTTATTAGGAAATTAAACAGACTGAGTACAGCATCTAAACATTTAGGTAAGGGGATGCACTTGCCTGAGAGTGTCCTATCTCATTAAATGGCCACCAGTACCTTTGAAACTCAGATTAGGTGTGCTCATCAACAGAGACTATTTCATCACTTTGTCTAATAAATATTCTGAACAGTGCAGAAAACCTCCCATGTTTCATTGCCCATGCCACTGACTGCAGGAGCCTCTGTTGAGCACATCCTGGCAGGATTCCAGATTCCTTCCCAAGATCATTTTAGTAGTAAGATGTAGTAAAGGAAGTGGGAGTGAGGTGGGGAAGGAGGGGTGGGAAGGAGGCAAAAAAGATGAACTGTGGAGGTATATTTATAATAACTAGGCCAGTTTATATCCATTCTTTAAAAAGAAAAACCCAATATTTTATACTTTTTGGTTTTGACATTTCTAAAAGCCATTATCGTATTTCCTTTCTGGCATAAATTAGCAGGTAAAAAAATTTGGTTTATTAGAATTACCATTTTCAGTGTTCCTGAAATTTGCATTTACCATTAATGGGATAGTGAGCACGATGTTCTTTAACTATGTATGAAATATTTCTGTGAATAACCTGAGCTCCAGATTCATATATACAAATATATTCAAACATATTATGTGTGGAATCTGTATTTGTTAATTTGTGTACTCCCTAAATTTTATTTTCAACCCCCAAATCAATTTCTGGAACACGGTTACAGTCATTTGAGAACATGTGCACAGCAGCCAAAAAAACGTGAATTGCAATTGAGTTGCCTATGTGAAGACACTAGAGGGTACTCTGCCTTCTTGTCGTCACTCTGACAACTGTAAACAGTGTCCTTTTCTTTGGAGGGTGGGTGATGGGTATTGAGGGGGGCACCTGTTGGGATGAGCACTGGGTGTTGTATGGAAACCAGTTTGACAATAAATTTCATATTAAAAAAAAAAAAGATGTGGAAACCCTCAATGTCTGTCAATGAATGAATGGATAAAAAACACTCTGGTATAAATATACAATAAAAAAATTATTCAGCCATAAAAAAAATTTAAAAAAAATAGTGTCCTTTTCATAGTCTATTTACGGCCATCTCCTTCTCAGTTTTGTGCTTTTTGTTGGTGATTTCATGGTTTAAAATGGCTCCCAAACATAGTGGTTAAGGGCCGTCTAGCGCTCGGAAGTGTGAGAAGACTGTGCCGTGCCTTATGGAGAAAATACTGGTGTTAGACTGACCTCCTTAAGACATGAGTTCCAGCACTGCTGGCCATGAGTTCAATGTTAAGCTGCAACACTATATGTTAAATAGGGTGTTCTTAGAAACAAAACACATATATATTAAGGTTAGGTATTGATCAGCTAATGAACCGATGTGACCGGAGTCTCACAAGAACCTAACCCTGTGCTTGCCCTAGGAGCAGTGCCTCTGTCTGTATGTATTCCTAGCCCCATGTTCACGGTGACTTCAGAGAACACAAACACCTTGGTAACAAGGACTGACTGCATAGCAAAATGCACACGAACAGAAATTCAAGTTCACCAATAAGGACGGCTACAAAAAGTCAGCTATAAAGTCTGTCATGCCTTTGCACCACCCACTATAAAGGGAAAGCATGATAGGTGGATGAATTTTTGTCTTATGGGCTAATGCTGCCGGCTGCATTGTAACTGCAAGCAACTTGCAAAGATTTAAGAGACAGAGACAATCACATTTTCTCAATTAAAATGAAATTCATGCTTTGAAAACAATTATGATGATGCCAGAGAATAGGACTTTAACCAGGAGGGCCATAAAAAGGCAGGGTAAGTGAGGAACATTCTGCAAACTATTCAGGGATACCTTATATAATAAGGAGGTGCCTGAGAATTACAGGAAGCTGCCAAAAGAAGAGAAGCAGGACAGAGTCAGAGAAAGAGAGGTCTTCGCCACTGAGCGGTGGGAGTAACCAAGAGCCTGCCACTCAGAAATGCACCTGTTACACACACTGTTTAAAGAACAGTGTGGTCTCTTGCTTAAATGACGGTCTACACTATAAAGAGATGCTTAGAGTTAAAAGAAAAATCGGGTTAAAACATTTCTAAGTTTAGAAATGACAAAGGTGCTTATTATTATGAAATATTTACAGACCTAAGCCCTACAGCCCTGATGCATCTTCCTATTTTCTTCACCTAATGATACCAATGATAGCTTCATCACCCAGTACTTTTGAGCAAGTGTTTCTTTTACTGTGTGCTACATCAGGGACTCCCTTTATGTTTTCTCACTGTCTTTAGGACTATTCCTCCTCTTGCACAGAACTGCAGGATGAAAGACAAAGATGAGGCTGGGAGCGCACACCTAGCATGACGAGACCTATGTAGGAGAAAAAGCTTCTGTAGGCTTCTTACCCCCCAAGGATGAGGGTGGCTTCCAACCACTGGGACCTCCATCCAAGCAGCAGGGCTCATGTTACCTACTGTTTTACGCCTTCACGTTCTTTGGCACATTTCATCCTCACGATGATGTTATGAGCCAAGTATTTTACCCCTATTTGCTAGAAGAGGCCAGCAAGGTTCTCTAGATGTCAACTATCGTTCAACTCTGTGTGGGATCTCCAAGAGGTACTTCCTGTGCCCTCATGAGCTCAGCACTCTCAGGTACTGCCCCCTTTTGCCTCTAGCTCAGGATCATCAGGGGGTGCCCTGTGGCAAAGGGGACTCAGCTCCTGTGAGGCTGGTCCCACTGGTGCACCTGCTATAAGTTAGGGACGTGTCGAGGACACCTGCCAGGCTGTTCCAAGGCCATGGTTTCGTGTTGTTTCAGGACCCACTGGATGATGATCTGCCCCCAGCTTCGACACACCCTCGAGTGTGGGAATCTGCTGTCCCAGAGTTCTGCAGACATTCTAGCGAATGTTTTTTCCCATCATCTCCTTGGTATTTGAGTATAAATGAGTGCAGGGGCCAGGCAGGGAGCACGATCTAAATGACAGGCACTGTACAAACACTGCTCCTCTGCTCTGGGACCACACTCAGGTGCCTTTCTGTTCTCTCCTTATGATGGCTGCTTCTACGTTAGATTTAAGCAGAGACCCTTGTTGCAAATAGTTGGGATTTTAAACGCCTACATTTGAGGGGACAGTCACTTTGGAACTTGGAAACATACTCTCCTTTTAAGTATAAAAACGTTAGTACTATAAAAATGTCTCAAATATTAAATTTAAAATGACTGCTCTGGGGGTGCCTGGGTGGCTCGGTCAGCTAAGCGTCCGACTCTCGATTTCGGCTCAAGTCATGCTGTTGTTGCGTTTCCTGCGTTCGAGCCCTGCACTGGGCTCTGCGCTGACAGAGGAGAGCCGGCTTGGGATTCTCTCTCTCCCTCTCTCTCCGCCCCTCCCCAACTCGTTCTGTCTCTCAAAATGAATAAATAAACTTAAAAAATTGAAAAAAAAATAAATCAAAATAACTGATCTGATAAACAGACCTTCCTGATCCTTTACCTGGTGTGGTAAATAATCCCAGAGACTTACATGCACCCCTGGCCGCCACATAATCCCGGACGCGTACTCTTTGGACTTCCGGTTCCTCGTCCACAAAATGAAGAAATGGTACCGGAGACCCCCCTGGCTCCATTTACCTCTAAAATTTTGAGTCTACGAAATTCATAATGTCTTAGGAGCACGTTTCTTGAAGTGTCCAAGCCATGCCCTTTAGAAGCTGCCACGTGGCTCTGAAAGTGCCATCTTGCGCACTTGGCTGCCGTCCGTCGTGATCAGCAGCTTATCTGTGCCGTCTCAGGCGTGAGAGGAAATCAGACACCCGGACGCAGGATGGTGACGGAAGGGGCAAAACCAAGGACGGGAGTGTGTGGGAATCCAAGGCAGCGTTGGGGGGGGGGGGGGGGAGGGGGAGGAGGAGGAGGAGGAGGAGGCCCTCTGCTGTGAATTCCTGAAATATCAAAAAATGCTCAATACAAAAATATTATTATAATGAAGTATCTGGCCAATACATTGTTGAACTTTGAATCCTTGGTCTGAATCCCTGTTTACTCCCATAAACATACTCCCATACTCCCAAACATACTCCCATACAGCCATAAACAGCGCATCCTTGCTGCCTACGTGGTGTTAGCAGGGCGCTAATCGTACCAGGAGACTTAGGTCAAGTAGAAGAGGCTGGTGAGGGGTGGGAGGGAGGGTGGGAGGGAGGGAGGGAGGGGAGGGTGGGTGGGAGGTGAGGGCGGGTGATGGTTATTGAGGAGGACACCTTTTGGGATGAGCGCTGGGTGTTGTATGGAAACCAATTTGACAATAAATTTCATATATTGAAAAAAAAGAAAGAAAAAAAAGAAAGAAAAAAAAAAAAAAGAAAAAAAGAAAAAAAAAAAAAAAAAAAGAAAAGGCTGGTGAGGCCGAAGCACAAGGTACAGAGGGAAGTATAGAGAGTGATGAGCTTATACAACAAGTTTTTGTTTTTGTTTGTTTAGGTTCAAAAAAGTGTGAATATATGTACATAAATGTATGGGAAAAGAACTTGAATATTCAGCAAACAGCAGCTGCCTCTGGAATGGGAGAGAGGGGACTCTCTTTCACTTCTTAATCAAGGTGGCAAAATGGGTTTCCTCCGACTCCCCGGAGGTGACAGACAAAGGTCAACAGGAAGAGACATTCGCACAGCAGGATTAGATCCTAGAGGTGCCAGCAGGGTTGAGTTTGGCAAAATAAAACGGCTGAGTGCCTCCTCGCTAATCCGTCCCGCTCCCCTTCCTGCTCCTGGGGAAACCAAAGAGGGCTGAGCCTGGTATCCTGGCAGCCAGTCTGTTCTCTCTGCCAGGCTGGGCATAGCGTTGAGGGGCTGGATATCAAGTGCAAGTTCTGCCAAACAGAGCATATACTGCTAAGGTGCAGGAATCAAGGCAGGGCTTGCCTCTGCTTGGCTACTGCGCTGCTTAAGCTAACAGATCCGGTATCTATTGTTACTTTCCAAGAAGAGCTGTCGCACCTGGCACCGGCCCAGGAGCTGCCAGGCTCCTCAGCTCTTCCAGGAAGAAGAGGCAATGCCAGAACAGAAAGCACTCTGCTAAGCTAGAGTGGGAACAGCTGCACACCAGCTGCTTTGCTGGCTGGTTCTATTCAGCTTTTGTATCTAGAGAAACATTGTGGAAGACCCAGGGGAGAATGTAGTAACATAAAAAAAAAGTAATTTTTAAAGGGAAGGGGCCTTGGAAGATGTTTAGTGGTTTCCAGACTGAATTCAGGAGCCTGGGGTTTCAAGGAGGTGCAAAGACCCAAAGCGGAGAGTTATGAAGAAAGTCACTTGAAGGAAGGATTCTGGGGGTTGTGTGGCCAAAAACACGGAAAACTCATTTTTACAGATAAGGAAAATTGAGACTCAGAGAGGGCTACGCGGGGTATGTTCTCAACTCATTCTATATGAGGACAGAGATATGAGAATCAATAACAAAAGTGTATACATATATTGTACTTTATAATGAACGCTGATGAGAAACATAAGACTTAATTCAACTGTCTTGTAGAGTTAGCTTTTTCTGATTTCGTTGTGTATCTATTTAAAGTTTTACAGTCATGGGGTGCCTGGGTGGCTCAGTCGGTTGAGTGTCTGACTTAGGCTCAGGTCATGATCTTGTGGTTCATGAGTTTGGGCCCCGTGTCGGGCTCGGTGCTGACAGCTCAGAGCCTGGGGCCTGCTTCGGATTCTGTGTCTCCCTCTCTCTGCCCCTCCCCAACTCATTCATTCTCTCTCAAAAATAAACATTAAAAAAATTAAAGTTTTATAATTATTAGAATAGGAATAATAAGCACCGTCTGATTACTCAGGTATTATACAAAAGATATTCTTTCAAAAATGGAAGGGTAGGATGGAGTGAAAAAAAAAAATTAAAGGATCCCCTCCAGTTACTAGATTTTCCTCATTAAAAATTTGGTCCTGGGGTGCCTGGGTGGCTCAGTCGGTTAAGCATCTGACTCTTGATTCTGGCTCACGCCATGGTCTCAGGGTTTGTGAGTTGGAGCCTTGCATTGGGCTCTGGTACTAATAGCTTGGAGCCTGCTTGGGATTCTGTCTCCCTCGCGCTCTGCCCTTCCCCCACTTGCTCTCTCTCAAAATAAAAATAAACCTAAAAAAATTTGTCCTAAGACTAATTTTAACTTCATAACTTAATTACAATACATAGGATAAAATACCAATAAAATGGCTTTTTTTTTTTTTTTTTTTTTTGGTCTAGTAATTTGCTAAAGAGTAAGGTTTTGAATGGAATGGCTTAGCACATGTGCCGAACCAAAGAGCTGGCAGTTTGGAAGCTAACTTAGCTCATCTGTATAATGGCTGATCAGAAATTACCACGTTACTGCTATTGGCCTCATTTTATGATGCACTTAGATGATGTATTGATATTTATCCTAGTATTTGCTCTAGACTTTAATAAATATAAATAACTTCTCGGCCCTCTGCTGTGAATTCCTGAAATATCAAAAAATGCTCAATACAAAAATATTATTATAATGAAGTATCTGGCCAATACATTGTTGAACTTTGAATCCTTGGTCTGAATCCCTGTTTACTCCCATGAGATAATTTCTGAATCATTTAAATGATTATGATAATAAGCTACTCCAAATTTGGAGGCTGGCTGCATCGTACCATCTAAAAACATTTCTGTCCCAGGAATGGTAAGGCTGGCCATTTTTTTTTTTTATTACTTTATCCATCAGTCCCACGTAATTAGTCCGGTGATAGGATCTCAAACTATCAGGTCATCTACCCTTCTGCAGATGTTCTAGCACTTCTGTAATATAAAGTTCTTCTTTATCAGTTAATTAAAATAGCGTTCAATTAAGTTTTGGATTAGGTAAGCATCTTAATTATCTGAATCGTCACTAACCATGGAATCTGGTGAAACTTCCCATGAATCAGGTAGAAGAATTCCAACTTAACTTTATAAAATAACATTATGATCTGTCAGTGATCAAACCGAAGACTTGAACGTGACAATTGTTTTTCTGAAGGCTCATTTTTATTATTTATCTAATTTATTCTAAAATCTATGACGGCGCTGCTTGAAGTATGATCCACACAGATCCCTAGCGTCCCCAAGACCCTTTGACGAGCTTGGTTAGGTCAAAATTATTTTCATGATATTATGACCTCGATGCCCTTTTCACCGTGTTGACACTCACTGTGATGGGGCTTTGGCGGATATAACTGCTGGCATCCCAGCACAAATCAAGGTAATGGCACCAAAAGGTACTTGTGTTCATGATATTCCTCATCAACACACAAAACAAAAACAATGCCATCTACACGGAATGTCCTTGATGAAGCAATAACTCTTCCTAGAGTTTTAATTTATTAATTTTGTTAAGCCCATGCCTTCTTAATATTCTGTGAGACAAAACGGGAAGGATGCCAAAAGGACTTCTGCTACAGATCTAACTATGATGGTTGTGGCAAGGAAAAGCACCTGTGTAACTGAGTTCCAAGGTGAACTCGTCAATTTTCTCACAGCCTGCAATGTTCACTTGGAAGACGCAGTGGATTAAACTAAGGTCACTCAGATGCGGTTATCTGGCATTTTCTCAAATGTGAATGAAAGGAACCTGTCACTTCAAGGAAAACAACTGACATCATTTGTTTCTGAGGATAAAACTTGAGCTTTCGAGCAAAACTTAGGATTTTGGAATTATGCCAGCCTCCCAGGAGATAAAGCCATTTCTGATGAGACTGATGAGGCTATATATAATGAAAGTGTCAAATTTCATTACAGTTGAGTATTTGGAAAATCTGCATTATGCGGGATGCTAATATTTGGAAGATCTGCGTTACTTGTGATACCAGTATTTTCCCAGTGACGAACACATGATGTTACATCACTCGAGGGGAGAAGGCTCACTAACGTGCAAGATACACTAACAACAGAGTATTACTGTTCACCGGTATGGTTTCAGATTCTACACTGCAATTACTACTACCTGTTGCGTTTTGGTACAGTGTCAAGGAAGAATATCGACAATTATCTGAAAAGGCGATTAAAAATACTCCTCTTTTCCAATTACGTATATGTGCGAGGCCAGATTTTCTTCATATATTTCAACCAAAACGACATACGAGCATAGACTGAATGTAGAAGTAGATACTGGAGTCTAGCTACCCTCCAGAAGCCGGGCATTAAAGAAATCGGTAAAAATGCAAAATCATTCCACTCTTATCATACTTTTTTTTTTTTATTTTGGAAATTTTATTTTTCAAGAAATGTGTTAACATGTCATGGGTTTATTATTAATTGAATAAAACTTCTGCTTGAATTTCAATATGGTCAATTTTGATAGGTAGGTCCCACGTAATAAAAGCCTAATAATGTGGGGCTGTTAGTAATTTCTAAGCATGTAAAAGGGGCCTGAGACCAAAAGATGAAGAACTTTTGGTCCATAGGATCCGAACAGGCCGTCACTCAATAGGTATTTTGTTATATGTTTTACTTTTACATCATTCGTTCTGATACCTGCTGATACGTAATTAAAATATCAGTGCTTTAAAAAATAACTAAAAAAAGAAAGTATCAGTGCCTTACAATCGTCCTAATAAGTATATTATAAAATTATCTTCACAGGTTAATATATAAGCATTGTCAATATTTTTCCTACTACTTAGAATAATTCCCTCCAACAAGTATTAGTAATTATCCAGATTTTTTGAAAAAAAGGGCGGGGGGATAGAAATAAGATCATTCAAGAGGAGAATGGATTGAACAACTTAGAAAAACGTTCAGACAAAATGCACCAAATTCTGAAAGTGTCATCAGTGGCCACCACTGACTGAAAGGTGGGATTAGATAAAAGGCAGGATTGTTTTGTTTTGTTTTAAATAGTGGAATAAAGGGTGGCTCCCTGCATCGAACCCCCCGGTATTTGTTACACAGAAAAAAAAGTGAGAGAAAGAGGTATCCTATATCTGTGAATGATTACTGTAATGATTACTGTAATGATTACTGTAATACAGAAGATATCTCATCTTCAGATATATTCTGCCATGATGTAGCCCAAGGCCCCTCACAGAACCCTCCAGTATCTAACAACTGATTGCATTTTACCAAGGACCAGGTTTTCCTATTTGTTTGGCTCATTCGATCAACCTGTGCTTATTCTTATCCACAATGCTATAAACGTGATCTTGGTTCCTTCCATTGTATTACCACCCCCCCCCCCCCCCCCCAATGTTACCTTAGAGCCTTTTAATCAGGGGAGAGATTTTGCCCTACCCGGGACATGTGGCAAACTCTGGAGACATGTTTGTCTTGTCACAACCAGAGACAGGGGTGTGTGTGCTACTGGCATCTAGTGGGTAGGTGACAGAGATGCTGATATACATCCTACAATGACAGCCCCCGTGACAAAGAATGTGATAGAGCGGAGACTGAGAAACCCTGACTTAGAGGGAAAAAAAAAAGGTCTGCAAGAATGAAATAGAAAGTCTTTGCCTTTTACCTTTTCCTAACTTTCTCCGTTTTTCCCTTCAAGAAAGTTAACACACTGTGGTGTCCGGTAACGTAACCCCTTGGCCATTAATTAGTTGAGCATCACCAACAAGGCAGTGTGCTCTAGAAGCCAGATTTTGAATCCTGGAGCCACCATTGTACAGTTACGTGACCTTCAGATTACCTAGTCCTCTGAGCCTCAGTTATGGCACCTAAAAATACAGTGGAAAAAAAAAAATATATGAGGTTTCAATATGGTGATAAAGATTGGATATAGTGCATTAAAGCCCCTAGCACGCTGCCGGACATCCAGTAGGTGCTCAATAAATGGACAATAATGCTATTGATCCTGTCATTTAATGAGGACCTTCTGTCTTCACTACCTGCTACATCAGAAAAAGAAGGGAGCAAAGCACCGTCACAGTGACAGAACTAATTCCGTGCAAGTGGAAGACATGCTTACACTGCATTTCAAGGGACTGAGAAATCTTTCCAAAAAAACCCCAAAAAACAAAAAAGCGCCCTACATATAAACAACTATAAATAAATGCCCAATGGCTGGAACCTGCCCTTCTGTGTCTTTTTAGGTCTATGGCGTATGTCCCCCAGCACACCCTTAACTCCAACCCGTCCTGCCCCGGCCCCCCACCCCCAATGTCAGGCATATGACTGTGGAGGCAGAGGCTAGCGTCACATGACAGAAGACAGAGAAGGTTAAGAAGTAGCCAGATCTAATCTAGACGGTTTCACTGATTGAGTTTGTGCTTCTTCTTTGCTTGATTTTAAATAAGACGACCGGGGGGCACCTGGGTGGCTCAGTCGGCTGAACGTCCAACTCTTGGTTTCTGCTCAGGTCATGATCTCACGGTTCAGGGGTTCAAGCTCTGTGTGGCGCTCTGTGTTGACGGCATGGAGCCTACTTGGACTGTCTCCCTCCCTCTCTGCCCCTCCTCTGCGCGCACACTCTCTCTCTCTCTCTCTCAAAATACACACACTTAAATTTAAATAAGTACCTGATGGTACTTTCCTAATAAGATGTGGTTCACACACACCTCAACAAAAACTTCTATGAAAGAGTTTTTCTGTTTTCCTTCAATCCTCCTTTCCTATTCTCTCCTTCAGAGAAGAAAGAGAGGGATAAAGATCTTCCCAGGAAGGGACCCGCACCAGCAGCCCTGTAGCAGAGTGTGTTGGGGCTCTGGAGGGAGCTCCTGCCTCACAAAAGATGAAACAGCAGCCGGCCATTCACATTTGCTTTCGGTGAAGACTTTACAGCTCTTTCCTTTAAAGAGACAGCAGTGCATCTCCAGGGTCTTAACATGCAGTTTAGATGCTCAAATCTTTCTCCAGAGCCCTTTAGCCTGGCTTTTGATTTGCTCACTGGGACCTGCTATCCTGAAGAATGAGTGGATATTTTTTCTTTTGGTTAGAATGGCAGTGCTCATTCTGAAATAAGTTACTGGGTTATTAAAAATGTGATTTTCCTCCTACACATGGACTACGTTTTGGAGAGTGGAATCTCCCTGTCTGATGGCATAAGGAGGAAAGCAAAACTATGGGCCATTTCCTAGTGATACGCTAGAAGATATTACTGAATTTAAACTGCGGTTTTACATAATTTTAACTCACGCAATTACCTTGACTGCTTTTTACTTCTTAGCACGTCCACCTTACATGTCGCAAGAATGATAACAAAGCAATTCTATTCATGACATACTAAGTGCATTTTTTACATGGTCAGCTTAAAGTGAGCAAAGGTACGTTATAAGTGCATTAAAAAATTTTTTTTTGAATATTTATTTTTTTGAGAGAGACAGACAGCACGAGCTGGGGAGAGGCAGAGAAAGGGGAGACACAGAATCCGAAGCAGGCTCCAGGCTCCGAGCTGTCAGCACAGAGCCTGATGCGGGGCTCGAACCCACAAGCCGTGAGATCATGACCTGAGCTGAAGTCGGACGCTTAACCGACTGAGCCACCCAGGTGCCCCTATAAATGCATTTTAAGAGTTGCATAACAAATTATTCATCTTACTACTTCTACAATCCTTGCTTAAGAAAAATATATTGGTACTCGATGATCCTGCTTTACAGCTCTGCCCAGGGACTTGTCTTTACCCTGAGGGAGTGGTCAAAATTGCTCCACAGACTGAGGAGTAGATATCAGTTGGAAACTCAATCAAGAGGAAGGAAGGTTTTAAGCTGGTTCAACCACTTTTAAAGATTGTCATCTCTCCCAGATCCTACTTTTTGCTTCTCTCCCAAACTGGTCCTTTTTATCAGATATCCCAGAGGTATCTGCATGTGTATGTGTGAAAGGCGTGAGGCTGTCATCTGTGGTTTTTATAGCTTATCGTGGCAGCAGTGAGTTCTGGCTCTAAACTGGGCAAAGTTTTTCCTGAGTGTGTGGCCCAACGAGAGTATTCCCTTACTGAGCGCTATCTTCCAGAATGGTTGTGGGGTTTCCAGAATAAGTAAGGGGTAAGGTTCTTCTTTTCCTTAAATGTTGATTTATGTGTGGCTTAGCAGTTAACCAGTTTCATGTACATAATTTATCTTAAATGTGGAAACACCTTATAATGACTTTGCAATCCTACTATGCTTCTATGTCGAGAAGTTTAGCTCTAACTACCATTTAGGTAAAAATTCAGACACTTCTGCTACACTACTAGATAGGCAGACAGACAACTCCCAGTAAAACTCTGTTTTGCAAAATCATGTATTTAAAAAAAAAAAAGGAAAGGAAAAGAAAATAGGACTTAAAGGAAAAATAGGGACAGGACCAGACCACTCAAAACTGAGGGAATGTTGGGACCACATTCCCCGAGGAAAACAAAATCAATCAGTGTAGTTAAAAATCACCACTGACGTGTGCACTTAGCACCAAAGGCCTCCTTTGCAGGCTGTAAGCCCACGGCTTGTGTTTTCCTTCCTGTAGGTCCCGGGACCTTCACCAATCAATTTCCTCTCAGCTTCTTTGGATGCACCGGCAGCTTCCCTGGACAGCTTAATATAGTGGCAAGTGTAGTGCATCTTGAAGCCATTAAACCCCCCATTTCTTGCCCGAAAGAAAAGTATTTCAGCAGGATTGTCGGCTTTGTTCTTAAGGTCTTCATAAATATATTGCTACGGTGGCCACTTTGTGAGAAGCCTCGCCCTCGATCACTTCCAAACATTAACATGCAGGAGCTCTAGGAACCGTCAGGACTTCCCCACTGAATTGATACCATTTCTCTTACTCACTGAACACACGAGAGCCCACATGCATTAAGGAGGCACACGCTGTAATGAGCAGGCTGTAGCTAATGGTCCTGGCTGCATCTGCCAGTCTGAGCTGCTAAATTACCAGAGCGGGTCATGCCAACCCTCTGCGGGAAGGGCTGTGTGTTCTGACAGCCACACTGCGCGTGGCAGGCCTGGATCTACGTCTGGAACTCTCCTTGGTGAGGAAGTGATAACCTTGTGGCAGAGGACAAGGACTAAACACTTTGAAATGATTGGTAGCTCCAAAACTGAGATGCTTTAGTAGGAGAGGGAACAAAAACCATCCCTGAACCATGGCAGTGCTCCTCATGGGTGGGAAACTTATCATAAAGAGGATTCAAAAAAAAAAAAAAAAAAAAAAAAAAAGGCAAGATTTTCCTGAAATTGTCATTGGGATGTTATGGGATATCTAGTGGTGCCTCCTTATTTTTTTCTTTTTTAAAAATATTTACTTTTGAGAGAGACAGACAGACAGATAGTATGAGCAGGGGAGGGGCAGAGAGAGAGGGAGACACAGAATCTGAAGCAGGCTCCAGGCTCTGAGCTGTCAACACATAGCCCGACACGGGGCTCGAACCCACAGACTGCGAGATCATGACCTGAGCCGAAGTCGGATGCTCAACCAACAGCCACCGAGGGGCCCCTCCATAAATATTTTTCTAACTAGCCTGCAGGGAACTTATTCTGAATTGCTGGTTGGGGGCGGAGGGCTGTGAAAAAACAAAAACGAGCAACCTGAGTCTATAATTTTTCATCAGGCATATCTTACAGTTTTGTAAGGCTCGTGGTGGGGATGAGAGGGAGGGGGTCGCAGATAAGGGCAAGGGAAATGAAGCTAAGTCCCCTTTTAAAAGAGCAACTTGGAAAATGACTAAAGAATGGGAAGGACCTTCTCAACCAAATGAGGTCTTGGCAGGAGAATCTCGTGAGCAAGGGAAGTGAGCCATCCCAGGACTCTAGCAAGGAGAGAGGGGCACTCCAGATGGCTGCTACTCTGGTAATCGTGGCTTAGAGCACATTCCCTCCATTTCCAGGTTTTGTAGGCTCACTTTATGAACGTGCTACCTTCTCAACTGCTGTTGAAATTGGGGTGACATAAGTTACCCCCGATCTCTGTAATAATTCCGCTTGGGCTAAATCCATGTCATTAGCCAGGAGCTTAGACAAAAAACAGCTGTGCCACCATCATTGAGAAAACTCCGAAGTGCAAAGTGTGTGTGTGTGTGTGTGTGTGTGTGTGTATGTGTGTGTGTGTGTGTTCATATGTAGGTGTTTAAAGGAAAAGGAAAAAGAGAAACTAAGCAACACAGCACAACTTATTTTTAAAGTTAATCTGGAAAACCTCTGAACTCATAAAAAGTAGCTTCTGAGGGCAAGCATTTTCAAGCCAGTTAGAAAGTAATATTTTTGGGACAAAAAAGAAGGAATATGTCCATCATGGGTCATCTGAAAGCAATTTCAAATGTGCTTCTTATGGCCTGGATCTAAGGTTGCCAAATTGTGGTTTGAAAAATGAGACATATCTTGGGCCATCTATGAGAGAAAAGGACAACGTGTTAATAATTGTGATCAGTGCAGTGTGAACAGGGTCCACCATATATTATGATAATAGAATTTGGGACAAAGTGCTGAAATACATGTGCATATATACACATATACACAGGTATATATGTGCATATATACATATACATGTATATATAAATATATATATGATTTACATATTATTCTAATAATTCGTTTTGACCTCTTATGACCAGCTCCTTAGAGTTTTAGTTAACTCTCACTGAAACTTACGGGTTGTACGTGGAAACTGAAATTTAAAAATAACTATATCATTTCAATTAACTCAATGTTTTAAAAATAGCATCTGCTTTTTCTGAATTTTTTATTTTAATGTTTTATTTTCAAGAGAGGGAGAAAGAATATGCACAAGCCAGGGAGAGCGAGAGAATTCCAAGCGGGCTCCACACCCACAACCGTGAGATCATGACCTGAGCTGAAACCAAGAGCTGGACACTTTACCCACTTAGCCATCTGGGCGCCCCCAAAATAGCATCTGTTTTATAAATTATAGCACTATATTCTAAACAAACACATCAGTGAGTGAAAGCTGTTAACACGAACAGAGAAAGAAAAAAGCTCATGATCACAATTCACCTTAAAATTAGAGTAGAAGCATGAATATTTTGCTATCAGGTAAGAAGACAACTGTTTGGTATATACGTCATGAGTGTAAATGTAAAATATCTTTAAAAAAAAACCCTTCAATTTCCCACAGACAAGCTTAAGAAAGGTATTAGCAATTAATCATATTAACATTTGTATAGCTCTTAGAATTTTTGGAGCACTTTAACATCTTTGTAAATGCAATGAAGATAGCTTTCTACAAAATAAAAATGCAATTGGTGTGTAGGTAGGAGGAAAGGTTAAATATTAGAAGCAGATGAATTTGCTCAGCAAGTCAAAATATTTGATTCATTTGTTTGAAACAAAATAGCTCAGATGATATACCTCTGATTGTCTGCCTTCTTGGGCAGAAAAAGGGCAAGAATAATTTCCATGTATTTGTATCAGCAGCTAGTTCATAGTCGGGGAAAGAAAATCTGGAGCTTTATTTCAAGGAAATCGAACAGACTTTTCTACCTCTTCCCAGGAACAGGCTCCTCATCCTGATGGGTTGGTTCTGCATGAATTCATCTAAAGCTGGGGGGCAGGGCGCCTGGGTGGCTCAGTCATTAAGCGTCTGACTTCAGCTCAGGTCATGATCTCACGGTTTGGGAGTTCAAGTCCCACATCTGGTGAGCTCCAGCCCCGCTTCGGGTGAGCCCTGCTTTTCTCTCTCTTTCTCTCTCTCTCTGCCCCTCACTCACTAGTGCCCTCCAAATGAATAAACAAACAAACAAACAAACAAACATATATATAAAGCAAGCAAGCAAGCAAGCAAGCTGGAGGGGAAAAGTGGTTTAGATAACTGAGCTCTGGGCAGAGCAGTGGATAGTGCCATCCTTTGTGTTACTGCCCTTGGATTTATCTTTGATTCCTCCTTCCACTCCGTCAAGCTGCCAAGACCCACTGATTCTAACTCTTCTATTCTCTTACTTCAAGTCTCCTTCTGGTTCTATAATCTTCGCTGAAGTTCCGGCTCTGATGCTACTAACCCACCAACGGGTCTCCACTCCCAATCTACTCTTGACACCTTTACCAGTCTGATATTCCTAAAGTTCTCTTTGTAACCTTCAGCGGGTCTTTCCTGACCACCAGTCGGTATAGACTTTGTGAATGGCACTGTGATCTTCCGCACATGACCAAACCTATCGTACCAGCTTCTCTACATATACTTCCTGATCCAGGTATGCTATACCACTTGCTTTCTTTCTTCCTAGTCAATGCCTACCTTTACGTCTTCTAAACTTGTAACTCTTCCTGGGGAAACCCTACGCATCCTCCAGGCTTTGCTTTGGTGTCCGCCCCATCAAACTTTTTCTGACTCTCCCGTAACTTGACATGCCCCTCACTCCTCTGAACCATATCATTTTGCTCAGCCCTGTCCTACGACCCATATGCTATGTATTTCTTGCCCTTCTCCCCAGGGGCAGATGGGGAGCCCCTGAAGGCAGGGACTGTATTTTGTCTTTGCTGTATTTTGTCTCCTGATGGGTTAGCACAGTGTGTTGCTTATTGGAGATACTCAATATCTGTTGAACTGTGAAGAAAACGGAATGTGTTTTTTATAGAAAATACGTGTGAAGGCAGGTGAAGTCATCCTTGGATCAAGTCTCTAAAAAAGAAGCAGGCCTCCAGTTCACTCAAAATACAATTACTCACTCTTTTAACGAGCAATCAACAGCCAGTAAATTACTCAGCCAGTGCATGTAATTCAAAGCTGTAACATACATAAGTATGAGTCATGTTGGCAGCTGGGCAGTTCTGTCCTGCTTCTAAGGTAGAGAACATTCATCTGAAAAGCCTGTGGAGCAGCCACAAGAATGAACAAGTTAACCACAGGGTCAGATGCCACAGCTGGACAAACAGCCCCAAAGCTTGGTTTCTAAGTTTGGCAGGTGGCTCATTTAAACGTCTGATGGAAGCAAGAAAACAAGGCTGATAAGGTCTATCTGCCAAAGCTGCAGAAAGTCAGCAACACCAAGCCAGTCTCTGGTGGGCTCTGTGTAGCGTATTTTCCGTGAGGGATGAGCATGAGGGACCCTGTGTCTGTGTGATATGGATGCATGCTACGTTTTCAGTATGTTTCCACTAAAAGAAGAAAAGTGCTAATACGCAAATTGGATAAGACGCCAAATTTAGGGATGTTTTGTTTGTTGTCGGTCTGTTTATAAATTCTTAAGACTATTTACATCCTAATTTATGAATAACTCTTAGAAATTGTTATTCTACACTGAATTTTCAGTGTTCAAAGAGGAACGAAGCCTATCTCTCTTTTTTAACTCAAGTTTAAAAAATAATCTGGACTCAGTTAAAAAAAAGTTTTCGGGGGTTATAATGTTTTGAGTATTTTGAAGCATAAAAAAAAAAAGGTGTTCTCACTAACATAGAAATATTTAAGAGGGGCTTAGGAGCATTTGATGAGATAGCCTTGGGTCCTTTGGCTTGACTGGGGACACAACCCTTACAAGAATGATACACAGAAACATGCAATATCCTATTTCTAAGCACTTATGCAAGAGAAAAGAACATGGAAAACAATCAGCCTGTGACATGAAAGAAGGAAGGGAGGGAGAGGAAAGTAAAGAAGGAAGGACAGATGCAATGAGGAGAGCAAGAAAGAAAGGATGGGGGAGGGAGGGGGGAGAGAGGGAGGGAGGGAGGGAGAGAGAGAGAGAGAGAGAGAGAGAGAGAGGAAGGAAGGAAGGAAGGAAGGAAGGAAGGAAGGACATTATAGGAGAGCAAGGAGGACCCAGAGAGATGGGAGGTTCGAGCGGCAATCGCTGTGTCTAAAACATTTATCAAAGGAGAGGTGAAGGCTTTGCCATCATGGAAGGTACAAGTAGAAGTGAGATGAAGATAAGGCCGCGTGTGACATTTACATTTTCCAAAAAGCAACAGAGGACCTCAAACTTAATAGTAACTGAAAACATTAAAATTTTGACATGAAGATATGTGATCTGAAGAAAGTACCACTGCAATAATACAAAAATAATAATAATAAAGTCAAGAACACTTAAGTTTCTAACACCAGGCCTGTGAAAAAACACTTTTAACCTATTACGTCATTTAACTCTAGTGCCAATCCTGGGAGACAGGTGTTGTTAGACCCATTTTAAGGATTAGGTAACTGAGGGTTAGAGAGGGTAAGTAACTGATCTAAGATCTCACATCTGGTAATGGAGCCAAGGTTTGAACCCAGCAGATTCCATTCATTCATTCACTCGTTCATGGTCTCAACAGATATTTACTAACTGGGTGTCAGTTACTGAAAGACAGTCAATAAACAACTAAATAAATCAGGATCTATATAAATTTGATAAATTATAAAATTAGACAAATACTATGAATGAAATGGCCAGAGAGCGGTATTAGAAAATAAAGCATGGCATTTTCAACTAGGCAGCATGGTTGGAGAGGTTCCACTGAGACCTAAACGATGGCAAGGAGCCAGCCACAAGAAGGGGAAAAGCATTCAAAGAGGAGGGAAGAACACATCAAAGAGACCGGAAAAGGTCAGCCTGGCTAGAGCATGCTGGGCCAGGCGGCACAGTAACAAGAGGAGGTCGTCAAGGGAGGGAAGGGTTGAGGCTGCTGGTTAGAAGTCGGGGTTATATTTAAGTGCACTGGGAAGGCAAAGCATTGTTGAAGATAAGCTAGATCTGTGTGGTTCAAAATACCACACTGGCTTCTGTGTGAATATGGAGGAGGAGAAACCATGAAGGAGACTCCTACAGGATTCCAAGGGAGACGATGGTGGCTTAGAGTTGGGTGGAGGACTTGGGTGAATGCACCTCAGAAATAATCGGAGACATATTTTGGTGACAGGAGCTAGAAGCCTTGCAGATTAGAATGGATGTGAGGGGTGAAGGACAGGGAGACACAGAGGCAGACTCTAATCCTGTGTGCTTCTGCATTATAGGACATTTGATTTTCTTAGCATATTTCTTATATGGAAAAACGAGCTAGATTTATATTGGTGTTTTTAACAATCTTTTATAAATAGTTCACGTGCTAAAAATCTCTGTTTCTACACTTAGCTCACCCACTGACTGTAACAACGCACTGAGGCATATCACTTGTGAAAAGACATACGGTGAGGTGAGGTGAGGTGTGGTGGAAAGATAGGGCTTTCACACCAAACCGCCTTGCGCTGAACCATGGGGCAAATACAAAGAAGTCAGAGCTCTAAGCTTCAGACTTGACTTACACAGGTAAGAACTCTCTCACAGTTTGGTTGTGAGAATTAAGAGAAACTATAGTAAGTCCTGGCAGGGAGTAGAAAGTCAATAAATGTTACTCGCTGCCCACCCCCTTCCCTTCCCTTCTCAGTGATGAGAATGCTATCAATAGGTTCTCAGAGAACCTTCTACAACACAGATCAACAGTATGATTAAGTGCTATATTTTAGTTAACTGGGACACACTCCAGATAAGGGACTGCAGAGCCTCTTCTGGGTCCTAAAGAATACTGGCGTGGCAGTTCCAACTCTGTTAAGAGCCACCCTTAGCCCCTGACTGGGGAGGTACAGGACACCCAGTTAAATTCAGGCTTCAGATAAACATCAAAGTATAAGTATGTCCCATACACTGTTTGGGATATATTTAGGCTGAATGTTTTTCATTGTTCATCTAAAATTCAAATTTAACGGGTGTCCCTCTATTTTTATTTGCTAAATCTGGCAACCTTATGACTAGGCAAGCCTCTACTTTGATTTGGAATAAATTGAACCAGGAGAATTCTTCCTTCACAGTCCCTTGAGATGTTCTAGCTCTTCTCTGGAAAAGAGGTTAGGTATCTCACCACCATGGTTCTATACTTCTATTCCTCCAACTTTCTTTGCACATTTCATTCACCCCATCTCACTCTTACAGTAAATATATGAATGGGGGCGCCTGGGTGGCTCAGTCGGTTGGGTGTCCGACTTCGGCTCAGGTCATGATCTTGCGGTCCGTGAGTTCAAGCCCCGCGTCGGGCTCTGGGCTGACCGCTCAGAGCCTGGAGACTGTTTCAGATTCTGTGTCTCCCTCTCTCTGCCCCTCCCCCGTTCATGCTCTGTCTCTCTCTGTCTCAAAAATAAATAAACGTTAAAAAAAAAAAAAAAAACCCAATAAATACATGAATGGCCAAAGTCTACTAAGTAGGACTATGTTAGGTACAGAATCTTTTCAGTGACAGTGACAAAAGAATGTAGTGACAGTGACAAAAGGGTCTGCATGTGTGTGCATAAAGGTGTCAACCTCTTAAGATAAGGATATATGAACAACACAGCAGAATACATTGAGATTTTCTAGTAGCATGGAATTAAATTTGCATCTATGTTAATGGAGGCTACTTAGATCCTGTATGAGTAGAACCTGTTCAGAAAAAGCTGAGTTCATCCCATAACCACTGTCTATCACAAGTTAAGAGCTGGAAATCCTTTATTTTAAATCAAACTACATGAAAATAATGTGAAAGTTTATCTGTTTGGGTGCTCCTTTTGCATATGCTCAAGAGTTTCAATTTCCAGTTGCAGTACTGAGAAAAAGAATTAAGGGAAACATCAGTATCTAGTTAATTATGTAAGACATCTAAAGCAGCGTTACTATTTGTTATTATTCCACAACAAGACAAGGAGCTTGATCCAGAATGAAAATCAACACATCAAGAAAGTTTTGTCATTAAAAAATTGTCACTTGTACTAAACAAAGTATTTAACGGTTGGTTTACACTTTGGTACAAGTTCACGTTCTCATTGTGGATTGGTAACAAAAAATTCACAGACCGGTGCCAGTCTAGCGACATTTGCATAGCACTGATGTAAAACCCCCAGAATTTTATATGTCATACCTTCAATCTAATGGCATAAATGAAGTGATCTCCTCCTTCTGGCCATTTTGCGGACCGAAGAGCCTTTTACCTCCTTGAAATAAAGGCAAAACTATTTTCTCCATCCTAACAACCTAACTAAATATCTATCAAAACAATAGTTGCCCCAGTTTTAGAAAGAAGAGGATGTGTGCTTACTCTTCTTGTCGTAAGTCATTGACGCTGCGGTCCAGTGAGATCATGTCACTTGCCACCATGTTAAATCCAAACTCTTTAATGCTGGCTTGTACTGCATGTTTGAATTCTGGTCCCAAAACCAATGGCTTGGCTTTCTCTCCAGGGCCACCAACCACTCCATGAGGCTCAGGTTCTTTGGGTTCAAAGTTACCGAGGATCCCTGGGCGTAGCACAGGATCTCGGTAGGTGAATGTCTGAGGCTTAAATGTGAGATACTGCCTCTGTATTATGTCTTTCTGGTTATCTCCTCCAGCATGGCGCTCTTGTTCATTTCTCGCCTTGTTTTTTCTTCTAATAGACTCTAAGTCCACTTCTACTCCTTCAACATGAGGCCATGGTACCACAGGTTTGAATCTGTCATCCCCAGGAGCTAATCCATTGCCTCCTCGGTTAGGCATGGGGTTATTGACATCTCTGTCTTCCTATACAAAAGGGAGGGGGATATACAATGAGTACATGAAGGCAAACCACAGCAGAGTTTATGATACGAATTTTCATGTTCATAAAAGGCTGAGGCAACAATAAAATGATTTAAAATGTTAAACAGAAGCAGGCTATTGATCAGGACTTCCCATTAAAAGATATCTTTTGGTGGGGGGAGGACATCCCAAGAAGGACTCTTTCTTTGCCTTACCATTCCAAAATAAATGAATGGATGCATTTTTTTTTTTTTTTTTACTTCTCCCCTTCTAAAACAAACTTTCTATCAAAGACTTCTTAATAAAGCACATAGTTATGGATTAAAGCAATGGGATTCTAGGAACTTTGACAAAAAAAGGACATTTAATAGGTCATGTACAATATGTGGTTTTCCCAGATGTCTGGTATATGATAAATAGAACTATTTGTCAGTAATACAGCCATATGGTGGCAGTGGTGTTAGATGTCACCCATCACTAGGCTGGCTTCGTGCCTCTAATGGCAGAGGGAAAGGCAGGGATATGCAGTCAGTATTTTCTACTGAGTGAGAGTGTAGCTGAATTCAGAACTATAAAAAAATGAACAAAAACGCTAATGACTAAGCAAGTCAGTTCAGGCTTTTAGACCACACCCAATACCTAGTTTGCCTCATTCCAGGGGCAGCCCAAGTCAAAACAGCTTTTGCACATCAGGATATTCCTTAAGGGCTGCCTCGCTTTTCTGTGTGGACCTTCCTCATCACCAATGCCAAGCTTTCCGTCAGAAATCCTGAGTGCTTCTGCTTCTGAGCTATTCTATGTGAAGTTTTTGCTAAATCGCTACCGTTCTTTGCACAGAGCAGTGTTTCTCAACATTAGCATCACCTCAGTGGCTTTAGACAATCCTGAGGTCTGTGTCCCACACCCCTCAGGCTTTGTGATTTAATTGGTCTGGGCATTCAGAGTTTTAAAAGCTCCCCAAGTGATTTTACTATGCCTCCAAGCTTGAGAACCTCTACCTTAAAGGAAGAGCTGCTAGCTATAATTAGACAAGAGGATTATTGAGTATGCACAGCTGGGGAGGCAAGGTGAACTTAGAACTGCAAAATAGGCTAGCAGGTCGGCCATTTCACTGCACACTACAATTATCTGATTCCTTCATAGATTCATAATCGAGTTAGTGCCATCGGACCAAGACGTGTCGACAGTGGTAGAGCTACCTTGAAGAGTTAAGTTTAAAGACTTTATTTTAAAGAGTACAGAAGGTGCCAGGTATGATGTTGTGGCATAAGATGCTATCTGCTGGCAGTTCTAGAAACAAAGATCTCTTCAGAAAGCCAGTTAATCTGGGTTGCCCGGGTGGTTCAGTCAGTTAAGTGTCCGACTCTTGGTTTGGCGCAGGTCATGATCTCGGGCTTCATGGGTTCAAGCCCCGCATCGGGGTCTCTGCTCTCAACGTGGAGCCGAGTTTGGATCCTCTGTCCCCCTCTCTCTTTGCACCTCCCTTGTTCACGTGCTCTCTCTCTCTTTCAAAAATAAACCAAGAAAAGAAAGAAAGAAAGAAAGAAAGAAAGAAAGAAAGAAAGAAAGCCAGTAAATTCAAATGTGAACTTAGTTCAAGAGTTGGTAATAAGGGCTAACGATTGATTTGAGGGGTGTCAAAAAGGAATTAAAAAAAATGTCTTTGTTTAGGTAATGTAAGCACATGATAGAAAATTCAAAGGATCCAAAAGGGCATATAAGCGAAAAACAAGTTTTCCTGACCCCCCTTCTATAGAGGCAACCATAGCCAGCACTCAGTGAATCTTTCTAGAGAGGTTATATGCATGTATAAACGTACATATGTATATGTAACACAACATTTTAACATGGGATGTAGATTTTAATTGGCTCATTAATTAAAAAGGAAACCTGTACGATGTTACAAGTGGTTCAAAGGTGAATCCAAAGAACAAATATCTAAATATCAAGAATAGGGCGCCTGGGTGGTTCGGTCGGTTAAGCGTCCGACTTCGGCTCAGGTCATGATCTCACGGTCCGTGAGTTCGAGCCCCGCGTCGGGCTCTGTGCTGACAGCTCAGAGCCTGGAGCCTGTTTCAGATTCTGTGTCTCCCTCTCTCTCTGCCCCTCCCCTGTTCATGCTCTGTCTCTCTCTGTCTCAAAAATAAATAAGCGTTAAAAAAAAATTAAAAAAAATATCAAGAATACTGCAAAGAATTTACAAATAGACACAAAACTGGTAACATCGGTTAATATCTATGAGGCAATAGGCAATTGTACTCCACGGTAAACAATTTCAATTTCAGTGGACAAGAATCTTTTGCATTACCATCAGTCTTCCATCATTTCTAGCACTGTAAAACAGCCCAAAGATACTGAAAGGGCAAGATAACCTAGAAGCTGAGCCCGATAGTACACCTAGTAATCTTTTGGGCACATTTCAAAGCTTTTCCAGAATGTTCCTCCTGTAACACAAAACTAATTATAAAATTCACACTCAGCCTGATTACAGAAATGTGATACCTTTCTTCAGGCATGTGTAGGTAGATAAGGCTTCTGGATCAGCCTTCTAATCTTCACACACCTCAGGAGCAAGGACTTAGCTGGAGCCTAACCTGTGAGCCCTACTGATTCTGATGATGGAAAAAGTGTTCCATGTCTCCAATTCATCTCCTGGTTCTTTCCAGAAGAGAAGTGTTGTGGCAGTGTTGTAAGGAAATTCAAATAGAAAAATCATTACAAAACTCTTAAGATACTGGACCCAAACTGTTGATGTTGAATGAAGTATAGCACATACAGAAGAAAGACAGTCTCCCCAACCCCAACTTTTCACATCAAGACTCTAGTGAGTCATTAATTGGAAAGGTAAAAAATGAGGAGAAGGAAATGCCAATAAATACAGAAAAGTAGATTGGACAGGTCATTGGATGTCAACATCCATAACCATAGCATCCACTCTGTATGTTGCCTAAAATTCCATAAAGGGAAAAGTGCATATTGGAAGAGTATGGCACACAATAGTACCTAAAATCATAGTATGTGAATAAATGCATACTATGGTTTAAGCTGGCCTACGCTAATGCAAAACTTGCAAATTTAAATATTTCTCAAATTCGCCCACCCCAACAAGAGAATATTTAACGGATTTAAATGTCATGCTTATCTTCCTCCAAAAGTTGATCTTTTCTTTAAGGGTTCTCTTATATTCCACTCTTGGTGTCCTTTCTAGTTCTCTTAGAAGTCTACCTATCATTCCAGGGGCACCTGGGTGGCTCAGTCGGTTAAGCAACCGACTTCGACTCAGGCCATGATCATACGGTTCATGGATTCAAGCCCCGCATCGGGCCCTGTGCTGACAGCTCAGAACCTGGAGCCTGCCTTGGATTCTGTGTCTCCCTCTCTCTCTGCCCCTCCCCAGTTCACACTCTGTCTCTCAAAAATAAATAAAAATGTTGAGAAAAATATTTAGAAGTCTACCTATCATTCCACCTTTATTCTGGGTTAGGTCATTCTTTTCCAAGCATCACGACCCGATTTACACTGACCATTCCTGCATCCCATTTCCTCAGCCCACATCACACTTCTGATCTCCAAATCTTACAGTTGGTTACTTCCTAAATTTCTACTTATATCAATCTAGTACCTAAGTTTAAGATACCCCAAACTGAACTTACATTTACTTCACATCACAAACCCATTTCAATTACTGTCTTCCCTACTTTGGAAACTGGAAGCACCATCCACTCAACTGATCAGATCCAGAGCCTGCATTTCATCCGCAGCCTCTTGTTCTCTTTTATCTACCCTACTGGTATCTAATCAATCACTAATACCTATTAATTGCTATTGTCTTTGTAGCTCCTGAATCTGGCCACTTCTCTCCATTACCCTCACTGCCACTGTTTGAGTTCAGACCACCCTCACTTCTTAACAGGATTACTATAAAAGTGATAACTGATGACTACAAACACTATGTTCTAAGTATTTCATATATATATATGCATATATATTTCATATATTTCATATATATTTCATATATTTCATATATATATCATATATATTTCATATATTTCATATATATCATATGTATTTCATATATATTTTATATTTCATATATATATTTCATATATTCCATATGTATTTCATATATTTCATATATATTTCATATATATTCAAATATATATTCAATATATATAAGAATATATATTTCATATATATGGGAATATATATATATTTCATATATATAGGAAAAAATATATATTTGAAATATATGTATATGAAAATATATATATATATGAAATATATATATTCCTATATATATGAAATATATATATATTCCTATATATATGAAATATATATATATTCCTATATATATGAAATATATATATACTTTTTTTTTTTCACCAAGAGTTGGTTCTGTGATTACCATCCCTATTTTACTGATAGAAAATCTGACAGAGGGGCGTTTGGGTGGCTCAGTCAGTTAAGCGTCAGACTTCAGCTCAGGTCATGATCTCATGGTTCATGAGTTCGAGCCCCGCATTGGGGTCTGTGCTGACAGTTCAGAGCTCGGAGCCTGGAGCCTGTTTCGGATTCTGTGTCTCCCTCTCTGTCTCTGCCCTCCCCACTCATGCTCTGTCTCTGTGTCTCTCAAGAATGAATAAGCGTTAAAAAAAAAAAAAAAAAGAAAATCTGACAGCGAAGTTACTTAACATCAGAATCAGTACATCGTAGGGCCAAAATGTGAATCGAGAAGTCTGGCTCAAGAGTCCATGCTCTTAACCACTCTACTGTAGTGCTTCTCATTTTAATGCATGCACTTACTGTCTCTCTTCACTATTTATTCTACACAGCAGCCATAGTGACTTTCCTAAAATTCAAATATGACCATGTTACCTTCCCAATTTACAACACTCCACTGCTGGTCCACTTCCCTCAGGAGAGTTTATATTCTTTAACCAGGTTAATAAAGGTTTTCAGGGTCCAGCCTGCACTTACTTCTTCACCATACCCTCTAGAGGAGGAGTTAGTTAGCTTTTTCTGTAAAGGGTCAAGTAGTGAATGTTTCATACCTTGCAGACCACAGGGTTTCCAATGCAATTATTCAAGTCTGCCATTATAATGCAAAAGCAGCCACAGATACATAAATGAGTGGGTATGGCTGTGTTCCAATAAAACTTTACTTACAAAAAGACAGGCAGTAGGATGGATGTAAAGCCACCACTCCCTCCCAACCCCTGCACTAGACTAAGTTCTGTGAAAAGGTAGGCGCCATGTCTAAAGTATGCACCATCGCATTCCCAGTGCTTACCCTGGCACATAATTCCTCAATTATATTTACTGAATAAATTAATGAGTCCCCAAATTTCTCCTTTGGTTATGAGAGAGACTCTAAGAAGAAAAGGAAAAGAGAGAATGGAGAATATGGAATGGGGAAGAGGGGCTTGGATCCCTCCAAGCCAGAAAAACTGAATTTGCTCACTTCTTGAAGCCTGTTATGTCATTAAATCTGAAAGCAAATAGGAGAATGGTCTAACCCCAAGCCAATTAAAAATAGTCATGTCAAGTCTTAATGTTATAGGATTCAAAAAATGGCCACAAAGCAGTGTAACACTCAATTTCCCCGAGAAGGAAAACTACATAGTACTTCTTCCTGAGCGTGAATGAGAATCAGTAGATGCCTTTGTGACTCACTGGTACTATATCATCTTCATAAGCACAAGCTGATTTACTCTATGGTCAAAAATCAATAAATCACTGTTGACTAGACATGGAAAAGAGACTCGGTAGATAACTGCTTAAGATCACTATGCTCCTAAAGGTGGAAACTAAAAAGGATAATCACTCATCAGACGGAACTATGGGATTATCAGAAATCAGGTCAGACTATTTACTTTCCATCTTACAATTTACAAAGTTCCCCCTTCACCCCCAGATTCTACTTATGTGTGGTATTTTTCCAAGATGGCCATGCCTTGGTAGGAATATGAATACAAAGGGATTTAGAGAAATAGTCTTGAGATATAAGCTTGTTTGGATTTCAAATTATAGGTGAACCTAGAAGACTTAAGCTCTCATTGACAAGCTTCTGCAGTCACATGGTCGCCTGAGAAATTATAATTTAGCTTTAGGAAGTAGTCACCGCTAACAACATTCACACTATTTGGTTATCATGCTGCATGAGCCACCGAACTTAAAAACATAAGTCAAATTTAATTTTACGGTTTAAAAACCCTCTTGATAAAAAACACTTAATTAGAAAAATTACATCAGCATCTTTTCTCTAGCTCCACTTTCTTCTGCTCCTTCTAGGTGAGTAACGGGGACAAAGATCAGGGACAGAGGTAGTAAAAACAAGGAGGTGCCTAAGTTCAGAAGACACAGGGTATGCCTGTAGGCTGGACCTCTCCAGACTCTCATCATATGTGGCAGAAGGTGGGTGGGAGAGTGGGTGCTCCAGCCTCGGTATCCTTGTCTCTCTCTGATTAGCTAGAGCTGGATTCTTAGCTAACTCATCCCCGCTGACGTTTTGTGCTGACTGAATTCCATTCACTCTTGCTCCTTTCAGAGGACTGATAGTGACTGCATTGGGGGGTGGGGTCAGTGGCTCTGTTGGTCATGAGAGGAGGGGCAGGGGTCAAGTGATTTGTCTGCGTTTAATTAGAGCTGAAACTAGAAAAATCCAAGGTTAAACCGAGACCTTACCAGTCCTTCAATTCCTAAGAGGTTCTCCCTTATGGCAAGAGACTGATTCCAAGTATGTTTGAAGACCCATAAACTAGGAAGAGATTTTAAGGCCAATGGCAAGGCCTCTGTTAGCAACTCGGGTAGAATTGAAAATGGAGAAGGGTGTGAGGGTGTGTATCACCCTTCTGAAAGAAACAGACTCACATAGTAGGGATTTCTATTCTCTACTCCCCTACGACCCCTTTGTAAGTACCAGGCCAGGTTATAAACCAAAAGGTAACAGAATAGAGAAAACAACGTTTGACATCACAATAACGGTCCACTGAAAGAAATCCAGGTCAGCACCTCTAATACTATGTTAGGCTTTGGCAGGGTAGCAACTAGTCACAGGCTAAGCTAAGTACTGTACAGTAAGCCAGACTGACCCAGACTTCGTCTAGGCACCACAACATCGAGACTGGACCGTGGAGACCAGCCTATCACATATAGCTAATGGTTAGTCCTTTTATTTTCTCTCAAAACTTACGATACCCTACGGCAACCATAGTTACAAATGGGTAAGTTAGTTTGGTTGTTCTAACCACCTAATGGAAAGATTTTACCAGGTTCATACGGGGGCATTTTGAGTCAATTAAATGCCACCCCTCCTTAACCAAATAAGCAAAATACAAAGTGCAGTATATAATACAGATCTATCCTGTACTATTGTGAACACTACTGAAATTAACAGGTGTTCTCCTAAAAAGTTGACTAGGTCATAATTTGAACATTCAGTCATCTTAATAAAAGAGAGATTTCCATTATAAAAGAGCCTCCCAATAAACTCCATAGCTGTGTAACTAGTCGGTTTTTGCAGATTTGGATTTCCATGCATATCACATGTTATTTCTGCGTCGACATAATTTTCTGGAGATCTCTGCACATCTTGAATAATCACGGTCAACAACAGAATATCTGGATATGGCAAATTTTAAGTCTTGGGCTCTTTTCAAAATTCAAAACAAAATTTAGCTCGACCAAAGTAAATGATCGAATTGGTGAAATTATAAAATCTACTTTTAAAAACCAGGTCAATGCATTGCATTTTTAAAGGTATCAGGCTAAAGTACAAAGTCCTCAGTAATAAACATTTTCAATTTTCAACATAGAAGTTCAAACCGTAATTGAAAAAAGGGAGAGTTCACGCAAAATCCTTCTCCATATGAATACTATTATCTCTAATGTTCTATGTCGCAAATGTGAAATGACCATTCAGCACCAGTAGTTCAAGCCAGCAGTTCTAAACTCAGGAATCGGCTCCGGATAAATGCCCCCGCAGTCCTATGAATATTTCTAACACCGCTCTTCCTGAATTGCCTTAATATCTGTTTACATGCTTCTCCCAGTCAGACTGAGGGCTCTTTGAAGACAGTGAGTGTGGATCTGTGTGTCCCCACACAGGGTAGACAGTAGGTACCCAGTTCATGTTCGTCACAGACTGAGTAAAGGGAGAACACTGAGCTGTGGGTCATCTCTTCCTATGTTAACGGAATGTAAATGAACTTTGGAGCCACTGTCTTGTGCCACTGCTTGGCTTGATTTAAGCTAGCATTTTGAGAATCCAAATGAAATAACTAAAAACATTACTTTCCCTACAAAAACATTGCAAATCTAAAATTCGAATAATCCTTTTTTTAGTTGCTTCTCTTCTTCAGATTTGGATAAATCATGTCGGCAAGTGAAATTTGTTACTTCATGGAAAATGAGTACTTTATTTAAACACGAGAAAGTAAATCTGCTGGTGTTCGTCTTAGTCCTCTAAGCCAATTTATCTTGCAAATGGTTTCCAGCTAAATTTGGTGCTTGTTTTAAAACAGTAATAAGATAGGGCTTCTAAATCAGGTCAGAAAGATATCAGATAATAAATACTCAAGGGGGAATAAATTAAGAGAAATAAGCAACTAAAGGACCAAAATATAGGTTAATGTCTCCAACAGGAAAAGAACAAATTGGTTATCCTTTTACAAAAAACAAAACATTTTTATTTGGAAGACTGTTTAATGGTCCAGACAAGTAACCTGTCTATGAAACGTGAATTTTAAACATCTTTATGCAATCCAAATATTTTTTATTTTCCAGAGACCTTATGAAAATGCATGCCTTAGCTCATGAACTGAGTCATGTATATTTACAGGCTTAAAACAAATACTTCTCTTGTGAATATTTAATATTAAATCTTTAACTGATTTGAACTGAATTTTAAGAATCGAACATGAATATCAAGCAATGGTCAAGAGATCATTTTTCAGTATATTTCAAAATATACTGAACAAAGCCATAGCTGTCAAAGTTTATGCCATCATTTCAGTGGTAAGAGCGCTGATGTCAAGACAAGGCTATAAATACAAGGTACACCAATATCATTTAAAAGCTCCAACTCCCATAGGTACTAAAAGGCAGATTATAATACCTCTTAGAAATCATAAAAGGATGTAGAGAGTAGATTTTAACTCTCTCTGTTTGGGAGCTAAGCAATTACTGAGTTTTGAAAAGAAAGCTCCTAAGAGGAGCTTTTTCATTCTAAAAATGTTCATTCTAAAAATAGCAAATAATAAGTTACATAAAATATTTTAATAAAATTGTCAATATTTTACAATAAATATTCTAGTACATTGTTACTACAAAATGGCCCATCTAAAAATAAGAAAGGTATTGAAAAGGAGGAAAAAAAATGAGAGCAAAGCAATGAGAGCAAGATTATAAAATGAAATCTGTGCAGATTTTTAAGCACATGAATAATTTATGCATGCATATATATGATATATGCACATGGAGAGAGGAAATACACATTTAAAAACCAAATAGCTTAGTGGGATAAGAAATAAGAAATTAATCAGGCTGAATGGACCCTTCAAAAGAACATTATGACATTTCATCAGGTGGAGAAAGGAAGAACTACTTAAGAGCTGAACTGATTGAAAATGAGGTCCCATCTGCTCCTCTTCTGCCCACTCACTTGATGTTCTAGAACCTTCTTTCAGTTTATGCCAATTTTAGTTTTTTACCTAGAAGAGCTAAGAATTATCCTTTACTCTCTTTCTTCGATCATCTTCAAAAGAGCAATCTCTACATCAATCCTTGGGGATCACAGTGTTAACACTTTTTCTTAAACCGAGGAAAAGTGTTTATTTAGTCCTATCCTTTGATTCATAGTTCCAGTACAATGCACTTCAGAATCAGATACCTGCCAAAGCTAAGCAGTTTAATTCTTAATTCTCCTTCACATCTAGCAATCCCAGGGAAAGCATATAATGATTTCCAAATCCTCCTGAAAACTTTATTGGAAATTATGTCACCAACAGAACCATTAATGATTCTTATGACACCAAGGAAAACATTTTACGGAGTGAGAGCAGAATGAGGTCAAATGCGGTATTTATGTTGGGAGAGAAGGTCTGTAATACCCTTTTGAAAGCTGAAAAAGCAATGTCCTATTATCCCTCTAGGGGAGAAATTCTAGAATGAATACAGCACTCCCACATGAAGTGTTACTACTTTCTGCAGCTGGAAATCCATAAAACAACAGCGTTTCCTCTAGTGCTTCCTTGCATTGCCCTGAAGCTTGGCTTTCATAACAACTCAGGAAAAGGTACTTTAATGCACAGCTTCAGAACACATACATTTTGACTGGTGTCAGATAATCTTCTCTTGTGAATGTTAGGAAGAAAAATCTCCTCAAGAGCAAGAGTACCTCAAAGTTTTCAGGGTGGAGCTATCATTTAAAAAAATTTTTTTTTAATGTTTATTTTTGAGAGAGAGAGAAACCAAGTGTGAGCAGGGGAGGGGTAGAGAGAGAGGGAGACACAGAATCCGAAGCAGGCTCCAGGCTCTGAGCTGTCAGCACAGAGCCGGACGCGGGGCTCGAACTCACAAACTGCGGGATCGTGACCTGAGCCAAAGTTGGATGCTTAACCGACTGAGCCACCTAGGCGCTCCATGGAGCTATCATTTTAAAGCGTGACACAACATTTTACTACCACGTCATGACTAGATGTCCACTTTAGGAGGATGGGTCAAGAAAACGGATTTTTTTTTTCTTCTGTGAGACAGGAAAAATACATTCAGAGTAGATGGAGGTTATTTACGTAATAAACTTTGTCGCATTTTACTTTTCAATTATCAATTACTGATTTCAAGGGAGAATGCTTATCCCATGATGCTCTGGTTTATCCCAAGTGTTTCTTGGCATTCAGATTAGTATTTACATGTGTCATTAAAGGTAAAAGAACTGTTCTTTGAGTTTTCCAAATATTACAGGGCTACCGCCTGCCAGGCACTGCGTGCCCTACCACGGAGAGAGACACAGGGTGGAAGGGAGGTCTGAGCGGGCTGTAAGTGACTGAATCTTTGCTTCGAAGCAGCGCACGCTCTCCCAGCACGAAGACGGTGAATGGTTGGTAGGCAAGGAGGCAGGGGTAGAAAGTGGAGTTTGGCAGCTATTCTAGACGGAGGCAAAAGCACAAAAGCATAAAAGCACAAATGGTTTGGTGTAACGAGTGCAGGGGACATATGGGGAGGTGGCAGGAGAGGAGACTTGAGATACTGGCAGTATCAGAGTGCCTCTTAAGAAGTGCCAAGAAGTTCAGGCTTTATCCCCTTAGAAATGGGAGCCCTGAGAGGGAAGCATGCCAGAGCAGAGCTGAATTTTGGAATGAGTACTCTGATGGAGCAAATGAATGGGAAGAGGTGCCAAGATGTTTTCAGTGGGAGATGAAAAACAAAAGCTTAGAAAATACGGGAGAAAGTAACGCAGGAGAGAATTTCAAGGAGTGGACAACGGGGCTAAAAACTGCAGGCAAGTTGTTACATCAATGAGAATTCCAAGGTCTGAAGGTACGGGCGATGGAGGTATTTTAGTCTCGGTTCTGCAGCATGAGTCACTCACCAGCTCTGTGCTCTACAACGCTGGCAGAGGCCCCAGGAGTGTGGATCTAGAGGGGCCTTGGGACTCCTCACAATCCTCTCCTACCCAGCTGCGGATGGAACTATCCTATTTTCTATCATCCAGAGCACCTGAGGCATTTCTGTGATCCTCCTGTTCTGCCCAAGACATTCCTTTGGAATAGTTTAATTGATGGATGCCAAATACGTACCGAGCACCTACGCTGTACCCGGCTACAGGGCTACGGTGATGCGCAGACACATCCCTGCTCTCGTGGAGCTTTCTGTCCAATGGGGGACGCACAGAACTAGTCATAAAAATATGCTGTTGTAAGAGCCTTTTGGGGAGGGTTGATCCACCCTACTTGAGGAAAGGCTTCCTTGAGAATGAAGCACTGCTGAGCAGAGGTCTGAAGGAGGAGGAGAAGCGAAGTCAGTGAAAAGAGGAAAGAATATTCAGGGAGAGGACCTGCCACGCAAAGTCTTTACGGCAAGAAGTCTATGGTAAGGAGGGAGGACTACACGCGGCTGGAGTGCAAAGAATTAGGCAAGCCTGGCGCCAGATGAGGCAGAACGTTAAGTAGTGGCCAGACCAAGCGGGGTCTGGTGTCGTGGTGGTTGACCTTGGTTGTCATATGGGGCCCTGAGCAGCCAGGTCAGTTTTAATGCTCCTACAAGAGATGGGAACATTCTGAAAAGAGCCAACTGGCTGGGGAGTAAGAGAAGAGACTGGAAGGAGGCCAGAGAGGATGAGGGTTAGTTAGGAAAAGGAGAAATTTCATGAAGGGCTGGATATGGGCAGTGTCAGGGATGGCTCTAAGGTGTCTCACGTACAACTGGATACTGTCTATTCACTGAGAGGGGAAGCTCTGAAAAAGACAGAAGTTCAAGATGATGATGCCATTCTTGGACATGAGGACGTTAAAGTGCTTCTGAAACATTCAAGAGAAGATGGAAAAACAGAGTTTGTATCTCAGTGACTGGACTGGAGAAGATACATTTGGCAGACATCTTTATATAGGTAATAACTGACATAAGGACTTGGATGAGTCTATTTGTTGAGAGGCCATAAGATGGGAAGAGGAGAGGGCCATGGACCTTCTCCTTGAGAAATCCAACCCTTAAGAGACTGGTGGAGGAGTGTGGGACTACCAAGCAGCCCACATAAGAGGAGGGCTGGATTTAGCGAGACCCACTCCAGTGGCGTAATGGAGTCAACAGCCCAGAGTCACTGGGCTGAGGTGTGGGGTGGAAGGTGTGGAAACGGTACCAGCAAAAGTAGGCTACGTTTGTGAAAAGTCGGCCGGTGAAGAGAACAGAAATGGAGAGGTGGCTGGAGGAAATGAGGTGGGGTGAGAGGTTTTGGTTTGTTTTTAATGGGCAACTCCTGAGCGTCTGCAAAAGAAAGGCAAGAGTAAAATATTCAAACACATGTGAGAGGAGGAATCATCAAAGGGTAGGGAGTTTCTGACACTGGGGATAGGTGGAAGCCAAAGCAGAGGTGGGATTAGCCAGGTTAGGCGGAGGGCAGCCCTTCTGTTGTAATGCCAGGGATGAAATGGGTGCAGACACGGGTACTTTGCTCTTCCTTGGGATCCAAACCCTCTCTGCTGCTGTCTTTATTACTCCAACAGCCTTCCTGATCTAACCTATTCTACTACCTGGAATCAGACTTACCTCTGCTAAACAATGCTTTTCACAGTGCAGGTCAGAGATTTCTTTCAAAAAACAAAACAAAACAAAACAAAACAAAACAAATGGAAAGTCTTCCCATCTTTTTCTAACACATCAGGTTCAAAATCCTTTGCCTGGCCTTCTAACTGTCACTCTTGGTTACTCATTCAAGCTGTCCCCCATACTCTAGTCAGCTGGACCCTTTCAGGAGATCATAAAAGCACATCTTCAGCCCGGCCTCTAGTTTGGTTCACGCTGTCAGCCTTAGCCCCCAGCACTGCCCTGTCGCCCGCCTCTTTCTCTCTAGGGTTCGGTTCCAATTCCTTTGATGAAGATTCATCCCTGCCATCTGTTCCGGTTCCAGTGATATTTTCCCTCTCATGAATTTTGCCTCCTTAATACTTTCATAATTCTCTGATTATCCCATGTGCTAGTTTTTCTTCTCCAATCCGATGAAAAGCTCTACATGAGGAGAGTCTTAGTCTTTCACTCCTTCTGAGCAATAAGAGTTTGTATTATGTATCTTCCTTTCTCCTAAATTCTCTGACATTTCTATTTTCCTTATTCTTAAACCCATATGCAAATAACACCTATTCTATAGGAAACATGTTCCCTGGGTTCCGTATTTTAAATTTTTTTTTTTTCAACGTTTTTTATTTATTTTTGGGACAGAGAGAGACAGAGCATGAACGGGGGAGGGGCAGAGAGAGAGGGAGACACAGATTTTTTTTTTTTTTTAATTTTTTTTTTTTCAACGTTTTTTATTTGGGTTCCGTATTTTAGAGGGGAGTTCTGCCTTATGTGGTTTAGACGGATCTTAGGTGAACAGCAATGAAAAGTTTGATTTAAAAAAAGAAAATAACCGGGGGCGCCTGGGTGGCTCAGTCGGTTATGCGTCCGACTTCAGCTCAGGTCATGATCTCACGGTGTGTGAGTTCGAGCCCCGCGTTGGGCTCTGTGCTGACAGCTCAGAGCCTGGAGCCTGCTTCGGATCCTGTGTCTCCCTCTGTCTTTGACTCTCCCCTGCTTGCACTCTGTCTCTTCCTCTTTCTCAAAAATAAACATTAAAAAAAAATAAAAAATACATAACCAGACATAGGTAATTATGTTACATTCTCAGGGGGCTCACAACAATCCTACGATAGGTCCTATAATTTTATTTTCACATTTTATAGTTGAGGTAGTCAAAGATTAGAGAGATTGACATGTCCGAGGTCACATAATTCATAAGTGACTAATCTAGGACTTGAACCCTCATAACTACAAGTCCTGAGCATTTAGCCACAAATGCTAAGCTACTTGACATACAAATGCTTGGTGATCACTTCCACTTTCTAGAAATTTATTAAAAAAATTCAGTTGAGAGGCCTTTAAAAATGTTCAACTAATAGACACTTTAATGTCTCTTTATTCTCCTTTTTCATCGCATTTATAAAGTCTGCCTTTGGCAACTTCTTACACCAAAGAAATGGCCCATTCTGACAGTCTAAACAATGAGATCTGCCTTGTCAAAGGCTTTTTCGCTCCTTTAACGTGTTAGATGATTTCCCCTGACAGCGTGTGAAATAAGGGGAAGACATTTTGAACTAATTTTACACAAAGAATTAAATCAGTCTCATAAGTAAGGGCTGAAGTATTTTTGGTCCTGCTAAGCTGACTCTTGTAACTGATGTTCTACTGTGTATTCTGAGCTGTTCAATCTCCCGCGAAACAATACTCTTGGCCTTTTTGTGACTAAAAAGCATTGCTACAGCCGTGGAATAAAACCAAATTCCTCACAAGCCTGTGACTGTGGCTTCACTAATAGTCTACTCTAACTGAAAACTTATCAAATGGCTCCATGAAGATGGTCCCAGAGAGAATTCTACCCTCAGGGAGGAGTTTACTCCTACATTTTTCAGGACTTGCTGCCCAGATACAAGACCAGAGCTCCATTTTTTTTTTTTTTTTTCCTTTTACGATGTAAGAGGTCTCACTTAGGGACAGGAGGGAAAAACCCTCCCAGAGTATGTATCCACAAACACCACAGTCTGTCTTCTAGGATATGGGAGGGTGCTCACTATGAAATTCCAAGGAGGATTAGGAGTCGCTTATCAAGTCACTGCTTTCAGAGAGGATTCAGGGTGTTTCCCTCACCTATTCTGCTACAGCACGAGGTAGGTTATATTTACATTAGAACATGAAAAATAGGACACAGTCAACTTTAACTTTCCATTTCTTCCCAGTTCCATCTCTTAATCTTGCTCACCACCATCTTTTAGAAGTGAAAAGCAGTATTCTCATTTTAGCATAACTATGTTTGTAATGCTTACATGTCTTTCTGGAAAACCTTAAAATGATAAACCCAAGAAACTTTTTGGCACTTTGGGAGAAGGCACCACAGCAGCTGTTGAGCAACAGGAAGCAATCCCACCAGTTAGCTGAGAGAAGCCGGTCAAGCAGATATATGCTAAGTTTAGCTGTTCTAACACATTCCAACCAACTTCATTTGGTCACACATAAGCTACCAAAGTA
This sequence comes from Panthera leo, assembly GCF_018350215.1. Lineage (NCBI taxonomy): Eukaryota > Metazoa > Chordata > Mammalia > Carnivora > Felidae > Panthera > Panthera leo. The sequence continues at coordinate 55,232,832 of NC_056682.1, forward strand.
GTACAGCTGAAATCTGAGATCCTTTTGCAACTGAAGGTGAAATGGTGGCAAAAAATATGCACAGTACTTGGAATGGTCAAGTCTCACCCAATACCTCAATTTTATTTTGACATAACCTTCTGATGACCCTAAGTCATTTTTTTTTTGTTTTGTTTTGTTTTTCTATAAACAAGATTTCCCTTTACCTGGCACAATTAAGGTAAGCAACACATTTATCTTTGCATCTATGAATGAATGGAAAAAGGAGGCTTACTGTTACTATAGTACATCCAAAGATAGCCTGCTAAAGATAGCCTGCTAAGGTGTCAGTCATAAGCATTGTCAAAGTAGCAAAATTAGCAAAGAACCTCCAAAGCCTTACACAGAAAAATGGAACAGATTTTAAAAACAGTGATAAAATCAGCTTATCACTGGAAGTATTTTATTGAATGCTGATTCAATTCACGATGATGATGATAGGGTGAGAAGGAGGTTGAAGAATCCTTACAATGTTAAAAGTGTGATTTCAAGTACATTCCACCCATCTCTTTTCATCCTTGAAATAACCCTTTTAGCCAGGTACCGTCATTATCCCATTCTCCAGATGAGAAAAATGAGGCACAGAGTTTAAGTGACTTGCTGAAAACCATACACTCAGGTGGTAGTAGGGACAGGATTCAAATCCAGGGTCTGTGGCTTCAGAGCCCATGCAATTAACTATTACCCTCACGGGAGGTGCGGGGGTGGGAGGGTGGGGAAGGCATCCATAAGGTCTTTAGAAGTTTTAGCTACATAAAGTGGTAGGTACCTTTAAGATTTTATAAATACCAAAACCTAAATATATTCCTTAGAATCAGTTCATTTCAGAAGTTCATTTTTTTTTCTAAGTTTATTCATGGGGGGGGGGGGGGCTGGTAGAGAATCCCAAACAGGCTCCACACTGTCAGCGCGGAGCCTGATGCGGGGCTCGAACTCACGAATCAAGAGATCATCACCCTAGCCGAAGTTGGATGATTAACTAAGCCACCCAGGCACCCCCAGTTCATTTTAATAAAGTTTCCTTTATGTTAAAACCAATATAATGCTCTTAACAAGAATTCGTAGAAAGATAGTTCGGAAAGGGCTATTTTAATACAAGTAAACTTCTGGACATCCGATTCCCACTTCAGAAAGTAGTAGTAACTAACTGAGGCCCACTAGCCTAGGTGAATATCAGGATGAAGGTAAATGTAATATACCTTAGAACGATACACTCATATGATTTTATTTCTACAGAGAAAAAAAGAAATGATTTCCAGTTAGTCACTTTGGCACCTAAGACAATCAAACTGAGCTGCTATGCTTGCTCTTCTGATTTCAGAGAGAGAATGGTTTTCAAATATCGTCTATTTGTCTGCCACTGGCGAATATGAAGTAAATAAAATAGGGCTTTTCAAATTGACGCTAAGGAAGAGTTACCACCACCTCTACTCCCTGAGGCATGTGAGAGTTTCTGAGAGGCACCCTCGGTCTGATCACATGCAGGTCTCACTAAGATCACATTTTCAACAAGTTTCTGGCACAGCTTCTTCAGGCTCTGCTTGTTGCTAGCCTTCTAGAAGGCTAAAAGTCAGTGATGACCTCAAGAATCATAAAGTCTTTTTAGCAACATATCAGTGGTTCTCAATCTTTTTAGGGTCATGAAGATCTTGGACACTCTCCTAGGGGGAAAAAAACCCCAAAAAACCAGTACAATGTTGGTAGAGTTCTTTGTAGAGCCATCTGACTGTATGTATCAAAATCCTTTAAAACGTTCATTTTTTTCTCTAACTGCCAAATTTCAGAGCTGGAAATATATCCTAGGGAGATAACTCTAGTTACAGAAAAGACAGTATGCATAAATATTCACTGCAGCATATACTAGCAAATATACTAGAAACAAATAGAATGTTTATAACGAGAGAATGGCCAAGAAAATGATGTTACCTTCATACCACTGGATAGTCTATAACTATACAAATGTTTGAGAAAAACAATTCTTTGGGAAAATTCTTACGATTTAATGCCAGTTTTTAAAAAGTAGAATACAGGGGCGCCTGAGTGTCTCAGTCGGTTGAGAGTCCAACTTTGGCTCGGGTCATGATCTCGCGGTCTTTGAGTTCGAGCCCCGCATTGGGCTCTGTGCTGACAGCTCAGAGCCTGGAGCCTGCTTTGGATTCTGTCTCCCTCTCTCTCTGCCCCTTCCCTGCTCACACTCTGTTCGGTCTCTCAAAAATGAATAAAATGTTAAAAAGTAGAATACATACATTGAATATATATACTGCTTACACCATATAATCAAACATGAAAAAAAAACCCAAAAATGACTACTAAGAAAGTTAAAAGTAGTGATTGTCTCTGGAGGTGAGATTTTAGATGATATTTTCTCATCCCTTGGTTTTCCTTATTTCCAATACTGAGCATATGTTTGTATAAAGTTGTTAAAAATTATTAGTTTCCTCCTAAACTTGTTTTAAAATTTACTGACAAAAATCCATTAAAAACAGTTGATAGTAGTAACTTGAGATTTTGTTTTCCATTAGGAGGATCTACATCAATAAACTGTAGAGCTGGTTGACTGCCAAAGAGGTCACTGTGCATAATTTAGTGATAAAGAGGGGATATACTACAAGCTCAGCTGAGAGATGGCTCAGAGAAACAATACTTATGATCACAAAAAGATTAAGCCGAAAGTTCATACACAAGGTGCAGGTAGCATATTTCTCATTTGAGTACACTACCAAACTTTAGAGAGCGTTAAAAAAACAAAACCAGGGGCACCCGGGGTTGCTCAGTATGTTGAGTGTCTCTGCTTGGGTTTTGATCTCACAGTTCGTGAGTTAAAGCCCCATATCGGGCTCTTTGCTGTCAGCGTGGAGCCTGCTTCAGATTCTCTCTCTCTCTCTCTCTCTCTCTCTCTCTCTCTGCCCCTTCTCCGCTCTTTCTCTCGCTCAAACAGAAACAGACATTTTTTAAAAATTAAAAAAAAAAAAAAAAAAAAAAAAGAAAAACAAAACCAAAGGACAGCTTTAAATTTTTTAAAAGTACAAAAAACAGAGCACAGGGAATTCAATGACTAATCACTTGGTCAGTTATCAACTCCTTAAAAGCAAAGAGGAAAGAATTATGTTGGAGGACATCCTCTAAAACAAGTCATTCATGAGGTAGAAGCCCAAGTGCTTTATGTGAACATGCATACATCTCTTTCAAAAAGAATACTTTATCACACTGTTCTCTATTGATCTCTCTTGCTTATTCTTGCTTCCAGTTCATCCTCAAGATACTTCTTTAAAGGGAGTTAAATTTAAAATTTTTTAATTAAGTTAAAAAAAAATTAAAGAAGTTGTGGGGTGCCTGGGTGGTCCAGTTGGTTAAGTGTCTGACTTCAGCTCAGGTCATGATCTCACAGTTCACTAGTTCGAGCCCTGCGTCGGGTTCTGTGCTGACAGCTCAGCGCCTGGAGCCGGCTTCAGATTCTGTGTCTCCCCGTCTCTCTGCCCCTCCCCTGCTCATTCTCTCTCTCTGCGCCTCTCTCTGAGAAATAAATAAAACATTAATTTTTTTTTTAAATTAAAGAGGTTGAATTAAAAGCACTTCATTTCTAGCTTACAGAATACTGTAAAGCAAAGAAATGTTGCTGGTTCCCAAAATTCAGTGCAAGGAGAAATGATTAAGTTTTAAAAACTGCGGAACGAACATACTGAAAGTATTTTGAGTTCCTCCAACAAAAATGAAGACCAGATATATGCCTAAAGCAAGAAGATAACAAATAGTGTACTTACAGATGCAGGCTGACCTAATTCAAATATAAATCAAGCATTTCTTGTGCTGAGAACACTTACGCCCCCGCAAAGGGACGGGGTACACCCAGTAGGAGGGAAGTGGCAGTTGGTTGTCAATGACACCCTATTCCAGCCCTTGCCATCCACAGCTCTAAACTGACAGGTGGAAGTGGGATCTCTGTGAACCAGGCCACTTCTCGGTCTCCAGCTTCACACGGAGGACAGACTGCTGGGACAGCTGGGGAGCAGGCTAAGAGAGCAAGGAAAAAATCACGGGATGACGGATGCATGTTGAGCGTCAAAAAGGAACAGTTTACCAAAGAACGCCTTGAAATTCAGGAGTTCCCAAACTTGAATTAATGGGAAGACTATCTCTTGCACTGACCTGAGAACCATCCCAAACATGGTTACCAAGTGAAGTAGAGTAAAATTCTGACGACTGAATGAGGGACGACAACCACGCGATGCCTCAAATGAACAGTATGAAAGTTATCTGCACGTAAGAATTTTGGCCCAGTCAATAGCATACAAGGTAAGGAGCTGAAAGCTGATTAAATTGGGTTAAAAAAAAAAAAAAAAGACTAGGCTTATGTTGAATGGCATGAGAACAAACTTCTCTGAATGTGAATTCTTCAACAGGAAAAACAAAAGGATAGCCAGGAAGAAAACAATGGTCTTTGTCAAGAACAATTTGCTTTGGAGAAACTATAGCAAATCCACTGGACATGCTGTGAACACTGCAATAATCACCCAGAACCCCTCCAGGACTTATGGACTTAACTCCCCCAGCTGCTGAGATTGCTGGTGGAGAACGGCCCTCACTGTCGGCCCTTGTTGGGATCACCCCTGCTGAAGAAACAGCCTTGCCCAAAGTCAAGCCTCCTTCAGGGACAGTCTGAGGACCAACCTCATTGGTCGCTGCAGAGGTTAAAAGGGCCAGCCTCCCTGCTCCAAGTTGGAACAACTCTGAAGAACCGTCCTAGCTTGAGAGCCCTCCATGGGGTTGGCTGAGAACTTTGCAGAGACGGTTTACAGCTCAACTTCTCGGTGTATTTGTGCTTCCAACCCGTTCCCTCAGAGGTGTTGAGCCCCAGACACCCTCTCCAATAGAACCCGCATCTGAACCTCCATCTCAGAGTTGGCTTCCTGGATAACCCAACCTGTGGCAGAAGGCTAGACTTGCATTTTCCTCGAAAAGTCATTTCAGAAGCAGACACTACATATATTTAAATCCATCTCCTCACTTATAAAAATGGAATAATATGGCAGTACAGGGTTACTGCAAAGATTAAATGCAGTCACGTATAAAATACTGAGTGCCTAGCAACACCAGATATGCAATATAATGTCACATCATTATTAAATATTAAACTGGTTTTCAAGTCATGATTACTGTTTAAAACCTTCTAAGAAATGTAGGGAAGATGTTGTAGAGAATGGGACTTTGAAAATACAAAAAAAAAGTTATCGTTCATTTTTTGCTTCCCAGTCAACATTTTCCCCATTTCTTCACATTTTTCTCTCTGTGCCAGTTATTGCACATTACATTGTAATCAAATTATGAAAATGTCTTAGGAGGAGAAAATGGAAGTGGGGATATTACCCAAAGCAAAACAGATCTCACACGGTCCAACACTCCTGAGACTGACGGGGGCGGTAGGTCCTGGATTTGTTATTTGAAAACACAAACCTACAAACTGACACCGATTTCTCCCCAAGATTCTCAGGCAAAGGGTCTGGGGGTATAGGAGTTAATAGGTTTATCAACTCCTCAGGTAGAAGAAAAACTGCAAAGAAATCTTAAACTTCAGAATTTTATTTTTAGTAGCAATAATACTCATGCTATATCATTAGCAATAATACTGACACAGTATCAGTATTTCCACTAATACAGTAACTTTAAACATACATATATATGAAGGAAGTAGGCAAATCTACTAATAAGGACCACAGTTTTCAGAATAAGAGACGCAAATGTATTCAAAAAAGCTGAAGTTAAATTTAATTACAAACATCAATATGATGATTAAAAAAAGTAAACATATTTCCTAGCCCCATCTGCCAAAAGGGCTTAAAAGCAATGAGGGGAAGGAAAAAGAAAAAAAAAAAGAGGTTAGAGTGGGAGAGAGCCAAAGCATAAGAGACTCTTAAAAGCTGAGAACAAACTGAGGGTTGATGGGGGGTGGGAGGGAGGGGAGGGTGGGTGATGGGTATTGAGGAGGGCACCTTTTGGGATGAGCACTGGGTGTTGTATGGAAACCAATTTGACAATAAACTTCATATATTGAAAAAAAAAAAAAAACAGTGATATAAAAGAACGAACATGCCCAATCCTTAGAACTTGATTACGAAATACCATGCCCCACTGAAAGGAACTGAGCTGCTTGGAGAAGTGGCTGATTCTATGTCTGAGGCAAGAAATCACAAGGTAAGTCAACCTGGTTGTGTCAGAAAGAAAAGTAGCACTGAAAAAAAAAATGGGGAAATTTGTTTAGTGAGATCTACTCCAAACAGGGTAATTATAAGGGAAGAATTAGACATTTACACCTTGACTTTTTAGAATGAGCTATAGACCATCCACGGTTGATGAAGGGAGGCTCACCTTTGCAGAAGAATGCCAGCTAACCATGTAGATGAAACCATCAATTCTGACTGAACAACAGTCTCCAGCAGCGACCAAAGGATGCTGAAACCTTTGGGTAAAAGGTTGTTGGGGGAAAAGGATATTCACATGGTCCCAAAGTAGTGCTCACATGCATTTGCTACCAAAAAAAAAAAAAAAAAGAGATCTGGCAGCTACCACTATAAATAAGTGATTCAATAGCATCATTAATAATGGAATCATCTGACATAATTTGCCTCCCAAAGTGAGGCAATATGAAGTCCACGCATCAAAGAAGTATTTTTAACAATGTTTTACCAAATCAAATCAAGACCTATAGAGGTAAGTCTACGTATACAGGAAGAAAGGGAGGGAGAAGAGAAAGCAAGCGAATTTGTCAAAAGATGAACAACTGTTGAATCCAAGAGGTGTTCACATGGATGCTCGTTGTATTGTTTTTTCAACCTGTGTGTGCATTTAAGGTGACATACAATGTTGCATTAGTTTCAGGTGTAGAACATAGTGATTAGACAGGTCTATATGCTCTGCTATGCTCATCACAAGTGTAGCCACCACCTGTCACCATACAACTATACTATACAACATATACTATTACAATACCATTGACTATATTCCCTACGCTGGACCTCTCACCCCCGTGACTTATTCATTCTATAACTGGAAGCCTCCCACTCATTTTCACCCATTTTGTCCATCCCCTGCCCCGTTCTTGCATATTTGAAGAAAACTTTTATTATAAAACGCTAGAGAGTAAAAAGGTGTTTTTTTTGTTGTTTTTTTTTTTAGTTCTTTGAATAATTTAGTTTGACATATTTTGGACTGGGGGTCTCATTCATGGGAGTGTTAGTTTTAGTCCAAAAGGGAAGTAAAGGAATTCCTAAAAAAAAAAAAAAAAAAAAAAAAAAAAAAAAAAGCATACACAACACAATGCATTGCATAATTCTTTTTAATTCAGTAACATTTACATTATTGACCAGACATACTCAAGAATTACACAATTGTTTTATATGAGAACCAGCAGGTCTGCTTTTCTTGGATCAAAATTAAACTATCACAATGAAAGCATACAAATCTTGCTGTACTAATAAGAAAAAAAAAAACCCTACTAAATTTACTCACTGAATTTATTGACATTTAACATGGGTTAGGATCAAGGCAAGATATAGGAGGAAAAAAGGGATGGGAAGGACTACGTCATTTAAAATGTAACAAAAGGGGGCACCTGGGTGGGTTAGTTGGTTAAGCATCCCACTCTTTATTTCGGCTCAGGTCATGATCTCATAGTTCATGGGATCAAGCCCTGCACTGGGCTCTTGGCTGACAGTACAGAGCCTGCTTGGGATTCTGTCTCTCTTTGCCCCTCCCCCACTTGCACTTTCTTTTAAAATAAGCAAACATTAAAATAATAAATAAATAAATAAAAAGCAACAAAAGGAATCCTATGCAGAATACAGAGACTGTCTGACTTGACTTTTATTTTTTATTATTTTTTTAAATGATGAACTGATTTATTTATTCTACATTTTTAAAAGTAATCTCTACCGTCAACGTGGGACTCAAACTCACAACCCTGAGATCAAGAGTTGCATGCTCTACTGACTGAGCCAGTCAGGCACCCCTGTCTGACTGGACTTCTAAATGATCAGAGCAAGTATCAATGATCAAAATTCTCAGAATCATTTGGTAGACACCTTTGGAGGGCTCCTCTTTTGTTAAAATTGAAAGACTGCTTATATCCTTAGGAAGCTCCATCTAAAAGTACAAGTGTCTCCCAAAATGGATTCAGAGAAGTGCTGAGGCTAGAACAGAAATTTTTTTCCCCTAAAGGATGATTCTGTCTGTGAAAAAAAATTATAGTACTATTGCCAAAAAGAGCCAGAGCCAGAAACTAATGTTTGGTGCTTCTGACTTCAGCAGCAATTTTATTTAAAACACTGATGGAAGTCAATGATAAAGGAGTTCAATCTCAGCTCAAAAGGAGGAGTCAGGAAATCTGATTTCTGGCCAGTGCCTTCCGCTAATTAGCTATGTAATCTCAGGCAAATTGCAGTTAAGTCATTGGTAAAATTGGGAAAATAATAAGTATCCAACCTCACAGGTCTGTCAAGAGGATCATATGAATTAATCTGTGGGACAGCATTTTATTTAAAGTCCTATTGAAATTAATCTAGAATGGGTAGGAATAGTTTAAAATTCCTAAAGAAGTGCTCAGAATGTAAAAATCTTTGTTTTATGCCCATAACTTTTCCAAATAGCCAATTTAAAAGCAAATCAACACCAAACCTAAGTATAAGGTACAGATCATTAAAATATAATATTGAGATCTTCTATGTGCAACAAACCCTCCATTCGTGAAAAAGTTCACTAAGGGGCTACTAAGGAGGTACTGACACTACAAAACAGAACAATTCTGTGGAAATTGTGTCGGGGCTCCATGAGGAAGTAGGTACAAAGGTAAAAGGCAGCATTCACAACCTTTAAGCTAATTTTATGTCTTAATTTTATGTCTTTTCAATCTCACATTTTGAGTCTTTTCAGGCTCACATTTTGTATTTTGCTTTTTAAAATAGTCGTTTTTCTATTGATTCACTTTTACTGTATTATACAGAGTATCCATTTGTGACTGTATAGAAAGAAACAAACCAAAAAAACCCAAACAGATTGTTTGAGGAGCCGTATTGGAGCCGTACTGGAGAGCATAAAGTGATGAAAACTGCCTGCCCCCTCCTGTGACTCATGCAAAAATTTCAGTATCTCTCTCACTAGATCAATTTCCCTCAAGAGTAGAAATTAAAGAGTGGGAGGAGTCAGATAAGTCAGAATGACACGCCACTGAGGTAACTGCAATCAATTAATATCCTTGCCTATTTAGTAAAGCCTGATGTGACGGCAAAACTTGCCAACATTTGAATCAGAGATGGGTTTTAAAACTGGAACCTGCCTTTTACCTTTTTAAAATAAAATTAAAACAGTTAATCTAATAACTATTCAATAGTCAATACTACTGAAATATTCTTGAAATATTAAAATTCTCAAGAGAGCAATGCTACGTAAAGACTCTCCCCAGTCTGCCTCTAGAGACTGCTATTTAAAAAAAAATTTTTTTTAACGTTTATTTATTTTTGAGACAGAGAGAGACAGAGCATGAATGGGGGAGGGTCAGAGAGAGGGAGACACAGAATCCGAAACAGGCTCCAGGCTCTGAGCTGTCAGCACAGAGCCCGACGCGGGGCTCGAACTCACGGACCGCAAGATCGTGACCTGAGCCAAAGTCGGACGCCTAACCGACCGAGCCACCCAGGCGCCCCGAGACTGCTATTTTAGATTGTGGTTTTGTCCTATCGGTGGTACCATAACTTCAAATAGTCCCTTAAAAAAAATAACTCTCCCTGGGGCACCTGGGTGGCTCAATCGGTTAAGCGTCCAACTTCGGCTCAGGTCACGATCTCACCATTTGTGAGTTCGGGCCCGGGTCAGGCTCTGTGCTGACAGCTCAGAGCCCGGAGCCTGCTTCAGATTCTGTCTCTCTCTCTCTCTCTCAAAAAAATAAAAATAAAAATAAAAATAACCCGCCCCCCATTGAAAAAAAATGAGCTGGAGACCTTAACAGGCACCTCACCAGAGAAGATATACAGATGGCAAATAAGCACATGAAAAGATGTTCCACAATATATGTCATCAGGGAAATGCAAATTTAAGAAGTGAGATACCACTGCACACTATTAGAATGATCAAAATCCAGAACACTGACAACATCAAAGGCTGGCAAGGATGTGGGACAACAGGAACTCTCATTACTGGTGGGAATGCAAAATGGTACATTCTGGAAGACAGGTTGGCGATTTCTTACAAAATTAAACATACGCTTATCACATAGTCCGGCAATCATGCTCCTTGGTATTTACCCAGGAGTTGAAGACTTATGTCCACACGCAGCCTACACACAGAAGTTTACAGTAGCTTTACTCATAATTGCCAAAACTTAGAAACGACCAAGATGTCCTTCAGATGAATGGAAAAAACAAACTACAGTACATCCAGACAATGGAGTATTATTTAACTTGATTAAAGAAATAAGCTATGAAGCTTGAGAAAGCCATGAGAAAACATGGAAGGATCTTAAATACATATTAGTGAAAGAAACCAGTATGAAAAGGCTGTATGATTGCAATTATATGACATTTTGGAAAAGGCAAAACCATAAAGAGGGGAGAAAGATTAGTGGTTGCCAGGGATTGGGGCGGGGGTAGGGGGTGGGGCAGGAGGGACTAATAGGTGGAGAACAGACGATTTTTACGGCAGTGAGAATATTTTACATGCTACTATGATGGTAGATATGTACACTGGTCCTAACCCATAGAATGTAGGACACCCAGAATGAACCCTGTTTTACAAACTTTGGACGATAAAGATGTATAAATGTAGGTTCATCGATTCTAACAAATGTACCACACTAGTGAGGGATGTTGATAATGGGGGAAGCTGTGCATGGGGGGAGGGCAGGGGGTATATGAGAAATCTCTACACCTTCCTCTTAATTTAGCTGTGAACCTAAAACTACTCTCAAAAATAAAGCCTATTTAAAAAAAAAAAAAAAAACCTACAATATATTTCACTTATTAATTAGCCTCTCACCAAAAGGTTAGGTCTGTATACTCATATTATTCATAGCTCACTCTATTTAAAAAGTTTAGCTCAGTACTAGTTACTTTGTTATTTCATTTACATTGACTTATTAGTGGGCTGGAGAAAAACTCCATAAAGGAAGAGACTATATCCTTAGTACTGTATCTTTCTGTTATATCCTTAGTACTAAGCATATCTCCAAGAAGACAGATACTGATGAAAAGAAGTAAAAATAAAACAACCAAAATGACCAAGTCTTTGGAAGCTGGTGGCTCCCTGTGATGAGGGACCATGACCCATTCATCCTTGCACATTGAGCAACAAGCTGGACCTAGAAACAGCAACGGTTGGTAAACGCTTGTTGAGTGAAATGAGTGAAATGAATGAATGAATGAATAAATGAATGGGATCATGAGACAACTGCCAAAATTTAAAAGAATATGCTTTTCAGCCTCTACTTAAGATATTTTAGTATTTACTCTGTAACTGTGCAGAAATTTTATTTTACTATTATTTATACTGAATACTATCAATCTTTCTACAATCAACAAACACAATGTGAACCGTGATGCTTAAACTAAAAAGAAACAAAATCTTAGTGGCTGAGCAACTTCCCTAAATTAATCTTCTTAGAGTACATGTATACAATTCCCTTCAAACAGCACTCAAAACATGCACATACACATACACCCTTCTCAATGGCTACTGTCAGATGTAGTTTCTATAGCAAAGGACACAAAATATTCAGGGGGAATTTTAGGTAAGTGTGATACTATCTTGATCTCCGTAATTAGAAAACAAAACAAAAAAAATCCTCTCAAATTTAAAATAAAGCTTTATGCCTTTCCGAAAATGTCTCACATTTATTCAATTAGAAAATGGTTAAAATAAAACTACTCACCCAACCTCTGAATTCCAACAATTGTTTCTAAGCCTGGGTTTGCAGAAGACTTTTTTTTTTTAAATGTAAGAAGCCATATTTCATTCAAAATGAGATGACTTCTAATCTACAGAAAATGTGTATGCTAAGATTTGAGATAAACCAGTTTGCTTATCTATCTTTATTATCATTTAAACTTTTAAAGAAACTCTGCCAAGTCCAATGCCAATAGCTTAAGGTATTGGAATTTAATCGGTCTTCCTATCCTGTCTCCAGAAGCCAGATGACAATTTACTGAAGTGATCCAGTTGGAGAAATTAAGGTTATTTATGAAATTTAATCAGAACCCTCTGGAGCCTGATGGCTTTATGACAGTATTTTATAAACAACTGTCAGCACCCTTAGCATTTTTTCCCATTAAGACAGAGTATCTAATAGTAGGGACTATCTTCAAAAAGCAAGGTTGCAAGTTTTTCAGCCCCACCTTCAATGACTGTCAGAGGGAAGTCAGGCTGCAAAACATTTGTGCCTCACCAAATCTGCACAGAAGTTCGTTCTGTATTAAATTTCATCCTCACTGTGTGCCCTAAAGTGCATACGGGGAAACGTGGGGAGAAAGGTTTAAGAAAAAAGACATATGGCAAAAACACCACCTCCTGACATTTAGGTAAAGAAATGGAGAAGACTACCACCTGAATCTCTAGGCAACGCAGATATTAAACCCAATTAAAATAAAAATTTTTTTAATGTTTATTTATTTTTTGAGGGAGAGAGAGACAGAGTGTGAGCAGGGGAGGGGCAGGAGAGAGAAAGGGAGACACAGAATATGAAGCAGGCTCCAGGCTCTGAGCTGTGAGAACACAGCCTGATGCAGAGCTCAAACTCACGAACTGTGAGATCATGACCTGAAACGAAGTCGGACGCTTAACCAACTGAGCCACCCAGGCGCCCCTAAACCCAATTTAAATAAGGCTTTTCAAGGAGATTTAGGCTGCTTTCTTTGTGCATTTTATTTTTAATTTAACTTTATTTTTATTTATTATTATTTTTTTGAGAGAGAGAGAGAGAGAGAGAGAGAGAGAGAGAGAGAGCGCGCGAGCATGAGCAGGGGAAGGGCAGAGAGAGAGGTAGACACAGAATCCGAAGCAGGCTCCAGGCTGTCAGCAGACAGCCTGATGCAGGGCATGAACCCACAAACCACAAGATCATGACCTGAGTCAAAGTCGAACGCCTAACCAACTGAGCCACCCAGGAGCCCCTCTTTGTGCATTTTAAAACAATTTTCTGCAGAACTAAAACATGACTTCACTTCAACATTATGTTCTTAGAGATGTCAAATACAGGTATACCTGGTTTTACTGCACTTGACAGATACTGCATTTAAAAAAAAAACCACAAATTGAAGGTTTATGGCAACTCAGTGATGAACAAGTCTATCGGTGTCATTTTTCTAACAGCATTTGCTCACTTTGTGTGTCTTGTGTGGGATTTTGGTTATTCTTAGAATATTTCAGACTTTTTCATTTTATTTGTTATGGTGATCTGTGATCAATCATCTTTGATGTTATTACTGTAATTGTTTGGGGGCACCATGAACTACACCCAGATAAGGGCAAACCTAATAAATGTGTGTGTTCTGTTCCACTGATGATCCATTCACCTCTCTCCCTCTCTTCAGGCCTTCCTATTCCCTTAAGCACCACAATGCTGAAATTAGGTCAACTATTAACCCTAATCCTAATAGGCCTCTAAGTGTTCAGGTGAAAGGAATACTCACACATTGAACACTTTCAATCAAGAGCTAGAAATGATTAAGCTTAGTGAGGAAGGCATGTCGAAAGCCAAGAAAGGCTGAAAGCTACGCCTCTTGTGCCAAGCAGTTAGCAGAGCTTTGAATGCAAAGGAAAGGTTCCTGAAAAAAATTTAAAGTGCTATTCTTGGGAACACACAAATAAGAAAGTGAAACAGCCTTATAGCTCATGGGGGGAAACTTCAACGGTCTAGATAGAGGAGCAAAGCAGCCACAACATTTCCTTAAGCCAAAGCCTGATCCAGAGCAAAGCTCTAATTCTCTTCAATTCTATGAAGGCTCAGAGAAGTGAAGAAGCTGCAGAAGAAAAGTTGGAAGCCAGCAGAGGTTGGTCCATGAAGTTGCAGGAAAGATGTCATCTCCACGGTGCAAGGTAAAGCCAGAAGAGCTAATGTAGAAGCTGGAACAAGTTGTCCAGAAGATCTAGCTAAGGGAATTAGCAAAGGTGACTACATTAACAGATTTTCCATGTAGATGCAATGGCCTTCTATCGGCAGAAGATGCCATCTAGGACTTTCATAGCTGGAGGGGAGAAGCCAATGCCTGGCTTCAAAGCTTCAAAGGACAGGCTGACTCTCTTATTAGAGGCTGATTAGCTGGTGACTTTATGTTGAAGCCAAGGTTCACTGACCACTCCAAAAAATCCCAGGACCCTTAAGAATTATACTACATCTACTCTGTGCTCTATAAAATGGAACAACAAAGTCTGGATGATAACACATCTGTTTACAACATAGTTTACTGAATATTTTAAGCCCACTGTTGAGAACTGCTCAGAAAAAAAGATTCCTTCAAAATAGGACTGCTTACTGACATTGCGCCTGGTTACCCAAGAGCTCTGATGGAGATGGGCAATGAGATTAATGTTGTTTTCATGCCTGTTAATGCAACGTCCATTCTGCAGCCCATAGATCAAGAAGTAAGTGTCATTACTTAAGAAATACATTTTGTAAGGCTATAGCTGTCATACATAGGGATTCCTCTGATGGATCTGGGCAAAGTAAATTGAAAACCTTCTGGAAAAGATCCACCATTCTAGGTACCATTAAGAACATCCATGACTCATGGAAAGAGGTCAAAATATCAACATGAACAGGAGTTTGGAAGAAGTGGATTCTAACCCTCGTGGCTGACTTTGAGGGGTTCAAGACTTTATTGGAGGAAGTAACTGCAGATGTCGTGGAAACAGCAAGAGAACTAGAATTAGAAGTGGAGCCTGAGGGGGCGCCTGGGTGGCGCAGTCGGTTAAGCGTCCGACTTCAGCCAGGTCACGATCTTGCGGTCCGTGAGTTCGAGCCCCGCGTCGGGCTCTGGGCTGATGGCTCGGAGCCTGGAGCCTGTTTCCGATTCTGTATCTCCCTCTCTCTCTGCCCCTCCCCCGTTCATGCTCTGTCTCTCTCTGTCCCAAAAATAAATAAAAAACGTTGAAAAAAAAATTTAAAAAAAAAAGAAGTGGAGCCTGAGGATGTGATTGAATTGCTGCAAGCTCATGATCAAACTTGAAGAATTGCTTATATGGATGACCGAAGAAAGTGTTGAGATAGACTCTACTCCTGATGAAGATTCTGTCAAGACTGTTGAAATGACAACAAAAGGACTCAGAATATCACGTATCTTGGTTGATAAAACAGCAGCAGGGTTTGAGAGGACTGACTCTAATTCTGAAAGAAGTTCTTGGGGGTAAAATGCTATCAAACAGCATCACATGCTACAGAGAAATCGGTCATGAAAGGAAGTGTCCATTGATGCAGCAAATTTCATTGCTGTCCTATTTTAAGAAAGGGTCAGTCATCAACATTGAGCCATCAACACTGAGGCAAGACCCTCCACCAGCAAGAAGATTACAATTTGTTGAAAGCTCAGAATAGGTTAGCATCTTCTTTTTTTTTTTTTTTTTTTTTTTTTTTTTTTTTAGCAATGAAGTCATTTTTTAATTAAGGTATGTACATTAAAAAATTTTTTTTAATGTTTATCTTTATTTTTGAGCAGAAAGAGACAAAGTGTGAGTGAGGGAGAGGCAGAGAGAGAGGGAGACGCAGAATCTGAAGCAGCTCCAGGCTCTGAGTTGTCAGAACAGAGCCTGACGCAGGGCTCGAACTCATCAACTGCGAGATCATGACCTGAGCTGAAGTCGGACGCTCAACCGACTGAGCCATCCAGGCGCCTCAAGGTATGTACATT
The DNA here is from genome assembly GCF_018350215.1 of Panthera leo. Taxonomy (NCBI): domain Eukaryota; kingdom Metazoa; phylum Chordata; class Mammalia; order Carnivora; family Felidae; genus Panthera; species Panthera leo. The sequence goes on from NC_056682.1 coordinate 55,248,731, forward strand.
TTTAAAGATAAAATGCTACTGAACACTTAATAGACTACAGTATAGAGTAAATATAGCTTTTATATGCACCAGGAAATCAAAAAGTTCTTGTGACTCAATTTATTATGATATTCGCTTTAGTGTGGTGGTCTGGAACCAAATCCACAATATCTCTGGGGTATGCCTATATTCACTAGTTATTAGTAGACACAAACTAATGGATTATACTGTCACATGATATAAAAATGAATTTTTGACGGACGTAGGATGGATAAAACACTTCATTCATTTAGATTCTACTTATTTGGAATTGTCGATTAGTAACAAGGTTTAAATTTACCTTTGAATTTTTTACAAATTAAGTGTTTGCTAAAGTAAATCAGTGGTTGCAAAAATATTAAAGGGAAGAGCTAATATTGAACCATCTTAGATAGAAACAGCATATGGACATCATTCTCAGTAATCATTAAAGCCACCTTCAAAGATAAGAACAGTTGATACTGTCTATCAAACCTAATTACTACAACAGTTTCAAAATAATTGACAAGAAAAATTACAGTTTTTAGATGGTTCTGTAATTCTAACATTTCATTAGACAGAAATGAGCCTCTTGATTTTAAAAGGTAAAGGTTTATTCTATCACATAACTAAAGAATTCTTGAGACTGGCATCTTGTCAAGATAGTTAAACCTACAGCAGTATTAAATTTTCTCTAAGTGACCTTACTTCCCAAGGTTGATTTTTTTTCATATCAATTTCAGTTGCATGTAACTTTATCCTTCTCATAAATGAAAACATGCCTATGTTTTGTAAGGTTGTCTGGAGAAACAGATTCACACAAAGGCTTTTTCTGTTTTGCTTGTTTTTTTAAATATAAGATTACTGTCCTCACAGCTAGAAAAAGATACTAAGATCACCGCCGCTGGAACTGTAATCCCAGAATGCTCCTCGAAAGGATTCCTTGAGCCCAACAGTCTCCAAATCCCAGACTTCTCAGGTATTCGGGTCAGCAACGTGCTCTCCCCCAGCTAGCAGTTCTGATCCTTACTTAATTCAGTTCCCCTACAACTCAAGTGTATTAAAAAGAGAAAAACAGGGGCGCCTGGGTGGCTCAGTCGCTTAGGCGGCCGACTTCAGCTCAGGTCATGATCTCGCAGTCCGTGAGTTCGAGCCCCGCGTCGGGCTCTGTGCTGACAGCTCAGAGCCTGGAGCCTGTTTCAGATTCTGTGTCTCCCTCTCTCTGACCCTCCCCCGTTCATGCTCTGTCTCTGTCTCAAAAATAAATAAACGTTAAAAACAAAAATTAAAAAAAAAAAAAGAGAGAAAAACAGGTTTCAGAGGGTTAATTCAGAACCTCTTGGAGAGTTGGATTGGCTCCTTCAACTAACCTCCTATGTGCACCCGCTATGTTCCTGGTAGACTCACCTCTGGAGGTAACAGAGATAAAAGTCATAGCATCTGCCTTTTAGGAGCTTAGATTCTGATGGGGGAGAAAGAAAGCAGTCAATTATGATAGGGTTACAGAAAGGAATGGGTCCACGCGTCCAAACCACAACTTGGCTACATGAACTGGCATGTGGCCATCAGTGAGGCTACAGGTATTCCTGAAGTACGAGCATGGCGGGATGCCAGTATGTGTTGGTACTGCCTCTGGTATTAGACAAGTGTTGAATAACATTTTGGAAAATACCATCCAACCACTGGGGCCAGAAGGAATATAATGGAAAAAAATCCATGAAACTGCAAATCTGGGAGCAAGCAAAGGACAAGGGTGACAGGTTACTACTTACTGCTCGATTCCTTCAAGGTATTCTACAAATTTTCTGCTGCCAAGTGCCAGGAACGTGACTCCCTACCAGACTTGAGAACCTGGCTTTGGATTCTTGGTTGGAACAGCTCTACTGAGAGTGTACGTAATGTGTACATGGACCAAACATGTCACTTTTTCTTATAAGGGCTCATCTGGGCCTGTGTCTTTCTTCTGTTTGAAGATTTCTTAAACTCTGGTGTCTTCTTAGTGCCCTCAGTCCCTGCAGACTCCGTTTAATCACACCAAGATCTCGTTCTTGCTCTCGGAACACACTTTGTGGCCCAAGGGAGCAGGCTAGCTAGAGATAAGAAGCCTGAAGCCACCATAACCTCACAGAGTGATCTGGGTCAAATCACAAGTTAATGACTTCTCTAAATAAAGCTTCTTAGGTTATCAAAATCCAAAGACTGAAATATCACAATGTGGACGCTTAAGAGTTTTTAAAGAGCTTTGTACTCTGTCTTTTGAACTGAACAGTTTTAAAGGAAACACTTGACCTTCTATTAAAACATCAAGAATAAAGGATATAGTCTAATGATTACATCTTAGTTATGCTTTGCAAAAAATAAAATAAAATAAATAACATTGGGTTGTGTACTATTTTCAGAGGCATCCTGATCTTTTTTGCAAACCAGAGACCGAGGCTTACTAAATTTGACCGGAGTAGTGTTAAAGCCTATATATTAACTTTATAAAGTAAAATACTCAACATTAATAAAGTACAGTATCAACATTTCAGAAAATGAAGAATCCATTTAAACTTCTCTAAAACGCCCTCAGTCTAAAATTAAAGTTACTATGAAATATTACGAAGAATCCTTCTTAGAAATAATAGCAAAGGATGTTCACGTAATTCACTTAAAGAAAAAAAGACTTTTAAAACTAAAGTTGGTAAAAACAACTAGATTTGACGTGCTGTATGCATAGCAGTGCTTTACTATTTACCGGAACAGTTGTATTTTCGTCATTTAATCTTTAATTTCGTAAGACTGAATTTTATTACAAATTTCTTGGTTGGCAGCCTTTCAAATATTACTAAAAAGTAATCACCATGTAGTTATCAAATTATAGTTTTCAAGATATGGGCAAACAGTCTCCTTGATTTGATTGTGGAGTACAGTGCATAATAAAAATATCAATCTGGGACTCTTCTAAGACAATGTATGATTATTCATATTTGTTCATCACAGCTCGATTGTATTAGAGACTACTGCTCATTGCCTGATCAGTTTTTACAAACACTGCCAGAAAAATAATAACTCCTTTTTTCTTGCCGGCTTTCAGCCTAGTTCTCTTTAACATTCATAAATGGCAAATACTTAGCTTCTAACAAACTCCCAGGTTTGTGGGGAATCGTTCCTCACTGAAGAAGCCTGAATAGCACAGAGTTGAGGATGGGGTTTATCAGCTTTAAGTCTGCAGTAAAGACTCTGTCCAGAAGAAAAAGAAAAATACCACTGGATAGGAAAACAACGTAAAAAAGAGAAATCAATTTTTTTCTTATTTAGCTTAAGGATCTTGAATACGAAGAATACACCAGAGCACTCAAACAGCGTGTCTTCCGTTTATCATTTGGTCAACTGAAAACTAATATGTACATATTCTCAGATAATATGTTAGCAGTAACTTAAGCAACCCTTATGTCCCAGTACATTATATATACAATTATGTACCCTTGCCCAGTGTGATTTCTTCCTGAAGTGAGCAAGTATTTTAAAAAAGAAAATCAGGGTTGTGGTCCCAAGATTTAGTACTTTCCCTAAAAAGTATTTTAAAATTCTGGTTCCTGTACTCAGTCTTAAGAAACCTATTTTTGAAGAAATAATCATTCTCTATTTCATGCCCAATGATGAACAGAATACAGATGGAATTTTCAAACACTGAAGTCACGCTATTATCTTCATTGTATTGTGTTTATAAGTTGAATAGATAGATCTTAAAACATTTTTAATCATTTTGTTATTGCAAATCATATCTTAATAAGCTATTACATTCCAACAAAAGAGGGCATCATAGCCAATTAAAAAGAGAAGCCAGTGAAGTGAGTCAGAAGATAGTGGCAGAACAGAGGAGTCTGTGTGTGACCTGCAGTTAATCCCTTGATCTCTTTGGATCTCAGTCTGAACTTTACATTTGTAAAAAGAGAGGCAAAACTAGATGGTAAAAAAGAAAAAAAGAAAAAAAAAATCAGTGGTTGCCAGAGGTTGGGTGGGGATGAACAGGTAGAGCACGGAGAATTTTCAGGGCAGTGAAAATACTTTATGATACTATAATGATAGAGACAGGTCATTATACAGTTGCCCCTTGAACAACAAGGGTTTAAACTATCATGGCCCGATTATACACGGACTTTTTTCTCTTAATAGAGTACAATGCTGCAACTATGTTCTCTTCCTTAGAAGTTTCTTAACATTTTATTTTCCCTAGCTAATTTTATTATAAATAAATTTAATATGTGACACCTATAACATACAAAATACGTGTCAAACGAGTGTTTACATCAATGGCAAAGCCTCTGGTCAACAGTAGGCTATCAGTAAAGTTTTGAGGGAGTCAAAAGTTATATATAGATTTTCCACTGCCCAGGGATTGGAGTTACTAAACCCCCCACCCCCCGCCCCATGCTGTTCAAGAATCAACTATACATTGTTCAAACCCAAGGAGTGTGTAACACCAAGAGTGAATCCTAATGTAGGCTATGTACTCTGATTATGATGTGTCATTGTGGGTTCATCAATTATAACAATGTGCAACTCTGGTTGGTGGGGGAGGTGTTAGTAATAGGGGAAGCTATGCAAGTGTGGGGTCAGAGGGTATAGAAGTCTCTGTACTTTCTTCTCAATTTGACAGTGAACCTAAAGTTGCTCTAAAAAGAAGTCTTTGGGGCACCTGGGTGGCTCAGTCAGTTGAGTGATCGGCTTAGGCTCAGGTCATGATCTCACTGTTTGTGAGTTCGAGCCCCGCGTCAGGCTCTGTGCTGACAGCTCAGAGCCTGGGGCCTGCTTCGAATTCTGAGTCTCCCTCTCTCTCTGCCCCTCCCCCACTCATGCTCTGTCCCTCTCTAAGAAATAAACATAAAAAAATTTTTTTAGAAGAAGTCCTTAGAAAGAATATATATTCTTTTACTTATATAATGTGTGTGTGTGTGTGTGTGTGTATATATATATATATATATATATATATATTCTTTTACTTATGTAAGAATATATATATATTATTTTACTTATATAAAGAATGTATATATATATTCTTTTACTTATGTAAAGAATGTATATATATTCTTTTACTTATGTAAAGAATGTATATATATTCTTTTACTTATGTAAAGAATGTATATATATTCCTTTACTTATGTAAAGAATGTATATATTCTTTTACTTATATAAAGAATGTGTATATATATTCTTTTACTTATATAAAGAATATATATATACACTCTTTTACTTATATAAAGAATATATACATTCTTTTATTTATGTATGTATTCTTTTATGTATATATTCTTTTATTACATATGTATATGTATATACATATACACTATATATATATGTCTAGATAATCTAAATTCAAGACTCTGAACTAGAAGCCACATAACCATCCTGATCACTGTTTAAAAAACTGCTTAAACAGACTGTTTCAACAATCTGGAACTTTAAGATGCTTTTTAAAATCTAGTAGTTACTTGTAGGGCACTATGGATACCCATTACTTTAATAGTCCTTGTTAATTACTTATAATTTCTGTAGACTTACAATGATTAAGAAAACAATTATCAATTAAATAAGTTGCAAATATTTAATTGTTAAATTCACTCGCCCAAAATTTAACTTTTATTAAAGTGCAGTCACTTCATATAAAATTAGTGTTAAAAACCACACATTTTTCTCCATATCCTCAACTAATCTAAAATAATCCTGGCGTTACCTTTGGATGACCTGAGATTTACTATTTTTCAGTGTAGTACTTGTGCTGCCCTTGTCAGCTCGACGTAAAAGAAAAAAGAAAGCTATTGTGACTCACCCTACAAAGAATGCCCATAAAATTACAGAGCAGTCAACCATACTGCCTGCTGATAGCTGGCAGTCTTGTCATTAAAGATAGGAAATTTTAACCTGAAATTCAAGGCTTGAATGTGTTTTTCGCACTTTGAAAATGGATAGGCTGAAGAACTTTTATACCGGATCATGATGTCCAGGGATACATTAAAATAATTACAGTAAATCCAACTGCTATTTCGTTACAGATTTTTTTAAGACGTTTCAAAATAGTAGCCCATGATGCTACATAGACTCATGCTAACGTCTAAAAGACGTGGAGAATGAAAGTACATATAAAATCCAGTCATGCCCATCACAATGAAATTTCAATTAGCAAAAGTATTTAGGCAATGTGTGCGTGTGTGTGCATGCCTGCACACGTCACCAGTGTGGTATTCTTATTCTACACTTAATTTCCTCAGAAACTAAAGATTAATCTGAAAATCCATTTTGTTGCCAACCCCTGTTGTTATTGAAAATCCACACAATGTTAGTATATGGTACTTTCTTATCGGGTATGTTAGACATGATGAGCAGTGTGGTAGAATACTGGGATGTCCGATTTGTCAGTGGAAGACAGGTTTATGTATCATTACTCTGTGGGAAAGCTCATCGTATGGACACGTTCAGTCACAGGTAAAATGAAGAAACAGGACTGGTTCAGTGGTTTTTAAAGGTTATAATCAACGATGTACCTTCTTCATGCCCAGACTCACACACAGAGTTTTACCTCAGTAGAACTAGTGGGGGCGGGGGGGGGGGGTACAGACAGGAATGCATATTTTTTTAAATTTTTTAAATGTTTGTTTATTTTGAGAGAGAGAGAGAGAACGCATAGGAGGGGCAGAGAGAGAGGGAGACACAGAATCCGAAGCAGGCTCCAGGCTCTGAGCTGTCGGCACAGAGCCTGATGTGGGGCTCGAACCCACGGACCGTGAGATCATGACCTGAGCCAAAGTCAGAGGCTTAACCAATGGAGCCACCCAGGCTCCCCAGGAATGCATATTTTAAAAAAGTTTTGAGGTGGCTGTAGACAAGCACCCTCAGCTAAGAACTCCTAGAAATGGTTATTTTCAATACAAGGACAAAGTAAGACAACGCAAAATTTAGAAAATCATCACATGTGGCTATTGAACACTTAACACGTGGACGAGTCCCAACTTGAGATGTGCTGTAAGTGTAAAATACACACCAAATTTTAAAGGAAAAAAGAATTTAAAGGATCTCAATTTTTTAATATTGACATGCTGATCTGGCATTACTTTGGATATGTTAAGTTAAATAAAGTATGTTAAAATTAATTTCACCTCGATTTTCAAAACTTTTGAATGCGGCTACTAGAAACTTACATCATGTATGTGACGTGCATTGATTTTTCTGTGGGGCAGCACCAGAATAGTGTTTCAATAAAGTATCTTTACAGAAAACATTTCATTTTCAACATTTTAATGTTTTGTTGAAGAATCAAAACAGAGGGATGAGACTAATATAGCAAATAGAAAAGGGAAAAGAATAAAAAGGATAAATGTGATTTTCTGCTCTCCTGGGCTCCTGATAAAGATTTGGGCAAAGGTTATACCATTTTTCATTTTGCTTTAGGTAGGTTTATGAAAGAGTCAATGTAGGTGAGTTTCCAACCGTTGAAATTCTATCTGCCTCAAACACATGCTCTCTGCCCACAGGGATTCCAAAGCATAGGTTTCTCGGCATCCTTCCTGCCAGGAAACAAGTGCTCATTCTTCTGGCTGGAATGAGTCATGTTTATGCTACAATGTTTCTGTGTAAGTATAATTAAATAAGTATTTCTCGAATTGTTAGGTGCCCGGCTCCGCCTGGGCACAGAGGCACGCGAGGTCAAAAACTTTCTGTGCTGGTACCCTATGCAGGTAGGCTAGGCGTGGGCTGTCAGAGGAGGTGAGAAAGGAACCTGATAAAATGGCCTCAAGGTCATCTACACATTCCCGAGGAAGGAGGCTGGGTAAGGCTGCCAGCGATAGGGAGAGCAGATTAGGTGCTGGGGAAGTACTGGCAGGTGCCAGGGAGTGGAGACACACCTGCAGTGTTGACAGTGAAATCCGGCTAAGTGACCATCTTCCTTTTGGGGCCAGGTAACTACTCAAAAATGTCAGTGGGACACTGTACATGTTCACAGAATCAGAGAGGAGCAGGGTTATTGGCAACGTACTGCATTTTCCAATGCTGGTCTTGGAAGCAAGTGAGAACAAAACCGACAAGGAACTGGTATAACATAGAAGTTCTACTTCTCCAGCCCCGCAGGAAAAAAAATACTGAATAGCTAAGAAATGGGTTGACCCGATGCAACCTCATTCAAACTGTATAATAATACAGCAACCTTTTCTTCTTATAGAAGGGAAGACAGAACACATCAGCTAAGAATATTTTTAGAAAAAAGAACAATGATGGGGGGGGATGGAGGTGGGGGGAGAGACTTGCCCTCCAGATATTAAAATGGATTTTGAAATCACAACAATTAAAAGTGTGGCACCAGTGTAGGTAAGAGACAGATTAATGAATCACGGTTTAGAAACAGACACAAATGCATGTAAGAACTAAGTATTTAATAAAAGGCGGTACTTCAAAACTTTAAATTATTTAATAAATTATATTGGGGCAACTGGGTAAAAGAACTCTGAACCATTCCACCCACCAAAACAAATTCTGGAAATGAATAAAGATTTAAATGTAAGAAAGAATTCATAGAGGTATTGAAAGAAAACAATCTTAAATTGAAGGACTTTCTACATACGGCACCAAAGGTAGAAACCAAAATAAATCATTGGTAGGTTTGATTACAGAAAAACAATTTTTTTTTTTTTTTTAATTCTCTATATCCAAAGCCACTGTAAAGTTTAGCTGGAGAAGGCAGGCTAGGCACATTCTCATCTTCCTGAGAATTTAATTTAAGACATAGGTACAAGAAAGGAAACTTGTAATAAGAGAAAGGCATAAGCAGAAAGGAGTCTTTCTGGAAGACAGGAAGCAAATGAGAGAGGGCTGAGACATGAACCAGGCTGAAAGAGGGGCTTTGGAGATGGATGCCAGTCCCGTGAAGACTACAGAGGACAGGGAAACTTCTGGAAAAGCTCTGGTCTCAGAATGCCCAGGTGTAGATGAGCAGGAGAGTGAAGGTGGGTCGAAAGGGTACAGATGCTAATATTCTCATTTTATAAAGTTGGGGGTTGAGAGAGGCTGAGAATGTAATACAAAAACAGGAGATGAGGTGTGTTATTTTGAGTCATAAAGAGAAGAACATTTAAAAATCTCAACTTTTAGGGGCACCTTGTGGCTCAGTTGGTTGAGTGTTAGACTTCAGCTCAAGTCATGATCTCATGGTTCGTAGGTCTGAGCTCTGCATCAGGCTCTGTGCTGACAGCTCAGAGCCTGGAGCCTGCTTCAGATTCTGGGTCTCCCTCTCTCTCTGCCCCTCCCCACTCGCACTCAGTCTCTCTTTCTCAAAAATAAACAAACATTAAAATTTTAAAAAATCTCAACTTTTACTAGAATCAGAGGTTAAAAAAAAAAGAGTAGGTCAAATTTGCATCTTTTATATCAAGGAGCAAATAGAAATTTTCCATTGTTAAATCAAAAACAGGAAGAATTGCCTATTTTCTAATGTTATTGGAGAAACAGTCTAGACTGTAGTTTTTCACTTTTTAAAGATTTAAATCTTTAACCATGAGTAATATTTTAATTTAGAATATGAAAAAATGGGGTGTCTGGGTGGCTCAGTCAGTTAAGTGCCTGACTCCTGATTTTGGCTCAGGTCATGATCTTAGGGTTTGAGGGATAGAGCCCTGTATTAAGCTCTACCCTGTGGAGCCTGCTTGGGATTCTCTCTCTCTGCCCCTCCCCCATGCTCATGCATGTGCACCCAGGCTCTCTCCCAAAATAAATAAACTTTAACATATAAAAAAATAAAAATAAAAATGAAAGACAAAAAGCTGTCCAAGTATTTATAATATATATGGCAACCAAAGTGTTAATAGTCTTAAATCCCAGACACCCCTCAACCCTCCACAAAAAAATCTCTCGCGAATTTTTAGGAAAAAACAAACACATCTATGGAAGAGAATGGGGGAAAACATAAGCGGGTAATTTACAAAAGATGACTTCAAAAGGTTAGCAATAAAAATGATGTCCAACCTAAAATTTTTTAAATGTTTATTTATTTTTGAGATAGAGAGCTAGAGTGCAAGCCAGGGAGGGGCCAAGAGAGAGGCAGACACAGAATCTGAAGCAGGCTCCAAGTTCTGAGCTATCAGCAGAGAGCCCAAAGTAGGACTCGAACCCACAAACTGCGAGATCATGACCAGCGCCAAAGTCAGACACTTAACCAACTGAGCCACCCAGGTGCCCCTGCCTGACTTTATTAGTAATATAAAAACAAGATTTCTTTACCTACAAAATAGACACAATATGAAATGATAATGTGGTTTTCATTTATTAGTAAGAGAATAAACTTACACCTGTGTAAAAGGCACACTCTTTGACCCAACAATTAAAATTCTAGGAATGGAGGTGCCTGGCTGGATCAGTTAGTAGAACATGTGACTCTTGATCTTGGGGTCATGAGTTTGAGCCTCACATTGGACGTGGAGCCAACTTAAAAAAAAAAATTCTAGAAATTTATCCTCAGGAAATTATAAGGCTATGGATGAGGGGAGACAGGCAACCTATGTACCATATATATACATATAACTCAGCCAGTTGAGCAAACCACCTCGGCTCAGGTCATGATCTCATGGTTTGTGGGTTCAAGCCCCGTGTCAGGCTCTGTGCTGACAGCTTGGAGTCTGGAGCCTGCTTCAGATTCTGTGTCTCCGCCTCTCTCTGCCCTTCCCCTGCTCGCACTCTCTCTCCCAAAAATAAACAAAACATTTAAAACAACAAAAAAAGAACGTGTATACAAAATTAGCTATATCTCTTACAGAATGGCTTACAAGAGCACACGGGTGGGAAACAACCTAAATAGAGCTTTGACTTATTAACTTTACTTCTAAATAATTTAGAAAGTATTGAATGAGGGGTGCCTGGGTGGCTCACTTGGTTAAGCGTCCAACTTCATCCTGCGGTCCATGAGTTTGAGCCCTGTGTGGGGTCTGTGCTGATAGCTCAGAGCCTGGAGCCTGCTTCAGATTCTGTCTCCTGCTCTCTCTGTCCCTCCCCCACTTGCTCTCGCTCTCTCTCTCTCTCTCTCTCTCTGTCTCAAAAATAAACATTAAAAAAAAGTATTTAATGATATGGAAGATAAGAGTTTTAAAAGAAAAAGACTGAATTATGGATGTAAAATGAGTCACCTCCCCTTTTTCAAAAGTGTTTATGTATTCTATATGAAAAAATACATAGATGTGGGCAAATGTTAGAATAATATACACCCAAATTTAGCAAGTTACCTTCGGTTAATAATTCTTAATTTCTTCTTCTTCATAGTTTCTACAAAATTTTGAACCGAGAAAACATTTATGATGGGGCAACTTTCACGGCAGGATCACTTTCGTGTTGCAGTAGCAGGCACATCACTAGCCTCAGTGACAGGGCAACAGGTCCCCTTTGGAGAAGTTCTAGAGCCTACGACAGTCCCAGGTACTGAAAACAGTTATAACTGGGACAGCTAGGAGAAAGAAGGAGAGGGCAAACTATCGCATTCCAGACTCAAGTCAACACACGGGGCAACACAGAAAGACAGCAGACGTGGAGTCCGCTTACTGGATGGTAAACTCCAGCGACCCAGGGACAGGAGACGTAAATGGAGAAGCTGGGACGGCCACAGTGACAGACAGCAAAGCGCCCTCTTCCACGGAGGGCCCAGGTGACGACAACAGTGGTTTCCAAAGACAGCAGCAGCAGAGGCTATGTCACATCTTGGCTGCCCGCTGAGTTGTCTAAATCCAGAACTACTCAGTGGGAGGGAGACCGTGGACTGGTCAGTAAGGACAACCTGTCCTCACCCCACCCCCACCCCCAGCAACAGGCCTCTCGGGGCTACTGCACACTGTGCAGATGTGAGAAGGGTAACTCCCCCGCATCTTTCCAGATTCCTTTCTATATTTGCCATTTCTTAGAACCCAGAAAGGCAGAACACTCTTGAGGAACCTACAGATGAGTCTGAGAGTCCAGATGCACACAGTGGAAGCAAGCAGGCCTCTGAACGCTACTTCGTGGTTTGGGGACTGGCAAGAGCGGTCATCTTTCTGAACCTCTGTTTCTTCATCTGTAAATCTGGGGCCACGATGGTACCAATCTCAAGAGGATGCTGTGAGATCAGCACAAGCTCCTAGTGTGTATCCGACAAAACAATAGCCTTTATGAGGAGAGACCGGGCAGCATCCTGTCAAGGGCCAGATCATACGGCGGAACAGATGCCGTAACTGGCCCAGAAAAGAAGAAGTTGTTGCGAGCCGGAATGCACAGGTCAGGCTTCCTGGAGGAGAGGATTTGAACTAGACTTTGCCAGCTAGCTAAGAATGGAAAAGGCAGGAAACAAAGTAAAGAGGGTAAGCACAAAAGGCGACTGCATGATCAAAGGTGGGGAGACAGGCCCAGCCCCTCTTTAAGTGATTTTTCAGGTTCTAACCCCTGTAGATCTGCACTAGGAATCAACTCACAGGCTAGGGGAGAAGTAGGTGGCAGTGGTTTCTGCCTTCTACAACGTATGGTGCAGGGCTGGACCCACAACAATCTGTGCTTCTCTTTCAGAGAGTTCTCATTCACCCTAGCTGTCTGAGTAGCCTGGCGTTGAGGATGAGTCAGGAAAAGCACTTTTTTTTTTTAATTTTTTTTTTTTTTTAATTTTTTTTTTTTTTCAACGTTTTTTATTTTAGTTTTGGGACAGAGAGAGACAGAGCATGAACGGGGGAGGGGCAGAGAGAGAGGGAGACACAGAATCGGAAACAGGCTCCAGGCTCCGAGCCATCAGCCCAGAGCCTGACGCGGGGCTCGAACTCACAGACCGCGAGATCGTGACCTGGCTGAAGTCGGACGCTTAACCGACTGCGCCACCCAGGCGCCCCAGGAAAAGCACTTTTTAAGTAATGTTTGCTTCCCAAGTTTTCAGAAATACAAGAGTGTTTCCATTTCTCAAAAGGAAAATGGTTGGTATCGTACAATATCAAGGCTGCTACGAAATAGCAATAATCACCATCAGAAAAAACAAAAATCAATGCATATTATGAACTTGAAAATCAGACTTCCTGATCAATAATTCATAAAGATAGGATCTGTTGTATTTTCTTTTAGAAAGATTTTCCTCTCTTCCTCACTTTAGAAGCGCAAGATCAGACCTCCATTTATAATAGGGCTGTCCCTTTTCTCAAAACTTCAAAAGGCACAAGGACACCAAAGTCTGAAAGTTCTCTGCCTTCCTGTTGAGGAAAGGCTGCAAAATGGCATCCTAATGAGAGCTGATAAAAAGATATTTGTAGGGTTCTGGACAACCTGGCCAGAGCATTACTAGGCACTCCAAGCCAATTAACAGGGAAGGTTGTAAGACACAATCAGGAATTACTAGAAGAAGGGTGTTTTTTCTAAAATGTCCTCTTTGATATCACTTGTTGGTTATATGCTCTGAATGGGAGTTGGCATTTTCATTAAGTTAATACAATGTTGAAGTGAATCCTATAGACTGAAAATGACTTACTAGTTTGGCTCAATATAGAAATAGAATATAACCCAGTTCTCTTTGCTCAAAATAGATCATATTCTAGTCATACAAATAGCTGTGAATTCATTCAAAGCACTTAAAATTTCTTCTTTATTTTTGTCCGGATTCCATAAGGCAACAAGGTGCCTTCAGAACAGCAAGTACTTTCCAATTAATCATATGTGGGTTTGTATTAATGTTTGGCTCTTCCATTTCTGATCTGTGTAACTTTGGCCAAGTTTGTAATTAGTTAATTTATTAGTTTGAAAATTCTACCTCATACTGAAAAGAATATGAGGTGGCCTACCTAAAAACAGTTCGTAAAACTATGATTTAAAAAATATTAGGCAGAAAGGAGAAATGAAGGCAAGAAAATCAGGGGAAAAAATACAAAATTCATTCTAAAAGATATTACACAGTTGCGAAAGGTAGGTAAAAAAAACAAAATGGCTCTGAACTTAAAGACATTAAAGTCAAAAAAATAATTTACAAAGCCATTAGGTAAACCACTTAATCTGAATAAGTTTGAGATGGATCACAGATCATGACGGTTTATTGTAAGAATTAAATCCTCAATGAAAACACCTATCATAATCCCTAGGACACAGTAGCTGTCTCCTAAATGTTCTTTCTTTCCTTTCACTTAAGATTCTCTGTGATACATCTATTTTAAGCTGAGGTTCAAAAGTGGTATTTGAGAAAGACTCTTCTAATCTTTTTCCCATTTCGAACATTACTTTTGTCTCACTGAAATAAAAAGCAACACTCAACCGTCTACCATCTAGAATTTCAGGATTACAGAATCTTGTACTAAAAATATGGAAATAACTCTACCCTACAAAATATACTTCCTGCAACGTCCTTTATGAGTAGACATTCACTCCCACTCCTTAGCATATTCTAAAGACCAGACAGGCATAAAAAAAAAAAAAATGCTATTAGCAAGCTGTGAAGGATACATGCTATTCAAATAACTAGAACAACACAGTCTTGCACATGGAACCCTAAAAAAATGTGTAGGAGGTTGTCAGTTCTTTGATATTAGTGTGTTAATTAGGATTCCCTAGAATAAAATGATATGTCAAGTGAGATATTCATTTTTTTTTCTTTCTTTAAAGAATAGAAACCTACAGATTTTAGAAAGCAGTGTCCAAGAACAAAGTGGTCTTAGAACATGACAGCACGTATGACATACAGATAGCTGAAAATAGTTTTAAAACAGATTAATCTCAGTGGCTTTCTTTCTGCCTTAACTAAGCAAGGGAAGATCTGGCTCTCTGTAATGGAAAGACCTGACATTTTCGTTCTCTTGGCATAAAATTGTCATGTTGCAAAAGGTGAGTGACTTTCAATAGAATGCAATTAGATGAATTCCAAGGGCTGCTACAGAGTTAGACATATAATTGGTTAGCTAAATGGCTTCTTCCACGTACAAAATAGAAGTTTAATAATTTCTTTAGCTATATAAAAATCTCTCATTTTTATCTAAATGGTTAGGGAATGAATTCTTCAGGTTATGAATGTTTGCAACAACTGGCGTTTTTTTGTTCTATACACGAATTGCCAATTTTCTAAGATTTAGAAATCAATAAAATGCTACAACTATTCCAGATAGATTTTAACTTTGGTTGATTCAGAAGGGACACGGTGAATCTTTTAGTGCCTTAAGGTCATTTTGATCATCATTATTACAGAACTAGGATTCTCATCTAACCTAACCCTTCCAGCAAGGCTGACTGCAGATTCTAATTTGTTCCTTCCTACCCTCAACCCTATTACCAACTCTCCCCTTGCCCACCCACCACTACCCCCCCTCCCTGCCAAAAGGCTTATGAATCCTTCAGAACTTTTTGTTGTTAAAAAAAAAAAAATTAACTTGGGTAGAAAGCAGACAAAGCAAGTTTTGATCTCCTTTGCTGAGTAAGAATAGTTCATACATAATGAGTGATCATATCATATAGGACACTCATGGACAAGCCTGGGCACTATTAGTCGGGAATGAAAGATATCCAGGCAGCTGGGCTGTGCCATGTCACCAGGAAGTCTTCTATGATGATGATATCATTACCCTCTGATGATGCTGACAATGACCATGGCAATGATTTTGATAGGAATATCACACCATCATCATCTATTTTAGCAAGTGGTGCCTACATTAGGGGAGGCACTATTCCAAGAACTTTGCAAAAACTAACAATCAGCTGAAAGAGACACTTCAGGGTCCCTAATATTCAGTCACAGAGGTTCAATAACTTGTCCAAAGTTATAAAACTAGAATGAGACAGTGCTGGGATTTCAACTTAGGCAGTCAGGTTCCCTCTGGCCTCAACCACTACAACATGCTGCCTCCATCATACATCTTAGCACCTGTCCCCTGAATCTGGAGTCTTTCGCCTTTGAACTACTCTACTCTTTAAAACATAACTGTATTTGGGGCACCTGGGTGTCTCAGTCACTTGAGCGTCATGATCTCTCAGTTCATGAGTTCAAGCCCCACCTTGGGCTCACTGCTGTCAGCGCAGAGCCCGCTTCAGATCCTCTGTCCCCTCTCTCTGCTCCTCCCCCGCTTGCACCCTTCCAAAAATAAATATTAAAAAAAAACAACAACTGTCCTGTGTCTGTAGCACATAGTACCTAGCACACAACGCTAACAGAAATGAACGATTTATGAGACACACAAAATTGGGATTATGAAATCTTTCTCACATGTAGGCTCTTTGCCTTTATTCTCCTCAAAGTGTGCTTCAGAAGACATGAATTCCTGTTTTGATTTTCTCTCTGCCTAGAGTGTTCTATCCTCAAAGATTTTTGCAAGTCTTATTCAGCTGCATGATTCCAGTTATCATGCAGACTCCAGCTCAAGGATCACTTTTTTTTTTTTTAAACATTTATTTATTTTTGAGAGACAGAGAGAGACAGAGCACAAGCAGGGGAGGAGCAGAGAGAGAGGGAGACACAGAAGCCAAAGCAGGCTCCAGGCTCTGAGCTGCCAGCACAGAGCCTGACGCGGGGCTCGACCTCATGGACCGTGAGATCAGGACCTGAGCGGAAGCCGGCCACTCAACCAACTGAGCCACCCAGGTGCCCCACAAGTATCACCTTTAAGAGGCCTTTGCTGAACATCGCTCAAAGACGGTTCTCACCTCCGGAATATCCGGGGGGCTCGGCCAGTTAAGTGTCCCACTCTTGATATTGACTCAGGTGATGATCTTGTGGTTTAGGAGACGGAGCACCAAGCGCAGAGCCTGCTTGGGATTCTCTCTCTTCCTTTCTCTCTACCCCTTCCCTGCTTGCACTCTGTCTCTCAAAATAAATAAACATTAAAAAAAAAAAAATGGTTCTCACCTCTCACCCACAGCACTCACACTGCTTTAAGATGTCCAAAGTAGTCATCGTTATCTGAAATCATCATTTCAATCTTTTACTGGTCTCTCTCCACCTCCCCCAGCCCTCTCTGGGGCAGCCTATGACGGTGTCTGCAACACACGCACGGCAAGTTCTCAAACAATATTTATTAAAATAATGGGATTAAAGTTAAATCAATGTCTTTAAGACTTTTCAGACTTGTTAATTTAAAAGGGATGGGGAGGCGTGCCTGGGTGGCTCAGACGGTCAAGTGCCTGACTTCGGGTCAGATCATGATCTCAAGGTATGTGAGTTCAAGCCCCGCATCAGGCTCTCTGTTGTCAGCACAGAGCCCGCTTCAGATCCTCTGTCTCCCTCTCTCTGTCCCTCCCCCGCTTTTCCTTGCTCTCCCAAAAATAAACATTTGGGGCGCCTGGGTGACTCAGTCGGTTAAGCATCCGACTTCAGCTCAGGTCATGATCTTATGGTTTGTGGGTTCATCGAATTCTATGCTGACAGCTCAGAGCCTGGAGCCTGCTGCAGATTCTTTGCTCTCGCTCTGCCCCTCCCCTGCTCATGCTCTCTCTCTCTCTCTCAAAAATAAATAAACATAAAAAATAAATAGTCATAAATAAATAAAAGCGATGGGGGTATAGTAAACAGTTTTTGCCCAACTTATCTGGCCCTAGCAATATTTTGTATTGTTAATGGAGCCCCTCACAGGAGGGCACGCTGGGAAGTACCACAGAGATATATCTACTCTATGAGAGACTCTGGACACTGCTTAAAGAGTGGCTTTTTCCTCAAGCCTTTTTTCACTAAAGGAACAGGTTAAGTAAGATCACTGAAGTAAGTTAGCAGTAGTCTAAGGAAGAGAATTTGGGGGTCACAAAGCTGAATAGTCAGTTAACTTATTCATATATCTCCCACTTGATAAACTTCCTTATCTAACCTTGATATACTTCCCTTTTCTCACATTTTTATTACTCCGAAAACTCAAAACCAACCAAAGAAAGGAGGGCTTTTCCTTTAGATATTTTTCTCAAGGCGGGGAGAACAGCCAAATAATAGCTGGCTAATAATAGCTAAATGCAAGAAAGACTATTTTCCTCTCAACTGGAAGTATTGACTCGTAGATGCCACTTCTTTGTGTTATTTTCCACAGTTGGGAAGTTATGAAAAGTAGGGTTAAGCTAGGGTTTATATTCCTGCCGACCACTTCTCACTTTCTCCCTTTCCTTCTTCGCACACACACAGAGCCCTGGGCTTCTGCTACACCCAGTTACACCTGCTTCCTGCTTCCCCTAACCACTTCCCAGAATGCAATAGGGGTAAGGGAGGCCAGGAACCTTAACCTGGAAACATGCATCAAGCAATGTTTAATCCTCCTGGCAGCAATATGAGGTGGTACAATCTCCATTTTACAGATCATGAGGGTAAGACTCAAAGATTAAGTAAGATCTCCCATTACACCTAGGAACTAAGGCTGGACCAGGGCTCATAATCAGAATTTTCTGGCTCGAAAGCCCATCCACCTCCCACTATTGCACATTCCACCTCTTCATCTCCCAGCTTCTCTCCAACCAGAGCCTGGACACCCCTGGGTCTGGGATTTGGGAGAACCCGAGTGAAGCTGGCTAGCCATGAAGCAGCAGAAAGAGGATCACGTCTCCCCCTTGTGCTTATGCTGCTGCGTGTAAGAGTCCCAGACAAGAATAAACTGTGTCCAGAGTTTAATATTTGACAACATTAGGTACTATGGAATCTAAGCTCATAAAAAAAAAAAAAAAAAAAAAAAAGGAACACCTCTGATGACAACAGACATTTTTCATCCTTTTACAGGACAAGATTTGAGAAAGAAGAGAAAGGTCTTTTCCACATTTCTGAATTAAGTTAATTAGGAAATGAATTACTTTTATCATAAAAGTCTGGTCCAGGATTTATCAAAGCTATCCCTATTTTTTCTTTCCCCCCATATACATGAAATTTCTTTACTGTTCTCAGAGAACATGTTAGTAGGGTACCTGAGTGGCTCAGTCAGTTGAGCATCTGACTGTTGATTTCAGTTCAGGTCATGATCCCAGGGTCATGGGATACAGTGCAGATCTCAACAGGGGGCTGAGCGTGGAGCCTGCTTAACTTTCTTTCTTTCTCTTCCTCTCCCTCCCTCTGTCCCTTTCCCTCTGCTTGCACCGTAAAGTTAAAAAAAAATGTTTTTCTAAAAAAGAGAACATGTTATAATAGGCTTCAGATGCCATATAAATTTATAAAAGCTTAGATTACAGAAATCCTGCATGGCAGTATTATTTGGTTTAAGAGGAATATAATTTCAGTGATAAGTCTGAAACTCTCGGGTTACTTTCCAGAGTTTGCAAAAAGAAAGCATTCATGGAATTAGATCCTGACTATCCATATCTTGACAATCCCAAACAATATAGTTCCTTCTGTTTCCCTTCTAAAAAACAAGGAGGAGGAGGAGGAGGAGGAGGAGGAGGAGGATGACGATGACGAGGAGCAGGAGGAAAATTTTAAAAATTTCACCTTCTTTGAAACACATATGCCTCTCAAATGTACCTCTGGCTGTCTGGGCAAAGAACCCAACTTTGATATACCTCAATCTGATATTTAAACAACAGGAATAAATGATGATAATATTCAGGAAGTAAAGCAAATTACAAACATGGAAACACGCATGGAAAGTGCTCTGAGATTAGGCCATTATTACACTACGGCACCATAATCACCAAACTAATTTGTTTTCATGACAACCAAACAACAATCTTCATATTACCAACTAGTAGGACCTATCGCTGCTCCAAATTCCAAGTTCTTTTTAGGAGGTGTTACGCAACACATAAAAAGTTTTCATTTTAAACAACTTGGACACATTCCCACTTAATGTCTCCATCATTACAACGTGAACTAGGAAACTATAAGGCAGTTATATGCAATATAATATAATGCACTGTCCAAGAGTTCATTTTTCCTATTAATTAGTAAATTATCAAAACTAAGTATCTCGTTCACACGGGAAAGCAAGTAGAGTAAGCAGTTTGCAGTTATTAGCAATTTCCATTATCAATGGGAAGACAGTTACTCTTTGTATAATGTCAATAAGATGCACATTTTAGTTTTAGGGTTTACATTAAAATGTCAACAGAAGGCACATGGTGAGGTGTATTCTTTTTCCTCATTATTAAACCCCATGTGACATTTTTGAAAGCTTCTTCGGATTCCATGTCAGATCTAGCGTCTGTCTACTGTCTAAGAGACTGCACATCTGAGGAAACCAAATATAAATTCCTTTACCTATCTCATCCACGTCATCAGTTTAAATAGCTGTTTAAGAGGAACAACATTCATAGTATGCATGAAACAATTTTTTTTAATTTTATTTTTTTGAATTTACATCCAAATTAGCATATAGTGCAACAATGATTTCAGGAGTAGATTCCTTAATGCCCCTTACCCATTTAGCCCATCCCCCCTCCCACAACCCCTCTACTAACCCTCTGTTTGTTCTCCATATTTAAGAGTCTCTTGTGTTTTGTCCCCCTCCCTGTTTTTATGTTATTTTTGTTTCCCTTCCCTTATGTTCATCTGTTTTGTCTCTTTAAAGTCTTCATATGAATGAAGTCATATATTTGTCTTTCTCTAATTTTGTTTAGCATAATATCCTCCAGTTCCATCCACGTAGTTGTAAATGGCAAGATTTCATTCTTTTTGATTGCTGAGTAATACTCCACTGCATATATATATACCACATCTTCTTTATCCATTCATCCATCGATGGATATCTGGCTTCTTTCCATACTTTGGCTATTGTTGATAGTGCTGCTATAAACATGGCAGTGCATATGTCCCTTCAAAACAGCACACCTATATCCCTTGGATAAATAACTAGTAGTGCAATTGCTGGGTTGTAGGGTAGTTCTATTTTTAATTTTTCGAGGAACCTCCATACTGTTTTCCAGAGTGGCTGCACTAGCTTGCATTCCCACCAGCAGTGCAAAAGAGATCCTTTCTCCACATCCTCGCCAACATCTGTTGTTGCCTGTTAGTGTTAGCAATTCTGACAGGTGTGAGGTGGTATCTCATTGTGGTTTTGATTTGTATTTCCCTGATGAGTGATGTTGAGCATTTTTTCCATGTGTCGGTTGGCCATCTGGATGTCTTCTTTGGAAAATTGTCTATTCATGTCTTTTGCCCATTTCTTCACTGGATGATTTGTTTTTTGGGTGTTGAGTTTGATGAGTTCTTTAAAGGGTTGGTATCCAAAATCTGTATCTGATATGTTGCTTGCAAATATCTTCTCCCATTCTGTTGGCTGCCTTTTAGTTTTGCTGATGGTTTCCTTCACTGTGCAGAAGCTTTTTATTCTGATGAGGTCCCAGTAGTTCATTTTTGCTTTTGTTTCCCTTGCTGCTGGAAATGTGTTCAGTAAGAAGTTGCTGCGGCCAAGGTCAAAGAGGTTTTTGCCCGCTTTCTCCTTGAGGATTTTGATGGCTTCCTGTCTTACATTTAGGTCTTTCATCCACTTTGAGTTTATTTTTGTGTATGGTATAAGAAAGTGGTCCAGGTTCATTCTTCTGCATGTCGCTGTCCAGTTTTCCCAGCACCACTTGCTGAAGAGACTGTCTTTATTCCATTGGCAATTCTTTCCTGCTTTGTCATAGATTAGTTGGCCATACATTTGTGAAGCTCTGTGAAGAATGCTGGTGTTGATAGGGATTGCATTGAATATGCAGATTGTTTTGGATAGCATCGACATTTTAACAATATTTGTTCTTCCTATCCAGGAGAATGGAATATTTTTCCATTTTGTTGTGTATTCTTCAGTTTCTTTCATAAGATTTCTACAGTTTTCAGTGTATAGATTTTTCCACCTCTTTGGTTAGATCTATTCCTAGATATTTTATGGTTTTTGGTGCAATTGTAAATGGGATCGATACCTTGATTTCTCTTTCTGTTGCTTCCTTGTTGGTATGTAGGAATGCAACCGATTTCTATGCATTGATTTTATATCTTGCCACGTTGCTGAATTCATGGATCAGTTCTAGCAGATTTTTTGGGGAAGCTTTTGAGTTTTCCATATAGAGTATCATGTCATCTGCAAAGAGTGCAAGTTTGACCTCCTCCTGGACGATTTGGATGCCTTTTATTTCTTTGTGTTTGTTGCCTGATGACTGAGGCTAAGACTTCCAATACTATGTTGAATAACGGTGGCAAGAGTGGACATCCCTGTCTTGTTCCTGACCTTAGAGCGAAAGCTCTCAGTTTTTCCCCATTGAGGATGATATTCGTGTTTAGTCTTTCATATGTGGCTTTTATGATCTCGAGGTATGATCCTTCTATTCCTACTTTCTTTAAAAAAACCCTTATCAAGAAAAGACGCTGTATTTTGCCAAATGCTTTCTCTGCATCTATTGAGAGTATCATGTGGTTCTTGTCCTTTCTTTTATTGTTGTGATGTATCACATTTATTGTTTTGCGGATATTGAACCAGTCCTGCATCTCAGGTATAAATCCCACGTGATTGTGGTGAGTAATTTTTTTAACGTATTGCTGGATCCGGTTGGCTAATATCTTGTTGAGGATTTTTCCATCCATGTTCATCAGGGAAATTGGTCGATAGTTCTCCTTTTTAGTGGGGTCTCTGTTTGGTTTTGAAATCAAGGTAATACTGGCCTCATAGAAAGAGTTTGGAAGTTTTCCTTCCATTTCTATTTTTTGGAACAGCTTCAAGAGAATAGGTGTTAACTCTTTCTTAAATGTTTGGTAGAATTCCCCTGGAAAGCCATCTGGCCCTGGACTCTTGTTTTTTGGTAGACTTTTGATTACTAATTTGATTTCTTTACTGGTTATGGGCCTGTTCAAATTTTCTATTTCTTCCTGTTCAGTTTTGGTAGTGTATATGTTTCTAGGAATTTGTCCATTTCTTCCAGATTGCGCATTTTATTGGCATATAATTGCTCATAATATTCTCTTATTGTTTTTATTTCTGCTGTGTTGGTTGTGATCTCTCCTCTTTCATTCTTGATTTTATTTATTTGGGCCCTTTCCTTCTTCTTTTTGATCAAACTGGCTAGTGGTTTATCAATTTTGTTAATTCTTTCAAAGAACCAGCTTCTGGTTTCATTGATCTGTTGGGGTTTTTTTTGTTGTTGTTGTTGTTGGTTTTTTTTGGTTTTGATAGCATTAATTTCTGCTCTAATCTTTATTATTTCCTGTCTTTTTCTGGTTTGGAGTTTTATTTGCTGTTCTTTTTCCAGCTCTTTAAGGCGTAAGGTTAGGTTGTGTATCTGAAATCTTTCTTTCTTCTTTAGGAAGGCCTGGATTGCTATACATTTCCCTCTTATGACTGCCTTTGCTGCATCCCAGAAGTGGCATGAAACAAATTCTTAATGGTAATTACAGATTGTTCAAAGAGATTCATCAGGGTAAGAACAACTCTGTTTCTACACTGAGAAATTATCTTCAGGACCCAATGTTCCTAGAGAAGAAAATGTTTCTGGACTATATTCAGATATTGAAGTCATTGGGAAGGGGTTGTTTTTATTCCTTTGCAGAATGATCCTATGATCCTGGAAGAGTGATCAAAGAGAACCAACTCAAGCATTTACAGGTCTTCTGCAATGAAAGGCACTAGGTTCAGACAACTGTTCCAAATATACAACTCCCTTCAAAGTAAGCCTAGAACTAGACCCACTCACTCAGATCCCTTTCCATTTTTGGAAGATTGTTGCCTATCCATGTTATCGATCATTTTAGTATGCTTCAAGAAAGAACTAAATTTAGTTATAAATACTCAGAGATGAGGACATACAAGTAAAAATAAAGTATGACAAACTTGTTGAAGGATACTTCATCAAGCCCAACAGTCAATTCCAAATCCCAAAGGCACTTTGTATTTTGGTCTTGAAATTGAAGGAACCAAATGGTTTTGGGGCACCTGAGTGACTCAGGCAGTTGAGCGTCCAACTCTTGATTTCAGCTCAGGTCATGATTACAGGGTTGTGGGATCAAGCCCTGCACCAGATTCTGTGCTGAGCATGGAGTTGCTTAAGATATTCTCCCTCTCAGGTCGCCTGGGTGGCTCAGTCGGTTAAGCGTCCAACTTCAGCTCAGGTCATGATCTCACGGTTCATGGGTTTGAGCCCTGTGTTGGGTTCTGTGCTGACAGCTCAGAGCCTGGAGCCTGCTTCAGATTCTGTGGCTCCTTCTCCCCCCCCACCCCCACCCCCAGCTCATGTTCTGTCTCTCTCTCTCTCTCTCTCTCTCTCTCTCAGAAATAAAAATAAACATAAAAAAAAAATTTTAAAAAGATACTCTGTCACCCTCTGCCCCACTTGCACACACTCTCTCTCAAACAAAAAAGGAAATAAATGGTTTTATAGATACTTTTAGTGTGTGTGAAAACAAATTTTATAAACAAGTGCATTACTAAACCAGCACTGAAAATTAACATATGCTATTTAACCACTGATTCTAGGTTGAAATTTAGTGAAGGAGATCTGAGCCAGAAGTTTTCAGGTTTACAAAACCTTCCATTGATCTCTTAATAGCAACAAAAGACGGAAAGGATGTTTTCAGGATTCAGATTGGATGCTCCTATGGCTAAAAGCCAGACTGCATTTACCTCCTATAAGATAAAATCTTAATCAAAGACTCACATGAAACCACCTCCCCAAAAGTAATTTGATTCAAAACCTGATATTAATTTCATTTTATTATCGGCAACATCATCTCTCCCTTGTTTCTGAAGATAATGAATTCTTAAATTTACACGCAAAGCCATGGAATATGACTGATTGTAAAAAGTATTGGCAAACAAAATTTCCCAACAGTTTTCCAGTTTTTAAAGAGCTGCACTGTGCTGTATACTAACCCTCAGGCAGTTAGACAAGCTTTCCATGTTGATAAGTAAATTGCCTACTTTAAATGCCACTTAAAACAACCCAAGACATGTACAAAACAGGCCTCTATAAATACTGTTTATTAACATATTACATTAAATCTGACAATAAGAACTCCAATTAGTTTATATCATAAGTCTCCTTAACATTCCATTACCTCTTAATGCTTTTAACATTCTGCAAAATGAACACAGTAAAATAAGTAATAAAGTCATGAAACAATTAGTCGAACTATTAAAGAAATATTTAATTGGTTCCTAGACAATCAAAAAAAGAACTTAAACCCATTTACAAATAGGAAAATTGAAAACTAAGTCTAATTGCTTTCACAGTACAATTCTAGAACTACATAGCATATGAACAAAATTTATATTAGCCCAAACTCGGAGTAAATACAGCAATAAAGTATTATTATTGTTAACAACTGAATATATTTAGTCTTTTTAAAAACTTACGAGTCTACAGTTTTTGGTACAATCATCTATCTTATAAGCCACTCAGATACCTCCCTAGTAAATGACAGATTTCTTTCAAAGAAACTGATACTTTTCCTCAGCCAGAAAAAAAACAAATAAGTAAAGTTTTGGGATTTTGATTAAAGCAAGTACGCTACTCATCAGCAATAAACTAAATGTCAATAATTTGGGAGGTTATGAATTCTTTTTTTCTACTTTGTTGTCTTCTGGGTTATCATTCACTTACACAAAAATTTCTCCAAATTTCCTATGATATACACTTATAGAGTCATACTGTATACCATAGTTAATGACTGTATTGTCAAAAAAGATAAACAAAAAGCCATACATCCTAAATTATAGAAAAACAAGTTTTACTCTTGTACAAAAACATGCTTCATCTTCCTTGATCATACCTCAAAAACAAATTTGAGACAAGACAGAGATAGCAATAGATATAAGGCACGGGCAAAACAACTTTCTGTATGTGACTTAAGAGCCTTACTCAAAATCTTCCTCTCTGGCTTATAGATGAAATTTCTATGATGGTACCCATTTGTTATAGAAGATACAGAAACTCATTTAAGTAAAAGGGGACTACTAAGGACTCAGGCAAATGTCACAGAACTTAATCTGTAGTTAGAACAGGTAGGTCTCATGGAAATTGGAGGATCTTAAGGCAGAAATAGCAGAAATAGAGTATTTTTGTCTGTCCCTCTCCATAACATCTTTCTTCTCTGTCCCTCTCCATAACATCTTTCTTCTCTGCTTCTAGAAATAAAGTTTACTTCGTTCCTTTCTCTGGTGATCGGTTTCCTCAGTCACATACAAATGTGACTTCAATGCCTGAGGAGCTGACCATGGTGCTGTGTCTTACAGACCAACTCTGCATCATCTCTTAGGAGACAACACCACATGACTCAAAAATCCTAGCACAAAGAATATAACTGGTTTAGCTTAGATACCCCTGTTCGATTACCTGTGTCTATGGGACAGACCTGTCCCTTCCGTGCCATGGATAGGGACAGAGAACTGAGACCGGGATGTGGCTTAAGATGGTATAAGATCTCCTTAATTGTAATGTTATACAGAGGATAGAGAATATTAACCACTGGCACAAACAGGAATAGTGAGGGAGAAAGGCTCAGGTAGGTGAATTTTTATTCTTTCGCTACAATTTAATTCTGCTCCCTTTCAAGACAATGATGACCACTCGAGAACTGTACATATAAAAGTGACCTGCCTCTTCTAGTGACATGGCAGCAGCCAGGGCCAATATTTCACTGGTTAGAGATTCTGATACTCAAGATAACCTTTTATATAGAGGGAGGCTCCACATATAGATGGTCAAAACCACTTTGTGAGGGACAAGTAATATACAAACAGATGAGCCAGCTTCAATTTGAAAGTAAAGTAAGATAAGAATTCTTTGCTTATAAAAGGGGCTTATCTCAGCAAGAATATGGCTGAAGCGCAGAAAATTGTAATAGATGGGGGCAGGAGGGTGGATGCCTAGAAAATTCAAAATTCTGACACAAGGAGAATCCCTCGAAGACAAAACAAGGACATTTTTAGAGCAAGTGAATAATGTTACTTCGTACAGAAACTGGTAAATATATGGCAAATGCCACTGTAATAATTATTTCCTTCTTTCCCCTCAAATTCATAGCTTCTGCTTGCTGCCCTCCCCCACAAGACACGCCAACCTATACACGCTCCTCCCAGAGCCTGCCAAAGCCCTACTTTTGAACAGGAGCTCAAAAGCTAATTCTCCTCCCCAGGCCTGTTCTTTTCCACTTTCCAGGTACAATTCATTCTATTTTAATATTTAACATGTAATATTACTATCTTCCCAAGTGCCTTGTACCACAAACTAGGTTGTTACTTCCCCCGAGGACACAGACTGTATCTTAGTCATCTCTGTATCCTCAAGGCCCAACACAACGCAAGACACCTAAAAAGTCTAGTTTTTTAATGAGTCACAGATACTAGAAATAAACTCAAGAAAGCCTCAAGGAAATTTATAACAGTTTCATAACGGGTTTCAAAAGGAAAGAAAAGAAAACCTAAGCTGCGTCCTTAACCCAGGAGAATAAAAGGATGGGAGCCACGCTCTCGTGCATAAAAATAGCTCTGGTGTGGCTGTGAGACAGAGTTTCAGACTGGGCAGACCACCGTTCTCCTTAGGGTGCAAATAAGCAGCACTTGGCAAAGAAAGTTTATTCTTGTCTATATGAAGAAGTCAGATCCATATCACGTCCAGTCCAGATCTACCTAATTTCTCTCACAGTACTATTTGGCCCCAAACCTTCCAGCATGAAGTTTCCAAAGGAAGACTCTATATCCAGTACGTTAGCTCTATATCCAATAGCGTTTAACTATTAAACTATTGTCTCTCAGCTCCAAACCCACTATATTTATATACACATATATCCACATATTTATGTACATATGACATATGTAGTTCTATATTCTTCTTTGTGGTTTGGAACTCTGCAAACATTTCTCCTTTACCAACTGCCACCCTGTTAGGCTTCGCCAACAGGGGTCATGAGAGGGAGACAGCAGATTCCTCCTTTGCTTGCTTGCTGTCCAAGTCCAGGCATTTTGCCAGGGCAGCTGAAATGGTTCTGGTCTCCAGCATTTATCCAACCCGGCTCCATTACGGATTTCTCCCAAACAGCCTCATTACATTCTAGAGTTACAACAGGTAGCTAGCCAGGGTCCCACCATGCCACCCCCAGAGATCCAATCTGCTGGGCCTTCCTGCAAGCTTCTGAATTCTGACCATCCCAACCTCTTCCTTCCCCCACTGACCTGCCCTGCCTTCCCCCACTGACCTGCCCTGCAGATGGTAGCTCTTTTAATCACTATCCCTGTGTTTCCTCTATATCCCAATTTTGCTTTTTCAATTCTCCACTACATCTTGACCACCCTGAGCCCTACCTCTTAATGTTACTATGGGAAATTATAGACTTCCGCTAACTCCTCCAATGATCCATACTCCTTCCCTGGTCCCCTGTCAACAGCAAAGGGGCCCAAAAGTGACTTTTTAGCAACACATCACCAACCCTGACAATTCCATGCCTCTTCTAGATTTTTGACAGTGGATAGAGAGTTCTGATGCAAAGAGTAGGGACTGTTCCCATTGTTGGGGGGGGGGGGCGGGGGGAGAGGCAAGAAACCATTGAATCTATTATCAAATAAGAGAAGAGGCAAAATTTTAATAATCCATGATTCAACGTGATATAAAATTACTGACCATCCATAAACATTGTTTGGTGATAATGGGTGTGCAAGAGAAACTTAAAATCTGGTCCTGTTGATAGGAGTTTAGCAGACAAGTCTGAAAAGAGTCTTGGATCAACAGTTAATGAAGTAATGCAAAAATACATTTTACGTTTGGGTGAGAAAACCAAACTTACACCAGATACCAAGATAATTCTGATCTTTCTAGGGAAGAAGCTGAGTAGAACTAAAAGTTGAGCTACCAAGGGACTTTTGATGTTTGCTCTTATAACTTTATAATTAAAAAACTTACATGCTATTTTGTGGGAAAGGCTCCTATACCTCCCAACATTCTTCCTCTCCTATTTACCACCTCCCTAACTTCTGATTTTTAGCTATGCAGATGGCCACCCAGAATATACATTTCTAACTTCCCTCAAAGTGACTACCTATTGGCCAATGGAATGTGGCTGAACGTGCTATATACAGGTGGAAAGATGGAAGGAAACTCCCCTTTCAGTTTCTTTCCTTCCTACTACTGGAATGTGGGCAAGGTGGTGAAATCTCAGACCACGTAGAGGATAGCAACTCTCTAGGAATGACAGAATAACAAGGGAGAAGGGGCATGGATCCCTGATGACATCACATAGGTCTCTGAAGAGTTGCCAGATCAGTTTGGCTATTTACATAAGAGGGGAAAAAAATCCAGCTTTCTGGATTTCTCTGAAAGTCAAATCTGTATTTTAATTGATATAAACACCAAACATCTAGTTACCATCCCTTGAAATTCACAGAGAGCCAACAAAACCAACTGGTAACTGGACTTTTGGTTTGCCCTTCCCATATTTCCCCAGGGAAGGTTGGGGTGGTGGTAGAAATCACTGTTTCCCAGCAGGTACCACTCAAAGACCTCCGGAGGCATTTGTGCACACCAAATAGAGAGTGAAAACAGTCAAGACAGATGATGTTAATTTTGTACACAAAAGTTGCTTGGAATAAAGGAAGAATATCCTTAATTACTACAGGGAGTTTCTGGAAGAAAAGGTAGTGCTTTCAGTGTAAACTTTATTAGACTCATATTTTAAGAAGCCTCCCTCAATCTTGCCTATGCAGAAAAATTTATCCACATAACATACTCAATATGACTTGGGTTTTATGTGCCTGAAAAATATTTACAAAAGCATTTAACTGGTTTGGGGGAAACTGTTTTTGATATTTTCATGATACGAAATGAGTTTCCAGTAACTGAAACACAATTTATGCACTGGACATTTCCATACGAATGGTGATGATCAGTAGGATTTTTCTACAATTATAAAATACTTACTGTGCCTGAGAATTTGCAACAGAACTAAAATCATTTTTGATGAATAGAGCAAGATCATGGAGTTGTGTCCCACTGGAAAGCAACACAGGGAGCAGGCCCACCAACGCCAGTGTGGGAGGATTCCATGAGTTCAAGTCTGAGGATTAAGAATGAATGCAGGTCTCACTGGGAGGTCACTACCAGGGGACAATGAGGATTTGCCAACTGAACAAAAGCCACTAGAACAACTTGGATCTCTCTTTTCTAGGACAGTAGGACCAGAGGCTAATTGGCAGAAAACCAAGAGAGCACTGTAAAACAGGGCCTTCCCTCAAGGAGCTTACGACCAACTGGGGAAACAGCTATGTGCTAACCAGTATTATAGTTATTTATAATCATGTTCCACAATGAGGAACCTTTCTGATATTAGAGATATCCGAGCAGACTGAAGTAATTAAAGAAAGCTTTAGAGGGGCACCTAGATGGCTCAGCCGGTTGGGCGTCCGACTTAGGCTCAGGTCATGATCTCACCATCCGTGAGTTCGAGCCCCACTTTGGGCTCTGTGCCAACAGCTCAGAGCCTGGAGGCTGCTTCGGATTCTGTGTCTCCCTCTCTCTGCCCCTCCCCATGCTAATGCTCTCTCTCAGAAATGAAATAAAAACAAAAAAAATTAAAAAGAAAGAAAGCTTCAGAGAGGTAAAACCTGGATGGATCTTAAAGGATGGTAAAATTCAGACAGTTGGAAAAGGACGTGCCAAATATGAACATGTAAGTAACAGCCTAAAGGCAGAATTCAACCAGTCCAGGCAGCTAGATTCTTCCTCTGGAGACAGGTGTATCTGTCCACACAGCATGTGCCAGTAACATCACCGAAATAACTCCCTGACTTTGATTCGGCTATTAGCAAACTCTTTTCTCAGGACACTAGAGTTCTTTATAGACTGAGTCAGTTACCAGGTCAATTTGTGAAAGATGAGCTAAAAATCTTAAAATTTATTTCCTACAGGACTTTTCAGAGCTTTTAACATCCTGATGTGCCCTGAGAATCTCTGCACGCAACATTTCTCAACCTTATTGACCCAAGAACCCTTTTTAAAGTAACTCCCACTAATGTATCTTGGTTCACAGAACATGGCTCAGGAAATGCTACTTGGTGGTACTGAAGGCAGCCTGAAGGGGTGGACTCTTCTGTCAGACTGGGTTTGAACTCTAGTTCCATTACCTACAAGGCCAGGTGACAGGCAAGGCATTTAATTTCGCTAAGCCACAAATGTCCTCATCTGTAAAATGCCAGAAGGTTAAATTGGGAATGTAAACACACCTGGCAGAAGGCATAGTAAGATCTCAGTAAAAGTTCCTTGTCAGTATTTGATGTTCAATCCATTTTCAGACTAGATTTCCAGCCCCATGGTGAACTGTTACTATATTGTACAAGAATAAACAAACTGTGTGTGTATGTGTGTGTGTCCTTAAAACAAGTTTCAAGGAAAAGAAAGAGCCTTATCACTGCTCAGTGACATAGGTCCAACTATGCGATGACTAAATGAAAGGGCATAATTTTAACTTTTAAATGTTAATATGGAGAATAATCTCTAAGAAAATCCAGGAGTGGCTGAGTTGAATCAGCTGGGAGAAAAATTACTCTTCACAACAGAGACAATAGGAACAAAGATAATAAAATTAAGAAAACAATGTATTTACTAAGCCTCATAATTAAACCCATGGCAGGGACTTGGATTTCTTAATACTTCTCCACTAAGCAGAAGTTTTAAAGCTTTGGAATGTTCAGCAACCACAGCTCGGAATTAAGTTGTAGACTCTGCTTGGGGGAAGAATAAGGAAGAGACAGTGAAAATAAATAACTTCAGTAGTTGTTCTTCCAGTTTCGTTCTGCCTTAGATCACTTCTTTTGCTCCATTTAATTGGTAGGTTAGCCAGAACCACCTAAAATTACTTAAACAGCAAAACTTGGAATCAACCTGTTTTTTTTCTTTTTGTTTTTAAAGGGGCAGGTGGGAGAACAATTTTGCAAATATAGTGCACACAACCAGGTAGGATCTGTAATTCCCAACTCGGGTCTTTCTTTCTTTTTTTTTTCCCTTTTTCCCTTAATGTCCTCTTCCTTTTGTCCTGTGACAAAAGTCAGTCTAGGAGAGAAGACTCGTCCCTTTTGCACTTATAATTCAAAGTTGTGAATTCATAACAAATTCGTGTAAGTATTTTCCTTCTTTTAAGCACTCTTGATGCTGTGTACAAAGTATTATGCTCATCCAAGAAGACAAAGAAGGGGAAACAACTGTAAAACTGCAATTTAAATGCTCTCCTAGGAGCTCTGGTAACCTTAACCTGATGGAAACACAGGAAGAGTGCTGCGTCCACTTTACAGATGAGGGAAAGGAGCCTTGGAGAAGTCAAGCCACCAGGCCAAGCTCACTGAAGCTATTAACAGTATTTACAGCAGGAATTCAACTCGTATACAAGGAGATCAGCTTTTATTTTAAATCCACTAGCTTGAAGGAACTACATACCACACAGTGATTTTAAATATCAATATAATTTCCCCAAGACATTTAGTATTATGGGGATTAATATTCAGTTAACAACCCAATGTTTTTTTTTTTTTAATATTTTTGAGAGAGAGAGAGAGAGAGAGAGAGAGAGCTCGCGCATGAGCAGAGGAGGGGCAGAGAGAGGGAGACACAGAATCTGAAGCAGGCTCTAGGCTCTGAGCTGTCACCACAGAGCCTGACACGGGGCTTGAACCCACAAACCACAAGATCATGACCTGAGCCGAAATCGACGTTTAACCAACTGAGCCACTCAGGCACCGCTCAACCCGACTGTTAAAAAAAAAAAAAAAAAAAAAAAAGGTATGTGGTTTTAGATCCCCATCTTTCCTAATACACACTCCCAATACAAATGATTGTCCTAAGCCATGTCCTTGTACTATATATATACAAAGCTCATCCTTTTAGATGGCACACCTTCTCTTCTTCCTACACCTTCACGCTCAAATGCTCCGCCCTTCCCTCAAGCTCTGGTAAGGAATACTATAACCAACTTGAATGTGCCTTCCCTACAAATCTTTTATTATTGTTATTAATTATGGACTTACTTAGGTTTTTCAAAATCTCAATGAGACAGTGGCAAGAAAATACCACTAAGATATCAGATTATTCCAAAACCATGAGATTGCTGAATTTCTCAAACCTAAACAGAGTTTAGCTTTCTTACTGGACTCACGTGCCCTAAACATAACAGAAACTGTTACAGTTCACAAAACAGTAAAATCAAAGATGGGCAGGGGCTAAGGCTTACAAACAAGGATATAAAAAATTTCCCCAGCAGCACGGATTTGACCTTCCCTACTTCCTGATAACTAGCCTAGAGTAGGAAATTCTACATTTAGTATTCCTGAGCGGTAGCTTGTGCTAAATAGCCAACACATTTTACTTCACTCCATTGCCTGAGACAGGAAGCAATGTTGTATTATAAAAATCACACAAATGTAGTACCCGTATTCTTAGAAGATCAAGGAATTTTCTCAGTGAAGAAACTGTAGTAATCCAAATCCTAGAGGACATTAGCTTCCCCTCCCCAGAAGGAATTTTTCTATTTTTCTTTTTGAGACCGATTCATCTTCACTCCTAGCAAGAAGTTAGGCATATAACAGACATTGTCCTTTCAAGATTCCAGGTGCCATTAAGCGCACCATTCACTCTTTAAACCTATTTAATGAAGTCATGCACACTGCTACATGCTTTCACAGAACAGTCAAGAGAATTCAACCAACCTAAGTCTTCTCTGGGCAAGGCAAAGGTGATTTCCAAGTGATAACTGAGCAGATTGAAACACAGCGAATTTCTCATGCTTTTTACTTTACCACAAACCAGTGAAAGCACGATGGTTTTGGTTTTGGTTGTTGTTTTACTTTTTTTGAGTCATCTAACAAATTAAAGACAAATGTTTTTAAGTGTACACTTGGGATATCCTAAACAAAAACAACTATGAGTATCAGTACTGGCCCATGAATTTAGGAAATAAGTAAATATATATCTAAATGGAAGGCACTAGAAATAAATCAGGAACCTGAGTTAATAACTGAGTTAAATTCACACTGAATTTTCTGATTTTTTTTTTTTTTTACACCACTTGAACTCTGACAAATGGACCACCACTTATAGTCACCTGATGAGAGATGAAAGGAATGGAAAAAAGTAGATTGAAACTTCAACTTTCAAAATATTAACATTTCAAAGTATCAACATCACTATTCTAAGTTTTTTCAGGAAAATGTTCCACCTAGTATTTTAAGTTTGATTTGATTTTCATCACTGCATATACGAGACTTTTTTTTTTTACTCGTTTTTTTGTTTTGTTTTATGTTGTTTTTGAGGGAGGAGGGGGGCAGGGAGGAGGAGGCAGAGAAAAAGGAAGACAGAAAACCCTAAGCAGCCCCATGCTGTCAGCACAGAGCCCAACACAGGGCTGGAACTGGCAATCTGTGAGATCATGACCTGAGGCGAAATCAAGAATCTGATGCTTAACTGACTGAGTCACCCAGGTGCCCCTATAAGGCAATTTTAAATTAAGTCCATGCTGACCAAGTCCATCTGCCATCTTCTGACTGAAAACAATCTCCTGCATGAAAACCAAAACTCTGATTTTTCTTCCATTCCTAGTCAATACTCAAAGAATGCAATAGCTTCTTAGGGCATTTTGTTAAAATGAGACACGTAAGAGAACTGTGGGCAGGGAATATAGGAATTACAGAAATAGCAAAAAGTTGTTTTCTTAAGTTCATTATCTCTATTTGAGAAATGAGATTTTATTTTTTTATGAGTGCTGATTCACCACAAGAGTTACAGGTATGATAAAGGACTGTGAAGGTTTAGTTATCTTTAATTAAAAAAATCTGGGTATATTCAGAAAATGCAACCAGTGTGTTAGAAAACTATGAGTAAGCTGCTGGCTTCATCATTCAGAAGCAGCATGCTGTGTGCCCAAATGGCAGGCGTGGTTTTTCTAGCCACCTCAAGGTCAACAAAATATATGGCTGACCTTTAAAAGCTTGAAGGAATCATACTCATATTAGGCACCCACTGGGACCCAAAGAAATGGACCAATTGCTCAACAAATGCCTCGTAATCAGCAAAAGGAATCATATGTCCCAAGGGAGAAAAAAAATAGATTTCCGTTATTTTCATGAAGAAATGAAAGAAAATACTAGGGGAGTTATTGCAATTCATTAGAAAATACTGACTACAAAGATTGCCTTTATTGTCACCTTAAGTTTCTGATTTTCTAGATTAAAAATCTATTCCTTAATTGCCACTAACAAT
Organism: Panthera leo; assembly: GCF_018350215.1. Lineage (NCBI taxonomy): Eukaryota > Metazoa > Chordata > Mammalia > Carnivora > Felidae > Panthera > Panthera leo. Next base: position 55,283,810 of record NC_056682.1, read on the forward strand.
TTCCTTTGACCTACTCTTTCTTCATTTCACCAGCCCTTCTAAGTCATAAATCATTGCACAAGATATATTTGCTTTTAAACATAAGCACCTGTTATTTGAGCTAAAGAAGTAGACGCAAATGAGTACATGTTTCAAACCACTCACTGTATCTTGAGGAAGTGAATTTTGCCAACACTGAACAAAGATTTTAACATTTACTTTTCTCTTAGTGTTACCAGGTAATTGAGCAGAGGTCAAGGATGACAACTGCCGCTTATGAAACATGATCGTACCACGGTGGAACTATTTATTACACTCTCTGGCTGAGATGGTCTTTGGTTTAGTCACAGGTGTAGGCTGCTCAGGCAAGAGTGGCTGGCACTCTTCCTGGGGTAGTAATTCATGGAGAGTAAAATGAAGCCACGTTCATTAAAACCTTGCTCAGATTTCAAAGAGGACGCTGAAAAAAATAATGAGAAGACCCACGTAGTATAGACGTATTTTGACCCATACTTGCGATGATGCCAGTTTTTAGGAAAGAGCATGATCTGGGAAAAGGTGTGGTATTTTGGGCGCTATTATCTTTGCAGGTTTGATACCACTCTTCAAAACTTGCAGTTAATAACTATGATCACATGTACTCTACATTTATGTATTCATTCATTGTGGAAAAAATGTATTTATCTCACCTTTTGCTGGCCAAGTCAATGGCTTTGGAAATTTGCACAAAGATTCTAAAAACTAGCTTTCAATGCTTGTTTTCCAGGCAAATGAACTTTATTTATCACAAGCCAGAGCTCTGCTCTCAGTTACTGAGAGCTCTGCTCGGCTGGATATCATCTAAGCCCGGAAGATGCTCCCTGCTATCAGTTTGGGGCCCACCGTGGTCAGCTCCAGGCTTCGTCCCCAAACCCTCCAGGCCATGCAGATGTTGTACTCTACATTTATTTTAAAACAGAAGAAACAAGGTTAAAACCATGTGTCATGGTTTGGAATCTAAATGTTAACTATGATAAAAAGAGTAAGAGTTATCCTAATTTCATACAGAAAATGTATTTCTTTAAAATACCAAGGCATTTGGAAATCACGCTATTTTAGCACATTTTTAGAAGACAATTTCAGAAAACTCTTTGTGAGAAGTATTTTTCTCTTTGCCACCCACCAAGGTCTCCCTGAACTGTAAGCAAATTTAATTGACCACCACAATGGCAACACTCTTCCCCAACCTTCTTTTACAAACACTGGACTTCAACTTTCCTCAGACCATCACAGAGAACAACAGTAAACGAAACTGCATGCCTAATTTCCCCATTCCATCAATCCTTTGCTTAAATGTTAAAATATAATTATGTATTTTAAATAATCAAAATTTCCAATTTTGACAGTGATCTTCTAGTTTAAAAAGCTAAACACTCAACAATAGTAAAAAACCCTGCATGTGTAATGTAGTAAGATTTCAGTCATTTCCATTCCATTACTCTAAAAAGCACTTTGTAGTCATTATTCTGTACCATAATTGAGAGCTTATTTGCCAAAAATCTAATGGATTTTTTATTCATTTTAAATCACCCTGGCAAGAGTTAGCACTCTTTTGAACAGGAGGTTTTAAACGCTTTCTTTCAAAAGAAAAGATGTAAAACCCTGCAAACAGACTGTAAAGGTAACAAATACTGACTTACATAGGAGATACCTTACTGTATTAAAGATTAAAAGACTAATCCTGTCGGATTAAATTTTAAGAAGGGTAATGATCAAATTGTCTAATAAGAACTGCATAGCCTGGGTATTGTATGTAAATGATGAATCACTAAATTCTACACCTGAAACCAATTTTACCATATATGTTAACTAGAATTTAAATTAATACTTGAAAAAAAAAAACCAAGAATCGCATAGCAAAATATTCAATTGCCAGAGAGGTTTGGATGGAAGTCCTCCCAAGTAAGCATAATTAAAACCTATACTTAATAAGCCAACTGTTTGAGAAAATGGCTTAAGACCAGTTTTGAAATGGCTAAAGTGAACCTTTGATTGCATAGGTACATGGGCTGTTATCGACAAAAAAAACTCCAGTTGGTATAATATATTGCATGGTAAATTTTTCAAAGCAAACATCTCCCATCACAGATATGTACCATAGCTGCATTTAAAATCAAGCAAATAAAAAATTCCTAACTGAATTAGCCCTTACTAGTTTTTTCCTGAGTCATTTTTGAAATGTTTACACAACTAATAAACTATATGTCTCAAGAGAAATGGAACCCACAGATCATGCTTCTTCCCAGTTTTCTGCATCTGAACATCTTTATCAAGATATCTTTGATATAATCTGGCAAAACGACACTTACATGACTCACTTCAGTATACTGATCATTTTTGGTTTTTGCAAGGGTTTTAAGAGAACCACTTTTCCAATAACAGATGCTAATAAAATGTATATGAAATATTTACTTTAAATTCAACAGAATAAAATTTAAAATGCAGTAGTAAGTGCTGACAAAGAACCCCTAAAGCACTTCAAATATCATGACTTAAGGACTTTTTTTTAGAATATAAATTGGGTATTGTTCTATTTTTTTTTCCTATTTAGCCTTCTAAAAAAATTATCAAAAAGAAATTCTCAGAAGCGTAAAGATATTGTAATGATATTACTTCAACAAGTGTTAATTCTTAAAATTCTATGAAACTGTTCAAAAGTGTCTCTTACACTACATTATGAACCTGGGACTACTGTTTCACTTCAATAGCTAGACTCAATGGGTTAGTTTGATATCAAGGGTTCTAGCTGGAGGAGTTAGGCATTCATACAGTTGTAAAAGCTATTTGTAAACCTTGCTCACATCAAAAAGAGTATCTTATCAACCTTATCAACCAGTGTGTGTGTGTGTGTGTGTGTGTGTGTGTGTGTGTGTGATGTTTCTATTAAAAAGAAAATCAAGTCAAAGGATAATTATAGACAATCTAAAAAATAAAAATCATGGCACACCCACCTTCTCATAAGAGTGATTTAAAAAAAGCTTTGGCAATTTCTCAGTTAATGTCTCCTTAAGGCTTACTCTTTAACATTACCAGTGAACATGTAGTAGTAATTTTTTCTTTTTAATGTTTATTTCTGAGACAGCGAGAGACAGAACAGGAGTAGGGGAGGGGCAGAGAGAGAGGGAGACACAGAATCAGAAGCAGGCTCCAGGCTCTGAGCTGTCAGCACAGAGCCTGACACGGGGCTCGAACTCACAAACTGTGAGATCATGACCTGAGCCAAACTCGGTCGCTCAACCGACTGAGACACCTAGGCGCCCCCATAGCAGTTTTTGAAGTACTTCAATACTGAAGTGCTAATGAATATTGTAAAATATTTTATAAAGGTAAGAACTACAAATGCTAAAATTATGTTTAAGCCAGATAATCATGAAGCATGTAAGTTTACTATTGAAGAAAAGTAGCATACCTCTTGAGGCCCAAATGTATTCTTAAACCCAGGGACTCAATAAAAGATTAAAAAATGATTTGGTCATTTATTTTATTCTCCTACAGAACTGCTCCCAACAGTATGTGATTTAATTTTAATTCGCCCATTTTAAAATATCCTTGGTAATAACAAATTCCAATTGCTTTGCTTGGAAGCCTATTAGCAGACTAGTTGGTATTGATATAATACTGCAGTTAATTGTACCTTCTAGATTTGGGAAACCAGGCTGCTCCGCAGCAATTCTATAAACCTAATTAGATAATGCAAAGTTAATTTTTTTTCCTCAAGTTTCAGCGTACTAGTTCTTATAGACGGTGAACTGAATCAGGTCTCCCTGTTGGCATGTTTAAATGCTTCTCGGGAGTAACGCTTTAAAATGCTACCAAGCCCAGAAGGGAATTTATAATGGAGCAGAAATGAGAACATTTCTCATTTTGAAATATTCAGGATTCTTAGCAAATGAGGCAACTGAAAGCTAGTCCTTCCCTCTCCAGAGCAGCCTTAAGCCCTGGGTAACCGCAGCACACGTTACTGAACTGAAATTGCACTGCTTTCGGGATCACAGGACTGAACCAGAATTAAACAGTAGACCTCACTGTAAAAAACAAATGTTACCTGAAGTGCTGAGCAGGGAATTTGCTATTTGTTTTTTCCCTTTAGTTATACATCAGGCAAATTAACGTATGAACAACTAAAAACCACTTAATATTCCATGGATGAAGTTTCTTTTCCAACTTTAAATATTAAAATGCTGTTCTGGCCACAGCTGTTTAGAAGTTACTGGATTCCAGACCAGAAAGGTGCAAAAAATGCCTACGATGAATTACGATCATTTTAATATCATGTGTACGGAAGTATATATTACCACAACCACATGATTATGGTTTAGCTTAAAATATATATGTACAGATGCGTCTAAGTACACACACAGTGCAGGAGGGGTGTAGAGAGGAACCTAATTAAGGCAGAGCAGATATAATCCAAAATGTCTCAAGTTCCTCTTTGATAGTTAAGGTTCTCAAAAAACCAAAACAAAACAAAAAACAAAAACAAAACCTTTTCCCTTCTTTTTGTGTTTTTCCTCTAGTGAAGGTGATTATTCATGAGACACTCGAACTTGTTTTCCTTCTGAACCAGTTTTCCTGGGTCGTCATATAAGAGGCCACTGCAGCCCCTCCCTAGACCCCAGGACTACGTACAGGTTAGTTTAGCAGGCAGGTAAAGGAGCTTCCACAGCCACTTACGATATCCTCAACTGTGATCAATTCTCGCCCAAATGTTGCGATATTTGAAATTGCCGATGGTCCTGTCCTTAAGTTATCTTTGCCCAATGTTTTCTACAGGGCAATATTCTCTAAATCATTCTAGTTCAGCCTATGCCTCCTTTCATCCCTCCCTCTCCCAGGACCTGAAGGAAGGCATCTTCCAGGTTTCTTTTTTCCTACCCATGTTTTTCTCCTCTAACCGTGCATATGCCCTTCATTTACCAATCCAGTCCTCAGGCTTCAGACATATTCCTACCACTGATCTGCATACTTTGCATCCAGTCCTGATCCTATTCTGAGCTCCATCTACCTGGTAGACACCGCCTACAAAATATGACATGCCCCTCCCCCCTACAAATACTACATGCCCAAACCAAACCAAAGTTTTGTGTTACAGCCTCCAAATCGACACAGCCTCTAGACCAGCACTTCTCAAAATATGATCCCTGGACCAGCAATGGCGGAACTAGATACAAATGCAGATTCTCTGCCCTATCTCAGGCCTACTGATTCTGGGCAGGAGGCAAATACTTTAACACACCCTATAGGTGAGGTGAGGCCTACTGAAATTTGAAAAACCCTGCTTTAGACAGTTCTATTCCTTAAAGGCATCAGCATCCTCCCCTTCTAGGTCCATCCAAAGCTTCCTCCTCCCACCAGCTAAGTCTGCTTTTATAATCTCTCTCCTTATATTCACTGTCTTGTTCCCTCTCCTATCTTAGGCTTCATCATGTCCTATGAAACATTTCTCTCCTCACTGAAATTCAGCCTGTACTGTTTCCAGATTATTCCCCAAAGCCCAGCTCTGGCCATTCACAGTATTTAGTCTTCCAGGGTTCAGATTGTGTTGGTCTTTCTAGGGTTCTCTCTCCCATTCTTCCACACCCGAATCCCATCTTCCAGCCACACACTCCCCAGGATTTGCTTCAATCTTTCATGCCTTTGTACATACCATTCCTCTGGCCTCACACACTTGTCCCTCCAACATGCCCTTTCTAAGGGTCTGACTGCATCCAGTCTTACGGACTAGATGCCGCCTTCTCTGTGATCCCACAGAACCCAGGGGACTTAGCTAACACAGTTCTTGCCTCACCACTGCAACCTGTTGCTCAAAAAGTCATTACTCGTTTTGTTTATCTAGGACCACACAGTGAGTGAGAGGGCCATACAATTTATCACTCAATCCAAGGCCCTGCTTACATCTGCAAGCTTATCAAGTACTGTACTCCCTTTAAACTCACCATGCCAACCTCAGGGGCTTTGCACTTCCTGTTCCGTCTGCCTAGGACATTCTTCCCTCAGAATTACATTAGAGACTTATTCTTTGGGCCTCTGCTCAGCCACTGCCTCCTGACCTTCCCTGCACGATCCCCATGCCCCTTTCTCCTTCATGTTATCCTGTATTGTCTTCAGTGTTTCTATTTGAAATTACCTCCCTACTGTCTCTATGTCCCCTTTTCAATGTAGTACACTTAAGCGAGTCTACTTTGTGAAAATCTGCGGTGTTTGGTCAGAGAGCATCACTCTGAGGTCCAAAAATGGGAGATTGAATCTGGCTCTACCGCTTACTAAGGAAGTGACCTCAGGCAAAGAGCTCACCTCTCTAACTCAGTGGTCTCCTCCATAAAGTGATGATGACATCAGACTTGCATTAGAGGGCTGTTGTTACAATTAAACAACATAATACAGGTAGAATGCTTACCTGGCACAAAGGATTCAAGGTATGTTATCTATTATCACTGCTATTATTACTTGCTGCTCAATGGTAGCTCCAATGCCTCGAGCAATAGATGGTACTTAGTAGACAAGCAATAAATATTTGAAATACTTGAGAGTTGGTAAGTAAATGGATGTCATCACCCCCTCAACTCCAAGCTTTCCAAAAAGCTCCTCTAAGTGCTGAATTAATGACACCCCAACCCTGTTCCTTGGCCTACCTTCAAAATGTGGCCCGAACTTACTTTCCCAATCTTACCTTCCATCGCTTTTCTCCAGTAAAAACCAGACTTTTCTTCTGGTCTCACCATATTCTTTCAGTATACAATGTTCTTCCCTGCGTCTCTCCCCCAAATCCCACCGCCACCCAGGTCTAGCCCAATGCCATGCTCCTGCTTCTTGCCTCTGAACACCCGCCTCCCACAACCGGGCGAGAACTTCCTTTTTATGACTGTTACATATTCACACAGATGATCTCACTTAGGAGAAGAGCTCGGAGTCTGTGTCCTTTTGTCATTTCTCCATCTCCACTGCCCAGCCCAGTGCCTTGTGGAAAGCCCTCAACACAGTATTTTGAGCAAATGGATGGTTGGAAGTTGGGAGCCTCTGTAAAAAGGCTTATAGATTAACCAGCCTTATATATCAAAAGAAAACTGCAATTATTACGAACACACCTACTGTGTGGTTATTAGGTCAAGACCTGAGGAGCGTCTTTATTATGTCAATACATTTTACCCTCTCCACTGTACCGTATAGCATCTCTAATGTCTAGAGCCACGGATGGCATTTAGTAAACAATAAATACATGACATCTCCTAGGGGCGCCTGGGTGGCTCAGTCGGTTAAGTCTCCAACTTCAGCTCAGGTCATGATCTCACAGTTGGTGGGTTCGGGCCCCGCGTCGGGCTCTGTGCTGACAGCTCAGAGCCTGGCACCTACTACAAGTTCTGTGTCTCCCTCTCTGTCCCTCTCCCTCTCATGCTCTCTCAATAAATAAATAAACGCTAAAAAAAAAAAAATATATATATATATATATATATATATATATATATCCTAATTCTTAAAGGATTCTGTCCACATCGTTAATACGTATTTCACCCTCTCGCCCATCCCCCCTCTTCCACCATACAAAATCCAACTATAAAATCATTCCTTCCATAGACTCAAGCTATGTCCTTTTTATCCTAGAAACTCTAAATTCTTAATTTAACCACTTCTCTCCTTCTGCCAGATTGTACATTCATTCTTCAGGGATGAAAAGTCAGAATTCAAAACACGAACAAAGACAATGATCTAAGGTGGAAGTCAAGTAATCACAATCATTTTCCTCCATTCAAGAGCCACTCAAATCTTGCTGTTCTTCTAACTCGAGTTAGAATTTACAAACATTCTGTTTACAAATGGCCCGAGCTCAGAATTCTGATTTTTCACGTTGCATTATTTTCTTTCTCCTTCTGTCTCCAATTTGCGATTGCTGATCTAACACAGCTTATACTAAAACCAAATCATAGCCTACAGCTTATCTCCCATTCCATGCAGCCAGTCTCAGTCACAAAATAGTTATCCAAATTCAACCACTATTTAACAGTTCTCATTCTTCCCTTTCTAATAATTGTGCACTCCCTGGATGACTATTCTCCACCTTCTCCACCTACTGACCTGGCTATTAACAAAACATATTCTGTGACAACCCTCTTAGTGTTTCCTTATATTGCTACTGGATTAAGGAAGAAAGGAAAGAAACCAGGCTCTGAGAGTACTGCACCTTTTTCTTTAACTAGAATGAGATCCCTTTACAGCAGAGACTTTTATTTGAGGTATTCTTGGTATTCTCCAATGGGGTCTTCCTGGAAGGGAGGTGAAGATTGTGGTAGTTAACAGGATTGATGCCTGACCTTTGACCACTGGGTGGGCAACACTTCCACAAAATCCACAGATTTAGAATGCTTAGGAATTTGTGCATTTCTAGGATGTCCAGACCTAAAGGGGGAGACATAAATGAATGCTTCAGCACCTTGGTAGGTTGGTAGGTGGGGGAGATACTCATGGAATGAGCTACCCCAAGAAACATAAATCCTGCCTTCAAGGGACTCGTCAGTGGTTCGCAGGGATATGTGAATGCTTCTGATTCTCCACACAGAAGAAAGCACATGTACATAAAAGTCTGCATGAATTTCAGGAGATCTATAAACCTCAGATTTCTTGGTCTTGGCAATGTGGGAGTTTTCATTGCAGGTGTGGAGGCAGGACAGCAAAACAGAACAAAAACCAATTCTGAGGCATTTCCACTGGGGAAGTGAGACAACAGTGACCACTTAAGACGCTACACTTCTCCTAAGTGATAGCTCCATTCCTAATAACATAAATGGAGCTTTCATTTGGAATAAAATCTTAAGGTCAAGGGCACTCTTTCAGGTTGCAACAAATCACCATGGAGATAAAGGGTCTGGTAAGGTAGAACTTGACTGTGACTGGGTAACGAATTCTGTCACTCCTCCTCATTCAAGCAATACTCCTTTCAAAGGGTCTTAGCTTGCTTATCACCTAAAACCTCTCAGCCCAGAGATGATTCCTGAATTAGCCCCACTATGCAGTACATAGAATCATCAGTACACCTGCAGCTTCTCATCAGCGCCGAATTTGCTATAACCAAACCACTGAAGATCTCTCAATATTTCCATTACAAACCTTTACTGTCAGAGGCTTAGGATTCAACTTGAAACACTCCCGGCTAAAACCTGGGATATGGGGTCTGGAGATACTATAATTTAATTAAAGGAATGCTCTGCACTTTGCAAGTACTAAACAGATGGCCTTAATAAATGCTGACCTGAAACTATCCAGAAGACAAAGCCTAAAAAAAGCAAGCCTTCCCACCGTAAAATATAACAAAAATGTAGGAGTGCTTGTCCTCAGAACTTTCAGTATAGCAACTAATCCATCATCCTAAACCTCCTGACACCTTCTCCTCCCCTCCCACAACCAATCACCTAGTCCTGACACCTTTGCATCTTTAATAGTTCTTGAATCAATTCTCCACTTCCACTGTCACCCAGCCAAGCCAAGCAGTATCATGTCCCACCTGAACTATTATAACTTCGAACAGGGCTCCTACTATCTGCTTTGGCTGTAAATCAATTCCTACTTCCTGCGGGCAGCCAAAATGATCTTTCCAAAACACAAATCTGATCACATCTCCCCTACTTAAAAATCCTGCAATCGCTTCCTGTGGCTCTAAAGGCCTAATCTTTAGCGTGTCTACAAGACCCATACTACCTTTGCATCCTCACTCCACCTCTCCCTCTTACTCTCTGTGTTCTAATGATATTGGTCTTCTTCCAGTCCCTCAGTTCACCATACTTTCTCCTACCTCAGGATCTTTGCACATACTTCTCCCTCTCAGGAATGCCCTCCTCGCACATCAGATCAACAACTATCTGTTCAAATCTTCAGATTTCAACTCAAAAGTCATTTCTTCAGGTAAGACTTTTATGATCAAGTTCCTGTTTTCTTATCCCCTATGGCTTTTCTTCACAGCATGTAGTATTAATTTTTATTTGCAGATTTGTGTAGTCTTATTCATGTGTTTTTTATTTCCCCACAAAGCTGTAAAATCTAGGAGCTTGGGGTAAGGCATATTTCCTCAACAACTAGCATTACTACATAGTAGGCACTCAAAAATGTTAAATAGATCAAGTCAAACACAACAGAGTACAATTTGAACAGTAAGATTACCTTTCACGTCATTCACCTCAGAGAAACGGCAAAAGGCCTAGAGATAGGAAGGAAATAAGAAATGTGTTTCTCCAGGCACATGGGTGGCTCAGTCGGTGGAGAGACTGACGTCAGCTCAGGTCATGATCTCACCGTCCGTGAGTTTGCGCCCTGCGTCGGGCTCTGTGCCGACAGCTCAGAGCCTGGAGCAGAGCCTGGAGCCTGCTTCAGATTCTGTGTCTCCCTCTCTGCACCTCTCGCCCACTCACATTCTCTCAAAAGTAAATAAACAGTAAAACATATATATATTAAAAAAAAAAAAAAAAAAAAAGAAATGGGTCTCTCATCCTGACCGTGGGTAATATGTTTTGCAATAATGACCTCATCCGCTGGACAGATATAAAGAAGTAGTCCAGGTTGAGAAAGAAAAGAAAAAAAAGAAAAAAGACCAGGTTGCTACAGACTTTGTTGCCTAGAACATTGAAAGTACAAGACAAAAAGTGGCACAGGGTGGAGCCATGAGAACAAGCTTGCCAGAGTAGAGGCAGAACCTTTATTTGGTAGATTGCTCTAGCCTATTTCAAGCCATTTACAGGGATTTATAGGGATCCAAAAAGCCCACATGTGGATCAGCATTAAAGGAGAGGCAGGTGTCTCACAGTGGGTGGAGATGTCTGCAATCATAATCAAAGGAAAAGAAACAGAAGGGGGAAGGGAGGGAGTCAAAATCTGAGTACTTGTCAGAATCTTCCCCAAAAGAAACGTTCTTCTAGAGCTAGATCTCAGAAGTTCTTAGGACAGTTCTTAGTAAAAGGAGGCAAAGGTCCCTTGTTTATGCTCTTAATGATTTATAAGCTATGCCTTAAATTGCTTAGTTAACGTTTGTCTGTAAAATTAATAAAATGATTTGGCTTTCCTGATACGTGATCATTCTTTTCCATGTTAATTACATTTAAAAGTCTTAATAAGCTAGCTTCGGTCTTTGGCAAATGATAGAAATTACGATGGACCCAATGACAAACTATCAAGTTGGACCAAAAATCAGGTATCACCACCTGCTACTGAGCAATCAGCATCGTGGCTGGGCACTTATTATATATATATATATATATATATATATATATATATATCCACTATAATAAGGTATTTCAAAAGAGATAGGCTTTGGTACAGATCCTCCACCGCCTCTTTAAAAGACTTGTCATTTGAACTGCAAGACATTCTGAATATGGCAAGTTTTGTCAAACTTTCCTCAGTTTCTCTCCCAGAAAATGGGGCTTTAGCCTTTCCAGCTCTCTGGAAAAAAAGGTCATTTGATGACGTAAATTACTCTCCATTGCAATACTGTTATCTTTTATCAATCATTTTGAAAACAAAATCAAAGAGGTCACCATGGGTCCATGAGATAGGAGAGGCTTGAAACCACAAAGACAATGAAGAGGGAAACTTCGTACTTCGCATTATCATTAACTTAGATGATACAGATAGGAATCCACTCTAGATACCATAAAGAGATTTCAAGGCAGTGAAGTCTAAAAAATACTAAAACTTAAAAGGGTAAATCTAATTTCATCATATAGGGTGAAACTGATACGGAAATCTCTTCCTAGCATTCTTATTCTTGAAAGAGAGCCTTCTCACCCAACTTCCTGATGCTGTTAGTGCTAAGTTAATAAAGGAGATCACACAGACGCAAGTAGGTACTATTTACTACAGAGCACAACTCCTCCCAAGGCCCTTGGGCCGCTTCAGTGGCCCTGAACTCTTCACGCCCTGTCTCACCCCGCCAAGGGCAGCTGGCTCAGGGGGCTCTCCGGGCTCCGGGATGAGGAAGGGGAGGGGTGCGACGGGTTCTCTTCTGGGAGCGGATCAGGCCGGGGGCCGAGGCCGGTACGCAGCCAACCAGCTGGGTCGGCGAAGCCGCAGTCGCCGCGGCCCCTTCCCGGCGCGGCTCGCGGTAACTAACGTTCCGAGGCGCCTGACTAAACCCTCAAAAGCAAGGGAGTGTCAAAGCTAACACTCGCGCCTTGGGCGGCAGACAAATGCGTCCCAGCGGAGAAGCCGGGAGCTTCGCGCCGCGGCGCCCCACGGCGTCGGGCTGGGCGAGCAGGCAGCCAACGCCAAGCGGCGGGGCGCCGGCACAAGTTAGTTTTCCGGCCCGAGCAGCCCTGCCACCGCCCGGGAAGAGGAACCGGCCCCACGTCCCGCGGACAGAGCCGCCGGGAGCGAGCGAGCGGGAGGGCAACGCCGCTCGGGAAGAAGGGACTTCCCCCGCGCGGCGTGGACCGCGGTGGAGGGGCCCCCGAGCCGCCGGGGACGCCCCTCAGCCACCCGGGGCCAACCGTCCCTCCCCTCGCCGGGGAAGCGAGAGGAAGGGCCGGTCCAGGGCGAGGCCTCCGCCGCACATCGCACCCCGTCTCCCCGCGACCGGAGTTGGGAGGGGGAGGCGGCGCTCTCCGTACGAGCCGGAGGCGGGGCGCCATCTCCCTCCCACTCCCGGCAGGCAGGCGGGCCGGGGGAGCCCGGGGCTGCGAGCATCCCGGACGGGCGGTGGCGGGAGGGAAGACTACACCGAGGGGCCTGGTCCCGAACGGCGGTGATGGTAGCGGCAGCATCTCGCCTCCTTCGGGCCTGCACGCGCCACAGGCCGCAGCCTGGACCAACCTGGCGTCCCCCGGCCGCGACCGCGGCGGTCCCCGCACTGAGGAGTCGGGGGTCGGGGGTCGAGGGTCGGCCGGCCGCGGCCCCCGCTCTCCTCCCGCTCCGCCCCGCAGTCCCGGCGTGGAGCGCGGCCGCGGCCAGCGGAGCCCCGGGGCGGGGAAGCGCGGGAGGAAGGGGCGGCGAGGGGGCGGGCCGGCGGCTGGTAGCGGGGGACCCGGTGCGCGGGGCTCGGCGCCCCAGATCGGCCCGCGCTGCGCCAGCACCACCTGCGGAGCTGCAGCGCAACGCCGCGCCCCGACCCTGCCGCCCCTGCTCCCGCCACGCGCGCGCGCAAACAAAACAAGTTGCAGGTCGCCGCCGCCGGAGGGGGCGGGCGGGTCACTCACCCTCATCCTGCTCAGCGGGCTTGGGTCGTCCGGCCGCGGGGACAGGGAAGACCAGAGGACTACTAGCCCCAGGAAGCTTCCCACCACCAGTAAACTGCGTAAGATGAACCCAATCTTCAGCCTCATCTTCCTCCGCCGGCGAGAGACACAGAGCCCGGCGCAGCCGCCGCCACAGCTCTCCCCTCCCTCCTTCCCCCTCCTCCGGCTCTCCACCTCCTCCCTCCCCCACCCCTACCGCTTCGGCTGCCGCCCTCTCCGCTGCCTGCCCTTTCCAGCTCCAGATCCGGAACTCCCCTTGGCTCTACCTTCCCCCGGGCTCTTCCCTCCGCCCCCTCCCCGCGGCTCGCCGGCTCGGACCGCGCTCCGCCGCCGCCGCTCCCCCCGCCTCCCTCCGGCGGCCTCCGCAGAGCTCCAACCGACCCTTGTGCCTCGCTCCTCGCTCTTCGAAGCTTGCTTTCTGTGTACCTACCCCCTTCCCGGTCCGCAGTCCCCTTCTTCTCTCACCACTGTGCCCAAGAACCCCCTTCACAATTCCCTGTTACCCTAGAACTAACTTACACTTTCCCCAGGTCTGGTCCTTAGCCTTTGCCCCACCGCTCAGCTCTTAAAGCTTCCAGATTCCCAAACTTTTGGTTTAATTATGGGCCATAACTCTGTCCTTACCATCCGTGCCCTCCAGGATCCCCCACCCCGCCGCCACCCACCCCTCTACGCCCAGAGGACCGGGAGCCGCTCTCGGCTGCCCCTCCTTTTCTTACACCCACTACCCGGAGACCCCTGCCGCAAGGCTTGCAGGAAGCAAACCAGGAAGTCAGGGCTACCGCTGCCGCAGCAGCAGCTCCACGTGGCTGATTTATTGCTGGGAGGGTTTTTTCTTATTGATTGTTCTTGCTTTTTCACACGACTCCTTAAGGAGGTGGATTTGTAACCGAAAGGCCCAAGTGTGATGTGCAAATATCACTGGACTGGAGGGACTCACTTGGAAAGCCAATATTTCACTTTGTCTTGAGCTAATTGGAAGAAAGCCAATCTCGTGCTAATAGATATCAACCTGGTTCCTGGGCTGTTTGTATTCTGAGGCAGAGGATTTGGGGTTTTTTAAACAATGCTCTACCCTCGTTGCCTCCCTCAGACCTGATTTTTGCCACTTGATGGAGGTTCCTTGATTTCTGTTTTTCAACCCCTCTTCCTAAATTATACAGGAAAGGATATTGACAAATGTTTAGCCAAATGCTTCACGCTGAGGGAATAATTCTGTGCCCACATCTTCCAATAAAGATGCCAATCACTTTATTGCCAAGTGAATGTGATTACATTATCAGTGTGCTGTATCTTAAACTGCCTTATTTAAGTTGAGCAGAATGTTTAATATTTTATCCTAATATTTAGGATGGTAAAAGTTGATCCTTTTCCCTAATGTTGACTCATATCAGAAGGACTTTAAGAAAAGTAAAACCTGGTTATTTAAATTTTTTAAATGAAGTAGAGAATTTGAATCATCCAGATAAAGATTTGTAACTAACTTCATGTGCTTCGGTAATTTGGGTTACACTACCTAGTATATTGGGGAATTTCGTGGATGCCATAATTTCGGAATTTCCACAAAATATCTGAAGTGATATCCTTGTGAACAAAATGGGGAAATGTAGAATGGGTTACAACAGAGTTAGGTGTATTCTTGTCTGGCTGAATCACTGTACACAATTGGAGTATAAGCCTAATATACAGACCACCTGGAAGAGGCAGATCAAGTGTTGACCACACATCCCCATCTGATTCAGCATTTTTATCAACCACTTAAGTTAAAAACCAGTTGCTTTTAATGTAAGATGAGGGAGATTTTGCTGAAGACTTTTTTTTTTTTTTTTTTTCCTTCGGTGAAAAAGACCTGGATATTTAATTGATTAAGTATGAACCTGTTGGGTAATATAAAAAGCTAACGCCCGCCGCTGGGTCAATTCAGGTCAATGTTGCAACCCAGAAATTGCCTGTTAATAAGGACTCAGGTGATTCTGATCCAGATAAACTGTGCATCACCTTTGGAGAAACAGTGAAAGAAAGAGATGCTTGGGGAAAGATTTATGTAGGTTTGAATAGGATCAATTGTGGACCCAACTTGAGCTACTCAGAAGGGAGGAGGGACTCCTTTTGCAAAGTGGACAGTTCCCTAGACAGAGACTGGGCTTAGAACAGGTGACCTTCAAGGGATCTCATTCTGATCACATGAGAGAATAATTCCATTTGAAATCAGCAGCTGTAGTCTACCAGCAGTAGTTAAACCTTTCATTTGTGCTCTCATTTTCACAGTCCGAGGAGACAGTTTATTATTATTACCAAACTAGGAAGTTTCATTTTTACTGTTATGAGCATAGCTTGGCAGATAGGCAAATTGAAAGTGGTACTTATTACTCACTAAAGTAAAGGGAATGATTCTTGGGTCAAAATAGCATTCAGAGAAGACCCTGCAATCCCCCGTTACTTTTGCACATAGAGAACTTAAAATTTCTGTGAAAGGATGTAAAGTTAGAAATCAACAAGGTGATATATAGTTGTAAAAGCCCATGTTTCTCTGAGTCCTAGCAATGTTTAAAAGAAACTAAAAGTATACCTTAAAATATATGCGCACTGGGGTGTCTGGATGGCTCAGTCGGTTAAGCGTCCAACTCTTGATTTCAGCTCAGGTCACCATCTCATGGGTCTCGTGAAGTTGAGCCCTGCATCAGGCTCTGTGCGCTGACAGTGTAGAGCCTGCTTGGGATTCAGTCTCCCACCCTGTCTCTCTGCCCCTCTCCCACTCTCTCTCTTTCTCAAAAATAAATAAATGTGTGTGAGTGTATATATATATATATATATATATATATATATATATATATGTATATATACATATATATATATATATGTACATACATATACACCCACCGCAACATTTGCTGGGAGGTAGCCTCTGTAGAGTTGACACAACTCTGTTTAGAACATGAGCTACGTTCATGGGGCGCCTGGGTGGCTCAGTCGGGTAAGTGTCCACCTCTTGGTTTTGGCTCAGGTCATGATCTCACGGTTTCGTGAGTTTAAGCCCCACATCGGGCTGTGCACTGACTGACGGTGCGGAGCCTGCTTGGGATTCTCTCTCCCTATCTCTCTGCCCCTCCCCTACTCGTGCTGTCTCTGTCTCTCTCAAAATAAATAAATAAACTTAAAAAAAAAATGAGCTACATTCAAAGCTTATGTCAAGGTTAGTCACTTAACCTCTCTGAACCTAGGACTCCTATCTGCCTAGCAGTGATTATAATACTTCACAATATTATTAAAAGGAATAATGGAGGTTAAGTACATATGCAATAAAATATAAAGATATACAATGTAAGGATAGTGGGATAGAACAAGTGTCAGTTGTATATGGGCATAATTTTTTTTTTTTTTTTTTTTTTTTTTAATGAATGCTATAGTAGTTGTATGACAAGGATTTTTATGCTGGAATACTTCTGGGTTGTCTAATCCGGGTTCACTGAGGAAGAGGGTAGAGATTAGAACTGCACCAGAGGGACATAAAGGATGGCCAAGACACCATTGTTCTCAGTCAGGTGGTAGGCCCGGACATGGTACCTTTGGCTAGGAGGCCAGCAGAGAGGGCTCAGAAGCAAGGTAAGGGGAGGGAAGAGAATTTTTGTGAATACCCAATGTGTGCAAGATGCTTCATTTAACCTTTGCACACCCTTGAGTGTGGCTGGTATTACTGGTCTCAATCTGGGGTTCAAAGCAGATCTTTCTAACCTTGAAATTCTTGCCACTACATGCATACTCCTCACCAAGCTGTACTAGCATATAAATGTTTTCAGACAGGATGCAAAAGGTCAGGGCCTAAAGATTTGTTCATTTTTTTAAAAATTCTTCCTGGTGTCTGCTCTTTTAAAGGAGAACCCACCAGAAGGAATTGTGTCCATTCTTGGGCTACAGTTTAAAGGTGCAGTGCACCTCCGGGGCCCTCACCACACCTGTTTCATGCTGCAATCAAGCTGAACCTGAGTCTCTAAATGTATCTTGAACTCCTTGCCTTCAGGCCTTTGTACAGGAGTTCCCCTGAAATGACACCTTAATAGAAGGCTTTCCCCCGCTCCCTCCCACATCCGTCCCACCACTCCCCATGTCCCTCTCTAACCGATGTACTGGGATAGGTACCCTACTAGGTGCTCTGGCTGCACCCTGCACTTTTCCTTCGCTGTGAATGACCGCTACATTGTAATTGCTTAATTTCTTTCTCCACTCCCAGATTAAAAGGTACATGAGGGTGGATGTCTAGGTAGATAGATAGATAGATGTCTATCTAATTCATCATTATATTCCTGTGTCTAGTGTGCAGAAAGGGTTTAGTAAATATTTTCTGATGAAATGCTGAATGAATAATTGGATTGAGAATATGAAGTGAAGAAGAAAGGTAGATGAGGAGTCAGGGTTATGTCACCTGCTCTTCCTCCTTAGCTGGAGGTTCTCCTTCTGAAGGTAAAACTTTAGAGGTTTTATTTAATTAGAAAACTGATTACTTTGCATGTTGTCAACAGCAGCAGCTGGTAGACTGATGTTTCCCCTTTAATCCGCATCCTACTAGGGCCACTCAGGACAAAAGGAAAGGGGTAGTTTAATTTAAATAGAGATTTTTGTATCTACTAAGATCCCCCCCCCCCCAACCCTCCCAAAAAAGAAAGAAATTAAGTTGTATTGAAATGGCAACATGTAGCCATGGGCAATTACCATCTGCAACCAAATTTCAATTTTCACTTTGTCTGGCTGCCAATAACTTAGGTTAAATTAGAATCAGTGACCTATAAATTACTGGTTAAATCTCCTATTATCTACTCTGTAAACAATCTAATCACCTCTTTTCAAAGATGAACACCAGTGATAGTACTTTTAAGTCAAGAATGTGTTTTATCTTTTTTTTAAAAAAAAAATTTTAATGTTTTATTTATTTTTGACAGAGAGAGAGAGAGAGCATGAGTGGGGAGGGGCAGGACAGAGGGAGACACAGAATCAGAAGCAGGCTCCCGCTCTGAGCTGTCAGCACAGAGCCCAACGTGGGGCTCAAACTGACAAGCTGTGAGATCATGACCTGAGCTGAAGTTGGAAGTTCAACGGACTGAGCCACCCACGCACCCCAAGAATGTATTTTATCTTTTAGAAAAGAATTACTATTTAGGTATTTTTAACGTGCTGATAATTTTAGTTTGTTAAGAATATATTAATTTGTGCCCTGTCCATTAGCTATGTCTTACCTCGTAAAGAACTACCCCCAAATTTAGCACTTTAAAATAACAAACTTTTGTTGTTTCACAGTTGCTGAGGGTCAGGAAAGCCGGAGTGGTTTAGCTGGGTGGTTCTGGCTGAGGGTCCCTCACGAGGTTGTTGCCAGGCAATCAGCTGGGGCTACAGTCATCGCATGGTTCAACTGGGCTTGGAGGCTCTGCTTCTAGGTTCACTCACAAAGCCAACAGGCAGAGGCCCTGCGTGGCTTGGTCGGTTAAGCGTTTCACTTCAGCTCAGGGCATGATCTCAGGGGTCGTGGGTTTGAGCCCTGCATCGAGTGTGGAGCCTGCGTCAGATTCTGT
Source organism: Panthera leo (assembly GCF_018350215.1). Taxonomy (NCBI): domain Eukaryota; kingdom Metazoa; phylum Chordata; class Mammalia; order Carnivora; family Felidae; genus Panthera; species Panthera leo. The sequence continues at coordinate 55,302,600 of NC_056682.1, forward strand.
CTCTCTCTCTCTGCCTCTCCCCCAGCTCACACTCTGTCTCTCTCTGTCTCTCAAAAATGAATAAATGTTAAAATTAAAAAAGAGAAAAGTTTAATTGGCTTATAAATGTAACTCAGAATTATAGACAATTGAGGGGAGGCTGGGTGACTCAGTTGTTCAGTGTTGGACTTCAGCTTAGGTCATGATCTCATGGTTTGTGGGTTCAAGCCCTGCATCGGGCTCTGTGCTGACAACTCAGAGCCTGGAGCCTACTTCAGATTCCGTGTCTCCCTCTCTCTCTGCCCTCCCCCACTTATTCTTTCTCTCTCTCTCTCTCAAAAATAAATAAAAAACAAAAACAAAAAGCCAACAGGCAGGTCTCACTTCCTCACTGGCTATTGGTGGGAAACTTTAGTTCCTCATCACAAGGGCCTCTCCACAAGACTGCTTATGACGTGGCAGCTGTCTTCCTCCAGAATGAAAGATCTGAAGGCAAGAGACAGAGACCTCAAAACAGAAGCCACTGGGAATCAAGTATCTGGGTCAGAATAGTAGTTTTTTTCATTTATTATTTGTAGCGACTCAGTTATGTGGTTTTCATTATGAGATGCTGAAATCTTTCAAAAGGAATCCAGATCTTAAATAATTACTTATTTCTGATTATCTCGCAGAGAAATAGTCTGTGTACTGTCTCCAACTATAAAATAAAGGAGTTGGACTGGATGATCTTTAACTCCTTTCAATATTGAAATTCTAAGACTGTCCTGTCATGTTAATGCATGGTTGAAACTTGTAAATCTATTTATTTATTTCAATCTAGTGTGAATACAGCAAAGTAAAATTCTGCCTTTAGACATTTTTTTTCTGACATGGATTACTGTTTCTATTTTGAAGGCAAAAACGCTTATTTAGAAGCCCTCTTAGATTTGACACTAGCAGACTCCTCATAATTCAGCACTGTTTTCGGACTCCCATAATTCAGAAGTGCTCTTCCGATTTTAACCATTTATTTAAGAGGTGATTGAAACAAATTTTATCTCTTACTTCTCTTGTGTGGAACCTGTTCAGCAGCTTACCACTGCTTGTAGTATGAAACCCAGATTTCTCAACTTATTACAAAGACCTTTGTGAGCTTGCCTCTACTTACCCCCACAGCCTCGTGGCCGGTCAATGACCTCTGCGTTTCCAACTTAAACTATAGCTACATTGACCTTCTCCCCGTTTCTGGAACAGGCCAAGTTCTCTCTCACGTCTAGGCCTTCGCGCGTGTTATTCCCTTACCTGGAGCACTCTTGTCAGCACCGACTCCTTCCTACCAAACTTCTGATCATCCCTTCAATTCAATTTATGTATCAGTTCTTTCAGAAACCTCCTGATGGTTCTCTTCAGACCCCACCCACCCTTTGCGAGATTAGGGGCCCCTGCTTCGTGCTCTCAGAGCACGCAGTACATCTTCCGTCCTGGCACATAGAGCTCTTCTTGTAATTGCTCTTTCAGTGGTCTGTCACCCCCATTAGACCAAGTTTCTTAAGGACAAGGGCCATGTTCTTTCCATGGGTTGTTGTAGTCCTAGATGTTCACGGTGCCCAGCACACAAGAGATGCTCAGAATGTGAGAGCAAATGGGTGAAAGTGTATTTCACATGCTCACTCTGGGTTGTAGGCATAGAGAAGTCTGGACGCGTTGAGTAATAGAAGAGATATTGCATGTAGGTACATAAAGAGAAAATGTACTTGTTCATTGTTCAGTTGTTAAATAACTGAGGAAAAGGTGAAATTTCCAGACACTAGCAAGATGCAGTATGGCACAGTGAGGAAATACAAAGTTTGGAATTAATTACTGGATCCGTAGTCTTCTCTCGCCTCCAATTCCTGGATCACTCACGGTGATGTCTCTGCATAATCTCTCTGTAGTCTAAAAATCTTTTTGTGTGTGTGCAACTCTGCTTACCTCCTCTGAGATGTCTGAAAAAAGCTTCTGGATATAGTCCATCGCTAAAAATAACCTAATCTTACTTATAACTAATTAAAAATATGCCAGGTAGTTCTGTCACTAAAAATACAGATCTTAGGAACTGAAGCTCCCTTCTTGCTACACACTGCCCCCACGTCCCCTCAGCTTTGAAAATCTTTGCCTTAGTTTTCCCTAATCTCTAGTAGGAGTTTCAGTACAGCTTGATAGTGTGATTAGAAATGGAGGTACTTTTTCTTTCCCATGTTTTAATAATTTCTAATAAACAGATCTCAAGAGAGGTTAATAGCTAAATGTTTTTGCATTTTTTAGAGTTGAGTGGCTTTGCCCTTTTTTGGGAGCTGGGATAGGAGGGGACACTGTTTTACATTTTTATCTGACCAAAATGAGTACTTTAATTCCTAGATAATAAACTGATAGCTATTTGAAACTACCTGTGTGTTCACTGATGCCAAGGTTTATATGCACAAACTGTAATAGGACTTGGAGTGATACCTTCACAGATTTCAGTTTTAAAGGCTTCTTTCATGTCATTTAACCACACTCTGCTGAGAACTTCAGTCTTTCTTCAGTGAATTTCAAATTTTAGCACTTGAAGGGAAATTAGACATTAGAGTCTAGCCGGATCTCCCATTTTACATATGACAGGTGGGGTTCTCTGTCCCTCTTCTGACATAGTGTCTTTTCATCCCATCCCTGTTGCATCAAAACGATGCTCTGAAACATTATCAGTATTACAGAAACAGAGGCTAGTTTGTCTTGAAGGTATCAGGTTGTGTGTGTGCAACTCTGCTTAAAGAATGTGAGATTCTGAGCAATGCATTTTGCTGAATCTCGCTGGTCTGACCGTGATGGTTGTAGCTGGATAACAGGACCTCTAGAAGGATGTGAAGATGGGTAGACCAGGAGGGAGGAACCAAGGAGGAAGGGACATTTTTGTGCTTGTCTGAGGCGAACTACAACCTAAAAGGCATGTGGCAGGAACAACGAAGAAGTTCTTTGCATCATATTCTGAATTTTTTTTTATTAATTATAAGTGGGTTGTTTTAAGTAATGGACTATGCCTCAAAGCTGTTTCAGACATTTCAAAGGAGCTAAATTGACGTTGCATGCAAATAATCCATCACTAAAAATAACGTGATTTTACTACAGATTATAGTCTTACTATAGCCTGTGTAGACTACAGAGACACATGCAGAAAGATTATCCTAAATGATCCAGGAATTAGGGGCTGGGCCAGGAGTAGATATCTAGGAATTCCAAACCTATTATTTCCCCACTGTGCCACACTGCATCTTACTGATGCCTGGAAACTTTATCTTCTTCACAGTTATTTTCTAACAACTGAACAATGAGTAAGTACATTTTCTCTTTATTTGAACGTGTGGTCCTACATTAAATGACTATTTGGGGAGTCACACCTTGGAGATGTGAGCCAGGAGTGCTGATCTTCAGAGAAGCTCAAAATACTGTCATTTAGAGAAAGGTACCTTTTGGCATATTGCAAGGAGTTTTGAAATTTGGATTTTAATTGCATTTCTTTTTGGAGAATGGTCTTTGAGGACTTGGTCTCATAGGATGTCATTCTATTTCTCAAACTGTGTTAAAATGACTTTTAACAAATTGAATCACTTTCTATGATCTTTTATTGTATATTTGTGGATATTTCTATTCAAATTTTTTTTTTTTGAGCATATATCGTGCTAGGCATTATTCTAGATGATGGGATATAGCAGTAAGCTATAAGAGCAGAAATCTCTGTTCTCATGGAGTCAGACAATAAACAAGATATGTAAATCATTATCTATTATTATCCAATAAACTGGTGCATCACTTATGGGCCAAGCATTGTTCCAAGAGTTTACAAGATTAACTCATCTATTTAGATAGCATCACAGAAGATAAATGCTAGGGAGAGAACTAAAGCAGGGAAGCAGGATTTATCATGCTGGATGGGAGTGAGGGAAGGTTTCAATTTTAAGGAGTCTGAGAAGGTCATTGAGAAGACAATACCTGAACAAGACCTAAAGGGATGAGACAGCAAATGAAATGGATATCTGAGGGAGATGGCCCCAGGCCAAAAGAGCAACAAGTAGAAAGGCCCTTAAGAAGAACATTCCCTCTCGGTTTGGGAAAAGCAAGGACCGAGGGAGAGCTATAACTGAGAAAGTGAGGGGTGACTGTTAGAACCCAGTAATGACGGTGGCTTTAATTTACAGACATATGGAAGCCATTGACAGTGTGGAGGGGTGGCTGATCTAATTTACATCTAAATAGTCTCACAACCTCTGGCTTCTGGAGTTAGTGTGGGAAGGAAGAAAGATAAAAGGAAGGAGCCCATTTTGAATAATCCGGATGGGACTTCCCGGTAGTATGGACTAGGATTAGGACAGTGGAGATGGTTAAAATAGGCCAGAATATGGATATATTTTGATGATTCTTCAACTATTATGTTTCCAAATAATCGAGCTTGTTGTTTTGCTTCCAGACTCTCTGCAAGTAGTTAAATTAATAGTCTGTAAAACAAACTCTTTAAATGCTCTGGCAATACACATTATTTTAAAAAGCTGTGTAAGCAATTACTCAGCAATTTGTTCTAGAGTTTCATATATACAGTATATTTTAAGTGGAACCACTTGTGTTTGGAAATAAAATCTCCCATACAACAATGGCAGTTTAGATGTCAGGACCAACCAATCTGATGAAAACAACTGAAAATGCCAGGTAAAACATATTTTAAATCTTTCTAATGCATCCTTGGCTAACAAGAAAATAGAGAATATTAAGGTCAAGATGGAGGAGAGAGAGTAAGCTAAACACCGAAGCTGGTGTTTTGCCTTAAGGGCTCAGTCCAAACCTGAGGTGCCTGAGTATCACTTACGTGCTGAGTTAAAGGATTTAGGAACAGAAAATAAATTCAGGACCCACCAATGAAGAGTCTAATGGTACCCCCAAAACTAGGATCCGCAAAGGGTTTCATCCCCCAGGTGAGGGGGGATTAACCCATTCTCCTTACCACCTGAAGAGAAACCTTCCTCTGCACACATCCCACACCAGCTATCTAAGAAATCAGTCATTATGTATGAGCCATCATGCTGGTTTGCAGCCAGAATTCACACCACCTGGATGTGACCACCTAGAAAACTCTCAAACCAAGAACTTAATTTAAAGTGGTCCCGGACCAATCATGTCATAAGGCATCTGAAAAGCAAACATAACTCCTTTTTGAAAGAACCCTCTTTACCTTGTGCTTTGAAAAATGTTCTGGGGGTGCCTGGGTGGCTCTGTTGGTTAAGCGGTCGACTTCAGCCCAGGTCATGATCTCGTGGTTCATGGGTTTGGGCCACCTGTGGGGCTCTGTGCTGACAGTTTGGAGCCTCGAGCCTGCTTCGGATTCTGTGTCTCCCTCTCTCTCTCTCTCTTTTCCCCTCTGCCGCTCACACGCTCTCTGTTTCTCTCAAAAATAAACATTAAAAAAAAAAAATGTTCTGTTCCTGTGGTCCCTAAGAAAATGAGTTGCTCACAGCTGAAACAATATACTGCAAAATATGCTGCATAAAAAATTTAGCATTTGGAATTATCGGACACTATAAAATAATCATATTTAATACATTTTAAGAAATGAAAAGAGCTCTGAAAATACAAATGAAATTGAGAAAAGATCTAATTTCCAGAAACAAAAAAATATAGATAAAAAATTTTAAGTTAATGGATGGATTGAACAGCACATTAGAATTGTTATTGACTTTTCTCATCCCTTGGCTTCTGAACTCTTGGTTCTTTTTCCATCTTTCAGCCACTCATTCTGTCTTGCTCACTAAATTCTATAATCTAAAAGGACAGCATCATTTAGAACTCAGTTCTAGTTCTTTTTCGTTTCCTCAGTTTTTAATATTTGCCTAGATTGACCCATTTACAAGATTTCAACTATGTTAATAATTGCCATACCTGAACTTTTAGCACAGACTTGTTTTCTGAGCATTAGACCACAGGACATTTCCTACCTGGAACTTATGAGTCAGGCTTTCCAGAGTATAATTCATTTGTTTTCTCACCAAGTCATCTTATTTCCCCTAGGCTCCTGACTTAGCCATTGACACTTTAAAAAGAAATTTCTAAGACAACTTCCATAGTTTCTTTCACTTTTTCCTTCCAGACTCAGGTATTAACAAGTCAGGACCGCTCTATCACTGATATTTCCTTTTGCATCTATCTGTTCCCGCTGCTATGATTCAGTGTCCCTTGCAGTTTCTTTATCATGTTCCCATCTTACAATCTCTTGTTTCTTTTTTTTTTTTTTTAATTTTTTTTCAACGTTTTTTTATTTATTTTTGGGACAGAGAGAGACAGAGCTTGAACGGGGGAGGGGCAGAGAGAGAGGGAGACACAGAATCGGAAACAGGCTCCAGGCTCCGAGCCATCAGCCCAGAGCCTGACGCGGGGCTCGAACTCACAGACCGCGAGATCGTGACCTGGCTGAAGTCGGACGCTTAACCGACTGCGCCACCCAGGCGCCCCATCTCTTGTTTCTTAAAGCCATTCTAACCACTACTAGAATTGTTCTAAATATAAGTTCAATCATTTCACTCCTGAAACAAAACCTTTAGAGATTCACCCTCAAAGGTGGTAATTTGTTGCATCCTGGGAAGTATAATCCCCTCAAATAAAGGAGTCAAGTGTAGTATCAGTGACCTGGTTGGAGTACCTCCTAAAGATTGTATGTTTCACGAACATTTTGACACGGCATGTTAGAAAACTAGATAGATGGTGGAGAAGAAGATCCTGAGGTATCTTATCAGATAAATCTTTGATAGAAAATGTGTTTTATTGGGCAGAATCATTCACAGCAATCTACTCTCCTGCTTTGGATTTGAGAAGTGGCAGTAAGTGAAATCAAGTGCATTCACGCAACCAGTTGACCACTAGATAAATGACTTCAGTGAGAGTAAGTAAACTGAAAAGGTCAAGGTAAGGCCCATAGAGGAAGTGCTACAGAAAGAGGGAACACGAGTTTGGAAGTTTTCAAGACATAGGGGAAGAACGTAAATGAATTTGGGTGGGCTAATTACTATGAAAAACAACTCCAAAATTTCAGGGACTTCGGACAATAAAAATGTATCATGTCACAGTCCCTTCCTCTCTGGGGGTTGGTTGAGGGGTGAGGAAGGGACTCTGCCTCCATGCAGATCTCCTTTGGAGATACAGGCTCTTCCCGTTCAGTGAATCTACCATCTCCTAAATAATCCACATTCTCCACTGTATTCTTTGCATCCAGCTGGTAATTTAGGGTAAAAAGAGCACACACAGGATGCCTAGGAGGTGTTTTAAAAGCCAGGTTTAGGGGGTGGTGGATATCCCTTTTGCCCGATTTTATTGGCTAGAACTCAGCTACATGTCTATTGGTAAGTGAATAGGTAAATGGTGTATTTGGTCCTTCAAACCATGCTCTAGAAAATATTTGGTAACATGGGAAAATGGAAACAATAGAATATTAAGTGGGGGGAAAACATGATACAAAAGTAAATGCACTCTGGTTCCAACTCTATTAATAAGGGAAATGATGATTTTCACTTTTATGAGACTATAAGGTAATAACCCATTAGCATTTTGATCTCTATGTGAATAGTGGGATTGTTGGGAATCTTCTCAACACTTTTCTCTCTTATCTAAATTATTAATAATGAAAGTGTTACTTTTAAAAATAAACATCAAAAAATGTAAAAAGAAAGAAAATGGTGTGTCTTTAAAAGATTTCTATATTCCTGGAAATTACCCATCAGAGGCCTTATACACAGTAGATACCTAATGCATATTCATTGATTGAACCAGTATGACTGAATGGAATAATTAAATGGAAAAGCCTTAGAATAAAACATTAAGGAACAGTTATTTCCTTAGTGATGCTATTTAAATGTGGCAACTGATTAGCTGAATTACCACACTTTCTAGGGTACTGTTTACACCATTTAGTAATATATATGACCATTTAGTCATACCTGGAGTAATATATATATTATTGCTTCAATATTTTTTATTAAAATTATATACTTTTATAAAATTAGATTTGTACTAAGCAATGATACGAGTAAAATCATGGGGTTGTGGTATTAAGTTTTTTAATGTTTATTTATTTATTTTGAGAGAGAATGAGAGCAGAGGGGAAGGGCAGGGAGGGAGAAAGAGACAGAATCCCAAGCAGGCTCCATGCTCAGCACCGAGCCCAACTCGGGGCTTGATCTCATGACCTGAGCAGAAATGAAGAGTCAGTCGCTTAACCAGCTGAGCCACCCAGGCACCCCGTGGTATTAATTTTTCTATACATATTAAAATAAATACATAATTAGCAAAATAAAAAATATTATCCCTACCCCCCAAGTCTACCTCCCTTTAGAAATAACTAACCTATCATCGCTTCTCAGTCCTTTGGCTAAGATCAAGTGTAGAAATAACTGACCAATCATATGTTATGTTTCCTATTGCATGTTTTAGGTTCAAGCTTCTATGTGTAGAAGGGTTTTTCCACCCAATAGAGTATCTAGTTTTATGATTTATGAACTAGTTTTGTGATTTCTGTTTATATATAGATACCAAACAGTAAATGTTTAATCGTTATATAAGTTAACTTATCTTTTTGGCATTTTTTTTGAACAGTGAATACTCTATCTCCCCTACACCCACCCCATTTTTAATGGAAGCCTACTGGTGTGACATAGAATGTTCCTATGACAAAATAGAATAAGTTAGTTATATATGGGACATTTATTTTAATTTTTATTTACTTAATCTCTACACCCAATGTGGGGCTCAAACTCACAACCCCAAGATCAAAAGTCACATGCTCAGTGTGCCTGGGTGTCTCGGTTGAGCATCTAACTCTTGATTTTGGCTCATATCATGATCCCAAGGTCATGGGATCAAGCTCTGTGTCAGGCTCTGCATGGAGCATGGAGCCTGCTTAAGATTCTCTTTCTCGGGGCGCCTGGGTGGCTCGGTCGGTTAAGTGTCCGACTTCGGCTCAGGTCATGATCTCACAGTCCGTGAGTTCGAGCCCCGCGTCGGGCTCTGTGCTGACAGCTCAGAGCCTGGAGCCTGCTTCAGATTCTGTGTCTCCCTCTCTCTCTGCCCCTCCCCTGTTCATGCTCTGTCTCTCTCTGTCTCAAAAATAAATAAACATTAAAAAAAATTAAAAAAAAAAGATTCACTTTCTCCCTCTGACCCTCTCCCCCACTCGTGCTCTCTCTCTCTAAAAAAAAAAGAAAAGAAAAAAAAAAGAAAAGGTCACAGCTCTACCAACTGAGTCAGCCAGGTGCCCCTCTGTGGAGCATGTTTTAAAGACCATAAGTTTTTGGTTTGCACATAGCTGAAATGAGTAAAGAGATATCTGTTTCTTGAGATCATAATCCTATTCCCAGAGATAATAAGTAACAAACAACAATAGCCATAAAAGCTGGTCCATAATCAACTTTATATGAGGTTTCCTTTTGAATGACAAGAGACAAACTTTGGGGTTTCTGTCACTAAAATAAAAAATACAGAGGGAATTGTAGAATCTATGTCTGGGGAAATACTTAGGCTAGAAACCTGTTTGGGATGATTTATGTCTTGTTCAAAAGTAAGGGCATGGTTTCTTTGTTACTTCTGGCTCAGTAGTCATTATTATTAAGTTTCTCATTTTTTTAAAGCCAAGTGTTAAGAAAGGGATGGGAACAAGTAAAGACAGGGCAAAGTCAGCAAAATAATAGTTGAGATCTATAGCAAAGCAGAATGACTTAATAGGTTACATTAGGTAGGTTAAGGTGAAAAACCTACAATATTTTCTTTTCTGGTATTTTTAAAAGAAAATGAGAATCTTCAACAAAAATCCCATCTACAAAGACTTTGGATGATTCCATAGAACAACGGCTGATGTACATTAGCATTCATTGTGGGACACAGACTTTGGGAATAAACCCTTTCCTGAATACTGATGACCGTAAACACACCAGCTGAGCTATTTGTTATTATTACAAATTAGATGTGACTGAACTCCATTATATATATAACTCGTTCCATCATGTAATTTGACCATTGGGCGTATTTTAATTATTGAACCAAGAAATGAATAACTGGAAAGGATGACACCTAAGAAGAAATTAATACAAATTTTTCTGGATTGGCCTACCACTGAAGAACTACGAATTGGTTTTTTCCCCCTTATCTAAAAAAAAATATTCATACATCTACAAGATAGAGGTAAAGGGCAGGAAAATAGAGGAAGGAAACACTCTGGATTGAGGACCTACAGTAAGTGTTCCATGTACCCCATGTTTTACATGCTTGGACCCTAAGCCCTATTATATGTTGATTGCTCCAGTGATCAGATGTCCTGTGTACTGTTCTCCCTCTTGTCTAACGGTATCTGAGCTTTTCTGTTGTCGCTACTTGATTTAAACAGCCTGTTCCATGCGTTACTCTAAATTGCTTCGTCTTTTTTGAAGTAGGATGTAAATTATAAATAATAAGTGGTGAATTTGGCCAGTTTTGACTGACCTCGTTAGACTTTAAATGGGAATCATAGAGACCCACAAATGTACATTTCAGTTGCTTTGGCGCCAAGTGGTAATGACTAGAGTTCATAAATAAAATAACAAAAATGATTCTGTCTTGCGTGCACCGCAGGGGAAGCAACAGAGAGATGTAGTCCTTGGCCCATTCTGGTCAGGAAGCTGGGAAATCACTGGGCTGTGTATCCCCAACAGGCAGACCTGCAGCCCAGCCTGTTAACACTGAGCAGCTCCAACTGCATGATGGAGGGCAGTCCTCACAATGTGGGAAAGACTGTGGGAAAGACTATTGTTTGATTGTCGGTCTTCTCAGCCACATTGCACCAAAGTATCTCTCCTCAATTTATTAGAGTGCAAGAGTCTCTTACCTTCACAAACTTGGATACGAGCAAGCTAAATTAAGCTGTTTTACTTGCTTTGTTGGAAGAGGGGGACCAGGGTCAAAGTAACCTAGCCTGAAAGCACATTGTGCTGGTAGTAAGGATTTGAACCCATTCCTGCAAACTTCCAGTCCAGGGTTCCCTTTACTTCTATTTCAAGCTGAAGACATGTTTCATTTGTTCAATTTAGTGAAGTAGTTGTAAACTGGGCATGGGTGCTGGAGATACAGCTGTGGACAAGACAGGAAATCCCCCGCTTTCGCAAAGCATATGTGCCCAGAGGGAAGGTAGGCTTTAAATTATATAATGTGTATTATGATAAGAAATACTTCAGATCCCGGGCATGATTCCGTGGAGGCGCCTAATGATCCCTAATCTAGTATATCCAAAGACCTCCTGAAAGACATGGTGTTTTAAGAGAACACTGACAGACTAATGGGCGTTACCCAATCAAGGAGGTGGTGTGGGGCGGAGCCTATGCAGACTGCCCGAGATGAGGTAAAGAAGAGAAAGAAGTCCTTAAGGTTGGCGTGAGTGTTCCAGGATGGGCAATCACTACACCAAACCAAGGCCTTTAGAAGTAATCCTAAAGACGAGGGGAGAGGGAGGGAAACAGGTTGCCAATGGGTACGGATTGAAAGCCGCAGAGAGCGCTAGCATTAGCTAAATACCCCAGAATATGCATGTTTCAGCTTAGATCCCCTCGGCCTCATCTCACCTGATAATGTGAAGAATGCACACACAGTTATTTTCTTAAATGTAGAGTGGGGGAAAGAGAAGCCAGTGCTCTCCTACTTGACGCTCTTCAACTTCTTCAACATATGTCTATGAATAGCTGCTGTATTCAAAGGCATACACGCCTTGCACCGGGCGCTAACGAAGATTTAATGGGCAAGTGAATTATGTGTTGAGTGTCTGCTTGCTCATGACACTCTCAGAGCTGTGGTTACGGGAGGGCTTGTTTACACCAATGCGATGAAAAAAGAGGACAAAACTAAATGAGATGGTCTGTCTGCAAACAGACATTCTACAGATGGCTTAATGTTTTAATAAGCAACTAAGTTGGTCTCGGGATTATATCCAAGGATAAGAGAACTGGGGAGTTTCGATTTTTAAAAAAGATTACTCCTGAATTTCAATTTTATGGTACCAAATTACTCTTTGCTGAAAGATAAGAGTGCCAACCATATGCCAGATGCCCCAAGTTTGCCTTCTTTTTTAAAAAGACTTAAATAACCTATTCATAGTATTAAGGGAATTTATATAGCTTTCTTCTTAACATGCTATACACCAATTTTCACATCTCAACACGAACAGGTTTCTTGTTGTGTTTGAAACATGCTAAGGTGTCATGTCTTACCATTCTTATATGATTTCATTGATACATTCACTCAACAAATACTGAGTGCCTAGTTGTACCAGACTGAAGATACAAAGTCCTGTTCTTAAGGGGTTTATAGCCTGGAAAATCGGAATGAAATGATTAATGGTTATGGAAAGTATTTCTTAGCCATTCTTCTTACTACTACCTCTAATAAAAAATTTAAAGTTGCATTTTATAAACATTTTCAAATCTCTCTCTTTTTTTTCTCTTAGAATTGTGTGAAAATGCTCTTTTTCTGGGCATCTTTCACTTAGTGTTATGCCACAGAGGCTCACCTCATGAATTAACAAGGAGATTCACTGCCATGATTCATCTTAGTTAATTCTTTATGTTTAAAAAGGAAGGAAGGAAGGAAGGAAGGAAGGGAGAAAAGAAAGGAGGGAAGAAGAAAGAAAAAAAAGAAAGAAAAATAGAAAGAAAATGCTAATGAGCATAGCTCTCCATGAAACTCTTTATGGATAATGTATACTAAGAAAAAAATTAAGCAAATTTTTTGGGGAACAGCGATTTAAGAGCATAGAAAGGAAAAGTGAAATATAATAAATAGAATTGTACAATAATCAGTTACTGTTAACCAAAGTTGGGAAAACAGGAGATTAATAATCTGTCCATACAATCTAAAGAAAATCCTCAATTACATAAGCTAAGATCTTAAATAAGACATGTTATCGAGAGGAAATAACTTACTGCAATTCCTTAATTCAGCATTAAATCATATTTCAACCACCAATTGCCCTTTTGAAATCCACCTAGTGACTAAAGGTATGTCTCTTGCCTAGAAATAGGTCAATTAAATAACACATTGCAAATGAATATGTGATATCTGATTTCATAAGTCGTTTAATGCTTAATAAGACAAGCAAATCAATCAAGGGGAAAAATAGTTCAAATCTGTTGATGCTGTGGATTTTGTTTTGCTTCTTTAATTTTAAAATCTCGGTATTACAAATCAGAATTTTTCATTACATTTCTCTTTTCTTCAGTCTCAAGTGCCGGGTTATTGAATCCATTGTGTTATATATGTAAATTTTAAAGTGCAAATTGTTTTTATTTCATGTGCTTTGAAAAATGTTGATTGCAGATAGAAGGTGCTATGGATAAGAATTCGTAACTGCATACAAGTAGGCATTTTTTAAAACTGTGCATCATTTTATTTTTTTTTTTAAGTTTATTTACTTATTTTGAGAAAGAGAGCAGGGGAGGGGCAGAGAGAGAGGGAGAGATAAACTCCCAAGGAGGATCTACACCATCAGTGCAGAGCCCAATGTGGGGCTCAAACCTACGAACCATGAGATCATGACCTGAGCCAAAATCAAGTCAGTCACTTAATTGAGCCGCTCAGGTGCCCCCAAAACTGTGCATCATTTTAAATATGCATCCTCATACTTTCGGATTAGTGAGTTAAAAGAGGAACATTACCATTTAGAGTTTCCATAAACTTGCATTCACTGATTGCCCAGAGTTTAAGCACAAGTGATTTTAATAATATCACAACCTCACTCAGTAACTCACAGCGGCTCCAGACTCATCTTTTGTCTTTATTTGGGTCCTATTGTCTACCACCCAGTTCAGAGCTTATTGGTAGTTTTTTAAGTTTATTTATTTATTTCGAGAGAGAGAGGCAGAGAGAGGGAGACGGAATCCCAAGCAGGCTCCATGTTGTCAGCACAGAGCCTGTTGCCGGGCTCGAACCCACGAACTGTGAGATCATGACCCAAGCAAAAGTCAAGAACCAGATACTTAGCCAACTGAGCCACCCAGATGCCCCTGAGATTATTGGTAGTTTTAACCAAGATTCAGTAAAGTCCTTTCTTAATTCTATAAATTTTAAGAATAATTGTTTCAAAGCATAAAATACCAGAAAATTATACATTGAAAAACTGAATACTAGAGTTTTATGAGAGGAGTTTCATCAAAGCACACATTCACATCCTGCAGGGAGCCTAATGGTGGTACCTCACAGAGACTTCTCCCTCCTCTTTTCCTCCTGGACACATACAACTTTAGCACATTTCCTAGATTCTCTTCTTGGCGTCATGTGACTGAGTTCTGGCCAATGAAAATTATGCACACCATTTGTAGGTCTGCCCCTAAAAATCATCTTGCACAGGCCTCCAAGTTCTGTCTTTTCCTTTGAGCCTCAGATGCACAGAATTCAAGGAAAGACTGAGGTTTGGGGGATGGAAAGAGGCCACTCTGAGGCAGTACATGGAATATTTCCCCCCCTCTCCCTCCCATTGCACTTGCACTGGATTGTGACTGGAGCAGGAAATGAACCTGTATTGCATTAGGTCCCTGAGGTTAGGGGTTGTTTATCATAGCAATCAATACACGACGTGTGATACAGTTGGTAAAGAGAGATAGTGGGTAGGAGAATGAGAAAGCAAATATCCTTGCTTTCTAGTTTGCCACTAATGCTTTATTGCTGTGTGGAAATGAATAGAGCAACAGCGAAATCACGTGATATGAGTGCCAGACACAAATAAAAAACTTACTAAACCAATATATTAAGGTTCAAATATAGTTGAGTATCTTGCTACCATCTTGTTTTTTGTTTTTCTTCAACCAAGTTCTGCATATCTGTGTCTGCAGACATACCTGTGTCTGCATATCCAAATTCTGCATATTTCCCCAAACATATATAGCTGCTGACTTGTCCTTGGAAGCAATTATTCATGTCTTCACTCAATATTCCCCCCCCCCCCACTGATTATTTAGCTTCTATCCTCCACTCCTTTTCTAAGTGCTTAAAATAATTTTCTATGTTGGGTGGCGGGGTGGCTCATTTGGTTAAGCGTCCAACTCTTGGTTTCGGCTCGGGTCATGATCTCACGGTTTCATGGGGTCGAGCCCCACATCAGATTCTGCTCTGACCCCATACAGCCTGCTTGGGATGCTCTGTCTCCCCCTCTCTCTGCCCCTCTCCCATTCATGCTGTCTCTGTGTCTCTCAAAATAAATAAGTAAACTTAAAAGAAAAATAAATAAATAAAATTATTTTCTGTTTTTCATAAGTTGTTGATAACCACTGAATTTGCAAGGGGAGGAAGACGGAATCAATTTTTTCAGCATAGAAATAAAAGCCAGTTTTTAAAAATCACAATTTTTAATCGTTAAAAAATAACTTTTTTTCCTGTTTTTTTTTTCTACCAGATATTACAGTATGTTATAATGTTATGGTAATCAAAACCAGAATAGTGATAATGCCACAACAGACAGATCAATGGATTGAAGTAGAAGACCCAGAAGCAAACTCAAGTATACATAAATGTCACTGTTCTGTATACTGAATGTATACAAAAAACGTGTGTGTGTGTATGTGTGTGTGTGTGTGTGTGTGTGTTTCTGAGCCTTCAGAGTGAACATCTCTGGTTCCCTATATTATGTTTTATTTCCTTTCATTTATATCTATCTATGTCTATCTACATCTATATCATCTATATCTATATCTATATCTATCTATCTATCTATCTATCTATCTAGTAATACCATAGTGCACTAGCAAAGCCTCCGAAGAGGCTCCCAATATTCCCCACCTCCGGGTTCATACCCAGTGCTCTTGGATCACTTGCTCTGGGGAGGCAGGCTGT
The DNA here is from genome assembly GCF_018350215.1 of Panthera leo. NCBI lineage: Eukaryota > Metazoa > Chordata > Mammalia > Carnivora > Felidae > Panthera > Panthera leo. Next base: position 55,318,446 of record NC_056682.1, read on the forward strand.
AGTATGAGAGGAGGCTCCACGCAGCCTCTGGACCAGCCCATGTGACAAGGAACCGAGGGCTCCAGCTGGCAGCCAGCAAGCAACTGAGGCTGCCAGCAGACATGTGAGTGAGCTTGGCAGTGGATCCTCCCACAGTTGAGCCTTCAGATGACTGTGGTTCAAGTGACAGCTGACCCCGAAATGCTCAGCTCTGCCGGTCCCAGGGTCCTAACCCTCCCAAACCGTGGGAGACGATAACTGTTTGCTGTTGTAAGCTGCGCTGCTCAGTTTGGGGGGTAATTGGTTACACAGTAGATAATTAAAACACATGGCATATAAGTGAAATCAACAAAACCAGGGTGGGTCAGTGATTAGTAAGTTAGATGCTTTGACGGGTTTTTACACTTCTGTTGCATCTTAATTGTTTTCCTCCGAAGTGTCCCCTTTGGGTAAACAGTGTTAAGAGTGGTTACCAACAGGACATTAGAAAAATTAACAATTAGCTTTGGGGACTAAAGTGTAACCACAGCATTATTTTCCATTTTATTAAACTCATTAAATAGTATTGCAGTGTATTTGTTTCTATTAAAAAACATGATATTGGACTCCGGGAGAAAAGCTATTGCAAATTAGTCTGAAAACTCTCATTTCTTTCATAGCAACGTGTAATAATATCATAATTGCTTAGTGGGAGTTCAGAGATGGACTGACTTTAACATATATTTAAGCATAATACTATAGACAAACAACTTCGCCTGCAGTATTTGAAGATAGCCATTTTCTTGTAAACATCCTCCTTTATGTTACTAAGATGGTTTGCAGTCTCTGTCACTGTTCTTGGCAGAAAGTCAAACTTAGCAGAGTAACTGTGTGAATTCTAACAATGTCTGAATTAGTGAAGCCCCAAATAATGAAGATTTATTATGTTTAAGGGAATTAGAAAAGTCTAAAATCCCAAGTTATGAGTCAAGGCAATAGTTCCCAGCCGCCTTGTGACCCTTCCAGGATGATATCCCCGGCATTCTCCATGCTTCACTAAGGCTGGAATTCAGCTTTTGGTACTAAGTTGTCTCAATCTTGGCCACAGTGGTAATTTCATTTTCCCACTTGTTTTCCCTCAACTAGAAGGACTAGGGGCAATTGATTTTTCCATGTAGAAAAAGAAATTGGATTCTTACTTCACAATCTAAAAAAACACATTTTTTTTTTTCCCACATGAATCAAGGGCTCATATGTAAAAAGCAAAACTTCAAGAATTTTAAAAGCAAATGTAAAAATTATCTTTATGACCTTGGAGGAATGTCTTTATCAAAAACACAAAAGTTGCAAATCATAAAGAAAAAGATGAGAAAATTTAACTGCATCATGAACTATTCTCTCTCTTTCTCTCTCTCTCTCTGTTTTTACTCTTAAATATTACATTACTAATAAGCATTTTTATGGAGAGCAATGTGATTTAATAAGCTTCATTATTTTTGCAATTTGGGTATAAAATTTAGTAATACAAAATAAGGAATGGGGCTCTAAGTTTAATGTGTGTGTGTGTGTGTGTGTGTGTGTGTGTGTGCGTGTGTGTGTGTGTGATATTCTCGGTTGTAATGGCTATCCTAGCCTTATTTTCCTCATTCATATTTTTCTCAATTATTTTCTGGATTTTCTCAATTATTATTTTCTTTTGGTGCTGTAGTATCTTTGTAAGTTACATCAAAACTAATGAAGTAGGGAACAAATAAATAATTTGAACAAACCATTAGATTCAATTTATGCTCCCAACAAATAACCATTTATAACTCAAGCCTTCAAAAAATTATAACAATTTCATAATGAACAATGGATAATTTATGGAGACTTTGTGGCAGCAATGAATACAATTATGGGTCAATTGTCTCCAACAAATAACTTCTGGAATATCCACACTCCTTATAATCTCAGAAACAGAATACCAAACCTATCAGTAAGAGATAATATTTTCTAGTCATTTGAGGATTCAATTTGTTAGATTATGTCGTTAACTTTATCAGGTTGTGTCTTATATTGCATTTGCTAAATGGAAGACTAGCTACTCAAACTTTACCTGAGGTTCCTGTAAGCCTTCTCAGAATACAAAGAAGGATGAGGGACCAGCTTTTGTTCTTCACAATTCCAGTTTGTTATATGATGCAGAAGTTACAAAGCTTTCATCAACAATTACTGACTACTTTCATTGTCATCCCCATGTGGGAGTTCTGAAAGACCGTTTGAAATTCGTCCGAGTAACAGAAGAGAGTGCACAGTGCAGCCTTCTGGATTAAACAAAGAATAAGAGAAAAAATATTCACTTCTATCAAAGGTGCAAGCAATGGAGCATCAACACAAACAAAACAAGCATCAGCCAGAAAGCCTATAGGAAACCATGGGAGGAAGATCAAAATCAGATTCTTAGAAGGTGAATGGTACAAAGAAAATGCAATGTTATTTGCAACCGCATTTTTTACAAAAGAGAGACAAGTCTGAATAGACTATTATTAGCTAGACACTTCTTCACAAACTGAGTTTCAGACAGTGGTTCAAGTTACAAGGAATCCGGCAGTACCACATACAATACTGAGCAGGAGTTCACAAAAATATTCTGCCCCTAGCATATTCAGACCAACCCAAATCATCCACAATCAGTAAATTGCTAAAACCGAATTTATGGAAAAATCATGAGTATCTCATACATTTTTCTAAAACGATTAGGGTTTAGATGGTTTACGGATGGGGGTGCATCAGAAAAATTCCAAAGATGGCTTAATAATCCCTTATTACAGTTAATTAATGTCATTATAGCAGTTGAGAAAATTCCAGCTCAAGGTGAAAAGCCCACATCATTCTAGACTTATTCACACCTTTCAGGGACCTAAGTATCTTACATCAATATCATTCTATTTTAAATGTACAAAATTATTTACTTCTTTGACACTAAAAAAGTGAAATGTCTAATTAGAGAATATATTCAAGATTTATGATGACACCTGACAGATAATATAAGAACTTCCTAAACTTAATGCACTATTATAAATTGTACCAATTGATCATATTAGCATAAATGTCAAAGTAAGATTCTGAATACCTGAAAGTAATCTTACTTTGGGAGGGAAGAATCTAATCAGTGAATGGAACTCCTGTGATAATCATTATGGTGGTTCACAAATTCCAGGCTGTCTCTCTTTCTCAACACACGGTAGGATTGTATTTCCTTGTGTGCTCGGAATTAGGTGTGGCAAGTGATTTCTTTGGCTAGAGAAAGCAAAAAAGGCAGTGTCTCCTTCCCCACATCCGTTTTCCCCTCCGGCTTTGTGACTGACAATATTTAAGACGGCAGCTGCTCAGCCAGCTGGGAGCCCGGAGAGATTATCAAAGGCAGAGTCCGACTTCAACCTGCACTAGAAATAGAGCAGAAGCAAGAAATAAGTAAAATTGATGCTTTAAGCCACTAAGATTTTGGAGTCTGTCACTGTGTCACAACCTAACCAATCTTGCCGTGATACCATAGGCAGAAGTATGCAAAAACATCCTTATCAAGAGTGAAATAAAGAGATTTTTGGTGTTTATTCTCTTTGAAGAATGACTAGTAGTTGTTAGGAGAAAGATATTCCAAATCACGTCAGTTTGTTTGGATGTAACAAAGATGTGGCTGGTGAAGTAAGTGGAGTATAGATGGTATATGTTATGATACACAATAAAAGGGACAATGCTCGTCATGTCCCAGGCAACTATTGTGCATTCTTTTGCGTTTATTTATATTAAATGCATAGGAAAAAATATTAAGTTTATTTTTTAGAGTAATTGATTCTCGTTCCATTTGGGCTCCGATATTTATTGTCCTGAAATGAGCCAAGGCAGCAATTTGGGAATCCTTTTTTTGCTTTGTTTTTAAAATTCAAATCATATTGTAGATACCCATTGACTTTATTTAAGGGTTTTTTTTTATTATGTTAACTTTATGAGGGAAGGAACATCACTGCTTTGTTCAAAGCTCTGTCCCCCATAACCTAGAATAGTACACATAATAAATAGACTTAAAATAAGTATTTTTTGAATGAATGAGTGAATCTATATTCTTGCTAGAAGTTTTCACTAACTGCAAGGTCAATGTTAGCCCACGGTCTGAAGTGGCTCTCCCACAATCCAAATACCATTTTAAACTTCAGTCAGAGAAGTACAGGTATCTTTCACTTTTTGAATGTTCACATTCCACTACTTTGCCTTTATGAAAAACCTACATTAGTAGTATGGTACTGTCCCTGTTTTCACTAAAGAAAAGAAACCTCAAGAGGACTTTGCTTTCACAGAAAAGGCGGAGAGCGAAAATAGCATTCGGCATTTGTTTTGCAGTGAGCTGTTCCAGGAGCAGCTTGCACCCTGAGCAGAGAGGAAGAGTGGCCACCCCAAACCCCTTCCTGGGATCTACACTCAGCAGCTCAGCCTCAAGCCACCGTGGCTTTGAACTGTGACGGTGAGCGTCTGTGTTTTGGCTTAATTTATTCTGTGCATCCGTTAGCAAGATGTGTCCTAAGGAATCAGAAAAGCTTAAGGGAGTTTATTTTTTGGGTCTGGGAATGCTCAAAACAATTTTCCATAGACATTAACGGTAATTGCTTCTCTGCTTTCTGTCATTTGGGGTTCTGAAAGCTTTTGGGGGTACACTCTACTTTGGGGTAGCAGAGGAATCCTGTATTGTGTCTAGAACAAATGAAGGCTCTCTACTCTTCTTAACCTTCTGGAGTATAACATTTAGTTAAATTCTAGTACCGCACCCTAAGACCGACATTAATAAACTCAACTGCAGTGTTGTCTGAACTTGTTTTTAATACCATGGTGACCCCAGAAAATGATAATATTTGTAGGATACAAGTCGGGGGGAAATGCCTTGCTGGGCCACTCTTAGGCCTGAGGGACTAATACACTGTCAAGAACTAACGTATTTCTCTTAGAGAGTCTTTTGTTTCTAAAGAAATTGTTTGAGTGCTGATAATGAGAGAATATTTACGTGACGAGGAGAGAGACCTTTGTTATGTTGACGAACTCTTCAGGACCCAGGAGAGGACATACAAATGAACAGGGTGCTTCTGTCACGTACATGCCAAGATCACCACAGCACCCATAGGAAATGATAAGATTTTGGCACACTTGTGATACACTGTTTGCGGAGTTCTGCTCTGTTGTGTCAGGAGAAAAACAAGTGAGATGGAAGGAGAAGCCTTGAAGCCACAGCCTTAATAATTAGACTAGCCCCAATTAATTAATTACCTCCAATAAAAGGCACTCTGCACGTATTGGCTTATTTAACCCCTTTAACAACTACATGGGATGGGTGTTATTTCTTTTCCTTTCCATTAAGGAAATCGAAGCTTAGACATTTAGTGTTATATTCGGGTCCATGGGAGTGGTAAATGCCAGAGCCGTGTTTTGAATCTAGGCCGGACCCCCAAATCCCACATTCTTTTCTCCGCAAAGAGCAGGACATAAGGGGCTTCTGTGTGCCTAAGTGTCTTCGAATGTTAAAGGACTCTTATGTGACAGAGAGAATAGAAAATTCTAATACTGTAGGAGGTCAAGCTAGTAGCTATGAGTGGAATCGTGAAGGAAGACAGGCTTTACCTCAGAATAAGGAAGAAATGATAATCTCATGAAGGTAGAACTCCCCCCATATGGTATTTAGCAAGTGATTACTTCTTAGGGAATTTTAGAGGAGACTCTTGTTTGGACGACCTCTGCTTTCTTCCAACTTCAAGAGTATGATGTTATTGGAATATAAAAAGCATGAGAAGATCCTTTTACAAATATCGTTTCTCTTACATGAACTTTCTAAGGAGGGATTTGTATTTTAGATTAACTACAGGTGGATGAAGAGCTCATTTGAGTTCTTGATCCAAGAGAGAAGGATCAATAATTCTCCAAAGAGTTTACAAGTGCCTTTGTTAGAAGACTGCCCTATTATTCTGCACCTTCCAGGGCCTGGGCCTGGAGTTTTCCTTCTGAAAAATCAAAATACAGTCTGCAACTCCCACCACCGCAGGACTGAGATGGACCAAAGAGTATCCATTACTTTCCATAAGTCTTCCCAAAGAAGTGAATGGACACCAATTAGCAAGAAATCTTGAAATCCATAGATTGTCCTACTTTGGGGAATGGTTTAAGTGTTTATTTCATGTGATTTTGTTGGTATGTGTAAGAGAAAGCACTGTATTTATTTTCAGATTTTCTCCTCTTTTTTTTAAAGAGGGCATAATACCTTTTTCATTTCCCCACCACCTCTTTAAAAAACACACTTCCAGTTTTTACTTTAGAATAGCAACTACTCTGATAAATCAAGGGTTCTCTAAGAAGAATATTTATATCCTAGGGGCACCTGGGTGGCTCAGTTGGTTAAGCTTCCAACTTCAGCTCAGGTCATGATTTCACGGTTTGTGAGTTCGAGCCCTGCGTCGGGCTCTGTGCTGACAGCTCAGAGCCTGGAGCCTGCTTCAGATTCTGTGTCTCCCTCTTTCTCCCTCCCCTCCCCAGTTCATGCTCTGTCTCTCTCTTCTCAAAAAAAAATAAAAACAGTAAAAAAATTTTTTTAAAAAGAAGAATATTTGTTTCCTTGAGAGATTAAAATAATTTGCCACTGACGTGGTATAGAGAACATGGAAGACCAGCCAGCATCTCTGCTTGCTATCCCCTACCAATGTTCTCCCAGGCTTTGTGCCTTTTCTCTCTCCTCTTTCCTTTCTTTCTTTGTCTCTTTTTAAATGTTTATTTATTTATTTTGAGAGAGAGAGAGAGAGAGAGAGAGAGAGAGCACAGGAGGAGGAGCAGAGAGAGAGGGAGACAGAATCTCCAGCAGGCTCTGAGCTGTTAGCATGGAGCCCGATGCCAGGCTCGAACTCATGGACCCCAAGATCATGACCTGAGCCGAGATCATAAGTCAGATGCTTAACCGACTGAGCCACCCAGCTGCCCCTCCTCTTTACTTTCTTTAGGAGTCCCACAAAGTCTGAAATGATTTTGGAACTGTAAATGTTATCTCCTTGATCTTCATTCTCCAAAACCAAAGGTGATTAAGAGACAAAATCTAAACCATCACAGGGAAGGAAATTCTAAATAGGGATGTGACTGTTCAATCACTTGCAAATGATCTCCCTTTTCCTTGACTAACAGTATCCTTCCTTACAAGGAAAGAAGAATGATCGAAGACAGAGGGAATGTCTAGTGGATCTGGATTCTAGATAATTCTGTCATTAATAGCATTGATCATTTGTTAAATGAAGGTGAACACAAAAAATATCAATAAAATTTGCTGAATGATGTCTACCTAGATAAAACATCTATATGATTTCTTTCCTGTCGCATTTTTCCTACTATTTTTTAAAAGCCAGATCATAGACAGGTGATCAAAAAATGCTTGTTGAATAAACAAATGATATATCATGATTGGGAGATAATGGTAGAGATAATTATAATTGTACAGGTGATTATAACTCCATAATCCTTGATATCCATATTTAAGATAACTGCCTGGTAAGTGAAACCACCTTAAAACTCAAGTCCTTTCAGTTGTGTAGATTCATTAATAAGGATCTAAGACAAACTCAAAATCTTAATTTTGCTTCAAAACAATAGGACCAGTGATCATTTCTTCTTTGACAGGCCGAGAAAATGACAGAGTGTTTAAGAGTGTAGGGACGCCTGGGTGGCTCAATCGGGTCAGCGTCTTGACTTCAGCTCAGGTCACGATTTCACGGTTCATGGGTTCAAGCCCCACATTGGGCTCTGAACTGACAGCTCAGAGCCCGGAGCCTGCTTCAGTTTCTGTGTCTCCTTGCCTTTCTGCTGCTCCCCGACTCATGCTCTCTTTCTCTCTTAAAAATAAATAAAGATTAAAAAAAAAAAAAGAGTGTATATTCAGGTTTGAGACTGTTGGAATCCAGCTCCATCACTTATCAGCTTTATCACACTGAGCAAGTTTCTGATCTAGGTTCTCTCATCTCTATCTATAAAATGGGGATAACTCAGAGGGCTATTAGGAGGATTAAATGGGATAAATCTTGTAAAGTACTTGGCATATTTTAAACCCATATACTATCTCTAGAAAGTATAGTCAGGGGCATCTGGCTGGCTCAGTCGGTAGAGCATGTGACTCTTAATCTCAGGGTTGTGAGTTCTAGCCCCATGTTGAGTGTAGGGATTACTAAAAAAAAAAAAAAAAAAAAAAAAAAAAAAAAAAATCTTAAAAAAAGAGTGCAGTCACTATCTTTTATTCAGTACCAGAAACTTTGTTATTCTGAAGTCTGGGGACATAATGCCATGGAGGTTTGTAAATGGGTTGACGAGTGCTTCTAAGCCTAGGCAGAGTTCAGAATATTATCCTAGAAAATAAAGAAGAATACTGTGTAAATGGAGTTGCAAATCTCTTTGTATTGAGCTGGCCGTTCAGTACGGTAACAATCTTACAGACGCTCAAGGTATTCAAGCTTAAGACAATCCCTGATGAATTAGTTCAATTACTGTGATGTGGGCCAAAGAGCAAGGTTACATACATCCTTTTTGAGAGAGAAATACCATTTTATATTAGTTTTCAGACTCCTTCAGTTAGATTTTCCACTGGGGTGTTTTTTTTTTAACAACATTTAAATTTAACTTCTTGTTCACTTTTCTTACTACTTGTTTTTGTCTAGCATGATTTTTGTGCCTTCAGGTGCATATGAATTATTTATGCACCCATATGATTTTCTTTCGACATCTCCTTGCTATGTTTTAAGTGAAAAGTTATGAAGGAATATTAAATAAGATGAGAGCAAAGCCAAGGGAAATGCAATATAGTTATGTGTGTGTACCGATAATTCCAGTCGTCAAGTCTTAGTGGACTCAGCTGAAAAAAACAAAACAAAACAAAACACGTACCTGCCTTCACAAGTTGCTCATTTTATATCACCCTAAGGCAAGATTATTTCCTAGAAGACATCATTCTGTAATATAACCCGTTCTCACCTCTAAATCTCCCTAGCCCCCACTCCAAATACCAGGTAATTTTACTAAATCATACTACATTTTGTTAGTAGTGTGGGGAAAGGGACTAAATGAATGTTGGATCATCTATTTTGCCACTGGGTAAATTACAAAGTTCCATTTCTCTGAATCAAATGCATTTGCAAATCAAACCCTGCAGTAGCTGCAAAGAAGCAGACATTGCTAGACTCATATTTTACATTCATTTTAACTCATAAATCTTTAGAGTGCCGTTTTCAGTCCACAGATACAATTATATATCTCTCTCCATGCTGTTCACAGAGAGTAGAAGAATTTGCCACTCTTGCACTATTCTATCTGAACAATTCATATCCTTAACAGGTCTTTCACAGAGACCCATCTCTCCCTTAATCTTCTCCCAAAGCTGTAACACTCATGCATTTTTCTATGATGGAGAGACAGTTTTAGTATGAAATGCCCAAGTTTGCATTTTCATCTTCAAAATCTCCTCTCTGTAGGGAGTTAGCCCTTTTCTTGGCTTTCAAGGAAAGAAAGAAAGAAAGAAAGAAAGAAAGAAAGAAAGAAAATGGTGTTTTAAGTCTAACTTGACCTTGGGTGTCTTTATATCACCTGACACCTGTTTCTTTCTTCTATCCTCACGGTTGGCCATACAACTTTTGTGTTAAAAATTATACCTCATCCATCACAGAGTTAGAGATCAGAAAAAGTGCCTATCAAAACTGTTGTGAAAGAAACCATGTGCTGACTTTCAACTGGCTTTCCATGAAGGCGCTAGGTAATATATTTTAGTAGCTTGTGGCATTCAGAAAGCAAGATCATAGGGCATTAAGTCAACTACAACAAACAATAAACGTTTTTTCCCCCATCCACTACCTAAACCTGCTCCAATATATCTTGTGGAATCTTTTATTTCCTTTTCTTTTGGTGACGAAAGAAACCATGCTGTTAGGTAAAACGACCTCTAAAACAACAGTACAGTAATGGGGTTAGAGTAGTGTGTTAGGAGTCTAAAAATCAAGAATGGCCTGGAATGCTCTGGAATTTTTAACAGTTCTCTTGGGGTCCTGTGAGTTGATTTCTCTTTCTGTAAAACATACACTGCCTTTTATCTACTACAGTAAGAATAGAAAAATAATCTCAGAGAACTCTCAGCCTGGTGTTTTATGAGAACTTTAAGGTTTTTTAAAACAATTTTTTTTTAAGGAGCACAAGTTCATTTACTTCCAGATATCAGCTGTGTTGTAGCTTTACATTCGCAGTCCCTGTATATCCGCTATTTTAGCTAACTGACACAATTCCATGTTATTTTTTGTGGCCTAATTAAAAAAAAAATTAGATCCTGAATGGCCACCACAGATCTCGATGTTTCTCTTTAATGTAATACCTCTGTTAAGCAGTTTATTTTAACTTCTTTCTTTTCCAGATTGTCCATGTTGGAAGGCATACTTTCTAAATTCCTCTCCAGCAATGATAAAATTGACTAGATTTGATAAATCTTTCTGTGTATAGATGTTCAAAACTCCTATTGATCCACTGTGCTTCCATGGTAAAGACAGAATTGAAACATCAGCCCTAAAACAAGATAACTCCAGCGCCAGCACGAAGGAAGCCAGCCAGCTGCTGGGTAGTTCTGATACCAGAAGGATTTCAAAACCTTCCCTCTGTAGACGATCAGTTACACACCCACACGGGGGGCATCAAATGAAGGTGGTGACCAGGGTGGAGTGGATGGAGCTCTGCAAGTCCTCCAGGTCAGTCCGGCCAACCTGTAACTTAACTATTCTCATGGAAGTGCTGTCACCAGACTCCCAGGTCGGTGGCTTTACGCCGCCGGGGGTCAGAGGGAAGGCATTTTTTTTTTTTTTTTTTTTGCTTCTCTCGAGATGGACGGAGAGGAGAACTCAAATCGATTGTGCTGATCTCACAGGGACATCCTGATACATACATAGCTTTTGCTTTGAATATTCTTTTTTTGAGAGAGCGAGCACGTGCAAGTGGGAGAGGGGCAGAGAGAGAGAGAGAGGAGAGAGGATCCCAAGCAGGCTCTGCACTGTCAGCACAGAGCCCAGCCCGTCAGGAGGCTCCATCTCACAAACCATGAGATCGTGACCTGAGTAGAAATCAAGAGTCGGACATTTGCCAGACTGAGCCCCCCAGGGGCCCCCTACATACCTTTTTAAAACTGTCATGGGAATGAGCTACTCTGTGTTACCAACAAAGAGTATTTCATCTTTGACAACTGAGGCTGTATGGTTAGGTCCCATAAACCTCCCTTTCAGTCAGTAGAGATCAAAATACGTGTGTAAATGTTCTGCCTAAGTTCGGTTTAAACCCATTCAGATAAGGACCAGTGTTTTTCAGAGAAAGCTCAAGAATGTGAAAAGGTGGTTACCGAGGGCTTTCTTTTCAGGAGCTGCCTGCCAGGTACGTAAGGATGGGATGAGATGAGCAGACGTGGGCAAGAAAGTGGCTCACTTCTGCTTCCAGCAGCCCATTTTCCATGATGCCTCAGGTTCTGTGTTCCAGTCTTTCCACAGGCCGCAAAGTTGAGCTGGAAGCAGATTCGGCCACATCAGTAATGTTGGGGAACAGGCTTTTTAGGAGGTGTGGACGATGTGTAGCGGATACTGAGGCGAATCTTCGTCCCTAAAACTGTGCACGTTGCTTTCTTCTCTTTTCAAGATTTGTATGTAATTGCTCCTGGATCGACTACACGCTTTTCTTTGTTGCTGTTTGCATTCTTCTGTTTTCACAGTTTTTGACCTGCAGAGCTCAAACAGCCGGTCTCAGCTGGACAACATGAAGAGATTATTCCCATTGTGTTGTGTGTGTGTTCAAAAATGTTTTGTAACAAATGCATACGTGCGCTTGACAGAAGAGTCTCACGTTACGTTTGCGCTGAGGCTCAGAATACAACCGTAAATGCCAAACAGGTGCTGGAAAGAGCCTGCAGCAATTATAGCAGGGATGACACATCAGGAGTTGTCATAATGACTTAACAATTAAGGGTTAGCTGAAGATCTTGTTAAGCTCAGGAGACTGCTCAGTATCATCATCGCGTAGATAGAAGTGCAACAATTAAGCCGACTTGCCCCGCCATGTCCTTGTTCAGAACTGAAACCGCCGTTTGGATTCATGTTTCCCCGTTTCCCGACAGGCTCATTTTACCAAATGACAAGATTAGGTGACTGGTAGGTTTTGACTTGCTTTTTGTTAAGAGGTTTATTTTTATGTGTTTTCTGTTAAGTGCCCTTTGCCCCCAGCTTACGCTGTGAATGAAATTATACATTTTGGTAAACTGTGCTCAAGTCACAGATGTCTTTACTTCATAAAGTTATGTTGGCTATATCTAATGCAATTCTTTTTCTTAAAGAATTTTTTTTCTTAATGTTTATTTATTTTTGAGAGGGAGAGAGAGAAAGAGCATGAGCCGGGGAAGGGCAGAGAGAGGGAGATACAGAATCCGAAGCGGGCTCCAGGTTCTGAGCTGTCAGCACAGAGCCCAACACGGGGCTCGAACCCACAAACTGTGAGATCATGACCTGAGCCGAAGTCGGACGCTCAACTGACTGAGCCACCCAGGCGCCCCTGTAATTGTTTTTCTTATCAACACTGAAACGCTATTTGGGAGGAAATCAACAAACCATCGTCAAACTCAGCTGAAAATCCTTTCACAGATTCAAAGTGCTAACCAAATTCTTACTGACATGAGCGTACAGGAGGGTGGAAGCTAAATTTGATTTCTTCTTCCAAACGCTAACATTCCAGTTCACTTTTGTTTTCTCCAAAAAAATTTGTCTCGGCTAAGATTTCATTTCCACGTGTACATTCCTGCTTTCCTTTATAGGCTATAATTAAGTCTTTTCTGTGCTCTAGCTGCAGTTCATTCCTGGCACTGGGTAAAGAGCTAAGATGTTGCTTCTGCCCATTCTCCCCACAAGAAAAGTGGAGTTAACAGCAGAATGATTACTGGCTTTTCTCACGTGAATCATAATACACATGACAAAACAAATTCGCCTTAATACAAAATGGAACGTAGAATCTCATTTGATCAGCGACCTGCCAAGTGGAGCCACTTATCATTCTAAAATAATATTAATCTTTGCAATAATGTTTCTTTCTACTTTCATTCCCCCAAACAAAATGACGTGCCCATTCTTGGGTTTTTGTGTACTTTCCCTTTTTAAAAGCAATTAACAGACTCTGTGGAAGTATTGCTTCATTTCTTCCAGTCTGGTTTTTTTTAAGGTCAGAGTTAAATTCAGTGTGTTTCAGAGCTAGGTGCTGGGAGAAACACCCTTCTTTCTGGTTCTTCTAATGGAATGTCGAGTCATTTTCCTTATTATGAAGGAGGAAAGTGGGCATTGGGAAAAACAAAACTGACGTCATAAACTTAGGCTTAGTAGATGAGGTGTAGGATAAATACCTAAAAAATACTTAGCCACCTGAAAAACAACAAAAATCTTAACAGTTTTCAGATGAATCTTGCATATTATTAACACCTCTGCAATTAGGCAACTGAGACCTAAAATCTAAGAAAATTTTAAGATTATAAAATGGGTCAGGAAATGGGAATTAAAAACTAGCCTTCAGACTCTTTGTTCTGTGTTTCGTTGACCAGATAAAAGGGGGCTCTAGCCTTTATCTTCTAAAAACATACTCTCTCTACTGAGTTTTTCTGGGATTGATTGCAGACTTCACAGTTCTCTGTCTACTAAAGGAATTTTGCAATATGACCTTTTCTTACGTACTTGAACCAAGTTGCCCATGAATGCCTCTACTTGTCAGACTTTCCATGAACGCAGGGCAGTGTATTTATTCCTGCTTCTTTGCTAATGCCCCACCCTTTTTCCAAATAATGCTGTCTGTAATTCTGCTTTTCCCTGTTTGGCTTTCCACCCCTGGGAGTTCAGCTCTGGTCTTTTTTTCTTTTTTAATGTGTATTTATTTATTGTGGAGGGAGGGGCAGAGAGAAAGAGAGAGAGAGAGAGAGAGAGAGAGAGAGAGAGAGAGAGAATCCTAAGCAGGCTCCGAGCTGTCAGTGCAGAGCCTAATGTGGGGCTCAATGTCACAAACCATATCATGACCTGTCAGCTCTAGTCTTATCTCCTTCATTAAGCCTTCCTTTGATGCCTGCAATTAATGTCATTCTCTCTGTCCTGTGAACTCTGAAACTTACACCTATGCTATTTTATATTTTTATTTTGTTTATATATGGCTTTACATCACATGTGCCTTACGAACCATATTTTATTCTTTTATATCCACCTGCAACATAATAATTTTACACATCTTATTTAATTGAATCAAAGGGTTAAAAATGGTCAATGGGCTCCTTTTGAGGAAACTAAGTGTTATAAACTGAATGTTTGTATATTGCCCTCCCCCCCCATTCAAACGTTGAAGCACTAATCCCCAGTATGAGTACCTGGAGGTGGGACATTTGGAAAGTAAATAGGTCATGAGGGTAGAGCCCTCATGAATGGAACTAGTGCTCTTATGAGAAGAGGCATGAGAGGGTATCTCTCCCCACCATGTGAAGACACAGCAAGAAGGTGGCTGTCTGTAAACCAAAAAGAGAGCTCTCACCAGGAACCTGACAATGCAGCACTCTGATCCTAGACATTCAGCCTCTAGAACCTCAAGAAATAAATGTTTAAACCACTTAGTCCATGGTATTTTTTAAAATTATTTTTTATTTTAGAGAGAGCGTGAGCAGGAGAGAGGGGCAGAAGGAGAGAGAAAGAGAATCTTAAGCAGACTCCATGCTCAGCATGAGCCCAACACAGGGCTCCATCCCAGGGCTCTGGGATCATGACCTGAGCCAAAATCAAGAGTTGGATGCTCAACTGACTGAGCCACCCAGGTGCCGCTATGGTGTTTTTGTTATAGCATTCCAAACTGACTAAAATACTTAGCAAATGAATCAGAGAACAGAAAACCCAAACCAGGTGGTTTAATAGAAAGGACTTAATATGGAGAACTAGTTACAAAAGTGTTGGAAGAGCTAAAAAGGCAAACAACAAAAGGTAAAGTTAGAGATTAGTAATAGCAAGAATTTTCCAGCACTTCCATGGCTGAAGAGAAAGAGGAGGTGCTTTCACCAGAGTTTAGGAGTTGGGGCTTGGGCCACCAAGAATAGGGCTGCGTGGGAGAAGCTGGGACCATGGAGAAGACACAACCATTGCTGGAAATACTGTCCAAAGCAAGGAAAGAAGGAAAGGCATACTCTGGCTTCTCCCCACCTCCCATACTCCATACTCCTGCTAATGACTTTTATTGGCCAAACTAACCAGAAGCCAATTGGCAAAGAAGCCTGGGCAATGTATTTTGCAGAAATCAAACCCCTGTGGTACAGAACGGAGCAGGAGAAGCAGAGGAAAGGAATCTAAGAATAAATAGACGAATGATTAACAATTGATAGGCCAGAATTGAACAAATCCAAAGCTATTCTACATGTGGTGAAACTACAAATAGTTCAAAGAAACTCCTAAGTAACTAGTTTCTAATATCTTTGTTAGGATTACCATTTCTGAATGATCACAATGATTAATTTAGACTTCTTAAATAACAATTTATGATTGAAAAGAAATGCCAAGATTTTCTATATTTGGCCTGTTGGTCCAAAGGATTACAACTATTCTGGCACCTGTCACCTCTAAAGAAATAATTTCCAAAATACATCTTTTAACTTAGTTCTCTAAATTCTGGCTACTCCCTCACTGATACCTACTTAATAAATTTTCCATCTGTTAGCATATTGAAGCTAATCTCATTCTTTTGTTATTAGCTAAGACATTTTCATCTGAAAGAAATAGAAATCCAACTCTAACTAGCTTTAGCAAAGCAGGCAATGTATTGATTTGATCTAACTGGGAAATCTAAATCTTGCATTTCAGGCATAGCTAGATCCAGGAATTTAAAAGGTATCGCTTAAATTTTGTTTCTCTGTCTCTGTTTTTTTTTTCTCTACCTCTTCTAACTCTGCTATGCTTGCCTTTATTTTTTTTAAGTTTTAATTTAAATTCCAGTTAGTTAACATGCAGTGTAATATTCGTTTCAGGTATACAGTTCAGTGATTCAACACTTACAAACAACACCCGGTGCTCATCACAAAAGGGGGACTCCTTAATCCCCATCACCTATTTCATCCATCCCCCCCACCACCATGCACACACACCCCTCCTCTGGTAACTATCAGCTTGTTCTCTATAGTTAAGAGTCTGTTTCTTGGTTTTTCTTCTGTCTTTAATTCTCAGACATGCTGGCTTCTTGGGTGACATATGTAGAATTAAGAAAGAGCTCTCATTGGTTGGCTTGGATCACATGCTCACTTAGAGAACCATTCAGCAGGGCCAAGTCTGTGGTAGATTCTGATCAGCTAGACCTGGATCAGAAAAGTACCGCTTGTAGACGGGTTGAGGGTGTGATATTTCCCATCCAAATGCCATTGCAGTTTGAGGAGCAGGTTGTTTCCAAAGAAAAGGACACTGAGAAGATAAAAAACATGCACTCATTATGTTCTTCCTTCTTTCTCCTCCTCCTAATTTCTTAAAAAAATTTTTTTGTTTTTGTTACTAGAATTTTGTCAAGCATGTTATAAACCACCTAGTCCCTATCTCTTGCTTCCAGACCCAAACAATCCTCAAACCCTATAACTTCTTCCTTGAAAATAATTCTATTATCTATCATTTGCTTTTATTTTCACTGTTACTACTTTAATTTAGACCAGATTTTCTCATCCTTGGTGCAATTGACATTGTGGGCCAGATACTCTTGGTTGTACGGTGTCCTCCTGCATGTTGTAGGATGTTTAACTGCATCCCTGGTCTCTACCAATGGATGCCAGAAGGACTCTGCACTGTGTGGGTAACAAAAATGTCCCCAGACGTTGCAAATATCTCCTGTGTGTGTGGGGGGGGGTAACATATGCCCTGGTTAAGAACCTCATATATAGACATTTGTTATCTTATACCTGGGTTATCATGGTAGTCTGTTAACTAGTGTTTCTCTTCCCATTATCCTTTTACTTTTTTTCTGTATGGTACTGCCACAATAGTATCCTTAAAGCACCACACTGAAAATCCTTTAATAAAATTTTTGTTGATTTTTCTCTGCTACCCACTGAATAAAGACCAGACTCCTTAATTTGAAATCTATATTTGAACCCATGACCTATTACTACTCAGCTCAACAAAAAGGAGTGTTTTGCACTCAAACTGGACCACCCAATGTTCCCTGGCTCTGCTTGTGTTTTCCAAGCTGTTGGCCTGGCTGCTTTGTAGGCCAGCACTGTCTTCTCTCAACTCAACCCATCACACCCTCAAACTTCTACACATTCTCAAAGGCCGAGCTCCAGCGCACCTTCCCTTTTCCCCTAGGAAATATCCCTTGTGCCTTCCTCCTTTGTCCCCAGTATCCCCTTATCCTTATTTGCTGTCACCTTTAACAACACTTGTATTACATTTTGGCACTTGTCAGCCATTTGATTCATAGCATGTACACCTTGCATTACTATGATTTATCTTAATATCTTATCATTCCAACCAGAGGGAAAAGATTGAAGCACGTGATACTATCCCTGGCATCAACACTTAGACATGTCTTAGGCAGGTTATGAATTTTCTTGTGTTTCTGTTTTCTGATTCGCTTAATGGAAGTAGCCATGACCTTCCTGCCTATTTTGCTTGTTTTTTCAAGAATAAAATAAATAAAATGAATTCACCTTATAGGGATACTACACAGGATTACATGGTTGTTATTAGAATCCTCAGAAGATTTATGGTGACTTGCTATAGATGGTCAGCATATATTTGGGAATAGTTGGGGAAATGAGAACAGAATCTTTATTCTGGAGAAGTTATTTGTGGATGTGACTGGAACAGGGACCAACCCAGTATTTTGTACTTTCACTTAGATATCAGGTTGGTTACCATTGTAATAGTTATAAGTGTGGCAGAAAAGATGGAGTCATGGGAATATAAACTGGTGCAGTCACCTTAGAAAATAGTCCGGTAATATCTCCAATAGTTAAGTATAGAGTTACCATGTAACCCAGCAATTCCACTCCTAGGCAATTACCCAAGAGAAATGAAAGTGTATGTCCAAAGAAAAACTTGTACATGAAGGTTTACAGTATTATTCATCTTAGCCAAAATGTGGAAACAACCCAAATGTCCCTCAACTGATGAATGGACAAGGAAAATGTGGTATGTCCCTTCAGTGGAATAATATTCCGTATAGAGAAGAATGAAGTATTGATATATGCTACAGTGCAGATAAATCTCGAAAACCTCATGCTAAATGGAAGAAGATGGTCACAGCAGGTCTCATATCATATCACTCCATTTACATGAAATGGCCTGAATAGGTAAGTCCATATGGACAGAAAATAAGTTAGTGGTTGTTTAGGGCTGGGGAAAGGGGAAGATGGGGACAAAGAAGTGATATCTAAAGGGTATAAGGTTTCTTTTTGAGGTGATAAAAATGTTCTAAAATTGTGCTGATAGTTGCATATAAACTATGAATATACTAAAATAGTACACTTTAAATTATACACTCGAAATGTACTGTATATGAATTATATTTCAGTAAAGCTGTTATTTAAACAAACAACAACAAAAAATGAATTAAAAGTACCCAACAACTCAAAACCCAACTAACCATTAAAAAAAAAAAAAAAAAGATCCATAGTCTACCAATGTTTTTTTCAAGTTTCTTGAGTCAAAACCGATAAGATAATGAGAGACTAAAATGTTAAGTCCAGGAACTGTACCATGCATGTTTTTGGTGTTTAGTCCGTTATTGGCTCCCAATTCATTCTTATTCCCCTGGCAGAAACTGTTCTGCTTTCTCTCCTTCTGTCTTCTTATCTGACACTGAACTTGGTGACTCATGGATCCATAGAATGCTATTAACTTGCCAATACTAATTCTCTGTTTTTAACTTAGCTATTTCAGGTTGTCAAACAGAAAGTTTTACCATAAAGGATTATTTATGGTGAGATATAGTGAAGAAAATCCTGTGCTTCCAAACCATCGAGAACACTTGAATGGCGTCAGTTTCTCCCAAGGTGCATAAATTGTGGCCAAACAGTTACATGAAAGAAAGTGTAGGCAGACTATGACTGTTGTTGTCAGAGGCATCCTGCCTTCTTCACTCTCTCAGACACATGCTAAGATCACCACTGAATTGCTGAAGAGTTTTCATTTCTCTGTGTAATAATAGGTTGTTCTACATAAACTTAATTTCATTTTTCTTAAAAAAATGTTTTTAATCTTTATTTATTTTTGAGAGACAGAGAGCTGAGGAGGGGCAGAGAGAGAGGGAGACACAGAATACAAAGCAGGCTCCAGGCTCTGAGCTGTCAGCACAGAACCTGATGCAGGACTCGAACTCAAGAAACGCGAGTTTGTGACCTGAGCTGAAGTTGGACGCTTAACCGACTCAACCATCCACGTGCCCCAATTTCATTTTTCTGGTCTATTTTTTTTTAAGTATAATAGAAATGTACGAGCCTTGAACCCTTTCCTGGGGGTGGACGTTTTAACCTACATGAGTCAACTGGCAAGTTTGGGTTCACCATCACTCTTGCAAATATTGTCTCTAGTGTCTCTGACATTCTGGGTTTCTTGACTGGCACAACGGCCTCTGTGTCTTAGCACATCCAGAGGTCAGCTGACTCCTCTTTCTCTTGGTGCCAGAGAGAATGGGATGGAGAAGACTTTTTTATTCTTCCCCCTGTTCCCTTGACCCTTTAGTGTCTTCAACAGGAAAACATCAGATGGCACGACATATATAATATCTAGCAAAGCCTAGTCATAGTGATAAGTGGAAAATGAATGCTAACATTTATTAAGTGCTTACTAGTTACCTTTCACTATGTTGGATGTTTTACTAAATCTCAACAACAATATGAAAATGTACTACTATTGTGCCTATTTTATATGTGAGTAAACCAACTTGCCCCAGATCCTAGGCAGTCTCAGAAATGTTCTTAACCACGGCCGAGATGCAAATTCTAAATATGGTTGACCCTTGAACAACGTGGGAGTCAGAGAGGACACCAACTTCCCACCCCCAATCAGTCAAAAATCCATATATAACTTTTGACTTCTCCAAAACTTAACAACTAATAGCCTGTTATCAACTGGAAGCCTTACCGATAACGTGGATAGTTGATTAACACATACTTTGTTACAGGCACTATATAATTTATCCTTACAACAAAGTGAGCTAAAGAAAAGAAATTGTTTTCAAGAAAATTATAAGGAAAATAAGATAAATACATTTACAGTACTGTACAGTATTTATTGAAAAAATCCACATATAAATGTACTTGGCAGTTCAAACCTGTGTTGTTCAAGGGTCAAGGGTCAACTGTAGTTTGGAATGTTCTTTCCTTTCCTTTCCTTTCCTTTCCTTTCCTTTCCTTTCCTTTCCTTTCCTTTCTTTTCTCCCTTCTCTTTTCTTTTCTTTCTTTCATGTAGGCTTTCCACCCAACAAGGGGCTTGAACTTACAACCCTGAGATCAAGAGCCTTATGCTCCACCGACTGAGCCAGCCAGGGACCCTGAGTTTGGAGTTTTCTTTGTACATTTAAAAGAAATGACCACAAGATGCAGGTTTTCACAACGTGAGTGTCCATGTGCTGGACATATTCTGTTTGTCCTCCAGATCTTCTGTACATTTTCCCACTCTGTCTTGGCTGCCAGGAGTTGACCTTGAACTGTGTTGATGGCTCCCTTACCCTTCGCCCCAACGAGAGATTGGAGGGAGAAGGGGGAGAGAGGTCAGCTCTCTCCTGCCTCTTCATTGCCCGCTGGCTGAGTCCTGCCACTACAGGTGTGTGAAGCTCTTGTCATATGGCTCTTTCCACTCAGCACTTTCTGTCTCCGGGTTCTGGCAACCATTCCCCACTCTGTCTAGGGGTGGTAACACCTGCAGTGCCAGCCCTAGGAGGTACACTAATCCCTTATGGTTTCTTTACACCCTGCCCACACCTTTGTAGATTGACCTTTCATTAAACTCTCCTCGGATTTCCCTGTTATGAGTGTGCCGTGTGTTTCCTGCTGGGAGCCTAACTGATCCAGTCTCTGTGGGCGTTCCCCCATCCCCGACCTGATTTGAACTTCAGTGCACACTCCTGGCTCCTGTGCCCTCTGAGTAAACTCTGCACGGAAGGAGAATGTTCAACTCTGGTTCTTTCCTGATTCCTGCAGGCTCGAGTAGTTGGGAAGGTGGTGGGCCTTGGGAGAAGGGGAAGGTACAAAACTTGCCTCCAGTTCCAGTTCCAGTTCTGTCTCCCTACCCAGAGGGCTTCTGGGTCTGCTGATGCCTTGTTAACTAATTACACCTCTCAAGAACTTGAAGTCATTATTTTCTCAGAGAGAACATGGCCTAACCTAAGCTGAGGAAGATGATTTCTCTTACTAGCAGGGCTGTGGTCCAGACTTGCAGAAACAGTGGATCTTCATTATTGTGCCTAAACTCATTGGATTCAGATTCTTTTTTTTTTTTTTAAGATTTTTATTTCTAAATAATATCTGCACCCAACATGAGGCTCGAACTTGTAACCCTGAGATCAAAAGTCTCATGCTCTACCAACTGAGCCAGCCAGGAGCCCCTCACATTTAGATTCTTTTCTGCTCTGCCTGGGGCCCTGGTAGCATGAACAAGAGCCCGTAATGGCTTTTAGTGGCTTCCTGGAGAATGTTACCAACTGTGATAAAAATTACTCTGATTCAGAATTTGGGAGTGGAGATTTAGAGAGATGCTCACTGATTCTTTCTTGTTCATAAGTAATTGAGATAAACAATCTTACTTCTTTGGAGTTGTCTTTCTGCTTCAAATTTTCCCTCAAATTCTGAATATAAGAGTAAATAAAGGGTCCTAGGCAAGATGTTCAGAGATGTATTTAAAACTTTGCTTTTTAAAATCTTTTTTAAGTTTATTAATTTTGAGAGAGAGAGTGGAGATGGGCAGAGAGGGAGGGAGGGAGGGAGAGAGAGAGAGAGAGAGAGAGAGAGAGAGAGAACCCCAAGCAGGGTATGCATTGCCAGTGCAGAGCCCAACACAGGGTTTGATCCCACAACCCTGAGATCATGACCTGAGCCCAAATCAAGAGTCACACGCTTAACCGACTGAGCCACCCAGGCGCCCCCAGAGATGTATTTAATTCAGTTTTTGAAGGGTCAAGAGGTCTTCTTGCAGGAAGTTCCAGATGTTGGGCAGGGATTTTCTAGGTGGAGAGAACAGTTTGTGCAAAGGCACAGAGGCAGGAGAAAGTATAAGAAATTTAGGAGAACTGATGACAGGACTATAGGATTCCCAGGGTTTATCCAGTTCAAACATCCTCAGACACCAAGGATGAGAGAACAGATATGATGTCCACAAGGCCACCTGGGTGTGTATAGTGATATCTGTTCCAGTTCATTAGCGCCTTTATATGGGGCGACCAAATATCCTAGCTACTCAGGGCTGTTCCGATGTTTTAGCACCAGAAGTTCTGTGTCCTAGGAA
Organism: Panthera leo; assembly: GCF_018350215.1. Classification (NCBI taxonomy): domain Eukaryota; kingdom Metazoa; phylum Chordata; class Mammalia; order Carnivora; family Felidae; genus Panthera; species Panthera leo. Next base: position 55,340,939 of record NC_056682.1, read on the forward strand.
ACCTGTTAGTTCCAAACAAACTGGGACAGTTGGTCATCCTATGCAGGCATAGCAGTTGTTAAAAACATTGGACACCACCCCCGCATTAATATATATGCACATACACAGTAATACACATAATGCATTCTGTATGTGTATTTGTGTTCTTGGGTCCTGGCTTTACAGGTTTATGCCTTTAATAGCACCCTTGTTCCTTTAGTTTTGAGCAGGATTTCTAACCCAATACTGTATTCCTCTCACTTTGACAGTCTAAAGTATTTTTCCACACATGTAGTCTCGGAGGCATCTTGAACTTCCCTTTCTTGCTATCAGAGTGAGTTTCCCTCAAGGATCTTTGAAGAACTCTCTTCAGACTTTTCTGCTTAGAGGAAATTCCTTTTGAGCCTCAGAAGATGGCTGGCTGTATTAAAAGAAACGCTGCTATGACTGGAATGTTTGAAGACTGTTCCAGAAATTGTGGGCTCATTTTGGTTTTAATTTTAGCCCTTGAATTACGTATTTAATATAGACCAATTTGCAAGAAGAGGAGATATCCCAGCTGACTGCTGTGGCAGGCGGAGTGTTCTTTCTATCTGCCATTCTCTGAGCCAAACAGCTGCTCGCCAGGCAGCTGCTGTGTGCTGCCATCCTGCCGGAACATTCTCCTGCTTTGATGCCACACCTGGAAGCCCAGAATGTCACTGGACGAGTCGAGCTAGGTGATGCACACCCCAGAAAAGTCTGTTAGCGTTCCTTCCTTGACACGCCCGAAACTCACAGACATCTGTAAACGATTTGCCAAAAACTAATGTCTATGTTGAGTTAGAGATCTGAGATATACCTGCTTACTGTGAAGACGTAGTCATGTTTGGAAAATTTTCTCTTTGTCAGGCACTGAAACATTCATCTATAACTCCATGAGGACAGCAATTATCTCCAAGCTTGCAGAGTTCTCATCACCATCACTATTATTTTCATTTTGCTGGAAAATCAGTGGGAGGAACAACTGCCCAGGTTCATGTTCCAAGGAGTGACTTTCATGCTCCACTCTTGCCCCCAGGGTCACGTTTTTTATGTCTAAGCTTTTGCTAAATCCATACCAATAAAAAAAAAAAAAAAAAAAGCTGGAAGGTTTCCTCTGCTCTGGCCTATTCTGCCTGCTAGACATTGCTTAGTTACAAATTCGACAAATATTTATTGAGCCCCTCCCACATGCCGGATCTTGGTGACGAGATCCCCACCTCTGTTGTCTGATCGGTGGCGGCAGTTTCAGACCACACTCGGAAGGGATATTTTGGAGAAGGTGCTGGTCAACCCATATTCCATATTTGTAAGTTCTATCCCTGTTTTGCAGTGATTTGAGGAAGAAACCCATACAATATTTAGGATCATGAAGAAGGAGCTACTTTCTTTCCAGGAAGCTGTAACCTTTTGGGGTTTGAAAGGGATTTGGCAATCCTGTGGTCACACAGTGTCAAGGCTATCTCACTGATTTTTGCATATCTGTGTTTATGTGCCTTCCTGCCCTCCCCTATCACCATATGAGCTCCCAGAGAGTGGGCTGGGTCATATTAATCACAGTATTCCCAACGCTTTAGTATCGGTAGGTATGTCGTAAGCGCTCCAAATTGATCGATAAGTGATTGCATGAAGGAACCGCCCCAGAGAGGTAAGTGACTTGGTCAAGGTCCAAAGGTCTCAGACCTGAGACTCAGATTCAGATTCCCCGCCCTTTCGAGTCCAGTACTTCTCCTCTTTAATTATTCGTATCATGCTTAGAAACGGAATTATTCGTATCATGAGGTGGTGTGAAAGCTTCCTCTGAAAGGGATTGGAGGCCAGGGGTATCGAGATCAAGTGAAGCAATGACAACGATAAAATGATGTGTTTTAAAGTTTAAAGATACTGACAAGTTAGGCTCGAGGGCACCTAAGTTTCCTTCCTTAACAAATACATACTGGGTTTCTCCTACATGCCCAGAACCACCTGGATTCTAGAGATGCCGCTTTTCATTTTCTTGTCATGTTTAGGAATTTCTAGGATGAGATATTTGGTTAATTGACTAACTGTGATTTTTCTGTTAATTAATTATCCATTTAAACAATTCTCTACCTTTCTCTTGAAGGCCTCGGGGGCATGTTCTCAGGGTCCTAGCACTATTTGGAGCATAGTTTGAAAATTCCTGATGCTGTCCTTCCAATTATTCATTGATCAGGAAACTGGAATTCAGAGATCTAAGGCACTAAAGGTTCACTGTGACAAAGATAGTTGGAAACAGAGCTCGAGAAGACCCTGGATGTGGTCACCAGCCAAGTTCTCTTACGGTAAAGCTTTAAGATACTGTTCAGGAGATAGTTGCTGGACAATTTCTGTGTGTGCCTCATTAATACATCATCAGGACCACTTAAACCTAGCAATGAGAAAGTCTGAAAGTCAGCCCAACCTAGGTTCTAAGATAGGGTGAGAAGCCTGAGTCAGACAGACAGACGGACAGACAGACAGATCCAGACAGCCCAGCAGAGTCACTGGGAATTATTGCCTCCATATCACGAAAGCACCTGGCAAATTGAGGCTTTACAGGTGGAGTTGAGTAAAATTAAAAGCAAATGGTTGTCTAATACAAGAAAGCAGCAGGAAGAAGTTTGAAGAAAATCAGTATCCTACATTTTTCTGATGAGAAGGTTAGGCAGAGGACTCCTGCCTAATCTGATAAAAAATTTCCTGTTATGATGCCACTTTTGTAGAAAAATTAAAGCACACATACAATGAATTGTGAAAGGGCGTGTATATTAAATTCTTTTCTTTTTTTAAATATTTATTTTTGAGAGGGAGAGAGAGAGAGAGAGAGAGAGCATGGAGGAGGGGCAAAGAGAGAGGGAGACAGAGGATCTAAAGCAGGATCTGCGCTATTCGAGCAGAGCCCAATGCTGGGGCTCAAACTCACCAGCCCTGAGATCATGACCTGAAGTCAGAGGCTTAACCAACTGAGCCATCTGGGCACCCCAAGGGGATGTCTACTAAATTCATTAAAAAAATTTTTTTTTTAAATCTTTATTTATTTTTGAGAGAGAGAGAGATGGAGTGCGACTGGGGGAGGAACAGACACACACACACACACACACACACACACACACAGAATCTGAAGCAGGCTCCAGGCTCCGAGCTGTCAGCATAAAGCCCCTTGTGGGGCTCAAACTCATGAACTGTGAGATCATGACCCGAGCCAAAGTCGGACGTTCAACAGACTGAGCCACCCAGGTGCTCCATTTCTTAATAGAGGTTTTCTTGGGAGATCGGAGTGAAATTATGAGGCACTTTTGTTTACTATTTTTTTTTTATTTCTATCAGTTCCTTGTTAATTAGTAAAAACAAGAGTGCCAAAAAATAATAGATTTAGTTTTTTATCTTGTTTGAGAAGCTGTTAAAGTAATGAAAATTTTATAAGCATTGTATTTAAACAAACACTTAGTGGAGCATCTATTATGAGCATTAAGCTCAGTACTGTGTGTGGAGGAGTCTTGTCAAAACTGCTGATGTAAAGAAAGCGTCTAAATATTGTGCTGTGAGAATGTAAGGAGTGGGGGTGGGCTCGGTGATCGTTTCCGGCAAAAGGTGACATTGGAGCAAAGACTTGAAGCATGAGGAGAATTTCCTTAAGAAGCAAATGTGGTAGATTTCTCCTTCCAGGTTGAGAGAACAGCATGAGCTCCGTGAAAATGTGACAGCACACAGTCCTCTGGGACAGGATAATAGATTTGTGTGAATAAAGCACATTCTCCTGAGGCAGGAAAAGGAGTGTTTGATGTAAAGAGCTTCAAATGTTATGCTAGAAAGTCGGGCTGCTCTGTAAGTATTAGGAAGCTTTGTGATGGAGGAAATAAGTAAAATGCAATTTTACTTATATGTCTAGCATGAAAAAAATCATATACTGGTTTATGTATGTATATATATATATTCTGGTTTATATTTTATATTCTGGTAAATCATATACTGGTATATATATATGTATATGTATGTATATATACATATATATATATGTATATATATATATATGTATATATACATACATATACATATATATATATACATATATATATTCTTCTATGCTGTGTTTTAATAATTCTCCTTCCTCCTATGTATTAACATTTTGTGAATGTCTTTCATATCAATAAATACAAACGTGCATTATTTTTAAATGTGACATATATGGAAGAACTGTAATTTATTCACTAATTCCTACTAATGGATGTTTAAATTAGTTCACATATTTAGATTCATCAACAACACTACCACAAGCATGATTTTACATATATCTCTGTTTTCTTGTGTAATTATTTCCTTTGAACAACTTTTTGGAAGTATACTTGCCTATTCCTTTCTAAGGGGTCCAATTTTTCTTTCATGTTTCACAAAGTCCTTCCCCTACTCCAAGATTTTTATCAATGTTCACTATTATTGATGCTTAAAATGGAATGTTTTTAATTTTGTATATATAAATCTCAAGCCACTTTAGATTTATTTTGGAATACAATATGTGATGAAGAATCTAATCTATTTAAAAAATAGGGATGCCTGGGTGGCTCAGTCGGTTAAGCGTCTGACTTCGGCTCAGGTCATGATCTCACGGTTCGTGGGTTCGAGCCCCGCGTCGGGCTCTGTGCTGACAGCTCAGAGCCTGGAGCCCATTTCAGATTCTGTGTCTCCCTCTCTCTCTGCCCCTCCCCTGTTCATGCTCTGTCTCACAAATAAATAAACATTAAAAAAAAATTAAAAAAAAAATAAAAAAATAGCCAAAAAAAAATAGTTTGCCACTTGTTTTGCTGACTGTTAAAGAATATATTTCTTTCCTATTGTTTGGAGTACTTTCCTAACTATACACTAAATTCTTACATTGGATTTCATTTCATTTCATTTCATTTCATTTCATTTCATTTCAATTTCAATTTTATTTTATTTTATTTTATTATTTTATTTTATTTATTTAAAAAAGAATTTTTAAAAAATGCTTATTTATTTTTGAGACAGAGTGTGAGCAGGGGAGGGCAGAGAGAGAGAGACACAGAATCTGAAGTGCCTGTCAGCACTGAGCCCGATGTGAGGCTCAAACTCATAAACCGTGAAATCATGACCTGAGCTGAAGTCGAATGCTTAACCAACTGAGCCACTTAGGTGCCCCCAATTGGATTTAATTGTAAATTGAATTGAATTTTTGGATATAGTATTTATCCCACCCATCCATTCTGGACACAGTGCCGCAATGCTTTAATTTTTGTGGCTTTCCAATAAACAATCCACAGTAGGAAAATCTCCCCTTAGTGGAGCTCATTTTAGGTAGTTTCCTGCGTGTGCTATGGTAATTCCTCTCCATAAGCCTCAACTTTTAATGAAAATCTTCATCCTTAACAGCCGTATGTTAGTGACACTCTCGGGAATGATGAGATTAGGAGTGTTCAGCCTTAAAGAAGGGGATGCCAAAAGAGACACAAGTGGATGACCTATGAAAGGGTGGAACATTTAGAAAAATTGGAAACATTATTATTATTTTCTCTAAGGAAAGAGTGAGTCCAGATGGCTGTAGATGTTGAAGACCCAAAGCTTATGTATATTATGTATCATATTATATACAAAATCATGCATTTATTTTTAATAAAGTGGTATCACACTCGATTTACAATTTTATATTCTGCTTGCTAAAAAATTCATATTATTTTAGAGGCATTTTCTTTAAAGATATATTTTTATACTTTGTAAATTTTATTTTTATTGGTTGCATAATACCCCATCTGTTGGATGTCACAGAATGTCACGATGCCTTGTAAGTTGCATAAGAACACCTCACTTCCAACGTCTTATAGAGGTTAACTACAGAGGAATAACTTGGAAGCATTAGAAGATGCCAGAAAAAAAAGATATTTTTCTCTGTGCCTAGAAAATATAGTACTTGGCCAAAATTGCTTGACTTAATGTTTTTCAGATTCAGCTGTCTTTTAGTAGATTCACTCTTGAGAATTATGTGCTCGAGTAGCTCTTACTAATTTATAAATCCAGCCTAGTTATTTTCCTTCAATTATTTTTTAAGTATTGGCATATTGTAAGTAATGTTTGATTCGTATTCTTCCACCTCAGAAATCTTGGTATTTCATTAAAGTTTTAGGAGTGACCCTAAACCTATGACTGAGGAGACATTTTCATCTTTACATAAATGTATACTCAAAACATTTAACTGAGCCTGGGTGGTTCAGTGGGTTGGGTGTCTGACTTTGGTTCAGGTCATGATCTCATGGTTGGTGAGTTCGAGCCTCGCATTGGGCTCTGCGCTGACTGCATGGAGCTTGCTTGGGATTCTCTCTCTCTCTCTCTCTCTCTCTCCCCCTCTCTCTCTGCCCCTCCCCCCATGCTCTCTCTCTCAAAAATAAATAAATAAACTTAAGGAAAATCTTTATATCTGAGGCATGCTACATTCTAATTTCTAATGCTGCTGATTTTGTGCCTTTTATTTTCTTGTCAGAAGTTTTGTTTATTTTATTGATCTTTCAAAGTATTAGCTTTTATGTATATTAAGAGGAAAAGAAAAGGAGAATATATAAAATAGATCAAATTTATTGCTGTTTTTTGCCCACTTGGTCTATTTTGAAGAGAGAGATGTATCAAAATCTCCTATTTCTTACTGTTTTCCTATTAGCTTTATAGGTTTCAGAGTTGTGTTCATAATTTCATAAAGTTTACTGCTGTTACATATTCTTTCTGGTTTGCACCCTTTATAAATATAAAATATATCCTTTTTTTAAAGCAGTAAATGCATTTTTCTTTACATTTTATTTGGTCTAATATTAAGGCTTCAATATCTAATTTTTTTTTTGCCATAATCAGTCTGTTAAATATTTTTCTACCGTTTTATTTTTTACCTGTTAGTGTACTTTCTGTCTGCTTTAGTGTCTACCAAACGTAGGGTTGCCTACACCTCTCTGGTTCACTTCATAAATGTTTTTTTGTTGATTGCAGTAAAAGAAATGCCATATGTAGAGATCAGCTAAAGCGTTCACTAGTCTTTATTTCTTATACTATGCAATGCTCAAGTAATATCTAAGTATTAATAACATTGTTGCAGGTATCAGCTTGAAGGTGGGAATCTTTAATCAATCCAAGTGGTCTTGGAATCTGGGGCTAGCACTGTTTACTTGGTGATTGCAGAGTGAAGGGACAGAAGAGAGAGGGGGCTTATTCTCAGCTAACATGAGTGGGTTAACCTGCTTTGTATCTGTAGATGGTCTTTTGATTTTTTTTTTTCCATTTGTTCTTTGGAATTTCTCAGTGGTTTCTCCATGAATATTTTTCAATTTTTAAACGTTTAAATTCAGCATCTTTCTAAATTTCTGGGAATTTTTCTAACATTCTTTCGTTGGGCTTCCTAATGCACTAATGTATTCCTTGGCCTTGTCCCTTATGCTGTTTAGTCCATCGGCTGAGTTTTTATTGTGTCAATAACAGTTAAAATTTATCATAGGTGCAATATCTTCTTAACTCTCTCCAAATATAATAATTATGTGGTAGACACTTTGTAGGTTGACAACCTTGCTCTATTTGAGGTGTTATAATTTATAAAAAGCTTCACCTGGATGTGGCTGTAAACTATAATTCTGGCCAAGTTTGTTGGTGCTTTTTTATTTTCTTTATTTTCATTCATAGGATGCAATTATGTGGTCTGGAGTTTCAGCAGCCATCTTGCAGCCATTTGGATGAAAGCCACACTCTAAGGATGGCCGAGCAGAAAGATAGAAAGAGCATGGATCCTGATGGCATCATTGAAACTCTACACTACCCTTGGACTACGTCACGTCATTCTTCTCTTTATATAACAAAAATAAACCTACTTTTCAGTTGGCTTTGCTATTATGGAATTCCTGATAAATGGAACTGTTTTTAAAATATATTTTTAAAATTATTTAAATTTTTTTTTTTTAATTTATTTTTGAGAGAGAGAGAGAGAGAGAGCGCACGCAAGAGACTGAGAGAGAGGGAGATGCAGAATCCGGAAGCAGGCTCTAGGCTCTGAGTTGTCAGCACAGATCCCAACACAGGGCTTGAACTCAAAAACTGCAAGATCATGATCTAAGCCGAAGTTGGATGCTCAACCGATTGAGCCACCCAGGCGCCACTGAATATAACTGATTCTAAAGTTCTTTACTGATTGATCTCCTGGTTTATTTTTATTAGTTTTATTAGGTCCTCTGCTTATTGAGTTTGGTGCCCCTCTCATGGTGTGGAATCTCTTCAAGTAATTATAATTCTTGTTTGGCTGCTCATCTCTTTAATTAAGAATCCCTACTTGCCTATCTATAGAGATTACCTTGTTTTGTCAATAGTGATTGTTGGGGAAGAAAATGTTTCCAGGGAGAGACAGTCACATGTCCTTGGTATGGAGTCATTAATCTTTTCCATCAGTAGCCACCTGGGGTCCCATTCTGCTTTGCTGGCACAGCCTGAAACCTCTGCTATCACGAAAGGCCACAGCTGCCCACGGCTCGGCATAAGTGGGTAGGGGAGAGTAGTCATCCCTGCCTACGTGCTCCAGGGAGCCATCTAAATTAATCACCAGTGGTTTCCCAGTGCCCAACCCAGAACCCCCCACTTTTCTTTAGTAAGATAATCTTTTCCTTGAACTGCTTCTGCCCTAGTAGATGCTGTCTCCTGCGTGTGGTAAGATTTGTAGTTTTCTCTTGTATTGTTTGAGTATCCAATATAGTATGCTTTCTATTTCTCAGAAATGTCTCAACATTTTTTTTCTGCTGACGGTACTTTCTTATGTTGGGGGGCTACTCTGGATTTATTCTGTTTTAAATGGGGGTTCTCAAACTTTAGTCTGCATCAGAATCACTGGGAAGGTCCTGCTAAAACAGATTGCTGGGTCTCACCCTCCAGTGTTCCGGTAGATTCGGGGAGAGGCAGGAGAAATTTGTACTTCTAATTAGCTCCCAGGTGATACTGATGCTGTTGGGCCAGGGAACCATATTTTGAGAACCACTGTTTAAAAACATATCTTTCGGGACGCCTGGGTGGCTCAGTGGGTTAAGCGTCCGACTTCAGCTTAGGTCATGATCTCACCGTTTGTGAGTTCAAGCCTCATGTCAGGCTCTGTGCTGACAGCTAGAAGCCTGGAGCCTGCTTCAGATTCTATGTCTCCCTCTCCCTCCTTGCTCCTCCCCCACTCATGCTCTCTCTCCCTCTCATAAGCATTAAAAAAAAATTTTTTAAAACCCACTTTCATTTAATGAAACTTTGGAAAACAGGTGTGTACGTGTGATTATTGTACTAATCCAATCTTAGAAGTTTGGTTCATTTCAAACAAATTTTATTTTCTAAAATTCAAAATTTCGGTAACTGGATATTCAAAGCTGAGGAACAGACCAAGCAAGATACTAGTTTAAGTTTTAAATAACTTCCTTAATACGTCTTGTCCGTTTACAACTATTCTAAATCTATAGTTCCTGAGTAATCTTATACCCACTGTTGTCTTCCAGAACTCAATGTTTTCACATAGTTCAAATTTTAAGTGAAGAAAAAAAATACTGGTGTGTGTGTGTGGGGGGAGGGGGGCAGCCTACTTTTATATCTTTGCATATATAAATATGTAGTCTTTATGCACAAAGAAGAATTTGGACACTTAAGCATTGTTTTGAAAATCTATGTTTTTAGAAGAGTAAAAAGTCCCAAAGTGTGACATGTCAGGCACATTGCACAGTGTAGCTTGAGACCGACTCAGATAATTTAACCATCTACTGAAGCCAATCCACTCCCAGTTTTCCCAAAGTAGCCACCGGTACCTGAGAAATCCAAACAGAAGAGGGAGGCCAAATATATATTGCTTCCTTTTGTCTCAGCTCCTATTTCTCCGTTCTTCTTGGGAATTTATTTTCAGGCCCTGGCATGTGATCACGTGCTGGTTTTCAAGATTAAATGTTCACATCCACCTTATGCTATGTTTTTACAGAATGAGGCTAAAAGCATGAACACATTTAGAAGAATTACTTGCATGCATGTACCTGGAGGACACAGAATGCAATATACATAGCAACCTGCATGGTTTATTTTAACCTTGAGGCTTTTCTCCTTCTTTATAACAAGACAGCCTTCTTCCTCTGAGTCTCCTTAACTTAAATATTTGAATGTGCTCTGAGGTTGTATTATTCCCACTACCTGTCATTGAGTGCTGAGCTCAAACACTGCCTATTTTAAGCTCTAACTCCTTTAATTTAAATTTGCAAGTCATTATTACCCCCTCAAATTTGAAAGGCACATTTCTTTAAGTGCAAAAATCACACTCAAGTGAATCAGTTTAGGCATAAATATAAACAACCTTAGAGTAAAGGAAATCTAAATTAGCCAATCTTGTATTAGCTGTAATCTGAACATATCACACATATATTTTAGGCTGCAACATTCCTACTATAACCTAACAACTAAAAATACTACCTGTGTGCTTGAGGGTAAGTTATGACTGTCATGGGAACCATAATTTTGAAATTGAGATCTGTGGGCATAAATCTCAGCTCTGTTTCTGCCTAAGCCTGAACTTCAACAGAAAAGAATATTTGGGAGGCTCCTTTGCATATTGTAATGATAGCATTTGGCCTGACTTGAGCTATTGAAATCATCATCCTTTTTTTTTTTTTTTTTTTTTTTTAGATATACCTGTGTATGAAGGTGCCCCCTAGGATAGGACACCAGCTAAATATTGCTGCTCTTCTTAGCATTGTCTGATTGCACTGTAAATATACTAGGAAAGGATGGATTGAATGGTCATTGATGTCTGAGAATCTTCTAGGTGAAAGAAATGAAGAAAGAAGAGTAATAACATCTTGGAAGTCTTTGTCTACTATTTGGGTAAAAATAGTATAGCTGACGCTTAAACAACTCGGGTTTGAGCTGTGTGGGGCTACTTATACACGGATGTAGAGAGCAAGATGGAGTCACTCATGTCAAGCAGTGACATAAGCAACAGGGCAGTATAGCTAAGGCCAGATACCAGCAAAACCAGCACAGGTTGATGATGCCCAGAACTGATAACAAGTGGAACCAGAGCAGGTGTGCAAAGTCCCAAGCTTGATGAAACTTCTTTGAAGAGGGAGGATTTTTGCAGCAAACTGTCAGACTCTCCTGACACTGACCCATTCAGGTTTAACCACATCAAGAAGGCGACTGCCACAGAAGGCTCTAACCAATTGATCTCTGAACATAACAGATTCTCCACTGCTTGAAAAGAATTAGCAGCACATGGCAAGAGCTGACCCTGACCCGACTGAGTCCTCATCTCAACTGCATGCTCATGGGCTGACTTTGAGTTTAGTTCTTTAACTTCTTACTCTTGTTGTGGCATGTTGGCCGTGTGACTTTGTATTGTGCTTCGCCTTGTGTGATGTGTATGAAGCCAAGTTCAATGCGCAGTGAAATGTCACTGAGTTTGGAATCCTGAAGCTGCTTGACAATTATATTAACCTTGCTTTATGATTGAATGAAGCTGACATCGTGGTAAGACACAACTCAGGTGTGTGCCTTCGTAGCGTGAGGGTGAGGTTTTGCTTCTTCAAGAGACGCTGGGTGACCCTCGTGCTTCTCTTGGTCAGCTCATGAGAAAGTGACTCACACCATCCGGAGCCACACTGTTGGAAATAGAAGCCCACAGAGATGGGCTTGTAAGAGGGCCTGCCAATGCATGTTGACCAGGTGGAATCGTCATCCCGACACACTGTTCATCGGCGGTAAGGAGCTAAACTCAAAGCACAGCGTTGGCTGGTCCTGGTGGCCGAGGATGGCTGAGAAGATGGTTTGGAAGGTTGTGAGTAAAAAAGAGGTTGGAGGGTGGGTGGAGGCTGGAAGAAAGGGTAATCTTGGGTCTGTCCATCCTAATACTGTTGAAGCAAGAGATAGACATGGGGGGCCACCAGGTGCACTGCCTACGCGTGGATTGTTTACGGTGCAATGCAGTAGATGTCTTTTTTCTTCCTTATGATTTTCTTAGTAACATTTTTCTCCCAGCTTAATTTATTGTAAGAATACAGTTTATAATACATATAACATCTATATGTTAATTGACTATTATATTATTATTATATATATATATAATATATTATATTATATATATTATTAGTAAGTCTTCTGGTTGACAGTAGGCTACTAGTATTTAGTTTTTGAGGGAATCAGAAGTTACTTGCTGAGTTTGGACTCCACTGGGGTTGGCATGCCTAACCCCCACGTGGTTCAAGGGTCAACTGCCTTATCGTGAGATGAGCTGTGGCATAACAGCTGTGGGCATAAACAATGGTGGCTTTTTGTTCTATTTTGTGTGAAGAATTTTAGAACATGAAGGTATGGCACTGGAAAAGGGGCTTAATCTCTCAGAACACCTGTATCCTTCCCCATAAGGAGAAGATAATAATACTCACCTTGCAGGATGTTTGTGAAGATTGAATGAGATAATATGAGCAAGATGCTTAACACATGGCTTGTGCATGGCACACATAGGCACTTCATAAAGAATGGTTAGTATTATTGAAGAAATTGAATCCAAGCAAGAGAATAATGATTACCGAAGGAGATATAAGCCAAATCTGGGCTGATCCCATGTGTGTGTTTTAATAAACAATGCTTTAAAGAATAATTTCTAGCCAAAAGTCACATTAAAAGACATCTCACTGAGGAGAGAGAATGAATATTTATTTGAGCAATCACTTCATGTTAAGCACTTGTAGGTATATCAGCTCTAGGTATATTATCAGGCTAGTGCTGTAAAACAAAGTACCACAAAACTTCGTGATTTAAAACAATACATACTTCTTATCTCAAAGTTTCTGTGGCCTGGGAACCTGGGCATAGCTTAGGTGGAGCCTCTACTTCAGGGTTTCTTACAGGCTGCAAAGTGTAGGCCAGGACTGGGGTCTTATCTGAAGGCTTGACTGGGGAAGGATCTGCTGCAAAGTGCATGTGGTTGTTCACAGAATTCACCTCTTTGCGGGTTGCTGGACTGGGGACCTCAATTTCCAGCTGGGTGTGGGCTTAAACTGCCCTTGTGACATGGACCTCTCCAATGTGGCAGCTTGCTTCATCAACACACGTAAGCCAAAGAGGCTATAGAGAAAGTCTGCTATCAAGTTGAAAGTTTCAGTTTTGTGTAACTTGATCATAGAAGTGACATCCATCAACTTTGCTGCATTTCATTGGTTAGAAGCGACTCATAGGTCCTACCTACACTCAAGAGGCAGAGATTACACAAAGGTGTGAATACTTTGTGATCTCCAATGGAGATCATTGGAGACGATCTTGGAGTCTGCCTGCCATAGGAGCTAACATGGAAATGATAGAGATTGTAATTATAGCAAAAATCAACAGTGCTGACTATGAACCATGAACTTCTCTAGGCATTTACATTTGTTGTTTATTAATCCTCCCAGCAATCCTATGAAGTAGAAGTTATTATTATCCCTGTTTTAGTAATGAGGACACTGGGAGCATAGAGAACTTAAGTGATTTGACTAAGGTTACACAGCTAGTAAGTTGTAGAGCTGGGGTTTGAATCTTGACATTTTTTAAAAAGCGTATTTATTTATTTTTGAGAAGGAAAGCGAGTGAAAGTGGGAAAGGAGCAGAGAGAGAGAGGGATAGAGAGAATCCCAAGCAGGCTCTGTGCTGTCAGCGCAGAGCCTGATGTGGGGCTCGAACGCATGAACCATGAGATCATAACCTGAGCTGAAACCAAGAGTTAGATGCTTAATCAACAGCCACTCAGGCATCTCTGAACCTTGATGTTTTAATTCCAGAATCCTGATTCTTAACCACTATACAACACTGTATATACTCTATAGCTCTATACTATGAAAATGATGTGATTTATTGGCAAATGTGGTAGATTTGCCTATTTCTTATTTCTATATTTAAAGGAGTTGCCTGCTATTAGAAACATTACATGAAATTAAAGTGTTCTAAGTAGGTGAGGTAATGTGTGTACTGTTACATAGTAGATGCTCAGTATGTGTTAGTTTCCTTCTCTTGATTCCGTAACCAAGATGGGCACAGCAGAATTAGGGTAGCATTCCATGAAGCAGACTTTGAATGGTATTCTACTATGGCAGCTCTAACAGACTAATACAGATTCCTATCCAGTTAATCTCTCCATCGCCTACAGCCCTGTCCTCATTGCCCAATTTTTTCTAGTGGGTGAGCTCCCGCAGACATGGCTAAGTTGGGAGCAAGTGAGCTGTGTAGCCCTGTCCCCTGGGCACAGGCATTTATCCCAACAGTTCACACTTGATCCCCGTTTGTCCAGTGGACTCGTTCTTGTGGGAATTTAGAGCAGGGACTCAAAAACTCTAGTTAGTTTGATGTGATGTATAACAGAGAAAATACTGAAGCCTAGGCTATGGTGACCTTAAGCATGCTGACCTAGAGAAAATAGGTCTTTGGGGAGAAAGAAGAGAATAAAGCAGATGTACAGAGAGAGGACATAAGAATCCAAGAGAGTGGCCTCAGAGAAATAGAAGGAGTGGCCTTACTATGGACTTTCTGGTTCTGACTTGCAGTCTGTTGAGAGGTCTTATTCAAGCTTTGCACTTGGTTTCTATGAAATATCTCTGATTCTTTATAACAATTCCTCTTTATTTCAGCTATCTCCAGGCAGCTTCTGTTTCATGAACCCTAAGAAGTTCTTAATAAGACATATGGAAACATGTCTAATTAAGGCCTAAAGCATGAATTAAGTAGAAATCCCATAAAAAACAGAAGGTTAATTCATGAATTTGCTAATCATTCTCCCTTGCTGTGGAAATAATGTGAATTTTATTCTTAACCCCATGGCAGTTATAGGTCTCTATTTTGTTCATTTATTTTGATTTCTTGTTCATATTCTTCATATACATTATAAGTTTTTCTAAGGTAGGGCCTGTCTATGATTTATAGCAAGAATAGGGAGAATATATTCTATTTATTCATATGTTAGATTATTGAGTATATACTTTGGAGAGCTTTTGGACTTAATCTTGGTCAAACAAATTTGAATTAGACTTTATTTCTATCTTAAGTATTTCATGTTAACTGGTAAAGACAGACACAAGGCACCCAGGTTTGGCCATGCAGACTGTTCGCTATATAACTCCGGGGGTCACATTCGAGATTACTATGCCTAGTGATTCCTGGGGTGTGCAGCACACAGCATTCATTACCAAATATGGAGCTCTGAAACAGCTAAGCATAAGGCTATGTGATCCCTGCTATAAAATGTATGAACAAGTCAAGTGAGGCATAATTAATTCTGCCTGAGAGGGGGAAAAAGGAAAGGAGGCTACATTGAGGGTGAGACATTTGACGCCTGCATGAGAATTTTCCACGCAGCATAAACAGAAGACAAGTACATTCCTAGTATGGAGAGTAACAAGAGTAAAGAGAGTGGGATCAAAAACAGTTCATGAAGGGGATGGTGGAGGAAGGACCTCCAAAACCTACTTGTTCATAAAAGCAGTAAGAACACTGGCAAAAACCGTCGAAATCAACTTTTTCAGAACTCTTGAAATTAACTAAAGGCTTGAAGCAACAAAAGGAATGTTTATTCAAGAAAAGTGGCAAGATCTAAAAAGCAAACAATACAAACAAATCACAAAAAGCTAGCAAGCCTGGTGACAAATTTTAACTTGTCCTAATCCTGTCACTCTCTCCAAGGCTGTAGCCTCGAAAACCAATAGCTTCGTAACAAGAAAGTGTCCCTGACTGAGTCCATATATTGGACTTAGAAAACAAACACTTTAAACCACCTGTTATAAATATGTTTGTGGAACACCCCTCATCTATTATTATTATGAGAAACAAAATTATTATGAGAAACAAAATAGAGTTCTGTGGTGACATAAATTGAGAAAATTATGAGTTAAAAATGTTATTGCAGGACATGCTAGTACCTTTCCTGTACTAATATACATTGTGATTATCCAACAGTGGAATCTTATAGGCATTTTCCGAACTCCTTTGACTACAGAAACAAAATGTCAGAAAATATTTACTCATAGCTTAAGGGAACAGTAATGATTCTTTAAACATAGTTTGGGGAATATATCACTATAATCTCCATATTAGGGTAATTACTAAGGTAGGATATGGTCTTAACTAACTTGCATGCTGCCTGCTACAATGTCCCTTGCACCTTACATGCTCTGTGATTGTCAACTGAAGGAATAAATATAAGAAGAAAAGCTAGAGAGGGGAAAAACAAGTTAGAGGAACAGCGACAGCAACAAAGCAGGATAAAGATTCCTGCCCCCCAGCCTTGGTTCTCCGTACCCATTCTGGTTATCCCCACATCCCCACACCTGTACTGTTTGCTACCTCCTTCCCACCTCAAGACCCAAACTGATTTTATCCTAATGCAGGCTTCACAAAAGCACTTTGAATTTCATCATTGCCCTTCACTATTTCCTATCTTTTTTTTGCTGGTTCCTAAGCTAAGTCCAGATGAACTTGAAGGTCCAGTTTAGCTCTCAGGTAGGATCTGAGACACCGACGTCTCCATTCAGGTTTCCAGGACTTTGCCAAGCCCAACTCCGAGGATGCCCGTTTCCTACCATTTCTCTTCTCCCTGTGGCATATCAGATAAAGCGGAATTCTAGCGATTGGGCAACCCGAGGGGTCACACAGAAAAACCTGTCTCAGCCTCATTTGAATAGATATTTCAAACATAGTTCCCTGAATTATCCTGGTATGGATACTCTCTCTTACAAACACTTGTATGCCCAAGTTAAGTTTCTTTGTTACGTTCAGTGACTTACCTCTCCCCTCCATCCCTCTCCCCTTCTCCACTCTCCCATGCAGCAGAGGGTTAAACTAAATATCAGAACAAGGGAGGGAACATTTTATTTTAGCATGGTTAGTGTGGGTATGATGAGACTCGGTAATGGAAGATATCCTAACTAGATGAGGGTTGAGCAACGCCAGTCCCAGAAACAATGAAATATCACCTGCTGAACAAACCACCATGTATTTCACTGACAAGGGGAGAGAGCTGAGGTCTTAAAGAAAGGAGCTAATACTTAAGGAACTAATACTGAAAAAGAAAAACTAAAGCATGAGGGTGCAGGAGTGGTGAATCGTATGTAAATGTGGAAACTTACTAAGAGTTCTGTAGAGCTCTATGATGAATGTGCATTTAAGCAACAATAGTCAATTTTCCAGGAAACATCGTTATAGCATATTTTGATGTGGACCTTTTGAATGAAGCAATCAAAAATGTTTGTTCTGATAATGAACAATAAGACTGTAGCTTTAAAAAATGAGCAATTGAGAGGGGGCGGCTTGACCAAAAATGAAGATGGTAAAGAGAATTCCAACTGTTTGTTTTCACTGCCAGAGTATCTGGGACATCTTAAGAGCCCTGTCAGGAGAGCTATTCTACATCTAATTCAAGTTCCCCACAAGTGTCTCCTATTTCTTCGGGTATTTGGGAGAAACATTGAAGGTCCAGAGAGTCTCTGGAGTAAGGTCATTGTAGAAGAGTTAAAAGGGGGTCACTTCTACAAGGGCAAGAAACCCTTTCTTATATTAGTCAGTGGCAGCTGTTGGCTCTTATTTGTCCTTCTGAGAAATGGGGCAAAACTGATAAACTTTAGGGGCTGAAAATGTATACCTCATAGAAAAACAAAGCATATAGAGCATCTCAAATCTCAGAGTTAAGAAAAGTTCCAAAATTATTGACACAATAGTCACAACCCAGCAAAGAGAGAGTTGGGCAAGCACTGGGCAAGAAAGGGTGGGGACAAAATATAAAATAAACCACATCTGGTGAAAGATGACAGGAAAGCTGAAGAAATATATGAATATAGACATATACAAATGCAATTTATATTTATGTGTGTAAACATCAAATTTGACAGCTATTTATTGAAAATGGATTTAGTAAGAGATGTATCACATCTGAAGGATGTAACGATACCAATATCCATCATGGCTGAGTTTAAAATTATGAGTTACTGAGGCTGTCTCCTTATATCTGCATAGGATTTTGCACTTTAAGGACTTACATTTGATTATCGTGGGGTTAGTGTGTTCAAATATTTGCATTTCTTTTCCCAACACCAAATGAAACAACACAATTTACATTTTATTTCTGATAGTTCTAAAACCGTGAAGGGTGTAAGATTTTACTCTTCTCAAAAGATACTAAGTTAGCCTGCCCCAGCTTTAGGTATCTGCTGACAGAAGAATACAAGAATCCTGGGTCAGAGAAACAATTTGTTACTCACAGCAAGAAGAGCATTCAGAGCAGCATTAAGGGTATGGGTTCTCACTCCCTAATCCCCACATGGTGATGTGATGAGGGCCTGAGTTTACCTGTGCATTCAGTGAGAGCTTATCACAGGAGAGGAGTCCCAAGACTGGGACCCTCTGAGCTAAATGGGACATCTCATTCTCCCCTCTGGAGAAAGAGAAATGCCTCATTCTCTGGAATGTCAGCAAATGTCTCTGCATGGGAAAGAAGAGGCCTTTATCTTTACTACCTTGGAATATCTCTGGTGAGATACATCTCTAAATCTCTCTAGAGGATTACACTGTCTCTAGCTTCCAGGCTGCTTGAGGCTGCTGGTTCTTCAAACTTGTCCTTAACTCAGAAGGCTTAGGCTGTGCAGAAACGCAAGAAATCCATGGAGAATTGCCTCCCAATGGTTTATATTTTTCAAAATTTTATTTTTTTCCTTTTTAATAAAGTCATAGTTTTCTTAACTTCTTTTATGTTTTATCATTTTTGACAAATTTTCCTCTTTTCATACTTATAGGCTTTAATATTTCTATTACACAGGAACGTCTTTACCTCAAAACTGATTCTTTCGTGACTTCTTCTTTGATTTCATTATTTATTCAATAGTAAACATCATATAGATTAGGCATGATATCATAGAAAACTCAACCAGTATAAACACATATAAAATTTCATTTAAAATCCCATGATTCAGTTATACCTGGGTACATAAATCCATATTTGGAGATAGAGTATTTTATGTTAATGAGGTCATTAACATGCAGTTGGGAAATCTTTCATTATGTCATTGATTTCTTTTAATGTTAATTAACAAAGAACTGTAGCACGCTTTTTAAAAATTATTTTGTTTTATTTATTTTTTAAATTTACAGCCAAGTTAGTTAGCATGTAGTGCAACAATGATTTCAGGAGTAGATTCCTTAATGCCCCTTACCCATTTAGCCCATCCCCCCTCCCACAACCCTTCTACTAACCCTCTG
This sequence comes from Panthera leo, assembly GCF_018350215.1. Taxonomy (NCBI): domain Eukaryota; kingdom Metazoa; phylum Chordata; class Mammalia; order Carnivora; family Felidae; genus Panthera; species Panthera leo. Next base: position 55,360,184 of record NC_056682.1, read on the forward strand.
TCTGTTCTCCATATTTAAGAGTCTCTTATGTTTTGTCCCCCTCCCTGTTTTTATATTATTTTTGTTTCCCTTCCCTTAGGTTCATCTGTTTTGTCTCTTAAAGTCCTCGTATGAGTGAGGTCATATGACATTTGTCTTTCACTGACTGACTAATTTCATTTAGCATAATACCCTTCAGTTCCATCCACGTTGTTGCAAATGGCAAGATTTCATTCTTTTTGATTGCCAAGTAATGCTCTATTGTATATATATACTACGTCTTCTTTATCCATTCATCCATCAATGGACATTTGGGCTCTTTCCATACTTTGGCTATTGATAGTGCTGCTATAAACATTGGGTTGCATGTGCCCCTTTGAAACAGCATACCCGTATCCCTTGGATAAATACCTAATAGTGCAATTGCTAGGTCATAGGGTAGTGCTATTTTTATTTTTTTGAGGAACCTCCATACTGTTTTCCAGAGTGGCTGCACTAGTTTGCATTCCCACCAGCAGTGCAAAAGAGATCCTCTTTCTCCGTATCCTCGTCAACATCTGTTGTTGCCTGAGTTGTTAATGTTTGCCATTTTGACAGGTATAAGGTGGTATCTCATTGTGGTTTTGATTTGTATTTCCCTGATGATGAGTGATGTTGAGCATTTTTTCACGTGTCAGTTGGCCATCTGGGTGTCTTTTTTGGAGAAGTGTCTATTCATGTCTTTTGCCCATTTCTTCACTGGATGATTTGTTTTTTGGGTGTTGAGTTTGAGAAGTTCTTTATAGATTTTGGATACTAACCCTTTATCTGATATGTCGTTTGCAAATATCTTCTCCCATTCTGTTGGTTGCCTTTTAGTTTTGCTGATGGTTTCCTTCGCTGTGCAGAAGCTTTTTATTTCGATGAGGTCCCAGTAGTTCATTTTTGCTTTTGTTTCCCTTGCTTCCAGAGATGTGTTGAGTAAGAAGTTGCTGCGGGCAAGATCAAAGAGGTTTTTGCCTGCTTTCTCCTCGAGGATTTTGATGGCTTCCTGTCTTACATTTAGGTCTTTCATCCATTTTGAGTTTATTTTTGTGTATGGTGTAAGAAAGTGGTCCAGGTTCATTCTTCTGCATGTCGCTGTCCAGTTTTCCCAGCACCACTTGCTGAAGAGACTGTCTTTATTCCATTGGATATTCTTTCCTGCTTTGTCAAAGATTAGTTGGCCATACGTTTGTGGGCCCATTTCTGGGTTCTCTATTCTGTCCATTGATCTGAGTGTTTATTCTTGTGCCAGTACCATACTGTATTGATGATTACAGCTTTGTAGTATAGCTTGAAGTCCAGGATTGTGATGCCTCCTGCTTTGGTTTTCTTTTTCAAGATTGCTTTGGTTATTCGGCGTCTTTTCTGGTTCCATAAAAATGTTAAGATTATTTGTTCTAGCTCTGTGAAGAATGCTGGTGTTACTTTGATAGGGATTGCATTGAATATGCAGATTGTTTTGGGCAGCACCGACATTTAAACAATATTTGTTCTTCCTATCCAGGAGCATGAAATATTTTTCCATTTTGTTGTGTATTCTTCGGTTTCTTTCATAAGCTTTCTATAGCTTTCAGTGTATAGATTTTTCACCTCTTTGGTTAGGTTTATTCCTAGATATTTTATGGTTTTTGGTGCAATTGTAAATGGGATCGATACCTTGATTTCTCTTTCTGTTGCTTCCTTGTTGGTGTGTAAGAATGCAACCGATTTCTATGCATTGATTGTATATCTTGCCACATTGCTGAATTCATGGATCAGTTCTAGCAGTTTTTTTTGTGGAATCTTTTGGGTTTTCCATATAGAGTATCATGTCATCTGCGAAGAGTGAAAGTTTGACCTTCTCCTGGCCGATTTGGATGCCTTTTATTTCTTTGTGTTTGTTGTCTGATGGCTGAGGCTAAGACTTCCAATACTATGTTGAATAACGGTGGCGAGAGTGGACATCCCTGTCTTTTCCTGACCTTAGGGGGAAAGCTCTCATATTTTCCCCATTGAGGATGATATTCGTGTTTAGTCTTTCATATATGGCTTTTATGATCTCGAGGTATGATCCTTCTATCCCTACTTTCTTAAGGGTTTTTTTAATCAAGAAAAATGCTGCATTTTGTCAAATGCTTTCTCTGCATCTATTGAGAGGATCATGTGGTTCTTGTCCTTTCTTTTATTGTTGTGATGAATCACATTTATTGTTTTGCAGATATTAAACCAGCCCTGCATCCCAGCTATAAATCTCAGTTGGTCGTGGTAAATATTTTTTTAAATGTATTGTTGGATCTGGTTGGCTAATTTCTTGTTGAGGATTTTTACATCTGTGTTCATCAGGGGAATTGGTCTATAATTCTCCTTTTTAGTGGGGTCTCTGTCTGGTTTTGGAATCAAGGTAATGCTGGCTTCATAGAGTTTGGAAGTTTTCTTTCCATTTCTATTTTTTGGAACAGCTTCAAGAGAGTAGGTATTAACTCTTCCTTAAATGTTTGGCAGAATTCCCCTGGAAAGCCATCTGGCCCTGGACTCTTGTTTTTTGGGACATTTTTGATTACTAATTTGATTTCTTCATTGGTTATGGGCCTGTTCAAATTTTCTATTTCTTCCTTTTTCAGTTTTGGTAGTGTATATGTTTCTAGGAATTTGTCCATTTCTTCCAGGTTGCCCATTTTATTGGCGTATAATTGCTCATAATATTCTCTCATTATTGTTTTTATTTCTGCTGTGTTGGTTGTGATCTCTCCTCTTTCATTCTTGATTTTATTTATTTGGGTCCTTTCCTTCTTCTTTTTGATCAAACTGGCTAGTGGTTTATCAATTTTGTTAATTCTTTCAAAGAACCAGCTTCTGGTTTCATTGATCTTTTTTACTGTTTTTTGGTTTTTTTTTTGTTTTTTTTTTGTTTTTTTTTTTTTGTTTCCATAGCATTGATTACCACTCTAATCTTTATTATTTCCTGTCTTCTGCTGGTTTTGGGTTTTATTTGCTGTTCTTTTTCCAGCTCTTTAAAGTGTAAGGTTAGGTTTTGTATCTGAGACCTTTCTTCCTTCTTTAGGAAGGACTGGATTGCTATACATTTCCCTGTTATGACCCCCTTGCTGCATCCCAGAAGTTTTGGGCTATGGTGTTATCATTTTCATTGGCTCCATGTACTTTTTAATTTCCTCTTTAACTTCTCGGTTAGCCCACTCATTCTTCAGTAGGATGGTCTTTAGTCTCCAAGTATTTGCTATCTTTCCAAATTTTTTCTTGTGGTTGATTTTGAGTTTCATAGTGTTGTGTTCTGAAAATGTGCACGGTATGATCTCGATCTTCTATACTTACTTAGGGCTGATTTGTGTCCCAGTATATGGTCTATTGTGGACAACGTTTCATGTGCACTGGAGAAGAATGTATATTCTGCTGCTTTAGGGGATGAAATGTTCTGAATACATCTGTTAAGTCCATCTGGTCCAGCGTGTCATTCAAAGCCATTGTTTCCTTGTTGATTTTCTGTTTAGATGATCTGTCCATTGCTGTAAGTATGGTGTTGAAGTCCCCTACTTTTATGGTATTATTATCAATGAGTTTCTTTATGTTTGTGATTAATTGATTTATATATTTGGGTGCTTTCACATTTGGAGCATAAATGTTTACAATTGTTAGGTCTTCTTGGTGGATATACCCCTTAATCATGATATAATGCCCTTCTTCATCTCTTGTTACAGTCTTTATTTTAAAGTCTAGATTGTCTGATATAAGTATGGCTACTCTGGCTTTTTTTTGTTGACCATTAGCATGAGAGATGGTTCTCCATCCCCTTACTTTCAGTCTGAAGATGTCTTTAGGTCTACATCCTCTTGTAAACAGCATGTAGTCGGATCTTGTTTTCTTATTCATTCTGTTACCCTATGTCTTTTGATTGGAGCACTTAGTCCATTGACATTTAGAGTGAGTACTGAAAAATACGAGTTTATTGCCATTATGTTTCTTGTAGAGTTGGAGTTTCCAGTGGTGTTCTCTGGTCCTTTGTAGTCTTTGTTGCTTTTGATCTTTTTTGTGTTTTGTTTTGTTTTCGTTTTTTCTCCCTTCAGAGAGTCCCCCTTAAAATTTCTTGCAGGGCTGGTTTAGTGGTCATGAACTCCTTTAATTTTTGTTTCTCTGGGAAACTTTTAATTTCTTCCTCTATTTTGAATGACAGCCTTGCTGGATAAAGAATTCTTGGCTGCATATTTTTCTGATTCAGCACATTGAATATATACTGCCACTCTTTTCTGGCCTGCCAAGTTTCTGTGGATAGGTCTGCTGTAAACCTGATCTGTCTTCCTTTGTAAGTTAAGGACTTTTTTCCCCTTGCTGCTTTCATGATTCTTTCCTTGCCTGAATATTTTGTGAATTTGAATATGATATGTTTTGTTGATGGTCGGTTTTTGTTGAATCTTATGGGAGTCCTCTGTGTTTCCTGGATTTTGATGTCTGTGTCTTATCCAGGTTAGGAAAGTTTTCTGCTATGATTTGTTCACATAACCCTTCCTCCCCTTTTTCTCTCTCTTCATCTTCTGGGACCCCTCTGATTCTGATGTTACTTTTTAATGAGTCACTGATTTCTCTAATTCTTAAAACATGCTCTTTTGCCTTAATCTCCCTCTTTTTTCTGCTTCATTATTCTCCATAACTTTGTCCTCTATATTGTTGATTCTCTGTTCTGCCTCATCCATCCTTGCCCGCCGCGGCATCCATTTGTGCTTGCAGCTCAGTTATAGCATTTTTTATTTCATCCTGACTAGCTTTTACTTCTTTTGTCTCTGCAGAGAGGGATTGTAATCTACTTTTGACCCCAGCTACTATTCTTATTATAGTGATTCTAGATTCTGGTTCAGACATCTGTGTTGATTAAGTCCTTGGCTGTTGTTTCTTCCTGTTCTTTCTTTTGGGGTGAATTGCTTCATTTTGTCATTTTGAAGGAAGAAAAGGAATTGATAAGGGAAAAAATTAAAATTAAAAAATTAAAAACAACACACACACACACACACACACACAAAATCAAATAAATGATGCTAGATTATAGGTGTGTTTTGGTCTGATTATTGAAAGGAGCTTGATAGATTAAAGAAAAAAAGGGAAAAAAAAGTTTGAAAATTTGAGAAAATGAATACAATGAAATAGAATAAAATGAAATGATGGAAGTAAAATAGAATTTGAAACATTTACAAAAATATAAAAAATTTGGTAGAAAAAAATATTTTTAATAAAAGTAAATTTTTTTCTTTCTGTATTCAAGAAAAAGAAAAAAAAAACGAAAAGGAAAAGAAAGAAAAAAAAAAAGAAAATTGAATAGATGGACCAGCAGACAGACTGAAATACAATTGAAATTACATTGGTTTCCCCTAGAAGTCAAATTAGGAAGCACTTTATAGTGTGTAAACCAAACAGGTGGAGAGATTTGTGGTGTTCCTGAAGAGTGAGGTTGGCTCAATTGGGTAGGGTTAATGTAATAGCTCCATTCTCCACTAGACGGCACTGACTGGGGTGGATTGTTGTGGTGCTCGTAGGTGTGTATGTGCACGCGAGGCAGGGGTGAAAATGGCATCACCCAGTTACTCAGTCTCTAGTATGGGGAACTCTGTGCACTCCCTGACCAGCAATCATGCACCTGTCCTTTGTCTCCAGCTTCTATCCACTTCCCACTTCTATACTATCTGTTACCAAGCTGTCAGGTTGCCAGGAAGCACCTCTCTCCTGAGTTTTGTCTCAGATGCAGCTGTTTTTCCTGGCCCCTTACTTCTGAGGGACTGCAGCTTTGACCTACTCAGATCTTCTGGGGGGGGTCTCACTGAGCAATGGCCGGGTGCTGGCTGCACCCAGGAACGTTCGTGGGACCCTGCTGCTGCTGCTGCTGCTGCCCAGAGACTGCGGCTGAGCATCAGCCTGCCCCAGAAAAAGTTCACACAAGCATGTAGCAGCAGCATTTCAGGGATTATGGAAAATCACAACACACATCTGGCACCAGGCTTCACCCTTAATGACCTTGTTCCAGCACCAGTGAATGTGGTTGTTTTCTGGGTCTGCTGGGACCAGGTGGCTGCAGAGCCTCTACCAAATGTCTTTCCAGCAGTGGAACCGCTTCTTCCCATGTGGCCCGAGAACCTTCTGGACCCCACTTGGCTCCTGGGGATTCACCCTTCCCACCAGAGCACCGCCAGATTCAGTTTCAGACTCTGCACTCCCTCTGTTGCTAGAGTCTTAATGGAATTTAAACCCTCTCCTTTCTCTTTCTCCCTTTTTAGTTCAGTCCCTGTGGCTGTTTCCACTTTTCCACTTTCTCTCCAGCTGCTTTTGGGGGGAGTGCTTTTCCCGAATTCTCCCCCCCCCCATCTCCGTCCTCTCTCTGCAAGCAAAAACAGCTCTCTGCCCTCTGCGGCTTCTCTCTCCCCCAGTTCACCTTTCCATGACCGTGTACCTGCTGAGTTCTGTGGTTCAGGTTGTGCAGATTGTTGTGTTAATTCCTCAAATCAGTTTTCTAGGTGTGCAGGATGGTTTAATGTTGATCTGGCTGTATTTCATGAACATGAGATACAAAAAAACCTTCCATGCTGTTCTGCCATTTTGGCTCCTCTCTGTAGCATGCTTTTAATGTTTGAATTTAATTTGCCATTTATACAACACACATTTTTAATGGTAGAAAACAACCATGGAAGAGGAAAGTGGCCCCAGAAATTGCTTCTCCAGTTTAAAACTGTTTTCTAATTATTGATTATCCCACCTGTTCTTTATGAGTGTCTTCAAACCAAACCTCTTCTATAAAACCTAGTATTTCCCTCAGACCAACATAGTATATCCTTCCTCTTTGTAAGGTTTAAGAATAATCTAAAACTAAGGATGTAAATTTCACCAGGACTCTCCCTTCATCTCTCGTCTTTGCTCCTCATAATGAAATTTAGCGGTTTGTGAATTATGGGTTTAGCATATATTAGCATATAATGTGGACCACCTCCCCCACAACTTGCTTATTTATTTCTCTTAAGTCACTAGCTGCTACGCTTCACCTCTTTATGGCACAACATCGTGCCTTGTTTATCATCTTTCTATCATACTCACCAGGCTTTACAATGCGATTCATAAAAGAAATATATCAACAGTGTTAATGGCCTCAAGTGCTAATTGCTTTTCTTCTCTCTGTTTAACACTTTATTTGTAATGTAGTTGTTTCTTTAAACTGTTGGCTTTTCTTGCATATGTCATTAAAAACCAAAGTTTTCTCTGATAATCCTTGAAATTTTAAAGAAAAAAGCAATGAAGTTATGAACACAGGAATTCTTCCCCTCCTTAGCATCTTACACTGCTCGTTATAGATTAAATGTTTGTCTTCTCCCAAATTTCATGTGTTGAAAACCTAATCCCAAATGTGATAGTATTTTGAGGTGGAGTCTTTGTGAGGTAATTAAGTCATAGGGGTGACGCCCCTGTGAAAGGATTAGTGCCCTTATAAAGAGGCCCAAGAGCTCCCTTACCTCTTCTACTGTGTGAGGTTACACCGAGAAGACACCATTGAGGAAGCTGGCCCTCACCAGACACCAATTCTGTGGTTCCTTGGACTTTCTAGTCTCCAGAATTATGAAAAATAAGTTTCTGTTGTCTGTAGCTACCCAGTTTGTGGTGTTTTGTAACAGTACTATAATGGACTAAGGACACCAATCATTTTTTTAGGTTTCATATGAGTTCATTCCAATAAGCAAATGAGTTTATATTCATATATGCCTTTTCATATAAATGAATCACTTTCCTTCACAAGATGGCTTCCCAGGGAAGCAGACTCTGAGGGGGGGTTTAGTGGGCACAATATTAATTAAGGAACGCTGTTTAGTATCAGCACACAAGAAAGGGAACGGGGGAAGCAAAATAAGGTGGATGGAGAAGGGCAGCTGGGATGCAGACCCAATGGCAGCCCCTGCCTGGGGGAACTCTGGAGCCAGAATAGCTCCTCAGAGTTGTCCAGAGTCAATGTGGCCATTCTACCCCTGCGCTGAACCACCATTGGATACGGACCCCATCCAACGTCCTGGGAAGGGGTGTGACCTCGAGTAAGGCTCACTTTCCAGCTGAGGCAATCCTTGAAGGAGCTGCCATCTGCAGGCCCACAGTGCTCTCAGGAGCTGAGGTACCTTCACTAGTTGCGGGGGCTCTTGGAAGGGTGCCATACGATCCACTGCAGCGCCATTGGAATCTGTCTTTTCTAAATCTTGCTCTGGAAACAATTCTATGCAGTGCTCCTTTTAAAGATCTTCTTTTTTCTTTTCTTCAGGATAAACTTAATCTATTTCTAGTTCCTAAGCCTAGTATCACTCTTTATTCTCTTCTTGCATACTTAAAATATCTGTAGGTAATGTCTTTAATCTTGCTCGATTGCTTTTCTTCTCTTATCAGTCTTGACTCTGTTGACAGAATTGTCTCCTAGATATTGTCTTTTAATATTTTACTCGAGTATTTTACCTTTGCTTTTTCAAGCTTGTACTTGATGAATATCTTAGCTTTTGGGAATATTTACTTTGCTCTTTAAAATCTTTGCCTTTGTGCTTTCTGTTGAGAGTTTTCTATATATCATATTTTAATAGGTTCCCCTGTTTTCTGACACATTGAAAGGACAGATCCTCACTCCCTTAGATCATTTCTCTTACACTTTCAATTTCCTTCTGACAGGAATTTTTTGGTTTTTCATTGCTGAAACTCCCATTTCAAGAAGTTTAATAAATAAATGAAATAGAAGTCCCTTTCTGAATGTATTCTGAACTTCAGACAAGTATGAGCCCCACTCATAGGAGGAGCTGTAAGAACTTTATCTGCATTAAATGAGGTAAAGGCAATTTGCCTTATGCCCTGGGGAGAGGGATAAAAAGAGTGGAGGGGACAGCAAGGTTCATGTCTTTGATTTGATACAGAATTTCACCCCTGAATGAATCTTTTAGAGAGTGGTTCTCCAAAGGGAAGCGGAGAGAGCTGCAATCACAAGGGGGCCACTGCAATATGGGGGTGCGGGTGGCCCTGCTCTGGGGCCAATGTGACAAATGTGACCAAATAGGGAGCAGAGCCTCTTCTTCAGAGAACTCACTCTAGCTCGCAGAGGAATGCGGAAACACAGGGTTGATTTGGCAGCTTGAAGATTTGCCAGACATCAGGAAGCAGTAACCTTAGCATGGGAGCCTGGTGGTGAATTGGCCTAAAGGACTCGTCGTAGCACAAAGGTTAATGTGTGATTTTAAGTCATTCACTGTGTACTTCTCGTATGTTCCACCATTCTCCCCTCCAATGACTTTTAGATCTTTAGTAACATCCATTACCCTCATGGATACTTAGTGAGTGGGCTCTTATTTATTTTATTTTGGTGAACATCAAGGAGATAGGCATGTATTGTGGTTCTGGGTCATTGCAGTGCAGGATGGAGAATGCACCAGAGCAGAAGCCATAAACCAGAGTTGGCCTTGACCATATGAGCCCCCAGGGAAATGACTAATGTATTGGGGAAACTTTGAATATCTGATGGGCATGAATAGGGGTCCAATATGATTACACTTAAATTTCAAAGAGCAGGGAGCCCTAGGGGACATGTGGGTTACATGGACATCTCACTGCTGCTTAGCATTTTGCTGGCAACCCTGTTGACCACCGTTATGGGTTGAATTGTGTCCTCCTAAAAATCACATGCTGAAGTTCTAACCCCCAATACCTCAGAATGTTTCTTTATTTGCAAATAGAGTCATTGCAGATGAAATTGGTCAAGTTAGGATGAGGTCATCCTGTAGTAGGTGGTTCCCTAATTCAATATGACTGGTCCTTATAAAAGGGGGAAAGTGTGGACACAGATGGACAAACTGAAATGATTTCAGGTGACGAGACAAAGAGTCTCTAGTCAAGGAGAGAGGCTGGGAACAGATCCGTCCCTCACAGCTCTCAGAAGGAACCAAACTTATCCACACCTGGATCTCAGCCTCCCAGCCTTCAAACTGTGAGACAACACATTTCAAGTCACTCAGTTTGTGGTACTTTATTACAACAACCCCAGCAAACTAATACAGCCAATGAGATGAGCCTTGACGCCAGTCACCTCATGTTTCATCTTTTCATAGTTGGTGTTATAATTTTTATTTATTTTATTTTATATTTTTAAAATGCTTATTTATTTATTTTGAGAGAAACAGTGTGAGTGGGGGAAGGGCAGAGACAGAGAGAGAGAGAGAGAGAGAGAGAGAGAATGAATCCCAAGCTGACTGAGCCACCCAGGTGCCCTGGTGTTATAATATTAAAAAAATGAATCGAGTTTTGTGGTCATTTCATACCACATATCTGCACATATGTGCTATTTGTTTTAATATTTTTTTTTTACATTTATTTATTTTTGAGAGACTGAGAGAGACAGAGTATGAGCACATGAGGCACAGAGAGAAAGAGAGAGAGAGAGACACAGAATCCAAAGCAGTCTCCGGCTCCAAGCTGTCAGCACAGAGCCTGAGGCAGGGCTCGAACCCACGAACCATGAGATCATGACCTGAGCCAAAGTCAGATGCTTAACCAACTGAGCTACCCAATCGCCCCTGTGCCATTGGTTTTAAATCTCCCTACGTGAAGTTTTGCTTTTTCTATGATTGTATGACGTTGTTACAACTCCTAGATTTTCTATGAATTCCCCCCTTTTCTTTCCACTTTGACTCCTCAGGTGCTATATTTTCATAAAATGAAGTATCTCCTATTCTTATTTCCACTCTGTAATTTACACTCTTTGGCATTGCTCTCTCCTTTGGAGGAGTTCCATCCACTGCAGATCTAGAATTCTTAATTTCTTTGTTTTTTTCCTACAATTTCTCTGAATGTCCTCACCTCATGTCATTCCTCTTCAAGCAGTTGCAAAGCTATTTCTTTTGAAACAAATATGTTTTTCATTACTTTTCTTTGGTAAATATAGTGCTTGTTCATCTTTACCTATTTTGTTACTTTTCACCCTTTTACAAACTAAAGTCCATTTAAAAAAAATCTATCTATCTATCATCTATCTATCTATCTATTATTTGAGAGAGAGAGAGTCGGGGAGAGAGAATCTTAAGCAGGCTCCATATTCAGCGTGGAGCTCAATGTGAGGTTACATCCCACAACCCTGCTGCGATCATGACCTGAGCTGAAATCAAGAGTCAGATGCTCACCCGGCTGAGTCACCCAGGAACCTTGTGAAATCCACTTAAAAAAATTGTAAATAATCTATATCTCTTCTGGAAATCCCTTCTTCAGGTTTTTTTTTTTTTTTTTTTTTTTTTTGGAGCCTTTTTATTTTCATTCTTACCCTTGAAAATAACGAAGGTAACATAGTTATGCCTGAGTTCCTTCATTTCTCTTCCCCTTTGCCTTTGTAATGATAAATTCTTCAGCATTTAGATGCTTTCTTTGTGATCAAAGTTTCTCACGAAATTTTCTTGCACTATCTCCCCCAATGAACCTAGTGAAAACAAACTGGCAAAAACCAGTAAAACCACATATTTTGGGGGACATTCTCACAAGTGCTTCAATTTTTCACTTGTCATTGAGTAGTGTAGGCTTAATGCCAACACAGACTGTCAGAGAGGTCACATTGATGAGCCATAAATGCCACATAGTGAAAACAAAATGTTTGAAGTTTATTCATTTTTTCAGTATGATGCAACAACATTTAAAAAATATTGTTAATTTCATTCCCTTAATATTAACCTCAAGAGAAGCTAATGATGACCTTTTATTGTTAGTTTTTTTTTTATCTTGAAGAATATTGAAACCACACTAGGAAGAATAGCTTAAAAACTTATATTTTGAGCCTACCTTTTATTTTAATGATCTTAAGCTTTTATGAAAACATTGGAAGCATTTCAGTAAAAAATCAAAAACATTAGGATGCTATTAATAATTTAGAGTCTCAAGTTCATGTGGGAATGTTAATCCCACTTACCAAAGAAGAGTTCATTATGACTCATTATGATTAAGACCTTGTAACTGTGGAGATTCGGAAGTGTGAAAGTATGTTGTTACAGACATATTGAGCATCAAATCCAAATATACCAGCTGAATAGATTGTGATTATGAGTCTCTGATGAGTTTTCCTTGAAGGTTTTACTTTAAAAGTTAAACTCTGATCTAGACTTTCAAAAAAGTGGAATGCTATTCAAGTTTGCTGCTTCTGAGAATATCTTGCTAGGTCTATAATGGCTGCTTCAACGATCTTAGAGTTGAACTAGTTAAACAAAAACTGAATCTTTCAAACAGTAAATAGTGTTACATTTTGAAAGAAATGATTACATCATTTCAGAGGCTTTGACAGGCAGAAATTATAAAATTAGAAGAATGAGGGAAGATGGCCCAGAGAGGTAGATGCTAAGACTCTGGGGTTGCCTTGGGGATGGGTTGCTTTGGGGAAGAAAAGGAGGTTGCTCATTTTTCATACCCCATGTGCCTCTGGGATTAGGGATAGGGTTGCTGTCCTCCTTACTATTTCTGTATAACTGCCACAGTTTTGTTGAATACCATGCTTCATTGAAGCACATTCCTTTTGGCTCCACTAGCCTCTCTTCCTTTTCATTATCATGAGCTTCTCATTACTCTTATTTATTAATGAGTTTTGTATCGGTCGCATGGTGATCATCTCACCCCAATCCCTGCTATGCTATATAAACACATGACCCACTCCACACTTTGGCCCCTCTTTTCTTGACTTTTTCTCTCCAATGACTTTCTCCTTTACATCACCTCTATCTACTCCATGAGTCACATCCTGGAGCTTAAAACACCCAATACTTAAAATTCTAACTCACAAATCTGACATTCACTCTCTGATTAAAGCCAGACTTTTTGTTCAATTACTTGTATTATCATCATCTTTCAAACTCATGTGGGCATAGGCTCTATTAACAGTTCTGACTTCTTTCTGCTTATTAGCCTATTTTATCCTTGCTTTCTTCCATGTCTAATTTAGATTTGATGAGCTATCATTTCAACGCATGTCTTTCTGAGTTCTTGTTGAAGAACTGTTGGAGAAAATTGTATAGTGGGGCAGATATTCACCACCACAAATTCATGATTAGATAACTTCAGTTGTCTTTCAAATGTTTTCTGAAAATCAATCAATACTACTCTGATTAACTTGCCTACCCATTCCCTGCAATGTCTATTTCAGACCACTACCCTTCTCAAACCTTCAATTCATTAATCCTTCTCTTTTCTCTTGTTCTGGATATAACTTTGCTCTTTACAAAGAAAATAGAAACCATCAGAGGGAATGTTCTCAACTCCCTCTCCCTATCCTTTTCTTTAAGTTTAGTCCTTACACATGTGCTCAGGATCCCATCTTCTGCTGATTTAGAAAAGCTATGTCTTCCATAATCCAATCTCCCTTCTGTACCATCAACTTTTCCTTTTCTCAATGGACCCCTCTGTTCAGCACTGAGGTATGTTCAAGTCTCATCCATTTATGTTTTTTATGGACCTAACCAGTTCCAATTTTGTCTTCTCTACTCATCTTCCATGTATAGCCAACCTCTTGAAAGACTTGTTGTCTACACTTACTGTATTTATCCACTCCTTTACCCCTTAATCAATACACTCTACTTTCTGCTCTTTTGTAGAGATGATCCTTTTTATCATCAGAAGTTACCTTCATGTCACCAATCCAGCAGGCATTTTTTTAGTCCTCTGTGAAACCTTGGCCTTTGGGAAGCCACTTTTCTGATTTTCTTATCTCTCTCTCTTCTTTGTCTCCTTTGCCTGTCCATTTTCCTCCCCAAAGCATCACCCTACATCCTGTCTCTAGACAATCTCATCCATTCTTATATTTTCACCATCAACATTCCAGTTCAATATCTTTATCCCATAACTCTTACCTGTGGGATAAACATGCAACTTCCCGACAATATATACACCTGATGTCCTCAGAACACCTCAGATTCAGCCTTTCTAAGATAAACTCATTGTTTCTCCCACCACCAACCCACCAAACTTATTTGCACTAGGGTTTTCTCTCTCTGTGAATGCCATCATTACCCATCTATTTGTGGAAAGAAGCTCAAAAGGAAGAATTCCTCCCTGACACCTCCATCTCCTTTGTCATCTATAATCCAATCTATGATTAAGTCCTGTTAATTTCATCTATTTTCTTCCATCTCCACCACCACCATCCTAAGTCTAGCTATCATCAGCTCTCTCCTCAGCTATTAATTATAGCCCCTAATCATTTCCTTACAACTACTTTTGCTCATCTGGAATCTCTAAGTTGTAGAAAATGTTGTAAAGTTGTAAAAACATACATCTGTTGTTATTACTTTCCTGCTAAATATCCTTCAGTGGATCTCTGTTGCTTTAAGAAAAAAGATCAAAATCATTATCGTGTTGTTTAAAGCCCTTCAGCCTCTGGCATCTCTTCAGCTTCATCTCTACCACTTGCCCACTTAGTTCATCTGTTCCAGCCACAGTGACTTTCTTCATCTCCTCATATGCATCATAATGATCTACCCCAGGGCCTTTGCATGCATATTTCTTATTCCTTGGATAATCTTTCCATATCCTCATTCTAGCCTCCTTTACCAATAACTGGTGTTTGTGGAAAATCTCAGAACAACCCTTTTATAAACCTGAGGGCCTCCATTCTCTGCTATGAAAATTGTTTTTTTCTTATGGAAAATAGATGGAGCCAAAAGTATCTATTGTTTATTATTCTAAGCAAGTTTTACCAAGATCTCTGATTCCCTTCCCCAGAAGAGCAAATGTAATATCTGCAGAATGTCTTGCTCAAAGACATTCTTTTGCTTATGTTTATGCTTTGTTTAGAGATTATACTTGCTTCCTTTTTTATATTATTAGAAAAGTGGGAGAAATTTGTTCCTTGGAATTCTGGGCGAGGTAAGAATAAAGATTGATTATCATTAAAGGCTAGCAATTTCAATTTTTTGGGGGGGTTCTTTTTTTAAAAATTATTTATTCAAATCAAACTAGTTAACATATAATGTAGTATTGGTTTCAGGAACACAACCCAGTGATTCATCACTTACATATAACACCCAGTGCTCATCCCAACAAGTGCCCTCTTTAATGCTCATCACCCATTTAGCCCATCCCCCACTTCCCTTCCAACAACCCTCAGTTTGTTCTGTATTTAAGAGTCTCTTATGATTCCCCCCCCCCCCCCCCCGCTTTGTTTTTATCTTATTTTTCCTGCCCTTCCCCTATGTTCATCTTTTGTGTTTCTTTTTTTTTTTTTAATTTTTTACTCTTTATTTATTTTTGAGAGATAGAGACAGAGACAGAGACAGAGTGGGGAAGGGACAGAGAGGGAGACACAGAATCTGAAGCAGGCTCCAGTCTCTGAGCTGTCAGCACAGAGCCAGGTGTAAGGCTTGAGATCATGAACCGTGAGATCATGACCTGAGCTGAGGTTGGATGCTTAGCCAACTGAGCCACCCAGGCACCCCTGTTGTGTTTCTTTGTTTTTTTTTTTTTTTTAATTTTTAAATGTTTATTCATTTTTTTTTTTAATTTTTTTTTCTTAATGTTTTTTATTTATTTTTGAGACAGAGAGAGACAGAGCATGAGCAGAGAAGGGGCAGAGAGATAGGGAGACAGAATCGGAAGCAGGCTCCAGGCTCTGAGCCATCAGCACAGAGCCCGATGCGGGGCTCGAACTCACAGACCGTGAGATCGTGACCTGAGCCGAAGTCGGACACTCAACCGACCGAGCCACCCAGGCGCCCCTGTTTATTCATTTTTGAGAGACAGAGAGAGACAGAGTGTGAGCTGGGGAGGGCCGGAGAGAGAGGGATCTGAAGCAGGCTCTGGGCTCTGAGCTGTCAACACAGAGCCTGATGTGGGGCCCGAACCCACAAACCGTGGGTTTTGGCTCATGACCTGAATCAAGTTGGACACTTAACCAACTGAGCTACCCAGGTGCCCCATCTGTTGTTGCTTATTGGCAATTCCAATTCTTAGAGAAGGTCATAAAGAGAATAAAAATGCCTCTCCTGTTCCTCCCTTGTACAGTAGCCCAGCAGTGCTGCAGAGGTACAGGCATTTGCCATGATTTCCAGAACCTTAAAGATGTTGGAAGAATTCCTCCATGAGACAGAGAGCTGGAAGCACTGATGGTAATATCATTAATATCATTTTCATTTGAGAGAGTGTAAAGGGACAGTAAAACCTTTTTGACTGGCCTTTCTCTCAGGGCCTTGATACTTACGTCATGTTATGTTAAAAACAAAAACCAAATTCATGCCTAAATTGGCAGGTCTTAAAAACATGTCTGCTCATCCTTTGGCTCTGAGGTCAAATGTCACTTCTTGGAGCAAACCTTTCCTGAATGTACAGTTGAGGTCACGTCCTTCATTGTGTGCTCCTGCAGCTCATGGTGGTTTTACTGCATAACAGTCATTCCATCTGTAGTCATGATATGGTCAGATTATTTGACTGGCGTCTGGCTTCTCTATCAGAATGTTAACTCCAAGAGAACAGGAAACACATCTGCATGGCTCATCATTTTACTTCCTGAGGTCTGCACAGGGTTGGGTTGTGCTGGCTGTTTGACGAATATTGGTTGAATGAATGAACAGATGAAAGAATGAATGTAAGCGTGGAAAAAGTCTTTTGTTTATTATTTATCTGTCCAGTTAGTAGTCTCAGAAATACAGAATCATAATCTGAAAACCCGGGGCACCTGGGTGGCTCGGTCAGTGGGGCCTCCAACTCTTGATTTGGGTTCAGGTCATGATCCCAGGGTGGTGGGATCGAGTCCCGTGTCTGGCTCCATGCTCAGAGTGGAACCTGTTTGAGATTCTCTCCCTCTCTCCCTCCCTCCCTCTGCTCCCCTCCCCTGCTCCCTCTCTCTCTAATAAATAAATAAATAAATAATCTGAAAATCCTATTATAATTTATATTTAAACATTTTTTATTCAAATTTTGGAGGAAATTTCCCAAAGAGAGAAAATAGCATTAAGATAGAGACAATTTCTTTGTGGATAGAAACCATATCATTGTTAAAAGGCGCTCTTCCTGCTTGCTTTCCTCTCTGTGGTATCTGTGAGGAGTGCTGAGCTCTGTGTGTATGAGAGTGTGTGTGTGTTTCATGCAGTCCTTCCCAGGTCCATTTGCAATATGGCCTGGGTTTGGTGGCAATGGTCACTGTTTGCAAAACCTGCTGCTCTCTGTTTTTTTTTTTTTTTCTCTCTCTCTCTCCCTCCTTGTGACATACATCTCGTGTATTCACAATGACTCACTTTCTCCTCTCCTAGGTGCCGCCACTCTTCCCAGCAGGTCACGGTTATTGCCACATGGCTTGATTTTGCGCTCGTACTGTTCCTTCTATGGATCTTGTTCTGTCTCCGCTCTTTGCATGACAAATGCCTGCTCGGCTGGCTTCCCCTGACAAGGCAGCCTGCCTTAAGCATGACAGCAGGACTTTCTGAACAAGCTGCATTCCAGACTGATGCTGAAGATCCTTGTCCTTCCATCTGCTTTAGGGAAGAAAAGTGCACATTTAAACCTGACCTTGAATTCCTAAGTGTCAGTCAGGGAGTACACAAAATGACTAGGTATTTTGCAGCACGTTCACTCTCCCACTAACACCACTCAGTGCTAACAGGCAGTTTATGTAACGAGCTTCTACATCATCCCGTCCAGCTTGGCACCTCTACCCCCATTTATCCTGCAGCCAGCACCCACCTGCATGGTGAAGAATTCACTTTGGCTAGTTTTTTTTAAATTTTTTTTTTAACGTTTATTTATTTTTGGGACAGAGAGAGACAGAGCATGAACGGGGGAGGGGCGGAGAGAGAGGGAGACACAGAATCGGAAGCAGGCTCCAGGCTCTGAGCCATCAGTCCAGAGCCCGACGCGGGGCTCGAACTCACGAACTGCGAGATCGTGACCTGAGCCGAAGTCGGACGCTCAACCGACTGAGCCACCCAGGCGCCCCACTTTGGCTAGTTTTTAACTGCTCCTCCACGCCCCCCCCCCCCCCCCCCCCCCCCGCCCTTCTTTCCCGTTTCTGCCCATTATTCCTGGCTTCTTTCTTGTTAAAAAATCTCTTTCGGCCCCTGGACTCCACATATCTGATTTTGTTATTCTTGCTCTAACAATCTGCATTCCCTCTTCTGGAGATTCTCTTTTTCTTTTACTTCTGCTGCTTTCATCGATGATGGGTAAATTAATTTCCTCAGTGACCAGTTTGGCTGCCAGAACCTCACTTTCTCCATAGACTCCACTGACTGCTGCCCCCACCGGGTGCCACCCAGTCCTATCAACCAGGAAGATCCGGATGACTACGGGGCCAAATTAGTTTTATTTTTCTTCCAAGAAATTTGAAACGAGGCGAAACAACAGCTTCCTGGGTGTTGACATAGCTGGGGATGAACGGGTTTTGTGTATGAGTAAATTTGGGATGTTCATTGTAGAATGAAAGACAAGATCTGTCATTTTATCTTTAATTTTTTCAAAACATTTATTTATTTTTGAGAGACAGAGACAGAGCACGAGTGGGGGAGGGGCAGAGAGTGAGGGAGACACAGAATCCGAAGCAGGCCCGGGCTCCCAGCTGTCAGAGCCCAGTGCGGGGGACGGGGCCTTGAACCCACAAGCAGCGAGATCATGACCTGAGCTGAAGTTGGATGCCCATCCGCCTGAGCCACCCAGGCACCCCTGTCATTTTAGTTTTAGAACAAGAAGTCCAATCTTTCAAATCTGAATATGTATATTCCAACATTTACATAAAAATGTTAATTTTTAGAAAGACATTTTGTTTGCTATTGAAGTAGATAGGTGACATTATGTTTAAATTACTTGCTGTAGTTGTTTAAACATTTGTCTGACCACAGAGATGATGAAGGTTCCAATGTAACCTCACCTCTGGCCTATTGCTGCTGCGGACCTGGAGGTAATCTTTGAGTCTCTTTCCCTACACCTATTCCCTTTAGTTCAGTTCTTGATATAACCTTCTCTCCACTTTCCTCACAGGTTACCATTGCCATCATCTTCAGGGAATCTCAAAGTCAAGATTTGTACAAGAACTCCTTGTTACAAACAGATTCTGTACTTGAATAGAGGCTATTTTGTTACCTTGTGATATGTGAGATGTTTTCAAATTGTTCTGGAATGCCTTAATTCTTACCATTCTGCTTTGAGAAGTCATCAGCCTTAAGCTGCCCACTATTTGAGTCAAGACATTGGTCTCGTGAATCTTTTGCCAATTTGTCCATTGCAGCTCGGTAGGAACCCGGGTGCCATTTTTCTTTTTCTGCCGTAGAATTTTCCATTATCACATAAAATTAAGCAAGCACCCATTAAAAATATCCACCACATAGCTTTTTGATTTTACTCTGAACTACCATTTTCAAATGCATGGGGACATATTTTTCACAAAATCACAGATTACGATTAATCCCCTCTGCTTTAAATTCAGGGGCAGCTTAGTCGAGAAAAGCAGGATGAAGGCTGTCCGGAAGTCTTTGTCTATGGTTCTCCAGATGTAATTAACATTCACCTCTACTTGCCAATATCCTTTAGATTGTGTAAGCTGTTAGCACTTGGGGGCATTTCGTTTGCATTCCATGAGGCTACAGTTATAGAAAAACTGCAAAATTTTTACTCTTTAATCAATTCTGCACAATTTAGACTCCTCTGGAGAATTAATTAAATATTCAGTTATTTTAGAACTCCATCGTTGAAGGCGAATTGTGATTAAATAACACTTTGGCTATAAGAGACACTCCAAAATTTCGGTCTAGAATATATCATGTAGGAGGAGGTGTAACCAGCAGTCTCTCACCTTCGGGTTTCTGAGTTTCTCCAGATGTCTCTTGTGCTCATTTTTTTCCACGGTAATTATATGAGTGCTTGAGAAATGATGATCTGGTAGTGAAAATCTAGAGATGCGGTCAGCATGGCTACATCATCAGCGTGGAGACTTTACAGATGATACTTCCAATCTGAGCCTTCGAGATGTTGCACCATGACCTCTGCTGATGGCTTTCTTTCTCAGTGCCACAGGTTGGATCTGCTACGTGTATACAGCTGGATAAAGGGTAGTGATCTGTGAGAAGAGATAGAACCCTGGTACCTACTGGGTTAGACTAGTGAATTTTTCTACAGAAAGAATCTATGTAAAAAGTATTTGTATACAGAAATGCTTAAACATCCTCATCTTATTTGATATACATAGATCTGTATTATTTTTCCCAGGTAATTCATTAGAGAGGGGTGTGTGTGTGTGTGTGTGTGTGTGTGTGTGTGTGTCTATGCATTAATTTGGTATCAAATGCATAACTTCAATGCTAATAAGTTGCTAAGTATGTACCCATTAATGTAGTTATTGAATATTCTTATTTAAGTATGTAGACTTTAGAAAAACCTGTAGTTGATTTCATTTGCTTGCCCACACATACTGGCTCCTACTTAAAAATGTGCTTTGGCAACAGTAATGACTTGGATTTTAGGTTTTTTTATTCTGTCAGATTCTGGACTAACTGCTTTAAATACTCATCCCATTTTATCCTTAAAGCTTCTAAAACCCATCTTACAACTGAGCAAACACTTTTGGCCTCATGAGGGTTCCCTGTGACTACTGTAATGAGGAAGAAGTGTTTTGAGCTTGACTTTGTGTTCTGCACCCCCGGCTGGCACGAGTCAGGAGTAGTTGGAGTACTGTGCAGTTACAGCCCATGCAATCTGGCCTGAAGAAGCCATGAAGGTCAGTCCTTCTGCGTGGAAAACTCTGAGCAGCACCTGTTTGTTGTCTTTTTAATGTTCATTTATTTTTGAGGGAGAGAGAGAGAGAGAGTAGGGAAGGGGCAGAGAGAGAGGGGGACAGAGGACCCTAAGTGGGTTCTGTGCTGACAGCAGAGAGCCTGATGTGGGACTTGAACTCACAAACCGTGAGATCATGATCTGAGCTGAAGTCTGACACTTAACCGACTGAGCCACCCAGGCACCCCGAGTTATCTTTTCAGTCTGGAAAGGAAAATGGCCTGATGTAAAGTTTTACCCTTGTCATGATCAATGGAAAATAGTTTGGCGGATGACTGGGTTCCTGATGGTTATGAATTTACCGAAGACCTTAGACATAGTATCTCACACGACTTTGCTCTAAGGACTCACTTTATAGTTTATTAACAAAGACAATGGATTCATACTCAGTTATTTGTTTCTATCATCTGGAAGCCGTGGCTTTATGGAAAAACCCTTTTGAGGATTTATTGTGTCAACTGGCCCATACCTCTTACACATGCTCCATGCAAGCTTTTAACTGTATGCTCTTGGACCAATTTACGGTGCTTTCCCCAGTTATAGTACACGGGCCTTGGCACCAAGGAATATAAATAATTACACCTAATGACCAATTCAAAATGTTTGCTACTACTCATGTGACCCTGGGTCCCATTGGTGAGGGTCTTTTTAAAAAAATTTTTTTTTAATGTTTTTACTTATTTTTGAGAGAGAGAGAGAGACAGCACATGAGCAGGGGAGGGGCAGAGACAGAGGGAGACACAGAATCTGAAGCAGACTCGAGGCTCTGAGCCATCAGCACAGAGCTGGACGCGGGACTCGAATTCACGAA
Source organism: Panthera leo (assembly GCF_018350215.1). Lineage (NCBI taxonomy): Eukaryota > Metazoa > Chordata > Mammalia > Carnivora > Felidae > Panthera > Panthera leo. The sequence continues at coordinate 55,381,749 of NC_056682.1, forward strand.
CTGCGAGATCATGACCTGAGCTGAAGTCAGATGCTTAACTGACTGAGCCACCCAGGCGCCCCAAGATGCAGAGGTGTTTTGCAATTCACTTCATGCTGGCTAAGCACAGAGAGGATGGAGGGTAGCATCCAGCATCCACTGGCAGCAGAGTCTAGCCCTGTGTGGTAGCAATTCATGTAGTCACACCCGAATGAGACAATTTCTGTGGCATAACCTTGCCCATAGCTTGGAGCTACTCACCTCTCTTAATTTCCATCAATTTCCTCCACCTGGTTCTTTTGTCGAATCTCTGAACTAATCTTGCAATAGATTTCTTTTCTGCTTATGCTTTCCCATGTAATTCTTGCAACCAAGAACACTGGCTGCTAGAGGTGTATGTTCTGATCCCATCTTCAGCGGAGAATTTGGGTCATTGAAAAGTTATATTGGGGCCCCTGGGTGGCTCAGGTGGTTAAGCGTCTACCTTCGGCTCAGGCCATGATCTCGTGGTTCGTGAGTTTGAGCCCCGTGTTGGGCTCTGTGCTGACAACTCTGAGCCTGAAGCCTGCTTTGGATTCTGTGTCTCCTTCTCTCTCTGCTCCTCCCCCACTTACGCTCTGTCTGTCTGTCTCTCAAGGATAAATAAACGTTAACAAATTTTTTTTAAAAAATAGAAAATGTTACAGAGACTACCTTCCTAAAGTTTTTAGACACTTCTTAGCTTAAGAACACAAAGAATTCATGTGATAGGCTGTCACCAACCATTGAGGCTACTGCTAGGAAAGGTCAAGTCGTGCTGATGAAAATAGAGAAGGAGGCTGTGCCCTTGCTTTCAACATATAAGCACGGTGGTAGTAGTTAATAGTATAGGTCTATCACTGTCCTTCTGAAGAGTCTGGAAAGGTGGTGCTTCCTATTGCTTTTCTGCTGGCCAATGACCTGCCCCTTCTCCACGCACTCTGCTCTTACCTCACTTCCTTTCAAACCAGCTCCCTGTGTTGTCCCATCACAGATTTTTCCTTCTCTGAGAGGAATTTTAGACAATGATTTCCTCCAAAAAATAGAATCTTACTCTTTTATGAAGGGCTTTTCTGACCCAAAGGACAGCAAAAATGCTCATCTGGTTCTTGGTGAAGCCTGACCTTTGAAAGCTTCCTGAGAAGATGCCTCATGGTTACCCCTGGGGAGATGTTTCACTCTCTGGTAGCTTTTTTTCATCACACGCATTAAGTAAAAATTTCTCTGTCCTTAATTTCACCTCAATTTATTCCTCCTCTTCAGCTCAGTAACGACTCTGACTGTTGTTTACACTCTGTGGACAATTTCCAATGGCAATCACGTCTTCTTTGGGTCACTACTCAGCAGAGCTGGGCATTTTAGAGATCCTTTACTCATTCCTCTTTGTATGTCACTCCCTTTGCCCTCTCAGTCAGGTTTGTGCTCTCTCTTAACTTCCTTCAGTTTTAGCCCAATTGGATATATGATTAGCATATAGATTTTCCCTGCTGCTGGCAAGGATTTTGCAAGTGGTTGCAAAAAGAAGCTATGAGCTTTTTAGAAGACCCGAGTTCTAACCCACCAAACTCCACAACTGCATGGACCAATATCCTTCTTCAAATTCCCCTTTATACCAAGTTTGCTGCTGATAACGGGAAGTTAATTGTAGGGATTTGATACAAAATTCAGATGGAGTTTGTATTTTGTACAGCTCTTTCCCTTAGGCTGTGAATCTCAAATGGTAAAGTAGGATCAAAGATTTCAGTTATCTTATTGTGCTCAACTTCAGGCAACGTCACTTATCTTGAAATTGATCGTCGAAGTCGTTAAATTTATCTGCAGTGGCTTATTGCTCTTTTAATAACCACCACTCTTTTGTAACAGGTGTCTCTCTTGCCAGGGATAGCTTCTGTGATCCAGAAACTCCAATCTCCTCCAGGATCTAATGTTAATTTTTGCAGCTGTCTTGTTATCCAGCATTGTCCTTTGTTTTGCTTTAAGGCAACCACACAGGCATACTTATCAAAACTGCACAGTTTAACTGCCTATAAAGATTGCGCCTAAGCTATCTACTTAGTGGACTGGTGAAAACTGGCAACTGAGAGGACAGTCTTCCCATTCCCATGGCAGTACAGCTGGAGCATTTCCTCCCACGTTCGAAAATATCAGTGAGCTATTTAATATGCTTATACTAGATCTCTTTTTTTTAAGTTTATTCATTTTTAGAGAGAGAGAGAGAGAGAGAGAGAGAACAAATGGGGGTGGGGCAGAGAGAGAAGGAGAAACAGGGGGCTCCAACTCAGGAACAGTGAGATCATGACCTGACCAGAAATCAAGAGTCGGATGCTTAACTGGCTGGGCCACCCAGGTGGCCCTTATACTATATCTCTTTTAAGAAAACTTTGAAGTCAATGAATGAAATATAGAAGTCTGCTTAATGTTGGTAGAGCAATGGCCACCTCGTTCGTTAACATTTGGCAATTAAGAGTTTGGATTGGCTTTATCATAAGTGTTTGCCTGAGTAGATTAAACTTTATTCTTTACTGGTTTGCTTTTTTATCGCCATTTTGGAACAGGGTGAAGGCCTCATATTTTAATAGGCTGTACGCTGTTTTCTCAGGACCTGCCTTGGGTGGAAAAGCACTTATGCTGCCTCTATCCCTCTAATCTTAAGAGACCAGAGGCCCTAAGACACATAAGAGTGAAAGGCTGGTGACTGAATTTATGAGGCATCTGCTCTCCGTCTTTGTGCTGTTGGCACGACAATGGAGAACCTTCACATGCCCAGTGTTTCCCCACAGTCAGAATCAGGGTTACCTTCAAGTGTCAGGATGAACCGTGCCTATGCCCTTCTCTCATGCTGTTGGAAAGCATACCAGAGATGTGAGGGAGAATGGTATTCTTTTAGAAAAAAATTCAAATTCCTCTAACTCAATAAAAAATTTAGAAACGTTGGAGTTTTACATGTTAGTAATAAATTAATTGTGACAAGATACATGAGTAGACCAAAGAAGGAATTGAGCACTGCTCCCTTTTCCCTGCTCCCTGTCAGGATTTCAAGGGCAGAACAGCAACGTTCTATCAGCTAGTTGGGCCAGAGGGCAATATTTAGGAGAAGGAAGGAGAGAGGTTTTCTATTCCCAAGGATGTGTAGTTCCTGGTTTCCTTCCTTTATTGAGAATAACCAGCTATTTTTATTTTATAAAATTTGGTCTTCCAAAGTATTCAATAACTTCTTTCCTTTTCTTTTTATCTTATTCTTTGAGAAATCTCCAGTCATCTATTAAAAAACAATAGTAAAGGAGAGTAAGGTTACTATTAAGACTGTTTTCCTTTAAACATTACATCTGGCTATGCTTTTGTAATTCAACAAGCAGATTTTCAGCCTGCTGGCAAGGTTTAGAGAGTATCTGAAGAGACTCTCTGTGAATTCGATTATGTAAACAGCTTCATATGAGAAAGCTTTGCCATGAAGCGATATTACGGGTTTCTGAGAGCTTGTATGATTAGTGTCTGCCGTTCAGTCCCTCAATAAATGTTTGTTGAATGAATGAATCAGTAGCCAATAGCATTAACGCATTGCCAGACACTTGTAATATCTGAGTGCTGTATAATTCATTAGCATTAAAAAATTTTTTTTTACTGTTTATTTTTGAGAGAGAGGGAGACAGAGCGTGAGCGGGGGAGGGGCAGAGAGAGAGAGAGAGAGAGGGAGACACAGAATCTGAAGCAGGCTCCCGGCTCTGAGCTGTCAGCACAGAGCCCAATGCAGGACTTGAACTCACGAGTGGTGAAATCATGACCTGAGCCAAAGTCAGATGCTCAACCGACTGAGCCACCCAGGCACCCCCATTATCGTTTTTGCATAGTGTGTAGATGAAGCTACTTTGTTTACTCTAACACTGCCAATGATATTCTTATCCCAACCCTCTAAAGGAGGGAAAAAATATGTTCCATGTTCTCCAGATTATATTCTTACACTTTAACATGGATTCCTTTTTTGCTTTCTTGTTATTATAAAATCACATAACTTTCCATTTGCAAGGGATGTTAGAATACAATTTAGGAATGAATGTTCTAAATTATAGATATTGGGCTATTTACCCATGGTAATGTGGCTGATTAGCAAAGTTTAACTTCTATGAAATTAGAGTTGGTGACCTCAGGAACTGGAAACAAAAAGAAAATCAAAACAAAACAACTCTACTATATGTACGGTAAGCATTGTTTCTCTTGTGGTGACTTAGAAGAACAAGCACAGCTGGTCAAATCCAATGTGCCTCGAAGAAGTTTAAGAATAGTAATTCAGGGTGCCTGGGTGGCTCAGTCAGTCCGACTTTGACTCAGGTCATGATTTCACAGTCTGAGAGTTAGAGCCCCACGTCAGGCTCTGTGCTGACAGCTGGGAGCCTGGAGCCTGCTTCGGATTCTGTGTCTCCCTCTCCCTCTGCCCCTCCCCTGCTCATGCTCTGTCTCTCTCTGTCTCACAATAATAAGTAAACATTAAAAAATAACAAAAACAAAAAGAGAATATTAATTCACATCAGGTCAAAAATAGTACCTATTAGGAAAGCAATGACTGCTTCCATTGCTTTTGATTATTTTCCATTTGTGTGATTCGGCAATATAAGCTAAATGAGGTAAAGTTCGGAGGTCAAGAACAGTTGGCAAACCTTCAGTTACTTCTGAAGCCTTTTTCTGTTGTTATCGGTCGATGTTTGCCGTAGACTGACCTCCTTTCTCAGTTTCATGCATTTCTTCTTGCCCAATTAGTTTTAGAAATCAATGTCACTACTCTGAAAAGCTTTCAAATCACAGATTCCTGCTTACAAATAAATAAATGTGAATTCATTGGGTAGACTTCCTTACATGGCTTCTCCTGTTTCTTCTCCTCCCTCAGCACCTGGTGCCCCCAGGCTCTCTTGGAAAGGGTTAGTGCTCTTACCATTAACAGCCAAGAGGCCAAAAACTGTAACACAATGGGACCCCTCTGCCTTAGCTTTACTGAGGTGTCAGTCATTAAAATGAGTATCTCTCTCAAGGGACTCAATATAACATATCTGTATTTGCCTTTTCCATCAATAAATAGAAACTCCGTATGTAATTTGTATACTTAACAGCTTGTGTTGGATCTTTTTTTTCTTGTTCTCAGATTCCTTTCTCTACTGACGATCTCTAGTGCATATCATTGTCGTGTACATTTAGAAAGGGGAGAAAGCATCAGCATGAGATGGAAAAGAGAAGGGTAGCCTTTCTGATTTGTGCTTCTTCCAACGGAGGGATCTGCTCATGGGAGAGTTTAAGCGGTTCAGAGTTGTTAGAGATTCGCCGCAGAGGATTTGTGCTCTTCTCTGGAGACGTTTTTTTTTTTTTTTTTTTTTCCTGTTCACTGCCTAATGGGGATATTTTGATTGTGTCTCTTTTTTTTTTTTTTTCCTGGAGAAGCAATGATCAAATTACTCACTACATCAATCAAAATAATTTAGTTAAGGTATATTTCTCATGCTTTAGAATGTGGGCTTCCATTTATATTACTTTTCTCCCTCTCTCAATCCGTCTCTCTTGTTCTGTCTCCTTTTCTTTCTGTGTTCTCCATGTTCAAGGGTGAGTTATGGGAAATATTGAGAGTAGTACAAGAAAGTGGGCATTATTGCTGCCATCCATCCGTCCATCCATCCATCCATCCATCCATTCAACAGAATTTTTAAGCATCTAATATACACTTATTTTATTTTATTTTATTTTATTTTATTTTATTTTATTTTATTTTATTTTATTAAGTTTATTTATTTATTTTGAGAGAGGGAGAGAGTGGGGAGGAGCGAATAGAGGGAGAAAGAGGATCCCAAGCAGGTTCCACCCTGTCAGAGCAGAGCCCAACACGGTTCTAACTTACGAATCATGAATTCTTGACCTGAGCAGAAATCAAGAGTTGGGCACTTAACCAACTGAGCCACCCAGGTGCCCTGATACATATTTTAGATAAACTGATTTCTATCCACACAGGTCAATTGCCAGAGTAGCATTTAGGAGACTTATGTTTGTTTTTGTTTTGTTTGTTTGTTTTGGTCGGTTTGTTTGGTTTATAAAGCAAATGATATATTGTCTTCTTATTTTTGTAAGGGCTACAGAAGTCTTGTTAGGAACAAACCCTGTGGAAAATAGCTTCATTTCACAGTAGCCTTTCCCCAGTTTCTTTTGTCTTGGGATGCAGTGAAATTGAACAAACACAGCTCATCACACATTCTGAAGATGGGGCACATTTATCAGGCATTATCACCACATATTGATAGAGGAATTACCCATGTTGAAATGCAAAACCAAGGAAGTAAATTAGCAATAAAACCCTAATGTCTTCTTTACTATTTTGTTTTATTGCTACATTCTCTGACAGCAGCCTCGTTCCCAACTCCTTATTCATCAAGTAAAACACAATGCTATTGGCAATCTACATAAAGGAAACTACAAAATAGTGATTTTAATGTTGTGGGAGGCATTTAATAATTCAATTGTTTTATAAGTTTTACTTTCATTTTTCTTTTATTTTTAATTAAATATATACAATTGCATATCAAAACAGAGAACACTATCTTTCCTTTTCAAATCACCTTCTTTATGAGATTTTTTCCCCTCTAAATTAATCTGGTTATTATGATGTTATTTGGATTCCCTGATTTGATGAATAAAGAGTTTAAGGCCATTTTCCAGCATTGAATAGCCTAGATATCACAATCTAGCTATAATAGAATCTGAACATTTTTATTCTAGATAAATCTTCATGTTCAAATTTGAAAATAGCAAAATAGAACTGCTTAATCTACATGATTTCAAAGAATTCCCCAATAAAGAGAATCTAAGTACTCAAATACAAATCTACTTTGTGAGCCCTGAAGGGGAACAGGATACGCTACCCCAAAATATGCTACTTTGGCATAAGAATGATTTTGAGCCAAGTCATTTCAGAATTAAAATCCTTATCTGCCTAAAAGCAGAGACTCTCAAAAGAACTCAAAAGACCTCAACTCTCATAAACCCCCTACCTCCGGGAAAAGTTCTAGTCTTTTCTTGCAGACAAGAACTTGGCACCACACCCAGATAGACATGGTCACAAACTATCATGTCCCTCATCTATTCTCCTAGGGACCTATTTATAGTTCCAAAAAAGTCACTTGCTTTTCCATAAGTACTTTTTTGTCCCTGACTCCCCTTCAGAGAAGAAATTTACTCTCCCAGAAGTAACCCTCTGCCTGTCTCCATCTCCCATGCAGATAGTATATAAGCCACATTCTAACTGCCTCTTTGAGTCACATTTTTTAGTGAACTTCTCTGCATAAATACATAATCATACCTGTTGTTTTCTTACTCATCGTTTATCAGTTTAATTCACAGTTCTCCAGAACTGCACCTTAGAGGGTAGAGGAAAATTTTCTTTTCCTGCTCCAACAACTCCTAAATGTTGGCTATGTGCGTTCTGTTTTATGATTTCATCTCATCCATAAATCTTTTGTTAGTGTCTTAAGAAGAGGATCACCACATGTCCTAGTTTTCCCAGTCCTGGTTTTCATGTTTTTCCTCCGTAACTATCAATAATATCTCATTTCACTTTCGAAAATTATCTGGTTTGTACAATAACATAGTCATCCTACCTAAGAATCACTTTGTTAAATCGCAAGCTGCTAGAGGACAGACTATTATTAAATATTAACCTGTTTCATTCACATTTTGCCTGCAAGTTACATGGTGATTTCTTACTCATTTTCCTACTTCATCATTACCACAAAGAAGAAGACGTAGACGATTTAAAGATTCACCTAGTTCCAAATGGGAGAGAAAGGGCCACAGCTTGGGCAAGAACAGAAGTTTTGGACAACTAACTGGGCATTTTTTTCCTAGCTATTTGTAACTTTTGTTCTCACGTGAAGCCTTGCTTTTGCTGGTACTCAACGAGCATTTATTGAATTAAATCTAGAGAGAGTATGAAGTCCTCTGAGAAAGAGTCCAACCTACTGACATCGCCTGAAACATTTTTTCTTAGTTTGGGAAAAGAGAAACCTAAAATATGATGTGAAGGAAAATAGGGGACTTTGCTGTTCTAACATTTCTCTTGACCTCAACAAGAAAGATGTTCTGACTTCCTCAAGTCACCAAAAGAATTGCACAGACCCGGCGTTTTAACTTCATTTTTGGAGGGAGTTTACTCAGGATTGATCGAAATAGGGGAGAATTTAAAAAGAAAGGAACAGAGAAGAATAACTACTCAGAGCCTTGCTAATATCTTTGCATCTCGGGCCAGTGGCTCAGTTCTGGTAGCAGATAGCACAAAGTGTGCGGATATTCATCAACATCTTTAGAAGCTGCCACCAAAGCCCCCTCTCATTTTTTCCTGTAGCCTTTCTCCCTGGCCATTTTAAACCATCACTGCCTGGACCCCACAGGCAGTTTTCTCAGCCGACTGATGTCTGAGGAATGTAGAAACAAGGTCATTAGCTCTCCCCCAGTTAAGGCTTTCCTGTCATTCACAGTAAAAGAGGCTCCACTCCATGTCCTTTCTCAAGCAGAGGCATTTATTACCCAGATGAATTGCCTTAGAGATTGTTTTATTTTAAACAGTTCAGTGACTCTGCATAGTTATTTAATACTTGTTTGAGCTCCCATTCTTTATAAACCCTTGTCTTCCGACTGAAAGCGGTTGTAGAGAATGTGTGTGCGCCTGTATGTGTCTGACCCCCACCATTTGCTAGTAGGTAGATATTAATGAGAAGTGGCTCCTTGCTTCCAGGGCAGCATGTCTTTTGTGAGATTATTTCTTTGACATCTCAGTCACTCTGACACTTCCCTGCTGCTTCCTCCAGGACATTAAAAAAAAATTATCTTTAGGAAAAATAAAGCATGTCTGTTTCTCTCTCTTAAACCTCGCCCCCCTGCCACTTCCCCACCTCCTTTCATCCCTCCCTTACTAGGACAGGGGAGCACTGGTTACAACTTCAGTTTCCTTGGTTCTCACTGGCTCTAAAAAGGATGGAAAGTCCTGAGGGTAGATATTTATTTTTTTGATTGGAGATGCACTGTCTAGATTTTGGCTCTAAAAGAAGTTTTTGCATCTAATGCCTTTTTATTCCTCCAAAAAGTCTGAACACATGCGGCTTGAATTTCTGGCACATGACTACATTATAAATTCTGCAACAATTTGCTGGGCGATAGAAATTTGAATAGCAAATATCGGTAAAGCAAACCACCTTTTCCCATAGGCTGTTTCCTGCACCTGTTGAATATGCGCGTGTGTGCACACACCCACAGAAAAACATTTGGGGGGAAAAAGTAATTTGGAAGATTTTCTCTGGTTGACATTAGGGACTAAAATTTAAAGAAACTGAAAAGAAAAGAAAAAAAAAGAAATAAATGCTCTCTGTTAACTTTTATTTTTGCAGACAGAGGACGAGGGAGAAATAACCTTTGAAAAAGAACTTAGTATTTATTTTCAATGAAAAGAAGGTTAAAAATCCAAGAGAACTACAGTTCCAACATGGCAGAAGGACTAAGATTTTCTTTACCTTTTGCCACTATTTCTAATGAAGTTACTGTGCTGAATTGAACATAGTGAGACAGTCTTGCACTTAAAAGAGTTTTAATTAAACTTGCAGCATTTTTCAAAGATGAAAGGAACCATAGTTCAGTCATACCCGCACGATGGTTTTGAAACGAGTTTGGCCAGGTAATTGCTACCAAAAAGTAAGGTTTCTTTTCATTAGACAGAACTGGAGAAAAAGCATGGTCTAGGCCAGGCAGGCTGATATGCTGAAAAACAATGTCGAGTAAATTATTTAGCCTCACTATGCCATCTTTTGCTTTTCAATACTATTCTATAGTAGCATGAAGTTTACTAGTAGCTCAGAGGAAGGAACAAGAACAGTTAAATTGCTAATGTGATGCTCAGTACCAGGCACTTAATGGTAGGGGTCTTGACCCAGTCATTACACTTCGAGAAATGTAAGTGATTAAAAAGATATTTACTATGATAACATAATACTGCCTGTTCTTAGTCTTCCAGTTCTATAATCCCGATTTAAAGAACTTTAAACAAGCTGTAAATATTTATTGAACTGAGTTACACTCATTTGGATTTTGAGTGAGTTGATTTTATCATTTCTGATGGCTTTTGAATATAATCATGATTTCTAAATACTTTCAGTATTAACACAACTGTCTTTAAAAAGGTATTTTATTTTATTATTTTTTAATTTTTTTTAACGTTTATTTATTTTTGAGACAGAGAGAGACAGAGCGTGAACGAGGGAGGGGCAGAGAGAGAGAGGGAGACACAGAATCGGAAGCAGGCTCCAGGCTCTGAGCCATCAGCCCAGAGCCCCACGCGGGGCTTGAACTCACGGACCGCGAGATCGTGACCTGAGCTGAAGTCGGACGCTTCACCGGCTGAACCAACCAGGTACCCCAGATATGTTCAGCTCAGTCTAAGTTTAGCTGTGATTCCCAGCTGGCCATTCTCTCAGGCATCTGTAGCCCATGTATGTGAGCAAGACAACCATGTCAGGGAATTAACTTGGATTTACCAGTGGTAAGACATTAAGAGCTAGTAGGGGACAAAGCAATTCATTTTCTTTTCGATTGTAGAATTATCTGTTTCTAGCAGCCTTATCCAGAAATTCTGATTTAGCATCCCCAGAAGAGAAAGTGCTACAGAGGAAACTCACATCAGTGCATTCAGAGTCTCAAATGGCTAAGAGATGTACTTGGGCAGAACTTTTCAAAAGTCAGAGTATTGAAAGAAGGTCAGTTTGGAGGCTTACTGCAAAAGAAATGCAAACTCTTTGCTTGGTGGCTGTCCCCTTCCCCCACACTCCAGGGCTGAGGTTAATAATCACATTAATAATCACAAAGTGCAAGTATTTGCTTTAGGATGTTCTTCCAGAGATATGCAAATAGCTTTAGTTGATCACTTCTTCAAAGCACCCTGGAAATCTCATTAAGAGAAACTAATCCTAAATTCGTTTGGTGTTCTTACTGTAATAAGTTTGTGGAAAAACCAACAAAAACACACGGGTACGGAGATGAGCAACCATAACTAAGGGGTTAAAAATGGAGGCCCCCAAGGAATGATTGTTCACAGTTTTTTGGAAGTATCTCCATGTAGCTCAATTTGGCTTTGCTGTGGACCAATGGCCCTATAGTGAAGTGTGACTTTCCATGGAGAGTGGAAGGAGCGGAGGCCTAAGCATCAGAAAGCCTGGCTTCCAGTCCTGGCTCTTCCAGCCTGGACAGACATAACTTGTCACAAGTTAATATTAATCACAAATATGGAGAGTGGCACCCATCAACTGTTGACCTTGATCTGGCAAGCCCCTTGACTCTGAGTCCTTCAGTTTCTTCATAAGGATAGTATTATTATCTACCCCTGAGATAGGGAGGAATGAAATAAATGTAGTATCATTTTGAAAAACAAAAGCAATAACGTGAATAGAATCTATCTATCCAACTAACTACCTACTTACCTACCTACCTAATCTATTTCCATCCTGTACCATAAACACGAGAATTAATAATATGGCTGTGATGGGGATCTACTGTTTTTAGCTTGGAAAAGTAGAAAATGACTTAGTTGATTTCAAATAAATTTTTAATTAAGTTATAATTGTCTTAAGTCAATAAAAAGATTTAGGTAGGTGGGTATAAGAATTGTTAATTTAAAAGCTTTCTTGAGCAACTTGTAAGAACCTATTGCACACGAATGCAACAGGCGATCCAAAAATAGAACTGGTTTTTGTTATGCTGTCTGAAGAGAAAGGGTGAGGCTAGCTGGTGTCTTGCAGACATAAGAATTACTAAATATGGGACATTTTAACTTTCCTTGGAGGAGCCATCAAGCAAACAGGCAGGTGGACGGTAGACAGAGTGACCATCCGATTTGCTATCCACACCAGCCTTTACTTTTAATAACCACATGCGAAGTAACCGCTTGAGCTAAAGCCGACCCTAAACTAGCCTTTCCTTTTAAGAGTAAAACGGGACACAGGACAGCAGGCATAAACCAGGACTGTTCTGGTAAATCAAGACCCATGTCGCTTACAGACACCCCTCCCCCCCAGGTGAGTAACGTCAGAATAAAATCATTAACAGCAAGATTCTGAAATGTAGCCAGACTTCTGTGCTGAGGTCGGTTGCATCACGGTGGGACTGAAGCAAAGTGGAAGAGGGGCAGATCGCGGAAGCCCCGGGAGGCTATTGTGTGGTGAGCAGAAGGGGGCAACTTCAGGCGAGAGGGACAGGAGAAAGGCTCCCAGGCTTCTCTGAAGCGAAGTATCAAACACGTGCCTGAGCGGTTGTCTGCTGAGAAGTCACTGTACCAGACACGCCAGCCTGGTGTGTCAAGCGGAGAGATGAGGGACTGTGAACAAAAGCTGCGGGCCAGTGAATGTCAAGTCTACCAAATAGAGTTGCAAACAGCTCCTGGGTCTGCAAGCAAAGGCTACAGACATAAATCAAAGAGCAATCTTCCAGCGTCAGCAGCGTGGGAAGGACTGGCTGCTCGTCACGCTTCAGTGTCCTCCTCCAGGGTCTCGCCCGTAGAGAGTAATTACAGTTAGTGGTGTGGTCTGAGACTTACGATGGCCAGGGTAGACCTTGTGGATGAGGCGAAAGGAGAGGACGATGCACCCCCATGTTACAGACACGATTTACCTCTCCCCATTGGTATTCATTCTCACAATCGTGGAGAACCACTTAAAAATAGTTTCCCTTTGAGGTCTTGCTTCTCAGGATTTAGATAACATGCCTTGCTTATTTCCTCATCTCCAGCACCTGTTTATGAAAGTGTATTGCAGCCTTATATTTCTGACGGGGAAGAAGCCTAAAGAGATTTGACTCCAGGGGTTCCCAGGGAGAAAACAATGTTCACAGTCATCGCATATTATTAGGATGGCTCTAAATTCTAAATGATGTAACCAGGAAGCATTTGAAGGCGTCCGGCGGGGAGGGCGAGGGGTTGTCCACTCCCGGGGAAGATTCTTCAACATTTAGCAAGTGAAGTCAAAAGCAGGAGCTCACCAGCAGCTCTGTCCTGGTCTTCAGATGTGTGAAGTCCTGGGCCGGGAAGGTCACCCAGTGGTGGGTATGGCCTTCCTCCCATGGCTAGACAGTTGGCTTCAAAACTCGAGTGCCATTGGCTCTTTTGATGTATCTGACATAGACTTTAGGGTGCCAATTCCAATAAAGGGTTCTTTTTCGCAATTTCCTTAGTTATGAAAGAATTGTAAAGCTTTCCATGTGAGGGCAAGAATCACAAAGTAGTTATTTATATGCTCTTTACTTGCTTTTTGGCTTTAAAAACAACAACAACAACAACAACAACAACAACATATGATTGCCCCTAAAAGAAATGGTGTCTAAATATTGGTATTGGTTTTACGTTTTGCAAGAACACGACCTGAATGGGCCTCACCCTCTCTTTCATGGATGGTAAATCCAGTGTGTTAGTATATTATGCATCGGTTTATAAAATTCTGTATTACCAATTCACAAACGAATCCTGGAAGTTGCATTATTCACCGAGCCTTCTGATATAATGACCACATTTAAAGAGTCGTGTGATCGTATTAATATTTTTAGCTAAATAGCAGTAGGCATAGAAGCCAATACATTGTTATTACCATGCTATTAATTCAGCCTTGGAACAAAGAAGAAATCCCAGTATTCGTTCACAATTGCCTTTCAGCATAGCTTTCCTCAGTAAATACATAAGGGTTTAAAAAATCAACTACTTTTGGGAAGCCTGGGTGGCTCAGTTCGTTAAGTATCTGACTTCGGCTCAGGTCATGATCTCACAGGTCGTGAGTTTAAGCCCTGTGTCGGGCTCTATGATGACAGCGCAGAGCCTAGAGCCTGCTTCAGATTCTCTGTCTCCCCCTCTCTCTCTCTGCCCCTCCCCTGCTAGTGCTCTGTCTCAAAAATAAAACATTAAAAACATTTTTTTTTTAAATTAACTATTTTCTAAGTTCCGGCAAAGCCATTTATTGTGGAGAAGGAGCAATTTCTGAGGCCAGATTAACCTCATGATATTTTCCTTCTCATTCTGATACAAAAGTAAATCAGTACTCTACTGTTTCAATTTCTAAATCATGCTATTTCCAGGAAAGAGGATCTTCTTGATTACTGTTCAATCCCCTTTGCCAAATAATTATACAAACGTATGTAATTTTCTATTTTTCACAAGAGTAATAGTGGTATTTTAAGGAAGTGGAGTTCCAGTCTTTGGTGGTACTGAGAATGCCTCCTTAACTGTGCTTGTTGGCAGTGTTCTGCCCTTCTGCTAAGACGTAGATTCTCTGGGCTTCATTTTACTCTGTTTGAATGTTTCCCATTTGCACACACTTAATTGCTTGGCAATTTGAAGTTTTAATTTTGGCTTTAGTGTCTTAGGCTTCCCTTGAAATTTTTTTGTTTTCATTTTTTATATTACATCCTTTTACTCAGAGGGAAGATTAGATGCAAGAGACAACAAGCCCCTCTAGGATCAGGGACCCAATCTTTGTTGATCCTGGGTGTTATACTAAAACAATGCAGTATTCAGGCTTCCTCAGAAAACGGTGCCAAACATGTCATGGCTAGCTTCCCATGATTAGAACATCCTAACATATTGTAGATCTGGGCTTTCCAGGGTGCAGAACCCAGGGGTGGCTCTTTGGTAAAACTGTAAATAGCAGTCAAGTGTTTAATGACATAATGTGAATTTTTATAGGTTCATCTAATTCTACAACCAGATTGCTTTCTGAACACTTGAGACAAATCTTCACTCACTCTCTGGAATTGTTCAACACGCACAGGTTAATTTCTACCTATTGATTTTCTCTATTCTGCATCTTGAATGCTTCGAGATCTCTTGACCTACCCCCAAAATTTCTGCGACTGTCATTTTGAAAAGAATAGCTCTCCAAAAGAATGCTTGAAAGACCCATGAAGATGACGAAATAACTCTTCCCCAGCTATCAGCAGGGCAATTTAACTGGACATTTTGATTCGATTTCAAGGAGGGAACAAAATCATGAACATTTAGAAGATATTTCATATATTCAACGTTCTGGATGTGAGCGCTACTCTCATAAGCATCCCCAGGGAGGCATAATATTCTCATCTCATGACTGAAAATTTCAAGTTATTTGAGAATAATACAGAGTCATAACCAGAAACACCTTGGGTAACAGAAGGAGGGCAACACGGCACAGGAGGGAAGGCACTGGTCAGAAGAGCCATCTGCCAGCCAGGAATTAAGACTCCCGTCTTTGGCCTTTTGTTATTCATCTGGAAAAAACAAAGGGGGTTGGAGTCGAAGAGTCTTCCCAGTTCTCAAATTCAATGCTTCTATACCCAAGACATTATAGACATTTTTATTAACAGAAAAACTAAGTTAAAAGGGAACAACAAAAGGAAAATAAAAACATTTTCTACCTGGAAAAACTTGAGAAATGTGTAATCAACATGACTCTTTCATCTAGAGATGCATCTTGATCCTTATAATTTCTTCCCCCCCTTGTAATTATTGAAAAGTAAAAAAATAAAAAAAGTAAAAAAGTAAAACTTTTAAGGATTAAATGTTCCAATTAGTTTTGTAATCATTCCTTTCTTCACCCCTAAAGTATTGCCCCATTAACAGAAAATGGTGTCAGAAGCACTTTATTGATGGAAATTCCTTCTGTGAGCTTCCAAGGGAAACAAAAAAACATCATCAATATCACCAATAAAAAACAAACAAGTTAACAAAAACTCCCAAAACAAAACAAATAAAACCACGTCTGTGTCCCCAGCACTGACCACACAGAATTAAAGTGAACCAAGCCATTTTCGCACATCACTTGGAGTGTAGATTTATTGGATTTAAGAATCTCCTCAACAAATTACATCAACCTCACTCCATTTCCTTCCTTAATAAAAATTATGACTGAACAAACATCAGACTTTTAAAATTCTAAAAGTAATAGAAAAGTAAAAATAGATTTCCTAGGGAAATCCCTCTCCTCAACCTTGCATGGTTTTGCTGCTTCTGTGAAATCTTTCTCTTTGGAGTAACTTGGTAGCATAGATTTTGTTTTGTTTTGTTTTGAAACAGGATTTATACAAGGGCACTGAATTAGAACTTCAGCAGATTTGTGGAGCGTGAGCTTTTACGAACAATAAGTTACCTCTGCTCTAAAAAGGAAAATGGCAAATGTAAATGAAAGCACGGGAACATTGGAAGTTCGTTTCATTATGTAATTTACGTCTTCCATTGGATAGTGCACCCTCGTTTAAAAATAAAACAAGAGAACAGAATGGTATGAGCACTCGAAAATCATCTGCAGCACTTTGAAGGGTTAAACCTGCTTAACCCATTCTTAGTCAGAGAATGGCACCAAAGAGTACAGCTCACCCCTTAAGCGTGGCTCGTTCTAAACCTGCGGTATCCTCAGCTTTTCAGAGCAGTCATGCACTCTGTTTCCGCCCCCCTCCCACCCAGTTAATAGGATCCATTCATAGCTACTCACTACTGCAGGATTTGACCTGAGAAATGCTAGGATTTATTAACTCAGCAGTTGTTTTGAAAAGTCCTTAAGTAATCTTTGCCCTTGTCCAGCAAGGGCACTGCTAGTCTCGAGTTCTCAGATGCAGCTGGTGAGGTTCTCGGCCAAGTTCTTCAGATGCAGGAATTTCTGCAGGACAACCTACTTTGACATGGCATTTACAAATCTTTAAACCAGGCTTCCTGGATCTAGGAAATGTTATTCCTGACTCCTTCGACCCAGATGCTGGCTAAAATTTAGTTTTTATAATCTGTAGGTAATCACTCGTTCTTTCCTCCTTCCTTCTTCCTAGGAGCTGGCATGGTGGTTAAATTTTTCTAAAACAGTCATATTAAGATGTTCAAAAACCCACTGCTGAGTCTCAGATAGAGGGTCACATCTGGCCATGAAAATCTTCTTCTCTGCGGGGTTGCAGTCCACACAGCTGTTGCTCACAGGATGGAATAATGTTCTGTCCTGGAGGGGTCAGAAAGAAAAGAAAGGACTGACATGATATACGGTGAATGACTGGAGTCCAAAATACAGACAGGAAGTAAACATATCCGGGTTTACATTTCAGTATATACCCAGAGTGTGAAAAATAGGCCATCTCCCAAATTAAACAATAACAGGTTGGAGAGCTGCATGGAAAACAGTTTCCCAGCGCCCATCGGCAGTACATTGGGACTGCCAGAAACAGAGGTTCAATCAGAAACAGAGAAGTCGTTCCTTCACCGATTCTTTTAAAAAGTGATCCATCGGGGCGCCTGGGTGGCTCAGTCGGTTGAGCGTCCGACTTCAGCTCAGGTCACGATCTCACGGTTCGTGAGTTCGAGCCCCGCATCAGGCTCTGGGCTGATGGCTCAGAGCCTGGAGCCTGCTTCCGATTCTGTGTCTCCCTCTCTCTCTGCCCCTCCCCCATTCATGCTCTGTCTCTCTCTGTCTCAAAAATAAATAAACATTAAAAAGTGATCCATCCATTTTCTACTCTATGGTGAGTGCTTTGCTACATGCTTGGGTTTTAAAGATGCTAAGTATATAAGGTTGCTTCTCGAGTAGCTAATAATCTAGCTATTTGGGGAGAGGCACACAGACAAAAATGGTAATTTAGTCCATAGCAAACTACAACAGTAGCGCACACACACACACACACACACACGGCCAGGAGAGTCATACTCTTCCCTCCCTTTGTATTGAGCCTCTAATGGGAAAGAGAAATTTGAAAGAAACAGGCACCAAACAAGCTAGGTGCTCTGTTGCTCTCTTCAGAAGATATGGGGACGGAGATACCTGATGCACAGGCAGAATCTCAATGTACAAACTCAAATTTATTAGCTCCGAAGCTTAGTACCTTCAACCCCTCTTTCTGCCATCACAGCTCTTCCTGTGATGCAATTCTCATTGCTTTCTGTAAAAGGGAAGAGGCAGCCTTCACTTCTTTTTTACAGAGTTGCTAAGTACATGATAAAGATAACAGCTCTGTGAGAGACAGTTACCATCAGGATGCAAAGTTTAAGTGGTGAACAAGCCCACTATCTGAACAGGCTCTACTAACACACAGGTCTTTTTTTTTTTTTTTTTTTTTTTTTTTTTTTTAAAGTAATCTCTATGGCCAGTGTGGGATTCAAACTCATGACCCCTAGATCAAGAGTCACATGCTCTTCAAAGTGAGCCAACCAGGAGCCCCAACACACACCTCTTTTCATTGTTCAAGTAGGGACAAGGAAGTTAAAGCAAAGAGAAAAAAGATCTTTCCTTAACCACTAATAAAACTTTTTGTCTCTTACAGTGTCTATGGAAAAAAAAAAGCCAAGAACATGTAAAAGCATCCTCAAACCACTGCTTAAATGTCAGGATCAAATGCTGGTTTTTTTAGGAAATGTCCAGGGGTTCTGATTATTTTCTTTAGCTGTGGAATATTGGACTCCCAATGCGTTTAGAGTTAAAGAGTTTCTCAGGCAACCTGTGTCAATATTCCCAGGTTGCTTCTGGATGTTGAGACTCCATTAACCAATATTTAATGTCCTTTTAGGATCCGGATGTTTGCACAGTTAGGCACTGTGTGAAGGGAGAATAAGGAAGGAGAAAGGCAGTGCCTGCAATTTAGTGCTTGTTTCTATTTAGTGCAAGCAAAGAGCTCTGCCTAATACAAAGCCTCACTTTTCTGTGTTCTTAAGTTTCCTGGGTTTATTCGTGCATTTTACTTTCCTTCCACAAAGAGGGCTCCTGAGGCGTCCTCCATTTTCTTCACCTGAGGCTTTGCTAATGCGACTGCTGTTTGACAAGGAGGGGAAACTCTGAGGAACTCTGTCCTACTCTGGGTGGAGGGGGCAGATTCTAGTGGGGAGGCGGCCTTGTAGCTCACCCCACGCATCCTTCTCTCTTGGGGCGAAGCTTATGATTAGAGACCCCTTCTCTCAGCTGCAGTGCGCCCTTCCCTCTTGCTTCCCAGCATCTCTCACACTCAGTCTCCTGCCCCTTCTACCAGTTTTTAGCTACATGGGCCTAATGAAAAACTGGAATCAGTTTTTGAAAGATCCTTCTTAAGCTGTTAAGTTCCTGAACATTCTATGTGACCTACCAAATTCTAATTCATTCTGTTCCCCGTACATGTACTTCTTTCTTCTCCTTACTTATCTGTGTTTCCTTCTATTGTTCTCTTTGTCAATAGCTCAAGTGGGGACCTTTATATGCTCACAGTTTCTCCCCCAAAGCACATATTTCTATGAAAGCTAAAAAAAATGAGAAAAGAAAGGAGCAGAATGCGTTCCTATTCTCTTTCCTTTGCCAGCTTGTGTACTCAGTCTGGATGCAAAAGCCAATCCTGATTTTCTAAACAGTATTTGCTGAGCTATAAGGTGATCGTATTTCTCCCAATCTCAAATTGGAACACATTCTCTGACAGATACAGGTATATGCATGAAGACAATCAGACAGGCTATGCAAATTCAGCACAACCCTGAAAATCTGTTATTGTACTTCATGTTCAAATAAAAGTTGAAAAGTTGAATTCCCTAAATCCATCTATGGCTGAGAAGCTTCAGCAGTGAAATGAGAGGGTAGATAAGATTAATCTGTAAGGCCTCTCCTGGCCATAAAATTGAAGGAACATTTTATTCCAAAGTTCACTGGTGACAGAGACAAATGCTGGGGCAGCAAAGTAGAAACTATCAACAATACTGAGTTGATTGATAGATTGATCATTCTCTGGTTATAGACTGAGCTCTGTTCACCCTTGTCTTTGGAGTATCTGATAGGTCCCAGAGGCGAGGCTTCTGGAGGCCTTGCCAGCCTCTCCAGAGCCTGCTTCTTCCACTTTTGACCTTGGGGGCTGTGTACATTGCCATCTTTCTACATCCTACCGAGCTTTTGGATTATGAAATGTCTCTGCTGATGGTTTTCTTGGCTGGAATTAAGTCAGTGGAATGAGTAATCGTTCGTCAATATGGTCTCTTGTTCTATGACAGCCCTTTGCACTCCTACCCTTCATCTCATGATAAAAGATGGTCGTAACAGGTTGAATACAATGTTTTTTCCTTTGGAATAGACTTCTGAATGCTTTGGCAAGTCTGCTGTTCCAAAACCCCCTTAACGGGTGCTTTTAACCGGACTTCTCATTGTTCAGTCCTGACTGGGAAGCACAGCATATGTTCTGGCTGTTCAAAGTGCAATATAGCAAACTATGTCTCTGGTACCTCTCCCACCTTCCCTGCCTGCTTCCTCCCTTGTTTTTCTTGGGTTCCTTTTATATCTTTTCAAAAAATGTTTATTTATATTTATTTGTGAGAGAGAGAGAGAGGGAGGGAGGGAGGGAGACAGAGAATTGCAAGCAGGCTTTATGTTGTCTGCACCAGAGCCTGATGTGGGGCTTGAACGCACAAACCATGAGATAGTGACCTGAGCTGAGATCAAGAGCTGGATGCTTAACCGACTAAGCCACTCAGGTGCCCCTCCTATTTTTTTTTTTTGCCTAGGAAAATTAGAAACCCTTGAGCAAGCAATGAAAAAGTTCACATCCAGGGTTATGGAATTGTCCTTCATAATCAAATCAGGTCAGACTAAATATCCAGTTCTGGCCATTCAGCTCATGCTGTGAAAGGTGTAAGTGGGCCTTTTCAGGTAGCTCATTGAAAGGGACACCACTCCAAAGCAGGCCTGTGATCTGATTGGCATCTGTGTGACACTCATAGGCCAGCATTAAATTTGATTAGATGTCGCACTTCGACAGGGTTGGAACTTTGAAAGAATGAGTACGTTGTAGAAAGCATTCCATGTTGTGTTCAAGGTAGTAAAAGAACAAAACACCAGAGATGCAAAGACAATAAAAGAAGCGTGTGAGTTTACAATGTTTGGAAAGATGATTCTGAGGATAAAACTCCCACATAGTAGAAGGCAGCCTAGTACTGGCTATAGGGCTGGGATTTTGCTCTGCAGGGAATTTGGATCAAATTTCAGGCATGCCACGTACTTGTGTGACCTTGGACAGTATTTAATTCTCACAACCCCAGGTTCCTCATCTGTAAAATATAGATAATACTATATCCTTTGCAAGTTCGTTGTAAGGATAAAACGAGTTAATATATGTAAAATTGCTGGCACAATGTCCTAAATATAATAAGCGATTCCACTCTGCATCTTCCCTTAATTTATTTTTAGCCAGGGAGCATCCCCAATTCTAAAAATCAGAATGTACAAACCATCTGGCCCAAGACCAGCTATTCAAGAACAAATTGCATTTTCTGAAATCCTGGCAAAGTAGAATTTGCAAAAATCAGCACCTTCCCCAACCAGTTATCCGAATTGTTATACCAGCACCTTCCAATTTAAACAAAAGGACTTATGGGGGTGCCTGGGTGGCTCGGTT
This sequence comes from Panthera leo, assembly GCF_018350215.1. Classification (NCBI taxonomy): domain Eukaryota; kingdom Metazoa; phylum Chordata; class Mammalia; order Carnivora; family Felidae; genus Panthera; species Panthera leo. Next base: position 55,403,133 of record NC_056682.1, read on the forward strand.
GGTTAAGTGTCTGACTTCAGCTCGGGTCATGATCTCACTGTCCTTGAGTTCGAACTCCCTGTCAGGCTCTGTGCTGACAGCCTGCTTCAGATTCTGTATCTTCCTCTCTCTCTGCCTTTCCTCCTCCACTTGTGCTCTGTCTCTCCCTCTCTCAAAAATAAATAAACATAAAAAATGTAAAAAAAGGATTTATGGAACAAAGGTGATACATGGCTCTGGAATGAGCCCTTCTTGGTAACTATGATCAGAGTTGGCATATGATTCATATGTTTCAGCCCTTTGTCTGAAATACAACACTGTTCAGGACAGCTTTCAAGAAGTATTTATTAAATATCTTTTGTTTTCTGGTATGTGTTAGGAGATAGGCTTAGAAAGATAATCTCAGATGTATCTCCTGACCTAAGAAGTGGGGGAGACCAACAGGTAAACAAGAAATGTACAAAGTAAGAAAGTGCCAGAGAGATTGCAGATGGGGGAGCGTAAGACGTATTAGGGTATTTCAGACGTAGAGAAGAACTTGAGAACAGAGATGTGATAGCATGCGCATTTATGCATTCAATTTATTCAACAAAAATTTATTTGGGACCTACTATTATCAGGCACTATTTCAGGTGTCTAAGATGTATCAATGAACTTAGCAAGACAAAAATCCCTGCCCTCTTGGATCTTACATGCTAGAGGCAGGGTGGAGGTGAGTCACTGGGGGCACAGGCAGTAAACAATGAGTGTAACAGGTAAAACATACAGTCAGCGTGAAAACTGAAATAGGGCAGCAAAAGGACACCTCATCGAGAAGGTGACCTTCGTGTAATCTTGCAGAAGGTGAGGGAATTAGCCGTGCCAATATCTGGGGGAAGAGAGTTCCAGACAGAGAGAATAGTCAGTGGAAAGGTGCTAAGCAGGATTGCACCGTGGTGGGTTAGAGGACCTGCGAGGGGGTGGGAGGAGTTGGGGGGGGGGGCAGGGAGTAGGATGAGATGAGATCAGAGGTAATGAAGAGCTAGATTATGTGCTGGGGACCAGCAAGTGATTTGGTGAATTCCAGATTATTATATCCAAGAGATATCATGCAGAGACTGGGGTGCACTGCTAAGGCTTGATTTTTCATGCAAGTGTTTGCGGGGGGAGGGGTGTATTAAATCCATTGGAGGATTTAATACAGTGAGCCACAGGATCCATATTTTGGGTAGTAACAGAGAAGAGGGTAGAGTTGGGGTAGGGTGGCGCTGGACTCTGGACGAGAGAATAGTCAGAGACTACTGCAGTCATCCAGATTTAAGCCGGCAAAAGCAAAAGCAAAACCAAAAGCAACGGGGGGTGAGTTGGAAGAGATGATCTATTTGAGAAGTAAATGTCTAGAACATTCTGATTAATGGACTGTGGGCATTGAAGTGGGGGAAGAAGAGGATGACTGGAGGAAAAGCAATGCTGAGGCAAGAAATGTTGAAAAAGGAACAGGATCAGCTGGGGGGAGAGGGGATAGTGATTTCGGTTTTAGGTATAACAAGTTGGGGGCAGCTATGAAGCATCCAGGTTCAGGCGTCCAATAAGCAGGTGGCTGTCAACTGGACCTGAGGACTTTTCTGTGCACAGTGGGAAAAACTGAGTTGATTCCTTCTACTGACTATTCATTTCTGGGTGACATACATTGAAAGAGAATGCTTTTGCAAGACAGAGCTCTTTCTCTCCGATGCCTTTGGTGTCTAATATGGATGTGGCTAGTTTTTAATCATAGTTTTATCCCTGACAATAATCTTTGATGGTCACTCGTCAGTGAGTTAGGTTTTCCATCTACAAAGTGAATGGTGTGGAGGGGAGAGTAGAATGAGATACGAGATAAAAATATCTGCCTTCCCACCTCTTAGCGTGGTGGAGAGGAACAAGGTTGATAGATGAATGTCCTTTGTGTTCTGGAAGAAAGACAAATTAGGCAGCTTTTTCCTGCCTATTTTTACTGTTGGCCTCTGGGAGAAGGCAAATAATACGTTGATAGGCATAACAGGGACAAAGCAGTCTTATTGTCTATCCTTTTCCATTTTTTTCTTTGACAGTTAGAATTCCTCACAGGATGAGAAAATTGGTCTTCTTGCATCAGTGGCTAATTTGGTCAATCAGAAATAATGCTTCTTAATGTCCTGACCGAGCCCCTTGGTGTGTGCACGGAGATGTCACCAGCTACAGCAAACCTTCCACCCCTACTCCTTGCTCTTCTCACTGGATTTTCCGGGCTATAGGCAAGTGATATACATGAGCGTACCCTCAATTCTCCAGAGGAGCCAGAATTATTAAAAAAAATCTAATCTGATTTGTTAGATAACTGCTCTTCAAACCAATCAAAGCCTTCCTGGTCTCTTAGTTAAATCCTTAGCATGGCCGACAGGGTCTTGTATCGTCCTGTCCAGGCCAGATGTCTGGTTCTATAGATCATCATTTTTCCTCACGTTCACACCTTTCAACTGGCTTCTCTCTGTTTTCCCAAGAAAACCAAGATCTTGCCTCCCTCAGGGCCTTTGCATAAGCTGATACTATATCCAGGGTCTTTTTCTCGGCCACTTCCTTCACTTGCCTAATTCCTACTCATCTTTTAGGTCTCCCTTTAAACGTTAGTTTGTAAGAGCAGGTTTGCCTACTTCTCTGACCTGGGTAGAGCCCCGTGTTTTGTGTTCTCATATTATCCTGTAACTTAATTAATTAATTTATTTTTGTCTGCCTCCCCACTAGACTGAAAGCTCCAAGAGTAGGGAAAACCCATCTGCTCCGTATCTTGTTTCCATCTGTCCACCGCTCTTCGTCTCCCCTCGGTAAACCTGGGAATCATATGAACATAACAATAGCTGCTTTTCATTGAGTATGAATCTATGTATCTGGCAGTGCTACGTATTCTACATAGGCTTTCTCATTTTATCTACCTTAACCACATAAGCAATAAGAAATAGCGAATGTGGACAAACAGGAAGCTGGGCTCATTTTTTATTTATTCAACAAATACTAATTAAGCACCAACTATATGCCAGCCAGTGTTTTAGGTACTATATGAAAGAAAGCAGAGAAACATCTCTGCTCTCATAGAATTTACATTCTAATATCTAGCCAGAGCTAAATAAATAAAATGGTACAAAACTCTATAATACAGAAATACAACTAATTAGCCCATTTCTCCCATATGTAAACTTGCTTGGAGAGCTAAGATCAAATCAGAGGTAGTTTGTTGAACACATGGTTTGTAATAGTGAACACTAATTGAACTCCTAAATGCCATGTCCTAGGTACATTTAAATTTTATTTAATCATTACAACAGGCCTTTAAGACAGATATGATTATTATCCCCTTTTTATAGATGAGGAAACAAAAATGCATAGTAAGGAAGTTTCCCAAGATCCCAGAGCCGGGACCCACCCTGGAGCCAGAACTCAAGTCTTCAATCCCACAGGACCTAGAGCCTCTGCTCTGGATCTCTAAGCTATGTTTCATCGTCCTTCTTGGCTGAGCCAACCAGCAATCCTCCACCTCTGCTCATGAGCAAATGTTATTTAAATACTAACTGAAATGTTTACAGTTCTTATTACCTAGATTCTTTTCTGTTAGTCCAAATGTTGGCAGGCATTTAATTCAGGAAGGCTTTATCCTTATGTTAGAGCTTGGGATAGTCTGCAATGGAGCCTCTCTTGTTCTGAGTGACGAGAGAGAACGGCAGTTAAGTTCATTAGGTAAAATGCTAACCGGTAGGGATATTGCCAAGTTACCTAGAAATGGCAAAAGATAAAAGGTCATGCCAACCAGGTGCGACATACAAATAAAAACAAGAGTGGAAGATAACACTATCGAAAAGGCAGTTTTATTGCTGTGCTGAATGTATTTCCCTCCTGGGAGTTAACCTCCATCTTGGTTGAATCCTTAATTTGAATCAAAGATCATAACTTCTTATGGTATAGTGACTTAAGTCTCCTATTAGAAATGGGGGTATGATGGAGATAGTGGGCATATTACTTTCAGCAAGGCATTTGAAAATCTCCTCTTTGTTTTCTTTTGGGCAAGCTGGAGAAATATGGGCTAGAAGAAATAACTATTAGGTAAATCTGTATCGGTTTGAATAACTTCATCCAAATGATGCTCATTAATGGATCAATGCCACCTCTATCTTACTATAGAAGGCTCAGTTCTTGGCCTTGGGTGTTGGGATCCACAACTCAGATGAGGGCATGAATGCGTGCAGATCTGATTCACGGATGGAATAAAACTCGTTTGATGGCTAATAAGTTAGGTAGAAAAATCAAAATCCAGGTTGAGGTAAATCTGGTGAGATAGAATTTCGTAGAAATAAATGGATGGCTACACAAGTATAAAAAGACACATTATACAGGTAGAAGACTGTAGAGATGTATCTCTGAGAAAAATGAGAAAAAGACGTGAGTTTTTATACTGAAAATTTATTAAAAAGCTAAATATGTGAATTTAAGGTAGAAAATCAATAAACTAAACCTAAACTGACAAAAATATATTGCTCATAACAAAAGGGAGCTGTAGGCTTATAACAAAGCACAAGAAACAGATTGCATTTTCTTTGGTTGGGACACACCTAGACCATTGTGTTCTGATCTGGGTATCATGATATTTTCTAGAACTATTTGGAGTATGTTAGGAGTGAGTTGAGGAAGATCCAGGAAGTTGAAGTAGATCCAAATTAAGTCATATGAAGAGTCGTGGCAGGAAATTGGCCTATTGAATCAGAAGTAAGGAGTAAAGATCAGGCAAGCATTGTTCAAATATTTGGGATCTGTATTCAGTGAAATGGATTAAATTTAATTGGTGTGTTTTCAAAGGCCAGGGAAGAACTTTTTAATTTTTTAAAACTGTTTATTTACTTTTGATAGAGAGAGAGGGAGCAAGTTGGGCTGGGGAAGAGAGAGAGGGAGACACAGAATCCGAAGCAGGCTCTAGGCTCTGAGCTGTCAGCACAGAGCCCCACGTGGGGCTTGAACTCCTGAGCTGTGAGATCATGACCTGAGCTGAAGTTGATGGCTTAACTGACTGAGCCACTCAGGCAGCCTTGAGGGAAGAACTTTTCAATACTTGGGACTGTCTAGAAATGAATGAGCTGAACTGGGAGTGTGTGACTGCCTGAGTACGACCACAAAGTCCAGGATTTTGTAGTGGGGCTTCATATATCATAACCAAAGTCGAATTGCATGCCTTTTAATTAAACTCTTCGTATATACTTTTCTCATTTTTGGTCTTAAATCAATACCTAACCGGAATGCTTTAAAAATAAGAACCTTGTGGCCTTCCATCTGGCATCTTGTGGACCAGCAGGATTTCATGAGCTGAGAGGCCAAAGCCCTGGCATATATCACAAGTTACAATAAATAGTCACATGTAGGCACATGCCAAGACTTCCACCCACTCACTTCGTAAACTAATGTGACTGTTACAATGTTATCAATGTAGCCGGAAAGGAAACTTCTTATCTGTGTTTCCTGTTTGATGTTATTTTTAAGTCCTTTCTAATGGCAGTTAAACTATGAGAACACCCCAGGGAGTAATGAAGAATAGAAATTTAAACCTTTCACTTTTAGTCTTTGGGGAGGCTGTGTATGTGGTCGTGAGACAAAGAGATGTGCTAAGGATTTGTGTCTTGTGTTTTTTCTTTTTAGTTGGAAGTATAGTTGACACAACGTTACACTGGTTTCAGGTTACAACATAGTGATTCAACGACTCTGTACCTTATGCGGTGCTCACGCTCACGGCAAATGTAGCTATCATCTGTCACCACACAACGTTATTACAATACCATTGACTATACCATTGATTATATATACCATTGACTATTACTCGTTCCATAACTGGAAGCCTCTACCTTTCACTTCCCTTCATTCTTTTTGTCCAACTCCCCATCCCTCTCCCCTCTGGCAAACATCAGTTTGTTCTCTGTACTTATGGGCCTGTTTCTGCTTTTTGTTTGTTTGTTCTTTTGTTTTTTAGATTCTACAAACAAGTGAAATCGTATGATATCTGTCTTTCACTGACTGACTTATTTCACTTAGCATTATACCCTCCAAGTCCATCCATATTGTTGCAAATGACAAGATCTCATCCTTTTTTATAGCTGAATAATATTCCATTACACACATACATATATATATCTCAATGTATATTATGAATGATATATATATATCAATGTGTATATATGTGTGTGTGTGTGTGTGTGTGTATACATATATATGTGTGTGTGTGTGTGTGTGTGTGTGTGTGTGTGTATATATATATATATATATATATATATATATATATCAGGCATTTTCTTTATCCATTCATCTATTAATGGACATTTGGGTTGCTTCCATGAATATTTGTTACATTTTATCCATCACAACTTGGGGTTCATGAAGAAGAAGATCATTTCAATAACTGAACCCAGTGTTTCTTTAATCCATTTAAAAATGCTTATTTAACAACTTCTATATATTAGATATTAAGCAGGCCAAACAGAAATAAAAGAAAAGTTCCCGCCCTCAGGTAGTTAACATCTATAAAGGAAGACTAACTATGCAGAATACAATGTTACAGGTACAAAAAAACAAAATGATATAGGAATACAAATAAGGGGGCAAGTTCCAACTAAAGCAAGAGGGACAGACAGGGTAAAGAAAATAGGTAAACTTTGGAGCTTGAAAAGGGATTCTCCATCTGGCTGCCCATAAGAATGTTTTAGGAGCCTTCAAAAAATACCAATACCCAGGCCTCCCCTTCTAGAGAGCCTCAGTCAGCCTTACCTTATGCCAGTAGCACACGGCCTTAAGGGTACTTTTACAATGTCCTGGAACCTGGCGCTTTCATAATGTTTGATATTTTTTTCTTTTCCTTGGTCAACATTTTCTTGGCTATTCTTGGCCTTTTCATTTCCATATAAATTTCAGAATCAGTTTATCAATTCAGACAAATGAGCCTGCTGGGATTTGGATTGGTTTTGCATTAAATGTATATACCTTTTTGAGAACTGTTATCTTCACAATATTGATTCTTATCCTTAAACATGATCCCTCTATATAGGGATATATATTTAAATTCCTCTTAGTGATGTTTGGTAGCTCTCTGTGTAAAGGTCTTTCACATCTGTTGTGAGATTTGTTTTTGTTCATGTGATGCTTTTCATGGTGATCAAATGAAATTGTTTTTGAATTTCATTATTTATTTGTTTTGTTGTTGTTGTTGCTGGCATATAGACATTTGGTTTTCTTTTTTTTAAATTTTAATGTTTATTTATTTTTTGAGAGACAGAGGCAGAGCATGAGCAGGGTAGGGGCAGAGAGAGGGGCAGACACAGAATACAAAGCAGGCTTCAGGCTCTGAGCTGTCAGCACAGAGCCTGATGTGGGGCTCAAACTCACAAGCTGTGAGATCACGACCTGAGCCAAAGTCAGACGCTTAACCGACTGAGCCACCCAGGTGCCCCGACATTTGCTTTTCTTATATTTACCTTGTATCCGAGACTATGCTAAAGGTATTTATAAATTTTAATAATTTAGATGTATAATCTTTTGGATTTTCTGTATATCCAACTATGTCATCTGTGAATTGACTGTTTTATTTGTTCCTTTCCAATTCTCGTATGTTGCAATTTCTTTATCTTGCTTGATTATTCGGGGTAGGTCATCCTGTACAATGTAAAACAGAAGTGATGATAGCAGACATTGTATTTTATTCCCAGTCTCTGGAGGAAAGCTTTAACATCTCACCACTAAGAGTGAATGATTGTTGTGGGTTTTTGGAGATACCCTTCTTATTTGATTAAGTTAGCTTATTTCCATTAGGTTAGTTTTTATATGGCTAAGACTATTTAGTCTTAGATGGTAAAAGCTTGAGGATTCATAGATAGACCCACGTATATAAGGTCCCTTGACTTTGACAAAAAGTGATATTTACATGTAGTGGGAAAGGAAATGGTCTTTTTAATAAATGATGATTGATCAGTTTGATATAAATATGAAAAAGGAATCGATCCCATATTACACTGTACACATAAAAATATTTCAGGGAATTATATACCAAAAAGTAGAAGATTAAACAATAAATCTTCCAAAGATGACTTAGAAGACTATCTTCATGACTTTGGTGTGGGAAAATATTTCCAAAAGAAGACACAAAAAACACTAATGATAAAGAATAGCTCTTTATCAAGATATTCCATGAGAAAGAAAAGGTAAGACATCAACTGGAATAAGATATTTACAATATGTATATCCAGCAAAACACTTGTATCTAGATATATTTTAAATGTCCTCCCAAACATTTATAAGAAAGAGTCAAACAATCCATCTTAAAAAAATGGTCAAAGACTTAACAGGTCCTTCACAAAGAAGATACCCAAGACAGCTAACAAGCATGTGATATCACTCTACAACCACAGAATGAAAAAGGGAAAAGAAAAAGAAACAATGCCAAGTGTTGACCAAAATGTGGAGGAACTGGATTCTCATGTAGTGTCTGCACCCTGCCCATAGCTTTTCAGGTCTCACTGACTCAGTACAGGTCCACCCAGCTCCCAATGCTGGGCCACTGTATCTCACTCCCTAAAGGCTGTTTCTCGCCACAGGAACAGTTCTGTCCATAAGAGGAACCACTGAGAGATGTCTGAGAATAAACTCCCCTCCCCTTAGGAATAATATTAACCAAAGATTAAGTGAGTTTCTTTGCTCTCTGATACATGCCCTATACCGTCTCCAGAGATTTTTGGTAGGCTTGAGTTCTAATTGCTCACAGTGGTACCTGCTTGATAAGTCACCCTTTATTGACTCCCACCCCCTCCCTGTCCACTTACCTCCTTCCTACCAAGATTTTGGGGGACCATCTCCCAAATAAAACACTCTCAAATTCTCGCATCAGGTATACATCTAGGGAAACCCAAATTAAGTACATATTATATGCCAATAAAAATGTGTATTTATAAAGGAACAAGGGAAATAGCTCTTAATTTTTTGAGGGGCGGAAGCAACAGTTAATATTGCTTAAGATAGGTTACTGTAGTGATGTGGTATATCAATGTGGTATTTTTTCAATGTAAAAAGTGCATTTGTCACCCACATGGGTGTAAATTTGATGATGTGGCCAGAAACTGCTAATTTTTGCATGTTAAGTTTAACTCACTTAATTATTATCCCTATGTTGTTGATAAGGAAGTTGAAAATCATAGATGCAAAATAACTTATTCAAGATCACATTACAGTTTGGGATGTGTTAGGCATCATAGGCAATCATTATGTTGAGCAGATCGTGAAGGGTCAGGATAAGAACTGCAGAAAGGCACTTTATCTTTTACTTCGTGTGAAACCAAGTACTATGACCAGATTTTGTATAAACTTTCTCTGACTTTATGACGGAAGCTGGGTTAGAGAGGGAAGGGATAGGCAGGATGACCTTTGAGGTAGCTCTTAACAGTAATCCAGGGGTCAGATAAGAAGGGCTGCAATTAGGTCAGGGGCTATAGGCATGGCCGAGAGGATAGATTTTAGAGATATTGGCCAAGGAGGGGTTGACAAGTCTTAGTGACTAATTAGATTTAGGGGTTGAAGAAGAGGGAAGAGAGTTTTTTATTTTGGATATTTGTTGATAATTTAAATATTTTTACTGAGGTCATTTCAACAAGTCATTGTTTTTGTAAGAGGGGTCCCCCTGGTGGTAAAAGAGAAACCAAGAATGAAATTCTTTCCCCGTGGTACTTGCTATTGTGGGACACGCTTGTATAAGGGAACCTAGTTACGAGACAATAAAATAGGGATCCTTATCCCCTTTTTTGTGGTAGCAATGACTCACATATAAGAATAACTGAAAGCTGGGGCGAGGTGGGGGCAATGGATATAGGTGGTCAAAAGTACAAACTTCCAGTTATAAGATGAGTAAGTTCTAGGGATGTAATGCATAGCATGGTGACTATAGTTAACAATACAGTGTTGTATATTGAAAGTTGTTAAGAGGGTAGAGCTTAAAAGTTTTCATCACAGAAAAAATCGTAACCCTGTAAGGTGATGGATGTGTTAACTAAACTGATAGTGGTGGTCTCCTTGCAATATATGCATATATCAAATTATTGCATTCTACACCTTAAATGCACACAATGTTATATGACAGTTATAGCTCAATAAAGCTGGGAAACAACCCAAAAGTCTTCCTGAAAAAAAATTACAACAACTGGGAGCCAACGGCTGCCGATGGGTCAGAAAGTGGGACCTGACAACAACCTTCACCCACTCAAGCAAAGTAGCATCTGGTCACCTTCCTTTTCTAAGAAATTGTCACGTAGCTGGAGGAAAGGTTGGCTGCTATCAGTGGTGCTGAATCCAGTAGGCACTGAACTCTCCCAAGGAACACTGATCCGATTTAAGAGCATGGCAGGGGAATAAGGAAAGACTTTATTTATTATTAATTTTTTTAAAAAAAATATTTACTTTTTGAGAGAGAGAGAGAGAGAGAGAGAGAGAGAACATGAGTGGCAGAAGGGCAGAGAGAGAGGGAGACAAAGAATCAGAAGCAGGCTCCAGGCTCTGGGCTGTCAGCACAGAGTCCGACACGGGGATCGAACTCATGGACCCGTGAGGTCGTGACCTGAGTCGAAGTCGGAGGCTCAACCGACTGAGCCACCAGGGGCCCCAAAGCTAATGACTTTAAAGCCAGATGCACCTGAATCTGAATGTTGGCTCCAGCACAAATATGCTGGTATTGGTTTCTTTCTCCGTGAATTATACATAATAGAATCTAGGTCGTTGCGAGGTTTGAGGGAATGTGGGTAAAGCACTAGCTCAGTGCCTCCTTAACAGTTGGAGATGATGATGATGATTACCTTAGGAGCTTAGGAGATGGCCCACTGCGGTCCTTTAGGCAATTAGTAGAGTCTTAGGGATCTTGTTTATTCATGAATATGCTAATAAAAGGAGGGAGCTCCAAAGCTGACTCAAAAGATGCTAAACTATCTGGAAGCTCCCAGGGCCAGGTAGCGCATCCAAATAAACAAGGTAACACCCCGGAGACACTTCTCTCTTGGTGCTTTCTCTCTTTATGCCTTGGGAATAATCCATGGGATAAACAAGAAGCACTTTCAAAAACAGGTGCATCTGAATAAGCCTGAGTCATCGACCAAGATGAGATATTTCAGAAACTTTCCATTTTGAGCCTTGGCTTGTTCCTGATTATGTATAAATACCTTGCTTGTTATATAAATACACAGTGAATGTAACCTTTTGCTAAGTAATGCAAGGCCAACAGCTACAAAAGCAACTGAGAAAAGGTGCCACAGCACAAGTGCATCCTGTAGCCGCTCCTTTTCACAAGTCCCTTAGGGTCCTGGAAGGTTTACAATGTTAAAGCTATAAGAGTTACCTCTTGAAATCACCACAGCCATTTTTTTTTCCTCTCCAGGAGCTCTGTGTGCATGTGTATTAGTTTGTTTTATCCATCTGTAAGCTTTTGTAAGCTCCCTAATGAAAACAACTATATTTTCTTGGCTTAATTGCACATTATTGAATGTTCTGTCTCTCATGCTATAAATGTACAATAACGAGAAATGGTCTGTTCATTAGGGAAAGCCAGCAAACTAGGGAAATGGTGAATCAGGTAGATTATCAATGTGCCCAGAAAGTAACTTCTTAAAGGCCAGAAGATAACCATAAAAACAAAACAACTTGATTATTGCACCACCCGTAGCTTGTACCATATTGAATAACAAAGAGGGGTTGGCAAGATTAATCATCTGTGATGAATTTTGTAAGGAAAACAGAAGGATACAACTGATGTGTTGTACTTTTCTGGACACATAGCCACAGCCTGCCAGATGCTATGGTGAGTGGTGCTGTGCAGAATATTCTTGTACAAATAGGTCTGCCTTTGAGTAGAATTTTAGGTGTCCACCGCTAAGAGGGGGAAACCAGAAAGCTATTAAGTGAGGGAACAAATATCAAAACCAGTGATCCCCCGTATTGATTCTTGGCAGATTCTTCCCTTTAGCTTTCTTGTATCCCTTAGGATACTGTTTACCTCCCCACAGGAGAGCCAAAGCTCATGATTAAAGTGGTGGGGGTGGCATTTTCTGTATAGTTTAGAGTAAGCCCGAATTATGCTAGGGTGTGAAAAGGCAAACACAGGGTGTCATCTTTCTGGCTGGGAAGGTCCCCAGCAGTTCTACGAACTTGAAGGGTACAATGGAGCTTATGGAGTATTTACTAATTGACAGCCAAGTCCTGCCTTAAAAACCAAAGGAGTTGGAAAAAAAATTTGTATAGTACCCTAAAAAGTTATCAAGAGACAACTTAATGAAAATATTTTAAAATACAAATTTAATTGCTCTTTATCAACTCAATAAAATGTGATTTTTATATTTGCTTTTGAACTATTTTTTCTGTCATTAAATGTTAACTTTATAATTCTTTAAACTTTCTTTTAAGCTTATTTATTTATTTTGCACGCGAGAGAGAGAGCAGGGGAGGGGAGAAAGAGAGGGAGAGAGAGAATCCCAAGCAGGCTCCACATGTCAGTGCAGAGCCAATGTGGGGCTCGATCGCACGAACAGTGACATCATGACCTGAGATGAAATCAAGATTCGGGTGCTTGACCTGAGCTGCCCAGGTGGCCCAGTTCTTTAAACCTTAAAGTCTCCCAAATAAATTCTCCTTTGTCATACTTGGACAGGATTTTGGCCAAATTACAAATGGGTCAGTTTCTGTAGAAAGGTTGCAACAATTGCCTCCCCATGAGTGTGGATTGTTATAACTTCGTCTTAACCCAGACAGCTCCCAAGCAAATGGGATTAAGATATATAATAAATGGATGTTAATGTGTGCATGTGTGCGGGCGAGTGACTTGAGGTTCTTAAAAATTACACACGTGTCCATTTGTTTATTGGGTACGTGGTCCCTCCATCTGGGAGTTGTCTGGGTTAAGACAAGTCCCTTCACTTGAGCGTGTTGTGGCCCCAAACCATTTTTCAGACATAACTGGTTGTGATGGGTGCACACATAGCAAGCAAAGCCAAAAGCAATGCCCCTTCCAGCATGCTTTATCTTTAATCTTTGCTGGTGATCTCCAAATGCCTGAGCCAAATGTGTATACTTTTAAAAAAATGTTTTATTTATTTTTGAGAGAGAGCATGAGAGCAGGGGAGGGGCAGAGAGAGAGGGGGCAGAAGACCCAAAGCGGGCTCTGTGCTGAGAGCAGTGAACTCCCTGTGGAGTTCGAACTCATGAACTGTGAGATCATGACCTGAGCGGAAGTCTGAGGCTCAATCGACTGAGCCACCCAGGCGCCCCGCCAAACGTGCACGCTTGTGTCCAGGTAACAATTTAAATAAAAACAGTGTGTTAACCAGCCAACAGACTTTGAGTGAGAAACCTTAAGCCCAGCAGTTTGAGGATGCCTGCAGGGAACTGATTCTTACCTTTCTGTATCCCCAGAGCTGGTTCCCCTTCATGCCGTGACAGTCATAGAGAGTGACCGGGCTGTTGTGCGAGATTGCATCGAAGCAGAATTTTCGGGTGTGAAGTGGCTCCCCGGGTCGGATGTCTTCTCTCCATCCCAAAGTAAAGAGCTAACAAAACAACCACAGCGGAAGAGCGACAGTGAGTTTAGTTCGGAGAGTCTGGAGAGCAAGGGAGGTCTTTTTGCAACCTGGCACTTCTGCTTTGTGAGTTACCAGCAAAGAACTCCATCTAGCCTTACTAGAGGTGCTGAAAAAGGCATGTATCATAAAGCTCTGTAGCAGCAACGGTGGCGCCTTTGGCCTGGGCTGCCAAAAAGTACGAATGAGGATTTCCCAACGAGGAACCAGGAAAAATGACAGAGGCATGGCATGGGAAGAAAGAGAGAGTGAGAGCAGGAGAGAGGGAGGGAGAGACAGAAGAACAGGGAGGGGAGCGGCAGGGGGAAGATGGAAGGGGAGGGGGTGGGAGGGGAAGACGCTCTTTACATTCTTCATTTAGATAAAATGCTACTGGATCAAATGCTGCGCAGTTAGCCCAAATAAGCAGATTGACTGCAAAAAGACGGGAAGCCGAGCTGACCTGGACTGATGCCAGCAGTTTGAAAAATTTGATTTAAATGGAAGCTAAGCTTAATGAAGCAAAGAATAGGCAGATTAATTTTCTGGAGTTGGTAAGAGTAATTCAGCAGGGCAACATAGAAAGTTTTGGACTGTAACGCACAGTAAGAGATCAAGTTTACACACACACGGATTCCTCCTCCCCAAGTGAAAACAGAAGCTTCACGAAAGGATTGTTGTCCTTACTGCATTTAATGGACTCTGATAATTCCAACCAATCTTTTCCTATTTTAGTCTATTCTATACTGTCCTTCCCACTGTATTATTTAAAAGAATGCTACTTGGGGTGCCTGGGTGGGTCAGTTGGTTGAGCGTCCCACTTTGGCTCAGGTCATGATCTCGCGGTTTGTGAGTTCGAGCCCTGCATTGGGCTCTGTGCTGACAGCTCAGAGTCTGGAGCCTGTTTCAGATTCTGTGTCTCCCTCTCTCTCTGCCCCTCCCAGCTCATGCTCTGTCTCTCTCTCTCTCTCAAAAGTAAATAAACATAAAAAAAAAAAAAAGCTACTTAGGAGGCACTAAGCACTAAGTGAATTTTACAATATATTTAATTAAGAAAAAACACTTCTATAAGGGAAATGGTCAACCACTTAAGGAGTTCAGGAGGAGAAATCCTCAAGTAAGTGGGGAAATGGACTAGATGAGACCTACGCTTTCTTCCAATTCTAAGATTTCAATGAGGTTATGTAATTCTTACAATAGGACTTAAGGTGGCCTTTGTGAAGCCAAGCTGTGAATGGCAAGATAAAGAACTGTCAGAGGGACCCTGCTGATACAACAGTGAGCACAATGCTGAATTGTGTTTAGATAATACACTTGGCACTGACCAAACCCTCGGAATATTCTAGTTTTTATTCTAGGTCCTACCCGGGTAAGAAAATGTAGAGAATCTGGCAAAATACCAGGGATGGCTAACAAAAACAGTGAAGTGATAGGGAAACTGCAGAAGACTTGAAAAAAAAAATGGGTTAAGAAAATCAGAAAGAAATGGTCTAAATCGAACATCTGAAAGTAGATTGCCTGCGTAACGGTGAGTGACTGTATTCTGTTTTCCTGGAAGACGGGACAAAAGAGAATGCTTTAAATAGAAGGACAAGGGTCTTAGGTTGGGCATTTGAAATAGGTTCATGAAGAGAAATTGTGCGGTCTCTTTTCCTACAGTCCTTGTGCCTTCTCTCATTGCTCAGCTCAATACATTGATGACTAGCCAATACATTGATAACTTATCATCTGTAATATGTCCCACGCTGTGTACAATTTCCCATCTGTACATCCCATGGACATCTCACATTCAAAATATCTTAAATTCAAGTTGATTTTCTGTCGTTCTAAACCTGTTCCTACTCCTTTATTTTGTTTTAACTGGTAGTCATAGCACTCGCTTGCCAAGCTGGGAGTCTTTCATTTTTAGGTCCTTTGTCTCCCTTACCTTCACTGCTTAATCCATTAGCAAGTGTTACCATTCTTGTCTCCTGAATATTGCTGGAAGCAGTCCCTTCTTCTCTATATCTCCACTATCTTTGCTCTCAATATTTCTTGTCTGGACTACTTTCAGCAGTCCATTTCATGACTTGGCAATGACAAGTCATTTCATGACTTCCCAATTGGTTTCTGTCCCACCTTCCTTTTTTGGTTCCTTTGTAACTCTTTGACCATATTACCTCTCAACCTGAAATCTAACCACGTTTTCCCATAACCCTTAGAGAATATAGTTCAAACTCTTTAACATATAAAGAAATTTCCACCATCCTGCCTTTGCCATTTTTTTTTTCCCAGCTGCATTCCTTTCCCTTTAGTTCATGTTCCAGCTACAACAACTCATTTGGAAGATTGCTAAGAGAGTAGATCTGAACAGTTCTCACCACCAGAAAAACAAATTCTGTAACTATGTATGGTGGTATGTGTTAACAAGACTTACTGTAGTGATCATCTCACAATACATACGAATATCAAATCTTTACGTTATACAACTGAAGCTAATATAAAGTTGTATGACAATTATATCTCAATTCAAAAACATTAGTAGTTCTTGGCACTAATCAGGCTCTTTACTCCCTTCTGTGACTTTGTTCATGAGAGTCCCTCTGGTTGGAAGGCCAACTCACCAGCCAACCTAGTTCATAGTCATCAGTTCTTTAAGATTAGTTCAGGTGCCCACCCAACCAAGAAGCCTTCCTCTGTGAACTCCCTGACTCCTTCTCATCCTTTACCTTATCTCGTCATGATTGCCCATTTATGTGTCTGTACCCTCACTAAACAGTGAGATCCTTAATGGTCGGATTGGTCTTTTTTATCTTTGCATTTCTAGCATGCAGAACAATTCAGAACATACAATAAATGTCCAATAAAATTTCTATTGAATGAATGAAAACTTGCGTCCATTCTACTAACAGAAACTACACTGGGATAACTGACAAGATAAAGCAGTTGGTCTTGTTAGTTCTTTAAATAAATTTGGGCTGTTTGTGTCTAATTAGAATAATATCAATAATAATAAAATTTTTTGAACTTTCATCTTCGATGATTCTTGGCTGAGTTACCTATTCCTGAAACAGAAATTTCCTGTCCTATAAACTTGTCTTTGGCACTGTTTGGGTCTTAATTTCATTTAAATATCACACTTTCTTGGTACTATAAACAGTCAAACCCATGCTTTTTGCCATTTCCCTCTGTGCCTTTCCTTCTCTTTTTGGTTTCCATATACGTAGAAGGCCAGAGTTGAAAGGGGCTGTTATTATTACCTAGCACAGTTCCTCATTACACAGTTGAGGGAAATATATATATATATATATATACATATATATATATACACACATATATATATATGTATTACTTCTTGCTTTCTTTTTATTTTTCTTATTTTTTTTATTAGCTGGATCTTATTCATCTATTGTCCCAATTATATCTCAGGGCTCCTTAGGTGATTTTTTTTCTTGTTTCTAAGTTTGTCATTATAGTGCGATAATCATTCCCATATTTGTAGAGTGATTGTTGGCTGGTAGTTTTCAGAGTGTTTTATGCTGTATCATCACCACCACCATCATCATCATCATCATCGTGAGAATGTGGTGATTGCTTTCCTGCGTCCCAAGTGACATATTTCCAGATTATATCAACTGCTTTATTCTTCTGCAACTCTCATTAGCTAAAAATTTTTCTCTCTTGTGTCTCTGAAATGCTTTTTCTTGTCATTTATCTTATCCTAATGGCCATGTCAAACCAATCAGGCATTGAGCCTTTCATTCATTAGGCACACTTGCTCGTGTGCGATTTTGTCAAACCAGGAGCAAGCAGACATTATGGAAGTTATTTTCATTGTTTGCATTTTATGATGTTATTGTGGCATTTATAGTTTGTCTCTTACCTTTGGGCTGTTTCTTACTGATGGAAATATTTAGATTTCATTCAGGTTTCCTGTACAATAACTCTTGATTGTTTTCTTTTCTTTTTCTAAGAACTCTTCTCTGTATTATTTATTTGATATTTGATTTAAATCTTTTTTTTTAAATATGAAATTTATTGTCACATGGGTTTCCATACAACACCCAGTGCTCATCCCAAAAGGTGCCCTCCTCAATACCCATCACCCACCCTCCCCTCCCTCCCACCCCCCATCAACCCTCAGTGTGTTCTCAGTTTTTAAGAGTCTCTTAGGGTTTGGCTCCCTCCCTCTCTAACCTCTTTTTTTTTTTTTTTCCCTTCCCCTCCCCCATGGGTTTCTGTTAAGTTTTTCAGGATCCACATACTCTTGATTGTTTTCAACCCCAAATCCTTCAATTTTAGAGTCAGTTGATGTTCACCTCTCCACTTGTTTCTTTTAGGTGGTACTTTTAAATATAGATCCAGAATGATACATAATGAATACTTCTTTGCTTTAACATCAATGCGGTGTATGTAATGTTGCCTGGGTTTGTGCTGTATCATATGAATAAGCTTCGCTAGACTTAGTCCTGCAAATACCTTTATTACTTGATCTTGCTACCTAATTTAAGAAGATTGAAAACATTTTTCTCTCCGTGGGTAGTTATGTTTTATTTCCTTGCTATATGGTTGACAGAAATCCGAGATATTGCACATTCCTCCTTGCAGTTGGAGCCCACCAGTATGCCCCGTGCTGAGAGTGAGGCTCTGTGTCCCAGAATCTGTCCTTTACCACATGCACTGACTTGCTCCCATCTCCATCCATCCGCACATCTCCTCTCCAGGTCTTGCAGAAGGAATCTGCTTCTACAGCAGGAGGAAGGCCTGCTGTGCCACCGTGCCTCCGCCCCAGCATGAGATCAGAGCCTGCTGCCTGTCCAAACTGTAGGCCACAGAGGGTTCTGGCTCCTCTCCCCTCCTCTCCCTTGGCCTCATTAATGGCATTTGGAGGATATTCTTTCCAGCCTTATTAGGTTCTATTTTTCCCTTTCTGTCCTGGTCCCTAAAGGAAACTGAAAGCCAGTACACAATGCTGCAGTGATCTCAAACAGCTAAATAGATGGCCTTGGAAAAATGAATCGCACAAATTGCTTCCCTCATAGAAGCCAAATTAGTCATCACCGGTGCTCTGCAGCCGGTGCTGCATTTTCTTATACAGGTGCTTCAATAGACTGTCCACTATCTCCCACGTAATTATTTTGTTTATTCATTTGTATTTTATTTTTGCCACTTGTTAAAAACAATCATTTCAACTCTAATAAATGCCCCTTTTGTGTTCTTTGAATGCTTTTGGATTAAAAGGATACCTACAATTTTCCTGCTCTGATATACTTATTTTTTTACCCAAGAATTTTAATCTAAATGTAGGAGAACGAGTCTTAATTCATATAAGTCATTGAGTAATACAGTGAATAAGGCTTATAGTTAATTATCGGAAAAACAAAGCAGCTTGTAATGCTTTAATCACCAAGTTAATATATGGTGATACATATTTCAAATATCATTCCTTTTTTTTTTAAACCTCCTGTCAACTTTGTTTAATCTCCTGTAGCTCTCTTTTCAGAAATCTGTAGGGAAGAAATCTTTTTAAAGAACTGTATCAAACTGGTCTTTTTGGGCTTCTTACATAGTTGTCTGCTTGTCTAGTGCTGCCCTCTGGTGGCTATTTCTTGTATTACGTGACATAGATTTTTCCAGTTCAGCCTGGGTGGGGGGGGGGGATAATAAACCAAACATTTTTAAACCGTATGCCATGTAGTTGACTTTATTTATATTTATTTTTTAGCCGTCAAATAAAATCTGTGGTCCAGAGCCTATTTCCCTCTAGAACATGCCAGGGGACAGAAATATTAAACCTGATTCAGGCATTCAGGCAGGCGCACATACTTCTTATCAACCAGCTGGTGAGGTATGTTCCCTGGTTGGGCTGAACAGCTGTGGCAGAGAGGAAGTTAGCCTCACAGACCTAGATTTTCCCCATAACATGCTTCTGTTTCTTCTTAAAATATCCTTTCGCACTCTACACGTGGGTCTTACTGATAGGTCTGTGAAGCCTTCTCTCTGACTCCCAGGCTGAGGTAGGAATTGCTTTCTAGAGGTGACAAGCCAGCACTATTCCTCACATCCCTGGTAGCATCCCCGTGGTGCTCATAGAAAGAGGTGGAGGAAGGAGGAGGCAAGTCAGCGTTTACTGACATTACATTCCTATTCGTAAATCCCGGAGCTGCAGAGCCTTCTTTAAAACCCATCTGATAAACGTCCAGATCCTGGAGGATATACTTGAGTGAATGACAAATAGTATTTGGTGTTGGCAGCTGCCTTGGGCCTGAGAGAAATTTCTAATTTGGAGTCAGTAGGAAGTGAGCTGGGGGAGGAGATGTCAGAAGGTAGAAGGGAAAGCGTATTTATTCTGCCCCTACCACACATGCAAGATGCTGTTATATCCTAGACGTGCTTTCTTCTCATTGGAACCCCGTTTGTGAGGTGAACACTATTGTCCCTATTTACAGAGGAGGAACACCAGCTTCGAAAGACTTAACCATTTCACAAGGTCACACAGGTTAGAGTGGCTGAAATCTAGGTTGGCCTGACTGCGAGGCCCACGATCCTTCCGGAACATAGCAAGGCTGTGGGTCAGAGGGAAAGGCCCAGATCAGCGGCGACAGGGGCGGTGGAGTTGGTTCGGGGGCTGACTGCACTGGTTCCGGGCTGTGTTGTGTACATGCTGTGCGACCGCTTCCCTGAGTCATGCTGCTCTCCCCTGTAACGCAGGCTACAGGTGCGGTAGGAAGGGACAGTGGGGTGGGGACAGGGAGGTGCCAATTCTTTAAGATCCTAGGCTGGGCACAGCGTGTATTCACTGGTTGAATATACAAGATGGACACTTGAGGAATATGCTAAAGGAGAGGGTGAGAGCCTTACTGGAAACTGTTGGTCTACTGTTTTCGGTTTTCTTTTTTTTTTTTTTTTTTTAATTTTTTTTTTTAACATTTATTTATTTTTGAGACAGAGAGAGACAGAGCATGAACGGGGGAGGGGCAGAGAGAGAGGGAGACACAGAATCGGAAGCAGGCTCCAGGCTCTGAGCCATCAGCCCAGAGCCCGATGCGGGGGCTCAAACTCACGACCGTGAGATCGTGACCTGAGCTGAAGTCGGAGGCTTAACCGACTGAGCCACCCAGGCGCCCCTGTTTTTGGTTTTCTAAGAGAGAAATTAGGGACCCTTCTGACAACCAAAGCACAGGCGGGTTATACTCTCCTGAACTGGGGATGTATCCTTTAGTAGAGGGAGAGAGAGGAGTAGGATGGGGAAGGGGCTTTAACTGTATCTACAAATTCTATTAAGAAATTTGGCAGGAATGCATGGGTGGCTCAGTTGGGTAAGAGTTAAGACTCCTGGGTTTGGCTTAGGTCATGATCTCACGGTTCCATGAATTTGAGCCTTGTGTTGAGCTCCACACTGACAGTTGGAACGTACTTGGGATTCTCCCTCTCCCTTTCTCTCTCTCTCCCCCTCCCACGCACACACAGACACACACACACACACACTCTCTCTCTCTCTCTCTCTCTCTCTTTCAAAATAAATAAATAAACTTAAAAAAAGATGGCGATAGCTGCAGATACCTGTTAAATCTGTGTGATGAGTGCGCCCAGATGTGCTATAATAGTTTATATTAGTATATATCTATTTATATATAGTTTCCTATTTGACTTTTCATAATTAAAAATTAAAACAATAAAAAGGGGCAGACACAATTCTACCCACTCTCCTTTCTTTTTTTCAAGTGACACAGTGTGAGGAAACTCCCTCCTAAAGACCATCCGTTTTCAAAGTGGACGGGACTCACAACTCACTCAATGAACAGAAGTGCACTGAAAGGCTTTTCAATCAAAGGCAATACCTAGTCTTGCACCAGCCCACGAAGCCTGTGTGTGGAGATGTTTACTGCTTCAAAGTTACCTTCATGTATAAGATTACAAACTGCTACAACAAGACGGGTATGTAAAGTATTCTTTTCAAAATACAGCCAGAGGGGAAAATAAGATGAGGCAAAGTCACGAAAGCTGACAAAATAACATAGAGTCTTTCAATAAAACCATGAAACTTAGTTGGAAGAGTTACATGACACCATACAGGCTTTTCGTGGTTTGAAGACTCTCCTTCTGGGAAAGGAAATATAAGCCTGGGGTCACAGTCAACATTTCTAGCATCCTTTCTATTATTGAAAGCACATTTGTATACATGATCGCAATTGATTATCGCAGCTTCTCTGAGCAGCGAGGGAAACAAAGGAGTGGAGTCGTTCACATCACTGCCTCGCTGGTTAGTGACAGAACTGGGCAGGTCCGCGTGTCCCGCCCAGAGGTCTGTTCTCACTGCATCCTTCCACGCCTACCTCAGCCCCGCTTACACCTGTCACATACCTGTTCATGAGACCACGTCCTTTCAGAACCGTCCTTGACACAGATATCCAACCTCAGCTCGGTGCCTGTGGCTCCGTGCTTGCTGTCCACGCAGAGATTTGCTGCCACGTTTCGAATCTGTGGAGAGAAGAAAGAATGAACACGGGTTGGGTTTTATTGAATCCCTAGCTCCTGGCAATTCTGGTATCGATTCTGTAGCTGTTTTTTTGATTACTTGATTACCAAATGATGCTTTAACTTTATATGGAATGTGGGGAGAAAAATCAGGTTTTAAATACAACATGGCCTAATGGGCATGTAAAAGAGCGTGAAATGGGGGGCGCCTGGGTGGCTCACTCAGTCAAGCATCCGACTTCAGCTCAGATCATGATCTCACAGCTCGCGGTTTGTGAGTTCGAGCCCCGTGTCGGGCCCCGCGCTGACAGCTGGGAGCCTGGAGCCTGCTTCAGATTCTGTGTCTCCCCCTCTCTCTGCCTCTTCCCTGCTCATGCTCTGTCTCTTTCAAAAATAAACATTAAAAACAAAAACATGAGATGGTTCAAGGGCAAAACGGCAGCTGGCTGCAGCAAAGGGCTATGTAGTAATGCAGCACAGGGAGCAGCTAAGTTCACGACTTTTGTAAAATGGCCATTTTTTCTTCAGTGAGTTAAAAATTAAAAAAAAAATTACTTTATACATAGAGAGAATGCAAGTGTGGGGGAGGGGCAGAGAGAGAGAGAGAGAGAGAGAGAGAGAGAGAAACTTAAGCAGCTCTAAGCTCAGCGTGGAGCCCTAGGCAGGGCTTGATCCCACGACCCTGGGATCATGACCTGAGCTGAAATCAAGAGTTGGAGGCTCAACCAACTGAACCACCCAGGTGCCCCTCTTCAGACAGTTCCTAACTTGGAATTCATTGTCTTGTTGCCCCAAAGCATCTTCTACCATTTTCACCTTATCTGGGAGAAGAGATCAAATGTGAGGAAGGTGCTGTGAGTACATCAAATGTGAGGAAGGTGATGCGTGTGACCGAGATGAATGAATCCCTGAGCATCGCGTGGTTTTGTGCAGGATATGGCAACCATGTTCCAGTTCGCCTGGAGGGTCTGTACACCTGTCGTCATGTGTAGCATTTCTCCTGGATGATAAGCTATGTGTCACCCTGGAGTGTTAGTGAAACAAGAAAGATGGTGCTATTGGTAGAACACTATCCTGGACGAAGATTCTCTGTGTAAAGTCTGAACTTTGGAAAGTTGCAGGATGAGTGACAAATGACACTGATAATTCCTTACAATTATTGGATTAATACTGGTAAAAGGACCACGTAGTTCAGGATGGGCCGAGAGTGGACTATGAAAAGTATCAACAGAAATAGCCACAGAGAGAGTCCGGCCACGGAAACACGTCCCATTGTCAAGTCTGGCTGTCTGACGGTTTCACCAATTATCCTGTTGACATCAGAACCACCCCCTGTAGTACAGTTGGATATTGTTCTCGGGTAGTTACTTAGACATCAACGTTTAGATAAGCTCAATTATCTCAATCCTCTTGATGCCTTTATATAGCCCTGGATTATAATAATCCCTTTAGGTACTGTTCAGAATGGAAACAAGAACAGGATGTACTCAAGCGATAATTTTAGTCAAGACTCTTTGCCAAGAAGGAGTACGTAAGGTAGGGAGTCTCTCCGGGACAAAAGGATGGCTGAACCAGGCCTATTCCTACTGGGACGGGGCAAGAGGCAGAGAGAGGCTGTTATGAGATGTACTGAGTGTCACGAAGGGAACAGATGATGCCTGGGTGGCATTGTTGCGGACAGAACAATTTCTTATTTCACTTCCTGTAGGAGTAGAGGTTAGTATATAATGTCATTCGGGAGGGAATCAATGTGGAAGATATCAATTTCCTTATTCAGGGGATTTGGCAACAGCGCGGGTTCATCTTCCACTATTGGACCTCTCTGCTTTCAGGGTCACTGTCCCTAATGATAGAGGAATGTGAAATAATGTAGGATACAGGGCACCGGTTCTTAACCTAGTCCAGTCTGCAGACTTGTCCGAGAATCCAAAGAAAGCTATGGACAATTTTACAAAAAGAAACTAACAAACCGGTAAGTGGAGACATGCCAGCACTTCTGTGTTCATTTTCCTGGAACCTACAGACCCCACATTGGAACCCTGAGTTAGGGGAAACGCTTTCCACCCCCTCCTTGAAAACGACTTGTATCCTTCCTCTTTGTAAGGAAATCCTTAAAGACAGGGAATGAGCTTGGCTGCTGTCAAAGTGCACCTGAATCACTCTCACTTCGGCTAACTTTTCTCCACCTTCCGGAAACAAGTTCCAGGGAGGAATTTTACTAAGCCAAGCTTAAAATCAGCCTTGTGTAAAATCAATTCCTTGGTGTGTGTTAGAATTTCTTTGGTGAAATAGAAACACCTGAAGGTCAAGAGTTTGCTTTTGCTATCGCTTACTGGAGCTGATCTGAGTCCAGTGTGTCCATTGTCCAAAGCTCTCTCTAACCTGAGGGCTGCCTGGCAGAACTCTGGGCCAGACGCTTTTTCCATTGTTGGACCATTTAACTCACAGACACACTCTTAGAGATCCAGCATCGGTTTGTGCCAAAGACACCTTCGGGGCACTATTGTTCCCTCTGCGGGAGAACAGAAGCTCTGAACCACATTTAGGAAAACAACAGCTGCTTATGGTTTATGGCCATTTGGCCACAGAGAGAGTGTGCCCTTCTCTGTCAGCTGGCATGGCACTCATTCACTGAAGGGGCCCCGCTCTTGGAGAAGGAGGACATAGGGCAGAAAAGAATATACACATGCCAGGGACACTGAGTGGCGAATCTGCCCGATCTGCCCGTGGGTACACACCAAGGCCCATCAGAGAGCCTCGTTTTATTTCTAAGCGCTATGAGCTCCAAGGGCTCTGGCAGGGATGGAGGAGATCATTTTCTAAACTCTTGAATTTTCTAAATTCTCACTCAAATGGCATCTGTGTAGACAATGGGATAAACTGTTTTGGGAGCCAAGTTGCAAGTTGCAAGGGCTTCATTGTCTACATCTGCGTAAATTCCAACACACAGCTGTGCCAGAGAAGAAATGGTAGGGAATACAGGGTGAGGTAGGCACCTGGGTGCAAGACTGGTATCAGGCCATCCTCACCGGCTTCTCTTTTCCTTTTCTTTTTATCTTCCCCCCTTCAGCCCACGGCCATGCCCTCTCCTGCTGCTCACAAACACAATGCCATCAAAACCATACAGAGGGCAAACGGATGGTCGCCAGAGCGGGGAGGCCTGGGGTGAGGGGCAAAATGGGTGAAGGGGAGTAGGAGATACTGGCTTCCCGTTTGGGAATGAAGAAATCATGGGAATAAGAAGCACAGCACAGGGGATATCGTCAACGATACTGTACGAGCAATGTAACAGGACAGACCTATGCTTGTGGTGAGTATAGGAACATAGCAGAATTTGTGAACTTGTCCGATCCATAAGCTGTACACCTGAAACTAACGTAACATTGTCTGGCAACTATCCTCAAAAAAAGAATAAAAATAAACAGGCGAATAAAATTCCAATGGAACTAATTCTGTTTTCCTTATTCGAGTGAAGTTAAAAAATAAAGATAAGAAACTTTATACAAGGCTTGTGCTTTTTCAATGCGGGCTCTGTATCTGGCTGAAAATGAGGCGGTTTTCACACATTGCACACCCCCAAACTAGGACACAGAGCGCTGAATAAATCTTATGACAGAATAGATACTTTTCATGCTTTATTCCTTTGATGTCCAGCTTCAGGGCTTGGCATCATTAAAACTGTGTCAAGAAATCCTGAGAGACACGGAACAGGATTAGAAAGTTAGGTAATGCTTGACTAGGAACGGGTGGGGAGCTGGAGGAAAATGTGGGAAAAGAGAATCATTATGTATGACAGGATTACAGAGATAATCTCCTTTTGGGCAAGGTTTAGGAAAAGGTCTGGCAGAGAGTGAAGAATGTCTTAGAGATGCAAGAGAAGTCAGTGTCATCTTGAACATTTCTCCCCCCTCCCCAACACGGGAAGTTTTTAAAAAGAGGTAGAAGAGAGGGGGAGTGTGGTGTGAATGTCAACGTGGCTAGTAGGTGTGGGATTGGTAATTCTGTTGGTTGTTAAAGAGAGACAGCCTGGGTGCCTGGGTGGCTCAGTCGGTTGAGTGTCCGATTTGGCCCAGGTCATGATCTCACGGTTTGTGGGTTTGAACCCCACATCCGTCTCTGTGCTGATAGCGCGGAGCCTGCTTCAGATTCTCTGTCTCCCCCTCTCTCTCTGCCCCTCTCCTGCTTGTGCACTCTCTCTCTCTGGCAGAGAGAGAGAGAGACAGACAGACAGAGACAGAGACTAGCCTCAGTTTAACAAATGAGCGCACGGGTTGCTAATTCCCCCCATATCAGGGTCTTTCAAGGAAGAAGTACTGGGTTCATGATTCATTCAATACATTTTATAAAGTACCTGCTCTACCACTCACTACACCACATACTGGGTATAGAGTGAAAAATAAAAAAAGAATCAGTTCCAGAGGGTAGGTGAAATGGGCAAAGAGGGTCAAAAGGTACGAACTTCAGGTTATAACATAAGTTCTGGGGATGTAACGCACAGTTAAGAATACTGTGTTGTATACTTGAAAGTTGCTAAGAGTAGATCTTAAAAGTTCTCATGAGAAAAAATTTGTAACAATGTATTGTGATGGATGTTAACTAGCCTTACTATAGTGATCATCTCATAATACATATAAATATCCAAATCATTGTTGCACATCTGAAATTAATATAATGTTATATGTCAATTATCGCTCAATAAAAAACATTTGATTAAAATAATTCTGAATTAGGGGCGCCTGAGTGGCTCAGTCGGTTAAGCGTCCGACTTCAGCTCAGGTCACGATCTCGCGGTCCATGAGTTCGAGCCCCGCGTCGGGCTCTGGGCTGATGGCTCAGAGCCTGGAGCCTGCTTCTGATTCTGTGTCTCCATCTCTCTCTGCCCCTCCCCCGTTCACGCTCTGTCTCTGTCTCAAAAATAAATAAAACGTTAAAAAAATGTTTAAAAAAAAATAATTCTGAATTTAACAACAACAGCAACGACAAAATTGGTCTCCTCTTTGTGCAGTTTGAGGTCTAGTGAGGACATCAGAGTGCACATGAGTGGAAGAAAGGCTCAAGAGTCCCAATATTTCTGGCTGTGAATTTTTAATATGGCAAAAGGAATCAAGACATTTCTTCATGGACGGCGGTTGGTTGTAGAATGCAAATCTGTGTACCCAGCTACAGAAAAAGAAGATGGTAGGTTAGTATGGAGAGAGAACTGAGCGGAGACAGAGCAGATCCGGGTTCTGCTGTTCAGGCACAAAAGGAGTTCCCCCCACCCCACCCACGGCCATGCATTCCTTGTATACTTCATCCACTTATAAAAAGTTAACTTTTAAGGAGTGCTTCTGAATGAAAGGTGCTTTGAGAAGCACTGATAGAGATTCCAAGGCAAAGAAAAAACAAACAAACAAAAAACCAGCTTCTGCTCCCAAGGGGCCCACAACCTCAGAGGGGAGACGTCACTTGGGACGTGTGTTGTTAGATTGGTAAATGCTAAGTGAGGACTGAAGAGAAAATGAAAAGACCGCTTGGGGCACTTAGGAGAACTGGTTGGTACTATTGGAAGGGGGTCTAAGAGGACCAGTAGAACTGAATCTTGAGAGAGAAAGAAGGAGCCCGGAGCCGTAGGGGTCAGAAATCAACACATATATGGAGGTTTGGCAGAGCAAGGAAACGGCACACAATCATGGTTCAGCATGAGGTTTGTAAAATGAGGACAATCACGTCTCAGAGGGTGTTTGTAAAGATTGAACGGATACACGCAAAGCGCTTAGCACAGTGTTAGTATGCTGCAAGTGGTCAGTAAATGTTGGATACTATTTATTCATTTACTTGTTTATTTTCTCAGCTGTATCAACTACTACCGTGAAGGTGGTGACGCCACAATCAAATCACATTTCTATAATACTGTGAGATGTCCCACAGGCACCTCAAATACAGAAAGACTACAGCTGAACAAGCTGCGGCCCATCACTCCAGACCCCTGCTTTAGTCCTTTAGATCAGCGATTAACCTTGATGTTAGAAGCAGACATTCAAGGTCTCAGCCTGGCAACTTGGGTGGCACCTTATACACCCCCATATCTCGCCCCCCGCCCCTAGTTAGCTCTCTACGTATCCCAGCCCTTAATACTGAGCACCCCACTCCTTTTCTCTCCTTTCCAGTCTTCCAGGCTTTCAACATCTCCTCATGTTTTTTTTTTTTTTTTAATTGCAGTGAAACATACATAAAATGAAGTTTGCCATTTTCTTAAAAAATTTTTTTATGCTTATTTATTTTTGACAGAGAGAGAGAGAGAGACAGAGCATGAGCGGGGGAAGGGCAGAGAGAGAGGGAGACACAGAATCTGAAACAGGCTCCAGGCTCTGAGCTGTCAGCACAGAGCCCCACGCGGGGCTCGAACTCACAGACCGCGAGATCAAGAGTTGAGCCGAAGTTGGACACTCAACCGACTGAGCCACCCAGGCGCCCGTAAATTTGCCATTTTTACCATTTTTAAATGTAAAACTCAATGGTACTAGGTACATTCAAAATTGTGCATAACTATCACTACTACCGATGTCCAAGATGTCCTTATCCCTCAAAATAGCAATTCGTAACCATTAAGCAATTATTTCCCTGCTTCCCCCGCCTCTGGTAGCATCTATGTTACTGACTATAAATTTGCCTATTTTAGGCACCTCGGTTAAGTGGAACCATACCATGTTTCTCCTTTTGTGTCATGCTTATTTCACTTTGCATAATGTTTTCATGGCTTATCCATATTATAGCATAGATTAGAACTTTGTTTCAAGACTGATATTGTAGGTAATATACATATTAATACACATATATATCGCATTTTGCTTATCCTTTCATCCACTGAGGAAGACTGGGGTTGCTTCTACCTTTTGGCTATTGTAAAAACTGATGTTGTGACTATTGGCATACAAAGGTCTGTTTGCATACTTGTTTTCATTCTTTTGGGTATATGTCTCGGAGTGGAATTGCCCAGGTCATATGGTAATTCTATGTTTACCTTTCTGAGAAGCCGCCATGCTGTTTTCTGTAGCGGCTGTACCGTTTGACATTCCTACAAGAATGTACGATGGTTCCAACTTCTTCACATGCTTGCCAATGCTTGCTGTTTTCTGTTTTTGATAATAGCCACGCTAGTGGGTGCAAAGTGGGATTGCATTTCCCTAATGAATGATGATATCGAATACCTTTCCATGTGTTTATTGGGCACGTCCATGTGTTCTATGGAGAAATGTCTATTCAAGTCCTTTGCCTTTTTTGAATTGGGTTATTTGTTTTCTTGTTGAATTGTAGGAGGTTTTAAAAACGTTCTGGATATTAATATCTTATCAGATACATGGTTTGCAAATATTTTCTCCTATTTTGTAAGGTTGCCTTTTCATTCTATGGGTAGTGTCTTTTGATGCACAAACGTTTTTATTTTTAATCAAGTTTGATTTATCTATTTTAATCTTTGTTGCCTTTTTTTGGTGTCATATTTAAGAAACCATTGCCAAATCCAATGCCATGAAGATTTCCCCCTGTTTTATTCTAAGAGTTTTGTTACCTTGTGTTTAGGTCTGGTCCACTTTGAGTTAAAATTTGTATACTATATAAAATAAAGTTCCAACCTCATTCTTTTGCATGTGGATGTATTATTTGGTAGGGTTACCATAACAAAGTACTATCAACCTGGTGGCTTAAACAACATAAATTTATTTCATCACAGTTCTAGAGGCTACAATCCTGAGATCAAGGTGTTGGCAAAGTTGATTCTTTCTGAGGGCTGTGGGGGAGAATATGCTCTATGCATCTCTCCTAGCTTCTAGTTTATGGCAATCTTTGACACTGTTTGGCTTGTAGATACATCACCCTGATTTCTGCCTTTACGTTTACATGGCATTCTCCTCCTGTACATGTCTGTGTCCAAATTTTCCATTTTTATGAGGACGCCAGTCAAACTGGATTAGAGGCCAACTCTACTCCCATGTGACCTCATCTTAACTGATTACAACTGCAACAACCCTCTTTCCAAATAAGGTTATATTCTGAGATACTGAGATTAGGATTTCAATGTATGAATTTGGGGAGACGTGACCTACTAACAGTGGGTATTCAGCCTTCCCAGCATGATCTGTCCTTTTTCCACTGAGTGATATGGGTGTGCTTGTCAAAAAATCATTGACCACATAAGTGAGGTTTTATTTTTGGGTTCTGTGTTTTATTCCATTGGTCTATGTGTCTGTCCTTAGCCATGCTCACCTCCCCTTAGCTTCCTTGAGATATTATTGATACATATTTTTAAAGTTTACTTATTTATTTTGAGATAGAAAGAGCATGGGTGGGGGAGAGGCAAAAAGAGGGTCAGAGAGAGAATCCCAAGCAGACTCTGTGCTCTCAGTGTGGAGTCTAATGGGGGCTCGCTCTCATGGACTGTGATCATGACTTGAGCTGAAACCAAGGGTCAGTCACTTAACTGACTGAGCCACCCAGGAGCCCCGAGATATTTTTGGTATCATAACATGTATAAATTTATGGTATATAACATGATTTGATACACGTATATATGCAGAATGATTGCCACATTAAGGTTAGTTAACACCTCCATTTTCTCATGTAATTACCTTTTGTGTGTGTGTGTGTGTGGGGGGGGGTGAAAACATTTAAGATTTACTCTCCTAACAACTTTCAAGTATATAATACAGTATTGTTAATTATAGCCACTATGCTATATGTTAGATCCCTAGAACATATTCATTTTACAGCTGGAAGTCTGTGTCTTTTGATCAATATTCCCTATTTCTCCTATACCCCATCCCCTGGCAACCACAGTTCTATTTTCTATTTCTGTAAGTTAAGCTTTCTTTCTTTCTTTCTTTCAAATATTTTTTTAATGTTTATTTTTGAGAGAGTGACAGAGTGCAAGTCGGGGAGGGGCAGAGAGAGCAGAGAGAGAGAGGGAAGCACAGAATCCAAAGCAGGATCCTGGCTTGGAGCCTGACAGGGGCTTGAACCCATGGACCACGAGATCATGACCTGAGCCGAAGTCGGATGCCCAACCTACTGAGCCATCCAGGCGCTCCAAACAATTTGTTTAATTTTATTTTTAAGCTTATTTATTTATTTGGAGGGAGAGAGAGTGGGGAAGGGACACAGGAGAGAGAGAGAGAGAGAGAGAGAGAGAGAGAGAGAGAATCACTAGCAGGCTCTACACAATCAGCTCAGAGCCTGATGAGGGGCTTGAGCTCATGAACCTCGAGATCATGACCAGAGCTGAAATCAAGAGTCCCACGCTTAAACGACTGAGCCCCCAGGTGCCCTGAGAATTACATAAAACTGTATGTAAACCTTCCCCTAATTCATTTGAAACTCAAAAACATTTTTGAAGTGTTTTTAGAAATTAAAAACAAATATACAAATAGAAAATGCTAAAAACGCTTGCATTATCCTTGCAAGACCTTTTGCTTTTTACCGTCTGTTTCATGACCATCACAGCAGTTTTGCCTGAATGGATCCACTCCATCTCTAGTTACTTCATGCCAGGGGCACACAATGACTGCTGGCAGGGACCAACTACTGCCTTTCCTTGAAATTATGCCCACAGAGAATTTCTTCCTATCTTATGCACATTTTCCTCTACTGAATTTACCATAAATGTAATTGCTTTGGCATCTTTCTCTTGCTCTGAGACTTACTAGAACTACTCATTTCAGAAGCCTGGCTTACATTATGCAAGAAAAAGCTGAGCCTGTGGCAGAAATATTACCATAGGGCCTTCAGATTTGTATGTGTTCTGCTCTAAATCGTCGATTTCTAAAACTATGTCCTGCCACTTGAAGGATTGTGAGTATTGTTTGTGAAACACATCCAGCATCAGAACAGAACTTTTGAGTTAAGTGTTATTTGCCAGCAACAATCTGATTTTCACAAACAGATGCAGAGGAAGATTTGTATAAATAAGCCACTTTTTATTGGGCTTAAGATAAGCAACTCCTCTCTAATAGAAGGACAAAAAATTACAGTACTTACTTCATACTCAACTGAGTGCTTTTACAACCATTATTTCCCTTCTTAATCTGCACTACGACCGCGCTGTGCATTCATTCACATTTGCAACTGAGGCTCTGGGACAGTAAGCGGTTTGTCCAAGATTAATAAAACCAGTAGATGGCGGGCAGGGTCTGTACCCATGTCTCTGATTCCGAGACCCATGATCTTCATATGAAATTGTGGTAATAGTTATAATTAATTCACCAGAACAGTGCAATTTTATGTGTTAAGCCTGTGGCAAATGCTTTACTGAGCTCAAAGGAATATATGGAGATTAAAGAAGGCTCTGAATCCTTGGGTTTAGAAAAGAAGTGATCCTAGTCCCAAATTGGGTTGGTGTCTGATCCAGATAGAGAGGCCAAAATGGGGTTAGAAATAAAATCACTTGGGGCACCTGGGTGGCTCAGTCGGTTAAGCATCTGATTCTTGATTTCAACATAGGTCACAATCTCCCAGTTTGTGGGTTTGAGCCCCATGTTGGGCTCTGTGGTGACAGCGAGGGGTCTGCTTAGGGTTTTGTTCTCTCTCTCTCTGCCCCTCCCCTGCTCGTGCTTTCTCTCAATCTCTCTCTCTCTCTCTCTCTCTCTCTCTCTCTGTCAAAATAAATAAATAAAAGAAAAAGAAAGAAAACCACTTTAACACTCAGGAGCTTTGGTAAAGCCCTTGGCCGAGCCAAGGGATGAAGAAGTGATAATCAAGTTATTGAGGTCCACGACTGAAGGGGCATACATAGGTGGTTGCCTATGGTGACTGGATTCTAGGAAGGCTGTGGTGGTGTTAGAGAAGGAACCCTGGGGGGTTAAGAGAAGAAATCATTTCCTCATCTTTGAATGAGATTCTAGACTTTGAATCTGAATTTCTTAAAACTTCCATTTTCTGAAAAGTCAGAAAGTGGCAGAATAGTGACAACTTTACTCTGACCTATACAGTTGACTAGAAAATACCTACTTTTGTGTCCAACAGCCAGTTATATCCTTTGTTAAGCAGACAGTATGGAACAATTTTGATCTTTTGAACCCAGAACATGTAAACTTGAATGCTTAGAAACAATGAATTTATTTTTAGGTTCGATTTCTTTCCTTAAGTTCTGGTGTTGGAATTTCATAAAGTCAAGGAAAAAAATATTTTAGTATATATACTCTCGTGGGTACACGCAGGAATTGAGACACTGTCTGATGAGGGAAAGCCCAATAATGTTTGGTAGAACAAAGATTTTTGAAAGCTCAGGTGATAATTATTCATGTTTTGGTATGAATCACACACACATGTGTAATGAGATGAAACTTGCATGCATGTTCTGCATGTCAGGAACATGAAAAAAGACATATTTTAAAAGTTGTAGGGGCGCCTGGGTGGCTCAGGCGGTTAAGCGTCCGACTTCGGCTCAGGTCACGATCTCGCGGTCCGTGAGTTCGAGCCCCGCGTCAGGCTCTGGGCTGATGGCTCAGAGCCTGGAGCCTGTTTCCGATTCTGTGTCTCCCTCGCTCTCTGCCCCTCCCCCATTCATGCTCTGTCTCTCTCTGTCCCAAAAATAAATAAACGTTAAAAAAAATTAAAAAAAAAAAAGTTGTAAAGGGTGGGGGGTGCCTGGCTGGCTCAGTCGGTTAATTGTCTGACTTCTGCTCAGGTCATGATCTCGTGGTTTGTGGGTTCAAGCCCCACGTCGGGCTCTGTGCTGACAGCTCAGAGCCTGGAGCCTGCTTCAGATTCTGTGTCTCCCTCTCTCTCTGCCCCTCCTCTGCTCATGCTCTGTCTTTCTCTCCTTCAAAAATGAATAAACATTAAAAATTTTTTTTAAAGTTGTAAGGAATAATTTAAGAGAAGAACAGATTTACTTCTGTCCTCCCTTTCTCCTTGCATAAATTAAAGGTGGACCATAGGAGAGAAAATAAGATCCAAAGGAAAATTTTATAGTGAGAGTTCAGACTATCTACAGGAAAACTTGCCAAAAGGATATCTGAAAATCAAAAAAGGCATTGTAAGTCAGGAATTAATATGAGTTTTCCTGCATTCTTTGGAGGGAAGGAATCTACAGGAAGACATGTCCCCATAATGCTAAATAATAACATTACATTGTACTTGAGTGAAGAGGTTTAAAAGCAGGAAATACCGCTCTGAAGGCAAATGCAAACCACAGGAGGAGCTGGCTTAGGTGCTGGGAAGGCGCCATGGCTCCATTTCAGCCCCAGATTGTGGGAAGAAACCCCGGAATGGACTGGAGCCAGACATGGTTAGACCTCATTGCTCCTGTATTGTCACTCAGAAAATGACACGGAGCCATTTCCTCAGACTGAGCCACAGGGGTCTATTCGAGCCCCTCATCTTTTAACTAATGTCTTTCGTTTCTTTCCTGGAGTGCTATTTTATGAATACAAACACTTTCCCCAATGGTTAGATTTATCTATGAATTGCCAATAAATCTAAGATTTGCTCCAGTTCCAGTATAATCATGAAAAGCCACTTTTAGTATTATCCCTAAAGCCAAGGGCATTAAAAATAAAGCAACTTCTTAGTACTTGAGAAGCTACTCACACAACACCGCGTCTAGATAAAATAATTCTTCCTTCCAATTCAGGTCAGATCGTTGAAATGCGGACAGGTTGAAAAGCTTGTCTAATACAGAGATGCCAAGCTCTTGTGTAAAATTTGGAACCGTTAGTTAATGAAGATCTGCAATCAAAATTATGGGTTGATTCTGAGAAGGATGTGACCCTTTGGCCCTGGACGGGATTGCAGCCAAGATCCCTGAGACACATGATAATCTATGGGCTTTTAAAGTTCTCTGGAGAAGTAGATTCTCTTGAACTCATTCTTGAGTTTTATAGTCATCCCTCTAAAGAAGGTCAGCAAATTGTCCTTATTTTCAAGTAAGATAATTCGGGGTCTGAGTTTTCTCTTATAAATTTCTCCGCTGTTAAACACAGCCAGCATATTAAAAGAGGTGACTTGGGT
Source organism: Panthera leo (assembly GCF_018350215.1). NCBI lineage: Eukaryota > Metazoa > Chordata > Mammalia > Carnivora > Felidae > Panthera > Panthera leo. The sequence continues at coordinate 55,438,151 of NC_056682.1, forward strand.
CTTTAAGGGGAAAAAAAGGTAGAAATGTCAAATTGCATTTGGGATACTAAACTGAATGTAATATTTATAAAATATTTCATGGTATAATTACTTCCTTACAATGTTTCTCTGTGGGCCCTACATTATGAAGCCATATCATTTCCATTTTGTAGCCGACGCAACTGAGTAGTGGTAACAATATTTCCACTCTCCTTCTTACCTCCTGCTGCAATCAAACAAGTGGGGAACAAAAATAGCAAGAATTGAAGGCCCAGCCTTGAAATTCTGAGTTACACTGACCATCATTCCATCACTGTGTCCCGCAGTAAGAGAAATTCATGCAAAACGCATGAAGACTACTGATTAATATTTCCTATCCAAAAGCAAATGTACTCCCGTCAAACCAGTGACATCAGATATTCCTCCCTGGGGCACCATCTTATGTAACAGTTAGTGTAATGATCTCAAAATGCTTGGATCCTAGCCAGCTTTCTGAACAATAACCTTACATCTACTTTTAATCTAAGCATTTTATAAAATGTCCCTCCTCTGGAATTTCTTAACTGTCAGTGCAGTTAATCAGATTCAGTGGGTGGATAATTCTGAGGATGAGCAGGCTGAGGGTCGATAAGATCGTGATATGAATGGTGGGTGTCCAGAGCCAAGAGTTACCCCTTCTTCGGGAGAGAGTGAGACTGTATTACTCCCTGAAAATAGAGCAGAACAAAAACCACAACAAAACAATGCAGAACCAAGCACGCAGTTCTCAGAGAAACTCCACGTGAGTCTAGCTCTCGTCTAGCGAGTCTGGGTACATGCACAACCCAAACGGCCAGTCCGGGCAATTTCAAGTGAAAGTAGGGTAAGCCCCATCTCAGGGCCAGGGGACTTTGGGAGGCCAGCGAGGGCTGACTCTTCGTCTCTGGAGGGGCGTGCAGTGTTATCTCAAGCCTGTGAGGCTCTCTTGGGGAGAAGTTACACTTCCGTTGTTGCTATAACCCCAGCACCTGGCAGTTTTTAGTGTGTAATGTATTAGTCAGCTAGGGCTGCTCTAGCAAAACACCGTATGCTGGGGGCGTCAACAACAAATTTGTTTCTCAGTTCTGGAGGCTGGAAGTCCAAGATCAAGGTGGAGGCAGAGTTGGCTTCCTCTGAAGCCTCTCTCCTTGGCTTGCAGATAGCTGCCTTCTTCCTGTGTCCTCACATGGTCTTTTGTGTATGTGCAGGAACTCCTGGGGTCTCATCTTATAAGAACACCGGTCCTATTGGGTTAGGACCCCATGCTTATGACCTCCTTTACCCTTAATTACCTCCTTAAAGGTTCTATGTCCTAATATATTGTTGAAGGGTTAGGGTTTCAGAATATTAATTTGGAGGGAGGGGCACAATATAATGTGAATATAATTTCAACATAATCATATGGGGAGGGTCCATAACATACAGTGCTTAAGTTGATAACTGCCTTTTGAATAAAGAAGATGGTTAACTACTTTTCCTGATAGTTTCTCTGCTGATGAATAAGAAGGGTCACGACAGCTATTTATTATTATTGTTGCAAATGATCTTAGAGTTTCACAAAGAGGCTCCCCCAAAGATTGCATGTTTCAAATGATTTAGAGGAAATTTATTGCTAGAAGTTTTTGTTGGTTATGTTTCATATCCACTTTCCATACTACACATATATCAGACCTAGATTTCTAGAGTCTCAAAGCCACTTGCTTTTTGCATTCATCTCTCAAATCCTTACCAAAATCCTGACTCATCTGTTTTTATTGCTGGAATTAGGTTATGGGCAAAGCTCCAGCAATGACTTTTTGAGCCACAGGTGGCCTTCCAGCTGGATGTGATACTTGTCTCGTTTATATTTTGAGCCTAGTTTAACTCTTTTGATTCAAGGCTCTCAGTGTCATTTTATGTAAGGGATTTTAAACTTTTTTTGGGGTCACAGTCTCTCTTTGAGAATCTTGCAAAAGCAATGGCCTCGGGCGCCTGGGTGGCACAGTCGGTTGAGCGGCCGACTTCGGCTCAGGTCATGATCTCGCGGTCCATGAGTTCGAGCCCCGCGTCGGGCTCTGTGCTGACAGCTTGGAGCCTGGAGCCTGCTTCAGATTCTGTGTCTCCCTCTCTCTGCCCCTTCCCTGCTCATGCTCTGTCTCTTTCTGTCTCTCAAAAATGAATAAACATTAAAAAAAATTAAAAAAAAAAAAAGAGAAAGCAATGGGCTCTCCAGAAAAATGAACATATATACAGGCACAAAGTATCCTTGCTTTATACATCCGGTGGCCCTTAAAGCCTGCTTCACATGTTTATTGTGTATACAAATTTCTTTGCAACACCAACACAGACACACGAGAGCTCGGAACTTGCCTTTCGGGACACCTGTGGGATACTTTCCCTGTACCCATGGCATTGGTGGATTAGAAAATGGCTGTAGTTTTTGCTTAAAAAAATAAACAACAACTGACAGATGCCTTATGCAAAAACATTCTCAATTATTGTCTTGTATGATTGAGTTATGTATTGCCCCCTTCATCCATATGTAATGCAAATCAGGGTTTCAATGACTGTAAATAATAATAACTCACCTTTTATTGAGACCTTGCTGTGTTAGAAACTAGGCCAGGTGCTTTCTATGGATTATTTCATTTAATCATCACAACAACTTGAGTTGGGCACTGCTATTGCTTCTATTTTACAATAAGGAAACCAAAATATATCTGTTTCCTGTAGCTGCTGTAACAAATTACCCCAAATATGGTAACTTAAAACAATAGAAATTTATTCTCACAGTTTTGGAGGCCAGAAGTCCACCATCAAGGTGTTGGCTGCCTGTGCTCCTTCCAGAGGCTGTAGGAAAGATTTTGTTCCTTGTTTCTTCCAGCTTCTGGTAGATGCTGGCATTCTTTGGCTTGTGGCTACTCACTCCATTGTCTGCCTGTGTTTACATGGCCTTCTCCTCTTCTCTTTGAGTCCCTTCTCTGTGTGTCCGTTATAAGGACACTTGTCATTGGATTTAGAGTCCACTTAGATAGGATGAGATCAGTATGATCTCATCTTAAGAATCTTAATTTCACTGCAGACTCTTTTTCCAAATAAAATCACATTCATAGGCCCTGGGAATTAAAATGTGGACATACGTCATTATGGGCCATCACTCAACCTGCTTTAATTGATAGGTCGCAATAAGTCAGTGGCAGACCTAGGATTCCAACTCTTATATTAGGGCCTCAAGAAAGCCCCACACTTACTAATTGTAGACTTCAATGTCTCCTCTTGGCTAATTATCAATCAGAAGTGCAGGTATACCATGTGCTGACTGGCCACTGTCTGGCTGGTCAGGGTTGTTTGATAGCAGTCTCAGTTCTAGAAGAACTAGGAAGCTGACTTACATAAAGAAAAGAAGTGAGGCCAGGACAATACAGCCAACTATCATTTAAGGAGCAGAGTGTTGGCCTCAAGTTGCCTTCCTTGCATTCTGGGGTGGGATTGAGGCCGTGCCATGGGAACAGAAGATAGAGGGCTCAGGGGAGCCTAGGAAGCCTGATAAACTGTAGTTGGGACCTCCCTCCCACCCCAGGCAAGAGGCAGTGCTCTTGTGGAAATATTTGACTAAAATATTATGCATGCTGAAAGAAATCAAAGAAAACATGGAAACATGAACGTGAAATTATATTCACATTATATTGTGCCCTTCCCTCCAAATTAAAATGGAAAGATATCCCATGTTCATAGATTGGCAAACAACATTGCTAAGATATCAATACTAATGTGACCTACAGACTCAGTGCAGTTCCTATCAAAATCTCAATGATATTTTTTGCAAAAGTGAAAAAAAATCAATCCTTAAATTAATATGAAATCTTTTTTTTTTAAATTTTTTTTAACGTTTGTTTATTTTTGAGACAGAGAGAGACAGAGCATGAACAGGGGAGGGGCAGAGAGAGAGGGAGACACAGTATCTGAAACAGGCTCCAGGCTCTGAGCTGTCCACACAGAGCCCGACGTGGGGCTCAAACTCACGGACCATGAGATCATGACCTGAGCCGAAGTCAGACGCTCAACCGACCAAGCCACCCAGGCGCCCCAAATTAATATGAAATCTTAAGAGGTTCAAATAGTCAACATAATCTTGATAAAGAAGAACAAAGTTGGAAGACCTACACGTCCTAATTTCAAAACTTACTATTTAATGCTTCAGTAACCAAAACAGTTGGTGTTGGCATAAAGATGGACATATAGATCAGTGGAATAGAATGAAGAACCCAGAAAAAAAAAAACCCCACCATATATGGTTAAATGATTCTCCACGAAAATGAAAGTTCATTCAGTGGGGGAAAAGAATCTTTTCAACAAATGGTTTTGAGAAAACTGCGTATCCACATGCAAAAAAATGAAGTTAGACCCTTCCCTTACACCATGTACAAAAATGAACTCAAAATGGATTAGAGACCTCAATGTAAAAGCTAAAACTATACAACTTTCGGAAAAAAAACATAGTAGAAAAACTTTTCAGCTTTGGATTTTTCAATGATTTTTGGATATGACACCAAAAACATGGGTAAAAAAAAAAAAAAAGAAAAATAAATAGATAATTTAGACCTAATCAAAGTTACAAAACCTTTGGGTATCAGAAGACACTATTATCAGAGTATAAAGTACATAATGGGAGAAAATAGTTGCAAATCATGTATCTCACAAGATGTTAATATGCAGAATACATAAAGAATTCCTAAATGCCAACAACAAAAGCTGAATAATCCAATTCGAAAATGACCCAAGAGCATATGAAATGATGTTTACCATCACTAATTATTAGGGAAATGCAAATCCAAACCACATCGAGATACTCCTTCACATCCATTAAAATTATGATAAACAAACCAGAAAACAACAAATCTTGGTAAAGATGTGGATAAACTAGAACACTTATGCATCACTGGTGGGAATATAAAATGGTGCAGTTGCTATAGAAAACAGTATGGTGGTTTCCCAAAAAAATTAAACATGTCATTATCATATGCTCTAGCAATTCCACTTTTGGGTATATACATAAAATAATTGATAACAAAAGCTTGAATAGATATTTGCACACTCATATCATAGCAACAGTATTCACAGTAGCCAAACTGTGGAAACAACCCAAGCATCCATTAACAGATAAATGGATAAACAAAATGTGGCATATACATATAGTGGGATATTATTCGGCCTTAAAAAGGGATGAAATTCTGATACATGCTGCATGCAACATAGATGAACCTTGAAGACATTATGCTAAGTGAAATAAGCCAGCCCCTAAAGGACAAACCTTGTGTGATTCTACTTACACGGGGTACCTAAATGGTCAAGTCCATTGAAATAGAAAATGGAATAGAGGTTACTAGGGGCTGTGGGGAGGGGGAATGGGGAGTTGCTTAATAGGTACTGAGTTTCAGTTGGGAAAAAGAACAAGTTCGGAAAACGGATGGTGGTGATGATTACACAACAATGTGAATGTACTTAATGCCACTAAACTGTACACTTAAAAGTGGTTAAAAAGGTAAATGTGTATTTTACTATAGTAAAAAAAATGCAGTGCCTATTTGATGATGATGAGAGGAAGCCAAGCTGTGGGAGAGTGGCAGGTCATACAGGCAGGACCTAATTTCTTTGCTTAGCAGTGGATGTTAGAAGAAACTTGTGTTCCATAGGTTTCCGAGTGAATACAGTTTTCTCAGTGTATTTAAGAATCACTATATCTCACACCCAGGAGGCATTTGACACCCATTTTACACATAAGGAAAAGTTACAAATATATATATATATATGTATATATATATATACATATATATATATTTGTATATTTAAGTTTATAGAATTATCTGTTCCTCTGTGATGGTGCATAATTATCTTAGGAGAGAGAACTGTCTGGAAATTCCCCCAAAGGACTGGAATTATTTCTGGTTACAGGGAAGATATTAAGACCAGCTGTAGATAGTTGCAAGTGGTAAGCATTTTTATTTTTATTTTTCTCTCTCTAATCCTGCTTTATTTGAGATGAACTCTCTTCCAATCCATACTAACTTCTTTAGAAACTAACCAGGATTGCTTTCTTAACCTACAACTCAAGTAGTCACAACCAAGCTTTCTAGCCGTAACACGGGGTTTTGTAACCAAGCAGGGCAGCTCAAAAGTTTTGTTTTTATTTTTGTTTTTTTAAATCATCATTTATTTATTTTTGAGAGAGAGAGAGAGAGAGAGAGAGAGAGAGAGATTGTGAGTGGGGGAGGGGCAGAGAGAGAGGGAGAGAGAATCTCAAGCAGGCTCTGAATCGTCAGCACAGAGCCCACACAGGGCTCGAAATCATGAATGGTGAGATCATGACCTGAGCCAAAATCAAGAGTTGGAGGCTTAACCAACTGAGCCACCCAGGCGTTCCTCAAAGGGTTTTTACAATGAGAGAGAATATTCTAATAAGCTAGAAGAGGCAAAGTCTGCTTTTAAATTCATAAGCAATTTTATAATTCATTTGGAGCGGGAGAGATTGAAAGAGAGAGAGAGAAGCAATAAGGAGGACTTGAAAAATAGGATCCTTTTGCTTTTCTCTGCTCAGTGTGACCCCGGTATAGGCAACATACATATGAACTTGAACTCTTCACCTTCTGCCCTGACCAAATTGCTCACTCAGAATGTCACGATTGAGCTTGACACTACTGAAAAAATTTCTTTTCCATAGTCAGTGTTCTTGTTTTATTTAATTTTTATCTTCTATCAAGAAAAATTTCTGGACATATGAATTCTCAGACAAGGCAAAAACAATTTTCTTCAGGAAAGAAGATTTGCTCACTTTCACTTTGTCGTGAAAGTGATGTGGATATGGAATACTTTTAATTGTAATTTTTGATATGGAGTTCTTTACATTTTAATTACCAATAGCTGTAGCAGACACAGAATTATGATCTTTGGGTAATTCTGCCTTCCTTTGGCTTTGGGATGTCCAGAGACTGTTCCCAGCAATAACAACAACTCCAGGTACTGTTAGCCATTGATTTAAATGTGCAAGTTACTGCTCCGGGACTCCCGCCACCATGCTTAGGAGGACTGCCACTGCAGGACGGACAGGTGACTTCTGTTGGTTGCTTGCCATGTGCCGGACATTGAGGTAAGAACTTTACAGGAATCATTACAGTTAATCCTTAACAAACTCTATAATGTAGGGACTGTTACTCTCATTTTACTACTGAGGAAACAGAGATTATAAAACTTCCCTGATTCTAACCTATTTTGTAAATGTTGGAGTTGAAATTGGAACAGAGGTGTCTGGGAATTCAGAAGAACTTAGGATGTGTATTAACCTATAAGGAACTGAGAACAGCAATCATCTCCTGTTTGCCTCCACGTTGTGCATTGTGCCTTACCTGCAGCAGAGTGGGCTCAGCTTGAGTTCGTGGAATTTAATACTTTATTATCTCAAATTTTAATTTGGACATTGCTGCAATGTGGCATTTTGTATGCTTATTTTATGCACTTATACCTAGTAGCCTCTTAATATAAGGGGATGAATTGTGGATTTGCTCTTTTTGGGGGATACACAGGCTAGTCCCTGGGAGTACAGAAGAACACCGTGTTCCAATTCTGTCATGCCCTGCCATGTTGTGGTTGTGGAGATGTTGTCTCATCATCAGAAGTCATGGTGTGTGCGAAGTGTCTTTCCTTCAAAATCATGAAAGCCCCTTGTTCTCATTATAGCTCACTAGTCTTAGGCCATATAAGAGCAAAAACTATGTCTCATGCATTCACCAGTCATTCATTGTGATGAGTATACAGTGCCTGGCCCATTAATATTTGCCAAGGGAAAAAAGGTGAAGAAGAACAAACACTTGACAGGTCAGATAACAGCTATGTAGGGTCACCTGAAGGAGACAGGATAAGGAGCAGAACTACAATGACCTACTCAATGGAACGGCATAAAAAAGAGAAAGATGTGTTGATTAGAAGGGGTGGTCAGTAATGGAAGGACACAAAACAAGTGACCAGGAAATGAATGCAGTCAGTGGCCATTCGTATGCTACCCAGGGTAACCACCTATATACGGTAAAGATTCCCTGTCTCAATGGAAGTGGTGTCCTTAGGATGGAACTGGAGGTGGGAGGTTGTAACCAACAGACTTCAAGTGTTCTTACTAGCAAACCAACCCACTGGCCATGAAATATTCTCTTTGTCTTTGTTCTGATTGCATGTTCGTCAAACAACTGTTTGACTCCTGTGTAGTCTGCTTACACGGAGACAATGTGCTGACAATATGGATTTCACATTTTTCTATCTCCCTTGACAGCGATTTATCATGCAAAATCGATAGAGAGATTCCCAATGAACATCTGGTGCATACGGAGCATTCTGAGGTCCAAGTACTGGTTTTATTCACATGTGGATTTCTGAGCTTTGTGACAGTTGTAGTTTTTTTCATTGACAATGAATAGTGGACATTTTGGTATTGTTCTCAGCCCCTGTGCATTTTAGCTGGGAGAGAATCAGCCTCTGGGGATTTGATCATTGCAAGCACAGGAAGAGAGTAAGTTTCTGGAGCTTCAAAGAGGAGTGTCAATTTCATTCATCCAGCTTTTTCCTCAGCCTGGTGCCTCTTAAAACTTTCCACATGGATCAGGCTGACAAACAGGGGACCATGTGTCTGGGAGGTCAGCAATCTTGGATTGAAGTACATTTTCTTGAAGAACTCTTTCATTGTTTAAAAATGTTGTATATGGTGCATTCTATTCTGTAACATACTCGTTTCATTTCATTGTTATTTTCCTGTTAACTTTTAAGTAAAATGAATGCTCCTGGGGAGATACACAGTAGTTTCCTATGGCTGCAGGTGCTCCTGGGCTCATCGTTGAGTGCTCTCTCAGGGTATGCTTATGTACGTTGGAGAAGTCCTGCTTTAGACACCTGTGTACCATTTCCAGGTCAAGATATCTGTGTCTTAGGACTTTCTAGTTCTATACTCTGTGGCTATTTTAGTTCCTCTAAGTAGAATTATTTCTTTATGCCAGAAAAGGAACTGATTTTTTCCCCCCAGATTGCTACATGGCAATTTTGGTCGTGGTGACTAGCATATCCTGTGAACATGGTTTGACAGTCAGTCTTTTCCATTCTCTTTTTGAAAAAATACCAGTGTGGTGTCTATTGCGATCCAGTTAAATGACGGATAAGATTGGACTATATGTTTCATGTGCATTTGGAGGATTAAACCAATTACAGTAAGCATTTCGAAAACATAAACTATTTCTATAAATTTCACTAATCATGGTATGATTTCAACAGTTAATTTTACTAGTGAGAAGGAAGAAAGTCCTCTAGGCAATAACCAGTGCTCTATGAAAGAAACGAGAAAGAAGGAGAGGAAAGACAGAGGGAGGTGTTCTGGCAGACAAAAAGGTACCCTCTGCTCATATTTTACATAGCATGTTGTCTAATGTTATTCCATACTGGCTGTAAGGTAGAGCTAATACATATTCTAAGTATAAAATTTGAGTAAAATATTATATTATTGAGGCATTATGCCATTCAAACATAATACGGTATGATGATGTGTTTCAATATAATGATTTTAGCTCTAGGGTACACATAAAATAAAAATGCTCGTGTCCAGCTATGCCTGCAACATCACCAAAATATATGCTTTTGCTTTCCCTTCCCCTATTGTTATTATGTTCCCACATACCTTCCAAAGAAACACATTTGAAAATACTCTTTATTATGAAGATCTCTATACACCTGATCTTTGAAAACCATCAGCATTTTGGCATGCTTGTTCATCTATTCACTTCTCAATCGATTTCTTTTTTTGCTGGGGAATTTTAAAGGAAATTCTACATGTCCTGTCATTTCACCCTTAAGGATGTTAGTAAGCATCTCCAGGAGAGAGGGAGAGAAAAACAGAGAAAATAGGAAGGCAGAGAGCTGGATGAAGGGAGAGAGAGAGAGCGAGAGAGAGCGAGCATGGGAGAGTGAATTTTCTCATATAGCTACAAATTAACAATAATTACTTAGGATCTAATACCTTGCCCATATTCAAATTCTTCTGATTGTCTAAAAATGTCTCTTTTCATATAGTTTATTCTACTCAGGATCCAAATCAGCTTCATTTCATTGTGTGGTTGCAAAATTCATAGAGCCTTGTGAATATCTTGTAATCTAGAATAGTTCACCTCCTCCTGTTTTCTCCCTGCCATGTACTGATTGAAGAAATTAGGTTCTCAAATTCTAGATTTGGCTTGAGATTTGTATAGCTGTTTCCTCCACTCCTTAAATATCCTGTCTGAAGTTTAGAAGGCTTGATTAAATTCAGATTCAGTTTTATTTATTTATTTTTTTTTCTTTTTAAAGATCATTTCAGAGATGGTTCTTGATTTTCTAGCTTGTGTAAAATGTCTCCACATTGCATCCTATCAGAACGAGTGTATGACTCACTTTCAATGATGTTAAGATTGATCGGTGGGTTCAGCTGGCAGTAACTTGATGATTTTACTCTCCTTCATCCCTTTTCTCCTCTGATGGTTTTGCCATGCAATGATGACTGTTGTGTGAATCAGTTATTGCATTAGGGATTGCAAAATGTTGATTTTTCTAGTTCTATCTTTCTGCTTAAGTTTATTATCTGAAAATCTGTAGGAAAAGAATTGTCAGCCACTAGGACTCTTTGGATACCCTGAAATATATAAAATACCAGAAACACATGAAATATACTTAATTATTTCCCTTTAAAATGTCAATTTTCCAGGAAATGATTTGGTGTCCTGGCAATTGTCAATGGTGACTAGTGGTTTTTATTTTGTTTCCCTTTCTCTCTTCTCTCCATCTTTTAAAGCATTTTTATGATTTTATACCTTTTATTTAAAAAAATTTTTTTTTAACGTTTATTTATTTTTGAGACAGAGAGAGACAGAGCATGAATGGGGGAGGGTCAGAGAGAGGGAGACACAGAATCTGAAACAGGCTCCAGGCTCTGAGCTGTCAGCACAGAGCCTGACGCGGGGCTCGAACTCACGGATGGCGAGATCGTGACCTGAGCCGAAGTCGGCCGCTCAACCGACTGAGCCACCCAGGCGCCCCGATTTTATACCTTTTAAAATATTTAGTACATTTTAATTAATTGGGCCATTTGTTTTTATATTCATATTGTTGCATCTATGGTAAGTGGAACTTTTTCCTGTGTCATTGACGTGACCATATCAGCTTTTGACAGCTTCCTTACTCTCCTTGCTTTCTAGAGCAACAAGATGTACCAGTGCCTTTTCCTACATTTTCTACCTGACAACTGGAATCAGCCATTTCTTCAATTATCCTTAGTTGCATTTTTTTTTGAAATTTATTGTCAAATTGGTTTCCATACAATACCCAGTGCTCATCCCAAAAGGTGCCCTCCTCAATACCCATCACCCACCCTCCCCTCCCTCCCACCTCCCATCAACCCTCAGTTTTTTCTCAGTTTTTAACAGTCTCTTATGCTTTGGCTCTCCCACTCTAACCTCTTTTTTTTTTTCCTTCCCCTCCCCCATGGGTTTCTGTTAAGTTTCTCAGGATCCACATAGGAGTGAAACCATATGGTATCTGTCTTTCTCTGTATGGTTTATTTCACTTAGCATCACACTCTCCAGTTCCATCCATGTTGCTACAAAGGGCCATATTTCGTTCTTTCTCATTGCCATGTAGTACTCCATTGTGTATATAAACCACAATTTCTTTATCCATTCATCAGTTGATGGACATTTAGGCTCTTTCCATAATTTGGCTATTGTTGAGAGTACTGCTAGAAACATTGGGGTACAAGTGCCCCTATGCATCAGCATTCCTGTATCCCTTGGGTAAATTCCTAGCAGTGCTACTGCTGGGTCATAGGGTAGGTCTATTTTTAATTTTTTGAGGAACCTCCACACTGTTTTCCAGAGCGGCTGCACCAATTTGCATTCCCACCAACAGTGCAGAGGGTTCCCGTTTCTCCACATCCTCTCTAGCATCTATAGTCTCCTGATTTGTTCATTTTGGCCACTCTGACTGGCGTGAGGTGATATCTGAGTGTGGTTTTGATTTGTATTTCCCTGATGAGGACTGACGTTGAGCATCTTTTCACGTGCCTGTTGGCCATCTGGATGTCTTCTTTAGAGAAGTGTCTATTCATGTTTTCTGCCCATTTCTTCACTGGATTATTTGTTTTCTTGGGTGGGGAGATGGTGAGCTCTTTATAGATTTTGGATACTAGCCCTTTGTCCGATATGTCATTTGCAAATATCTTTTCCCATTCTGTCAGTTGCCTTTAGTTTTGTTGATTGTTTCCTTTGCTGTGCAGAAGCTTTTTATCTTCATAAGGTGTCAGTAGTTCATTTTTGCTTTTAATTCCCTTGCCTTTGGGGATGTGTCGAGTAAGAAATTGCTACGGCTGAGGTCAGAGAGGTCTTTTCCTGCTTTCTCCTCTAAGGTTTTGATGGTTTCCTGTCTCACATTCAGGCCCTTTATCCATTTTGAGTTTATTTTTGTGAATGGTGTGAGAAAGTGGTCTAGTTTCAACCTTCTGCATGTTGCTGTCCAGCTCTCCCAGCACCATTTGTTAAAGAGACTGTCTTTTTTACATTGGATTTTCTTTCCTGCTTTGTCAAAGATTAGTTGGCCATACGTTTGTGGGTCTAGTTCTGGGGTTTCTATTCTATTCCATTGGTCTATGTGTCTGTTTTTGTGCCAATATCATGCTGTCTTGATGATTACAGCTTTGTATTAGAGACTAAAGTCTGGGATTGTGATGCCTCTTGCTTTGGTCTTCTTCTTCAAAATTACTTTGGCTATTCAGGGCCTTTTGTGGTTCCATATGAATTTTAGGATTGCTTGTTCTAGCTTCGAGAAGAATGCTGGTGCAATTTTGATTGGGATTGCATTGAATGTGTAGATAGCTTTGGGTAGTATTGACATTTTGACAATATTTATTCTTCCAATCCATGAGCACGGAATGTTTTTCCATTTCTTTATACCTTCTTCAATTTCCTTCATAAACTCTCTATAGTTTTCAGCATACAGATCTTGTACATCTTTGGTTAGATTTATCCCTAGGTATTTTATGCTTCTTGGTGCAATTGTGAATGGGATCAGTTTCTTTATTTGTCTTTCCGTTGCTTCATTATTAGTGTATAAGAATGCAACTGATTTCTGTACATTGATTTTGTATCCTGAGGCTTTGCTAAATTCATGTATCAGTTCTAGCAGACCTTTGGTGGAGTCTATCGAATTTTCCATGTATAATATCATGTCATCTGCAAAAAGTGAAAGCTTAACTTCATCTTTGCCAATTTTGATGCCTTTGATTTCCTTTTGTTGTCTGATTGCTGATGCTAGAATTTCAACACTTTGTTAAACAACAGCAGTGAGAGTGGACATCTCTGTTGTGTTCCTGATCTCAGGGAAAAAGCTCTCAGTTTTTCCCCGTTGAGGATGATGTTAGCTGTGGGCTTTTCATAAACGGCTTTTATGATGTTTAAGTATATTCCTTCTATCCTGACTTTCTTGAGGGTTTTTATTAAGAAAGTTGCTGAATTTTGTCAAATGCCTTTTCTGCATCGATTGACAGGATCATATGGTTCTTTTCTTTTCTTTTATTAATGTGATATATCACATTGATTGATCTGTGAATGTTGAACCAGCCCTGCATCCCAGGAATGAATCCCACTTGATCATGGTGAATAATTCTTTTTATATGCTGTTGTATTCGATTTGCTAGTATCTTGTTGAGAATTTTTGCATCCATATTCATCAGGGATATTGGCCTCTAGTTCTCTTTTTTTACTGGGTCTCTGTCTGGTTTAGGAATCAAAGTAATACTGGCTTCATAGAATGAGTCTGGAAGTTTTCCTTCCCTTTCTATTTTTTGGAATAGCTTGAGAAGGATAGGTATTATCTCTGCTTTAGACGTCTGGTAGAACTCCCTTGGGAAGCCATCTGGTCCTGGACTCTTATTTGTTGGGAGATTTTTGATAACTGATTCAATTTCTTTGCTGGTTATGGGTCTGTTCAAGCTTCCTATTTCCTCCTGATTGAGTTTTGGAAGCGTGTGGGTGTTTAGGAATTTGTCCATTTCTTCCAGGTTGTCCAGTTTGTTGGCATATAATTTTTCATAGTATTCCCTGATAATTGTTTGTATCTCTGAGGGATTGGTTGTAATAATTCCATTTTCATTCATGATTTTATCTATTTGGGTCATCTCCCTTTTCTTTTTGAGAAGCCTGGCTAAAGGTTTATCAATTTTGTTTATTTTTTCAAAAAAGCAACTCTTGGTTTCGTTGATCTGCTCTACAGTTTTTTTAGATTCTATATTGTTTATTTCTGCTCTGATCTTTATTATTTCTCTTCTTCTGCTGGGTTTAGGCTGTCTTTGCTGTTCTGCTTCTATTTCCTTTAGGTGTGCTGTTAGATTTTGTATTTGGGATTTTTCTTGTTTCTTGAGATAGGCCTGGATTGCAATGTATTTTCCTCTCAGGACTGCCTTCGCTGCATCCCAAAGTGTTTGGATTGTTGTATTTTCATTTTTGTTTGTTTCCATATATTTTTTAATTTCTTCTCTAATTGCCTGGTTGACCCATTCATTCTTTAGTAGGGTGTTCTTTAACCTCCATGCTTTTGGAAGTTTTCCAGACTTTTTCCTGTTGTTGATTTCAAGCTTCATAGCATTGTGGTCTGAAAGTGTGCATGGTATGATGTCAATTCTTGTATACTTATGAAGGGCTGTTTTGTGACCCAGTGTGTGATCTATCTTGGAGAATGTTCCATGTGCACTCGAGAAGAAAGTATATTCTGTTGCTTTGGGATGCAGAGGTCTAAATATATCTGTCAAGTCCATCTGATCCAATGTATCATTCAGGGCCCTTGTTTCTTCATTGACTGTGTGTCTAGATGATCTATCCATTTCTGTTAGTGGAGTGTTAAAGTCCCCTGCAATTACCACATTCTTATCAATAAGGTTGCTTATGTTTATGAGTAATTGTTTTATATATCTGGGGGCTCCTGTATTCGGCACATAGACATTTATAATTGTGAGCTCTTCCTGATGGATAGACCCTGTAATTATTATATAATGCCCTTCTTCATCTCTTGTTACAGCCTTTAATTTAAAGTCTAGTTTGTCTGATATAAGTATGGCTACTCCAGCTTTCTTTTGACTTCCAGTAGCATGATAAATAGTTCTCCATCCCCTCACTTTCAATCTGAAGGGATCCTCAGGTCTAAAATGAGTCTCTTGTAGACAGCACATAGATGGGTCTTGTTTTTTTATCCATTCTAATACCCTATGTCTTTTGGTTGGCGCATTTAGTCCATTTATGTTCAGTGTTATTATAGAAAGATATGGGTTTAGAGTCATTGTGATGTCTATAGGTTTCATGCTTGTAGCGATGTCTCTGGTACTTTGTCTCACAGGATCCCCTTTAGGATCTCTTGTAGGGCTGGTTTAGTGTTGATGAATTCCTTCAGTTTTTGTTTGTTTGGGAAGACCTTTATCTCTCCTTCTATTCTAAATGGCAGACTTGCTGGATAGAGGATTCTTGGCTGCATATTTTTTTTTCTGTTCATCACATTGAAGATTTCCTGCCATTCCTTTCTGGCCTGCCAAGTTTCAGTAGAGAGATCGGTCACGAGTCTTATAGGTCTCCCTTTATATGTTAGAGCACATTTATCTCTAGCTGCTTTCAGAATTTTCTCTTTATTCTTGTATTTTGCCAGTTTCACTATGATATGTCATGCAGAAGATTGATTCAAGTTACGTCTGAAGGGAGTTTTCTGTGCCTCTTGGATTTCAGTGCCTTTTTCCTTCCCCAGATCAGGGAATTTCTCAGCTATGATTTGTTCAAGTACACCTTCAGCACCTTTCCCTCTCTCTTCCTCCTCTGGAATACCAATTATACTATCTCTCTTTTTCTCAGCTTCCTCTTCTTCCATAATTTTATCTTCTAGTTCACCTATTCTCTCCTCTGCCTCTTCAATCTGAGCTGTGGTCGTCTCCATTTTATTTTGCAGTTCATTTATAGCATTTTTTAGCTCCTCCTGACTGTTCCTTAGTCCCTTGATCTCTGTAGCAATAGATACTCTGCTGTCCTCTATACTGTTTTCAAGCCCAGCGATTAATTTTATGACTATTATTCTAAATTCACTTTCTGTTATATTGTTTAAATCCTTTTTGATCAGTTCATTAGCTGTTGTTATTTCCTGGAGATTCTTTTGAGGGGAATTCTTCCGTTTTGTCATTTTGGATAGTCCCTGGAGTGGTGAGGACCTACAGGGCACTTCCCCTGTGCTGTCTTGAATAACTTGCGTTGGTGGGCGGGGCCGCAGTCAGACCCCATGTCTGCCCGCAGCCCACCGCTGGGGCCACAGTCAGACTGGTGTGTGTCTTCTCTTCCCCTCTCCTAGGGGCGGGATTCACTGTGGGGTTGCGTGGCCCGTCTGGGCTACTTGCACACTGCCAGGCTTGTGGTGCTGGGGATCTGGTGTATTAGCTGGGGTGGATCGGCAAGGTGCACGGGGGGCGGGCGGAGGGGTAGGCTCAGCTCGCTTTTCCTTCGGAGATCTGCTTCGGGAGGGGCCCTGAGGCACCGGGTGGGAGTCAGACCCCCCCGGAGGGACGGATCCGTAGAAGCACTGGATCCACAGAAGCACGGCTTTGGGTGTTTGTGTGGTGCAAGCAAGTTCCCCGGCAGGAACTGGTTCCCTTTGGGATTTTGGCTGGGGGATGGGCGAGGGAGATGGCGCTGGCGAGCGCCTTTGTTCCCCGCCAAGCTGTGCTCTGTCCTCCGGGGCTCAACAACTCTCTCTCCCGTTGTCCTCCAGCCCTCCCGTTCTCTGAGCAGAGCTGTTAGCTTATAACCTTCCAGATGTCAAGTCCCGCTTGCTGTCTGAACACACTCTCTCCGGCCCCTCCGCTTTTGCAAGCCAGACTCTGCTCTGCTTGGCCGGCGGGCCACCCCTCTGTCCCGGCTCCCTCCCGCCAGTCCGTGGAGCGCGCACCGCCTCGCCGCCCTTCCTACCCTCTTCCGTGGACCTCTCGTCTACGTTTGGCTCCAGAGAATCCATTCTGCTAGTCTTCTCGCGATTTTCTGGGTTATTTAGGCAGGTGTGGGTGGAATCTAAGTGATGCGCAGGACGCGGTGACCCCAGAGTCCCCCTATGCTGCCATCTTCCTCCCCGAGACCAGTCTATCCTTAGTTGCATTTAGTGGAGAATCTTCTACAGAGACCACAATGAGAGCTAGACATGTTCATTGAGATTGGATTGAGATTGTTTCTAGGCCTTTTCAGTGCATAGAGCTAGAGAATTTGTAAGTGAGGGGGGAAAAGTCATGAGTTCACACTGACAATTTCAATTCAAATTTGAGATTATATAGTGTTTATCTTACTGATTTTTATATTTGGATCTCTGATGCAAACGTTGTATTTATTTTTATAACATTAACAGACTTCTTAATTTGTATAGTTGAAAAGAAGGTAAATTAAAATACGTCAGAGTTAAACAGGTATACAGATTGATATGATTAATTACATGGTTTAGATTATATAGATCCTTATTAATTTTGGCTCACCTATTACAGAGTTAAGCTGTCCTATGATTGGTGTGTTTCTATCTGTTTCTCCTTGAATTTCCAGCAAATTCTACCTTATAAAATTGGTTTTTCTATAGATTGTAGTCTTTAGTATTATAATATCTTTTTGGCTTTTAACTTTTCAGCTTTCCGCCCCCCGCTCTACCTTGTTTCATATTAAAATCTCAACTTCTGCTTACTTATTACTTGTGTTTATCTGGTATTTCTATTGTATTCTTTAATCTTTAATCGTTCTGATCATTTTGGTTTAGGTATGTCTCAGCAGAGAGTTCAATTTGCTTTATTTTCTGGATTTTTTTAAGTCAGTATACTTTATATATTTGATCTCAGTTCTGGCATAGCGATTTATTATGTATTTATTGTCTCTACAAAGTCACTATGTGATCCATTCTCTTTTCTCTTTGTAATCTTTGGTATTTAATATGGTTTGTATTTTTGTCCTACTATTTACCTTTACCCTAATATTATATATAATATCTGCTGATTCTTTTTTTTAGATAATACCTAAATTTTTTCTAAGCAATACCAGTTAGTTATAATCTTTTCCCCTTTTCTTCCCTCTCTTTCAATGTATAAACATGGATGATATTCTTTCTAGTTAATGCCTTTGGCACAATCATTGAACTTACTCTGCTTTTCCATTTACTTTCTCTATTTGTTAGTTGTATTTATTTCTGCATTGGTAGAGCACATACAATTTGCATATTCTTTTATCCTTATAGCCAGTCTCTATCCGACCTTAGGTCAGTCTGCCCTCAACAACCTTCGTTTTCTGATGCTCATTCTCCAGCATGTTTCTCAGAAAGGTTCTTTGGAAAAATAATCCCTGAGTTCTTTAATGTTTAGAACTGCTTTTTGACGGTTTCCATACTTGAAGCATAGTTTGGTTGGATATAAAATCTTTGGCTCGTATTTTACATTCTGCATCATTTTCACAACGTTGTTCCATTGTTTTCTGGTACAAAATGTGCTTCAAAATTTTACTTAGTTTTTTGGGGGTTTTGTTTGTTCATTTGTTTGTTTTTGCTTGGATGCATAAAATTGTTTTTCTTCTATTAAAAAATACAATGACTTTACTAGAAATGTTTCAGTGTTGATGATTCACGAAGTTCTCATACATAACTCTTCTAATTTGTAGATTCAAATATTTTGTTTTATGAAGATTCTCTTGGGTTATAGTTTTTTAAAAATGTTTTTTAAATGTTTATTTATTACTGAGAGAGAGAGAGAGAGAGAGGTGGAGGAGCAGAGAGAGATTGAGACACAGAATCAGAAGCAGGCTCCAGACTCTAAGCTGTCAGCACAGAGCCCGATGGGGGTGGGGCTTGAACTTACCAACAGAACCGTGACATTATGACCTAAGCTGAAATCGGATGCTTAACCAACTGAGCCACCCAGGTGCCCCTCTTGAGTTATAGTTTTATGTATTTTTTGTCTTTCACTTTTATGGGGAGCTTTCTTTTTTGGGAATTCATGTTGAATCTCCTTTCCATCTTTGTTGTTCCAGATCTTTCATAGAGTCCTCTTCTCTCCTTCCACGTTGTTGACTTCATTCTTCTATCCTCTAGCCTCAGTTTCTCTTACTGTGTTTCCAGGGACTCAACTTGTTGCTTTGTTTCTTCCAATTTAGGCTTATTTCTGAAATCTTGGTTCTCTCTTTTCTTCTCTTTGCTTTTCATTCCTGAGTCTCCACCTCTCTTTTCACATCATCATGCTTCATATCCTAGCCATCACCTTCCTGAGCTGTTCTATTTTTGATGTGCATGGTTCTTTTAAGCGTGGATTGTTTTTAAGATTCTTTTAGCTCATTTTGAAATCTTATGTTACATTTCTCATCTTCTTTGTGGCCACATTTGTAGAATGGTTTCATTACCTATTGGAACTTTATTTGGTTTATTTTTATCTTTATCCTTGTTGTATCTCGGTAGGGGGTTTTATTGTAATCTGTTTTTATTTTCCATCTATAAATAAACTCGTTTTCTTGGCTAGTAGAGGAAAGTTCTTCTGTAGGGCTTTTTTGTCTGTTGTTACTGTGATGTATTAAAAAACATGGCCTCTTTGTATAGTTACTTCTCTTTCTCTCAGAGCTAAGTCTGATTTACAAAAACTTCCTGTCTCTGACTCTGTGTCATCTAGAGTTCTAAGGGTTTTCCCTGCAAAGCAGTATGGTTACCTTTAAACGTGTTTGCTGTTCAGTGCTTTCTGAGGTCTATCTCCTTCTCTGGTGTTAGAAGCTTTTGTTTCCCGGGCATCTGTGGTGTTTCATGGTGGATCCAACCAACAGCAGGTTTTTCCTTTTCTCTTCTTTTCTTTTTTTCCCATGAGGGCAGGTGTGGGAAACGGGAAGGAAAAGAATGAGTGTCCGTCTTTCCAAAAGAACATTTTGGAGTGTTTCTGAAATACGTGTGGGCTTCAACATAGTTTAAATTCCAGTGGCCCCATACTGATTTCATATGGTATTTTTGTGTTTGTCCTCAACTTGGAGCCTGTGAGGATGTCTTGGAGTTTTACTGGTAATTTGTAGATTTGATTGCTTTAGTTCCTGTTCTGTAAAAGATCATCTTTTTCTGGGAGTGAATATTTGTTGATTTCTAACTGGCAGCTTCTAGAACTGTCAGTACTGCCTTTTTTCTTTATTACCTATTCCACATCTCTGACAATCCCACAGAAGAACTGCTGCCGTCTGTTGCTTCGGTTACACTAACTTACATTCTGGAGTTCTTGGGGATTCCTTGTTACTAGTTTTATGTAAGATGATAGCCATGTTGTGTGTTTTTCTTCTTTGCTATCCTAAATGCTCTGTCTGGTTTTTATGATTAAACAAAACGGTGCTGCTGCTGTGTTTTTAGCATTGGAAATGGCCGTATATTTGAAAGCAAAACTATTGTAGAAAATTTAACTTTTTATTTCTTTTTATTTTGAAAAACCTTGTGGTTTTCCATTATTTCTGATAGAATGGCAGTATTCGAATGTTAGGATCTGGAACAAAACTGCTGCAAACTTGTAAGCAATTCTGTCAAAAAAGCATAGGTGAAGAACCTGGAAATGTGTAATTTGTTCTGGATAATTTGGGTCTAAAATAAGACTGGAAAAAACTAATTTGTCCTTCCTGTTTTGAGGATTGAGCTAGAAAGTTAAGCTCCTTCTGAGATTTTTTTTTTTTATGTTAGTTTCTCTTCCTAATGGGACTGAAGAATAGGTCATCTTATCCAGAAATTGGCCAACCAATATCATATTGGGCAATAGGGGCTCAACAGAAAAAGTTATACACATCACTACAAAAAGGGAAAGATCTAAGGCGAGAGCTAGTTTAGCCAAATATTACTGGGTTGTTGATTAGACAAAAACAGATTTTGGAAATCCAAGCTGCTCAAAGTCAATTCCTGAATCTCAAAATTAGTGGGAAGAAATATAATCAAGTAGGTGAAAAAACACTGAGAGGTAATTGTGAGAAAGTAAAACATGGAGAAAGTACTTGGCTATGGAGGCAGCCGGAGGGTCCAGGAGCCCTTATCTTCCTGCCTCCCAAACTAAGGTTGGTCACAGAATCTAAGACCAACTGATGACATTTAGGTTGCTAAAAATATCCCTATTGTGAATGCAAGGGACTATTTACCTCTAAGCAGTGCACTCACTGTGCTTCCCAGAGTTTGGAACAGGGCCAGCCAAGACCTACTGCTAACAATACATTTTAAGGACACTTGGAGGAATATGGGCTCTTGCTCTTAACTATTGCCTGTCTGCGAATGAATAAAACCAAATTTTAAGCTCTATTATGAATTCTGGCATCAGTCTGGATCACTCAGAATTGACCTCCAGTATTTTCTCACCTTTATTCTAAGACCCCAAGAATCTTTCCCATTTTCTGCTGTACTTATTCTTGTTGCCCACCAACCCGTGGTGGGGGGGATCACCAGATTTTTAAGGGCAAGTTGAGGGCCTTTGCTACTGCAGAGACCACTCTGAGCTCTCCCAGAAGCCAGCTGTGCGCTTTGTTAAAGAATGAGTAGGAGGGGAAGTATTCCTAGGTTCATGACTGGAAAAATGATATTGATTTTTTTTTCTATTTATGACAATTCCTGAGGCCTGGATTGGAAATCTTGCTATGATTAATTGAGTGATCCTCAAATTCTATTAATTTTATGTCATTCTTGGAATTAGAAAGGTACCGATTGTCAATGAAAATTAAACACCAAGATAAATTAATGATTAGGCTAACATACACTTAAAGTTTCATTTACTCCTGTCACATGAACCCGAAAAGGTTTATATTTATGTGTGTAAACATATGTCAGTATGATTACATGTATTTGAAGGAAGAATAAAATAAATAGAGAAAAAACAGAAATTTTGCTTGGAATACTTAATATAAGAGAAGGAAAAAAAATCTGTTAGCTCTGAAACAGCTCTGATTCTATTATGAATTGGGCCAAATTGCCACTGTTGAGACAGTAAGATGTCCAATGTACTCAGCTGGGAATATGGAACTAAAATCAAGTTTATCATAAAACACTTTAAGTTTGCCTTCAACTGTCGAGAATTCAGAAAGCACATAGTAACATCTGAAAGGATAATGCGATTCTTTAGGTGTCCTTCCATTTTTCCCAACCTCGGTGGTTGAGCTCCAGAGACATGAGTTAGCATAATGTACCAGCATTGCCTCTGCCTGGGAAAATAAATGACAGCTCAATCAACTCTAATACACTCAGAGAATGACAAATCATCTCTGAATGACTGCTTCATTTAATGATCTGGTTTAGATAGATAGCAGCTGAATGGCAGGGCCAGTTTCTGCACAGTGGCCAAGGGACTGGCAAGACAATCTCACATTGCAGCTCTCCCAGTTGCAAGACTGGGTTGCGAGGGAGGCAGGAAACCTGGCCACAGTTCTCCCAAGGGAATGCAAGAGAGCCTCACTCATTGTGCAGAAAGTGCTGGCTTTGACCTCTGCATTATACAGCAGCAACATTTACACGGAATTTGTTTGAAAGAGACAACATCACATCCTCAGATGGTCTTTCAGATAACGCACCACCTAGGGCCAGACTTCCTTTCCCATAAGCTGATAGGGAGAGATTTGAAAAGCCCATATACCCGTGAGAACCTTAGAAGAAAGAGGAAGAAAGCAAGTCAAAAGAAGTCAAGTGCAGCTGAGGCAGAGGAGGAGAACTGGAATTATTTAGGGTGCCTGTCTGTGGGAATGTTCCACAATTCCGGGTGACATTAATCTTGAGGAAGGAATTTAAATAGCAGCCGAAGGAGCCCGGCATTGAGATGAATTTTTAAAATAAAGATTTAAAAAAAGTTTTGCACAATTGCAAGAAGACAGACGGATGTGCCAAGATTGGCACATTGAGGACAGTAAGCAGACACATCTTAAAAGAATCTATGGCACCGGTTGGGGAAGGCACCGGTTTGTCTATTTTACATCTTTTATTCTCTCTTACACATGATACTCGGGATTCTGCAGAACTCTTCTTTTTGGACCATAAAGGAATACTATAAATGACTTTTAGCAAATTCATGAATTCTAAGGAGGGGAAGGGGTAAGGAGGAGGAAAATAATAGGAAATTCTGCTTCTTTCATTTAGTATCTTGACACACACAAAAAAGGCGTTCCATATGTGCATGGTTTAAGAATAATTTTCCACTTTAAACTTGCTCTTCCCCTATCCAACAGAACATCGTAGAAAAGCACATTGCTTCTATTTGAATAGCACGAAGGGATGTTCGCCTTAGTACATGGCTCAAAATCCTATATATTCCCTTTGGGCCTCATTGCCATCCACTACTCCACCCATTCTACTGGCTCCCAGAGGATCTACCCAGTTCCCTCCACCCAGAGGATGGAGTGATTTCTTCTCTGGAGAGCACTTTTCCATCTGATGTGACTTTTAATGTCTTCATGTCTTTAAGTAGGAAGCTGGCAGGGAGGGTTTGGAGGCTGCTGGAACAGAGGATTTTCATTTTTGGAGTTTTCCCTTCTTGTTAAGGTATCAGAAGAGAATACTCAATATCATGCTTGACTGTCATATGGACCACAGACCTGATGGTCCTTCACGATCTGCTACCTGAGATTCCAACCTCAAACTCTCTCCCTGGCCAACCTTTTCAAAGTGGCGGATGCTGTATGGCCAAGAAGGGAGGGTACAGAGACTCTTCCCCTGTGTGGTGGAGGGGAGTGACAGCTCAGTGTGCTCTGTGGAGGTGTCTAGGCAGAGCAGTGAGAGGCAAGGGGGAACAACAGGGAACCAGGATCCTCCATTCATTGATCATTCATTCATTCATTCATTCAGGGAATATTTACTGAGCACCTACTATGTGCCATGCACTTTTCTCAGCTGCTGAAGAGCAGTAGCAACTCCGTAAATCAAACAAAATCCCTGTGTCATGGAGCTGGCTTTCTTGTGTGGGAAGTAGATAAGAAACATGATAAATAAACGCATATATAACTTGCAAGATAGTGGTGGATGTTGAGGAGTAAAATAAAGCAGGGAAGGGAGATGGGGAGTATATAAATATAAAGGTGCATGTGTGTGAGAGTTCTCGCACACAACGGGACAGTCAGTGAAAGGCCTTACTGAGAAGACAATTTTTTTGAGTAAGGACCAGGCAGAAGTGAGAGAAGGAGCCATAGGATTCCTGGGGCTGGAGGATTCTAATTAGAAGGAACAAGTGGCAAATCCCTGAGGTAGGATTGTGCTTGGCCCGTCTGGGGAGCAGTGATGAGGCCAGAGCACCTAGAGAAGCGTAAGCGGGGGGGGGGGGGGGTGAAGTAATAAGAGATGAGGCTGGAGGGATGGAAGCAACAAAGGTCAGACCATTCAGGATACAGGTAAGGACTTTGATTTTTACCCCAAGAGAGATGGTAGCCATTGAAAGGTGATTTTTTTTTATGTTTTCTTTTAATTTATTTATTTTCAGAGAGAGAGAGAGAGCAGGGGAGGGGCAGAGAAAGAGAGGGGAGCAGAGGATCTGAAGTGGGCTTTGTGTTGACAGCAGTGAGTCCGGTGCAGGGCTAGAACCTACAAACTGGGAGATCATGACCCGAGCCCATTGGGGGCTTGAACCCACAAACGGCGAGATCATGACCCGAGCCAAAGTCAGATGCTCAACGACTGAGTCACCCAGGCACTCCCCATTAAAAGGTTTTGAATGGAGGAGCGGCCTGATCTCCCATTTTTAGTGGACTATGTTGAGAATAAGCTAAAGGGAAAAAGGGCAGCAGCAGCAGAGAGATGAGTTAGGAGACAAATGCAATAATTCAGCTGAATTTGTCAAGGAAATGAGTAGCAGTTTATAGGCTAGTTATGGTCTGTAACGTCTCCTTTACAAGGTGGATTCTTACAACCAGGGCCAAAAATTGCCTAAGCACTTCATTGTTTACCCAGAATCGGGTTGGCACAGAAAATCAGGTGGAAACCGTTCCAAGTACAAGCGCATAAAATAGCCAGTTACCCTGCCTTTGGCACAGATCTCCCATAAAGGATTCTTGTGTTTACATTGTTGGAGGTCGGTGGTTCCTTTGTGTAACTGCTTTAAAAGAGCCTCACAGTCTGCATTTCCCTTTTCACTTTCTTACAAAAACAGCAATTGACCTATTACATTTATTTAGGAGCTTTGCCCATTCTAACAATTAATTTTACCTTTATAGGAAATTAAACAGCCCTTTCATATGCTGGATTGGACCCTGGAACAGAAAAGGGACATTAGTGAAAAAACGGGTGAAATCTGGATAAAATCTGTAGTTTAGTTAATAGTACTGTACCAACGCTAATCACTTAGTTTGAGTGTGCTGTGGTTAGAGTGGCAAACATAAGGTGTTAGCATTGGAACAACCGTGGTGAAGACGATATATGACCTTTGTGTACTCCCTTTGTAACTTTTCTGCATATTTAAAATTTGCAAAATAAAAAAAGACATTAAAAAAATCCCTCTCAAAGGGAAAAGAAAAAACATAAGAGCGATAACTTCAAAAGAGCTGTTCTAGGAGATAAAATGATCCCCAGATAGATTCTGCACATTTAGTAATTTTTATCCACTGTTAAGAAGGAGGTTGCTTTTACCCCATATATAGTTAGACACGAGTTCTCTTTTTCATCATTTCATTTAGATCACGCTGCATTTCAACACTTCTCTTGCCTCCTGCATGAAGTGTAGATGCACCACTTCTACTCTCAGGGATCTACTCTGCTTGGGAAACAGATGTTTTTCAAGACTGTTGACCAATCCACATGCTTGTCCCTTGGTTGCCTTTCTTTCTGCCTTCCTCCAATCTTCCAGGTCTTCATTCTTGTACCACACCCTCACTGAACAATTGCAACTGAATGCAACTGGCCCTTGAACTATAGCCCCGTTGTCTTCTTTCCTGAAACTTGAATCTGATCTTGTTTTGTATGCTGTGTTGAAACTTTGGGGAAAGAAATTTGCCATCGTGTTCAAAAAAATCTTATCTTCTCAATGTCTAATTGTTTAGACCAGAAATGACGAATGTAAATGCCCCATGGGCAGGGCAAATCACATAAAGGTGTAAGGCAGTCAAAGGTAATGACAACCTTCTACTGTAGCCTACCTGGCCTTTAAGTGGTTGTGGGAAGTTTGTGTCTTTCTGGGAAGTTGTGTCTTTCTTCTTCTTCTTCTTCTTCTTCTTCTTCTTCTTCTTCTTCTTCTTTTTCTTCTTCTTCTATTTCTTCTTCTCCTTCTTTAGATCATCAATGGAGAGCTGAGAAGCCAACATGGCAGAGAAGTAAGGGGATCCATACTTCCTGCATCTCTCAAACAAAGAAGTGTAGAAGCCAAAGGACTTTGAACATGAGAGCCTGGGAGGAAAAGAGGCTGAATCTACTAGGAAGAAAATGGGAAAGCTGGAAAAAAGATAGGTGGGTAACTGCGAACTGGGGGAGATAAAGAAAGGACAAGTGGGCACGGAGTGGAGGGACCCCCCTCTGCGGAGAGACAAAGGGAAGAGAAAGAGCAGCTAGGGAAGTGCAGGACTGTATCTGGACGGGAGAAAGACCTCAGACTGAGACTGAGAGGGATCCTATCTCTAACTGTGGGGCTTTCTTCGGACTGGAGCCGGCTCCCTGTTTGCGCACCTGGGGAGGCAGGGAGCCAGTCCTGGGTACGGGTGTAGGTCAGGGGCTCAGTCCGCAGGTGGAGAAAGTGGTTCCCTCCCTGGAGGGCTGCACAATAGTACAGAACCTGCCTGTGTTCACCATGCCCCGGGCACAGTGGCTGGGCTGAGGGTGCAGCCTGCAGGAGGAAAAGGCCGCCGTTTCCTTGGAGTGCTGTGGGAAAAGACAAAGGCAGCCTGTGTCTGCCACCTTGGGGGGCTCCCAGTGAGGGTGGCTGCTCAGTCCACAGTAGTAGAAGGTGGTCCTCCCTGAAGTGTGGCAGCACAGACAAAGCCAGCCAGGACCACATATCGCCGCACTGAGAGGAGCTTCCCCAGGGCCAGAGCGCATGGAGTGGGACTTTGAATCCTAGCCAAGCGCAGGGTCAGGGGAGTTGGTGGAGAGAGAAGGACCGCCCCGTCTGCGCCCGTGGCACAGTGAGGACGACTTAAACTGAGTCCACTGGTCTGCCTCCATGGGGAAGAGACTGGGGAATCACCATTCCTCCCCCCACCAGGCGGGGCCTCAGGAATCACTCCAGGGGGGTTCAGATTACACCAAACCATGCCCCCATGCACTGGGTAACTGCATATCCACGAGTGGAGCGGCACAGACCCTGTGGAGAGCTCCTCCTGACGATGCAGCATTGCCTGGATTAACACTAGGTCAATTCTGGGTATATAGATATATTCTCACCTCCCTCCCCATTTCTCCTCCTTATCTCTTCCTTCCCTTGGGCTCGTTACTCTGGTTACTGGTCTGTCTAAACAGACATATTTAATCCATTATCTCGATACATGTTTTACACCTCCTTCTTTACACTCCTTTCTCTCTCTCTGGATTGAGCCTTTTGGTCGCTCTGTCCAGTCAATGTTTATTTTTTCTCCCCCCACCCCGCCCTGCTCCTGTCATTTCTCTCTTTGTAGTGCTCTTCCATTAGCACTGCCTCCACCCCCTGCTTTACTTGTAGTCAGTGTTTTTGGTTTTTTTGTTTTTAGTCTTTAGGTTTTTGTTTTTGTTTATTTGTTTGTTTGTGTTATTTGTTTGTGTGTTTTTGTCTCCTGTTTGTCTATCTGTTTTCCTTTACAGGGCTACTCCAAGGAACAAATCAGAACACATCTGGTGGAGGGTCCAAAATATTACAAGTAGGGTAATAAAATAACCTAAGTCACAACAACAGAGAGCAAGTAACAATCCCTGAAAAAATACCTCCTGAAGGGCCAGACCCTGGACAGTATATAACCCTCCTTAATGTAGCAGTGCTCACAGGTGCAGAGCAAAGAACAAGCTTTTAAAACACATAAGGGACAGAAAACTAGCCAAAATGATGAAATGGAAGAATTCTCCTCAAAAGAAATTCCAGGAGGCAGCGACAGCTAACGAATTGATCCAAACCCGATATAAGCAATATAACAGAACAAGAGTTTAGAATAATAGTGATAAAATTAATCATTGGGCTTGAAAAAGCATAGAGGAAGCACAGAATCTATTGCTACCGAAATCAAGGGACTAAAAAATAGTCATGATGAATTGAAAAATGCTATAAATGAGGTG
Organism: Panthera leo; assembly: GCF_018350215.1. Lineage (NCBI taxonomy): Eukaryota > Metazoa > Chordata > Mammalia > Carnivora > Felidae > Panthera > Panthera leo. Next base: position 55,466,408 of record NC_056682.1, read on the forward strand.
CAAAATAAAATGGAGGCAGCTACAGTGCGGATTGAAGAGGCAGAAGAGAGAATATGTGAATTAGAAGATAAAATTATGGAAAAAGGGGAAGCTGAGAAAAAAAGATTAAAAAATCCAAGACTACGAGGGGAGAATTAGAGAACTAAGTGATGCAATCAAACGGAACAATATCCATATCATAGGAATTCCAGAAGAAGAGAGAGAAAGGGGCTGAAGGTGTACTTGAACAAATCATAGCTGAGAACTTCCCTGATCTGGGGAAGGAAACAGGCATTGAAATCCAAGAGACAAGGAGAACTCCCTTAAGACGTAACTTGAATCTATCTTCTGCATGACATATCATAGTGAAACTGGCAAAATACAAGGATAAAGAGAGAATTTTGAAAGCAGCTAGGGATAAACAGGCTCTAACTTACAAAGGTAGACACATAAGGGTAGTAGACCTATCTACTGAAACTTGGCAGTCCAGAAAGGAATGGCAGGAACTCTTCAATGTGATGAACAGAAAAAAATATGCAGCCGAGAATCCTCTATCCAGCAAGTCTGTCATTTAGAATAGAAGGAGAGATAAAGGTCTTCCCAAACAAACAAAACCTGAAGGAATTCTTCACTACTAAATGAACCCTACAAGAGATCCTAAGGGGGGCTTTGTGAGTGAAATGTTGCAAGGACCACAAAGTACCATAGATACCACTACAAGCATGAAACCTACAGATATCACAATGACACCAAACCCATATCTTTCAGTAATAATACTGAATGTAGATGGACTAAATGCTCCAACCAAAACACATAGGGTATCAAATGGATAAAAAAACAAGACCCATCTATTTGCTGTCTACAAGAGACTCATTTTAGACCTGAGGACCCCTTCAGATTGAAAGTGAGGGGATGGAGAACTATCTATCATGCTAATGGAAGTAAAAAGAAAGCTGGAGTAGCTATACTTATATCAGACAAACTAGACTTTAAATTAAAGGCTGTAACAAGAGATGAAGAAGGGCATTATATAATAATTACAGGGTCTATCCATCAGGAAGAGCTAACAATTATAAATGTCTATGTGCCGAATACAGGAGCCCCCAGATATATAAAACAATTACTCATAAACATAAGCAACCTTATTGATAAGAATGTGGTAATTGCAGGGGACTTTAATACTCCTCTACAGCAATGGATAGAACATCTAGACAGAGAATAAATAAAGAAACAGGGGCCCTGAATGATACATTAGATCAGATGGATTTGACAGATATATTTAGAACTCTGCATCCCAAAGCAACAGAATATACTTTCTTCTTGAGTGCACATGGAACATTCTCCAAGATAGATCACATACTGGGTCACAAAACAGCTCTTAATAAGTATAAAAGAATTGAGATCATACCATGCACACTTTCAGACCACAATGCTATGAAACTTGAAATCAAGCACAAGAAAAAATCTGGAAAATCTCCAAAAGCATGGAGGTTAAAAAACATCCTACTAAAGAATGAATGGATCAACCAGGCAATTAGAGAAGAAATTAAAAAATATACAGAAACAAATGAAAATGAAAATACAACAATCCAAACGCTTTGGGATGCAGCGAAGGCAGTCCTGAGAGGAAAATACATTGTAATCCAGGCCTATCTCAAGAAGCAAGAAAAATCCCAAATACAAAATCTAACAGCACACCTAAAGGAAATAGAAGAAGAACAGCAAAGACAGCCTAAACCCAGCAGATGAAGAGAAATAATAAAGATCAGAGGAGAAATAAACAATATAGAATCTAAAAAACACAGTAGAGAAATCAATGAAATGAAGAGTTGTTTTTTTGAAAAAACAAACAAAATTGATAAACCTCTAGCCAGGCTTCTCAAAAAGAAAAGGGAGATGACCCAAATAGATAAAATCATGAATGAAAATAGAATTATTGCAACCAATCCCTCAGAAATATAAGCAATTATCAGGGAATACTATGAAAAATTATATGCCAACAAACTGGACAACCTGGAAGAAATGGACAAATTCCTAAGCACCCACACTCTTCCAAAACTCAAGCAGGAAGAAATAGAAAATTTGAACAGACCCATAATCAGTGAAGAAATTGAATCAGTTACCAAAAATCTCCCAAAAAATAAGCCAGGACCAGATGGCTTCCCTGGGGAATTCTACCAGACATTTAAAGCAGAGATAATACCTATCCTTCTCAAGCTGTTCCAAAAAATAGAAAGGGAAGGAAAACTTCCAGACTCATTCTATGAAGCCAGCATTACTTTGATTCCCAAGCCAGACAGAGACCTAGAAAAAAAAAAGAGAACTACAGGCCAATATCCCTGATGAATATGGATGCAAGAATTCTCAACAAGATACCAGCAAATCGAATTCAACAGCACATAAAAATAATTATTCACCATGATCAAGTGGGATTCATTCCTGGGATGCAGGGCTGGTTTAATATTCACAAATCAATCAATGTGATACATCACATTAATAAAAGAAAAGAGGGGCGCCTGGGTGGCGCAGTCGGTTGGGCGTCCGACTTCAGCCAGGTCACGATCTCGCGGTCTGTGAGTTCGAGCCCCGCGTCGGGCTCTGGGCTGATGGCTCGGAGCCTGGAGCCTGTTTCCGATTCTGTGTCTCCCTCTCTCTCTGCCCCTCCCCCGTTCATGCTCTGTCTCTCTCTGTCCCAAAAATAAAAAAAAAAAAAAATGTTGAAAAATAAAAGAAAAGAACCATATGATCCTGTCAATCGATGCAGAAAAAGCATTTGACAAAATTTAGCATTCTTTTTTAATAAAAACCCTTAAGAAAGTTGGGATTGAAGAAACATACTTAAACATCATAAAAGCCACTTATGAAAAGCCCACAGCTAATATCATCCTCAATGGGGAAAAACTGAGAGCTTTCTCCCTGAGATCAGGAACATGACAGGGATGTCCACTCTCACTGCTGTTGTTTAACATAGTATTGGAATTCTAGCATCAGCAATCAGACAACAAAAGGAAATCAAAGGCATCAAAATTGGCAAAGATGAAGTTAAGCTTTCACTTTTTGCAGATGACTTGATACTATATATGGAAAACCCAATAGACTCCACCAACAGTCTGCTAGAACTGATATGTGAATTCAGTAAAGTCACAGGATAAAAAATCAATGTACAGAGATCAGTTGCATTCTTATACACTAATAATGAAGCAACAGAAAGACAAATAAAGAAACTGATCCCATTCACAATTGCACCAAGAAGCATAAAATACCTAGGAATAAACCCAACCGAAGAGGTAAAAGATCTGTACACTGAAAACTATAGAAAGCTTATGAAGGAAATTGAAGAAGATACAAAGAAATGGAAAAAAATATTCCATGCTCATGGATTGGAAGAATAAATATTGTTAAAATGTCAATACTACCCAAAGCTATCTACATATTCAATGCAATCCCAATCAAAATTGCACCAGCATTCTTCTCGAAGCTAGAACAAGCAATCCTAAAATTTGTATGGAACCACAAAAGACCCAGAATAGCAAAGGTAATATTGAAGAAGAAAACCAAAGCAGGAAGCATCACAATCCCAGACTTTAGCCACTACTACAAAGCTGTAATCATCAAGACAGCATGATATTGGCACAAAAACAGACACATAGACCAATGGAATAGAATAAAGATTCCAGAATTGGACCCACAAATGTATGGCCAACTAATCTTTGACAAAGTAGGAAAGAATATCCGATGGAAAAAAGACAGTCTCTTTAACAAATGGTGCTGGGAGAAATGGACAGCAACATGCAGAAGGATGAAACTAGACCACTTTCTTATACCATTCACAAAAATTAACTCAAAATGGATGAAGGACCTGAATGTGAGACAGGAAACCATCAAAACCCTAGAGGAGAAAGCAGGAGAAAACCTCTCTGACCTCAGCCGCAGCAATTTCTTACTTGACACATCTCCAAAGGCAAGGGAATTAAAAGCAAAAGTGAACTATTGGGACCTCATCAAGATAAAAAGCTTCTGCACTGCAAAGGCAACCGATGGAATGGGAAAAGATATTTGCAAATGACATATCAGACAAAGAGCTAGTATACAAAATCTATAAAGAACTCACCAAAGTCCACACCCGAAAAACAAATAATCCAGTGAAGAAATGGGGAGAAGACATGAATAGACACTTCTCTAAAGAAGACATCCAGATGGCCAACAGGCATATGAAAAGATGCTCAACATCACTTCTCATCAGGGAAATACAAATCAAAACCACCTCACACCGGTCAGAGTGACTAAAATGAACAAATCAGGAGACTATAGATGCTGGCGAGAATGTGGAGAAACAGGAACCCTCTTGCACTATTGGTGGGAAGCAAACTGGTGCAGCCGCTCTGGAAAACAGGGTGGAGGTTCCTCAAAAAATTACAAATAGACCTACCCTGTGACCCAGCAATAGCACTGGTAGGAATTTACCCAAGGGATACAAGAGTATTGATGCACAGGGCCACTTGTACCCCAATGTTTATAGCAGCACTCTCAACAATAGCCAAATTATGGAAAGAGCCTAAATGTTTATCAACTGATGAATGGATAAAGAAATTGTGGTTTATATACACAATGGAATACTACTTGGCAATGAGAAAGAATGAAATCTGGCCATTTGTAGCAACGTGGATGGAACTGGAGAGTGTTAAGCTAAGTGAAATAAGTTAGGCAGAGAAAGACAGATACCATATGTTTTCACTCCTATGTGGATTCTGAGAAACTCAACAGAAGACCAGCAGGGAGGGGATGAGGGAAAAAAAAAAGTTACAGAAAGGGAAGGAGGCAAACCATAAGAGACTCTTAAATACTGAGAACACAGTGAGGGTTGATGGGGGGTGGAGGGGAGGGGAAAGTGGGTGATGGGCATTGAGGAGGGCACCTGTTGGGATGAGCACCGGGTATTGTATGGAAACCAATTTGACAATACATTTCAGTAAAAAAGAAGTAAAATAAAATAAAATACACAGCTGATAGATATATATATAAAAAAAAGAACATCAATGGAAGCTTTAAGTCTGTTTCCACACAAGGTATTTTATAGATACAGGTTATGATTTAGTCAGGTACTATGGGAAAATGTGATCTGTTGCAGTTTGAAGCAGTAACTGTGTAGGAATAAAAATATATGTTTCCACGTAAGATGGAAAAAAGCTTGATAAGATTTTACCTGGCTGCAAACCACACAATGATGCTTTGAGATCTTTAAGAGTATTTCTGAGTCACTAAGGCAAAATTGCATTTAAATTATCATGAGTAGGGGTGCTGGGTGACTCAGTCAGTTAAGCACCCAATCTTGATTTAGGCTCAGCTCATGATCTCAAGGTTTGTGGGTTCAAGCCCCCCATTACGCCCTGCACTGACAATGTGGAACCTGCCTTGGATTCTCTGTCTCCCTCTCTCTCCCTGCCGCTCCTGCACTCCCTCTCTGTCTCTCGCAGAATAAATAAATAAACTTAAAAAATTGTCATAGGTAGTAGAGGGAGGCAAACCATAAAAGGCTTTTAAATACAGGGAACAAACTAAGGGTTGCTGGAAGGAGGTGGGTGGGGGGATGGGCTAAATGGGTGATGGGCATTAAGGAGGCAAATTGTTGGGATGAGCACTGGGTGTTATATGTGAGAGGTGAATCACTGGGTTCTGCTCCTGAAACCAATACTCCACTGCATATTAACTATTTTGAATTAAAATAAATAAATTTTAAAAATTATTATAGGTAGTAGATATAACCTTAACCAAAAACACCTTACAAAGACACTCTCCTGCTTATCGAGTAACAAATTCCTGTATCATACAATGCGTTAGACTATGAAAGCTCTTTTGGGGGGGAGGTCTACTTTACATTTCCACTGCTATAAATTAAGCCCATGGTAGATAACTAAAACTAATAGGAGCAGACCATTATTACTAATATTCCAGGGAAGCTTTAAAGAAATGGTTAAGATGCAAAGTATTAGATCAGATTACTAACTGGCCCAAGCAGCTACTATTAGGACCAGGTGCACATTCAAAAACATTTGGAAATGGAACATGCATTGATGTCCTTGACCTTGACTCTCTGCTTCACACCTGAGGCATCCCAGGCACAGGTAGAGAACATCTTTTTGGACCCTCTCAGCGAAACAAGCAGGTGCACGTGAAACCTTTTCCAAGGGGAGCTGGAAACCCAAGAACGCTGCCTCAGTATCCTGGCCTCTCCTGCCACGTTCTGTGTTCAGACTTCTGCAAAGCCACAGACACCAACCAGGCTAAGGCATGTCCACGCCCACAACGCAAAACCAAGGACAGTGATGAAGAGGCTCCTCCACAATGCACCATAGTCAACTCCTGGCATCTGAAAGCCTTGAGAAGTAGGACGGCGCTAGCATCCAGCCCAGCCTGCAATTTCCCCCTCACAGCCTCCTGCTAAAAGCAGATTAAATTGCTAGGATAAATCCACCCTATCCAATTTTAGTCCTTGCTTTAGCATATGCTTTTCTATGAGGAAAAGGCTATAGTAACAGGATTGAATGGAACGGAACCCAGCACAATAGTCCTTTCTATGCCAAAAGATAGATCTTCTAAATTTGGGAACCGGGACTATTCAGTTCTTTCCATTTTAAAATCATGAAGTGAAATAAAAAAGAAACGTTCCGAGGTGGAAAGGTTAGTGCTTATTTAAGGAACCCATGTGGCTCCCGCGTGTGCCACAGTTCTGGGTGTTATGGAAATGCATTTCTTCACAATTCTGTACGGCACCTCTGGGTAGGAAAATAGTCAAGCCCCTCCATCACCTCATCCTTGCATATACAAATAGCAACAAGGCTACGCACGGTGGATGGTGAGGGATTCAATCGTGGAGAGCAGGTCACATTTATTTACACAATAGCACGATAGATATTTTCATTCTCTGCAAGCTCTTATGGAAATTTCACTAACCTGAAATAAAAATATTTTCCAGGTGTATTAAAAAAAATCCAACTGGGGAGTCAACAGCCGCCAACGGTTCTGGGTGGGACTATCAAGGCTGAGGGCAGAATACTCATCTTTGGCAACGTATGAAAAAATGCTGGACATTCATTTAGTGGAGATGATGTAAGCTAATCTTACTTGGCTGTAGAACAAAGGAGTGGGAGGTGTTGGCATTCTGTCCTGTCACCTGAGCGCAGGTGTGACGGACACAAGGAAGTAAGAGCAGGGTTCATGCAGCCTCCTCACCTCCCCCCAGGCGGCTGGTGGGGGCTCCACTGGAGGGTAGTACTTAGGCACATCCCAGGCCACTGCAGCCATGAACCACTTGAAGTCCTTGCACTTGAGCTGTTTGCGCAGCTCCTTCTGGGCGGAGATGTCCCCGGTGGACAGGTGCCTGTATTCTGGGCGCCGCTGGTAAATGTACTCAGCAAATTCATCCATCCAGGTCTCAGCCACACGCTTCAGGTTCTGTGCAGCAGAAAAGAATGTCATTTATTGACTTGTGCCCTCAGAGGGTGATTTTAGTCACACTGGAAATTGAAAAAAGGAAAAAAGAATAGACAACCTCAGACAGCGCTGGTTGGAGGCTTATTAATAAGGGGAGTTTTTTTTTGTAACTACAAGGGTGTGATACGATTAGTCTGAGGCCTTGCACGCATTTCTGTTTCTGGCATGGGGTTCAACTGCCAATTAGATAATTTGTCAGAGTCAGTAAAAATTCAGCTTACAGTTATATCAACTTTCTCATCCCTCCTGTTATTTCATGATTATAAATTGTTTATTTTTCACACAGAACTAAAGGATTTGAAACTGGAGATAATGAAGTTCTTAGGCATCAAATTGCTTCAACCATTTCAAGGAACAGTTAGGATCCTGGAAAGAATGAGCACAAACAAGCTGTTATTCTTTTCTCCCAATTAAAGAGGCAACCCAGCATTACTAAATTCAAGACCTTGTGTTCTGATGATATTTTCTATGTATAATACAGATGCTAAGCGGAATTCAGTAATTTACTGCACAATGAAGCATAATGAAGCTAAGGGAAGCATCAAGTAGCCAGTCTTCTCTGCAGATGTTTCCATGGGTGAAGGAAGCAGGAGGCTGTTGGTAGGGAAAAAAGCATGCTCCTTAGGGGCGGGAGAACATGTGGGTTCAGGGGAGGAAGCTATTCAGTTTTGAGGTCAAGGAAGCAACTCATCCTCTCTAGGCCTCAGATTCCTCACCTGAGAATACACAACTAGTAAATATATACCTACATCGTGGGAGTGGTTGTAGGATTAAGCAAAGTAACACCCGTAAAGGGCTCTGAATAGTACCTGGCATGAGCTAGGTACTATGGATATTATTATTAATAATTGGAGAGCCTAATGTTGGGCTTGGCCACAGATGAACTGAATTGTTCCTGTGGTCTTTTTTCATGTTTATTTTTTGAGAGAGAGAGGGAGAGAGAGAGAGAGAGCGCATGTGAATGGGGGAGGGGCAGAGAGAGAGGAGGACAGAGGATCTGAAACTAGCTCTATGCTGACAGCACAGGGCCCGATGCTGGGCTCGAAATCATGAACCGTGAGATCATGCCCTGAGCTGAAGTCAGATGCTTTAACCAACTGAGCTGTCCAGGCACTCTTGTTCCTGTGGTCTTTAGCTAAGATGAGATGTTCTCTGACATCTCTTCAAGCTTTAATGCGACGCTAGTGAGAGTGCATTATCTAGAAGGTCTGAGTTCTGATACCCCCAGCTTGTAGCATCGTTTCATAGCTGTGTCCTTTAAGCTCTGGTTCTCGTTTGGCGTTCCAATTTCTTATTTCAAGTGCCCAGGGGCTGGAAAGAACCCTTTCCGGTTTCTCATTTGTGCTTAGAAGATAAAGTGGGCAGAATGGCTGGAAACTTTAATAAGATTCAGGCATAAGTGACTGAAGTAAAAACTAGCGATATCTAGGAAAATCATTTTATCTTTTTTTTCTAAAGATTTTATTTATTAATTTAATTTTAGAGATAGAGTGAGTGGGGGAGAGGGGCGGAGGGAGAGAGAGAGAGAGAAAATCTTTTTTTTTTTTTTTTAAGAAAAGTTTATTTATTTTTGAGAGAGAGAGAGAGAGAGAGAGGGAGGGAACATTCAACTGATTGAGCAGGTGAGGGGCAGAGAGAGAGGGAGATGGAATTCCAAGAAAGCTCCAAGCTGTCAGCACAGAGCCTGATGTGGGGCTCGAACCCACAAACCATGAGATCATGACCTGAGCCAAAATCAAGAGTCAGATGCTTAACCGACTGAGCCACCAAGATGCCGCTGAAAATTATTTTCTATTAAAAATTGCTACAGAATCGTAATTAAGGCCTGGAACTATGCCCAGAGGTCTGCTGGGAGTCAGAATCTCCAAATATCTTAGTCCTAGTTAGATTGCACCCTTTTCTTGTTCTGTCCCACTCCCTCCACCTCCAGTGTTTCCGATGGACATTTCTTCCATCTGATCTTGTCCCCTATGTACCCCCCACCCCTCCGCTTGCTTCCACAGTCTCCTTTATTACTTTTGGTCCCTGGTGGGCATGAGGGTGGGCTCAGTTAATATAGCAAGATGCAGAAAAGAGACAGTGCCACAAAGTCTACTGTGATTTCTTGGTTGCCTCTGTGTTCCTTCCTTTCTAAGATTCCTGACATTGAGAGTACAAGAATTTTGGGGTTACCTGGGTCGGTCCAGTTGGTTAAGCATCTAACTCTTGATTTTGGCTCTGGTCGTGATCTCACCGTTTGTGGGACTGAGCCCTGCCTCGGGGTTGGGATACTCTCTGCCCCTCCCCCACTCATGCTTGCTCATGTGCTCTCTCTTTCTCTCTCAAAATAAATAAATAAACTTCAAAGAAAATTAAAAAAAAAAAAGAGAATGTAAGAATTTTTTCTGACATTATTTTTGGCCATCATTGTGCTGTCTGACATCTCATTGGCATTGCTTCACTCATGACACTTTCCACCCTGATTCCTGTTTACCTCAACAGATGATCAGAGTCAACATTGTTTTGCAATATTCTAGCCCTTTTCACAGATTCTGAACTGCCTGATTTGTTTGGGGAAAGACAAGGAAACAGGTGGTGTTTGAGGATCCTGCTCTGTGATGGCCTCAGGTACTACACTTATCTGTAATATTTAAGTAGGATTCTTCAGCATTATCTCACTATTTACCTTTCATTCTGATAAGTGTTCTGGATGAAACGCTTTGTATTTTCATCTGTCTTTGGACAGACAATTTTTATGATTAGCAAAAAGATTCAAAGATAGAATGGAAAAAAAATTAGTCACTAATATGAAAACTTTATTTATATTCAAATTAATTTTTAGGCTGCAGTTACAACCTTTCTCCTAAAATCCAATTATTTTTTTATTTTTATTTTTTTTATTTAAAATTTTTTTTTAATATTTATTTTTGAGACAGAGAGAGACAGAGAATGAGTGGGGGAGGGTCAGAGAGAGAGGGAGACACAGAATCTGAAACAGGTTCCAGGCTCTGAGCTGTCAGCACAGAGCCAGACACGGGGCTCGAACTCACAGACCGTGAGATCCTGACCTGAGCCGAAGTCTGAGGCTCAACTGACTGAGCCACCCAGGTGCCCCACCTAAAATCCAATTATTATATAAAGTAGAAATATTTAACTTCCACTACTTTATGCTTCTCTGATAAATGAAAGTGAAAAAAGGCAGGGGTCTATAAAAAAGCAGAGGCAAAGAGGTAAATTCCCCAGGAATAATGAGAAAATGACTTTGTTAAGTAGAGACATGCCTTAAAAATTCTGATAGCTTTGTCATTAAGCAATCTATTTTGATTTGTGTAAATAAACACTTTGAGACTGTATTTTATATGAAGTTAGATATAGATCTGTTTTTTAATTAAAAAACTCAGCACTTTGAATGATTCCAAGCACATATGGGTACTCATCTGGGCATGCTAAATGTTGAATTAAAAAAAATATAGGGGTGCCTGGGTGGCTCAGTTGGTTAAGCGTCTGACTTCAGTTCAGGTCATGATCTCACAGTTCATGAATTCAAACCCTACGTTGGGCTCTGTGCTGACAGCTTGGAACCTGGAGCCTGCTTTGGATTCTGTGTCTCCCTCTTTCCCTGCCCCTTGCCCGTTCACACTTTGTCTCTCTCTCTCTCTCTCTGTCTCTCTCTCTCAAAAATAAATGTTAAAAATATTAAAAAATATATTATAGAATGAAAGTGAACAAATTCATAGTTTGTGCATATATCCAATGGCAAAGGCACTGAAATAAGAACAATTTTTTAAAAAGTGCTCATGCTAAATGGTAGATATTTGTTGCTTTGGATTTTTGAAATAAAAATAGGAATTATTATAAAACTCAAAAAGGAGCTGATTAGTTCAGATGCTTTCTTTAGAAATGGCTCAAAGTGCCATGATAAATGTTAGCCTGGATAAGCATCATCAATAAGTAAACAGGGCAGGAGATAGCTTGCTAGTAAATTGTCAACAACTTTAGGGAAACTAAGCAGTATAGTTAACCAGGGAATCAGCCAGGTAGCTTTTGCATTATCATGTCCTTTTCAAATTGAAATAAACTTGGTTGCAAGGTTAGGTTTGCTGATTTCCCAAACACTCTAAAGGAAGCAGCAGGATCATGAATGTATTCCAGGGATAATGTCAAATCATCTATTCCTTTTTTTGTAGCTTTCCAGGAGACAGGAAGAGAAACAGCATGATAATTGCAAAAACTATAATAGCTAGTTTCCCTCCAGCAATGAGTGTTACATAAACATTTAAACATAAATACAACATCTTGCCCATTCTCTAATGTTCCCAATGACTCATTAGACATCCTCGATTATAGATGCTCTGTTGTCTGAATTGAATTTCCTACCAGGAGGAAACTTTCTGAAGAGTCAATTATTATAGTCAAGGAATAGTCCTCATTCCCAAACAGTGCAGGTGACTGACCAAATAATATCATTCTGAAATCATTATTCTGGAAACAACAATACACTGTGTTAATTTGCAACTGTAATCATGACTCAGTACTTAATCTTGGGGAAAACATTAGAACCACAGCTGAGAAATATTATAAGCAGTTGCAGGAAGAGTTTCATTGGTCTTTTATAGATTGTAGAATAAACTCACCCATTCCAGAAAATAAAATAATCGTATACACATTGAACTATTTACATAGGAGCACATACACGCATATTCAGATACATGAAGGTAATGGGATAGGAGGAAAACAATATTTCTCACTTACACATTCATAGCTGTGTACGCATGTACAGGATCATGTAATTGAGACATCTGATAACATCTCTTGCCAGAGATGGTAACAAAGATAAAAATAAATCAATATGAGTTGGCTCATCTCTTTCTAAGATTGAGTGGACATCGGCAAAGATGTTAAAATGTCCAAAAAATAGGGGCGCCTGAGTGGCTCAGTTGGTTAAGCTTCCAACTTTGACTCAGGTCATGATCTCACGGTCCATGAGTTCTAGCACGGCATTGGGCTCTGTGCTGACAGCTGAGAGCCGGGAGCTTGCTTTGGATTCTGTTTCCCTCTCTCTCTGCTCCCCCCCTGCTTGTGTTCTGTCTCTCTTGCTTTCAAAAATAAGTAAACATAAAAAAAATTGTTTTTTAAATGTCCAAAAAAAGTTATCAAGATGAAGGAATGGACACTGGAAGATCTATACATGCAATCATTTACTCCCAAAGTATCTGAAGTTGTATCTATAAAGGTTGTCTTATACACATGGAGACAGGTATTAGCTGGGATTCCTGTTATTTGAGATTTAAATAAAATTGCTTCAATCACAATTTTCACAGTCCTTTTTTTCCTGAAGATTTATGTAGATTCCCAGGAGATTGTGTTCACACATTCATCCTTCACTTTGATTTCCTGTTGGGGGACCTTCCCTTCCTACTGGTGTCTTGCCCCAGGCTTGTTCGCTATTGTGTCATGCAGAGCATTGAGTGGGGGGGTGCTTCTCCTCACCTCTCAAACACTTTGCAAGTAGATCACTAAGGCTTAGACTTTGACATTTCAGGGCAGTGGCAGAGCCTTAGATGACAAAGCATAGCAGATGATGTAAGATGGAATATTTGACTTTTTCAGCTTCTTTGGAGGTAAAGAAAATTTCTCCTTGGCCAAAGTTTCTTCTCTCTGTCTTTTGACCCCCTGCCATGGTGCTGTCCTCAAAATTTCCCCTTATGGTATCCTTAGTAGGACTGCACCAGAATACCATAATTTCTTCTCTATTTCATGCAGAGTAATTCAGCTTTCTCGTTGTCTGTCCCAGCTTATCCTGGCCAAACTCTGAGGCCTACCCTTCCATAGCCACAATGTTTTTTCCAGGTGTTTTACTAAGCAAAGATAACTCACCTGAAAGAAATTCAACAGCTGGTTCTTGAGGTATGCCTCACTGAACATTTTGTTACAAAAGGGTTGCTCACTGTTAAAGACATTCTCCATGAGGTCCCTAAGAGTCCTGTTTAATTTTATTCTTCTACATGAAGCCTCTGCCTAAGAGATCTGTTCTGTTCATCGACACTTAAAAAAAATTCAGCCAGTCTCTGGCTTTGTCCATAAGATTTCCCTTGCTTCAATGCCCTTCTCCCTCTTATTTGTCTGATCTCACCCATTCAGAAACTCACTTTTTATTCCTCCCAGTTGGAGATGCCAGATAACTATGTGTGGGGCACATAGTTAAATTTGAATTTCAGGTAAAGAACAAATCATTTAAAAACATAAGTACAATTCACAATTGTATAGTGCTTGTATTAATATTCTATAACAGCAAATGAAATTAAAATAAATCAAACTAAATTAAACCAGGAGGCCACTAGACTGAGGTGGCCTACCTACGCAAACCAAAATCCAAGCCTGTAAACGTCTCAAGGTTATGAAATCGAAACACTAGTTGCAACCAATCGCAAATAGACTGCTAGGCTTGAAGCTATAGCCAATCATTTAATTTCCTTTCTTTGCTTCTGCATTTCTCCAAGTCTTTCCCCTTAACCACTTGCAGTTTGGCATTGCCCAATTCAAATTGGCTTTCACTCAAATAAACCCTTAAAATGTTAATATGCTTCAGTTTATCTTTTAACGCATGGGACATAATTATACTAAAAAGTTATTTTTCTGAAATTCAAATGTAACTGGGAGCCCTTTATTTTTATTTGCCCAATCTGGCAACCTTACTGCCGACATATATAATATGCATGTGATATGTGCTCCATGAATGTTTCTTTTTTTCTTTTAATTCATTTAGTGACTGTATATTCAGAATCTGGTATATCTTGATGCTATTGCCAATACATAGTGAATGTTTTGCTTCTGTGGAAATTATTGCAGGGAAGTTTCAGGCTCTCTGCAGAGAAGCCTGCGATCACACACCGTTGATCTAAATATGCTTCCCATTCCCACTGCTTTTCTGTTTCTAACACGTGGGATCTTGCTGGCTTTCTATCTGTGAAGCAAGCAGGGAAATAGCCACATAGTTTAAGGTAACAGCTGTGCTAATCGGAAGCTAGAGGGGAGGGCTCAGCATGGTTAGAATGGACAATTTAGGGTTTACTGTTAACCTTAATCTGAAAATAAGTAGGTGAAGGCCTTCTGTCTCTACACATCTGGGCTGAGTTCCAGCCAGGCTCTGAGTGTGGACAAGAGAGACTGGAGGAGAAGGCGCAATCCCACTCAAGGTGAATCCGGGAGGTTTTCACCTGCTGGTGTTTCACTCATCCTGGAAGACACGTAACAGTTGGAGAAGGACAGCCACTGGAGCTGAACAATACATTTATTTTTCCATGTAGAAAGCAAATGAAGATTTTTCTATTTCTCTGTTTTTAAGAGCTGCAGGCTTCATAATTCTTGAATGATAAATGAAATAAAAGCTGTTATTCTGAGCACCTTCTACATATAGGACATTGATAGCCTCATCTATTTTTATGTCACCCGCAGTGGTTTTTTGTGTGTTACAACATGCTCCTCTATCCAAACCAAACTGGTATTAATCTCTCCCTTCTCTGTATTGCCCAAATATTTATTAACACACTTGACACATTCAACCTTATATTACAGGTCTTTAGAATTCAAGTCTTGTTTTCTTTGCACTACCCAACACTAAATCTTTCCTTAATTCTAATACTCATCAGGTCTTTGAATTGATATTTTACCAGGACCATTAAATCACATTCTATCTCAGTTTATAAGAACAGATTTCCATCTCTGACTGATCATCTGTATTGTGTAACATGAACAAAATAGATAGTTCCATTATACCTGCTGATTCATGAAACTGCATAAATCTATCCACTAATTATTTTTTTGCCAGCACCATGTTAGAACCTGCTGTTTAATTGTCCTAAAAACACAATCCCTATTCAGTTTCTCAGTGTATTATTGGGGAGTTGATTGTCTGGTCATGAGGCTGTCCCATGCATGTGTATTATCTGGGCCACCTCACCTCAGTAGTGTGTTTCTATTCTTTGTGCAGAGTGCAATCGGTACAAATGCACTGGCCTGACCCCAATCCACATGCTGCGCTTGTGTCAATATTAAGCTATTGTATTATGATGAGTTTATACTAGATTTCTTTCTTTAGCTTTTGTGTGTGTGTGTGTCTCTGTGTGTGTACCCCTCAGAAACTGCTGGTAGCTAGCAAAGCCAATCTCACACAGAAACAGTTTATTTGTCGCAGTCATTCCTCCTGGCAAGGAATTGCATCACTAGCCCATGGCTTGAAAAATACTGCCTTGATTCAAATGCATTTCTTTTCTCCACTTTGATGCTTAAGAGTACTTTAGTAGCTCTGGAGTCCCACCCCAAAGCCCTTTTATCATTGATAAAGTGATAATGTCATCATGGATACAGCTCAAAAGAGAATCTATTTAAGAGAGCCTCAACCTCACTACAATTATTCAGCCAAGCTCTACTTTCTCTCTGATCTAAAGACTTCTTTGAAGTCAGTGGGAAGCCTTCAGCATAAGGAGAGGAAGGCTAATCCAGTACTAAAAAGGGAGTCTTCTCTGACAGGCTGTTTCCTCTCTCTTCTTCCCCAAGGCTGTGTGAGCTGTTTGTAAGTGGTTACCTGCTCTTAGCTGTTTTGATATAATTTAATTGTATCTCTAGTCTATTTTTTGGCTGGATATTTTAGATATCTACAGTAGTGTTTCTGATAACATTTAATGTAGCCTTTAGATATGGGACAAACAAAAAAACAACTCCCCAAATTATTTAACAAATAGCTTATTAAAAAATGCATGTAAGCCTAAGTTGAAAAACAGCCTTAGTGAGGAATAATTGATATACAATAAACTGCTGATGTTTAAAGTGTACAACTTGGCACATTTTGATACATATTGGTGAAATATACACACACACACACACACACACATACACACATACACACATGTATAAAACCATCATCACAATCAAGATAATGAATATATCCATCACCTCCGAATGCTTTCATATGCCTCTTTGAAATCCCTCCCTCTGTTTCCTTTCTTAGGCACCTTTACCATCATCCCCAGGCAACTACTGATCTATTTTCTTTTAACTTATTAAGACTTAATTTTTTTTAGGGCAGTTCTAGGATCACAGCGAAATTGAGGGGTGGATCAAAGAATTGGCATTTACTCCCTGCCCCCACAAATGCATAGTCTCTCCCACTACCAAAATCCTCCACACGAGTGGTTTATTTGTCGTAAGTGATGAGCCTACATTAACACACCATCACCCAGGTGCATCGTTTACACTAGGGTTCACTCTTGATGTTGTACACTGATCTACTTTTTGTCACCATAATTTAGTTTGTATTTTCTAAAACTTTATTTTTATTCATCTTTTCTTTTTTCTTTTTCTTTTTTTGTATTTTCTAGAATTTTAAATAAATAGAATCATAAAATATGTGTTTTTTGGTCTGATTTCTTTTACTAAGCATCATTATTTTTAAGGTTATCCATGTAGTTGCATGCATTTCTTTTTATTAGAGTGCAGTATGTGGATACACTACAATTTTTTTTAATTTTAAGTTTTTATTTAAATTTTAATTAGTTAACATATATGATAAATTTAGTTTCAGGTGTAGAATTTAGTGATTCGTCATTTACATATAACACCCAGTGCTCATCATAACAAGTGCCCTCCTTGATACACATCACCCATTTAACCCATTCCCTGCCCACCTCCCTCCATCAATCCCTGTTTGTTCTCTATAGTTAAGAGTCTCTTATGGTTTGTTGCTCTCTCTCTCACCTCCTGTCTCTTTCCCTTCTCCTATGCTCAACTGTTTTGTTTCTTAAATTCCACATATGAGTGAAATCATATGGTATTTGTCTTTCTCGGACTGACTTATTTCACTTAGCATAATATACTCTAGTTCCATCCATGTTGTTGCAAATGGCAAGCTTTCATTCTTTTGGATGGCTGGGTAATATTCATATATATATGAATATATATAAATATATATCACGTGTCCATTTATTCATCAGCCAATGGACATTTTAGGCTTTTTCCATAATTTGACTATTGTTGATAATGTTGCTATAAAAATGGAGGTTCATGTGCCACTTTACATCTGCATTTTTGTAACATTTGGGTAAATACCTAATTTACCCAATTGCTGGGTCAAAGGGTAGTTCTATTTTTAACTTTTTGAGGAACCTCCATACTGTTCTCTAGAGTGGCTACACCAGTTTGCATTCCCACGAACAGTGTAGAAGGGTTTCGCATCTCTACATCCTTACCAACATCTGTTGTTTCCTGTGTTGTTAATTTTAGCAATTCTGAGAGGTGTGAGATGATATCTCATTGTGGTTTTGATTTGTATTTCCTGATGATGAGTGATATTGAGCATCTTTTCATGTTTCTATTAGTCGTCTGTATGTCCTCTTTGGAAAAATGTCTGTTCATGTCTTCTGCCCATTTCTTTATGGATTATTTATTTTTTAGATGTTGAGTTTGAGAAGTTCTTTATAGATTTTGGTTACTAATCCTTTTTCAGATATGTCATTTGCAAATATCTTCTCCCATTCTGGAAGTTGTCTTTTAGTTTTGTAGATTTTTTTTTTTCCTCTCTGCAGGAGCTTTCTATCTTGATGAAATCCCAATAGTTCATTTTTGCTTTTGTTTCCTTTGTCTCTGGAGACGTGTCTAGTAAGAAGTTGCTGTGGCTGAGGTCAAAGAGGTTGTTGCCTGTGTTCCCCTCTAGGATTCTGATGGTTTCTTGTCTTACATTTAGGTTTTTCATCCATTTTGCTTTTTTTAAAAAATTTAAATTCAAGTTAGTTAACATATGGTTTAGTATTTGTTTCAGGAGTAGAATTTGTTGATTCATCACTTCCATATAACACCCAGTGCTCATCCCAAGTGCCCTCCTAATGTCTATCACCCATTTAGCCCATCTTCTTACCCACCTCCCCTCCAGCAACCCTCAGATTGTTCCCTACATTTAAAAGTCTCTTAAGGTTTGCCTTCCTCTCTGTTTTTGTCTTATTTTAATTTTCCTTCCCTTCCCTTATGTTCATCTGTTTGTTTCTTAAAGTACAAATATGACTTTCATCCATTTTGAATTTATTTTTGTGTCTGGAGTAAGAAAGTGGTCCAGTTTCATTCCTCTGCATATTGCTGTCCAGTTTTCTCAACATCTTTTTTTGAAAAGACTGTTTTTATTCCATTGGATATTCTTTCCTTCTTTGTCAAAGATTAGTTGACAATATAGCTGTCGGTCCATTTCTCGGTTTTCTATTTTATTCTACTGACCTGTGTGTCTGTTTTTGTGCCAGTACCATACTATCTTGATGACTACAACTTTGTAATATAGCTTTAATTCTGGAATTATGATGCCTCCAGCTTTGGTTTTCTTTTTCAAGATTGCTTTGGCTATTTGAAGTCTTTCACAGTTCGATACAAATTTTAGTATTTGTTGTTCTAGCTCTGTGAAAAATGCTGGTATTATTTTGAGAGGGATTGCATTAAATGTGTAGATTTTTTGTTCTAGCTCTGTGAAAAATGCTGGTATTATTTTGACAGGGATTGAATTAAATGTGTAGATTGTAGTATAGAAATTTTTAACAGTATTTGTTCTTCCAGTCCATAAGTGTGAATCTTTTCCCATTTCTTTGTGATTTCTTCAATTTCTTTCATAAGTGTTCTATTGTTTTCAGAGTACAGATCTTTTACCTCTTTAGTTAGTTTTATCCCTAGGTATCTTATGGTTTATGGTGCAATTGCAAATGGGATCAATTCCTTGATTTCTCTTTCTGCTGCTTTGTTTTTTTTGTGTGTGTATAGAAACACAACAAATTTCTGTACATCGACTTTGTATTCTAAGACTTTGCTTAATTCGTGTATCAATTCTATAATTTTTTGGTGGATTCTTTTGGATTTTTTACATAGAGTACCATGTCATCTGTGAAGAGTGAAAGTTTGAATTCCTTGTCTATTTGGATGCTTTTTATTTCTTTTTGTTGTCTGATTGCTGAGGCTAGGGCTTCCAGTACTAAGTTAAATAACAATGGTGAAAGTAGACATCCCTATCTTGCTCCTGACCATAGAAGAAAATCTCTTAGTTTTTCCCCATTGGGGATGATATTAGCCGTGAGTCTTTCATATATGACCTTTGTGATCTTGAGGTATGTTCCCTCTATCCCTACTTTCTTGAGGGGTTTTATCAAAAGTGGATATTGTAATTTGTCAAATGTTTTTTCTGCATCTACTGAGAGGATCATATGGTTCTTATCCTTTCTTTTATTAATGTGGTGTATTATGTTGATTGATTTGTGAATACTGAACCACCCCTGCAGCCCAGGAATAAATCTCACTATATCGTGGTGAATAATCCTTCTAATGTACTGTTGGATTCAATTTGCTATTATCTTGTTGAGAATTTTTGCATCCATGTTCATCAGGGATATTGGCCTATAATTCTCCTTTTTAGTGGGGTCTTCGTCTGGTTTTAGAATCAAGGTAATGCTGGCCTCATAGAATGAGTTTGGAAATTTCCTTCTATTTCTATTTTTTGGAACAGATTGAGAAGAATAGATATTAACTCTTCTTTATATATATATTTTAAAATTTTTTGATGTTTATTTTTCAGAGAGAGAGAGACAGAGCATGAGCAGGGAGGGATAGAGAGAACGGGAGACACAGAATTCATAGCAGGCTCCAGACTCTGAGCTGTTAGCCCAACGTGGGGCTGGAATTCACAAACCATGAGATCATGACCTAAGCCGAAGTTGGATGTTAACTGACTGAGCCACCCAGGTGCCCTGGTATTAACTCGTCTTTAAATGTCTTGTAGAATTCCCCTAGAAGCCATCTGGCCCTGGAGTTTTGTTTGTTGGGAGATTTTTGATTAGTGATTCAATTATTTTGCTGGTTATGGATCTGTTCAAATTTTCTATTTCTTTGTGTTTCAGTTTTGATAGTTTGTGAGAATTTTCTGGGAATTTTTCCATTTCTTTCAGATTACCTAGTTGGTTGACATATAATTTTTCATAATATTCTCTTATAATTGTTTGTATTTCTGTGGTGTTGATTGTGATCTCTCCTCTTTCATTCATGATTTTATTTATTTGGGTCCTTTCTCTGTTCTTTTTGACAAGTCTTTGTAGGGGTTTATCATTTTTATTTATTCTTTCAGAGAACCAGCTCTTACTTTCATTTATCTAGTCTGATTTTTTTGTTTTGTTTTGTTTCTATATCACTTATTTCTGCTTAATCTTTATTATTTCCTTTATTCTGCTGGATTTAGGCTTTATTTGCTGTTCCTTTTCTAGCTCCTTTAGGTGTAATGTTAGGTTGTGTATTTGAGACCTTCCTTGTTTTTTGAGGTAGGCCTGTATTGCTATATACTTCCCACTTATGACTGCCTTTGCTGTATCTGCAAGGTTTTGGACTGTTATGTTATCATTTTTATTTACTCCCATGTATATTTAAAATTTCTTCTTTAATTTCCTTGTTAACCCATTCATTCTTTAGTAAGATGTTCTTTAACCTCCATGTATTTGTGGTCTTTCCAAGTTTTTTCTTGTGGTTAACTTCAAGTTTCATATTGTTGTGGTCTGAAAATATGCATGGTATGATCTCAGTCTCTTTTGTACTTGTTGAGGGCTGATTTGTGACCAGTATGTGATCTATTCTGGAGAATGTTCCATGTGCAATCAACCATAATGTGTATTCTGCTGCTTTAGGATGAAATGTTCTGAATATATCTGTCAAGTCCATCTGGTTCAGTGTGTCATTCAAAGCCATTGTTTCCTTATTGATTTTCTGCCCAGATGATCTGCTCATTGTTATAATTGGGGTGTTAAAGTCCCCCGCTATTACTTTATTATTATCAATGAGTTTCTTTATGTTTGTTATTAATTGATTTATATATTTGAGTGCTTCCTAGTTGGGAGAATCAATATTTACAGTTGTTAGATCTTCTTGTTGGATCGACCTTTAATTATGATATAGTGCCCTTCTTCATCTCTTTGCTTTAAAATCTAGTTTTTCTGGGGGTGCCTGGATGGCTCAGTTGGTTGTGTGACTGACTTCGGCTCAGGTCATGATCTCACAGCTCATGAGTTCAAGCCCCGCGTCGGGCTCTGTGCTGACAGCTCAGAGCCTGGAGCCTGCTTTGGATTCTGTGTCTCCCTCTTTCTCTGCCCCTAACCCACTTGCATTCTGTCTCTGTTTCTCTCAAATATAAATAAACATTAAAAAAATTTTTAAATCTAGTTTTTTCTGATGTAAGAATGGCTACTCTGGCTTTCCTTGGGCATCCATTAGCATGATAAATGTTCTCTATTCCCTTACTTTCAATCTGGAGGTGCCTTTAGGTCTAAAATAAGTTCTTGTAAACAGCATATAGATGGATCTTATTATTATTATTTTTCTCAATCCATTCTGATACCCTATGTCTTTTGACTGGAGCATTTAGTCCATTTACATTCAGAATAATTATTGATAGATAAAAATTTAGTGTCATTGTGTTATTTGTAAAGTCACTGATTCTGAAGATTTTCTGTTCCTTTTTAGTCTTTGTGTTTTTGTTTTTGTTTTTTTTTTGTTTTTTGTTTTGTTTTGTTTTGTTTTTTTTTTGGTATTTCTTTCCCACTCAAAGAGTCCCCTTTAAAGTTTCTTGCAGGGCTGGTTTAGTGGTCCTGAACTCCTTTAGTTTTGTTTCTCTGGAAAACTCTTTATCTCTCCTTCTATTCTGAATGATAGCCTTACTGGGTAACGTATTCTTGGCTGCAGGTTTTTCCCATCAGCACATTGAATATATCATGTCACTCCCTTCTGGTCTACCAAGTTTCTGTTGCTAAGTCTGCTGCTAACCTGATTTGTCTTCCCTTTTAGGTTAGGGATTTCTTTCCCCTTGTTGATTTCTTTCCTTATCCTTATATTTTGTAAATTTTAGTACAATATGTTTTGGTGTTGGCTGGCATTAGTTGAATTTGATGGGAGTTCTCTGTGTTTCCTGGATTTGGATGACTGTTTCCTTCCCCAGATTAGGGAAATTTTCAGCTATAATTTGCTCATATAAGCCTTCTACCCTTTTTTCCCTCTCTTCTGCGATTCCTTGATATACATACTACAGTTTGCTTATCCATTTACCTATTGATGGACATTTGGGTTTTTCTAGCTTGGGGTTATTATAAATAAAACTTCTATGAACAGTATTTGTATGGACATTTTCTTTAATTTCTATTGGGTAAATATATTGAAGAGGAATGTCTGAGTCATACACTAAGTAGTCTAACCTTTAACGAAACTGCTAAACTATTTCCCAAAGTGGTTGTACCATTTTACATTCCCATTAGCATCATATGAGCATTCCAGTGAAACCGTAACTTCCACACTCAATATAGTCAAGTCTTTTTATTTTTTGCCATTATAAAAGTGTGGTTTTAATTTATATTTCCTTAATGATTAATAATTGGAAGCATCTTATCATGCACTTATTTCCCATCTGTATACCATTTTTGGTATAAATGCTTAAATCTTTTGACCATTTAAAAAATTAGGTTGTTTGTTTTCTTTCTTATTTTTGAGTTCTGAGAATTCTTTATATATTCTGGATACAAGTCTATTGTCAGAAATGTGATAAAAAGATTTATTAAAACTACAGTATAAAGTTTTCCCATTCCTCCCACCCCTTATCCCTTGCCTCTGGCAATTATCTATCTGTTCTCTGTTTCTGTGAGCTTGTATTTTTTTTTAATTCCACATATAAAAGAGATCCTATGGTATTTGATTTTTTCTATCTGACTTATTTAACCTAACATAATTCCCTCGAGGTCCATCTATATTTTTGCAAATGGCAAGACTTCATTCTTTTTCAAGGTTGAATGATATTCCATTATATATATTCCACAATTTCTTTATTCATTCATCCATCAATGGACACATAGGTTGCTTGCATATTTTGGCTATTATAAATAATTCTGAAAATTTAACATGGGGAGGTATGTATCTTTTTGAGTTATATGCTTTCATTTCTTTTTTCAGCAGAAATTTGCAGGCCGGAAGAAAGAGAGAGGCATGATATACTCAAAGTGCTGAAAGAAGACTTTCAATCAAGGATACCTGACAAAATTATCATTCAGAATTGAAGGTGAGATAAGGAGTTTTATAGACAAGCAAAAGCTAAAGAATTTTTATCACCACTAACCTGGCCTTACAGAAATCTTAAAGGAACTTCTTTATGCTGAAAGGAAGGCCATTCTTCAGTGATAAGAACACATATTAAAGGATAAATGACACTAGAAAGGTAAATATATGGTAAAGGTAGTCACTTATAAAGCTAGTATTAAGGTTAAAAACAAAAGTAGTAAAAATAACTATGATTTAAATAGTTAAGGGATACACAAGATAAAAATATATAAAATGAGGGGCAGTTGGGTAAGCATAAACTTGATTTTGGCTCAGGTCATGATTTCACAGTCATGACATCGAGTCCCAACTAGGGCTCTGTTCTGGAGCCTGCTTGGGATTCTCTCTCCCTCTCTCTGCCCCTTCCCTCTCAAAATAAATAAATAAAATGAAAAAAAAAGATGTAAAATGTGACACCAAACACATAAATCATTGTAGGGGAGAGTAAAAATATTGAGCTTTAGAATGGAATCAAACTTAAGTGTTACCAAGTTAAAATAGACTGTTACAGATATAAGTTGTTATATGTAAGACTCATGGTAACCACAAAACAAAACCTATAGTAAATACACAAAAGGAAAAGAGAAAGGAATATAAGCATACCATTAAATAAAGTCATCAAATGCAAAAGAAGAGAGCAAGAGAGGAAGAAAGGAACAGAGAGGAACCACAAAAACAGCCAGAAAACAATTAACAAAATGGTCATAAGGACATACCTATCAATAACTACTTTAAATGCAAATGGACTAAATTCTTCAATCAGAAAACATAGAGTGACTGAATGGATAGAAAAATAAGACCCATGTATATGTTGCCTACAAGAAACTGACTTTAGATATAGGACATATACAGACCAAAAGTGAAGAGATGAAAAAGATATTCCATGGAAATTAAAACCAAAAGAAAGCAGGAATAGCTGTACTTACATCAGACAAAATAGATTTTGTCCTATTACAATAACTATAATAAAAGAGAAAGAAGGGTGTTACATAATAATAAAGGGGCCAGTCCACCAATAGAATATAACATTTATAAATATTTATGCACCCAATATAAGAGCACCTAAATATATAAAATAAATATTAACAGACCTGAAGAGAGAAATATACAGCAATATAATAATAGTAGGGAACTTTAATTTCCACTTACTTCAACAGATAATTCAGATAGAAAATTAATAAGGAAGTATATGCCTCAAATGACATTTTAGACTAGATAGACTTAATAGACATTTACAGAATATTCCATTTGAAAGTGGCAAGACAGACATCTCTAGTGCACATGGAACATTTTTTAAGATAGATCATATGTTAAACCACAAAACAAGTCTTAAGAAATTTAAGAGGATTGATATCATATCAAGCATATTCTCTAACCACAGTGGTATAAACTAAAAAATAATTGTATGTAAAGAAAACTGGAAAATTTGCAAATATTTGAAGATTAAGCAATGTATTACTGAACAAACAATGGGTCAAAGAAGTCAACAGAGAAATAAAAAATATCGTATCAAATAAAATTGAAATGTAACATACTAAAATTTACGGGATTCAGTAAAAACAGTTTTAAGAGGTAAGTTCATAGCAATAAATGCCTTCTTGAAGAAACAGGAAAAGTCTCAAATAGCCTAACTGTACACCCCAAGGGACTAGAAAAGAAAAAATATATACATAGGTTAGTAAAAGGATGGAAATAGTAAGAATCAGAGCAAACTAAATGAAATAGAATCTAAAAACATAGTAGAAAGACCAATGAAACTAAGAGCTGTTTCTTTGTAAAGATAATAAAAATTGACAAACCTTTAGCTAGACTCACCAAGACTGAAGAAGACGAGTCAAAGGAATAAAATCAGAAATTAAAGAGAAGTTACAACTGGTATCACATAAATAAAAGGAGCATAAGACACTACTATGAGCAATAATATGCCCAATAATAATCAATTGGGAAACTTGGAAGAAATGGACAGATGGATACAATCTACCAAGACCAAACCCTGATGAAGTAGAAAATCTGAACAGATGGATTACTAGTAAGGAGATTGAAACATTAGTCAACCCCTTCACCCCAAAATGTGCAGGACCAGACAGCTTCACTGGTAAATTCTATTCAAAGAAGAATTAATAGCAATCCTCAATCTCTTCCAAAAAAATAGAAGAGGAGAGAACTCTTCCAAACTCATTTTATGAGGCCAGTATAAGCCTGATACCAAAACCAGACAAGGATGCCACAAGGATGCCAATATTCCCAATGATCGTAGATGCAAAAATCCTGAATAAAATATTAGCAAACTGAATTCAACAATACATTAAAACAATCACACACTGTGATTAAGTGGAATTTATTCTAGGGATGCAAGGATGGTTCAATATCTATAAATCAGTTAATGTGATCTATACCACATTAACAAAATAAAAACTAAAAATTATATCATAATCTAAATAGATGCAGAAAACACATTTCACAAAATTTAACATTCATTTATGATAAAAACTCTCAACAAAGTGGGTATAGAGGGAACTTACCTCAACATAATAAATCTCTATATAACAAACCCACAGCTAACATCATAGTCAATGGTAAACAGCTGAAAAGCTTTTCCTCTAAGATCAGGAACAAGACAAGGATGCTCACTCTCACCACTTTTATGCAACACAGTATTGGAAATACTAGCTAGAGCAATTAGGCAAAAAAATAAATAAAGACACTCAAATTGGAAAGGAAGAAGTAAAACTGTCACCATTTGCAGATGACATGATATTATATATAGAAAACTATAAAAATTTCATTAAAAACCATTAGAACCAATAAATGGATTCAGTAAAACTGCAGAATACAAAATCAATAGACAGAAATCCGTTGAATTTCTATAATTAATAACAATCTATTAGAAGAAAAATTAAGAAAACAGTATAATTTAATATTAAATTGAAAACAATAAAATATCTATGAATAAGTTCAACTGATGAGGTGAAAAATCTGTATATGGACAACCTCAAGACATTAATTAAAGTAATTGAAGAAGACACAAATAAGTGGAAAGATATAGTCATGGATTGGAAGAATTAATATTGTTAAAATGTCCATACTATCCAAAGCAATATACAGATTCAATGCAATCTCTATCAAAATTCCAATGGTATTTTTCTTAGAAATAGAACAAACAGTTCTAAAGTTTCTGTGAAACCACAAAAGACCCTGAATAGTGAAAGCGATCTTGAGGGAGAAGAATAATGCTGAAGGCGTCATGCTCCCTGATTTTAAACTACATTATAAAGAAATACGATTTGTAAATATTTTCTCCCAGTCTGTACCTTGTTTTTATTCTCTTAACAGTGCCTTTTGAAGAGTAAGAGACTCTAATTTCAATGAAATCCAATTCTTCTAGGTATAAGTGCCTATGGTGTCATAGCTGTCCAACCTCACAATTTTTCTTCTTTGTTTTTTTTTTCTAGAAATATTTGACTGTATGCAAAAATCTATTTCAACCCTATTTTCTTTCATTAATCCTTTTGTTGCCAATACTGTTACCATGATTACTGTAGTTTTTTAATGACTTAAAATTGGGTGATATAAGTCCTCCCACTTTGTTTTTTATCAATGTTATTTGGCTGTCTTAGGTCCTTTGCATTACTCGATAAATTTTCGAATCAGCTTGCCTACTTTTTTTATTGCGGTAAAATATACATAACATAACATTTTCCTTTTGACCATTTTTAAATGTGCAGTTCAGTTGGCATTAAAAACATTCTCATGCTTCCAACAACACAGTTCAGATTTCAGTTGCTATGGTATGTTAACTGTGAGTAATTGCATAACAAACATGTTACTGTTAGCTTTTCAAACCACAAATCACTATGTAATTAATAAATGCATACAATGATCAATGACCAATTACATCACTTCTTTCAAAGTCTATTGGTGATTGATCATTGCACATCTGCTATTTTCTTTTTAACATTTATTTATTTTTGAGACAGAGAGAGACAGAGCATGAACGGGGGAGGGTCAGAGAGAGGGAGACACAGAATCCGAAACAGGCTCCAGGCTCTGAGCCATCAGCACAGAGCCTGACGCGGGGCTCGAACTCACGGACTGCGAGATCATGACCTGAGCCGAAGTCGGCCGTTTAACCGACTGAGCCACCCAGGTGCCCTTGCACATCTCCTATTTAGTTCACACATAGCCAGTAAAGCACATAGTTGTGCTGCATCCTTATTTTCGATAGATAAACATGGCATGACATTTTACAATAATGGATAATCAAAATGAGACCATTGACTAACAAAGATGAAAGAGCAGTAAAGAAGCAAAAAGTGATAATGCTGAAAGTGAAATTCAAATAGAATTTTTAGGAGAAATGACTGTTCATTGAAATGTTAACATTGCTGCCATTTGAGAGACTCTAGATATGTAGCCAGGGAATTTAGCGAGAGTATATTTATTTTCATAAATGAGGAAAATGCTTACGATGAAAAGGATAAGGTAGTCCCAGAGAAAGTGACACCAGCAAAAACTTCACCTCATAGGAACTATTGTAGATATTTTACAGCATTGAAAGTATAAGGGATAAAATATTGGAAGGTGACCCAAAAGTTAAAAAAGGAATATTATAATTTGCCAAGGCATAGAAAAAATGCTCACTCTTCAGCATAAATTATGTGAAATACAGTTTGAATGGATAGCTACTTCTGATGACTATTTTTACAAAGAAATGAAACACCTTAATTTTTCCTCAAAAAAAATTCACATGGTTTTGCAACCATCACCAGCATCCATTTCCATAACTCTTGTCATCTTCCTGAGCTGAAACTCTAAATCCATTAAACAATAACTCCCCATTTCCTCATTCTTCAACCCCTAGCAATCACTATTCTATTTTCTGTTTACTACTACTTGAGTATGTAAGCTATTTCATATAAGAGGAATCATGCAGCATTCATTCTTTTGTGACTGGCATATTTCACTTGGTATAATGTCTTCAATATTCATCCATTTTGTAGTATCTGTCAGAATTTTCCTTCTTTTCATGGCTGAATAATAACCCATTGTATGTATATACCACATTTTGCTTATCCATTTATTATCAATGGACATTGGGTTGCTTCTATGTTTTGACTATCACTATGAACATGTGTGTACAAATATCTGCTTGAATACTTGCTTTCAATTCTTTTGTGTATTACTCAGAAATGGAATCATTGGATCATATGGTAATTTTAGCTTTAATTTTTTGAGGAAACCCCATACTGCTTTCCGTGGTGGCTGCAACATTTAACATTTCTGTTATGTACAGGGGTTCTAATTTCTCTACATTCTTTCCAACATTCACTGTTTTCTGTTTTCTAGGTTTTTTGTTTGTTTTTTAAATAATAGTCATCTTAATGGGTGTGAAGTGGTATCTCATTGTGGGTTTGTTTTGTATTTCTCCAGTGATTAGTGATATTGCACATCTTGTTTCATATGCTTATGGCCATTTGTATATCTTCGTTGGACACAAGTCTTTTCAAGTCCCTTTCCCATTTCTTAAATCAGGTTTTTTGCTTTTTTGTTGTTGAGTTGTAGAAGTTCTTTAAATATTCTGGATATTAACCCCTTATCAGATATATGATTTGCAAATATTTTCTGCTATTTAGTGAGTTGCCTTTTCACTCTGTTTTACCTATTGATAGTGTCTTTGAGGCATAACCTTGCCTAATGTTTAAGCTTAAGTTGGGTCACCTTAGGTAATCAGGGCCCTTAAAGATAAAGTTGGGCTGATTGTTGCTGATGAAGAACTGTTAAACAGAAATAGATGTATTGTACTTATCTATCAATATATAACAAATCACTCTCAAATGGAATAGTTTAAAACAATAATAAACCTTTTTTTAAAAATCTTTCACAGTTTCTGTGGGTCAGGAACTTGGGAGTGGTTTGGGCAATCTGGCTTGGATTTTCAGGAGTTTCAGCCAGATTTTGCCAGGCAACAGTTATCTTAAGCCTTGAATGGGGCTGGAAGATCTTCTTCCAAGGTGGCTACACGTTTGACAAACTGGTACTTGTTATTGGTAGGGGAACTCAATTTTCCTCTTTATGGGCCTCTACAGGGCTGTTGAGTGTTCATCATGATGTGATGACTGTTTTCCCCAAATCAAGTCACACAACAGAACAAGGTGGAAGCAGCAGTGCCTTTGTGACCTAGCATCAGAAGCAAAACATGGTATGATGGGACAAAAGTGAAAGTATGGTTTCTATTTTGTTTTGTCTTTTTTTAATTCGTTTTTATCCCCTAAAACTGTATTTGGCTGAGATTGAGGATTGGAATATGACGGAATTATTTTTCATCATTAGTTTTCTGAAATTTGGAGGAAGTGGAGATAACCAATAGCTATTGGAATTATTGAAGGAAGCTTAACATAAACAGAAGTCTTTAGTGTTCAAGTGAGGGCGAATGGCCCATAGCTAAAAGACAACCATCCTGAGTTTATCCAGGACCCAGGTAAGTTCTGGTACTTTGAGAACTGAAGTGTTGGTTTCTCCAGAGACAGCACCATGAGCTGTTGATGCTCTTCTTGTGAATGGCGGAAGACGTATGGCTTCTCCAGTAGCTTCACAGGCAAGAAAGGGGCAAGTGGGAGCACAAAGAAGAAACAAGTCATGGGTGAGGCAGAGTGGGTACTGCATCTGACAAGCAGGTATGTAAGCACGTGGGAGGAAGCCTTTTGGGGAGGTCTAGAGACATCAGAGGGATAATCTGAAGGGTGCTTATTTTTGGCAATCAAGCCAACGGAGTCTCGTGCTATCACAATTAATTTGAGTATAAAAGGCAGTGTGGTCTTTTTTTTTTTTTTTTAACATTTATTTATTTTTGAGACAGAGAGAGACAGAGCATGAACAGGGGAGGGGCAGAGAGAGAGGGAGAAACAGAATCCGAAACAGGCTCCAGGCTCTGAGCTGTCAGCACAGAGCCCGACGCGGGGCTCGAACTCACGGACCGTGAGATCATGACCTGAGCCGAAGTCTGACGCTTAACTGACCGAGCCACCCAGGCGCCCCAAGGCAGTGTGGTCTTATTGGTAAATAATCATTATTAATACAATTGCTATTTTTTAAATATAGTTTCTTTTAATGTTTATTTTTGACAGAGAGAGAGAGAGACAGAGAATGAGCGGGGGAGGGGCAGAGAGAGAGGGAGACACAGAAGCAGAAGCAGGCTCCAGGCTCTGAGCTGTCAGTACAGAGCCTGACACAGGGCTTGAACTCACAGACCGCGAGATCATGACCTGAGCCGAAGTTGGACGCTCAATCTACTGAGCCACCCAGGCACCCCACAATTGCTATTTTTTAAAAAAATAAATCGCAACAAGCACTTCCAACCATCAACCAAAGAAGATATCAAACGTTTTGTTACATCACACAAACATTCACCACAAGCCAACTGTGGTTAAACTAAATGCTGCTATAGTATTTATTCCATTTGTTATTAGTAGGCCCTGTTTTATTTTTCATACTGTCAAAACAGGCAAAAAAAACCTATATGTTTTTAATAGCTCATGTAGGGTCCTTAGGTTGGAAATTATATGTTAAAAGTTTAGGTCATCCGTGAAATTTTATTTTTATAAACTGTTTTCAGAATTAGAACACTAAAAGCATCCAGAAACCACAAAGCTGGCAGTTGGCTTTGACCATTTCTCACTTTATAGAATATCAAATGGAACTTTTTTTTTCATCTCAAATGTAACGTCAAAAGGAGATATACTTGGGCTGGAACTCAAGTTGGAAATAGATTTTTCTTATTAAGGTAAAATTGACATATAACATTATGTTTCAGGTACACAACATAATAATTCAATATTTGCATACATTGGAAAGTGTATAACTGCAATAAATCTAGTTATCATCAATTCACCATACACAGTTACAGTTTTCTTTCCTTTTGATGAGAACTTTTAAGATTTACCATGTTGGCAACTTTCAAATATGTATTATAATATTACTGACTGCCATGACAATATGGCTGCCATGTTGTACATTAATTTCCCTGGAAATGGAATTCTTGCTATGAACTAAGAAACTATTAGAAACAAAGGTAATTAGAATGGAAATGAAATGGCAGAGGCCTCAAGCACAGTGTCACTGTGCATGTACACATCTTATGGTAAGAATCTAATTCCACAAAATGAGACCCTCCTATTCAGGTACTCCTGTGGCTTCCTCATTCCATTGGGGTCCTGAAAGGTGGAGTTATAAAGCAGCCAGCCCAGCTGCCTCTTGCAAGAGTTGCATTTTTGGTTATTGAGATCATGGCATGCTAAATATTTAAATTTGCTTAAATTTCAGTAGCTTAATTTTATAGCAGCAGGGGCCTACTTTATCTAAGCAAGCTTTCTCCTTTCTGAGGCTCCAGTGGAGTTGTGAAAATGTTCAGTTCTAATGGGGATAATGATAAAAATGCAATTATAATTCCCCCCAGCCCACAAATGGGCTCACCATGTAGTTTCTCAAGTGCTTTGAAAAAAGAAAGCTGTATAAATGCTAACTAACAACATAAAGTGCCAAGGTACTTTAGGTAGGGGAAGGAGTAGCCAAAAGCAGACTGGAAAAGGTACCATTGGAAAGAGAAAATAATTCCCATTTTAATTTTGTTAAGAATGACAAAGTAAGAGTATGATTACTCATGACAGCTAATTGTCATGTCAATACCTAGGATCCCCATTTAAATAAACCATATTTACTTTATAAAATCTGCCAATAGGCTCAACAAAAAACTCATGAAAAATGCTGGTCCTCACTAGATAGATCAGGAAATGCTGACTTTTGTCCTTATGGTTTAGAGATTACTTGTCTCAATTCCAAGCTCTGTTTTGCACCTCAGAAAGTGTTAGATACTTGATTCACAAGTCATAGCTGAGCTAAACTTGGGAAAGCACTGAGGGATATTTGGAACAGTTAAACGGAGCAGAATGCTTTAATGTTGGGAAGATGAGAGCATCTGTGGGAGTTTGGGGGGCAATATGTAGAGCAAATAAATAGGAAGAAAATCAAAGTAAAAGTTAGTTTTGAGAAGCTTTGTGGAAAATTGCTGAGTTTCAAAACAATATTGTTGTCTTCCCCTCACATGTTCTTTTCATGATATTTTTCACATGAAAAAGAAATTTAGAGTCTCTAGGTTTGGTATGAACACTCCATGTTTTACCTCCATATTGTTTAAAATTTTTTAAAGACAATGTGTGATTCTGTTGTTATTTGTTAAGCAAACGGATGAAAAAAAGTGGATACTTAAAAAAAATTCTGATACCAGTGGTTTAGGAATTAAGGGAACAAATAAAGGCCAAGCAGCGAGACATAAGTTTGTGTTCCATGTTTTCCCATCCTCTCTCTAGGTCCTTGGCAGACAGAGTAGTTTTACTTTGCCTTGTTTTCCTCTTATGCAATGCAAGCATAAAATGTCAAGTGTTAAAAATGGGACATCATTAAAGGATGAGTATGAGTGCTCTATTGGTGTTGGGTACCAGAAACTTATCTCCAGTGTGGGGCAATGTCCTTGGGTGATGTGACATTCTATTACAAAGGGATGGCTTGATCTAACAGGAAGGGCTCAATGCTACTGGCTTAAGACACGTAGCATGCTCAATGCATCTCCATAGTAGGCAATTAATAAATATTTACTGAGAAGTTTCTCTAGCCTGAGTCTTTGTTGAGGATAGACCCTTATCTTTATAGTATGCAATGGACTCACCATATCTTAATGATTTACTGAATCATTATTGTCACATAATAAACTTATGATTGTTTTTTAGGGAGACTCTCATGAAGAATAATGAAATATTATTCATGGAAGATGCTTGGACTTCTTAAATAAAAAGCTCCATATAAATAGAAGATATTATATTCTAAAATGTGGCCAAGAAGGGGGAGAAACTAACACATGATCGCAGTATGTGAATCAACTTTAGTTCTGGCCCTAAGTATTAGATGGCCTTATTATCTTTTTTGTTATATTATAAGGAAGAATTAGATATAGTTATTGTTTTCAGAGGAACTGCTTCTGCATGGAAGTCCTAGCCATGAATGCAGGTTGAGTCTTTGGGGAAGAATTCATCATTTTCTGTTTTTTGAGAGAAAGCCCATGATAGGCCACTGTGTCCCTGAACTCGATGATAGTTTCAAATAAAGCACCTGAACTCTATAGTTTTCAGAGAAAAAGAAAGAGGTGCTGGCTGCTGTTGATGGCTAAGGTTGTCATGTTACAGCTCTTATTTGTTGGGCAGTTTTACGAGAGTGAACTGATTTATAATCATCAGGGGAGAAAGGTCAATTTGTGGGAGCAGATTTCCCATTCATCACCATACTCTATAGCCTTGTTGCTGATTTTGTTTTCTGATATCAAAGTAGTCATTTTGGTCTTGCTAAAGCGTTTCCTCAACTGATATATTTTTCTGACACAAACAAGGGAGGGCTGCATACGTCAGATCTTGTGTTCTTCCATTTCAGCTACTTTAGACCAGGATAGCTGGTGCCAGGGTGAACGATGAGGAAGCACTCCCTAATTGATTTGGGGTGATTGGGCTTCCACACTGAAACCCTCCCCCCTACTCCTCCTCACCTCTACCTCTCTCCGCCCCAACCAGTTTCAACAGTCTGAGATGATCTATGGAGTCAGAAGAACTGGATGTCACCAGAGTTATGACACCAGGAGAAAAACAACTTGAAAAATAGGTTAAGAAGTCATTTCATAGCTGATAGAGGCAAAATCACCATTCTGCCTCAGACGTCAGGTTTAACCTTCACGCCCATGAAGTATAATAACCATAGAACATCAAAGATCATTGCATTCTGCCAAGAAACCCTAAGTAAATACATAAGGTGAAAAACATTTGTAACTTGGATATAGATCACAGTGTGGCCTATAGGATCATTAAATATAATCTATTACTATGGAGCATATATTGTTATTGTATTAAATAACACTGGATGTGTTATACGAAATATACTTCCTCTTACGTAAAATTGTAATTGCAATAATTTGTTTCTAAACAAAGCCGCTTACAAATAAGTATATAAGATACAGATCTCATTCATAGTGAATTTAGTTATGTTTATTTAACCCTTAGCTCACCCTCGTGGTGTTTAGATTGTTATGTGTAAATTGCTGGATTGTGTCGATACCATCTAACTGTCCTAATCAGGGTCGTTAGTTATCAGAAGTTAAAGTTTTTGTTTATCGTGTTCTTCATTTATACTTCCAGGGCCTAGCACAGTGCCTGGCATGATGAATTCCTTTTTTTTCTCTCCCAGAAATGAACATTTATTGGTATAGAAAATCTGATTTTTGTGGGCTCTCAGAATCCTACATGGGAAGTCTGTGCAAGTCTCTGGGATCTGGCCGTCCCTGAACTCATGTAAGGGTTTCGCTTATCACCCTTCTTATCTAAAACTAATCTCAGCATCTTCCCCCTTCCCCTTTTGCATGTCTCCATTTCTTGTCTGGATATGATTTTTTTCTTAGAAGCTATGATGAAAACCTCCTAACCACATTTGACCTCTCTCTCCTTGCACAGCATGGCAAATCAATAAAAACCTTCCAGGAAATTTTCTTTACAAATGCTTCTTGTGTTCAAAATGTTACTTCCCTTAGTCTTCTCCCACTTAATGTTTACTTGTTGGTTGATCTGTTTAACGCTTTTATTTTTTTTATTTTTACTTTATTTTTTATTTTTTTTAAAGCTTATTTTGTGTGTGTGTGTGTGTGTGTGTGTGTGTGTGAGGGTGAGAGAGAGAGAGGGAGAGAATGAGCAGGGAAGAGGCAGAGAGTCCCAAGCAGGTTCCACCCTGTCAGTGCAGAGCTTGACGCAGGGCTCAAACTCACAAACTGTGAGATCAGGACCTGTGCCAAATCTAAGAGTTGGCCTCTTAACTGACTCAGCCACCCAGGTGCCCAATTACCCCTTTTATTTTTATCCTGGCATTTCCTGTCCCAAAACTGTGAGTGCAATCTATAAAAAAAACACACTGTGGTCTGCACACAGGGCCCTCCAGAGAGTCTGCCTCCAATGTACATTCCCAGTGTAGCTCCACAGGTCCCAAACTGTCCTTTCTCACTCTCTGAGCCTGCTCCTTCCTACCGGTATTGTTGCTCATGCTGGAGCCTGTGCCCTTCCACTCCGACTGCTCCTGTTCATTCCAAGCCTTCCCATAAGGGTCAGTTTGGTAGGAGGGTTAAGCCTAGGACAGAGGTGTCTCAGTTCACAATCCCACTCTGTTCACTTGACATTTAACCTTACCCTTTCTAATGAGAGTTACATTTTCAAGTTCTATAGGCCATCCAGTGCAACAGGACTTTTATGGGGTTTGACTTCTTTCCTTTTACAGCTGTATGTCGAAATTTGGATGACGGTTGCCATAAAATGCAAGACGGCATTTTAGAAAAGAAAAAAAGTATTAATACTATGTCAGTGGCAAACCACAGAAGCATGCAGTTCCCTCATTTTGCATCCTGTTGCATCCCTTGCAAACTTTGGAGCTAGGGAGGACAGACTGTGAGCTTCCAGGACTGCCCCACTCCCAGCCTGCAACAGTGCCCTCCGGTGGCTTAGGATCCTCCCGGGGAAACTCCCTTGGGCCAACTTGCATCCGCGGGACTACCCTTGTGCTGCAATCAGTATGTTTATCCATGAGGTGATGGCTCTGCACCTCTGTCTTGTCCCTGCTCATAAATCCACTGGTCTCAGGTCCAGTGGCTTTGATTGTCCCCAAACACAGTTGCATTCACAGAGACGTCTGCAAGGCGCCAGTAATGGCTGCTCCTTCAACAGAGCGAGTGGTTCACGTCACAACTTGTCAGAAGGAAGGGTCTTCTTGGAGGGTCTTCCACCCAACTGCCACTCAGCCGCTTCTGCCTGTGCGGAGGCTCACTAGGCCTTTCACTGAGGAGCTGCTCACTCTTCTGTGACGAGGACAGTGTCATCCTGAGGAAGGGACAGCTATCACTACAGCTCTCGGACGTTCTAGTCTTTCTACAACAAGAGGGACAATCATTTCCTCTTTCAGGAACTGGCTGTTTGTTCCTGGTGAAAAGATGCCACAACAATGCCCAGTGTGCAAACGCTGGAGCCAACTCAGTAAGATGTCTAGTTTTATTCATGATGAGTGAAAACTCTGATTCCCAGATGAAGCTGAATTGTAAGTCACCGTATCCTGGAGTTTTGCATTTTATGGGAACTGCCATAGGGATGCTAATTTTTATTTTTGCCAAATAAGGGCACTAATAAAATCGATCTTGTATTCTGTCATTAAAAAAAAAAACCCAAAGCCTCTGATTGTTGCATAAAAGGATATTACTAAATCGAATATATGTAGCTTTGTGATACTTATTTTTCTCAGGTCACTGAGGCTGGATGAAAACTGGCCCAGGAACTGCTTCTGGTCACTGGTCCTGTGCTTGGGAACCACTATTCTATGAAATTCGTCCATTTAATTGAAGTATCCTCGAAGGTCCTCTTTCAGTTCAAAAGCTTTGGTACCGCATCCCCCTCCTGCCCCCTCTGCTAATGCGTATCTTCACAATATGTTTGAACAACTACTTGTTGTCCTGTATTGTCCTCTAGAGGTTTCATACATGGCTATCTTGTCTCTTCCAACCAGACTGTAATGCTAGGTAAATAGAAGGTACTAATTATTTGAATTTATTTCAATAATACACACTGGTGAACTATTTAGAGGACGGCAGGCTATTCACACGTGTGTGTGTGCGTGTGCATGTGCGTGTGTGTGTGTGCGTGTGTGTGTGTGTGTGTTTGGAGGCTGGAGGGAATCTTCAGTTTACATAGGTACGTAAATAAAAGGTGCATGTTTTTGAAGGATTAAAGGAGCTTTGTAAAATAAGAAAACAAGCCTTTAGAGTTAAAATCTCCATCTTCATTTCCTAATGAGCTTGGAGAGATTAACTACCTATTGAATAGACATGACTCTGCATCTGAAACACCTTTAATGTCTCTCATCATTTTTGATGATTTAGTAACGACAGCAGGGGTAGCAGGTAGTTGAGGTTCTCCCACAAAAATCAGAACTGTTTTTCATTTTAATATATTTTTTTATTTAAAATATCATGAAACGTACCTTAGACTGACAGTTGAACTTCAATATTTATGACTTTCTGATTGCCCTAGCAGTTTAGAAAAAAACTGAAAATGAGCCCTCAAGTAAAATTTAAGTGGAAAAGATTAAAATTCAGAAGTATGGACTTTTTTTTTTTTCATTTGAAGGCACACTCACTTTTTGCTGGAAATTTTATGTGCCAACCCTAGCTTTCCTATATTTGACAGTCCTTGAAAAAGTACTTCATTTCTTTCTTGAAAATATATGAGCAGTTTTATTTTTTTGAAAACACACCCTGTGGATCAGCACAACTTTCCCTTCCAGTTTGAACACTCTAATTTTGACTACAAACCAAGCACTTACTCCATCCATCCTGCAAATGAATGATGCAGATTGGGGCACAAGCTGGGAGCATATGAGTGAGTGAGAGGGACAAGTGACAACATCATTATCTTTGGGGTAGTTTCACCTGCTATGATTTATGATACTCACATGGCTGATTTGTGATATGTGCCCAAAGCTATACCTTTTAGTGAATTCTTATTGTTTTCCTGAATGAATTTGGAGATTCATATGTGTTAAGTCTTATGACAAAATTAAGTCATATATCCTTATCTAAGATACAGCTCTGTAATTGCTTTGTGATTTTGCGATTTTTTTTTCAAATAGCATATTTTTATAGCTACTTAATGGAGTACTTTATTACACTTTTGAGGAGGGAGTAATAATATGACTATTTCCCTTCAAGGTGTATGTGATGCTGGGGCACCTGGGTGGCTCAGTCAGTTGACCGTCCAACTGTGGCTCAGGTCATGATCTCACAGTTCATGAGTTCAAGCCCCACATCAGGCTCACTGCTGTCAGTGCAGAGTCTGCTTCAGATCCTCTGTCTTCCTCTCTCTGCAGCCTCCCCTGCTTGCACTCTCTCAAAAATAAATAAAACATTTAAAAAAAGGTGTATGTGATGTAACCTCATTACTATGAACTCAAACTGCTATAAAAAAAGATTGTGGATGTGGCTTAAGAAAATGCATACAGTTGACAATCTCAGAAATGGAATAAGAATCAATTCTCTTTCCTCAAGAAGATTCACTACAAATGAAAATTTGGGGCGCCTGGGTGGCTCAGTTGGCTAGGCTTCTGACTTCAGCTCAGGTCATGATCTCACAGTTCATGAGTTCAAGCCCCGTGTTGGGCTCTGTGCTTACAGCTCAGAGCATGGAGCCTGCTTCAGATTCTGTGTCTCCCTCTATCTGCCCCTCCTCAACTCGCACTCTGTCTCTCAAAAATGAATAAACGTTAACAAAATTTTTTTAAAGAAAAATTTTTGTACTTCATTGTTAAGTTCTAGTAAGACATGCCTGTAGCATTTTCTAGTTTTTTTTTTCTTATTAATTAGTCCTGTCAACAAATATTTGTTGAGTGCCTGCCAAGTCTTGTTCTAGGTGCTGGGAGTATAGTAGCAAATAGCACAGAAGGAACTCTGCCTTGGTGGGATTGATATTCTAATGAAACCTGATGAACTGGTTTATATTTTAAAGAAGCTTGTGAGTCTATTGAGCTTTATATAAAAGATCCAAATAGTTATCTATTGACGCCTTAGTAGTAAAAAAACCAAATGAATAATTCAGGGTTCGATTCCTAGGAGAATACTGTGTAAAGGGAAGTAGCAAAAACACATTTTTTTTTTCTAGATTTTGCATCTCTGCGGTGGTAGATACATACTGCGGTGAATAAAACTAACCCAGCTATGAAGAAAGTAACATGGAAAACAGAGAAATTGTCAGGATTATTCAAGAAGGCATTGTGACTTTCTCCCGAATATGTATGAAAACATTCTAAAAGGCATCCTTCCATTTAGCCTATGAAAAAGGTTTTATTCAAAACAGTATTTGAAAAAGCATCTTGCAACTGGCCAAATGTGGAATTTTGAGGATGGGGTAAAATTTCAGGCAGTCTTGGCTCTAGTTGCAAATGAGAAAGCAGAGGTTGGGCAACCACCTCTCCCCATCTCGTATTTCCCCCTTTCTCCATCTGACTTATGTATCCTGTTATACTCCATGAAGGGGGACAGGGGGAGTACTGGACATCCATTCTGACGACTCAGGCTTAAACCCCCTCCTCCATCATTCATTTGAGCGTGAACAAGCCACCTTGCTAAGCCTCAGTTTTCTCATCTACAAAATAAGGATATGAATACCAATCGAAGAAGGTATAGGTGAAGGTTAAATATAATGTATGTGAAAGCGCTTAGAAGCAATTAAAAACAAGAATTAATATAATAGTTAACCCCTCCTTAAGGAATGGAAATCAAACTCTGAGGAACACAGAAACTCTATACGTACTAAAGCCTGCCAAATGGAATGGTAAGTGGTGCAGTTTTTATTTCGGTCAGTTGTTTCTAACAGACTTTGCCTGTCAGTCTGTGTCACAAATTATACGACGTAGGAGGCTGCTTGGTCTGCTGCCTACAGGAAGCCATGTAAAGCCCAACTTATTTTGATCCCCAGTTACTCACTCTTGCCAGGCTGGTCCCAGATGGAACTTTATAAGGGACATACTTTCTGTAGATATGACCAACTCTAGAACATGGGACATCAAACATTTCTCCTCCACACATCCAAACCTAAAGAGAGGAAATTTAAAAGTATAACAAAAGAGAACAGTACAATTCATATTAAAAAAAGGAATTCTTAGTAGAATTCATAAACAATCTTATAATTGCTCAAAATCTCTAAATTAATAATTTCTATTTATCATAAATAGTTAACCAAGAAAAAGACCTCACATTTTTCAAAACCTAGATTCATAAAAGTTTAGAACCACAATATGAGTTTAGTAAAGTCTAATTTCCATAGATAGCATCTTGGCATTTTTCTATTCTAGTAGAATTTGTTCACAAACATTGTGCGCGCTGACATTTAATGCTTAGACATCTTCTCATTTATATAGCTATTTGTTTTGACAATCTTGTGAAATCATTTGAAGAAATAGCATTGGAATTTAAATGCCATTTCAAAATTTTCAAACATAAAAAAATGGAATTTTAAAAATAGGTGAATGAATTAAAGAATGCAGACATATCCATACTTTAAGTGACATCCACATTTTGAAACTTCCAGGAAAGCTCATCTTAAAAATCATTGTTGCATTCTATTTTCTCTTACCCTGGATCTTTTCTTAGGTACAAAAAACAATTGGTTATTGATGTGGACTCAGGAAGTACTAAACTCAAGGTATATGTTAAAATATTGTACTTATATATGGTAACAAAATTTAATGGGTTATTTTTTATCATGAATATTCACTTAGTCACACACTTAATCACAGTTTCATGTAACAGTGTACTTAACCATTAAAGGACAAATTATGACAATAAAAATCCAGGCTTAATATATGCTAGACTTTTAGCTATTTTCATTTCGAGAAAAAGATTAAGAAGACTTAGATACTATAATGGTTAATTTAATATGTCACTTGGTTGCACCACAGTGCCCAGATATTTGGTCAAACATTATTCTGGATGTTTCTATGGAGGTGTTTTTTTGTTGTTATTGTTGTTTTTTTGTTTTTTTTGGGGGGGGATGAGATTAACATTTAAATTGGACTTTGGACTTTGAGTAAAGCATTATATCTTCTGTAATGTAGCTTATCCAAGGAATTGAAGACCCTCATGGAACCAAGACTGACCTCCCCCTAGCAAGAAGGAATTCTGCTAGCTGACTGCTTGTGGACTTGAACTGCAGCTCTTCCTTGGATCTTCAGTCTGCCAGTCTACCTTGCAGGTTTTGGACTTACCATGCCTCCTCAATCCCATGAACCAGTTCTGTAAAATAAATCTCTCTCTCTTAATATATCCATATGCTGTTGGTTCCGTTTCTCTGGAGCACCCTGACTAATACAGATACACAGCCTGTCTTAAAGTGTAATATTGAAAGAGAGAAAGAAAGCTGTTTATGTCTTAGCTTACATTTGCTTCCAACTTCTTTCACTAAAAAGAATGATACCCCAAGCAAGACTAGTAAATATACAGTGATTAAGGTGATAGAAGTCCAAGGGCAAAGGCAATTCAATTACTAAAACAATACTCAGTTGCTCTAAATGAGTTCAGGACTATCCATAGTATCAATTTTAATGTAGTGGGATATTTACTCATCTTTTAAATCAAGACATCAGAAGTATGCAAAGATGATATGAAGCTGGTAGGGGTAGTGAACAGTCTAAACAATAGTACCAACATCTGGAAAGATGTGGAGAGACTGAAGCTATATTAGATTAAACATAAAAAGGGCAAACATAAGGTCTTTGTATCTAAAAATATCAACACTTCCAGAACTGGATGGAATGGAAAAAGACTAAGTAGCATAAAACATACATCACCAGCATAATATGGAGAGTTTGGGGAGGAAGGGTGTGAATCTATCTGTCTGAAGTCTTATGCTAATTTCTAGGTAAATACTTTATATTTCCTTCTGAAAAGAATTACCAAAGTGAGAAAGAGATACAAACTGTGTTTTAGAAGAAATGATGAAAAGAACTGGAGGATATGTAGTCTTGATAAGATAAAATTCAGGGAAACCCTTCTCAAATATTTGAAGATCCTAGTATTTGGAGGAGATTGCTGTAGCATCTCAAGGAGATCGGATTAATAGCATCGAGCTATAAAAAGGCAGATTTCAATGCAGTGGAAGGAAGAAGTTTCTAACAGAATGATTAAATGAGCTTCCTGCCTCACTAGATGTGTTGAAATCTGTAGTAGAAGACACTTTGGAGACAAATATGTAACTTTGGGTGGACAGTTGACCTAGCTGATATTTTAAGATAATCCTAATAATAAGAGTTAGCATTTATGAGTGTGCATTGTGCCCTTTTTTATTTAATCTTCAAAACTCAGTGACAGATTTTACTATTTCCCCCAATTAGATAGCTGTGAGAGTGGTAGTTTAGAGGCTGAGTAACTTGCCCAAACGATGTAACTGGCCATCCTGCAGAATGGAGATTTGAATGCTAGCAGTCTAACTCCAGTGTCCATATATTTGATCAATATTCCATCTATAGTCAGCAAACTTCATCTGTAAAAGTCAAAATAAATACTTTGGGCTTTTCAGGTCATATGGTTTCTCTTGGAAAAGCAACCCTAGTATGGCTAGCTATATTTCAATAAAACAGGCAAAGGACCATGGTTTGCTGACTGCCATTTTTTAAGTTACAAAGTCCTTTGGAACACTGAAATTCAGTGACTCTAAGACAGACTTTGTGGGATATTGTATTTTCCAAAACTGGACACCATACTACCTCCCACTGCACATACTCCTCTACAATGTAAACTTGGTAGCTGTCATTTATTGGTGTGATTTCAAATTCACTGTTTATGACTTAAGAAAGTTGTTTTAATCCACTTGTTTATGATAAGGAGAAAAAAAGAGGTTGTTTTAGAGGTAAATTTGTTTTGATACAAGATGGAGTAAATGGCGTCAGAATGTCATCATCTCATCTGTTCTCACTGAAAAGAGCTCAGTAGTTCAGCTGCTGAGGGGCTTCACTAGGGGCTTATGAACAATAGCATATGGAGAAGCAACAATGATAGGTGGCATTTTGACTATAAATATCGAGAGTTTGTGTGGACTGAGAGTGTCCTGTTTGGGCAAGGCAACTCTTGGCTCATTGAAAATAGCTCTCCTAAGACCTTGGGGCAAGTAGCTCCTGCCACGGTAAAGGTGACTCTTTTACCAGCAGTGGCTAAAGCCTTGCAGCAGCCCTTGAAAATCTTCTTGCCCGTCAAGACTGGCACCCTTGTCCCCCAGCAATGTGCTCTAGTAACAGGGGACCTGGCTGCTGATGTCAGTCCAAGGGTGGCTAAGCCGTCTCTCCTATAAAGGTATACTTCAACTAAATTTGGACTTTATTCCTCTCATGTCCCCTTGCCTAGAACAATAGTGTGATTAATCTGTCATTGATTTGCAGTATGCTATTTCTTCATTGACTCATTAAGAGATATTATCCTGTATTCTATTTGGCTTGTGAAGTTCCTGCAGTGAACCTGTGTTAAACAAATTGTTGGCAAAGACAGCTGAGGTCGTTACCAAGATTTTGGGATTTTTTATAGGAGTTGGTCTGCTCTAATGAACTTTTTTCCCCCTGTCTATTCTGACATCTTAGATCAAATATAGTGGATGTAGTTATCTGAGAGATTATTTCCTTTTATTATTTCTGCATTTTAAAGAGGTAATATTTGGAAGCAATATACAAAAGATGAATGGGTGGGCAATTGGAGGGCAGAGAATGTTAGACAGTCCTGTGTGTAATCAAATGTCAGTCTTTCTTGGTCAAAGGTAAACAAGTGTTAAGGCAAAGAAGTCTTTTTGCCATATTATCATCTTAGCTGGGAAATACTGATTTGTTGGCATGGGTATTTATGTATCATGAAAAAAAGGTGGCTTTATTACTCTCATCAGTTGGTGGAGGTGGCCAATCTCTCCTGTAGGACTAGGACATGGTGACAAATGAGTGTAAGGTGTAGGGACAAGGCCCAGGTAATTCTTTACATCCTCTGACGTTAATCTACTTTTTTTTTTTTTTGGTTCATATGGTCTTCTAGAATAGGTAGAAAGTAGGTAGAAGTAGACTAAATACCTTAGGAGAGATTTTGCCAGAGTAAGAATTGCCACAATAAAAAGTGAAATAAATCATGATTACCTTCCTTTCTAAGATATGTCAAAATAACCTATTGGACACACAGAAAGGAAATTCTAACTAATTCTGTTCAGAGGGTCACTGTAATCCAGTTTTTAAAGATATCTGCAAAAGTTTTCTAACGGTGTGTAACAAATTA
This sequence comes from Panthera leo, assembly GCF_018350215.1. Lineage (NCBI taxonomy): Eukaryota > Metazoa > Chordata > Mammalia > Carnivora > Felidae > Panthera > Panthera leo. Next base: position 55,510,905 of record NC_056682.1, read on the forward strand.
CCACAAACGTAATGGCTGAAAACAACACTCATTTGTTATGGTCTCCCAGTTCTGTGGGTCAGAAGTCCATGTGGGCTCAGCTGGGTTCTCTGCCTGGAGTCTCACAGGGCTGAAATCTAAGTGGCTGCTGGGCTAAGCTCTTAACTGGAACCTCTGGGGAAGTATCTGCTTCCAGCTTCATTTAGACTGTTGGCAGAATTCGGTTCCTTGCAGTTGTAGGACTGGGACCCCCAGTTTCTTCCTGGCCGATGACTAGACTCTGCTGTTTTTTGCCCCATGAACTCTCCATGCCAGCGATGGTTAACCTCCGTCACATAGAATAGTCTTTACACTTTAAATCTTTCTGACTTCTTGTGCTACCAGCTGGAGAAAACTCTGGGCTTTTGAAAGGCTCATGTGAATAAGGTTAAGCCACCGGGACCATAGTTCTAAAAACTATGTGAATTGATTAGTAAACTGAATTACGTTTGCCAATTTTCTTTGCTCTGTAATGTAACATAATTGTGGGAGTAAAGCAAGGAAGAGGGTCATCTCAGAATTCCGCCTGCCACAGTCTCCAATGAATCAAAATTCATGTTTTCCATTGATCGCCTACTCTTATTTTTAAGATTCTTCCCATCAGAAATTTTTCTTTACAGTTAAGTCAAATTCAGGAAACTTCTCAGATTTTTTTTTTTTCTGGATCAAGATCTGAGCTGAGATCAAGAGTTAGATGTTTAACTGACTGAGCCACCCAGGTGCCCCCAGATTTTCTTTTATGCTAAATTCCGCGTTAAGGCAACTATAGAATTCTAAAATGTATTTCTCCATATTGCTACTATGACCACTTACAAATATGAATCTGTCACACCTCCATTTAAAATCCTTCAGTGTTTGTTACTGCTGTTAAGGTCAAGTCACTACTTCTCCATAAAGTCTCCAAGGCCTTGCATTATCGACCCCTTGCTTATGTGTCTGTCAGTCACTCTCTCCTGTCCCTACTTCCCCCCTCCCCACACAAATAAGGAATTGAAAATAGCCCAGAGAGAGTATGTGTAGGCTGGGGGATTCCTTACACATACTCTCTGTGGGCTTAAACGAAGTTTTTTAAAATTTATTTATTTATTTTGACAGAGTGAGAGAGAAAGCGAGAGAGTGAGAACCTGTGGGAAAGGGGCAGGGAGGAGGGGGACAGAGGATCAGAGGCGGGCTCTATGCTGACTTCCGCGAGCCCAATGCGCAACTCAGGAACCGTGAGATCATGACTCTCTTGGGCTATTTTTAATTCCTTAAGAAGCACTGAGTTTCCTTCCTCAGGGCTTGCTGCCATAAATTGTTGTCTCTAAAGGAATTCTCCCCTGCCTCTTGCCCTTTCCCTTCTTTCCTATACTTTGTCTATTTCCTATTTATTTTCCAGTTTTCAGCTTCACTGTCACCGCTGAGTCCCCAGATTTGGTTAGGACTCCCGTTTTATGCTCCTATTTCCATCCTGTACTTCCCTTTCACATAATTCATTAACTGAGTGAGTAAACAAATACATAGTGAGCATTTACCATATGCCAGTCTTGTTCACTATGTTGGAGCTATGATATGTGACCAATTCAAAATTCTGAACAGTTTCTTTCAAGTAGAGACAGTAACTGTAGTTAAAGGATTTGTGTGTTCGCATAATGGTTTGCTAAGTGTCTGTCTCCCCTCACTAGACTAATAGATCCATGACTGTTTTACTATATTACTATTTTATTATATCGCCAGCTACTAGTGAAGGGCTTAGCACATAGTAAATAATAAATATTTATTGAATAATTGAGTATGATCACCTCTATTTCCACTACACTTACACTTTTACTTATGCAGGAGCCCTAAAGCTTTTCCAATTTAGTGTTGCTCCTTACGAGCTCAGGGCCAACTTGCTTTTCATCATAAACGCACCAAGTCAATTGTCTCTAATCTTAGACTTTTTTTGGTTCTACACTATGGACATCACCAAACACTTCTTCATTTTGTTCCATCTTCCAATAACAGTGCCTATTTCAGTAGAAGCAGAAGCATGCACATCCTGACATGCTAGAGAGATGTGTTTAGGTGACCGTGTGACAACATAGTTCTTTAAGAGAGCACAGCTGTGTTGGCGTTTATCAAATTCTTTATCTGTTCTGAAAGGTGTGGTTTAAATTTTTAAAAGACACTTCCTTGTAGTATCATGTGATGGTTTCTTAAACACAAACCAAAACTATGGCATTGTCATGCTTAAAGCATTTAATTCTTGGAGAAGTGTTTTAAATGTATAAATAGTGTGTCTCCCTTTGACAACATAAATATTGTAAAGCAATGTTATTTTACTCATGAATGAGCACGGAGCATTTTTTTCCATAATGTATTTCAAATGGACTGAATAATTGAATGCTTGCCTTATTTTTTAAAATCACTTTTCACTATCAGTCACAAACTGGAATTTAGACATAGAGGATGTTAAATTAAATGGAATCATACAATTATACCAGTCGTGTGAAATATGAAATCAGACTCAGTAAGAAATTGATTGTCAGGAGGATAGTAAGGGAATATTATTATCGGGTATAATATGAAACATAATATATACATGGAAGCGGTGATCTAAATTCTCAAAAAAATTTATTTGTCCATTCAATCCAAAACCTGCTATCTCTCTAACCTTATTTCCTACTCTTCTTCCCATGCCTCTCTCTGCTCAAGCCATTTGGCTTCTTTTCTATTCCTCCAACACGCCAGATACCCTTCTACCTTAGGGCATTTGTACTGGCTGCTCCCTCGGTCTGAAATTGTCTTCCAGAACTCCACATGGCTAAATCCCTCCTCTCTTTCAAGTCTTAGCTTTAATCCTCTTGCCCCAAACATCCTCTTATCCTGCACCCTGAGTCTTCATCACTCCTTCTCTGTCCTACCAGCACTTACCACTTTCTAACTCAGGAGATAACTCACTTACTTATTATGTTGTTACTTGTCTGCCTCTGTCCCAAAAAGGCAAGGGTCTTTGTGTCTTTTACTGTGTGATATAGTCTAAGCACCTCGGACAATGCCTGACACATAGTTGGTGCTCTGTATTTATTGAATAAACAAATTACTGGTCTATTGGTATAAAGTGAGGTTAGTTCCAGACAATTGAGCTGTTTAATGATACTCCACCATTTAGTTGCCATTAAAAAACAACAGCTGTGATCTCTAGCATACTCAAATACGAATTTCAAGTTAATAAGCTCTCTTGAGCTTATTGTCATTCACATCTAGATTATTATAAAATAAAGAAATGGCTAATGTTAAAAATACAACATATTATTTACAAATAAGTAATTCTATTTCTGGGGCTGGAAAAATCACTCTCTAATTGTACGGTAGGTCTTGGATGGGCTAAGTTTGAAAACCTTCTTAAGAGTAAATAGTCGCTCACTACCATTTATCTAGGAATTAAAATATTAATTGTTAACCTAAAAAGCTTTGGTGTGCAGATATCGAAAAACACCATGTCTGTCATTAAACTATTCTTCTGGGCTAGATGTAATAAAAACTGCATCTTTGGTTTGACTTGATTTAGGGGAGATATACCCATATGCACCATCGCTTTGCTGTATTCTTAGAAAACTTGGGCTTTGAGGTTATTCTGTGAGATCAGGAGGAAAAAAAAAAGAGCAGCTTATTTCGACCGTTCTCACCCCCCCCCCCCTTTTCTATTTGTTGATCAGAATATAATAAAAGCAGAAATTGGTAAATGTATCTACAGTCTTTAATGAGGACATGGTAGTTTCTAGTCTCAGGGGAGAAGCTCTCATTTCTTGAACCATCTGCTTAGGATTTCTTCAAAGTAAGAAAAGCTCTGTCATGTCCATATAAAAAAGATTGTACCCAAACTATTTTGCACTTAATGAGCTTTTAAGAGGCCTGGGTAGGGATAGCAGGACGTCAGAGGGTACGTTGTACAGATCATTGCTTTGAAGATGCAGTGTTCATATTTTGCAGTCGCACGTAGCAGTCTTAAAAACAGTGATTAGGGTAGGGACTGGAGCAAAACCCCCAAGATACATCACTTATTGGTTTATTAAAACATTAAGTCTTGGAGAAGAAAGAAAAACAATTGAACATCTTAAAAGTGCTTTTGTAGGTAAAATATTATGGCTAAGGACAAAATCCCTCATTTCCCTTAATTCATTATTCTACAGCTTAGAAGGTGCATTAGAGGCAAACTGTTTGCTTTTTATCATTATTTCCATATGTCTCCTGATTTTGTCTACTGCTTAAATTTTCTGGATTCACCATCTGCTAAAAACAAATACAAGTTCTTTAAAAACTTTTAAAAATTGGCTTTCTATATTAGAACAGCAACTTTTTTCTTTTGGGGAACTGTCCAAACATGTGCTTTTCCTTGGCCATGTAGTTGGCTTGTCAATCATAATACCTTCCTAATGGCAGGGGCAGGAACATGACTGAACTGAACTTCTTCCTTGAGGTTTCATTAGACTGGAACTACCTCTCTGGTAGTGAAGCAGAAAATAAAAGCCAGAGAGAGCTTCCAGAGGCCAAGTCTGAGCGGTGGAAGCAGAGTCTGTTGGAGGGAGTAAAGCTGAGAGAGACAAAGAGGAGATCTTCAAAGAAAGGTTTCTAGCAGTATTTGAGGTCTTATTTCCAGGCCTCCCAGGGGCTCACCCATTTCCTTGACTTTTTTGGTTTGTTTTCATGAGTGTTCTCTCCAATTTCCCCTTACCTCTAAGTTAGGCTGAATTGGGTTTCTGTCTTCTAGTAAGGTGAAGTATCAGAAAACCCAAACCAAAACAAAACAAAGCAAAAAAAACACCCTCTCTTTTTGAATAGTGAGAGTTTGAAAGTCTAAGAGTGTCAAGGGTGTACTTTGAAACTAGCACATTAGTCAAAAGCTACTCAGAGGAACTGTCATTAAAACAAAAACTTTTGCAAAGCAAAAATTCTTCTAAGCTTCAGCGTATAAGCAATTCATTTTTTTAAAGTAATATTCAGTATGAAGAAATGTCATCAAAAAAAATGTGAGCACTCTTAAAGGTTCATAGTGGTATTTGCATGTTATTTTTATCTTGGGAGAGAAATTGATACACTTTTATGATCTGGAACAGTGGAAAGAACACACACACACAGGGCTTTGAATTGAGCAGGTTTTCTCCCCTTTTCTGAGTCTTCTTGTCATCTTCTATCAAGCTGGGGTCATGTGTTTACTTCACGAGGTGGTTGTAAGGACCAAGTAATTCACATAGTTCCCTTATGTGGCCCATAATAGTGCTCAAGAATGGTGGTCACAAGATATACATACCATACATGATATGGCCCACCTTTATTCTTCTGGTATTTGGGGTCTCTATGGGGTGGTTGTTGTCTATACACATGCTGATCATTCTGAGAGGGGTCAGGGCATATGACAACACGCAAGTCTGTGAATGTGCGTGTGCGAGAGAGGTAGAGACTGTATTCTCAGTTGTCACTCTCACAGTTTAGAGAAGAGGAGGGAAGTTGTGGGTCAATTGATGTCGTGGACCCTGATGTAGAATATAGAAAATATTGAATATAGAAAACAAATTCTTATATCTGTACAGTCAATGTGTATATATACTTTGAGGCTGTCTATGGTATTGTTATTGAGATTTGGGGTGAAGGGCTTGAGAATCATAAGGAGAGATTTTTTTGCCTACTTTCTATACATATGCCTTTTGAGCTGGGGGCAAGGTGACTTGCTTTATATAGATTTACACACCAGAAGAATTGCAGTGATTACACTGTATTTCATTTTTCTTCTTAGGGAAAAATGGTGGCCAGAAAAATACAAAAACTTGAACAAAATGTCTGTATTAGAAAACAATTTCAGCAGGAAGTCAAATTGACCTTAACACAGGTACTGAATGCTGTGTAAATTGTTATATTTTGCTCACTTTACAACCATCTATAAAAGCTAAAATAAAATTAAACAGGGAATTAGGAAAATGCCATCAGACATAAAGGAAGTAACAACTGGAAGGAATTCAGACTTGCCGCTAGGCTTGTATCTAATGGACATAAAATTTAACTTGAAAATGCTCTGTTACACCTGAGGTACCTTTTGTCGGGTAATTGAAATGAATCTCAGACTAGCGTGCGAGACATTTAACAGCTGTTTCTGTTTATCTTTGAGTTTCTGAATGAGTTTAGAGTCATTTTAATATTTTCTTTGGAAGATCAATTCTGGGCATGTTGAATTAAAATGGTTATTTTTATGTCACCTAGGCTAAATATTGTAGGAAAAAACCCCATAGGAACAACTCTAGATATTTTCTTGTGTATCTGAAGGTATAGTGTGCCATAAAAAGGCTTCTGTCACACTTTAGATATAAATTGCAACTATACTTTGAGGTACTTTGCAGGCTTGAAAGTAAGAAGAGACCTCTAATATACTGTCTCATAAAAGCAATGAGAAGGTATATAAAATATTTTAGGATCATCCTTGGCATAAAAAGGATTTCTAATGAGCACACTTTATAAGCCTGAATTTATTTCTAACAAAACCATTTGTACAAAGCGTTGTCATGATAGTTTATATAGAGGTGGCTTAAGGGAAAAGGAGTGCATTTCTAAAATGAGATTGAGTTGTACCTTCTAGGGAGGCAAATAAACAATTCCAGGAGTATAAATTAAACATCCTTGGGTTTTTTTTGTATTTTTAGACAACTATGGAGAAAGTGAGAAATGCTTATTAATTAAAACTATAGGTTTTTTGCTGCTGGACTAGATGCTAAGTCCTGGGAACCAAGGGTATGGAGATTAACAAGCATGGGCACTGGGGGACAGAAGGACTGGCTTGGGGACAGTCACCTGGGGAGAAAAACCTTCTCTGGGGTGCTGTTGTGTCATTATTCTGTAATTTCTCCTAAGAATCTAATCAGTGAGTCATGTATACACGGAGCATTTGCTGCGAGCAGTGGCAGGGTGGCGGCTGGAAGGAGACACTCAAGGCTGAAGGAATGAGAGGAAGAGGGAAATGAACCTCCCTGCAGTCCAGACCTACATATGGAAGGGAGGCCAAGACTGAGAACACCACTGCACGAACTGCAGATTCTCTTTGTTCAAGGGTTTTCAAGTGAACCAATGTCTTTGCTTTAGCTCAGAAATTTTGGTCTATCTGTACCTGGATTTGTCTCTAGAGTTTGTACATAAGCAGTTCTAACATCCATGTAAATATATATTCACATATTTAAAAAAATTTTTTTAATGTCTATTTGTTTTTGAGAGAGAGAGAGAGAGAAAGAGAGAGAGAATCTGAAGCAGGCTCCAGGCTCCGAGCTGTCAGCACAGAGCCCAACTCAGGGCTCGAACCCACAAACCGTGAGATCATGACCTGAGCCAAAGTCGGATGCCCAACCAACTGAGCCACCCAGGCACCCCAATATATATTCACATATTAAGGCAGATTTGGATGTATTTTAAAGGTCTTTCTGACCACCCAATCTATGCTCACTACCGTACCGTTAAAGCTCTGACCACCCAATCTAAACCTTCTTCACTCAGAGAGTAACAACGTGAAGGGCCTATGAAAACCCAAAGAGACCGTATATGGGTACCCAGTCAGGTATCAAGTTTAACGTGGTAGAAATGGGGGGCCTTTAAACAGTGTAACTCATCCAACCCTTCCCCCCACCTAATAGTAAAAATAAAGCTGTTGCGTTTTATTTAAAGTCCACATTGTAACTAGATAATAATTAACCAGTCTCTTATTGACACTTAAGTTTTCCTCTTTTTCATCAATAAAAACAAGTTGAGATAAACATCTTTGCATGTGTGTTGTTGAATACATGTGTGAATCTCGCTGTGGGTCATGAGAATAGAAATGAAATTGGGTCAACACGGAGGCACGTTAAACATTTAGTAAGATTGTTTCTAATTGCTCCTATAGAGGGCATATAACGTCTCATTACTGTAATTGGCCGCGTTTGAGAGTGTCTCTTCCTTCACTCTGACAACGTGTTGTGTTATCAAAGTTTAGATTGTTGCCAATCTAATAGGTGAAAAAGATATCATTATAGTTTTAATTTACATTTTTTCTTGTCATAATTGAAAATGAATAACTTTTGATATTTAAGAGTCATTTGTATGTCCTTTCTGTGAGCGGTCTCAATATTTTTATTATTTGGCTTTTCAAAACTTTAATCATATTGATTTGTAGTTGATCTTTCTGTATTAAGGGTATTAGTTGCAAATAATTTTGCTCAGATTGCCATTTGTCTTTCGTGTGTTTCTTCCTTGCAGAATTTTTAAAAAGTTTATTTATTTTGAGAGAGAGAAAGAGTGAATGTGAGTGGGGGCGGGGCAGAGAGAGAGAGAGAGATAGAGAGAGATAATCCCAAGAAGGCTCCACACTGTTAGCACAGAGCTGGATGCGGGGCTTGAACCCACAAAGACTGTGAGATCATGACCTGAGCTGGGATCCAGAATCTGATGCTTAATTGACTGAACCACCCCAGTGCAGAATTTTTATGTGGATGAATTAATCTTTCCTTTCATTGCTTCTAGTGGATTTTTTGTTTTTTAAAGTCACATTTAGGAGGCCTTCCCCATTCCAGTTCTTCCAGGATTTTTGTAGTTCTTATGCATTTTCATTTTTAATGCTTAAAATAACTTATCTTGTAGGGGCTCCTGGGTGGCTGAACATCCAACTTCGGCTCAGGTCATGATCTCTCAGTTCGTGAGTTTGAGGCCCTGGTCGGGATCTGTGTTGAGAGCTCAGAGCCTGGAGCCTACTTTAGATTTTGCCTGTCTCCTCTCTGCACCTCCCCCGCTTGTGCCCTGTCTTTCTCTCAAAAATAAATAAACATGGGGCGCCTGGGTGGCTCAGTTGGTTAAGCGTCTGACTTCAGCTCAGGTCACGATCTCGCGGTCCGTGAGTTCGAGCCCCGCATCGGGCTCTGGGCTGATGGCTCAGAGCCTGGAGCCTGCTTCCGATTCTGTGTCTCCCTCTCTCTTTGCCCCTCCCCCATTCATGCTCTGTCTCTCTCTGTCTCAAAAGTAAACTTTAAAAAAAAATTTTTAAAAATAAATAAATAAATAAACATTAAAAAAAAAAAGATTTATCTCCTTGGGATCTATTTTTGTATGAAGTGTTATATAGGGATCCAATTTAATTTTTTTTTCTCCAGAGGAGTAGTTGTCCTATACTATTTACTCAGAAATCAACCATCTTCCTCTTGATTTGAAATGTTAAGCCTATCTTATACTAAATTCCCATATTTATCTGAATTTATTTAAATTCTGTGCCAAAGATATCTCTGTATATTCATGCAAATTTTATTATGTATTTTATTATCAGCTGTGATTAACCCTCTATCATTGTTTCTCCAGAACTTTTCTCATTATTCTGTTTATCTGTTTTGACTTATAAAGTGAGAAGCACTGTGTCTAGCCACCCCCCCAATAAAATCCATGTTACCACTTTTGCTGAGATTAAATTTATGAGCATGCTTGGGGAGAATTGTCTTCTTTATGAATTTCATGTATTTGAGTCTCTATATGTCTCTCAGCAGCATTATAATCTTTCTTCATCAAGACTAGGACATTTCTTGTTTATTTCTAGCGGTCTTTTTCCCTACTATTATAAATGGTATCTTCTTTTGGGGTTGTTTGTATATGTAAAGGCTACTGTTTTTTATGTATTTACACACACACACACACACACACATACACACACACCCCACATAAATATTTTACCCAGGCAACTTACTAAATTTCTCATTGTTTATAGTATTTTTCCAGTCGATTTCCCTTGCATTGTTCAGGTAGATATAGGGTAATATTATCTGCAGTTAATGAAAAATTTCACTCCTCATTTCCAATTTTTATATTTCTTATATCATTTCTTACCTAATGGAATTGCCTGCTATCTCTAGAATAATATTAAATGATATTAAATAGTAATTTAATTCCTAGAGGTTTCTCTTTAAGCTAGCTGATGGTTTTAAAGCTGAGATACATCCATTTTACAAATATGTATTTACATTTAATCTTGCTAAGTATTAAGTATTTTGTTCAAATTTGGAGTGCAAAAGTTTATTAAATTCCTCTATATTACCTATGGAGATGACCATCACTCTATAAAACCAATTTGGCAATAAATTATATTTAAAAAATGTGAAAAAAACAATGAATAGTTTATACCAAATAATTGTGACCAGCACAACTTCAAAATAAATTTCGTTTTGCTACAAAGACCACAAAAATAAAATAAAATAAAATAAGAATAAATAAAACAAAATAAAATAAAATAAAATAAAATAGAACAAAATAAAATAAAATGCACTCAAGTTGAATTATGTTAATACATATCCCAATATTGAAACACATCCATCAAAGATACACTTATTTTGGTGTATTAATCTTTGAATAGCTATCCCATTGTGTGAGATTTTATTACTAGTTATTTATTTATTTATTTTAATTTAATTTTTGATTTTTTAAAATTTACATCCAAATTAATTAGCATATCGTGCAACAATGATTTCAGGAGTCGATTCCTTAGTGCCCCTTACCCGTTTACCCAACCCTTCTCCCACAACCCCTCCAGTAACCCTCAGTTTGTTTTCCATATTTATGAGTCTCTTCTGTTTTTCCCCCCTCCCTGTTTTTATATTATTTTTATTTCCCTTCCCTTATGTTCATCTGTTTTGTCTCTTAAAGTCCTCCTATGAGTGAAGTGATATGATTTTTATCTTTCTCTGACTGACTAATTTCACTTGGCATAACACCCTCCAGTTCCATCCACGTAGTTGCAAATGGCAAGATTTCATTCGTTTTGATTGCCGAGTAATATTCCATTGTATATGCATACCACACCTTCTTTATCTATTATTAGTTTCTAATGTTAATATTTACAAGTAAAATATGTGTATTTCTCTATCATTTTATGCTATCTTGGTCAGAATTTGCTATCAATATTATGCTGTCAATATTATATATTAATTTAATAATGAATTGTAAAGATTTCTTTCTTTTCTAATATTGAAGAATGGTTTTTGGAAAACATTGCAGTATGCATTCTTTAAAGATTTGTAAGAAACTGATAGCATTTGGTTCTTTATGTTTTGGAGATTGCCTTTTGAAAGTTTTCTCTATTCTGTGGTCATTGGGCAGCATGATAGGCAGAATTCTGAGATGCTCCTCGCCAACCCCCCCCCCCCACTTTCCCTCCCAAATCTCACACCGTGGTGTACATGTCCTTTTATAATCTCCTTGCTTTGTGTGTGCTACAAACTGTGAATATGATGGATTTCACATCTGCAATTAGGTGACGTTATGTGACAAAGGTGAAGGGATTTTGCAGATATGATTATTGTCCCACTTTAGTTGACCTTGAGTTAATCAAAAGGAGATTATCTTGGGAGGGTCAAACCTAACAGGTGGGTCCTAAAAAAGGGACTCAGCTTTTCCTGAAGAAACGGATAGGAAGATTTGAAATAGGAGAGAAATTCTACTGGTGGTTTTGAGGAAGTAGGCTACCATGTTGTGAGAGGGTCAAAGAAGGAGCCAAAAGGCAAGGACCGGAAAGTGGTATCCAGATGAAAACCAATACAGTGAGGAGTTCAGTCCCACAACCACAAAGAAATGGATTCTGCCAACAACCCGAGGGAACTTGAACATGGATCTTTTCCCAGCTGAGCCTGTGAATAAGGATAGAGCTGGCTCAAAATTTGATTTCAGACTTGTGCGATTCTTAGCAGAGGCTCAGCTAAAAGACACTGGGCTACCAACCCAGAGACTGTGAGAAAATTTTCTGTTGTTTTAAGCCACTAAGTGGCTTATAATGATTTTATTAAAAATCAATCATTTCACTCACAATCTGAAGCTTCTTTGTATAGAATTGAACAGACTAATTAATCTCTTCGAACTATTTAAATTTTTTCTAAATACTTATTATTGTTTCTTAGTTTGTGTATTTGTGTTTTCTTTCTTTTTTCATGGCCAGTTTTTTTAAAAACCTTTTTCTAATTAATCTGTCTCTCCATCTGTGACTCCCTTAATTATTTATTTTTGGCTATAAAGAACTAGCTCTTGCACCATCAGTTTTTGGTTTTCTAAACCATTAATTTCTGTTTTAAGTTTATTAATCTTTTATCTTTATTTCCTTATGTTTATTTCATTTTTCATTTGCAAACTGTATTTTAATAGTTAACTTGCTTATGTTTATTCTTTCTTTTTATGTTGATATAAGAACTTAAGTATCTAATTTTTCTTTAAAATTTTTTTTAATTTAATTACTTTGAAAGAGATGGGGGGGGGGAGAGAGAGAGAGAGAGAGAGAGTCCTAAGCAGGCACCACAGTGTCAGTATAGAGCCCAACTTGGGTCTCAAACCCACAAACTGTGAGATCCTGACCTAAACCAAAGTCCGAAGCTCAATTTATTGAGCCACCCAGGCTCCCCAAGGATCTAATTTTTCTTCTTATCACTGCTTTGGTTGTATCTACTATGTTTTGATACATGGTATTATAATTTCAACATTTTTCCTAATATGAGCACTAATATGAGCACCTATACCTTCCATATCATTTCACTCTATTACCTTTTAACTTTGCTGATTTTAATAACATTTTGCTCCTTTTTCTCAACTCTACCTTCCTTGCCTCTGTGTATTTTCAGCATACCCCTTCTCCTTTGTGTTGCTTTCAATAGGACCTTCATTTTGATGATGATTTTCTCTTTCTTTTTCATTTAATCCTGACTGCTGCTATTTTTTTCCATCTCTTTCTCTTACCTTTTGTTGTTTTGCCTAATCTCATAAAGTTCAGCATCTAATATTGCTTTGCAGAGTCAATAGCTTCATTAATATTTAAAACACTTTATAACAATGTATAGCAACATTACTTTGGTAACCTGTTCTCATTGTTCCTGGTCCTTTCTTCTTCTTCATCTTTTCTTGTAGTATTTCTATGTGCTGTTTTCTTTAAAAATTATCATTACCTATCTTTGAATAGGGAGAATTCTTACCAATTAGAGTAAGTATTCACTTTATGACTTTGTGTGTGACTGAATTAGTTTAGCCTGTATTTGTCAGCATCTATTAGGAACTGGCTGCCACAAGGCTGTTCATCATATCAAGTATCTTTCCTCCATTTTGCCTTAATAACAGCCTGCTTCCGGCAAATATGGCTCGTCTATCTAATACCTCTTTTAGAACGGTCCCCAACTTCCCATTTGTGCTTCCCTTCTGTGCCAAACTCAATCCGAGGGAGCTCTGGCCACCGGCAATCACACCTGTTGCCTTGTTTCAAACAAATGTTGTCAGTTCCCCATCTTACCCCTCTTAGGAGGTGCCCATTACTTTGTGACATTGAGATCTGCTGGCTTCAAGGGAGACTTGTAGTTGTGGTCATTCTGTCTTCCCATGCTTTTTTTCCCCCCACCATTTAATTCACTTTTGCTGCATATGATAACCTTCCTCATGTATTGTGGTTGGGGGTCAGATATCTGATTATTTGTCAAGGATAAACTTAGTATTTTGTTTCTGTTTCTTGTTCTCCTTTTTTTGAGTAATCTCAAAGAGAAGATCTTCCTTTTTTTATTTTAAAACTGTAAATCTATTGTAATTATACAACATTCAATTGTTGAACTGTAAGTTTACTTAATTTTCTTTTGGATGGCTATATATCATGTGGGGAAACTTTAAATTTAGCTAGTTTTGTAGGGCTATTAATTTTGATTGTCTAACAAATAAATAAAATTCATGTTTGTTTGAGAAGCTCTATAATGATGTTAAGCTCTAGGATATAAGGTTTACTGAGCTATAACAATTCTAAATTAATGGCTGTCATGTTGTGTGAGTAGAGAACTGAATGTTTTATACTCAATGATTAGCCCCTATTGTGTATATTCAATTCTTATTGAATAATGATTGCATTTTGAAGATAGAAAAAAATTAAATTTTACATTAAATCTTAACAAGAATTGTCAGCCCCCATATTTAATAAAAATCAGATAGGAAGAACCTGCATTTCCTTTTTTAAGTGGTTTCAGAGAATGACAGTAGCCACTTTTTTTTTTCACCAATGATATAAAATCTTCTATTTTTCTAGCTAAGAGAAATTAGGCTAATGGTTTTTAGAGCAAACCCGAATTCTAATTCTTGCTTTGATATTAACTAGGCAATGGTCTGTTTTTGTAATTATGAAATGGAAGTTAATTTTTACCTTACATTAGTATTGAGTAGGATAAGAAATTAAATTCAGTGACCTATAAGTGCTAACTCATTACTTTTTCTTGTTAAGGGACCAAGTAATAGTTACTATCATCATAGGAAGAATACAGAATGCCCAGAACTTTGGAGCACAGGTAGCTCCATGTAAAGGTTTTACAAATCAAAAAGGGATTAAAAAACCCCACATCCCCCCCAGGATGCTGCCTATTAAAATCACAGACATATTGTAGTTACTCTAAACTGTATATATTTATTTGTGTGTGGCAGGATTGTAACTTGAAGTATTCATTTCGTTATGCTCAATGTGTTTTCCATTTTCTATTTTTACTCCAGGGGGATTTTCTTTGCTAGTCACATCAAAGTAGAAACAAAGATTCAAAGAAACCCCAGAGGCTTATTTTAGGACTGATTTTTTTCCCCCCACTTTACAGAGACTCCACAAGATTGGGTCTGGGGGAGGGAAAAGAAGTGACAACTAAAAAAAAAAACACAGGAGAGAGCACTGGTCTGTAGGAACAGGGCACAGAGTGCAAGAACTCGTCACTGCAATACATTGGCCATTCAATATCCTTGGGCAGCCATCTTTACATCGGGGAACTGGAGGCAGCTGGGCACAGGTGAAAACAAGAAGAAAGAGCCTCACCTTAGACCCAAACTGAATAAGTGAGCAAGTTACCTCTGGAAAAAGGTAGAAACACACCTACCTCTGTTGCATGAGCTTTCTCTTATTAGACTGAAAGTTTTTGACAGCAAGGACTGAATCTCTGTTCAATCAATTCAACGTATTAACCTTCAATCTCCATTCCTTCTGCAAACGTATTAAATGGTGTTCCTATTATGGCGAAGCTGCATGGAATAGGGGTTACGCTGAATACACCTGGAATCCCTTGCTCCCAATAGTGAGCTTACATGCTTACCTACAAGGCAGTGCCTTTCTTCCCAAATGTGATTATGCTAGTTGAAAAAAAACTGTAATTGCGTAATTTCATTAAATACCACTTAGACTGATGAAATACGGCTATGAAAACAGAATTGTTGTTCATGCCAAAACTAATTTGAGGAGTTTGAAAGGATTGAGTTGTTATTTAAAAACTTTGCTGTCATATTAGGTATGGACAAAGTAACAATAAAAGATTGGGCAAAATCATGAAAAATTTAAAATGATTCTGTTACCATATCAAGATAGCTTCCAAGTGTCTTTAAGTTCTCATTCCACTGGAAAGAAACCAAACTAGAACTCACAGCAAATGCAGTATGGGTATGGTTCTTGGACCTCTACTTTTACTCCAATCTATTCACCCAAAGGCAGAAGGAAAAGCTTTGATCTGTCTTGCATTAGAAGCCTGGCAAATAAATATACATTTATATGTTTTACTTTAGAGGGAATTCTTATGAGTTTTTTTTAAGTTTATTTATTTATTTTGAGAGAGAGAGAAAGCACCAACAGGGGACGGACAGAGAGAGAGGAGAGGGCAAGAATCCCAAGGAGGTTCTGCAGTGCCAGCATGGAGCCTGATGTGGGGCTTGAACCTACGAACTCATGGCCTAAGCCAAAGTTGGACCCTCAACCATCTGAGCCACCCAGGTGCCCCTAGAGGGAATTTTAAATGTAGTTGTTTGTGCTTTCCTGCTTTGATATTTATTTTTCATGGAAGAAATACTCATCTAAGTTGTACCTGATCCAAGGACTTCCACTGGGCCACCTTTGCCTTTTTCTGCAGAGTCTAGCTTGCATGGTACATAGACTCATGGTGGAGGTTGCTGATTAATATTTGTAGAGAGAACAAGCTAATATCTCAGGAACAGACTAAAGTCTGACTGGTTAGTTAAAATCTCTGTAATAAATAGGGGTAGAAATGGAAGTATGAGTTTCTATCTTCTGGAAAGGAAAGAAAATCACTAGTTAAGTTGGTTTACTGTGTAGATTCAGACAGGTGAGGCAGATAATTGATGAAAACTCTCATGGTTTATGATTCAGAACATCCATTTGATTTGTGTGGTAATTAGGAGAACTGAATTTTTAGGAGAGGAAAATAAAGCAACTTGGGGAATAAAAGAATGTGGATATAGGTTGAAAGAGGAGAAAGAATATAGCACAGAAGGCTAGCAAATAGGCTATTGCATATGTCCCGAATTATTACTGTGATATGGAAATACAATATATTCCAAATAATACTGATGATGAGTAATTGTGGTGAGTTAATTCTCTAGGCTGCTACTGGAAAGTAAGCTCCACCGGAATGAGAATCTTCTCGCATTTATCTTTGCATCTCAAGAGTTTAGCCCAGAGGTGGCACATTATAATTAATAAATAAATGTCTGTTGAATGAATTCAGGACTGAAAAGAGCTGAAAGGTTATGAGACGAATGATATCCCTAAATGCCTGAATCTTACACTCAACACATAGGAAGGATGACAGTACATAACAAAGGTGATTCTGTGGCATGTTGTCCCTTAAGAGAGGTTTTGAAAAGGTCGTAGGGGTTCCCAGGTTTGTCAGATTCATTCTCAGACTTAGGGTAGCCGTAGTCATCTCACCTGGGGGCTTGCATGTTTCTGCATAGCTGAGGCTCGTGGCCAAGGGCTCATGCCATACTCTAGATGCCCAAGAAATACTGGGTCCGTGTGGGACCATGTTGATAAGCCCCTGGGGGTGGAAAAGGGCAGCCCAACCCAAATTTAATGCTCTCCTTCCTGGTTCTAAGCATCATATCTCATGCCTGAGAATGGGTGAAATGGAGCCTAAATTTCTTGTGGGTGCCTACTTGGTGTGTGCTGCTCAGTTTTATTTTCTGGAAAGAGTTTTCCGGAATCAAAGGACATATCTTTTGGAAATGCTAACATTTGGACTTTGGTCTTTGGGGAATGGATGTAAAAATGCACTCTGAAAAATCAGAGAGTCATAATGGTTTACTATTATTTCAATAACTTAAATGGTGGACGACATTTAAAGGTGTGGGTTATCTCTTTTATGCCACACTGTGCTGTCTGTTGTGGTTTCCTCTTTGTTTCCAGGTGCGATTCCAAGTTGAGTACCTGGAGCTAGTCCTGGAATAAATTGGATGCCCAATAAAAGCTTGTTGAATGACTGACTAAATGCCGCTTTCCCCTCCCTAGCAGCTGGCTAACCTAGCAACGTTTGAAAGACGGCTGGATAATTCTGGGCCATGCAGGAGTTCAGATTCATTCTGAAAGAGACTGAAGACTAGGCAGACAGATCATTTCCCCAGAAAGCTCTTTTCCTCAACTGCCTCCTGAAAATTACACTTGTGTTGGCTTTTCTGTTATGGGATGAAATCCACTGATCTACTCAGATGTTAGAAAAAGGAAGGAGATTTACAGAGAAAGAAAATTGAGGAGCACTCTTAACCAGAGGCTGTTTGACCAGAAACCAAGCCCTTAATATGAAGCAGGATTTTCTAGAAATAGTTTATTTAGTGATAGAGCCTTGTCATTAACTGTGGTGAAACGATTCTTTGGTTAAGGAGCAAACAGCAAGCAATGATGCCTGATGATGACCATAGATAGAAATCTTTTGAATCAGAGCATTTGAATCTACACTTAAAACAATTTCTTTATTACAATGTGAGATAGACAAGTAAACTCTTAGTGATCCATACATACTTCCTGAATTTCAAGTGCTGCCCAGTGTAAATCTTACAGTGCTTTACCCGGCAAAATTAAACATAATGCAAATGTTTGATTTTCTTTTCTTTTTAATACCGTTTCTCAGAGCTATGTGTGTATAATTCTTTTGATTCCTTTCCCATGGAGAAAATTCTTCTTGCTTCAATGCAAATTCTACCAAAGCCTGTTTAAGTTTGTCCCCCTCATGTTACAAATACTAATAGGGAGGGACAGGAACCCCAAGGTCAGCACACAATAGCAAGAAGAATGAAGGGATATGTCTGAAATGGGACCCTGTAAGAAATAGCTGTTGCCAAAGAATCTGTCATTCCAACCAAGCAACCTGGGGCAATTTAGTCCTGAACTTCCAGTGCTGTTGCCATGGTTTCTAGACAAAGACGACAGGGCTGCATTCCAATTATATCCTTCAGAATGACAGATAACTGAAAAATAGGAAATGGGGTAATAAAATCTCAGGTCACCCAGAAGAGGTGTGATAGATACAAGTGATACAGAAACGAAAGATGCAAGTCTACATTTGTTAAAAAAATGCCTTTTGATGTAGAATGCAAATGTATATTACGCAAATCCTCCAGACTTTCCATAGGAATTTTATCCATCATCCAGCTCGTTATTCAGAGCCAGATACCTCCCACTTAATAGAAATGTTCATAATAACATTTTAAACTTGAAGAATCCATGAACTAACAGTATTTAAGCAAAATAAATCTTGATCAGTGAAAAGTAAAACGCATCTCTTGAATTCTGAAGATGTTGCAGCTACAGCAATGCCATTTTTTCCCCTTAATCTTGGGGTCAAATGTAATATTCGGTTTTTCCAGTTGAAGGTATTATTGCAAACGTTGCACCTAGCTTTGAGCCATATATGATAATCAATATTATTTTGCCAGGGTCAGCGGTAAGTTTACTGTCATGCTATTGACTATAATGAAGATACTCGCTTTTTCAGTGAGAGGAAACTAGGTAGAAATCAAAAGGTTCACAGTGAGGACTGTGGTTGGACCGGTTCTGTATTCCCTGCAGTTAAGCAGAGATGGAGCATTTCAATTCCGAAGCAGCATTAGGTAATGTACATAATCTTTAAAGCTTAAAACAATTTGTAGTCTAAAGT
Source organism: Panthera leo (assembly GCF_018350215.1). Taxonomy (NCBI): domain Eukaryota; kingdom Metazoa; phylum Chordata; class Mammalia; order Carnivora; family Felidae; genus Panthera; species Panthera leo. The sequence continues at coordinate 55,529,849 of NC_056682.1, forward strand.
TTTTAACATGTTAGGGGCAGCTGGGTGGCTCGGTCAGTTAAGCATCAGACTATTTTGCCTTAGATCATGATCAAGCCCCACATCAGGCTCTGCACTGAGCATGGAACCTGCCTAAGATTCTCTCTCCCTTTTTCTCTTTCTGACCCTTTCCCCAGCTTGTGCTCTCTCAAAATAAGTATTTAAAAAATCTTTAAAACATTAAGTCTCAGTTGTGTTTTTTTTTAAAGTTTATTCATATTGAGAGGGAGAGAGTATACACGCACATCCATGCATGCACATGATCAGGGAGGGGAGAGAGAAAGAATCCCAAGCAGGCTCTGCACTGTGAGCGTGGAGGCTGATGGGGGGCTTGAACTCACAAACCCGTGAGATCAAGACCTGAGCCGAAATCAAGAGTCGGTCACTTAACCGACTGAGCCACGCAGGAACCCCAGTTGTGTGTGTGTGTGTTTTTTTTTTTTTTTTTGTAAAATGGAATAACACCAACCTCTTAGAGATGTGACTTTAAATTGGATAATGTATATAAAGCATTTAGCTCAGCATCTGTCACATACCATTAAGTAAATGGAATAGGTACCGCTTCTATCATCATTAACTATTATACTACCTTATGCCATATACACAGTGATAAGTGTGCAGCTATTACTACAGCAGAGAAACAAACAACATTGGCAACTTGAAGGACTTAATACCACATATCTACAGAAAGGTCTTTAAAAAGTACCTCAGATATGAAATTAGATGGCTTTGAAAGACGGTGAAGAAAAACACGAATTTACTAAACGGTGTTACAAGGATTACTGCCAGCAGAGTGAGATGGAAACTTCTAGATGTCCTGAAGCCTCCTGAGTTTCTCTTTAGGGATATTTATTTTCTGACACTTTGAGGACAATGTAACATTTTTGTTAACATATTGAAGATAGCCGTTACAGTTTTATAAAGATCAGTTTTGTCATTTTCTTTCTATGTATAAATTTAGAGAGTTTGGCTGGATGCTTAAGCCTGACTTTTACTATATTCAGTATACACTTTTTTTCTCAGCAAGAATTGGTTTGATTTTATGATGGAAGTAATTAGGAAAAATGATTTATTTACTAAGAAACTTCTGTATGATAAACCTTACAAAATAAATCCATCTTCTGTATAAATAATGACAATCATAAAGAAAAAAAGAAAATGAAGTTTTTTTTCCTTAATGAGACTGTTTTTGGAAAAAAAATGCATCTTGGGGGTTTGGAGTGCAACCTTTCACACAGTTTATTTTGCTTTGCTCTTCTGGTCTTCACGTGTTGTGGCAGATTTTTTTCATTCGCAAACCCTAAAATCTGCATTCTGTCATATGTATGTACACATGATGTATGTAACATGTATGTATGTTATAAAGCATATAATTTTGCTGAGCGTTTATGGTCGAGGCAAGTAGAGACCTCGGCAGTTTCAGAGAGAAATAAGTAAAAACATTGGCCTATTATGGAATTCTATGAAGAAGAGCCTTAATTTGTTATTCATATTTTTTAAGTTACTCTTCTGTTAACTGAAATTTTGGAATAACTGGTTATGATCAAAATAGGAACCATTATTTCTAAAATCAATACAAATGGAGAAAATTCCAATAATCCAATTTCTTTTGTTTCAATTCTTCACTCTGTGTGCTCTGTGGAGGGGATGCTTGGTTGGTGAAGCAGCAGGTCTGTTGGTACACCAAGTCTCCCACCTGCAAACGGGATTTTGAATGATTTCCTTCATGGCATGGTTACATCTCACTGAAACATCAGAGGGAAGCAGCTCTCTCATCCCAAAGCTGGCTTGGAAAGGTGACATATCTATTTTCGTTGTTATCTCACAATATAGGTCACGAAACAGAATGATGACTCTTTATGGGAATCACTGAAATTATGTAGACATAGTGCGAAGAGGGTCTTGGTAACTTACCTTAAAAGAGATTTCATATTGTTCTCCTCCCCAGATTTCTAAACCTGGGTCATAGCCACCCAACTCCCAAAACCACTTTCGATCCACAGCAAAGAGACCTCCAGCCATAACGGGAGACCTATGAAATGAAAAAAAAAAAAAAAATCTTTAAAGGGCTAGGAGTATTTGCTTGGAAAAAAATACAAACAAACTTCAAGATAATGTTTCAGAAGTCAAATGCACGGTGCTTTTCAGCCCTGGTTTTCTGTCAATGGATCTAGGGATCTCATTGGGTCTCTAATTGCTCCTGGAATCTTCATGAGCTTTAAATTTTGCCCTTCAGGCTCTAATGCAATTAATGTCCTGTAGAGCCACATTTGCTCCATATATTTATCATTAGAGGGAAATACACGACTGCTAGTGAATGATATATAGAGAAATATCACTTAATTTTATGTCTTTTCCTTAAATGAAAGGAATCTTGTACTGTCAGACAGATAAATGTATAGAAAACACTGTCATAGACAATACCTTAGATTCAATCTCTCAGTATATATTCACCAAGAATTTACCATTAACAGGTCATGTCCCTTTTACAGACTATGAGATGATTAGTAGAATAAACAAATCAACCAGAATTAGTTATTTAATTAAGATGCCAAAGGTGGAATTTAAACTAGGTTTTTTGGGGATGCTTGGGTTAAGCATCTGACTCTTGATTTTGGCTCAGGTCATGATCTTGCGGCTCATGAGATTGAGCCCTGCCTCAATAAATAAATAATTTACTTAAACAAACAAACAAAGAAGCAAACAAACTTTAAAAAATAAACTAGGTCTTTTCATTTTAATTATATTATTCTTTTTAGGCTTTCTCTGCCTTTCAAAGAAATATTCCTTTTGCTCAAGTAATAATTTTCAAGTATTCTATTCCTGTTAGGGCACACAGTAGTCCCGTTGCTATGTGATGAGATCATTCATAGTTATGGGCCCTGTCCTAAACTTTTTGCAGTTTAAAGGTAGAGCTAGTTTTTTTTTTTTTTTTTTGAGTCCTCAATACCTGCTGGGCTCTTGGCTAAAAGTTTTACCCAATTCCTTTGACTAATCCTCGCTACAATCCTGTGAATATCATTCTCATGTATTGTTTAAAAGAAACAGGCAGAGAGAGGTAAGGAGCAGCAGCGAAAGGCTGAAGTTAGTGGTGGTTCTGGGGCTGGGCCAGGTCCTTTGATTTCAAAGCCTTTGAGTTCTTTACTGCAACCCTGTTTCTGTTTCAGTGTTTGGGGGTAAAGAGAGACAAGTACATAAACGTGGATAGGAAACACTCAGAGAATGTCCCTATGCAGACAGACAAAGCAAATCTGTAAAAAACCACATTTCCAGGGGCGCCTGGGTGGCTCAGTCAGTTAAGCAACCGACTTCAGCTCAGGTCATGATCTCACAGTCCGTGAGTTTGAGCCCCGCATCGGGCTCTGTGCTGACAGCTCAGAGCCTGGAGCCAGCTTCGGATTCTGCGTCTCCCTCTCTCTCTGCCCCTCTCCTGCTCATGCTCTGTCTCTCTCTGTCTCAAAAATAAATAAAAACATTAAAAAAAATAAAAAAACCCCACATTTCCAATGTAGTTTTTGTGATAGTTTTGAAAAATTTTTGACACAAAGGATATTTATACATAAGAGTACAAGGCATTAAATGTTGAAGGTACACATTTTAAAATATGTATAAACATATGAGACACAGCAACTGAAGGCCTGCTCTTGGTAATGTCTTTTTAGGCATTCCAACAACATCAACTTGAATTTGCGTGTTCTATATTTCAAAGGCTTTGTATGTGAAAATGGTATTTGGCCTGATTACTTCAGTTTAAGAGTATTTTTTAATGTGTAGCCTCTACGTGGCTAGGAAGATGGCAAGGCAGGAAAGGGGATTTATTATTCTACCCAGGAAAGTGAGCAGGATTAAGAAAAATAACACAAGGCATCTCATGCAATTTTTTATTTTGTTTGAAAGAAAAATCCTAGAACCAGATGTAACCTACTTTATCCCTCTCTCCAGCAGCCTAATCTTTTTCCATTTTCCATGCACCGAATTTCAGAGCGGAATTACAGCTGTAGCTGGATAAAATGAGGACTGTAACATGCACCGAGCGCAGTTCCCCCGTGAACTCGCCACCGGTGTAACTCCGCTTCTGCAGAGCTTGGGCATAAGTGACCAGAAATTCTCAATCCTATTCAAACTGAACCACAAATAGAATAGACCTCAAGTCAAACAAATATATTCTCATTTGATTGTGTAAAATAGGAGACCAAAGTGCATCAAAGTTTACACTGGGCAGAATGAACCTCAAAACTAGAATTCTCCTAGATCTGGAATTATAGATACTAGCAAGGGAAAGTCCTATGTTGCTTTTTTGTTTGTATGCATGTATTGTAATTCGTTGGAAACACAGCATCTTGTTTTTTTAATGAGTGTATTAAAAAATAAAAACCATGTAGTGTATGCTAGGTACATTTTATTTAGAATATCTAAATTCTAAAATTCTATTAATTTTAGATATAATAAAATAGATTCAAATGGATCCTTTTTGCCTTCATTGATGTTTTTACCAAGCTCCAAATAAATTAATGTTTCCTATCTTTATTGGTGTGAATGACTGGTAAGAAACCAACTTTTCATTTGTGTATGTATTTACTCACAGTTGTCCATTAATCTTTTAATTAGCTTTTAATTTTTAACAGCTTAATTGAAGTATAGTTGAGATACAGAATACTGCATGTATTTTAAGTACACAGTTTGATAAGTTTTGACTTAGACACCTGTGCAGCTATTACTACATTCAAGATTATGAACATATTAGCCTTCCTTCCAAATTTTCTTGTAATTCCTCCCTTCTGACCTTGTCATTCTTTTTGTCTAGGCCATCACCGATCTACTGTTACTATAGTTTAGTTTGCAGTTGCTAGAATCTAATATACATGTCATCATAAAATTTGTGTTCTCTTTCTGGGCCTGGCTTCTTTTATTCGGTATCATTATTTTTAGATTCACCTATGTTTAGCATGTATTAATAGTTCACCACTTTTTTTTTTTATTGCTGAGTATTATTCCATTTGCACAAATATACCACAGTTTGATTATTCATTCACTTACTGATCGACATCTGGGTTGTGTCCAGTTGTGAGCTGTTATAAACAAAGATGCTATGAATTTTGTTTACTAGTCTTTGTGTATAGGATATAGGCTTTCATTTCTCTCTGGAGGAGATGCCTAGGAGTGGAATAACTAGATCATATGGTGGGTATATTTAACTTTCAAAGAAACGGTCAAACACTTTTCCGAAGTGGTTGTACCCTTTTATATTCCCAACAGTAGTGTTTGAGTTCCAGTTGCTATGCCTTCTTACCGATGCTTCATATGGGCAGTCTTTGAAGTTCAGTATGATTGGGATATCATGGTATCTCAGTGTGGTTTGGTTTTGTTTTGCATTTCCATGGTGATTAATGCTGTTGAGCATATTTGTGTCCCTTCTCTCATCTGCCTTGTCAGTCTGCCTAGAGGTTTACCAATTTTATTGATCTGCTTAAAGAACCAGCTTTTGGTTGCATTGATTTTTCTCTGTTGTTTTCACTTATATTTTATTGATTTCTTTTTAGTTCTTATTGTTTTAATCTTTTACTTACTTTGTGTTTAATTATCTCTTCTTTTTCTCATTCCTTAAGGTAAAAGTTAACATCATTGACCTGAGAGCTTTTCTTTTTTCTAATATAGGTATTTAGTACTATAAATCTCACCTAAGTACTCATGTAGCAGAATCCCACAAAAAATCCCCCCCAAAAATATGCAGTGTTCTCATTTTCATTATGTTAAAAATACTTCCTAATTTCTCTTTTGTTTTCTTTCTTTGACCTATTTGTTATATACACATGTGTAATTTAGTTTCCAAATATTTCGGGATTTTTTGGTGTTTTTTTTTTTTTTGTTATTGATTCTAATTTAATTTCACTGTGGTCAGGTAAGATACTTTGTATGACTTGAATCCTTCCAAATTTATTCAGACTTTTTAATGGCTCAGAATATGGCCTATCTTGGTAAATGCTCCACGTGTATTTGACAAGGATGCATATTATGTTGCTGTTGAGTAGAGGGGTCTATACACATTTATTAGGTAAAGTTGGTTGGTAGTGTTATTCAAGTCGTGTATATTTTTACTGATTTTCTGTTTCCTTGTTCCATTAGTTATGGAGAGGGGGGTATTGCAATCTATGACTATAGTTTTGAATTTGTTTATTTCTTCACGATGTTCTATCAGTTTTTCGCTTCATGTATTTTGTAGCTCTGTTAATAAGGGCATAAATGTCTAAGATTTTTCTGTACTCTTGATGAGTTAACTTTAATCTTGTTATGAAGTGACTCTAATAATCTCTGCTAATATTCTTTGCTTTGACATCTATTTTGTCTTGATGTTAACACTTCAGCTTCCTTTAGATTTATACACTCTAAACACTAATATTTATTTATAACTCATATCTTTTTATTCTATTTTTAAAACTATTTGTGTCTTTATATTTAAGATTTTGTTGTCGTCGTTGTTGTTGGCAGCACACAATTGCACCTTGCTGTTTTACAATCTCTGTCTTCTAACTGGGCTATTTAGATCACTTAGTTTTTTTTTTTTTTTTAGATTATTTACTTTTAATATGATTATTCATGTGGTTAAGCTTAAATCTATCAGCTTCTTTGTTTTCTATTTGTCCCATTTATTATTTCCTTTTCCATCTTTTGATTCATTGAATATTTTTCATGATTCCACTCACTATCCTTTTTGACTTAACAAAAACTCTGTGTGATTTTTTTTTTACTTTGTGGTTGCTGTAGGGTTTATATCATATGTGTTTATTTTTGATCACGGTTTAGCTTTCAGCAATACTGTACCAGTGCACATATATGATAGAAATCTTTTGCTAGAATGCTTTTATGTCTCTTCCCTTAACCTTTGTACTCTGTTGTCATACATTTTACTTTCCCATATGCTATCAATCCCACATTACATCATTATTATTTTAAGTATTGTCTTTTAAAAAGATTTAAAAATAAACTTTCACATATATGAACTTATATTATGAATACCATTTTTGTTTCCTTAATTCTTTTGTATGGACCCATATTTCCAGCCTTGTATCTTTCTGCCTTGTACCTTTCTGCCTTGTATCTTTCTGCCTAAAAGACTTCCTTTAACATTTCTTGTAGTGGAGTTTGATCTTTTGCATTTATGAAAACATCTTGTCATCTGCATGTTTTAAATTTATTTTTGAGAGAGAGAGACAGAGCGAGAGCAGGGAAGGGGCAGAGAGACAGGGAGAGAGACAGAGACAGAGCACGAGGGGAGGGGCAGAGAGAGAAGGCAGCACAGAATCTGAAGCAGGCTCTGAATCTGAGCTGTCAGCACAGAACCCTACACGGGGCTCAAACTCCTGAACCATGGGATCATGACCTGAGCTGAAGTCTGACTCTTAAAAGACTGAAACATCCAGGTGCTCCTCATCTGCATTTTTAAAGATACTTTTGTTGGCTATAGAACACTAGGTTAACAGCTTTTTTTCTCTCAATCCTCTAAAGACGTTGCTCATTCTCTTCTCATTTGCATTGTTTTCTGTAAGAAATATGTTATTTTTATCTTTGTTTCTCTGTACACAATAAGTTGGTGTTTTGTGGGGCGTGTGGGCTTGTTTGTTTGCCTAAGAGCTTCTCTATGTCATAGGATTTGAACTATTTTATTATGACATGACACATGCTATAGCTATAGAGTTTTCTTGTCCTTGGGATTACTTGAGTTTCTTGGATCTGCATGTATAGTTTTCATGAAATATGGACAATTCTTGAGCACTATTTCCTCCAGTATTCTTTCTGTTCCTACTTTTTGTCCATATCTTCCAGAGACTCGAATTTTATACTTTGTTCATTTCCATAACTTCTCTTTTTGTGTTTCAATTTTGGATATTTCCTATTGCTATATCTTCCAGTTTATTAATTTTTGTGTAATGTCTAATTTGCTTGTAATCCCATCTAAAGCATTTTTAATCTTACACTTTTTTCCTCACCTTTAGGATTTTTATTTTGGTCTTTTTATACCTTACATGTCTCTGCTTAACTTTCTGAACATGTAGAATACTGTTATAATTACGGTCTTAATGTCCTGTCTGTTGACTCTCAGTTGTTAGTTTCCATTGACTGAATTATTTACTCATTATGGGACATATATTGGTACTTCTTTGCATGGCTGGTAATTTTTTCTTTGGGTTCTAAAACTTTTACATTTTGGGGTGTTGGGTATTTTGGTATTCTTTTAAACATTTTGTTCTTGGATGCAGTTACATTATTTGGAAATAGTTTAACCCTCTTGGGTTTTGTTCTTACAATTTATTAGGTAGGACTGGAGCAGTGCATAATCTAGGACAAATTATTCACTACTTTTAAGACAAGACCTTCTGTGTGCTCTACTGAATGTCCTACAAATTACCAAACTTTTCAGTCTGGATGGTGAAAACAGACACTATTCTCAGACTTCTGTTTGTTCTGGGCACTGTTATTTCTGACTCTTTTGAATGTTCTTTTGCCCAGTCTTGGGTAGTTCCTTCACACACATGTTCCTATCGTTACTCTGCTGAATGTTCAAAGGGTACAGATCTGTAGATCTCTAGAGCTCTCTGTGTAGCTCTCTTCTCATGGTGTTCTGCCCTTGACATTCTAGTTGGCCCATTTTCCCCAAATTCCCAGCTTTCTACCAACTTAGGCTGAGCCCTACCCGGGTTCGCCTTCCTTATACCATAACCTGAAAACTCTCCAGTTGGGAAGCAGGGGCAATCATAGACCTCCTTTTATTATTTTCCATCTCTCAGGGATCACTGTCCTTCACTGCCAGATTGAAAATTCTGTAATTTCAGTTCTGTAATTATAGTTCTGTAATTGAGCATCTTAAAAATCACTGTTTCATGTATTTTATGTCTGTTTAGGTGAACGGGTCAATCTAACCCATATTACTCTATCTTGTCCCACTGTGAAAATATGATTATCTATCCATTAATTTTTATTTTAAAACATTTAAAAATATTTATTTAATTATTTTGAATAGATAATACATTCACATATTTATAAACATTCTTGCTCCTACATCTATCTCCTGCCACTCTATTTTTCTCATCACAAACAACCACTATTATTTCCTGGATGTCCTTCCAGAGATATTTTATGCTCATCTAAGGAGGTACAACTATATCATTTTTTTCCTTCCTTTCCTATACAAATGATTGCACCCTACAAACAGTGTGCTTTTACTTAATTTTAAAAATTCACCTAATTTTTAAAAGTTAGCTAATACGTTTAATGATCATGCTATATTGAAAAGACCTTCCTTGGTCTATTTTTTAAACATCTGCCCATCATTCCATTGTGTGTATATATATATATATATATGTATATATATATATATTTCTGGAATTATATATCCTGGTTGGCTATAAAGAGTAGAAGTGTACAAATTTATTTACTTTCTCATGCCTGGAAGATAAAAGTTCACATTAAGTTGTGTCCTAACCTGAAGCTCTAGCTCACATTCCATACCAGCCCAAGGCCAATGATTTAAGACCTAATAAAATAAGAGGTAGAGAAAAGTAGCAATCCTACTGAGAAATTACAGATCCATCATAAAGTAGCATATTCCAGGCTACAGATAACACTCGCTAGGGACATGTCATTATTAGGACAGTATTTGGAGAGGAACTGTTGAAAAGTTTCGCAGGATAAATGATTTTAAAAAAGAAATGGAAAGAAAGGAGGTAAGGGATGGTTTTGACACTAAGAAAGATGGAATACGAAGGCCCTGTGGTAGGAGGGAGCATAATAATAAGAAATGGAAGAAGGCCAGTCCTGCTGAGCTGGAGCATGGGGGGAGGATACACACAGAGTACCCAGTGCCTACACAGAGTAGGTGCTAAAAATTCCCACATAGTAGTGAAACACAAGAAATTATTGATAAATAAATCAGTATTTGTCCTTCCTCTCTGATCACCACAACCCTTCTCATTTCAAGCCCAGAGCAAGCCAGGACAGCAGCCTTGGTGCTCTGGGGGCTTGGAAAGAGGCAGCTGCTAAAAGATAAGAGCCCTTGTATTTTTAAGAGAATCTAAGCAGCCTGAAGAGATCCCAGAGAGGGAAGTGGGAGGCAGAATCTGTCAAGTCCTGCAGTGACAGAGGCAACCTCCTGCACTGTGAAGGTGCCTTGGGAGATGACAAGACCTCCAGGGTGGAACACATTTGGCAGTTATACCCCATGAGCTGGGATTTGCACGAAATTAGCAGAACTGCTGATTTGAAGGAACCAAGTGGCTTGGGCCGTTTGGATCTTGGTGGCAAACCTGTGAATGGACAGTTATGTCAGAAGGACGACTCTGACAATTTGGCTTAAATAAGATTCTAGAACCATTGCCCTCCCTGAAAACAGGGGAACTTACATGAGAAGAGAGAATGAATTTTCTACTAGTTTTGTGAAGGGGACGCAAAGTGGGAGTTACATGGCTCTGAGGAAAATGTAGTATTGTAATCTATTACGTTCCAGTGAGTTTGTGGACGGGAACTCATATGCCACCATGCAAATATGAGTTAACTAATGGGAGATGTTGCGCTGAGGTCAAGAAAGTTGTGCTCCTCACAGATTAAAGGTAAAATATTTTCATGTGTCAACATTATTTTCTCCTGTGAAGAAATGAAGAAGGGAAGTTCATTATTTTCAGCATGTTCTTATGCTTTCTGTTTTCCATGTTAAATATAGTGCTAATTACTTGAAACTCTCCCCACTGGTCCTGTTTCTCACAATTTTTCATTGGTTTATCTTCACGTTCCTTGATTTTTTTTAATGTTTATTTATTTTTGAGAGAGAGACAGGGCACGAGCAGGGGAGGAGCAGAGAGAGAGGGAGACACAGAATCCGAAGCAGGCTCCAGGCTCCGAGCTGTCAGCACAGAGCCCGACGCGGGGCTCGAAACCACGAACCACGAGATCATGACCTGAGCCGAAGTCTGACGTTTAACCGACTGAGCCACCCAGGTGCCCCTCACGTTCCTTGATTTCTTACAAAATATTCATACTGGTTTTGTTCCCCTCATATGTTAACACACTGTAGACCTGTTCTAACGTGGTTTTATCTCATGCAACTTTTAACATATTAATGTACTTACTTTATGAGTGTTACTCATAAATCAGGTCTTAAGTTTTGCTATTAAAAACCACACCTGTCGGGTGCTTGGGTGGCTTAGTTGATTAAGCTTTTGGCTTCTGATTTCGGCTCAGGTCATGATCTCACGGTTTGTGACTTCAAGACCTGTCTTGGGCTCTGCCCTGGCAGTGCAGAGCGTGCTTGGGATTCTCTTTCTCTCTCTCTCTGTCTCTCTCTCTGCCCCTTCCCCGGGCCTGTGAATGCTCTCTCTCTCTCTTAAATAAGTAAACTTAAAACAAAAAACACAGAAACATCTTTTGAAATTAACATAATCATGAAGGAACATGTTCCTGTTGCACATTCTTTATTCTTCAGGTTATGAAAATATAACTTTTGCATGCTTAATAGAAATCAATTTTCTATTTTATGTTAAGGCTATTGAACCAGATAATAGGTATGTTTCCTTTTTTACCTATGGTAGACTAGTTTACTTTTCTACATCCATTTTTGTATTCCAAAATTTGCTGAGTTTAAATTTATGAGGCTATAATCTAAAAGTATACTCGAACCATTCTTTATTTGGCACAAATGAAAAAAATCTCCATGTTTTCACTTGCAAATGCATATTTCCAAGTGTACAGTTGGTTGTTTTCACTAAACCAGGATGTGGTTCTTAATGCTTGTGGCCTCACTCTGATTCTCACTGCATTCTAAAGAGTTGTTGATGTTCCTGTTATTCTCCATTTCACATGTTGACTCTTTCCCCATATGTGAAAAATGTGGTAGAGTTTTAATACACTTTTTACATATTTGTTGCCCACTTTCTCCTATTTTCAGACAAAGAGGGTTATTTTGAATTTTAATACATCTCATGTATCCTTTGGGGGTCTACTAATAAAAAAAACCCCATTACATTGAAAGATAAACATGCATAAAAAGTTATTTTTAAAATTCACTAACAATTAAAACTTAGGTCCAGAAATCAAAAGGAGTTCTTCCATTTGGCCTCAGAAAATAAACTGGCTCTCAATTTCCATTCATTTCCATGGCTGCAGTGAGAATTCTGGACATGTGGGTTGCAGTCTGAATTTGATCAGAAATGAAATGGCACAATTTCCCTCTGGACCCAATCAAGCCAAGTCAATCAGCATAGAGATGAACCACATAATTTTCAATTATGTAACTCAAAATTTTTAGCTGGCCCATGACTCAACAATTACAGAACAATTACAGCTGAAATATAATTATTTTCAGCTCGAATTTAGTTGTTGAGTAAAACAATATTGCAGATTAAAACAATTTTTTTCTAACAATTTTTTCTTTTAAGTATTAAATCACTGCTTAATTAGGATTTTGAAAAGAGTCATTAAATAACTACTGACAAATTCATCTGTATAACGTATCTTTAAAAACTTACTTTTTTGGTATAATTTCCTTACCTTTATTTGCGTAATGGGGACCATAAGGATGAGGGAGGAATGTCACCTTTCTGTTACACAGGGAGGTGGTCAGTCTAGGGACAAAAAATGAAGTAGGTCCTGGGCTGGGAGAAAGAGGTCCTCTTGGAAACAGCTGGATGCAGAAATGGAAGGAATATTTGATTCCAGTCATAGAAAGCTATGTTTTCTCCTAACTCATGCACCTTGGGACTATGTATGTATAATGGCAGAAATAGCTCTGATATGTGCAAAGCTGAAAGAATTGTGTAAGCAAAGAAGTTTAACATTTGGTGCCCAGGCCTATGCTAGTAGAGTGCCATAAGCTGAAGTTTCCTCTCTGTACTCTGCTGTCTGAGGAAGTCCTCTGTGACTGCCTCTATGCCTTAGCATCGTTGCATTTCTTACTGCTTCCATTAGGCTGAGCTAGACTTCAGGACTTAAAAAATTTTTTTTTTTTCTTTGAACAGGAACAAATGGCAGCAGCAGCAAAAAAAGCAACAGAGATTTTCTGCTTTATTTCTGAGAGGCAGTAGTTATTTGGACTGTATCTTAGGAACGAGGAGCTCTTTTTCTTACCAAGTAGAAGATAGACTCCGAAAGTAACGCAACACGCAAAATGAGGATTGGTTAAATTTGAATACTAAATGGCCTTATGCTGAACTGTATGGATCATGGGTTCTTGTACCCATGCCCTTGTGTGGTACACTGCCATTGACTTAGTCGGCCATGTGACTTGGTTTAGCTAACATCAACAAATGAGGTGCAAGCAGAGGCCTTGTCCACTGGGGCTTGGCCTCTTTCCTACAAGATGAGTTGTTCATCCCTCTTAGGTGAGACCAGCAGAAGAACCATTTAGTGGAGCTTAATCTCAATTTCTGAACTTCAGCATTGTGACTAAACAAAATGTTTGCTGTTTTAAGTCACTAAGTTCTGGGATGGTTTGTTAAGTAACTGATAACAGATCTCATCTTGAATTTCAAGCTCTAAAAGAGGACATATTTGCATTTCTATTAAGCTGCTGGTAATGATAATAACCCTTCATAGACACAGGATTTTGGTTAATTTTCTAATTTCTAAGGTTTAACATAGGCTTATTTTTTGGATTTTTTTTCAAGTTATCTCCACTAGCGCCCTAGGGTATATTATAATACATAACGGGATTTCAGAGCTGCTCATAATGACAGCAGAAGACTTTGCTCAAAAAAATTCTGTATTTCTAGATTTACAAATGCAAGTGTTAGTGTTTAGGAAAGCATTAGTAGAAAAGGGATAAGGGCCAACTAGTTACCCAAGAGCAGGTGGCAGAATTATGACTTTTTCAGCTTTTTGGATAAAATGAGGAAAACAAAATTATAAATCATAGTACAAATTTTGTACTATTTTGTGCCACGATCTATAATTTTGTTTTTATCACAAACATAAACACATATAATACAACATAATGGTTTAAAAGGTTTTTATAAAATTGAATATACTTTGGCTGCTTTCTTTATATTTAGGATAGTAGTCTCCCCTGTGGAAGGATATAAAGTTGATGAAAAAAGAAATCTTGTGTATGTCAGTACAAATTATATAGGCCATTAAACTGGCCTATAGCCTTAAAAAGAGTGTGATGGTCTGTCTTTGGTGTTCCAATTAAGTTGGTAGTTCTGAAGTTGTTCAAAATACTGCTGCCTCTGTATCTTCAGCGTTGTCACTGATCTAACAAGATGAAATGGAAACTCTGGATGTCAAAAGGCTACATCAACAACTGTCTCTCTGGGTATAGCAAGAGAATGGCTAAATATTTTTATAGTCTTAGTTTTATGTGACCAAGGTGCTGTGTCCCTCAGCTACTCTTCTGTGACCCAAAGTGGTGCGTGCATGTGTGTGTGTGTGTGTGTGTGTGTGTGTGTGTGTGTGTTTATGTAGGTCAAATGGAAAACCTCCAAGAATGGGTACCAGAGTGATTGGTCCAAAATACCATTCTTCACTCCTACAGTGAACGGGTGGATGGATTCACCTGTGTGGGGACAGCTGCTATTTCCTAGTCATCCTATCCTTGAAATAGGTGCGCACTAAATGATATACTGGGACCACCTGCACCCTACTCCTCAAAATGCAGAATACACCCAGGGAAATCTCTTCAAAGGTGTCTGGGGACAAATAAAGTGTAAATGTTATGGCTTATTTTCTTAAGTCACTTCCTGCCCACTTCTCTCTTTGAACAATGTGGTGGATTGGAGACTTGGCTCAAGGTACAATTTTGGATTTTTATATACCAGAATTATGTCCTTAGTATACTTACCCTGCAATTCTTATTGGATTCATTCATTTCTAATTTCTAAATGGTCACAAGTTTAATCATGGTCTCATATTACATACCAGTATAATGACCATGGTGATTGTTTTAGTTATTAATTGTCTCCTTATGTGATCTAAACAGCTCAAGCCTTCCCTTCCTGAAAGGACAAATGAGGTCATATTAACACTAATAATCAGACTATAGTGGTCTTCAAAAAGTCTTTGGGTCCATCTGGCTGACAGAGGGTTTTAGTCTCCTGCCTACCAGGTTTTCCTGGTTTGCTAGGAGTCTCTGGGGATGTCAACTGTGTGCTTAGGAGCAAGTCTGCCTTTGGTTTTTCTACTCCAGTGCATTGGGTCACTTTGCTGTTGTGCTTGTTGCCAGCCCCATCCATAGGGAAGATCCTCTACTGGTGTGGTCATGCTCTGCTGGTGGCTCCTTTATTTTATTTTATTTTTAAAATTTTTTTAATGTTTATTTATTTTTGAGAGACAGAGCACAAGTGGGGGAGGGGCAGAGAGAGAGGGAGACACAGAATCCAAAGCAGGTTTCAGGCTCTGAGCTGTCAGCTGAGCTGATGTGGGGCTCGAACCCACAAGCTGTGAGATCATGACCTGAGCCTAAGTCAGACACTTAACTGACTGAGCCACCCAGTGGTTCCTTTAAATGAAGCTGCCTGGGGAAAGATTACCCTGGAACCTAGGCCTTGTGCCATGTATCCTAACCTGTCCTTGAGATCCAAAGCCACCCAGTTCATGCTCAGAGCTTCACGAAGTGTCTGGACAGCACAACTCTTTCTGCTTCTGAAATTAACCTTGCTCTCCACAGGTGTTGCTGAGCAGTGTCTCAGGCTAGATGGGGGCAGATGCCAATCCAACGTCTCAAGACTTTCTCGATTGCCTTTTCACTCCTCTCTGGCTCTCAAACTCTTCTGCTATGGTTCGAATGTTTGTATCCCCCACAAAATTCATGTGTCGAAACCAAACCCCCAAGGTGATGGTGTTAGGAGGTAGGACCTATGAAAGGTGCTTAGGTCAAGGAGGCAGAGTCTTCATGAATGGGATTAGTAGTGTTCTTATAAAAGACGTCAGAGAAAGCTCCCTCAACCCTTCCACCGTGTGAGGACACGGTGAGCAATTGGCAGCCTGCAACCTGGAAGACAGCCTTCACTAGAACCCAACCATGCTGGCAGCCTAATCTTGGACTTCCAGCCTCCAGAGCTGTGAGAACTAAGTTTCTTTTGTTTATAAGCCACTCAGTCTGTGGTCTTTTGTTACAGCAGCCCAAATGGATTAAGACATCTTTTCTCCTTCTTTAGCTCCAAAAACCATCACCATGGGGCACCTGGGTGGCTCAGTTGGTTGAGTGTCAGACTCTTGATTCCAGCTCAGGCCGTGATCCCAGGTTGATGGGATTGGGCCCCGTGTCAGGCTCCATGCTGAGCATAGAGACTACTTAAGATTGTCTCTCTTCCTCTCTCCCTCTGTCTCTTCCCTGCTCATGCAAGTGTGCTGACTGTAAAGTAAATGAATAAATAAATAAATAAATAGCCCCTCCAACCGCACACCTACTGTATTGACTGCCAAAGAGCACAGTCTGTTTCTGAACCCATTTGGGCTCAGCAAAGGTGCTCTGCTTCTCTTATATAAAACACAGATCAGATTTCATAACACTTAATAAAATGATCAGATTAACATAACATTTATAACACCAAAGTCCCGCTGTGTTTTGCATTGTTTGTCTTCCAACATGACCTCCGCCCTTTCCTAAAATCCATATTTTGGCATAGATGTGCTCTGAGATCCTCACACAATGTTGATGAGTGCACATCACTTAAGTTCCTCATCTCATCTCTGTTATAATCTACCAGGGTCCATATTACCTTATACTCTGCCATTCACCATTGGAATGATCCCTTCATTGCTCTCCCTGCCTCGTCCAGGCTTTTACACTCCCATCAACACCAACATCAGAAGGAACTCAATAATAATATGAAATGGCAGAGCAAATGACTTATTTCATCAGCAATGGAGACTATTCAGAGCTAAAAATCCCAAGTGCAGAGTGGGGAGACTTTCTTCTTGTATACAAATATAACTTTTCATTCAAGGGATAAATGCTAGTTATTAAAATCCAAGCATGGATGAAGCTGCAGGAAAGCTTTTTTTCTGCTTCATTGATTTAATGAACATTTGACAGGTTTGTTTTTTTTTTATGAAAACATTACCCCTTTATCTTAGTAAGGAATGCAAAATATGCTTTTTCTCTTAGGCACTGACTGCAGCTTAAAGTCAGGTTTGCTTTGATTTCCTATCATTATATCAAACTAAAACTTGCTGTAATGGCATGGATTTTTAATACCTCATCTCAAAACTTTACCTTTTTTTTTTTTTTTTTTTTTTTAATTTTTTTTTTCAACGTTTATTTATTTTTGGGACAGAGAGAGACAGAGCATGAACGGGGGAGGGACAGAGAGAGAGGGAGACACAGAATCGGAAACAGGCTCCAGGCTCTGAGCCATCAGCCCAGAGCCTGACGCGGGGCTCGAACTCACGGACCGTGAGATCGTGACCTGGCTGAAGTCGGACGCTTAACCGACTGCGCCACCCAGGCGCCCCTCAAAACTTTACCTTTTAATAAATTAACATGTACCCTCTGATTAATGACCACCTTAATTCCTTAAAAACAAAACAGAGAAAACAAACAAACAAACAAACAAAAACCCAGGGACTGAGGTGAATGGGTGTTAAGCAAAAAGGTTATAACTATAATTTATACAAAATCTGGATAAAAAATATCATCTTATTTTCCCCTTTAGGTCAAGCTATCAACAAAGAAGTTTCATCCAACTGCATATGGCAGGAGAGAAAAAGAACACCCTCGCCTGCTCTGTATCTGTTCCCATTTCTTCCTCTCACACTTTATGGCAGTTTTCAAACATGTACATAAGTTCTTAGATCTTCTTCCCATTGGGAAGTGGGGTATATGTCTCTGTCCTTGAATCTGGTTAAGATTATGACTGCTGTATGGCAAAATTGATACCCAGTGACTTCCAAGTGGTCTATGAGAGACCACCTTGCTTTTATCATGTTCATTGGAATAATTTGATCTTGGAGCTCTCAGTTACCATGTGGGAATTCAGCCTATGCTGAAGTCACCAGACTAGAAGGAAGCGCAGGTCACATAGAGAAGCCACGTGGAGGTATTTTGATCCCTTTCTTGCTTAAGCAAGTTTGAAATATCCTTTGATTTTGACAAATACTCTCTTTCCTAACTTCTAAGATGTGTTTTTGGAATAGATATTTTAAAAAATTATGCTCATTTCTCAAATTAACAATTTTTCAAAATAGCAAGAGATTAATTCCTTTTTTTCTTTTCAAATTTTTATTTAAATTCTAGTTAGTTAACATATAGTGCAATATTGGTTTCAAGAGTAGAAATTCAGTGATTCATCACTTACATACAACACTCAGTGCTAATCACAAGTGCTCTCCTTAGTACCCATCACCCATCTAGCCCATCCCCCACTCACCTCCCAAGAAATTAATTCTTAGCATCAAATCTATGCCTTATTAGCTATTGCTATGTAACAAACCTCCTCAAAACTTGGTGATATAAATCATGTAATAGTTGGGACATATTTACGTTAACAATTTGTTGTTTTTCTGAATTTTGAATTTAGCCAAGCATTCTGTATTTTATCTAGCAATCCTAAGATATAGAAAGATTCTTTCTTACAATGTTCCTATGTCAATACCAGGAAAGGAATTTGATTCTCTTTGCTTAGACCAAGCACCTGCCCTTTGCATAGAACGAAGCAGGATATAGCTCACCTTTGTGGCCAACATGGCAGGGTTTATTATCAGATGAAGGGAATATGGGAAATTTTTCTGGGTTTCCACAATCTACTACACACTTACTAGTGTTTCACTTGCACCTCAATCACTGGAAAAATAAAAACAGAATTGTGGGCTTAGATAACTATTGCACTGATGGGGGCCAATCCTTTATAGTTTCAGAGACGTAGATGATTATCGACACTGGCTCTTGTAACATCAATTTTATAGAATGTTTTCTTAGTTCAGGCTGCTATCACAAAGTAGTATAAACTAGGTGGCTTACAAACAACAGAAGATTATTTCTCATGGTACCAGAGGCAGAGGAGTCTGAGATCAGGATGCCAGTGTGGTAGGGTTCTAGTGAGGACTCTTTTCCTGATTGCAGAATTCCTATCTCTCATATCCTCACAGCAGAAAGAGGGCTGGAGAGTTCTCTGGGGACTTAAAAAAATAAGAACACTAATCCCATTTCTCAAGGTTCTGCCTTCATGATCTAATTGTGTCCCAGAGGCCCCACCTCCTAAAACCAGGGGAGTTAGGATTTCAACATATGAAATTGTGGGGGGACACAGTTAGTCCACAACAGATATTGACTTGCCAGGGGATTTTTTCATCAGCTACCTAATAGATGGCCAAGGAGGGTGCTGAAATTGTCTATTCATTTGCAATTCAATGCAACAATTACTGAGAACCTAAATTCAAGGTACTAAATACAGGTTGCAGAAATGAGTAGTAGCCTTTCTGCCCCTGTCGAGTGCAGAGTTAGTGGGGCAAACACAGAATCAACACTATGTGGTGTGAGAAATGGGTGAGGTATGTGCAGCACCTTATGGTATTTTCAGAGGGTTCCTCACATCACCTGGGTGTGGCAGTGGGATGAGTGGGGTTAGTCAGGAGAAGGAAGAACAAATGCATACAGGGAAGAATAGCATGATGTGTTTCTAGGTTGTGTGTGTGTGTGTGTGTGTGTGTGTGTGTGTGTGTTTTAGAGAGAGAGAGACTGTAAGCAGGGGAGAGGAAGAAGGAGAGAGAGAGAGAGAGAGAGAGAGAGAGAGAGAGAATCTCAAACAGGCTACACGCTCAGACGCTCAGTGCAGAACCTAACCCAGGCTTGATCTCACAACCCTGAGATGATGATCTGAGCCATAATCAAGAGTAGAACACTTAACCCACTGAGCCACCCACTTCTGGGGAGGTTTTGAGAATGTGGTGTGTGGGACATGTATTGGTGTGCATAAAAACCAGCACCTGGTTAAAGCTGAACAATAAAGTACAAGGCAAAGTGTTATGGGGGGGGGCAGTGAGGCTAGAGAAGTTTGTAGGGATCAGCTTGTCGAGGGCCTTGCAAACCATATTATGGAGCATGAATTTGATGTGGAACTTTCTGTTCTTATTCTTTGCTAGGTCACAGAGAATGATAAAAGCTACCATTTTCCTCTGAATAAATGCACATCCACCCAAAATTATGCATAGAGATTCAAGGGAATTAGAGATGTTTGGAGGGCCAAACCAAGGTTTATGAATTCCAGGTTTATAATCTTAGAATGTAAGTGATTGGATACCACCAAAGACTCTTAACCATGGGAATATCGCATTTAGATTTCATTTAAATTTTTTTAGATTTTACATTTTTAAGTAATCTCTACACCCAACGTGGGGATGGAACTCAGAACCCTGAGGTCAACAGTCGCATGCTCCACCAACTGAGCCAGCCAGGCAGCCCCGCATCTCCACCTTTTTTTTTTTTTTTAAGATTTTATTTTTTAAAGGATTTTTTTTGACTACTCTGATAGCAGTGTTGACAGTGGATTTGACTGGGGCATTAAAATTTACCTGTGGTTCCCAGGGAAGAGGATTAGGGGAACATTGGGGTTCCTGTCTTTTTAGACATCTGATGATGATAAAAGGAAAGATCACCTAGACCTGATACTTCAGAGCACGTACCGGTGGCAGACAGTTGGGGACGGCAGCTGGCCATGTGACTGCCGAGGAAGTAATTGTGCCAATGATGTGGAAACAATGATGGATGGGATAAATATTTAAGAGGTAACATTGGCAGGATATGGTGACTGAATGATGTTGGAAAAGGATGGGATGGGTAAGTAACCAGTTACCAGGTAAAAGAGGAAGTGCAGATTTAGCAGAAAAATTAAAAGATCAAGCTAACATTACTGTTTTGGACCAAAAAGTAAGATCTGACTACAGAGAAGTAAGACATCATTTCTTAACTCTTGAACAAACTCTGAAAGCAACCTGGGAAATGAGTTCTGAAAGTGTTTCTTGGAGTTACTCTTTGAAATGATCTCCTGAGGCCAACAGTGTGCTATTCTTTCTTTCAGGATGACTTATTTAGGTGAATATTTCTTCATTTTTCTTTCTTTAAGATGTTACAACATTGTAGTCTATCCTTGCATTGGAGGGAAAAGATTGGGATTTAAGAATGTATTTAGATATCACCGTTAAAATAAAAAATGCTTAAAATAATTGAGATAAACAGAAGGCAATTATAATAGACTCTTACAAATCTGTACTAATTGAGGGGAAGGTCAATCAGAATTCATTAAAAATCAAAAGTGTAAGATACTGTTTTCATTCATATTCTTAGCCTAAAAATAATGTGAAGAAAAAAAAATGAGTTGCTTTTATCACTATCACATAATTGCTTCCTATTTCTGCTCTGCAAATTAGCACAGAGGACACATGCAATCAAAACTCTACTTAAGTTCCCATGACCACTATTGACAAAAATCTGTGTTGCTATGGTAGAAATGAAGATCTCTGTATCCTTTTGTTTAGAAGATACTGAACTTTATCAACCACTCCTAACTGGCCACTGAGAAATAATTTTATCACTTGCTTTGAGGGGCAATGTTGAGCATTACTTCCCAAGTTTTACATGCACAATGTAATAGACACATACACACAGGCATGCACACAAATAGAGAGACAGCAGAGTTGAAACAATAGATACTACTGTTCCCTGTTTGGGCTAGAGGCCATGAATATGAAGGCAGAAACATACACCTGCAAAGACTGTGATGTTTCCATCTCTGATAAAATATGAACAAAAAAATGAAGGAAAGTGAATCAGTGTAACCACGTCTATAGAGTCTCTGTATTGGGTCCATTTCCTGCTTGGGAAGATGGAGACGTAGAAGCATGAGCTCCAGGAGGGTGCACAGACCTGCTCCTGTCAGGGCACGTCCAACACTCACAGGGGAGTTTCTTGAACCACGTAAGGAGATGTTGAGCTTACTGAGAGGCCAGTTTGAATGTTCGGGAACCTTGGGGAAATCAGATAAAGGCTATCATCTCAAGAAGAGGGATAAAAGCTGGGAGTCAGAAAGCTACATGGAGGAGACGCTTTAGAGGGCCTGGCCACGGTTATGGTTTGGTGCCAGAGGAATGAGGATATGTGGGGGGGGGGGGGGAGGGGAAACTATGTGAAGAGAGGCAGAGGCTCCCCCTCTCCATCCTTCTTTGGTTTTCGGTGTTTGTAGTTGAGTCATTCTAACTCTGTGCACCAGCAAATGAAACACTGTGGGCCTAAACAAAAAATGCTTGGAAATCATTTGTAGGAATATTCAAGTTGAATGCCATTAATAGAAATGTACCCCATCTGTCCTTGTGTCTTTTGTGATTTGGTCCTATGGGCCCAGAGAATACCACCCATGGTTACATGGAACTTATTCCATGATATTTTCTGGGTGTTTTCTTGTTTTCATCTTGGCCGTTTTTCTCTAGGAACCTTGAGATGAATTTATCACGCACCTTTAACCAGGTTAGAGATTTGTCACTGATAAACCAGATATTTTTTGTCATAGGCTTGGTCTGAGCTGTTTAGTTATCTCTAACACCAGAGCAGAACCTACCTTGAGCTACAGCTCGCACTGTCCCATGACCTGTTCTGTCACATCTAAAGTTTTTAAGGAACAAACTTTTCATGTTGTATCAAATAACTTCCTATAAAACCACTCCTCATAAAAGGACCAACAATGTACACACAGCTGCTTCTCCTCTGTAAAATTGTCTTTGGCTGAAGGCAGCTGCCTTGCACAGAAGCCTGAGAGATTACACCCCTTCCCTGTGTCACGTTCAGAGCTGGCCACTGACAGGCCGACATGGTGGTGAAAAAGCCCAGTTCCCATTTTTCGTGGAGGTTCAGTTCTGTGTGTGATTTGTGCTCCAGACGCCTGTGGATCAGGCTACATCCTACTCAGCTCTTTCTCCTTCCCTGTTAACCTCGCTCTTTTGTGGGTCTCTCCTAAAGCAATTCCTGAAAGAAATTAGATGTACTCAAATCCATGTCTTAAGCTCTGCTTCCAGAAAACTCCACCCAAGTCATTTCTTTGCTGTTTATTGCTTATTTTAGGGATTTACAATAAGAGGCATTGACTTATATTCATCATTTTAAACTTGTCTTGAGAGTTTTGTATTTTAAACTTACTTGTGGCCAGAGATTATTTGCATGACGATTCTTCTCTGCCCTTCACTAAAACAATTTTCTTATCCACATCTTTTGATTTTTAAAAAATGTTTATTTATCTTTTGAGAGAGAGAGAGAGAGCACAAGCAGGGGAGGGGCAGAGAGAGAGAGGGAGACACAGAATCTGAAGCAGGATCCAGGCTCTGAGCTATCAGTGCAGAGCCCGATGCAGGGCTTAAACCCACGAACTGCAAGATCATGACCTGAGCCAAAGTCAGATGCTCAACCGACTGAGCCACCCAGTGCCCCTGTATCTTCTGAATTTTAAAGACAATTCTATGACTTTCAGCATAGACTTTCATTACATACACCAAAGAAATCAATGCACTCTATTTGGTATTGGATCCAGTAATTAATATCTGCATAGTCAGTGTAATGCACACGGTATTGCTATGAATTCACAGGTTGTCATGCACCATATCAATTTGAAAATTCTTGAGGTATGATGATGTTCTTGAGGTAATGGCCAAAACAAACTTTGGAAGAAGAGCTATGTTTCTCAGTTTACTTGATCAGTGCCTTCAGTTTCCAGGATTAAAAAAAATAGTAACAACCGTTCTCAGTATTTTAGATTTGTGTAATGCTCCAATGATGGCCAAGCCTTCTCCTATATATGAATTCACCCAAAGCTTTGATCAGCGATGAAGTACAAAATATTGTTCTCATGTTGGAAGTAGATTCCGTAAATGCCCAACACTAGGTGCTTCAGCTAGAAATTTCAAAGACAGGCCCTAACGCAAACAGCCTCATTCCCAGCGTGGTGCTCCTTTTATAGTCTATCAGCGAAATAGTGATATAAAATTACATTTCTATTTGCCCTAGTAATCTTAGAATTTGAAGAGCCCCTGATGCATTTTTCTTAAGTAGTATCTTAAAAGTAGGTTTTCTCTGTGATAAAAAAGCAGATAATTAACACTTGACTGCCCATATTTTCTCTTCTCAGGAATTTTTTGTATTCAGAGCCTTTTTCCATCTTCCTAAATATTATAATCTTTTCCTTTTCCTAGCTCACGGAGATGTTGAGAAGATGAAGTGTAAAAAAAGATCTTCCAAGTGCTTTGACCCGCTTGGAGGCAAGTTCTCCAGTTGAGCTGGGTGGTATTAGCTCTAAGAGTCTGTGATTATTGTGTAGTGTTGCTATGGAGTTTCCTGGGTTTCAATCATTTATCTATTTATACATTGCTTTAGGAGCTGTAAATTGCAGTCACTGGGTCAGCACTGGCTTCTACATATTCAGTTTGGGCTATAAATAGAACAGAAGACTGCCTGTAGCTCATTCTATTCACTGCTATGTCCTGATAATACAAAAAAAAAAAAAAAAAAAAAAAAAAAAAAGAGCCCGAAGGGTTCTTTCCTGGTCTTTGTTGTATGACATTTATCAGACACCCCTCTGGAAGATTAAATATACAGAGTGTGTGTGGCAGGGGGTACTCTACCCCTACTTCCGTACATGTGCCAATTCCTATTAAGTAGTAGTTATCCTTAATTGTATGTTTCAGTTGTTGTAACTCTGTTATTACACCAATTGTATGGCTCAGATAACTATGCTCTGAGGGTATAGTTACCTCCCTGTGTGATCATAATGTTCTCTGTTCTCTGGTGCTGAAAAAGAGAAAGCTCATCATATTTTGCTGGATGTCACGGGTCACAGCTATATACGCCTGAGCTATAGAGATAGGGAAATTTGGCCATTGACACGGCCTGATAGAGTCTGGAGGATTAAAGCTTTGTTGACAGGTTTAGTCAGGAAAGGGATGAGGTGTTCAGAAGACATTGTGCACCCTACTATCCTTTGCTCCCCATGACATTTTCCAGGTGATGTGGTCTGAGGATAAGGACAAATCAACATAATCACAGAAGGAGTGTTTAATGGATTCATTTTTAGGAAGTTCATTTCTCTTTCCTCCTTCAGCTCACAGCTGCCATGTTTCTGTGTTCTTTGTAGCCTAATGGGGTAAAAGAGTCTCTTCTCCTTGCTCTGGAGAGCTCCTAACTCTCTGTGGTTTTCTAATTGGCTTCAGACATATGCCACCTCTGTCTTCTTAAACTCATGAATTCTAGGCATTCAATAAACATTTACTTCACACCTACTAAGCTGTGTCAGGAACTGTACTCTTCACTACAGGTAGTCACTTGAATCTATGACATGGGAGGTGGACACATTTGTTGTAACATAGATTGATGTAAATAAGGTGATATCATGTCCTGCTTGTCCTGGACAGTCCTGGTTTATGTCTATTGCTCAGGGTGGTGATTAATAGCACGCTCTTTTATTCTTTTTTTAATTTTTTTTTTAACGTTTATTTATTTTTGAGACAGAGAGAGACAGAGCATGAACGGGGGAGGGTCAGAGAGAGGGAGACACAGAATCTGAAACAGGCTCCAGGCTCTGAGCTGTCAGCACAGAGCCCGACACGGGGTTTGAACTCACGGACCGCGAGATCATGACCTGAGCCGAAGTCGGCTGCTTAACCGACTGAGCCACCCAGGCGCCCCACTCGCTCTTTTATTCTTAAGAGTAGCTCAATTCCGACAGTGGATCAATGTATGTCAAATTTAGACTCAGAAGACTGTGGAAATTCATTTCTTCCAGAAGCTATCTCAGACTCTTAGAGGCAGGATTAGAGGCCCCTTCACATGGTTTCATGAAACTTAGAAACACACCTGTCACAACATTTGCTGTTCCACAATGACCTGTAAGCTCGTTGAGGGCAAGGTCTGCATTCCCAAATATCAATTTATTCTTGATTGGCATAGACCTGACACATTAAAAAAATAAAAGGAGCTCAATTTTTTATTGACATTTTTTACTGAAATTAAATTCATAACACAGGCCCATACTCCAGATGGGGATGCGAGTTAAGGAAAGTGGTCCAGAATAAAAAGGTCCTTGAAGGATGAGTAGGAGTTCACCAGGAGAGGAAGAACAGAGGACAGAGCTTTTGGACAGAAGGCAGCATATTTGTGGCAGGGGGAATAAGAAACCACAGTACTTCAGTTGATATGGCAGAATGCTAGGGTGTGAAGGGTTTGGCTAAAGATGAGGTTGGGAGGTAGTAAGTACAGGCTGGATAGGGTCTGTACATAACACTAAGGAGTTTGGACTTTGTCAAGTAATAATAAAAATAACCATTATTGATCAAACACCTAATTATACACCAGGTACTAGGTTATGTGCTTTGAATGCTTTATTTTAATTTGTCCTCCCAGCTCCCCTAGGAGTTAGGTACAGCTATTATTCTCTTTTAACATATGAGAAGACTCAGGTTGGAGAGGATTAAATGATCTAACTGAGGTCACATGGTTGAGTGGATGTGAACCAAGAGGGCTTGACAGCAAAGCCTAGCACATTCTCTTTTCCCCTTCTTTTCCTCTTTATGTCCTTCAGGCACACAAATGCACACACAACATCCCAGAGTCAGTGAAAATCCATTGAGAGGCTTACAGCTGGAAAATGACATGATCAGATTTCTATTTTAGAAGGACTCCCTTGGTGGAGGTTTGGGAATGCCAGTTTGGTGTGAGATGTCCAGAGCAGGAATAATCTGCTTGGAGGCTGGTCCAGGAATCCAGGTGGGAAGGATATGAACCTGATCCAAGGCAGAAGCCATGGAGGTATTGAAGAGGGGATTGATCCAAGAGGTTAAATATTCAATAAAATTTGAAAAGTAGGACGAAAATTTGGTTTTAATTTCAAGCCTTGTATCCTTGGAAATCGGGTGGGTTCAATCAGATGGTACAATTGCCTAAAACCTGGAATCAGGCGTGCAAACAGGCTAGATGATGAGTTCAGTTTTGGGCATGTTTGCTTTGAGTTGTTGGTGTAATATCCAGATGGATTTATTAAATAGTAGTAGGATATGCAGGACTGACAGTCAGGAGAAGACTTGGAATAGTGGTATAGATGTAGGAATTATCAGCATGAGATAAGGTGAAACGACCCAGGATAGAGACGGAGAAAAGAGAAGAGGGCGCAGGGTATGAGAATAAGAGGGGCTGCTACAGGGGTCTAGGAAGGAGACAGGGGAGAGTCAGGAGAAAAATCTGATAAAATCTTGTCCCCAAAACCAAGGGAGGAGAGAGACCAAAGAGAAGGAGATGATGAATGGAGACAAAAGGTGGGAGGAAACCAACATAATAAATACCAGTTTTCACAAGTATATTTGAAAATATTGCAAAGCGAAATCGATACTTAATGGCGTCAGAATTATAGTTGCTGGTCAACTCATTAAGAGTCTAATAGTGTCTGACCACTAATGTGTACCTTAATTTAAGCCTAGTAGTCACGTCGATTAAAAAAGTTTTTGCCTTTGGAAGGCAGAGAAACTTTGACCAAAAATTCTGCAAATGTCATCCAGACCGGATGTCACTTTTGACTCTACTGAGGGAGATTGTGAATATTATCAGGAATATAGCCTTGCAGTGCTGTGCATCAGGGCTTTCTGAGCAAATAGCGTTTATCTTGATGTCATAACCCCAGTTCATCTGGATGAAATAGTGCAGTGCTGGCATTTTCATGGAATGGGTCACCAGACCCAGATGAAGAAAAATTGAAGTTATTGTGCCCTGGTGTACCAGTCCTTTCTCTACGACAGCAGTTTTGTCCTTGTCCTTGATATAGATATTTGAAACACTCAACTCTAATGAATTTTCTGCTCTGTCTGGATATGTTCCCTTGGCAGCACATGGCAAACTTGAAAAAATATTGTAAAGGTTATCAAAGGTTAATAGTTTCTCAACTTCCTTTTTTTCTAGGGAGATAGCAAAACCCAAACCCTTTCAGGCATAGAGATCCAATAATATAACTATAATTAAAACAGTGACACTGCATGGGTATTGTTCCACTGATAATTTGCCTTCATCTAAGAGTTTTATTTTTGTTGATCCCTTCCTCCTTCCAAAATTGTTTGAAATCTTTTAAAATAAGGAGCAAAAATACAAATAGAAATAGAACATCAAAACCCATGTGAAGAAAAAAAGGAAATGAATATTTGATGAACCCAATCTAATACATGTAATATGCCGTAATATCATATGTAGCTTTGAAATCTCTAATAGGTTAAAATAAACTCTCTTTTGAGTATCTGAAGGAGTTATTGATCAACTTTTCCAATTAGCCCTTTTAAATGACTTAGATGTATTTCATAGCTGAAACTGAAGTAGACATTCCATGGCTTTTCCAAGGGAAATAGCACACTGAAATAGAAACAGAATAGACTCATACAAAAATGACTTAATGCCACCTTCTAAATATGAACACAACGTTCTTATTTAATTTCACAAATTATTTTGGTACTTCTAATGGTTCTATTCCTTCCTTCTTCCTTAGGGTTTCTTCAACACTGTAAGCCATTCCACAGTTTACCAGGTGAGTTCCATTCTACTTATTGGTGATCCCGGATGCTATGGTCTGCATGTAGCACTTATGTCCATCAAATTCATATGTTGAAATCTTAGCCTTCAAAGAGGATGGTATCAGGAAGTAGGGCCTTTGGGAGGGGTAAGTCATGAAAGTGGAACCTTCATGAATGGGGTTAGCTCCTTATAGAAGAGGCTCCATGGAG
Organism: Panthera leo; assembly: GCF_018350215.1. NCBI lineage: Eukaryota > Metazoa > Chordata > Mammalia > Carnivora > Felidae > Panthera > Panthera leo. The sequence goes on from NC_056682.1 coordinate 55,558,574, forward strand.
ATTCCTGCCCTTCTACCATGTGCAGATACAGACAGGTGTTCTGACTCTCACCAGAAGGTGACCATATTGGTACCTTGATCCTGGACTTCCCAGCCTCAGATCTGTGAGAAACAAATTTCTGTTGTTTACAAGTCACCCAGGCTGTGGTATTTTGTTAAAGCAGCCCAAACTGACTAGGGCACGGCCTAAGAGAGGGCAGAAAGTATTGACAGAGTAATGTGGCTGGATTGCGATGTGGTTTCTGTAAGGGGGTAAGAACAAGCAAAGTGATAGTCTGAGAAGAATGTAGGAGTATTTCTAAGTCAGGAAGAAAGAGTTTGTTGGTAGCACTGAATAAAAGTTCAAAACCCATGGAAGACATGCAGCACACCGGCCTTCCTCTTCCATGCAATCTTCTCCTTGCCTCTCTTCCTATGTACTTTGAACACAACATTGATCTCACCATGGTAACCATGGTTGGTTTATTCAAGTCCTCCTGAACTATATCTGGAACCATTCAGGAAGTGAAAGCCTCTGCTTAGTAGATGTTTTTAAAATGGGGTTGAATGACGGAAAACACACACACAAACAAAAGCCAAGCCATGCAGTACCCTACGCAAGGCTTGTCAGAGTTCCAGAAAGAGGCCAGTTTGGGCATATCCTACAGATGAAACAGGAAGTATGTTTCTCACCAGCTTCTTAAATCTCATCTAAGTACATTTCAGTGGATTCTAGAATATTTTCTCTGCTAAATAAAGTTTATAAAGATTAGGTTATATATCCTATCAATCATTTTGAAGAATGCAGTCTCCATTTTTCATGACAAAAGAAAACAGCATCCAAGTTTCTCTTTTGCAAGCTAAACGTGATGCCTTGAGCTGTAGACAGTTTTTCCTGATGTTGTCAATATTGCTGATGGGAAAAGTGACATTTATATATGAAGAGGCCATATGGGATTTTGTATTCAATTAAGTACTGCAATTATTAAGTGAAAACAGTCAAAATTATCAGGGAAAGATTATTTCCAAGTTAGTAACTATTGCTAAATAACAGTATAAAAACCACCTATAAAATCCATGAATGGTCAGTATAATATCAGTGGTTTAAGCCTCATTAATATGATTTGGTTTTAACTGCTATATGTTAATAACGATTTTAGGCATCATTTATCTATCTCCATTCCTTTTCAATAATTTAGGAAAATCTTCCCTTACTTCATTTGGAAAGACTAGAGTAAAATAGAGTTTATTTCATATGCAATATTTACTAGTTTTCCTGGTTTCTATAGCCCCTCTTCATAGAACATCTGGTTGCTTAGCACATACATTATGATATAACTCCACAGAACATTTTCTTTTGAAACGAAGAACAGGTGTTCTGAGTCACAGAGGCTGACTTTTTTTTTTTTTTTTAAGTTAAAGGCTGGGGAAATTCAACCTGAATAAATCTGCTTTTTCATTGTGAAATAGAGATCAACAGCATCCAATGGTATGCAATTGGTCTCCAATGAATTTCATAGTGCATTTGATGCATGTAAAAGCTATTAGATGCTAGTTTTTGTCACAAAGAGCTGTCTAGGGGGACCTGGCTGACTCCATCCATTACGTGTCTGACTCTTGATTTTGGCTCAGGTCATGATTTCATGATTCGTGGGATCAAGCCCTGAGGTGGGCTTCTCACTGATATCATGGAGGCTTCTTGGGATTCTCTTTCTCCCCCTCCCTCTACCCACCCTCTTACTTGTGGGCACGCAATCTTTTTCTTTCTCTCTCTCTCAAAATAAATAAACTTAAAAAAAAACACATAGAGCTGTCTGATTTCATAGCTCTTAAACACAATGAAAACATCAATGCTATCTTACTTGGTATAATATGCTGTAGTTCATGAGCATTTGAGTAAGAGGTAATATCTGACCTCCAGTTGGTTACAGTTTGATCAGTGAACAACATATGGCCCAAAGAAATATGTACAGAACCGACACAGAAGTGTCGAATGGAATGTACACGCTATAAAGGACAGAATGAGTGCTATAATATTTAAACCTGATCTATTTTAAGGTACACCTTTCAAGATAATAGATTTTTTGCTCTTTATTATTATGGTTTTGTCTATTCATGATATTTAATGACAGTAAAAATAACTGATAACATTTATTAAATAATTCCAGGCTCAGGTACTGTTTTCATTGCCTTACATGTTTTATTTTATTTAATTCTTGTAGTAACCCCATGGGGAATACAAAGCACAGAGCAGCTGGATAGAAGGAATCAGCCTGGGAACCACATGCAGGTCCAATCCGTCTTTGGAACCTCTGTTCTTAATAGCTCTTCTACACATGGGGCTCCTGGGTGGCTCACTCAGTTAAGCTTCCAACTTCAGCTCAGGTCATGAACTCGCGGTTCCTGAGTTCAAGCTCCGCAATGTGCTCTGTGCTAACAAGCTCAGAACCTGGAGCCTGCTTTGGATTCTGTGTCTCTTCCCTCTCTCTTCTTCCCTTCTTGCTCTCTCTCTCTCTCTCTCTCTCTCTCAAAAATAAATCAAGATTAAAAAAATAATAAAAAAAAACCCTCTTCTACCCAAAGAAGGCAAAACTTACTAAAGTCATCAGTGAAAGATCACCCGTGCTATGTCCAGATTCATCAAATTATATTATTTATACACACAGCTGTGTGTGTATGTATCAGTTATACCTCCATAAACCATTGTTAAAAATAAAGTAGCATTTTTAAAAGTAAAAAAAAAAAAAGTAAGGATCACCTAGTGATAGTGATTCAGATATTTTGTTTTTATGTACCAACCTCTGAGGGTCTCCGCAGCCGTTTTAATCCTAAAGCACCCAGGGTTCCCTTGCTCTATATTTATCTGATGATATCAGATAATTGACATAATTCAGATACTTGTGTGATTTTTCTTTTCTATCTTAAATGGCAGATTAGGTTTCAACATATACTATGTTAAACCTTCTCCTATGCTGTGTTAAACGGCCATGGAGATGTTGTTTGTTAAATAGATATCACCATGTCTCCCTATTTCTCTCTTTGCATGTCCTTTCAATTTTTTTTATAGAGAAGAATATAATTAAAACCTAGAAGAATTTTCTTTTTCCTGGCCAGTTATAATTTGAAATCTCAGCGGGCAAAAGGTAGTTACATAGATTTGTCTTTGCTTTCTCTCTAGCTTTACAATCAGATCAGCCAAGTAGCTCAGTATGGCTAAAGTGAGTACGTGAAATTAATTTGCTCATTATTGATGAACTTGATCTGGGTAAAAACAAACTGAAAATAACAACAGACCAGGTATCAGTACTGCTTTTCTCTGGAGCCCTGTGTTATCAACACGCTGTACTGACCAGCCGTATTGTAAAATACTTTATTGAGATATACGGAGAAACTACTGCTCAGGCTACACAGCATTGACAGTATTTCTGTGGTCACTACTGTTGGAGGAAATTAACTAGAAAATTCAACACCATCTTCACTTCAACTCAGTGTTTAAATACCTACCAAGAATGAGGTGGTAGTGAATTATGGAGACAAATATATTTTACTCATTCTTACGCTATCGTCTTCAGTAATCATTTCTGGATCTCAAATGCAAACACTTGATTATATATTTATATTTCATCTCCATCGTCATTTTCTTTCTAAGCCTTTCATTTTTTTGACTTTTTAGTCTTTCTCTTTTCATTTTTCTCCTCAAACCGGTCTGTCATGTCCCTGTGGTGAATAGTTACTAATTTTTGTCATTGTGACATTCGCTTCTCTTAATTAACAACACCATTATTTCCCTTTGAGGAATTGCTTCTCCCCATTTTGTGCAGGGGTTAGGGAGATGGAATATATATTTTTGCCTCAAGACTAGAGATGTGAAAAAGAGCTCTGTGGGCTTCTTATACTGTAGCTCTTCACAGACTTTGGTATAGTCAAGAGCCAAGGTATGACATAATGTCCTAGCATCCTGAATCTTGAGCTAGTGTGAGCATAGATAATTGTCTTTCATTTATTTATTCAGGGGTGGCACCAGGTAAAACTATGAAGATATTCCTTCAGCAAGGCCTTCTGGAGCTTCCTGTTCCTGTGTGTGGCCTTTTTTTTTTTTTTTAATATTTATTTATTTAAGTAATCTCTACACTCAACATGGGACTCAAACTCAGGACCCTAAGATCAAGAGTCACATGCTCTTCTCACTAAGCAGGCCAGCACCCACCCCCATGGGCCGTCCTTAGCCTTCCATTTGACCTTAGGAGCTCCTCCATATCCTACCATTAAATTTTCTTTTCAAGTTAGCTGGAATCCATTTCTGTTGATTTCAGCAAAGGAATCCTAACTGATACAATTCTTGACTGCATTTTCTATTCCTTTATTATTATTATTATATTTCTGATCACCCTCAGGTCACACTTTTTCTGCTTTTTGAACTCTTGGAGTTTGCAGTTGGTTTTTCTTTTCCCCCAAGAGGTAATACTTTCTTTCACTGAGATGGATTCATTCTTTTTGTGTGTAGGTGTAGTTTTTCTACGTATATTTTTCATTTGTCTTTGTTACAACTTTCTCTTGTGTTCTCTTGTGTTCCCAGTCAAGCTCCTATCTGGTTGTTCATCTTTGAGTGGGGTCTTTCTCTTTTGGATCAGCTTGCTGGGATGCTGTCTGTTACAGAGAGGCACCTTGTGACTGAGCAGAAACAGCAGATACCTTGGAGTTTTGGGTCCACTCTCTAAGCTTTTTTTCATCAGCACTCTGCCACAATAACGTGCTTTTACACGCAGGAAGTCTGCCAGGCTCACAGTGAGTCTTTGCACATTATAGGTATTTTACGTGTGATTTAACAAGAGTTAGGCTTTCTTTGAAGGTGGTGAGCTTAGTTTGCAGTCCCCCTCGCTTCTGCCGGGCACCTTCCAAGGCTCTGTTCACATGGTCAGGTGTTTTTGTAAGATTTGCTAAAATAAGATATTTTAACCTCAACCGCATAGACTGCTATCTATTCCTATTCTGATTTCCTGTCCGCCATAGTGGCCCCAGATCAAACAGTACTGGGCTGGCCTTTGTGATCTAAGGAAAGTGTAGAAAAACATCTTTATTGTTAAGTTCACTTTTTTATGTTGAAGGATTTTTAAGTAACTTATAGGTAAATTCCCATTTCATCCCCAAATATCTAGGTCTGCATCTCGGAAAAGAAAAGAAAAATTCCAACAAAGTAGAAAATAGCATTGTTATCCCTAGCAAAGTTAATAATCCTAAATAAATGTAGCATCCTGTTCATAGTCAAATATCTACATTTATTCTCAAAGTAGCTTGTGTGGCTGATTTGGACAAACCAGGATTCAATCTAGTACCACATTTGGCATTAGATATGTTTCTTAATCTTTTTTTAAAGTTTATTTATTTATTTTGAGAGGGAGAAAGAGAGAGAGAAGGAGGGGTAGAGAGAGCGAGAGAGAGAGAATCTCAAGTAGGCTCCGTGCCACCAGCACAGAGCCCGATGGGGAGCTCCATCCAACAACCATGAGATAGTGACCTGAGCTGAAATCAAGAGTCGGATGTTTAACTGACTGAGCTACCCAGGTGCCCTGTCTTTTTTTCTTTTTAACAGAATACCTCCTTTGTCATTACGCTGACTTGCTGAAGAGAGTGGATCTTTTGCCCTATAGAATTTCCAACCTTCTGTGTTTGCCTTGCAGCCTCTTATTATTATTTAGCCTGTTTCTCTATTCCCTGGACATTAGATTGAAAGAACTGATGATATTAAATTCAAACATTTTCAGTTATAATACCCTCTGCGTATTTCTCACTGCATCATAGGAAAAGATATATGGTTGTCCTACCAAGCTGTTTGACTTCTGAATGAGAGAAGTGACCACATGATCCCTTAATGGTGGAGCTACACTTTCCCCCGTGTGACCAGAAAGACATCTGTGCAGTGTTGTGTTGGCACCATACAAATAGCCAGTCGTCTATCAGTCATTCACCTGATAGTTGACAACAAATGACCATCTTTGCTTGAATCAATAATTTCATGAGGGGGTTACAAAATGACTTTCTAAAGAGGACCCAGTCTATGCCTTCAGCTTCTCTTAGTTTTTTTAAAAACTTTTAATTAATGTTTATATATTTTTGAGAGGGAGAGTGCATGCATGCAAGTGGGGGAGGGGCAGAGAGAGAGAGAGAGGATCTGAAGCAGGCTGTTTTGCTGACAGAAAAGAGCCTGACGTAGGGCTTGAACTCACGAACCTTGAGATCATGACCCGAGCCAAAGTCGGACGCTCAACCGACTGAGTCATCCAGGCGCCCTTTCTCTTAATTAGTCTTAATTAGCCTTCTCATGCTGTTGCCCACCTCTACAACTCATTGTTCACATAGTGGCCAGAGGGACTCCTGGAGGGTCAGTGCCATCATGTTACTTTTCTGCTCAAACCTTTCAGTGGCCTCCCCTGTTACTCACAGAAAGCCCACAGCCCTCACCCTGGCCCACAGGGCTATTCATGTCCTGGATGCCAGCTCACTCTCTGATTATGTCTTCTAGCACCTCCTTTTTCTCCTTCCTCATTCTGCTCTAGCCCCGCTGGTATCTATGCTGTTCTAGAACACCTGAACATGTTCCATCCAAGGTTTACTGGGAAGTTACAATAACTTACTTGTTATTTGCATGGCTTGCTCCTTCACTTCAGGCTCCTTCTCCAGTGATATCACAGGGAGAAGACTTCCTGACCACCCTACTGAAAATAACTCCCCAACCCCTCTACCTGCACTGTCTATCTCCCTACCTTGCTTTACATCTCACGGCACTTCCATATTTGGCACGCTATATTTACTTTTCTGGATGGCTTCCTACTGGAATACAAACTCTGTGAGAAGAGACACATTGCTTATTTTTCCCTTTGTCATATATTCCTGTGTCCTAGCTCTGATCACAATGCCAAAGTTGACAGACAATAAATAAAAAATGAACAAATGACTGAATACTCAGTTAAAGCAGTACTTTAAACTGAGAAGAGTTGTTTCTTTTTCAGAGGAGTCACCTGGCTAAAGGGAATGTCACCTCTTTTTCATCATGGTTTTTGCTCAGCTATTGAAAGATGCATTTTGGGAAATTAGGTCTATACAATATAATTCCCACAAAGTGCAACTCAAAAGATACTTCTCAAGGACATGGACTCTTGTTCCAGCTTGGAACTCTTCAGGAGGGAAGTAGAAATTAAGTGAACTTCATTCTTTTTATATTTTCAAAGAATTGCCTGCAGAGTAATCGGGGACAACAGGTCACCGGTGATTAGTCTCCAGTTACACTCAGTCCACCAAAGGCAAAGGCAAATGAAACACAGTGAAGAGCCATTTCCTTCCTCAGTCAAGATTTGCTTTATTAGGGATTATTTTTATACTTCTTAACAGGCTCATGAGTCGAACTTAGATTCAGAGAATTGCTTTTATCCCATTCATTAAAGAGTCATTGGATTTTAAAAGTCCTTTCTAAAAGCCTAGAGAACTATAGCCCTAAATTCATGCACCCTTTCAGAAACTCAGATCACTCTTAGGTATCTCGATTAAATGAACCCAATACAATTATCTCAAAAAGAGGAGCAGTGAGCTTTTGTATATATTGTTTTAGGATAGTTTGAAAATGCCCATTCTCTCTTTCAGCTCTGTTCATCTGTCCTTTTCCTTCAGATATCCTTTCAAATTCCCATGTCTTGCACATATATACTGATATAATAGGCCTTTTCTCCAGGATCCCTCCAATGTGTCCCACAGTGATCCTGATTTAAGCAGACGGGGACCTTATACTTTGTTAAGTGAATGAGACGTATGGCTAATGATGTGGCTTGTGTTCAGCCAAAAAGCTGGGGATGAGACCGACCATTTCCTTTTGATCAGATTATCAGTAATACTCTTAGAGTCAGTATCCCTCTTCTCTTCCTTGGACACACACTGCCCTACTCCAGTCTTCAGGGTGAAGGGAATAAAAGGTAATTATAATATTTCATTTACTTCCTGCCTACGGGGATTAACATGGAAGTCCAATGCAATTACATGGTGACAGGGATGAAGACTGAAGCCAATGGAGCTGCCTGTCTCTGCTACATAAAGCAGGTCATCCAGTTACTGCTGGACAGCAATTTTCAGAAAATCCTGTAATTAGGTTGTGAAACTGTGGCAAATAGGATGAACTGAAGAGGCAGATGTGTGGCCCAAAGTAATTTGGTTTCTACTAAAATGTGCTGCAACCCACATCCTTCCTATTTATTAAAGCCTTATAATATACCATGTTACGCTATCATGGAGGGTAATGGGGAGTCAGACACTTAACTATAATGAAATTAGATTCCCCCTTGCCTGCATCAGAGGCACGGTGACATTTTCTTGTAAAAGCTGTGAAAGTGGTTTCTCAAAAATAGACTTGACAAAACAAAACAAAACACACTGGAATCCATTTCACCATAAAGAATAAAATAGCTAAATACTGATGAGGTTGGACACTTTATTGTGCCTCTGTCCTACCTGCTCTTAATTTGAAGCTGTTGTGAAGCCAGATATATAGAGGGGGAGGCACCATAGTCAATGAACCTTCATGTTGTATCAGTCAACAAAGAAAACGAGATTGCTTCCTATTTCTAGGAAATGAACAACAAACAGGAATAGTTCTGCCTTGCAGTTATAGTCTGACTTCTGACGTTTTCTTAACTTTGCATTGTCTTTTCCTATCTCCTTTTAAAGCATGAATACAGAAAGTCCTCAAAAGGTTAAGAAGTTTGGAAAATAAGCACGCATGTAATACGGTATTTTAAACGATTTGAAAGTTTGTGAGGACTTATGGTCTTTGTGTTAGGTTATACTAAAGCAAGTGTTTCCCTAGTTTTCCCCATTTTTTATTTCTTATTTTGTCAAACTGATCTATGTGCCTCTTTTGAGCTATATCTGATTTCAGATGTGAGTTGGTCTTAAACACTGAAGAAAGTAACAATGCCAGGAATCATGGAGTGGTCAGAAGAAGGATAATTCAAAATCATTAAGAGTCAACGGGAAGGACCCAATGTGTTGATTAGAAATTGACAATAAGTGGAGATAATAATGCAACTGACAAAGCAGATTTCAGGAAATGAAGCAAAGTACGGTATTGTTTCAGAAACTATAGTCTTCAGAGAAAGAGAGGTCAACTGTCATTGGCAAGCAGTAACAGCATGAAGCTTTGTGCTGGGCCACTGGGAAGGAAATGCTTGGCTGGACCTGCCCACCAGAGACAAAGACTGAAAGCAAACTGACACAGCATAATTGCATCGCAGACAGTGGGAAGTTTGCTGCAAATCAAGGGCCAGGCCTCTCCCAGGAAGGAGAGAGGCACTTTAGCAATAACAAAGTCGCTTAATCACTCAAGCTGCAGAGCACAGCAAGAGACAGTGGCCTTGGGAAAGCAGAGCTGCACAAAAATGAAATGTTACATGTAGAGAACATTCAGGAACGTTGGTAGAAAGTGTGTTAATATGACTAGGGATATAATGTATTCTCTTAAAAACAAATACTCCAGAACTGAAAAGTCTTGAGAGGAATTTATGATTTCTATTCAGAAATGCTTAGGAAGTGGCCTAAGATCAGATGAGAGAAGTGAGAAATCAGAAGTTCCAGTGAGATTTCCTGACCTTGATTCCAGTTAGATGACGTACAGGTCACTGTTTCCTAAGCTGCAGTCATTTGTGTAGGTCTTCTTACAGCTTTAATTGAGCTTCATCCTAAGCAAAACTCTCCTTGAAACTGTTTATTTTTTTTCCAGAACAAATTATAAGAAATTCAAAATATTAAAAATAGCATGTGTGAGCCTCTGCCTCTTAGACAATCTCACACATCACCAGTGGTACAGGCAACACAGTTTAGGAAAGCCATTTGTGAAACCCATTTTTATGCCTTGCCTTTTGTTCCCCTCAAAGTTCTCAAAATCTTAGCTGGCTTTCCACTTGCATAATTATGCCCTCTTCAGACTGGCTCTTTTGCTTTTTGTTTGCTTTTGTTTGAAATAAAACATAGTTTGGCTCAGATTTAGAACATGGTGTCTTTTAAACCAATCTCTAGAAGAGACACCAATCTCTTTTAGCATAAGGCAGGCTAGATTTTCTGGGACATCTTTCCCAAATTAACTTAATAAATATTATTTTACCCCCTATTATTGCAGTGTCTGTCCTGGTATTCTGAAAGATATCAAAGAAAAACATGAAAAGAGTGGATCCCATTCTTGAGGAGCTCACAGTCTCATTGTGGTGACTTAGACAATGTAACTATAATTCAATACCATCAAAGATGCACAAAGAAACTAAGAAAGCAACAATTAGGAGAGAGAAGTTAATTCCAACTAGGAAGGTCAGAGAATTTTCATAGGGGAAGATGAAATTTAGGTTGGTCTTTGAAAGGGCGGGCCTACGCCGGCTGACTCCATCTTGTTCTGCGTCCTCCACCTTGAGTGACTATGTCCCTGACATGACCCGTTTTCCGGGAAAATCGCAGAAACCTCAGACCGCGCCTCCTCCCCTTGAGTAACCTCCTGCTCACCCGTTCAAACTTCCTGATCAAAACACGCCCAGAGACCTGCGTAACAGGACTCCGACCCTTCCCCAGCCAATCGGCCGAGGCCACGACCCTTCTCCAGCCAATCGGCTGAGGCCACAGCCATTACCTCACCAACTGCCCCTAGACCCCTATAAAACCTTTGTGCTTTTGAAACTTGCTCTCTCTCCCTGGTATCTCACCACTGTGTCGGTGCAGGTAGGGGATTGAGCTCGAGCTAGCTCAAATAAAGACTCTTTTGCTTTTGCATCGGACTCGGCTCCCTAGTGGTCTTTGGGGATCACGAATTCTGGGCATAACAGTCTTGAACACTGATGAAGGGTTTTATAAGTGGTTCTAGAACAGGGAAAGACATTCGAGGTGAAAGGAACAACTTGGGAGATGGGAAAATTTAGGGTATTCCAAAGTGATAAGTATAGGATATAGAAGCAGTCTCTGTTAGGAGTACAGAGTATGTTGTAAGAATTTGTTTATGAGGATATATAGGCTTTCCAGATCTCCTCTCTACCACATTGCTGACTCAAATTTATCATTCATTTTAATCTTTTGGGGTTATATTCACTTAATGAGTTTATTTATTTATTTATTTGACTCCACAGTATTTTTAATTATATTCTTGTGGGGGATAGAAAAACACAGAAAGTATTTTCTGTGCTTGAAAAATTCAAAATTTATTCAGAGCCACTCATAGGAAATTCAGACAATCCAAGGGCCAACTGAGTGTGTACATAAGCCTTTGTAAGATGTTAGATTAGGATATGGGCTGTGGAAGATTGGAACATATCATGGAACTGGGGAAAATTGTTCTTGGCTTAAAAACAGGTGGTGCCAGGAAATGAATTGAGGAAGAGGCAAAGATTCTAGGAAGGAATGCATATGGAAAATTCGAGTAAGAGAGTTTGACTTAAATGTAAGATATGTGCAGTGAACATACCAGGAAAATAAAATTCGGGCCAGACTTTGTAGGTTCTTAACTGTTGGCTAGCACATTTGGTAAAAACATCGTTAACAACTGATTGGAGATTACCGAAGAAAGACTAAAACAAAAACATGAAAACATAGAGCTGGAGAGGATATTGGAAGCCATTGAATCTCCTCCCCATATTTTATGAAGAGGTTAAATCACTTTGCCAATGCGATATAGGACATTTGGCAGAGTCTGCTTTGGAAAGCAGGTTTCCATAAAGCAAAAACATAAAAATTATATTAGGAATATAAATCTGGCAGATATTCTCCCTCATAATGTTTTTATCACAAACCAAATATGTTACCTGAGTGGCAGAATGCAATAAGCTATTAGCACGAGTTAGTTTATTTTATTAACTAGTTAGTCACCTTGTAATACTGGGCAATTGCATGAGTGGGTGGGTGGTTGGGGGACAGTAAAAGCCTTTGAATAAAAGGCGCTATCATGGAGATCAGATATTCATGACCATGATCAGAGCACATTGGGGGGTTAGGGCTTAAACATATAAATTTCAGAGGGACACACACTCAGGCTATACTGATCAGTGACTTGCCTCCAAGAAGATACAGTAAGGGTGATGGATATACATGACTACCTATAAGTGATTGAGTGATTATGTTATACAAAATAGTAGCACACATCTTACTGGAATTTCTCTCTTGCTGGTGCTTAGGAAGCAAGAACTATGTTGCGAAGTCCCACATGGCAAGGGACTGTGGGTGGCCTTCAGCCAACAGCCAGCAAAAACTGAAATCCTCAGTCCTACAATAGCAAGGTACTAAATTTTCCCCAATACCCAACTGAGCTTGAAAAGATATTTTACCAGTTGAACCTCATAGGATGGTATTTGGAGATGGAAACTCTGAAAGATAATTGGGTTTAGATGAGGTCATAAGAGTGAGCTCTCCTGATGAAAGCAGTGTCTGTATGAGAAGAGGAAGACCAGAGTGCTCTGTCTCTCTCTGCCATGTGAGGACAAAGCGAGAAGGCAGTCATCCACAAGCCAGGTCGTCTGCAAGCCCTCTGACCTTACCAGAAACAGAATCTTCTAGCACCTTGAAATTTGACTCCCAGCCTCCAGAACTGTGAGAAATTAATGTCTGTTGTTTAAGCCACCCAATCTATGGTATCTATTTTTATAGCAGCCCAAGAAGACTGATACACTGATCCTGTCACACTCAAGGGGAGGAGATCATACAAGGGCGTGAACACCAGCAGTAGGAATCATGACAGCCACAATTAGACTCTGTCCACCACACTAGATAATCCTGTGGTAGGCATGCTTATTCCCAGTATACTGAAGGGAGCTCTCAGTGAAGGTCAAATGAAGTCAATATTTTTAAATATAAATAAATTTTAGTTAACATACAGTGCAGTATTGATTTCAGGAGTAGAATTGAGTGATTCATCACTTACATACGACACCCAGTGCTCATCACAACAAGGACCCTCCTTAATACCCATCACTCATCTAGCCCATCCCTCACCTACCTCCCACCATCAACCCTCAGTTTGTTCTCTATTGTTAAGAGTCTCTTGTGGTTTATTTCCCTCTCAATTTCCCCCCTTCCACATATTCATTTTGTTTAAATTCTGCATATGAGTGAAATCATATGGTATTTGGCTTTCTCTGACTGACATTTCACTTAGCATAACACACTGTAGCTCCATCCATGCTGTTGCAAGTGGAAAGATTTCATTCTTTATGATGGTTGAGTAATATTCCATTATATATATATACACCACATCTTCTTTATCCATTCATCAGTTGATGGACATTTGGGTTCTCTCCATAGTTTGGCTATAGTTGATAATGCTTCTATAAACCTTGGGGTGCATGTATCCCTTCGAATCTGTATCTTTGTATCCTTTGGGTAAATACCTAATAGTGCAATTGCTTGACCACAAGGTAATTCTATTTTTGGCTTTTGAGGAAACTCCATGCTGTTTTCGAGTGGTTGCACCAGTTTGTATTCCCACTAGCAGAGGAAAAGTGTTTCCCTTTCTCTGCATACTTGCCAATATCTATTGTTTCTTGTGTTGTTAGTTTTAGCCATTCTGACAGGTATGAGCTGGTATCTCATCATGGTTTTGATTTGTATTTCCCTGATGATGAGTGATGTTGAGCACTTTTCATGTGTCTGTTAGCCATCTGGATGTCTTCTTTGGAAAAGTGTCTATTCATGTCTTCTGTCCATTTCTTCACTGGGTTGTTTGCCTTTTGGGTGTTGAGTTTGATAAGTTCTTTATATATTTTGAATCTATTACCAGAGTCATTTGCAAACATCTTCTCCTGTAGGCTGCCTTCTAGTTTTGTTGATTGTTTACTTTGCTGTGCAGAAGCTTTTTACCTTGATGAAGTCCCAGTAGTTCATGATTCCTTTGTTTCCCTTGCCTTCAGTGACACATCTCATAAAAAGTTGCTCCAGCCAAGGTCAAAGAGGTTGCTGCCTGTGTTCTCCTCCAGGATTTTGATGATTTCCTGTATCAGAGTTAAGTCTTTTATCTATTTGGAATTTATTTTTGTGTATGGTTAAGAAAGGGGTCCAATTTCATTCTTCTGCATGTCACTGTCCAGTGTCCCCAAAACAATTTGTTAAAGAGATTGTCTTTTTTTCCATTGGATATTCTTTTATGCTTTGTCAAAGATTAATTGACCATATAGTTGTGGGTCCATTTCTGGGTTTTCGATTCTGTTCCATTGATCTATGAGTCTGTTTTTGTGCCAGTACCATACTGTCTTGAAGACTACAGCTTTGCAATATAACTTGAAATCTGGAATCATGATGACTCCAGTTTTTTTTTTCTTTTTCAGGATTGCTTTGACTATTTGGGATCTTTTTGGTTCCATACAAATTTTGGAATTGTTTGTTCTAGGTATGTGAAAAATACTGGTGGCATTTTGATAGGGATTGCATTAAATGTGTAGATTGCTTTGGGTATAGACATTTTAACAATGTTTGTCCTTCCAATCCATGAGCATGGAGTGCTTTTCCATTTCTTTGTGTCCTCTCCAATTTCTTTCATAAGTGTTCTATAGTTTTCAGAGTACAGATCTTTTACCTCTTTAGTTAGGTTTATTCCTAGTTATCTTACTGTTTTTGGTGCAATTGAAAATGAGATAGATTCCTTGATTTCTTTTACTGCTGCTTTGTTATTGGTGTATAGAAATGCACCAGATTTCTGCATGTTGATTTTATATCCTGTGACTTTGCTGAATTCATGTATTAGTTCTAGAAATTTTTTGGTGGAGTCTTTCAGGTTTTCTATAGAGAGTATCATGCCATCTGCAAATAGTGAAAGTTTTACTTCTTCCTAGCTGATTGTATGCCCTTTATTTCTTTTTGTTGTCTGATTGCTGAGGCTACGACTTCCAGTACTATGTTAAATAGTATTGGTGAGAATGGACCTCCTTGTCTTGTTCCTGACCATATGGGAAGGACTCTCAGTTTTTTCCCATTGGGGATGATATTAGCTGTGGGTCTTTTGCATATAGCCTTTATGATGTTGGAGAATGTTACATCTATCCTTACTTGTTGAGGAATTTTTTTAATGTTTAAAATGTTTATTTATTTATTTTTGAGAGAGGGAGAGCAGGAGCAGGGAAGGAGCAAAGAGAGAGTGAGAGAGAGAGAGAGAGAGAGAGAGAGAGAGAGAATCCCAAGCAGGGTCTGCAATGTCAGCACAGAGCCCAATGTGGGACTTCATCTTATGAATGATGAGATCATGGCTTCATCTGAAATCAAGAGTCAGATGCTTAACTCACTAAGCCACCGAGATGCCCCTGATGAGGGTTTTTTTTTTTTTAGTCAAGAATGGATGCTGTATTTTGTCAAATGCTTTTTATGTATCTATTGACACAATCATATGGTTCTTATCCTTTTTTTAAGTTATTTTTATTTTTTTTAATGTGTATTTACTTATTTTGAGCGGGGAAGGGGTAGAGAGAGAGGGAGAGAGAGGATCCAAGCAGGCCCTGCACTGTCAGCACAGGGACCGATGCAGGGCTTGATCCCACAACCATAAGATCATGACCTGAGCTAAAATCAAGAGTCAAACGCGCAATGGAATAAACCATCCAGGTGCCCCTTATCTTTTTTTTTTTTAATTGTGGTGTATCACATGGATTGATTTGCAAATATTGAATCAGCCCCGTGGCTCAGGAATAAGTTCCACTTGATCGTGGTGAATAATTCTTTTAATGAACTGTTGAATTAGATTTGCTAGTATCTTGAGAATTTTTGCATCTATGTTCATCAAGGATATTGGCCTGTAATTCTCCTTTTTAGTGGGGTCTTTGTCTGGTTTTTGGAATAAAAGTAATGTTGGCTTCATAGAATGAGTTTGGAAGTTTTCCTTCCATTTTTATTTTTTGGAGAAGCTTGAGAATAGGTATTAACTCTTCTTTAAATGTCTGGTAGACTTCCTCTGGGAAGCCATCTGGCCAAGACTCTTGTTTGTTTGGAGATTTTTGATTACTGATTCACTTTCTTTGCTGGTTATCAGTCTGTTCAAGTTTTCTATTTTTTCCTGTTTCAGTTTTGGTAGTTTGTGAATATCTAGGAACTTGTCCATTTCTTTCAGATTGCCCAGTTTGTTGGCATATAACTTTTCATAGTATTCTCTTATAATTGTACTTCTGTGGTGTTGGTTTTGATCTCTCATCGTTCATTTGTGATTTTCTCTATTTGGGTCCTGTCTCTTTTCTTTTTGAGACGTCTGGCTAGGGGATTATCAGTTTTGTTTATTCTTTTCAAATAACCAGCTCTTAGTTTCATTGGTTTGTTCTACTGCTTATAGTAGTTGTAGTTGTTTCTATATCGTTTATTTCTGCTCTAATCTTTATTATTAGAGGCTCTAGGCCTTATTTGTTGTTCCTTTTCTAGCCCCTTTAGGTTTAGTTTAGATTGTATATTTGGGACTTTCTTGCTTCTGGAAATAGGCCTAAATTGCAATATACTTCCTGTTAGGACTGCCTTTGCTACATTCCAAAACATTTGGACTGTCATGTTTTCATTTTCATTTGTTTCCATGTATTTTAAAAAATTTGTTCGTTAGCAACCAACGGAATGGGAAAAGATATTTGCAAATGACATATTGGACAAAGGGCTAGTATCCAAAATCTATAAAGAGCTCACCAAACTCCACACCCAAAAAACAAATAATCCAGTGAAGAAATGGGCAGAAAACATGAATAGACACTTCTCTAAAGAAGACATCCAGGGGTGCCTGGGTGGCTCAGTCGGTTGAGCGGCCGGCTTAGGCTCAGGTCATGATCTCGCGGTCCGTGAGTTCGAGACCCACGTCAGGCTCTGTGCTGATAGCTCAGAGCCTGGAGCATGTTTCAGATTCTGTGTCTCCCTCTCTATGACCCTCCCCCATTCATGTTCTGTCTCTCTCTGTCTCAAAAATAAATAAATGTTAAAAAAAATTAAAAAAAAAAGAAGACATCCAGATGGCCAACAGGCACATGAAAAGATGCTCAACGTCGCTCCTCATCAGGGAAATACAAATCAAAACCACACTCAGATATCACCTCACGCCAGTCAGAGTGGCCAAAATGAACAATCAGGAGACTATAGATGCTGGAGAGGATGCGGAGAAATGGGAACCCTCTTGCACTGTTGGTGGGAATGCAAACTGGTGCAGCCACTCTGGAAAACAGTGTGGAGGTTCCTCAAAAAATTGAAAATAGACCTACCCTATGACCCAGCAATAGCACTGCTAGGAATTTACCCAAGGGATACAGGAGTATTGATGCATAGGGGCACTTGTACCCCAATGTTTATAGCAGCACTCTCAACAATAGCCAAATTGTGGAAAAAGCCTAAATGTCCAACTGATGAATGGATAAAGAAATTGTGGTTTATATACACAATGGAGTACTATGTGGCAATGAGAAAGAACGAAATATGGCCCTTTGTAGCAACGTGGATGGAACTGGAGAGTGTGATGCTAAGTGAAATAAGCCATACAGAGAAAGACAGATACCATATGTTTTCACTCTTATGTGGATCCTGAGAAACTTAACAGAAACCCATGGGGGAGGGGAAGGAAAAAACAAATGAGGTTAGAGTGGGAGAGAGCCAAAGCATAAGAGACTCTTAAAAACTGAGAACAAACTGAGGGTTGATGGGGGGTGGGAGGGAGGGAAGGGTAGGTGATGGGCATTGAAGAGGGCATCTTTTGGGATGAGCACTGGGTGTCATATGGAAACCAATCTGACAATAAATTTCATATATTAAAAAAAAATTCTTCTTTAATTTCCTAGTTAAACCATTCACTCTTTAGTTGGATTCTTTAACCTCCATGTATTTGTGGTCTTTACAAAATTTTTCTTGTGGTAGACTTCAAGTTTCATAGCATTGTTAACCAAAAATATGCATGGTATGATCTTGATCTGTTTGTACTTGTTGGGGACTGATTTGTGACCCCATATGTGATCTATTCTGGAGAATGTTCCATGTTCACTTGAGAAGAATGTGTACTCTGCTGCTTTAGGATAAAATGTTCTGAATATGTTTGTGAGGCCATCCAGTCAAGTGTATCATTCAAAGTCATTGTTTCCTTGTTAATCTTTCTGCTTAGATGATCTGTCCATTGCTATAAGTGGGGTGTTAAACTCACCTACAATTATTATATTATTATCAATGATTTTAGTTATTTTTTTATTAATTGATTTATGTATTGGGTGCTTACAATTTGGGAACATAAATATTTACAATTGTTAGACCTTCTTGATGGATAGACCCCTTAATTATGATATAGTGTTTTTCTTCATCTCTTGTTATAGCCTTTGCTTTAAAATCTAGTTTGTCAGATATAAGTATGGGTACTCCAGCTTACTTTTGAGGTCCATTAGCATGATATATGGTTCTTCATCCCCTCACTATCAATCTGCAGGTGTCTTTATGTCTAAAACGAGTCTCTTGGAGGCAGCATATAGAAGGATCTTCTTTTTTTATCCATTCTGATATCCTTGTCTTTTGATTGGAGCATTAAGTCTGTTTACATTCAGAGTGATTAGTGAAAGATAGGAATTTAGAGCTATTGTGTTACCTGTAGAGTTGGTGTTTCTGGTGATATTCTCTGGTCCTTTTTGGTCTTTGTTGCTTTGGTCTTCTTTTTTTCTTTTTTTTTCTCTCCACTCAAAGAATCCCCCCCAAAATTTCATGCAGGGCTACATGGAAGTGGTCATGAACTTTAGTTTTTGTTTGGAAAACTCGATCTCTCCTTCTACTCTGAATGACAGCCTTGCCAGATAAAGAATTCTTGGCTGCATATTTTTCCTCATTCAGCACGTTGACTATTTCCTACCACTCCCTTGTGGCCTGCCAAATTTCAGTGGGAAGTTCTGCTGCTAACTTTATGCATCTACCCTTGTAGGTTAAGGACCTTTTGTCCTAGCAGCTTTCAGAATTCTCTATCTTTGTATTATGCACGTTTCACTGTGACATGTTGTGGTGTTCCCCTGTTTTTTTTGATATTGAGGGGAGTTCTCTGTGCTTCTTGAACTTGGATGCCTGTTTCCTTTCCCAGATTAAGGAAGTCTTCAGCTAAAATTTGTTCACATAAACCTTCTTCCCTTTTTCTTGCTCATCTTCTTCTGGAACTCCTATGATATGGATACTGTTTTGCTTGATAGAATTGCTGATTTCCCTGAGTCTACCTTCATGATATAATAGTTTTCTTTCCCTCTTCTTTTCAGCTTCATTGTTTTCTATGATTGTATCTTCTATATCACCTATTTTCTCCTCTGTTTCTTTAGTCCTTGCTGTGACTGTATCCAGTAGGCTTTTCATCTCAGTTATAGCATTTTTTTATATCAGCCTAATTTTTAGGCCTTTTATTCTGCAGCAAGAATTTCTCTGGTGTCTTCTATGTTTTTTTTTTCAAGCCCAGTTAGTAGCCTTATGACTGTTTTTCTAAATTCTTATGCAGATACATTGCTTATATATGTTTAAAAATTTTTTTTTCTTTAATGTTTGTTTATTTTTGAGAGAGAGAGAGACAGAGTGCAAGAGGGGGAGGGGCAGAGAGAGAGAGGAGACACAGAACCTGAAGCAGGCTCCAGGATCTGAGTTGTCAGCACAGATCCTGACATGGGGCTTAAACCCATGAACTGTGAGATCATGACCTGAGCTGAAGTTGGATGCTCAACCGACTGAGCCACCCAGGTGCCCCTGCTTATATATGTTTTGAGCAAGTCCCTGGCTGTGATTTCTTCTTGACCTTTCTTTTATGGAAGAATCACCTCATCTTGTCATTTTGGCTAGGTTTCTGTCTTTTGCATGTTTTGAAAGCTTATGTTTCCTGCACCTGAGAGCACTGCTATATTTTAAAAGGGTCATACACTGTCCAGGGCCTGACACTTCAGGAAGTGTTTCTGGTGTATGCTGTGTGCACTATGCTATTGCATTTTTTGGGTCAGTCCTCTGCAGAGTTCTTCTTTGCTTGCAGTGGGGAGTGTTTGGACCATTAACTAGATGTTCTTTGATTTGTTTGTTAAACTCAGACTGGAAAAAAAAGCCTGATCCAAAAAAAAAGAGAAAAGGAAAAGGAATGAAAGAAACCAAGCAGACAATCAAAGTACTATAAGCCCAATTTCAAAGAAATACAGAGAAAAAAAAAAGGAAAGAAAAAGAAAAGAAAAAAAGAAGCTTGATCCAAAGAAATAAAAAGAAAAGACAATGATAAAACAAACTAACAAATAAAAACTATAAGTCTGATTCAAAGGGGAAAAAAAGTAAGCCTCGTCCTATCTCCACCAGAACTGCAAGTGATGCTTTGAAGCACTCAATGTCCAGCCTTGGTGCATGCATGGTTGTGCCTGTGCTGGCTTCTGGAGGAAAAGCCCACTGCATTGGCTCAGAGTCAGTCCTTCCCCAATAAATCAGCAGTTGCCAGGCACGGGGGGCCGGTTTTGGTGTGAGTGGGTCCTGCCTCCACTGGGGGCCACTATGTTGCTCTCTGAAGTTCCACTGCATTGGTGTGAGGAAGAAAATGGCACCATCCCAATCTCTTGTCCCTAGACAAGGGGTCTCACATCCCCAGCTGTTCAGGAAGCCCTCACAGAATAGCAAGGGCAGTCAGCTCGCCTTGCACCACAGCTCTCCTGCATTTTTCTTTGGCATGAGGCTAAGATTCAAAATTCAACATCTTAAGAGACCCAGCACTACATGGATCCACTCCCCTTCTCCAGAGTAGAACTTTTCCACACTGTGTCTGATGTTCTTTTCCCAGAAAAATGGTCTCAAGCCTGCACTGTGCACAGAATGTATGATGTAGCACTGCTAAAAGCAGCAACCAGGTTATCTGCCCTCTTTGCGTGCCTCTGTCCCCTGCCAATGAAAGGGCTTTTGCTGGAGCCTGAGGGGTCTTTTGTCCTTGCAGAGGCAATGTACTCTGTTCCAAAAGTATTCCAGGAAGGGGAATCTTCTCTCTCAGTGTGCCCCAGGGATCCCTACACTACACTCTGCGTTCTGAGGCCAGTTCCCTCTCTCTCCCCAGGAGCGCACGCCACAGCTCTGCCCTGGAGGAAGTCACATGACTTTCAAAACCTCAAAGCTTGAACTCCAAACACTGTTTGCAAAAAACCCTGTAACACTCAGTACCTCTCACTCCCCAGTCTGTGGTCCCAAGAGGTTTTCCTCTTGTGTGAACCCAAAACCACACTCTCTCAACTTCTCTTTCTTTGTCTCCCTTTTGTCTCTCCATGGAAAGGGTGCCTTTCCCTCCATGGCACTGCCATTTTTTTCTCCTCCAATTCACTTCCCCATACCTCACACCTGCCACACTGTCTCCCTCCAACAGTGGAGATACTTCTGCCAGTTCTCAGATCAATTTCCTGGGTGTTCCAAGCAGTCTTGCCCCAATACACCTGTGTTTGAGGGACAAAGAAAGCCCAGAGTCCCCTACTTTTTGTCCATCTTAACTCCCTCCCCTGATTGAAGTCAATTAATTTATCTATTGCTATAAATTTTGTAAATGATAAAGCAAGGATTAAAAACTCTAGTTTGATTGACCCTACTGCCAATCTGTCACCACACAGTGTGACAAGATTGTCATTTTTAATGTGATTTACTACATCCTCTTTCCCTCTCATACCAGAAGTGAATGCTCTGAGGCTGTAAAAAAGGATGGAGTCTTAGGAGAGAAGGAGTCTAGAACCTGAGTTTCTAAATATCTTGCATATCCCTAGAAGAAGTCTGACCCTCAAATATTTGATTGGAATTAGAATGAAAAAGTATTTGAATTGTGCTATGGTCCTGAGGCTTCAGGGTTTATTTACTATAGAAACCACAAACATTTATTTCTCACATTTATAGAAGCTAAGCATTCCAAGATCAAGGTCCCGGAAGATGTGGTGTTCAGTGAGACTCTGTACATGGCTACCTTGTCACTGTGTTCTGATATGGCAGAGAGTAGAGAGCAATGGCAAGCTCTCATGTCTCTTCTCATGAGGGCACACATCTTATTCATGTAAGCTTCAGCCTCATGACCTAATTACCTCACAAAGTCTCCACCTCCTAATATTAAAACATTAGGAGGGGTTAGAATTGCAACATATGAAATTTGAGAAGACACATTCAGTCCATAATACTTTCACTAACATGCTCTTTAAATGTAGCTTCAAGACAAGTCCCCTATCAGAAGGCAGTGCCTAAGTCCCTCCAATATGGAAAATCTTGAAGCTGCCATACCCACCAGAGTTTGGACTAGAGTGTGACTGAACGTGAACACTGCTTATATTGTCTGTGGTATAGCTTTGCTATTCTTTCCCCTTGGCGATCTAAATCCTCTTTATCCCCTTCCTACCTGTTGGCTGCTATCCTGGTCTAATGAGGCTGAACACCTAGTTATCATTTGAACATTATCTGGCATTAAATATTAGAGAAACTTAGAATTCATGATGCTGAGAGTCAACCATCTCTTTCTATCCCTGACCAGATGAGCCCCTTTGGATACCAAAGCAGGTGTGAATCAAATAGAGTGTGCTTTGCCCCTTTGGACATTAAACTAGATTCATGACCGATCCTATAACTAAGTCACTGTCCAACTTCCTTTCATTTTCTCTGCATTCCAAATTAGCCCATTGCTATGGAGATAGTATGACATGTGGCCATGCCCATCCAAATTATGATAAGTATGTGATCTTGGCCTTAAGAGAGGTTCTTTTTAGTTGAACAAAAGATGCATCTTTATTTGTAATTGTAACATTAGCTTGTATACAATCCAAGATTTTATGAAAAGTTATCATTACCTTATGGATTCCAGACTTCTTTATTAAGTAAAATCTGTAGTTACCCTGCTTTATAGATGCTGTTTAACGTCTCTATGTTGACTTGAATCCAACCCAAAGTTTCTGAGCCTCTAATTCAATCATGTTTCTCTGAGGTCAATTGTTATTCCATCTTTCTAAAGAAAATGCTGAAAGACCAGTAATCTTAAATATTTCTTGTCCTACTCAAGATTCCAAGGATGACTCAGGGTGATGTTATGTGATGGTTAAGTGGGCAATTTTAGCCTCAGTCTGACACTCTATTCCTGTGGGCAACTCTTAGCCATCATATATAATTCTTTTCACTTCTAAGCTCCAAGGGACTGCTTTCTCCCATCAATAAAAATACCCAAACACAAATATAACAAAGGAGATTAATCCATAGTTTCCCTTCAGAAGGGTGTTTTTACATAGTAGAAAGAAGAAAGGTTTTAGGAGATAGCATCTTTCCAGCAAGGAGTTAAGTGAGATTTTTGCCAATATCTGGATGGCTCCCTTCCCCTCACCATATTCCAACCCACATTTTCATGCTGCATCTAATTTACTTTCTTCTTAAAAGTTTCCAATGATTCCTTGTCAGCAATATTAATTAAGTGGCTTTAAAAGACTGTGCCATCTATCTTTAGATTTTGTACACAGACTAAAAACAGAGAAATTATTGTTTTACTACATAAAACCATGGAAACATGGAAAGTATCTTCTGTTCTGAGTAATATATATTGTATATTATAAATATGTGTCTTGTTCATTATTTTTTAAATTTATGTTTACTTATATCATGTGTTCTATTTTTTTTAAGTTTATTTATTTATTTTGAGAGAGGGACAAAGTGCAAGCAGGGGAGGGGAGAGAGAGGATCCCAAGAAGGCTCTGTGATGTCAGCATGGAACCTGACATGGTGCTCAAATTCACAAACAGTGAGATCATGACCTGAACTAAAATCAAGAGTCAGACGCTTGACTGACTGAACAACCCAAGTGCCCCTCGCGTCTCCTGTTCTTAGTGAATATATTTTAAGATAAATAGGAACCATCCACTTGTCCATTCACCTATCAATTCACCCATTCACTCATTCCACATTTTTTTGAACTAGGAACTGTTGGGGTTACGTGATGAATAGGACAGAACCTTACATTTATAGAGCTAATGCTAAGTCCATTTGATCCCTTTCCCCCATTTTGATTGAGAAACTTTTACTTTGTTTCATTATTTTCTGAGATGTAACTTCGATTGGGATTTGAGGAGCCAGTTACTTTTTAAATATCCCTAGAATACATGTGAATCCTCCAGGGTTTCTAGAGCTCAATCCTCATCAGGTTTTTTGTTTGTTTGTGTGTTTTTAAATAGTTTTTCTTCTCAAAAGAGAGGAATATATTGAAAGAACTAAAATCTTGTCCTATAGGTCAAGAGTAAAATGTCTACCAAACACCGGGTGGATGTAAGATCTTCATGGTTCCCTCACTCTCACTTTCTAATTTTTCCTCCTATTAGTTGCTTGTAGGAGAAATGGCACCCAGCGGTGTGTCTTTGCAGTGACTTCCCTCTGTTATGACTTCTGGGGCAGACTTTTGGTGACCATTCTAATGATGATGATTCCCATTGGCAGCTGCTCTCAACACGCACATGGTGAAAGGAAAATTCCCTGGCTGTCCCTGTCAGTGATGGCAACTGCTCTCAATCTCCATTATCTTCTGAGGGAGTGGCCTATCACAGGGAGGGGTTTTGAACAGCAGCTCCTGTCGGCAGGTGGAGAAAAATCCTTACTTCCTGTTCCTTCCGGTGACCCCTGCCTTTCAGAAAGGATCAGTCCACCAAGGTTTTTCAGAATGGACAATGTGGTATCTTCTGGAAGACAAGTCTGAGTCCTCAAAATTGTCCTCATGACATAATATTAGACGGTGTCACATTCTTTAACTATCCCGTTACACTCTTGGTTGTGTCAGACTCCTTTTTGACTCAACATGGCTTCTTCTACTTGCTGAGGGGCACAGGAAGCTAGAAACTGTTCTCTTTTTCCCAGCAGTGTCTGAATCCGGGTAACTGGGAAATTTTTAAGTTCTACCCACTTACTCATTTAACATTTTCTTGACTGTCCTTTTTAATAACTGTTGGGGCTATAATAGTAGCTATGATATAACTCTCGAGGCTCATAATAGTTTTCACATATAAATATTAATATCCACACAAATACATAATTAATTGTATGTACAATTACAATTAAAGGGAATTTAATTCCCTTTACATACAATACACTACATACAATACACTAAAAGGGAAACATAGGGTGCTATGAAAGAAGGTAATGATGGGAAGGGGTTCGAGGTAAGGCAGCCCTGGGAAGGTGACACTTACGTTCAGATCTGAAAAGCTTGCAAACACGGGGTATCTTTATTTAGGAATTGGAGCAGTATAAGAGCAATGTAATTGTCAGGGTGATATATACCAGATACAGATCATAAGTGTTGAGATAAGTTAGAGATATCCCAGGGGAAGAAGCCAAATGTCAATTTGGATATATCAATCTAATCTAAAGAAACCTAGTTCAAATGAGTAATATATAAGTATGGGTGTCATCTTTAGTTACATGATAATTACAGCCCCTAGACATGTATATTACA
Source organism: Panthera leo (assembly GCF_018350215.1). Classification (NCBI taxonomy): domain Eukaryota; kingdom Metazoa; phylum Chordata; class Mammalia; order Carnivora; family Felidae; genus Panthera; species Panthera leo. Next base: position 55,583,963 of record NC_056682.1, read on the forward strand.
ATCACCTAGGGAGAAGGTGAAATGTCAGTGGATACAGGGTCGCTCAGACTGAGCCTTGAGTAGCTCCCACGCTTAATGGCTGGTGGAGGAAGAGAGGTTTCCCTATCATACATTCTCCCTGGAAGCTTAGACATCCTCCATGCTTTGTAAGTTTAGAAAGTGATTTATACACATGTCTTTATAGCCTTAAAAAAATGAGGGACTATGAAAAGCTATTTTTGTGGCTATCAAGTTAATGCCCATCTTCTTCATTAGACTGAAAGTCGAATGATCGCAGAGAATGCTTCACTTGTTCATCCAACTCAATACTGAGTGCCTGGTCCATACGGGAACTCAGGAAGTTTTTGCTGAATCAATCTATCTATCAGAGCCTCTGGAAATAACATAGCAATTTAAACAACTGAAATAGGATTAAGTGCTCCGGCAAAGGGAATAACTTAGAATAACCATAATAGATATCTAGAATAACCATAATAAACCAAAAAAATTATAAATAACCGTAATAAATAAATAGAATAACCATAATAAGAAGGGAACAACTTAGAATAAATAACCATAAATAAATATAATACATGCACACAAACACACCTACAACAAGAAAATTCATTGATGAAATGTTAAAATATGAATATTTCAGGGGTGCCTGTGTGGCTTAGTCAGTGAAGCAACAAACTTGATTTCGGCTCAGGTCTTGATCTTGAGTTCCATGAGATTGAGCCTCGCATAGGGTTCTGCACTGGTAGCATGACTCCCCTGCTTGGGATTCTTTCTCTCTCTGCCTCTCCCCTGCTTGCACACATACTTTCTCTCTCAAAATAAATATATAAGAAATGTGAATATTTCATTTTTAGAAAACTCTATGTAATAGAATGTGTTGCTAGATCCGGAGAAGAAAACAGAAAGAAAAAGCATACAATTGAGGTCAAGATAGTTGGTAAGAACTGAAATAAGCTTGATAAATTTCTCACATAAATTCTTCAAGGGAGATGCAGCACCATGTTCACCCTCAAAATAACCAACCTCTGAAATAAAGTTTGGTTCATAGTTGCCATAGGTCAAGTGGCTGCTGTAGAGCTCCAGGAAAAAGAAAATATAATCCCTTTGTTACTGCCCTTCTATGCCAGGAAGTAAAAAGGTGATTGTGACTTATATTTGCAGAATTTTTTTTCAGTGTGCAGGTATCAGAAACCCAAGCTAGGAGCAGGATGAAAGAAAAGAGAGAGAGAAAGAAAGAAACGAAGGACAGAAGGGACGAAGGAAACCTATAAGACAGAAAAAAAATTACATCGTCTTATTAAGGTAATGGTTATACAAACAGCACAAAAGCCCTAAAAATTGGTGTAGTCAGTATTATATTTGGGATTGGATTTATCACAAATATTAAGATTCAAAATTCTCTTTTTCATCAATTTTTAAATTCTCACAGTGCGCATGGCACTATTAGAGGCAAACACATTATGTGATATTGATCTGTAAATTAGCAATGATAATAGTAATACTTTTAACTCCTTTATAAATGAAAGGTTTACTGCAGAAGCCCACTTGTGTTACTAGACTAATTTGACATGTAATTTGACACGATAATTGTTACTAAAACAACAAACTGAAATCCACTATATAGGATAGCCTCACTTTACATGACAGAAAAATCCATTCCTGTTATTGTTAAATAATACTATTTTAGTATTAACCATTTTGGGCTTAAATTAACAGTTGTCCTAATTATTTTACAGGTTTCAGAATTTCAGCATTTATCTGGGAGATTATTCTAAAAAAGCCTATGACTATGTTAGGTGTATATATGTAGAGAACTGATAATAAATTTAAGATTATATTCCTAAGATCTGTTTGTAAATTGGGTTGCTTAGAACCCATGATGTATTTTTCCATAGAATAATTATATTATCAGATTTGATGTTGTTGAAATAACATTATTATATTTTCTAAGGTTCATGTTCCTTTAAAGTTTTGAAGGTTTAAGGTTTGTATTAAATAGGCTTCCAGTTGTTGGCCTGGGAGCACATTGATTATTTATAATAACTTCTTCTCTAGGAAAATGCATTCCAAACTCCAATGGAAGATACCAGAAACATGTGCTCCCCTCCCTGGGTAGCAGCTCCTCCAGCATTGGCACTAGGGGCCAGGGTTCAGTTGAAAGATGAGTTTGAGCATTTATAACTGATAACCCTTTAGTTGCGCAATAGATATCCACGGGGGAAGCCACTGTCCGGGTGTTCTGTTTGGTAGAGGACAGAACCTTTCCCCCCATTACCAATGCGGACTTTATTCTTATACTTCTGAGGCCAAGAGCCTCTAAGAAGGCTCCCATTGGTCACTGTGTCCTGGCCTTCATGCTGTTGTATGACCCCCTCCCCCTGAGTGACAGCTAGATTTAGCCACTGAGTTAATGAATAGAATGTGGTAATTGTAATGAATCTCCCTTCTGGGATTTGCTAACACAAAGCCTGTGTCTTCTTTCTTGCGTCTTCTCTCTCTCTGGCTCCTTCTAAGGGAAACCACCTGCCATTTTGTGAGAGTAAAGGAACAACATTTTCTCTTCATTTTTTAGTGTACTTAGGAGTAAATATGTAACTGTGACCTATATTACATTAGAAAGAAAGCAAAAAGGATGTTAACTACACTTACTGTGGTGATCATTTTGCAATATTTATGAACATCAAATTATTATATTGGACACCTGAAACTAGAATGTTATATATCAATTATACCTCAATTTAAAAAAAGAAAGCAAAATGCTCTTTTTAAGAAAATTACTTACAAAATTGTAAAAGACACATTTTCCACTATGGAAAACCTGAGAAGTATAAAAGCAAAATACCAGATATTCACCATGTCACCTTTTAAAGAGAATTGTTTTTAACACGTCAATGTATTTCCTTCTGATCACTTTTCCAGGTGCTTTTTTTGTTTGTTTGTTAAACTAGTTAAGGAGTTGTATCATAGATAATTTAAGATGATTTTAAGAATTAACTTTTCATGAAAAGCATTTTTCCATCTTACTTCAAACTCTTATAAGATGTTTTAAGGGAGATTTAACCTATTTCATCATTTGAATATATCATAATTTACTCACTTATTTCCCTATTTGTGGACATTAAGATTGTTCCAAAATTTGTACTTTTATAAGCATATTTGCTTATGTGTACATTTTCCTTAGGATGGCACTTGTATTGCTGAGTGAAAGAATATGACCATTTTGAAAACTTGTAGTTATTATTTCCAAATTACTTCCAAAAATGATTGAAACATTACACAAGTTTATATGCTAACAGGTAATATATGAATTTGCCTGCCTCCATTGTACTGAAAATTAACATAAAAACAAACGCTTTGCTAATTTGATGGTCAAAAAAACCACTCCGTTTTCACAAATCATTTTTTAATAGTTCAGAGGTTTACTTTAGTCCACAGATGGTTTTTATTAACGAGGTTTTATAACTACAAATAGTAGCAGGCAGTGAAGAGACATCAAACGAGAAGCTAGTGAAATTATTATTCGCTAAATTATTATCACTCAACAATTTTTGAAGGCAGAATTTAATTATATATTACTGCTAACAATGCTCCTATTCAAAGGTACTCATGGCGGGTTACTTTGTCTCATCTTGCAAATTCCAAATTGCTACTCTTATCTGGAAACTTACCTCCTCCTCAGCCCTCCCGCCCACAGTCCAATGTATTTCCAAGGGTGGTTGGGGACCTCTGTGCGCCAGAATAGCACACAATGTTCCCTGAATGTAATTGAGATCTATTAGATTAATATCTCTAGGTCCTGGAAATCTGATTTAAAAAAAACAAAACAAAACAATAGACTCTTATGTGCCTGTGAATAAGGTGAATTTTATTTTTACTGTATCTTTGCTTTAAATTTTACTTCTATGAGTTGAGGGCATTTTTTTTTCTTTGTTTTGCTTTTATGCAAAACTTGTAACTCTTCCCAGAGGTTAATAAGTCTCTGGTGAATCTAATTATAAACTGGCAATAAAGAGCTGTCTCTGAAATGCTTGCATAAATGACCTGTGGTAACTGCGGAGGGAACACTGCCACATTTGGGATCTTTTTAATTTAAGTAGTGTTTGGTAAATCAACTCCTCATTGAAAAGAATGTTAATTCTGATACCCAGACACCCACACAGTCACCATTTTGCCTGACAAAGAGAAGAGACCTTCTCATTTTAGACATTTTAAGGAAGCACATTTAGCATAACCTAGAAAAAATTAATTTTAACTCAAAAAACCCTCAGAGCACTTGATATTTCATTAAAATGCAATGCAGAGGCTGAAAAATACATTAGCTTTGAAAGAAGATTTGAGCTGGAGTTCTAGCCGAGCCACTGGCGAGGAATGACTATCTCTGTGCCTCAGTGTTTCCTCTGTGAAACGGGGATATTAACAATTGTCATAGAGCTTCACAAGGTTGTGGTAAAGATCAAAAACAATAACATGGGTGAATACGATTTGAGCCTCAGCTTTTGCAATGCTTGGTGGACCTGCTGCCTTTCTTTGTCTTCCCACCATGGACATTGTTCCTCTGCCTGGCTTAGTGTGCCTGGTATGAATGAACCAAGAGCTTATTTCGTAGAGCTTAAACCATCTCTTTTCTTCCCACGTCTCTTACAAATCAGGCCATCAACCATTATTTTTAAATTGCTGTTGAATTGCATCATTAGGAGTTTCTTTAAGGAGATTTGTCATTCCTTTTGTGAGGCATTCCACGATTTTTATTCTTCTGGAGTTTTTGAAAAGCAGGGCTCCTGTCACTGTGGTTTCTTTGTTTTAACTCTCCAGAGAAACGTAAATGACTGCAATTTTCACAACACCAGATCGTGGAAGAGAGCGTTGGATGAGTGAACCTGACTTTCACAGAAAGTAAAGTAAACATTTTATGGCTCTCGGCATTTACAGCTTTTCTTTCCCTCAGCACGGAGGCTGTCAGCTGTCATGTTGAAAGCAGAGTAAATGGACAATGAAGCAACACTCTGCAAGGTTTGCACATGTTCATTAGGGGTTGTTCATGGAAGGTCTTACAGCAGCCATTACCCAAGCCGCTTTCAAGTACGCAGCGGTGGCTGGGATTTTGCACTGCAGAAAAGGGCAGTCTGGCAAGAGGCAGAATGGAAGTAAAGGGAGTGGGAAGTGAGATAGGGCAGAAATGTTGGCCTATAATCAAGAACCTCCATTTAGAATGGCAGGTTTTTTTTTTTTTTTCCTGGACCTTAACCTGCCCTTGGAGGGGAAAAAAGTAATAAAGCGAAAATGAAGTGCCCTTGAGGGGGATAAGGGGCGGAGGAGGGGGTGTCAGCCACAGTGGACCTTTGACAAGAATCTCAGTCATTTATATTTGAACCCATTCCCAGAGGGTGAGCTCGCCTTTCACTGCTGGGAACAATTGTCAGGCAGCAAATAATAGAGACAAAGAGTGAGTGCATTTCCCGAGTCAAGGAGCCAAGGAGCGAGCCTCGCAGAAGTCCTTATTCTCTGTCCTATTTGTTCCTGTTGCCAAAAAGCTGGCATTTCGTTACTCTGCATTCACACTCTTCTCCCCTCTCAGCTCTTTGGTTACAGTAAACACGATTCAGAGGGTTTTTGCTTGTTTGTTTGTTTGTTTTTTTGTTTATTTGGTTGGTTTTTTTTTTACCTTTTATGGTCAGGAGTAATGTATAACCCCGTATTTCCGAGGTGACAAATGCATGTATTTCCACCTCCACAAAAAAAGGGCCATAAAGGAAAACTTCTTACTCTCCCTCCCAAAGCTCCCCAGTCTCTTACCTTAGCCACAGGAGAGACTGCTGCTCTCTGAATTGAATTGGCTATTCATGGGCCAAAGGCCTCAGTGGTCTTTTAGAAATGAAATTTGTGTTCAAAGAGCAGATTACCACATCATATTATTATACGTGTGAACTGGGATTTCCTGGAATTTTCACCAATACACTAAATATAGAATTAAATATATAATGTGGTTCATTCATAGTTCTTGAACTTGAAAATGAAGACTATGAAGGGCAGAAGCCCTTGCATACCTTCGAGGGTGGGTATCTAAAAGAATACCTGGAGAACTGTCTAAGTAACCTAAGTTTATGAAGGAAAGTTCTAGATCATGGCTATGGTGAAAGCTGTGCTAGTGGACAGAAGAGGCATCAGGGGCTCCTCTGCATTTCTGGGATGTCTGGAGACGAAGATGGTGTAATTAAAAATGATGATTACATATAATTCATAGTTCATGGATTAGGTATAATTGAGATAAATCTTAGCATCTAGGTGAACTTTGAGATCATTTTTTTAGGAGAGAGAAATATAGATTTGAGAATATTTCTGCTACCTGTGAACTCTGACTTTGGGTAAGTCACTTATGGTCACAGATTGCTGCTTACTTTGTGGTAAAAGGAGAATATAACCAAGCCTGGTCTAATTTCAGAAATACTATCACAATAATTTGATTCTTTTTTTTTTTTTAATTTTTTTTTCAACGTTTTTTAATTTATTTTTGGGACAGAGAGAGACAGAGCATGAACGGGGGAGGGGCAGAGAGAGAGGGAGACACAGAATCGGAAACAGGCTCCAGGCTCTAAGCCATCAGCCCAGAGCCTGACGCGGGGCTCGAACTCACGGACCACGAGATCGTGACCTGGCTGAAGTCGGACGCTTTAACCGACTGCGCCACCCAGGCGCCCCACACAATAATTTGATTCTATAAAGACTCTACAGCAGTGCTCCATGTGGTAGGGGTTCACAAATGGTAGGCAGTATTTATTATCAAAAAGTGCTTTCAACATTTAATTCTACTGTACTTACTAACGATGCTATGAAATTATTAAGATGCTGGAGAATCAGAGAAAAAGTTTAAGATACCAGTTAAGAGACTACACTTTGGAGCTGTACTGGTTGGGAGTCGTTTAGTAGCTGTGTGACCTTGAGCAAAATATTTGACTGTTGTCATTCCCTTTACTCATCAGCTGAAATGGATTAATAATACGACTCACTTATTGAGTCACTGTGAGGATTAAATGAGCTGATACATATAGAACCTTTGAAACTGTGCCCTGCACAGGGTAAATCTTAGGTCGGTTTTTGCTTTTTTATTATCAATGTTATTATTTCTCTGTTTGAGGCCGTATATTCCTGAAGGTCACGTTCTAATGCAAGAAAGCAAGGGCCATACTTCATTTAAAAAATGTGTTCAATGAGTGTTGCCACTTGGGTTCTTCCAGAAGCATATTTGGGCAGTGTAAGTTTTTAGCAAGTGTCTTTAGAATAAACCCCATGGAAGGGGCAGGAAGGAAGCAGGATTGAGCAGAGAGAGAACTGGGCTGCAGGCACAGTTGAAGGATAGCTGACTCCACAGAGAGCAGGGTGTTGGGCTGTGATACTGTGATTTATTATAACAAATAAATATAAATATATATTTGGTCTTTAACCTTGTTCCTGGCTCACAGCTCCCCAGACTCTTGGAATTTCCTGCGTAGAGAGTGATAAAAGTATCTCTTGTTACCTTAATGAGGCAACTTTTGGAAAGCACCTAAGAATGGGTGCTGGTTGACAATGGACCCAACTTCCAGGATTGGAACTTTTAGTCTCAATCTCTGACCCCTGGGGAGGGGAGAGAGCATGGGGCTGGAGGTTGAATCAACTGCCAATGGCAATGATTTAATCAGTCATGCCTATGTAATGAAGCCTCCATAAAAATTCAAAAGGACAGGGATGGAAGAACTGCTGAGTGTTGGTGAACTTGTAGAGATCTGGGGATAAGTGGCATTCCTGAAGAGGGCATAGAAGCTCCATGCTCCTTCCCCATACCTTACCATGCTGTTTCCATCTGGCTATTCCTTAGTTATATCCTTTTATAATAAACCAGTGATCTAGTATGTAACATGTTTCTCTGTTACATACACGTTTCTCTGTGACTCACTCTAGCAAGTTAATCGGACCCAACGAGAATTTACCACGGGAACCCCTGATTTATAGCCAATCTGTTAGAAGTACAGGTAACAGCCTGGACCTCCTAAGGGAGGTCACAGGGAGCTCCAATCTATAGCCAGTTGCTCAGAAGCACTGGGAGGAACCTGGTCTTGTGACTGGAGTCTCAAGTGGGGAGGCAGGAGGGCAGTCTTGTAGCAGTGAGGTCTTAGCCTGTGAAATTTGATGCTATCCTTGGGTACGTAGTGCCAGATTGAGTTGAATTCTTGGACACCCTCCTGGTGCCTGGGAATTGTTTATTGGAGGTGTGGGGACCCTTTCCAACACGCACTGTAAACTGAGTCTCAGAACAACCATTTATGGGAATAAATGGTCTCATCTTAGTCAGTCATTGGATGTGGGCCTCCCTAGAGAGGACCTGATTTGGGCAATCCCTGAAGGGAACAAGAGCTGAGGGGATATCTGCTTACAGACCTCCTAACAGATGGAGCAGCAAGTCCTTTCTTAAAGGGGGATGTAGGCAGCACATATTTTTGGCTTTCACAGAAATACTGACTTGCCAGGCACTGAGACAATTATATTTCAGTGTTTGAAAACATCTGTATTTCTGTATAATCTGCAATTCTGTACAAATGGTACTTTTCCATTCACTGATCTATTCAATAGCCTCTAAGCTGCCAGAGGGCAGGTACTGTGTTTTAATTATTCACATTCCAAGTATACAAAACAGTGTTCTGTGCACAGTAGCTGTTAAATAAATGTTATTACACAAATAAGCAAGTGAGTGGATGAATGGTGAGAGCATAAATCAAGATTCAGAGTGAGGATTGTCAGATCATAGAAAAGAATGATATAGATTAGCTTACCTCACATGAGAACCATTGGATGGTGTGGGACAGTTGGGGCAGGGGAAGATATAAGCTCATAAACCTTGATGCCTGAAAATAAGGGCTTCAAATGGATTCAACCACTGGATTTAAAGCTAAGCTTGAAGATGAATATGGACTCTGTGTGTTGAGACTTTCCATATGATGACCATCTGATGAAGGGGACAGTACTTTAAAATAGTCCATAAAAATTTTTGGAATAAAATACATTATTAACCGTACTTTCACCCCTTCAGAAATGGGGGCATTTTAGAAAACAAACAGAAATACTGGCTCTGCTGTTTTTTAGATTTATTTTATAGGTTGTTTGTGTAGCTTGCTTACTGAGGATATGTTTATTTTTAGTGCTGAGAATATTAAAAAATCTGAAGGTATGTTGAAGCATTTGCCTCTGATTCTGGCACTTGAATTAGACTAATACCTATGAAGGATAAGACAGCTGGTCTTCAGAAATTTGACTGTAAGTATTGTGTCTTTTTTTTTTAATCTTGAAAATTGCTAATGTTCACATAAAAAGAATATTTATTTTTTTAGGTCTCATCCCCAAAGACCTTCTTCTACATATGAAGAAGTTTTCTTTTCTATTTCATAATAGAGAATAGTAGCTTTTCTCTGGTTACAAGTTTTAAATTTTCTAATGTTTAGACCATTCTCTGTGCCTCAAAGGTAATTCAACATTTTGAAATAGGTATTGTGTTTTCAGGATTAGCTAAGCATGCTAAAACTTCCATTTGATGCATTGATTGTATCTCCTATAAGGACTGGATGTATATCAATTCTGTGGTCTAGAAACCACTTCAATAATAATGCAAATCCAGGCACTTGGATGGGTCAGTCAGTTAAGCGTCCGACTTTGGCTCAGGTCATAATCTCACGGTTTGCGGGTTTGAGCCCCGCGTGGGGCTCTGTGCTGACAGCTCAGAGCCTGGAGCCTGCTACCAATTCTGTGTCTGCCTTTCTCTCTCTGCCTTTCCCCTGCTTGTGCTCTTTCTCTCTCTCTCTCTCTCAAAAATAAATAGACACTTTTTTTAAAGTTTAAAAGATAAAAAAAAATAATAATGCAAATCTATCAGACCACAGCATCTTAAAAAAAATTGGACTGAGACAGTTTTTCAAAATTAAATTTTGAATAATACCTTAGGTATCAAATACACACACACACATACACACACACACATACAACACAACACTTCACCGTCTTCCTTCCTGTATGTTCCTATGACTCGACAATGGCTATAGTTTAATCAAGACTCTTAAGAACATAAGAGAATTACTTTTGAAGCTCTTCAGGCTCTTAGCAGAAGGTCACAGTGATTACCAGACACTACAGGCATAGTATCTTAGAATTCTATGCTGTCACTAGCATAACATAAGTTAATATTGTCTGAGAATTAGATTAGCAACTTCAAGTAGTCTCTGATTCTTCAGTATTTACATCCTTCATGAAATCTCAGGCATAATCACTCTGGCCATGACTGTGAGACAGCTGCTATGTCTCAGCTCAGCCTGTGACCTTGGATTGCTTCCCATAGGGTGTCTGTTGCAGACTTTCCACCTCAGTGCATCCACACCTTGTTATCAAAGCAAAAATAAACTTTAATTTGTAATGTTCTCTCTATTATGAACTATCTGGCCAATCTGCAAGAACTACCTCAAAAAGCCAGTTGGTCGTTTTTAGCACGTATAGTGAAACAGGCTCTAAATTAGTTAAGTTTTCCTCCGTCGATTGACAGAGTCTCTTGTTGGGTAATCTAATTTCACAGTCTTCCTGTGTCCCGCTCCCCGCCCCCGACTTATTCCTTTTGGTGTTGAATCGACATGATTTTCTATAAATTTCTGTAAATCCCAAATTTAATGAGTACTTCTTATTATAATTAGGCTGACAAAGAGTAGTTTTCAAAAGCATAAACAGGCTTTTAATAGAGCCTTTGGTGACTAGAGGAGTTATTTATATACATCAGAAGAAAGCATTATGAGTAGGAAGGAATGAGATATGAGAAAAAGCCAGTGATTTCTAAACTGTTGTGTCTGATTTTTGTATTTGAAGCTGCCTCTCTTCTCAGAAAATTAAACTTTTATTTATTTTTTATTTCATTGTTATTATTATTATTATTATTTTGTTAAGTAATCTCTATTCGCAGCTTGTGGCTTGAACTCACCATCCTGAGATCAAGAGCCGCATGCTCTACTGACTAAACCAGCCAGGCACCCCAGAAAATTACATTTTTAAAAATTCTATTTTATTCTCCTTACAAACCAGGACTTTGGCTGCAAACAAAAGAAACTTAAATAGACAGCAATTTTGTTAGAAGGATCTCAGGTGGCTCAACAGAGTTGTTCCAGGTGGAGGAAACAGGTGAAAAACAAGAGTGCAGTTGTGGCCAACACCCAACTCCCTGACAGGAACAGCCACACAGGACAGTGACCATGAGCACATTCCCGTGGTCACAGCACTATGTGCTGGATGCTGCCCACCTGGACACCTGCTGCCATGTTGCTGGGCTCCTGACTTCACTGCTACTGGGAATAATCTTCGTCTCTGAGCCCATCATCCATTCTTTCAAGATGCAAAAAATGTGATTGAGCTCAACTGGATCACCAGTACAGCATGGGAAGTGGGAGGAGAGGAAGCAGAGCCTAGGGCTTGCCTACACTGCCCCCAGTGGCCCCCTGCTCCCCACCTTGAGATTTCCAAACATAGGAGGTGTGTTTCCATGCTGTGCAAATACATCCTGGCAAATGTCTACTAGATCGAGTTCCTGTTTTGGAGGCGTTCCTTTCAGTAGTAGATACAGAATAAGAACAATAAAGTGCAGAATGCCCTGAGATACATTAGCCTTGCACTCAATTCTGGTGTCAACAATGGCCCTTAGAATCCATTTAAAACTACAGTATCAAGAAGAGTGTTGACAACGGTAATAGCTCTAGAAGGGAATACACTCAGTGGTTCTTATTATCTTGAGTTAATAAACCCCATGAAAATAGTTTTTCAGTTCTTCAAGTTTGATGATTCAATCAGTGGATTGTCCTTTCCTCATTTCTATTTCTCTAGCTGACTTTAATCCAGCAATTTTCTGCTTAGGATCGCCTTTGTCATAGGGAGTTGAATTAGAACAGGAAGAGTTAAATTTCACATTGAGTGAATGTTTCTCCTTATTGTTGGCAGTGTGGGCAAAAATTTGGGGCCCAAGTTGAAAATGTGGCTTTATGTTTTTTTTCCTTATTTTGCTCTAATCTTTAATAGATTTACCACCCAACAAATATTTATGAAATGCCTTCTCTGCACATGCAGGGAAATATCCTTTGAGGTTTTTCTTTTCCATCTAGTGATCCTTATTGTCATATTTATTCACTTGCTTTTCCTCTCTTTTTCATAATATCTTTTTTACTTTGGTATTTTGGGTAAAATGCTATAAATACAAAAATAACTGTCAGTAATCAAAGTCATGAATGACATGGAAAAGACATCAATTTATGATCTGCTATAAATTCAAAGCATTTAGGTTGGCAACATGGGGACATAGAGATGATACAAATGTGATCCTGAATCAGAAATGTTTTGATGTTTAAAGGAACTTGAAACAATTCATTAAACTATTGCCAAAAACAAAAATGAGAAAGGTAGGAACCCCAAGCCTACCTACCTCCCAATTGTGCATAAAGTTGGTCAGGCTGCACCCCTTGTAATTATCTTGCAGATTGCTTTTGGCATTTGACCCCTAGATAATAGAGCCATTGTAAGATTTTATATTCTTCCTATGAAAATCAAACGTAGGATAGATTAGAGGGTTTTTTTTTTTTTTCATGTTTTGATGATTGGTAAAAGTCTTTTTCACAAGGGTAACTTTCCCTAAGTAAAGTAATCAAGGCACATGATTTGCTAATTGATGCACAGGGAAGTGCTTTAATGAATTATTGAAGCATTTGGCTCAGGTGTTGTCTCCCAGGGACAGAATACAGAATTACCGCTTAGCAATTAGACCGTCAATGTTCCTTACCCAGTTGACCATAATTAAAATAATTTTATTCTTGGTTTGATACTGGGAATTAAAACTCACACCTCAGTTACCTGGTAAAAGGGTTTCAAGGTTAATGGCATGAGACATGAGGGTTTTAAAAATGCCAACCCATGTTCTTCCTCTGAATATAGAATTCCTCAATCATTCATGTCTGATTAAAATTGTATTTGACTAATTGATAATGACTTTTCAATTAGGTAAAAGCATATTTTATTTAGAAATTACACTTATTTACATTGATTTCTCTCCTCTTCAGGATGTCTGGGCTTCTGTATCCAATTTGATCTAACTGCCACAACTACTAGGAAGCAAGGGTAACTGACAGTCATTCCCCAAACACAGGCTGATATAATCAGGCTTTGGAGAGGGCACAGCATGAAGTCAGAGTTTTATTTTGGAAGACTACTTAGGAAACTTCCCCAGTCCTCACAAGAATATCCACTGAGGAGTTTCACTGAGTGTGAACGGGGAAATGGAAACCGACAGCTTGTGAGATCATGCTCTTTTCTGGTTGTGGTCATCACAAGAATTTCTCCAGGTGAGGGAAGATTTATCACAAGCAACATGCATTCCAACAATTCCCTTTTCTGTCCATCTTTGGAGAAGTACTGAAGGGCTGTGAAGCACCAAAGTGGGGGCAGCCTCCTACTGTCTACCTGGTAACCAGGAGCTGGAATAGAGATCCTCTTCAGTTCTTCTGGGGGCTGGAGGAGGGAGACAGTTGTTTCTGCCCTTGGCATTGCCAGACAGGAGAGGTGACCCTACTACCCCTGAGGGAACAGTGGCCGCAACTGCCAAGGCCTCGTTACCAGGTAGAGCTGACTCACCATTAGCGTAGCTGAGCTTTGGGGTGTCAACAGAGCATAGCTGGCCCCCTGAGGTCCTAAGCTTCCTCAGGGAATGAGGTGATTTCTGTGGATGTCATATATTCATGGAATCATACATTCATGGAGACAAGTCTATGAAGGGAAGTCATGATCAGTTCTGTCTACTTGATCTCTAATTTCTCTCTTACGCTCTAGAGCCACAGAAATAATTTTGTGTCTCATTACACTCTTAACCAATCTAAGTACCTTCAGTTTGTTTCCACTCCAAATATCCTGGAGTCTCTACCCTGTTGCCAGAGTTATTTTCCTAAAAACACAGATAGGATCATGTAGTCTGCTGCTCAAAAACCTCCTATGGGTTTTATTTAAAGAATAAAATCTAAAGTTTTAAGATTAGATTTATACATACCATAGGTGGACTCTACACTATGATTTTGGTTTTAACACTGACAACAACTCCCCATGGAGATAACACTGGGGTCTAACTGGGTAATTCATCTTTGCCTGGACCTATCTCCACGGCTCTACTCATGATATTGCCTACAGCTGGACCGGCTTCATCTTTTCCATCCACCTTTTCAAGATCCCTTAGTCCCTCAAGGTCCAAATCAAGCATCAAGATTCCCCAGCTGGAGTTTCTAGCACCAGGTTATGTGAAGTAGCTGTCGTCACATATTATTTTGTGAGTAATCAATCTTTCTCCCACATGCTCAGTCTGCTATAAATTCCTTTACCAAGAGAAAACCCTTTCACTACATAATTAAAGATGAAATGCAGCACAGACAGCTTATCGATCAGTGCGAACTTGGTGTGAACAATCAGGAAACTGCTTTATTTACTCTCCCATCACTGCTTTCAAGCACGTTTTGCCAGGTCATCGTCCTGTCTGTGACATCTTGAGCAGGTCCCAGATCTTCGGCTCTAGGAGAATTCAGGCAGAAGAGCAGTTTCTTCTTCAGGTACACATACACACACATAAAATCTCATTCAATCAGATGTAAAAACTTTAATTTTTCACCCAATTCAAAGCTCCTCCTTTCTTCCCCCTCAAAACACATCTCATTGGTGGTTCTGGAACAAGCCATGAAGAAGGTAGAGAGCATTATCTTTTCATTCTCCTTGTTTTACCTTCTCTCTTCACTTTGCTTCTGGCTTTCCCAGGTTGGACAAGGAGCGATCAGAGGAAAAAGGCCAATGGCCCCGGCCGGCTGGTACCTGGTTTGTTGTTGGGTGTCTTCTGTCATGGTAGATGCCCAAACACTGGCCCTCCCTGAGGCGCACATGCATGTTTGTGTGCGTGTGTGTTCATGCGTGTGTGCCTGTAGGGGGGTGTTACCCACTCAGACAAGTGTGCTCTTATGATACCAGGCTGATCTCTTGGGACCACCTCTCTTAACTCCTGCTTTGGAAGTGCAACCCATCTCTTTCTTTCCTGGGCAGGCAGTTCCCCTGGATAGTGTGGTTCAAAGGAATTTCAAGCCTGGTTCTTTACCTACTTGACCTATGGGAAATCTCCTTATCCTCGTCCTGACAAATGGCAGAAGTAGCCAAAGAACAGGCCTCTCCTTCTCTTGTCCATTCATATCATGCTGTCATGGGCAGCTCCCTCTGCACTCCAGCCATCACACTGTTCCACACAAGACCAGACACCAGTCTGTCTTTACTTGTGCCTCTGTGCTTCCGGGCCGGCTGACGCTCTCTTGGAAACACTTTTACTCTCCAATCCAGAGGTAACCCAGAATGGACAGATGCTTTTCTATAACCCAGCAGGATCTAAATGGAGGGTAATTCCTCTCCTCAATGCCTTCAAGGGCTTCCCTGGGGTCCTTTTCTTTTAAATTGGGGGCTGGAAGAGCAGACTCCTCCCCTTTCTCATAGATATTCAGCATCTCTCTGTAGCAAGAACAAGTTTTTGTTATCCACTGATAATAAAAAAAAACCTCCAGTTTTGAGGCTTTAACTCTAGTTCCAAGATATCGGGAAAAGTTCTTTTTGATGTTCTGTTACTACTGAATGGGGATGAGTATTAGAGCTTTTCCTCAGGGGAGAGAATGATGACCTACAGTCACACTAGTTGTAAATGATGGTACCTGCTCAACTCAGTCCTTCTTACTAACCTTGATGGGGCTCAAGTGTGAGGGAAAGAGGAGCCAGGGGATGAAAGCCAGGATGAAGGGTGCTGTCTAAAGTGATTCTCAGGTTACGATGGCAGATTTCATCAACTCTGGCATCCTTAGCCTATCCTGTCTGGAACACAAATGGGTGACAAGAAAAGATGCCTTCTCGAGTTTCTCTTCAACTTACTAGTCTCTGGTATCTACTGACAGCAGTATCTTTGAATGACAAATGGTTAGAATTTCTCCCTTACATCACAATTTTCCCACAGACTATGAACCTAAGAAATCCAGATATGAAGAAGAGAAAATATCAGGCATTTTAATAAAAAAATTGACCTATTGACAAACCTGTACACAATATCCAGCTTAGAGTCTGATTATCCAGGCATAACAGATATTTGTTATTGTATCTGCCCACAAGCACACCCCAGGCCTAATGGGTAACACCCCAACACACACACACACACACACACACACACACACACACACACACACATGTGGCTCTATGGGGCTGCCAATCCACCCTGACGGCAATGATTGGGGCAGAGCAACCATGATTCAGTCTAGGACGAGTCAAGTCTTTTGTAAGGTGGTGAGACAAATACTATCTATGGCCACCTTTCTCTGCTGTCTGGTGGCCTGGGAAAATGGAGCCACACAGATGAGAGAAGCTGAGACCAGAGACAGAAGTGAGTCCAGATGGTGTTTAAGGCCCAGGTCCAGCCATTGTAGAAGCGAGGTCCTTGTCCTTCCTACAACTGGGTTATGTGAGTCCATGGAGTCCCCTTTCTACTGAGGCTGGCCTGAGCTGAGTTTTGCTTACTTGGAATAGAAAGGTCCTGAACTAAGCACACAGGATGCCAAGATGGTTAGAAGGTGACTTTGGGTGCAGCCCATTTTCCTCTTTTCCTGGTTTTGAGTTACCTGTTTCCTCTTGTGTAAAGTGGATATTATAATAACCATGAAATTACTTTGTAACCTGTAAATGCCAGACAAATGTAAGGCACCATTATTAATAATATCAATTGTATTTTGAATATTATTTGGAATAACTTTATGGCATTTCCTTTGGCAGTATCTGAAAAAAAAAACATTGGCATCCTTGAGAAAATACCTATGGAAACATGCATATCCTCTCTATGCCTCCAGATGTGCTCAGAAAGATTCGTTTGGCTGACTAAGCATCCACGTTCTAGAAAGTAAAAGGTTCCTTTAGAGATGCATATTTTAGTCTGAATTAATTTAAACAAAAAAAAAATGTAACATCAAATACCCTGTTTAGTGTTATCTTATTAAAGGAATGGAAATTTTCATGGACGAGGAGAAAGATGACCTCATACTGAAGTAATAGATGAGTGGCACAGGCTGGGTTCTTCACGGAACATTTGGGGTTTCATCAGCCAAAGTATAGGTGGTTATTTGGTAGGTGTGGGAATGAAGAAGGAGGATGTGGGAGAGGAATAAGGAGGAGGAAGTACTTCCTTAACATCCCAGCTAAGGCTGATCTGTCTCCTTGAAGGTATGGTTTCAATTTATTTTATTTTATTTTTTAAGTTTATTTATTTTGAGAGTGAGAGAAAGAGCAGGGGAGGGACAGAGAGAAAGGGAGAGAGAGACTCCCAAGCAGGGTCTGTGCTGTCACTGTAAAGCCTGATGCTGGCTTTGATCCCACGAACGTTGAGATCATGACCCGAGCTGAAATCAAGAGTCAGATGCTTAACTGACTGAGCCACACAGGCACCCCATGTAATAAGGTATTGTTTCCATGGAAACAAGGCCCAAAGTTCCACTCTAACCAACAGAACTGATAGGATGGAAGTATGTCAGGGACGGGTACTTGTCCAATCCTGGGCCTGAGTTATGCACTGACTGAGGAAGCCAGCTTCCTGTGGACTGGCCCAAGGTTAGTTCTGCTCAGCAAATGTAGACTCTTGGGAGAGGCGTTTTTGAACCTGTATAGTTACACTTCTTTGCAGCTTAGAGAATGGTGGTAATTTAAGCTTTATCACAGATACAGACCTTTAAATCAGAGTTTGTTACTGGTAGAGATAGTAAAAAACGTTAAACTAGAAAGCCTTTAGAGTCTCAAAAGCATTAGGATGGTCCAACTTAAAATATTTTAGCCAGCTAGCGATAGAGGAAATGCACATTGGTGGAACTTCACTCTATGTCTGTTGAAAATCCCAGTTTCATCTTGTTGAAGACCTGGGAGTAAGTAATTAACTTCCCACAATTCCCACTTTGTTCTTTGAAACATCTGATTTTGTATTACAGGTAAATAGGCATCTGAGAGCCGCACTGCTGTGGTGGAGTGGTGTCAGACAGATCTAGATGCACATCTCACTGCTGCCACTTAAGTAAGTGGTGACCTTGAGCAAGTTACTCAACTTCCCTGAGCCGCCATTTTCTCCTCAGTGAAATGCAGATAATAAGTTTTAGCGAAAAGATCATTGTGAGGACTAAAGTCAACAAAAGCTAAACATCAGGGCGCCTGGGTGGCTCACTTGGTTAAGCATCGACTCTTGATATCAGCTCAGGTCGCGATCTCATGGTTTGTGAGATGGAGCCCCATGTTGGGCTCTGCGCTGGCAGCTCAGAGTCAGCTTGGGATTCTCTCTCTCTGCCTCTTCCCCACTTGTATTCTCTTTCCCTCAAAATAAATAAATAAAGCTTAAATGTCTAGGGCATTAACTGGCTCAACAAATGACAAAAGGCATTTTTGTAAAGGTGATATGTAATTTTTTAAATCTTTGCTTGGGTTTTTCTTGTGGGTTCTAAGGTTGGGGAGATGGGGTATATTAACATTTCCTCTGATATGTATATACTCACTCAGAGGTGAAAAGTTTTTTGAAAGACAACCTCATCTCACTTTAGAATTTTTTTGTGCTCAGAATTGCACCTCAGTGCAATGGCTATAGGACTGCAGCAACCATCAAGGTCAACACTGTCGTGTTTTATCGAGCAGGTCCAAAGAAGTAATTTTCCAAGAATACAAATTAAGGGAGTGACCAACCTGGGGTCTGGCCATGCTTAAAGCCTGTGATGGCTCCCCTTGGCCCTTCACGACTGACCAGAGCCCTCCCCTCCTGTTTCCCATCCGTTTCTCCCTAGTGCTTTTTGCAGTGTCATTTCCCAAGAAGTCCTTTGTTCTCCTTGCTTTCCAGAACTCTCTCCCACCACCTTCCTCTCTGGGTGCTGATCTTTCAAGGTGCCTCCCAGAGCTTTACTCACTCGGATTTTCTTGGCCAAGGATTTACTTGGATTAACTCCAAGTAGTTTGCACAAGTACCCACTTTAGGATGAATCATCATGTTGGTAGGTGTTTATGTCTCTGTCTTCATCAGCAGTCAGAGAGCAGAGACAAGGCATCTATTTTCTCTTACCATGCTGGAGTTCTAGATCAAAGTGTACTAACTGCACCCCCTGGGGCTTGCATAACCTCTTGTTATTCACAAGACAAATCAATGAACTCAAGCCTTTTGATTCCCAATCCTGTTTTCCACCTTTCCTGCCAGCCATTTATCTCCGGGATCTACCTTTTCTCTGTCCTCCTGTTCTTTCAGGAGAGCTCTGTGAGAGGAGATAATCAGAAAGATTTTGCCACTCTATTAACTCACCTGTAAATAATGCCACAGTGTGGCTACCTGATGATTTTACAATCGAGATTTATTACGTCTTTTTTCAACTTGGGACACTTTGAACATTGGCCTGGAGGTTATTTGTCTTCATTTGCAGGGTGCATTACTTAAGAGTCAAAACCTCCTTTGCAAAGCCCAGGATTTTGACCTTTTCTCAATGCTGTCTCTTAAAACAATTTACCTTTCTTTCCAGGAGGTGGCAGTACAACACAAACAATAACCTGTGCCAACTGCAGTTTTGTCTATTTTAGGCTCCCGTTAGCATTACAGCAACAGGAGTCTCATTCTGGGTTAGATTTCTACAATAATTCCAAATTGAAAAGATAGGGTGTTTCTAAAGATTTGATCTATGGGTTGTCTTTTTGCTGCCAGTCATTCTGATACATTTTCTCAGGTAGGAAAATTCAGCCATGGTTATATAAGAATCCCATTGTATTTTGCGCTTGAAAATATAAACCAAAAGAGGATCTTCAGATAAAATTCTCTTTTCACTATTTTAGTATACGTATTAGCCTTAATGCATTTTTTGTCACTATATTTAATGCACTGTATTGTTAGTTAAGGTGAAATTATCTGGGCTCTTGATGCTACCTCAATTGAGAAAATTTATTTGAATGTGTGTAAGAGCTAGACATACATATATTTACTGGAGCAAGTGTCTTTCAAAGAGTTATTTCAGCCCCACAAAGTTAATTTCTTAGACTCAGCACAGTTTACAGAATTGGTTTCTTTAATTTAGTTTCTCAGATTTTGATTAGATATCCATAACTTCTAGGGAATTTCTTAAATAAAACTGGAAGGAAATATTCATCAGACCAAGATGAATTCTATGTCAGAGAAGCCAGGGGATAGTTTTCAGGGTGTGCCTGATTAAAATTTTGGTTCTCAAGAAGCAAAGGCTAAAAGTGTGTAAGCAAGTAAGAAATCTGTTAAAGGATATATCTATTACTAGTCTCTGAAAAGACAAGCTAGCAATTACTCAGTTATGTTTACTAGATAGTCACAATTTATTCATTTGTGTATAAAAATTCACTTAAATGTCATTCTAGAGGCAAGAAAAATCTCCCTAGTGAGGACCCCAGCCCCTGCATCTCCATTTACTGTCTAATAAATATTTTAACTTCTTTTGCCATTGTGCTGGCTAAAAAGTAGACAGCAGAGCTGTCTTGAGTTGCAGTGAGGTCCCCAGAGGTGGGTGAAGGACAGATGGGCACAGGGTATCCTTGCAACTATGGACTTTCTACTTGTTTCTTTACCCAACAAATACTCATTTAGCACGTACTATCAGCAGGCACTGTGTGAGGTGGTAAGGACACAGCCAGCCAGACAGGTGGACGTGCCCTTTGCTGACCTTCTTGTGGACTGAGCCCTGTTTCTCTCCTTCTCCCCACCAGTTCTCTGCTTCTCCAATGCATTCAGATGGATGGTGAATATCTTGCATTCAGCTCTCTTATTTTGTAACTTTTCTCCCCTAGGCTTCGTCTAATATGTTTGGAGAGGAAAACGTTGTGAGGACACATAGGAGAACACCATGTGAAGATGGAGGGTTGGCCTGATGCATCTGTAAGCCAAGGAATGCAGGAGGCTACCAGAAACTAGAAGAGGGGCCTGGGCCAACGTGAGGCAGCTTATTAGCGTGACTGGGTGGTATGATGTGGTTAGTTAGACTGGGGTCATGAGATTGGGACTTTCAGGTCCCCATAACCTGAACATGTGTAGAGGACAGCCAGATGTTCTCGCATGTCTGGGAAATGGGACAAGTGGTACGTAGATGAGAATTGAAATCTAGAGGCCCAGGTAGAATATACACAATGTAGGAAAGGGACTCATCTCTGAGGTTTGGGGCCAAACAGACCAAAGCTAGGGATTAGTTAGAGCATGCAACTGGGTCTCCAGGACCAGTACTTAGCAAGAACTTGGAACTTCGATAAAGCTGAGTCAAAGGGAGGGTAGCCATCTCATGCCAAAAGACAAGACAGAGACGTGACAGTGATGTGACAGTTGTGGACACCATAGGAAGGTTTCTAGTGAGGACAAAAGCCTCTTTTTAAAGATCTCCTACATTCAATCTGAATCCGGCAGAAGCTGGCAAAATACGATAAAACTTTAGATATCCCCTACCATGAATCTCCCTAGTACCAAGATGCAGTCCCAGAGGAGAGGTGAGGAGAAGAAATTTTGAGCTGAGCAATTTGGAAAGGAAAACAGTCCTGATAGGGAATTTGATTTTTGAATGGACTGTGTCTGAATTGAGAACTGATTGGGCACTCACCTGTCATAGACCAAGTTCTGGATCAGAAGACATCATCTTGGTGAGATCAAGGGCTCACTGCTATCTAGCGACCTCAGACCCAGGAAAGACAGTCGATGCTCTGATCAACTTTGGATGTCCCCCTCCCTCCCCATGGGAAGAGCCACCGTTGGGGCTAAGACATGCACCCCTGCACACCTCTTATAAATCACGTACTGGAGTTTGCATTATTCCCCACGCAAATGGTTCTGAGCCTGCTTCGAAGGCTCGTGACATCCTCTTTTTTGATTCCCTTTTTTGGCTTAGAGTTTATACCTTAAGGTGAGGGGTGCCCAAAGGATGGTTATTTTTGTGGATGGAATAGGACCTGTGGGCTTCAACCTGTACGTGCCCACAGGCTGTCAAAGTGCTGGTGGAACAAGAAAAAGAGGTTAGCCACGGGTCGCTGTATTGCTGTACACAGCCACAGCAACCTGTAGAACTTCTGGGAGGAATTCTACATGCACACCTGGCCCTCCGGATTGATTTGTGGGTATATTTATCAAGGTAGTAGGATAGAACAAAATTCAGTAGTGTGCTAGTTTGATTTATAACTTCTAAATGTTTAGACAGAAGCCAGCTGGGCCTTCATTTGCACTCTTGCCCTGGGCCCTGCATGCATCAGGAGCAAACCTGCTCGCTCTCATGAAAGCAGGGGTCCGCAGCTCTGTTAGGTTCAGTTACAGGGATGAAGGTTACACATTCGTGCATTTGGGGTGTGACTGTGTGTTTGAAATCTGTTCTATATGCCAGAATTATTGTCCATACGGTGATTTCTATTAGTGTAAAATGTTCAAATTTAATTCTTGGAGCAGTGTCAAACAAATGAAAAAGAGTTGGCACATGTGTTTTCTTCTCTAGCTTCTAAACTTGTGGAGTTGGAGAGGGACAGGATGTATATTGCCTGCTCCCACATTGGCCTTACCGAAGTGCGGACCCCAGTTCTCTCTTGCTGGTCACACGCAGCCTTGCCCCAGTTTGCCTTGGGTTACATGTCATTCAGGCCTGCTTCCTCTTTTCTGGCTAATGATGTAATTCTTTTTTTTTTTGTCTCATTTATACTTCTAACTGACCCTTCTTTACTCAATTTCTTCCTTCGTGTACCACTTCTGGAAACTCGGGGTAAGTTTTCCTTGCAGTCTAGTGCAGTCTGGAGAGCTCTCTGGCCTTGTGAATCTTCTGCTCCCCTGCTCTGGCTCAGCTGATTCCATAAGCAGGATCTAGGCCAAGTTCTCTCTTTCTCTTCCTTTCTAGGTCCTACTGATGGAAGAACAAGCCAAAATGTGGGAGGAAGAAATGGAAACAACAGACAGCTGGGTGTTGCTATAGAATTTCGTAACTGGAAGGTGTCTCCTGGTCACTTTTGGGTCAGAAACTGTAGCTTGGAGACTCTAGGTCACCACTGCCCAGCCAGAATGAGGATTTCCTTCCTGAACAGATGGCCTGGGACTTAGCCTCTCCAGTGAGTTATGCCATATAATCTCCCTTTCTCAAAAGTTCATTTTTTTCCCAATTTCTGCTGGCTCTCTGAGAAACAAAAAGGGACATTCTCTTCTCCTTAACATATTTCCAGATGGATCTACCCAAGAACTATTAGACCAAAAAACCCAAAAGATCTTATCCCTGCCGTTTGGCATTCTGACCATTGCTTGATTATTTCCTTGAAGGGAGGAACGATAGTCTTGACTAAAATCAGTGCCTCTCTGAGTGTGGCCTCGCTGCAGGTGCTGCCCCCGGACAACAAATAGAAAACTGGAACAGCAAACAACAAAGACCAATTACTTCAGTTAGAGGTAAGCTAATGAAAGTATATTACTTTTCTAATATTACTCGTCTCTATACTCAAGGGGAATGTATGCATTGCTATTTTTCATTTTCATTTTATTTCTTTTTATTTTTGCTTTACGTTAGAAGATTGAGATAGGAATTGCCTCGTTTCTGAATCTTTTCCGTTGTATACACGACACATTCTGAGCACACGCTCACTGCCATGGACTGAATGTTTGCGTCCCCTCCCCCTGAATTCATATGAAACCCATCCCCAATGTGATGCCATTTACAAGTAAGGCCTTTGGGAAGTGATTAGATCATGAGGATGAAGCCCTCAGGAAAGAGATTAGTGCGCTTATGAAACAGGCACCAGAGAGCTCCCTTGCCCCTCTGCTGGGTGGGGACACAGCAAGAAGACAGCTGTCTGTGAACCTGGAAGTGGGGCCTCACCACCACCAAATCTGCTAGTGCCTTGGTCTTGAACTTCCTAGTCTCTAGAGCTGTGAGAATTAAATTTCTCTTGTTTATAAACCACCCAAAGTATGTTAATTTTTTTTTAACGTTTATTTATTTTTGAGATAGAGAGAGACAGAGCATGAACGGGGGAGGGGCAGAGAGAGAGGGAGACACAGAATCGGAAGCAGGCTCCAGGCTCTGAGCCATCAGCCCAGAGCCCGACGCGGGGCTCGAACTCACGGACAGCGAGATCGTGACCTGAGCTGAAGTAGGACGCTTAACGACTGAGCCACACAGGCGCCCCATGTTATTGTTATAGAAACCTGATCAGACTGAGATGTTCACCTCCTGCCCCACGTGATCTGGAACAGAGTACCCACCCAAGAAGACGTCCTCAGAGAGTCAAAGCTAGGCTTTGTCTCTTTTTTGCTACTGTGATCCATATGTATCCACTTTCTTTGAAAAATAATTTGAAGTGATCTTAACAAACAAAATTTATATATATGTAAACTGGAAAACTGGATCTAGCCTCCAGTTTTCATCATTTCTTTTTTCGTTTTTGTTTTTGTTTTGTTTTGTCTTTGAGAGAGACTGTGTGTGCCCGTCTACGCAAGAGCAGGGGAGGGGTAGCGAGAGAAATAATCTTAAGCAGGCTCCGTGCCCATTGTGGAGCTTGATGCAGGGCTTGATCTCAATGTGAGATCATTGAGCTGAAATCAAGAGTCCGAGGCTTAAATGACTGAGCCACCCAGGCACCCCTATCATTTCTTTCAATGTAAGCCTTCAGGGCTTCCTCTGAATACCACACGTAAGGGCTCATTTTCTTACCTAGACTTTCAGATCGGTACATGTTGTCCAGGCTTGTTATGCTTATCTACTCTCCAGTTCTAAGACTATAATCTTCACCAAGTCTACTGACTCCTCCAGTCCTGAGCTCCAGCATGGCCTTTTGAGCGTCTCCTCACAGTGCACTGCTTCCATCAGGCCCTAGTTATTGCCTAGAATCTAGAGAGCCTGGGGTTTTTATAGCATCTTAGTGTTAGTTAGAAATAGAATTGAAAGATCAAGGACATTACTTTAAATTTTTTTTTTATGTTTATTTTTTTTTAAGAGAGAGAGACAGAACACGAGTGGGGGAGGGGCAGGGAGAGAGAGAGAGAATCCAGGCTCTGAGCTGTCAGCACAGAGCCCCACGCGGGGCTCGAACCCACAAGCCATGAGATCATGACCTGAGCTCAAGTCGGACACTTAACCGACTGAGCCACCCAGGCGCCCCTATCACATTACTTTATTGAGAGCTTGTCTCTTTGTTAAAGATGTTGCTGTCTTCTGGACTGTGGTTTTAAAAATGACGCTGTCATTTACAGTATAAATTATTCCAGGAAGGCCTTCTGCTACCAGATAGCTTTTCCTAAACATTTCTTTACCAACTCTCTTTTTTTCTACGTGCAGAACAAATGCCTCTTGAAGTTTGGTTTCGACCAGAATTTATTTATTTTTCTTTATTTTCTGCTACTCCCCTATCAGAATTTCTATTGTATTCAAATAAGTCTCTATGGGGAAGCCCTACAAATATTGTGACTTAGCAAGCACTGTGCCATGGCATTTGCTCCGCTGGTATCCTTTTCTGAAAAAGTGTCACTCACCTCTTCTTCAACTACACTCAGCCTTGTCAGACCATTTGTTCTCCTGAACTTAATATTTATTCCATCAATTCAACGAATATTTATTGAGTGCCCACTGTGGACAGGGACTAGGTGATGCAGTGCTGAATAAATTGAATAAGATAGTCCTCCCTGCCTTCATGGAGTTTCCATTCTAGTATCAATATTAGCAATAATTAGAGGGGGGAAAGGAGTGGTGGCCTGGATGAGGGAAGCGAAGAAGAAAGCAGAGCTAGAGCAGGTATTTTATTTATTTTGATTTTTAAATAATTTTTTAAAAGTTTATTTATTTGAGAGAGAGAAAGCACAAGTGGGGGAAGGGCAGAGAGAAGGGAGAGAGAGAGAAAGAATTTCAAGCAGGCTTTGCATGGTCAGTGCCAAGCCCAACATGGGGCTCGAGCTCATCAACAGTGAGATCATGACCTGAGCTGAAGTTGGGTGCTCAACTGACTGAGCCACCCAGGTATCCCTGGAATAGGCATTTTAACTGGAAAGCCTCAAGTAAGAAAACAAAGCTGACTGTGTGGGGGCCATGGGTCTGTATTCCTGTCCTCCAGGAGAGAAGGGGAGAGTCAGGTGATGGCAGAGAGTTCTGTTAAATTCTGCCACATTCTGGTGTGATGTTGTCATGGCTAGAGTAAACGTTGCTGAAACTTGGGTACTAGGAAGGGGACTGTGACAATACTTTCACAGATTCCTGGAGGTTTTCTCCTCAGATAAATGCTGGTAGAACTTTGGTGAAAGAAGGCTGAGGGCCCACCAATAGGAGATCTGGACAGAGGGATTACGTCACAGAGCACAGAACCCCTAACATAATCTAGATGAGAAGTAAATGTAGGTGGAATCAACTCACATCTTGGTGGGGATGGGGGGAGAAGGACACTGAAAACAGTCATCACACATGAGACAGAAAAAATGGTCTCAGGACACCCATTTGGAAGCATAGCAAAATAGTTAATGGTTGAAGGCATAGGTAAATAGACAAGAAAAAGTAATCAACCCATTGTGAGTTCCACAATTCTTTGATACATAGGAAGCCATTGCTGAGTCTTAAGTGGTTTGTTTGATAACCAGTAAACCAGGTTTATTGATAACCATTGGATGGCACTGGAGGTTTAGACGTCATTGGCTGATTCTGCCCAGGAGTGCTGGAGATGAAAATTCATTCTCAAGTCTGGCTATGAAGGGGCTGACTAGTCTGACAGTAATGAAGCAAGGCCAGGAATCAGAGTTGGAGGTCCAAGGTTCAAGAGGAGATGTTACCATAGAAAAAGAATGGGAGCTGGTTAGGACAAAAGTCATGGTAAGGTTTGGGTGGAGAAGAGCATGGTGTTCCACAGGGACATGGTCTTGAGTGACTGGTATACAGGGATAAAAATCCATTTCAGAATAGAGGACGAGGTTTCAACTCCTTTCTAAATAGTATAACCCACCAGGTCTCCTGTGATTCAAAGATGTTTCCTGGTAGTGGTGGCAGAAATAAAAGTTTCAAAAGTCCAAACTCATGGTCAGAAACCAGAAAAAGGGCATCTAGAAGCCAGAACCACCTCAGAAACCCTGAGAGCTGGAGAGCAGGGCAAAGGAAAGAAGAGCAGGGCCGTACCAGTAGAGTAACGGCAGTGACTGTTAATTCAGGAATTAATTTGCTGGATGCTGAAAAAAGAAGCAAATAAGAGCGAACATCTTCCTGAGGTAAAGATCATTCCCACTGGAGAGGGAGGAGAGAAAGTCATTCTCTGGTAAGCAGATCTGACAAGGGAGAGGTATTCTCATGATCCTTTGGTGAGAATGGTTTATCAGATTGTGATTCCCCCAGAGACCCAGGACTATGGTGGCCAAAGAGCCCAGAGAAGCAGCTATGGGGAAGGGTCTTTATTAGAGGGGAGGGATGAGTAATTAACAAGCTTGCTACTGAACATCTCTATTATGTTACAGCATTTTACTTCACTTAAAAAAAAATCTTCAGTGGGGTTTCATTCTGGGCTTTTGAGGAAGATTGATTTTATTCAATGTTTTAATTAGTTTTTAAGACCCTTGAGCTATTTCTGCTCCTTTATTCTCACCCTCTGTGTTTAAGACACCATTTAGGAATTTGACAGTATTTTTCCCTAAACATTTTGTCCTTTTGCAGTTGTCAAATATTGAATTAGATCTTGTTATAAACAGACCAGAAGCTGGCATTGTTGACATTTCCCTTCATTAGGAAGAAACTGAAAGCTGACATTTTCAACCTATCAGTTCTAGTTTGGTCTGCCGATAAGAACACAGTACAGGGAATGAGGCAATCTGTTTCCTTTTTTGCTCTCATTAAAGGCTCACTATGAGATGTTAATTGATAAAACTATTTTACTTAATGGGTGCCTAAGTTTCTCTTCAAAGGAGAGGAAAAGTATTGATTAACTCTAGGATTTAAAGTCTGAATGAATGAAAGAAAGCATTGCTTTGAATCCTAAGAGACTGATTAAACCTAAAATTCGAAATCTGAATGAATGAATGAAGATGCTGATTGAAGTCCTGATGTGACTCTTATTAGTTAGTTAATATTTTTTTCATTCTCTCTTTATTTGCAAAATTGGAAAAATAACAATAGCTCTTTTTTCCTGTGCCAAGGATTATTACAAGGGGTCAATCAGGTAATGTAGTGAAGTGTTTTACATAGTGTTGAAATGCTAGATAAATGTTAGGTTTTGTATTACATATTCCATAGACTTAATGAGATAGGTTATTTGGTTAGATTGGTTGGATTCTGGAATAATGTGAAGTTCAGGCGAGATTTGTGGTTGAGGTTTCAGAGAGCTAAAGCCTTATTTCACTCTCCTGGAACTCATCACTAGACTCAACTGATGAATGTATTTTGCAACCTAATCCCCTCAAAAGTTTGAGGTGACAACTTTAAAACCTCAGTATAGAGAATTATCTGGTTGCAAGTTGAGGCTTAAGGCAGCTAATACTATGGTAGTGTGTATGCATCAGTTTGATTTTTTGAGGAAAAGAGGAAAAGTTTGGAAGCAATTACTTAGAGATCACAGCAATATTCTTAACTTAGCTTGAGAAGTAGAGTATGAAAAAAAATTCTCCCACCCTGCCAAACCAATGGTCCAGGGTTAAAGGTGGCCCCATCGGGACAGGACAGAAAACAAGGCAAGATGAGCAATACCCGATTCAACTCAAGAGGTGAAAGTGGAGAAGACCTTTACTTTAAAGTGAATTTTCTTTCTTTACATCCTATAGTAAATTCATGGTTTGCCCAGTCTCATTTTCCATGGGGAGTCAGTTTTATTCCTTACTAATTCTGATTAAATTCGGAGTGACCAGTATTGGGTCAAAACCCACGTGGAAAAAGTTTTGAGTAAAAGAGAGTATCTTTACTTTCAAATTCTGAGTAAGCCAAGGTGCAGCTGAATCCCCAGCGGAATTTACCCAAGTGGGATGTTAAAATTTTAAATGTCAATTAATGCAATCAGTAAGATCTGAGAAAAGCTAGTTGCTTATTCCAGGCATCAAGTAACTTTACTCTCAATGTGTTCTCTTTTTCGCATTAATGAAGAAAGCTTTTGTGCCCACCAAGGAGAAAGAACCCCCCTTCCTCCTGGCTGGTCAGCCCAAGCCTGGATCCATGGACTTCTGAGGTCTGGCTAGGTATCAGCTGCACTCACACCCCTCAAAGGGCATTGCTATTCATGCTCTGGCATATTTCTAAGCTAGATAACAGGCCTAGATGAGGAGTCACTGAATTCAAACTGATGTGTCTGTGGACATAGGGGTTTCTGAGAGAATAAATGAGCATTTGTAGCCTGTAAAGTTAGCCACCACCATACCCAGTGCAGATCCTTTTTTTTTTTTTTTTCCAATTTTGGAAATTAGTGGCATATATGGGTGGTAAAGGGTGCCTGGGTGGCTCCATTGGTTAAAACATCTGACTTCGGCTCAGGTCATGATCGCACAGTACATGAGTCATGAGTTCAAGCCCCGAGTCAGGCTCTCTGTGCTCAGCGCAGAGCCTGCTTCTTCAATTCATTAATAATTATTGCTCATGCCCCACTAATTTCACAGGATTTGCGGATTAATGTTTATTTATTTTGGGGGTGGGGGCAAGGGGCAGAGAGAGAGGAGACACAGAATCCAAAGCAGGCTGTCCGCACAAAGCCTGATGCAGGGTTAGAACTCAGTAACTGTGAGATCATGACCAGAGCCAAAGATGGACACTCAACCGACTGAGCCACCCAGGTGCCCCAGGATTTGCAAATTAAAAAAAGAACACTATTGTAGTCAATAGTTAGTTGCTAAAAACTCAAATAATGCAATAAATGTAAGAATGGAGGTCTTGCCACTTAGGACATTTGATAGACTTGTTATGGAAAGATAAAGTTTGCATATATATTGTATGAAGAGTCCTGGGGTGGGCAATGCATTTACATATTCCTCTTCAGTTCCTTTCTTCTTGTTTTGTAGCCTCCTCTCCCCACCTTCCACAGAAAATCACACAGCCCTTATAGGAGCCACTCGAAATACAAAAGTCCATGAGAGAGATATTTAGATAGATTGCATTCACTCTGTGTATCTTAAAGCTTTACATCTAGAGAAGCAAATTTTAGCCTAAAGCATGTTTTTCTGTTTATGAGCACATTCAGGTGACTGCGGAGATAATGGAATTACTGATACACTGCTCATAGCTGTTTGGGTAACTGTTCTTTTATTATCAGGAAGGCAAATGCAATTTTTAAGATCAAAGTGGACATCTCTTGGAAGCTACATTTATTACAAAAGGCTAAAGTGTCCACATTCCTAGGAATCAAAGGGACTCAAAAGCCAGAAAAGCAGTAGTATTCAAGAGACAAAAGCAATTTTTGATGGACAGGAACCACCAAAGTAGGTGACAGGAGCAAGAGGTAATTTAATTCTAAAAGTTACCAATTCTGCACGATCTGGGGTTAAGCAAGGTGCCTGATGTGGTGACATCCACAGCCAGGGTCTGCCTGTCGATAATTTTGACTGCCACTGCAGGGACTGAGAAAGTACTTTCATAATTTTCACCATTGGAGATTCCCTTGATAGCATTTTGAACCAATTTCTGCCAAGAACAGGAGCCCCACTCAGCTATTGCAGCAGAAGTAAAGTAGGAAGCTATCATAGCCAGTCACAATAGAGTATTTAGAAAACCATCATGGGTGAATTCTAGCCCTGAAAACATGGCAGCCTCAGATGGTAGCAATCGGACTGTGGCTATTCTCCTGTCACCTGACATCTAATGGCAGTTCCACTGTATTTAGGGTCCTTTTGTATCCTCCCCCAACCTCCAACCTGGCTTTGAATCCCCCCATAAGCCCCTTTGCCAAGGCTTTCAGATGGTTAACTTCAGGGATGTCTGACAAACATCTCTCCAGTTGGACCCACTTCTAATGCTTACTGGAAACTCCTTCACTTGTATCACTAAAGACCTCTTCTAATAGTTTTTAATTTTTTTTTAATGTTTATTTATTTTTGAGATGGGGGAGACAGAGCGCAAGTGGAGGAGGGGCAGAGAGAGAGGGAGACACAGAATCCGAAACAGGCTCCAGGCTCTGAACTGTCAGCACAGAGCCCGATGCGGGGCTCCAACTCATGGACCGCAAGATCATGACCTGAGCTGAAGTTGGACACTTAACCAACTGAACCACCCAGGCGCCCCTAATAGCTTTGAATATCCTTGAAATCTTGGCCAAAGCATTTGGAAGAGTAACGACAGGACTTCATTATTTCTTCTCAAAAACTCTCCAGCAATTTCAGAGTAGGAAAAGGCCAACAGAAATTCTGGATACTTGGGGCCCCTGGGTGGCTCAGTTGGATAAGCGTCCGACTTCGGCTCAGGTCATGATCTCACGGTTCATGAGTTCAAGCCCGGCATCGGGCTCTATGCTGACAGCTCAAAGCCTGGAGCCTGCTTCACATTCTGTGTCTTCCTCTCTCTCTGTCCCTCCCCCACTCACACTCTGTCTCTCTCTCTCAATACATAAACATTAAAAAAATTAAAAGAAAAGAAATTGTGGATACTTAATAAGTGGGCTTCATATTACAAAAGAAATCATTTATCTCTCCCTTTTTATCAGGTTAACGTCTTCTGAAATCCCCTTAACTTTTCCCGAGAGTTTATCTTTCTAGAGACTAGAATTGGAAGAAGCATTTTCTTGATGTTTATCACATATTTATTATTGTTGAAAGGGTAAGTGTTACAGAAGTGTTTTTTTTATATTTGGGAGCTTCTCTACTGCACACTTTTACTGCTCATATGATTAATGAAAAGACAATATTGATTTTAATGCATCTTTTTTTTCTATTTTTAAGAGAAATCCCAGTGGGGTAGGGGCAGAGAGGAGGCGGGGTGGGGGGGTGGGGGAGAGGATTTGAAGTAGGATCTGCACTTACAGTACCAAACCTCATGAACTCATGGGCTCAAACTCATGAACTGTGAGATCATGATCTGAGCTGAAGTCGGATGCTCGACTGACTGAGCCACCCAGGCGCCCCTGATTTTAACGCATTTTAAACACAATCTTAGAAAGTATGCAAAGCCTCAATCACAGACATTTTTCTTGTCCTAAGAAAAGTATATAATAGTTTTAAACTTATAAAAATTTGAATGTGATCAAAAGGGTACAGTATGAGGAGTAAATAATAAATGATAGTATGCCTTGGGAAATCTCTGGGGTAACTTTTGGAAAAATTTCACCATTTACCATTAATGGTCCTGAGAGTTTGTCAAACTAAGCTATGTATATTTTTTTTCTTTGTCTTGACATGCACAATTTTCATATTCACACTGAGAAAAAGAACGATTTAACTTTGTAGAGACCAATTGGTTATTAGCTATATTGGTTATATAATAATGGTTATGATAGACAATTCTTACCTCTATAGAACTTAAATTAATAGCAGGGTTATCAAAGATTATTTACTCTGGATGTATCATTTGGATTGAATTCCCCAAGTTTAAGTTATGGGAGCAACTACTCAGAAGCACCACCTTCCCTCATAAGTCCCAACAGGGGTGTAAACAGAGGCTTAAATACTCTTTCGTATTTTATATCATTTTCCAATAAAAGTAAAGTAAAATAGTCAATTTAAATGATTCTTAGGGGACAAAGAATAGAGAGAGCTGAAAATAAGAAGAGAACATCTAGGAGAATATCTACAAGGCAAAATACGTGTTGTCAGTGACCTCTGTGTTTTCCTGATTCTCACATCTGCACACTTTCTCTCACGCTTAGCAAAGTTTGACAAGGGGGTGATCCATGTAATCAGTGCAGCTTGTAATTTTCTACAACTTGCAGGTCTGACTTTTCTCCGAGGTAGGGATATTGTTGCCACCTGTTTTCACCCATTTTATTAGAGATAATTGTCCTCATGGGTCCCCAGTTGACACGCCTGAAATGAGTCACCTGCCCTCTCTCCCTTGGCCCCTCCCTCAGCTGCTACTCACTCAAAAGGGTCGCTGGGATCTGCCCTCTGGAGCTCTGGAGGAATGGGGATTCTTTTGTAGTACATTTCCCAGTCGAAGGCGCCTCGCATGGCATCCCCAGCTTGTGCCTCATACCCAAAGTGATTGTGGTCAATGACATCGATCATGGGGCACACGATGGTTTTGTGGTTTAGTGCAATTTGGTCTGAAAAATGAAAGCACAAAATAGGAAATGACATGCCTGCCTAGGTCATCTATCATTTTTCAGCAAAGAGAAGCCTTACAGATCTTTCCTAATGCAGGGATGATGCTTGAAGCCTGGTTTCTGTCGTTGTTAGAGCACTCTGTGAAATCTGTTTGAAGGCTAGACTTAACGTGATGGGACAGTGATTAGGTAAAATTAGTGTTGTTGTATTTTCCTTTAAGAAAGTTATGTCCCAGAGAGACTTGCAGAAGTCCATTTAGCTCTACCTCTGTCACATTTTTGCTCTGACCTGTCCCCAATCTGTCATTTTATAGTGCATCCAACATATGTAGAGTATAAACAGTATTTGTGTTCCTTCAAGCATACAGCTGGAGCCTGCTGAGAAAATATTGTCCTTCTTTCTGGAGGCTTCAAAATGTAAATATTTAACTTCATGTTTTTTCTTGTTTGTTTTTTCGTTTTTAGCATCTCATCTTATAATGGCCACCACGGCTGCTCCCCCTGCCCCCCTTAAATGCTGACAAATCATACACAGAATTCTTCGCTCTCAGGCTTGCCAGAGATTTTGCCAAGTTCTATTTTGCTATTGTCCTTTGATACAGACTCTGTTTATCTAAGCTATACATGTTTATCTTTTCTCATTATATCCAAAAATATATTAGCTGGCCTGATAACTACTGTTTCTGTTCCTGCTACTATTAAATTCTTGAGCAACTACTAAGTGATTTATACTCTTGCTATTTCTAATCCTCCTGACAACCCTGTAAGGTGGCTGCCATTATCATTCTCAATTGACATATGAGGATACGAGCTCAGAGAAGTTAAATAACTTGTCAAAGGTCACCCATCTTTTGAGAGGAAAACCCAGGATGCAACCCCTGCTTGCCAGTCCAGTCCTAAAACCTGTGGTCCGTCCCACTTCTCCATGGTGCTTCTTATGTAGCAGAAATGTAATATCTTTTTAGTTCCAGCTCCCTCCTTTTCCATATAGATATTGTTATTGTGAGACACTAACAGCATAGGGAATTGGCATTTACATACTTTGGCTCACCTAGAATAGCTAACTGTGGGGTACAGTTGACTACTGAAGGACACAGGTTTGAGTAGTGTGGCTCCACTTATAAACAGATATTTTTCAACACAGTACAGTGCTGTAAATGTACTTTCTTCTCCTTATGATTTTCTTATTGACATTTTATTCCCTAGCTTACTTTATTGTAAGAGTACTGTCTATAATACATAGAACGCATAAACTATGTGTCAGCTGACTGTTTATGTTATTGGTAAGGCTTCTGGTCAATAGTTAGCTACTGGTCGTTAAGTTTTTGGGGAGTCAAAAGTTACACATGAATTTTCAATGGCACAGGGTGTTGGCATCACTGACCCCTGTGTTGTTTGAGGGCCAACTGTATTTTCTTCTCAAGAATATGCACTCAATCAATATTTATTATAACAAACAAAATGTCTGACAGAACTTTTAAGTGTGAACATCTGCTTTCTGGTTATGTGATGTGGCATGTGGAATAAAATACATTTAAATATCTTAAAAAACATATCTTTTAGAAATAATGGTTATTTCAGTATTATTATTTTGAGGACCCTAATAGGCAGGGTGGGGCAACCACAGAATCTGGGGGAAGATCTCCCCTCCAGATCTACATCCTTCCTTCCTTCCTTCTTCCTTCCTTCCTTCCTTCCTTCCTTCCTTCCTTCCTTCCTTCCTTCCTTCCTTCCTCCACACCCCCCCTTCCTCTTCAACAACTATTTATTGAGTAGAAACCATTTACATGTCACTTTTCTAGGCTCTGGGAATATAACAGTGAATAACAACCACAAAAATCTCTGTCGTTAGGAATGGAGCGAAGGCAATCAATATACATACTAAATATCTAAATTAGATAGTATGTTTGAAGGTGATAAATGTGGTAGAAAGAAGATAAAACAGGCTAGGGCAATATGGAATGCTGGTATGTGGCAAGGTAAATAGCATGGCCCTAGGAGGCTCTCAGGAGCCTGGAGGTCAACTTAATATTATTTCTGCTAATTAGTAGAGAGATCCCAAAACTATTTCAAGTTATTCTTCACCAAGCGCCCTATAAGCATCCATCTTCACCTAGGTAAGTCTTGTAATGGGTTTTAATCTTTATCTAAATGGTGTTTCCCCATAGATGTCTTTGACAGAGGAGACCAATGTTGCTGTGTCCAACCTATTTCTTCTATCACCTCTGCAGGTATTTTAGTATTAAGGTCTCAGTGATTTTCTTCAATCAAATTCAGAATCAGGTTGATTTACAAGTTTCTTGACCAACAAGGAGTCCCAAGGTGACCCAAAGAGAATGAGTCTGTTAAATTAACTGTCAACTTTCCCTTCAAATTTCCTTTCAGCTCTTATCCAGCTGTTCTAGCTTAGGGTGAAAGCAGCATGACTAATTTTTCATCTAAGGCTTGTGCCTACATTTCAATTTCCAGGGATCAAACAAACAGACTCTTAATGGGAAATTGAAATTCAGGTATAATCCCAAAGTGAAAAATGAACCAAGAAACTGTGTGGCTCCGCCTGTTTTTTTCATTTTGGATGATGTGTCAAGACACTGATAGAGGAAAATAAAAAAAGATAGTGATCCTGAGCTTGAATCATTTCTTATCCATCAGGCCTACAGGAAATGAAATGCTTTAATGAGAAAAAGTGGGTTTCTCTCTACTTTCTCTCTCCTTTTTTTTTCCTGTTAGATTCATATGAACAATCAGAGGCTTGATAATTGGCATTTAGGAATTGCTTTGGTTCATAAATAAATTAGGTCTTTTGCTGACTTCCTTGAGTATTCAGCACCATATAGGTCAAATTCAGTTTGCAGGAATCTCACTGTTGCTGATGAAACTCTAAATTGCTATGTCCTTGGACAAGGTACTTTTAATTAAAAGCTCAGAGGAGTCTCTGGCCATAGGAGCACTGAAACATTCCTGTTGATCACGATGGCTGGGCAGTCATCTGTGTAGGTGTGTGTGGATCGGGTGATGTGGTGGGGTGTTAGTTGCTGGTCATTTCCTGTTTTAAATCCTACACACTTTCAATTGATTCCCCTCCCCCCTTCCACATTTTTTACTAATGGAGATTTGCTGCTTCTAGCTGAAATCCTACACAGTAGTCAATAGCAAATCATTCTTTCTGAGGCAGCTATTGTAAAGCAGTTTTTACTGGCTTTAGCTCCAAGGCCAGGGATATATTTACAATAAAATTGATTTAGTGAAATCTGGAAGAATAGGAAGGAGCACACTATGTGCACACCAAGAACTTTTTAGAAACTCATTTTTTTTTTCAGGTTGGCAATTTATCCCTTATCTACTACTGGACTTTATATCTGACTTCGTTGTGAAATAAAACACAAAATAGTCGGGCTCGAACTGAGCCCCATTCATAGTTTGAATGACTCTTAGTTCGTTCATGTTTCTAATAGTTCAAGTGCGATGTGACAGAGAGGCTTCTCTCCCTACTCTGAGCCATGTGGTGAGCATTTGAGATGTATCATCTGGATAGTAGTTCTGAGTGTTTGAGAAGGTCCTGTGTAAACTTGGGGGATTATATATTTAGGGCTCTAGGCCAGTGCCAGAAGTTTAAATGGGAACTGGCATTATAAATCCTAGAAAATGTCAGGGCACTTACACTTGAACTGTATTCTCGGGCGGAATAATTTTCTTTCCTCAGTTCTTAACAGTTCTATAATAATTGTTAAACTCTGTGTGTGTGTGTGTGTGTGTGTGTGTGTGTGTGTGTGTGTATGTGTGTGTGTTTATTTTAATCTTGCTGTAGTTAGAGGTAGTGTTTTTGAATACTTTTTCTTTCAGTGTTTACTCTGTGACTGTAACTACACTAAAGCAGAACATCTAAACTAAACAAACCTCTAAACTTTTTTGAACTTTAAGTGAGATTGCAGTTGGTGTTATCTAAAATGTCCATTTTCATGCAGTTTTCTGGTTACTTCTTGGTCCTCAGCAGTGGTTAAAGTAGAATTCAAGGCTCTCACTGTAAAATATTGTAGAAGAGAACTCTAGACTTTGTTCGTTGAAAACTAAATAGAAGCAAATCACACACTCCCTCTGAAGGAGGTCAATTCCCCAGGCCTTGCTGGTCCCCAGAAGGCCACTGTCAGTATGTGTACTCACTAAGGAGAGGGGGCAGCCAGTTCACATTGACCTCGCAGTGGGAGTCCAGGAACGTTAAGACTTCTCCTCTTGCCATAGATGCCCCCAAGAGTCGGGTCCGGATGAGCCCTTCCCTTTTCTTGGTACGAACGATCCTTACTTTGGAAAATCGGGCCATATATTCTTCTAATTTATCCTTCAAGTGTTCTAGGAAGGAAGCAGAGGATGCAAAGAAAGAACACAAAACATTAATTGCAACAGAATTACTCATGGGTGTTTATGCATTAAGCGTATGTGAATGGCGAATCCAAGCTTACATCCATTTTTCTTCTCTCTTCATCTCAAGGGGAGATATTAATAAGATTTTATGCCTAGAGGTTTTTTTACTTTATATTTTCCATAAAGGTTCATAAACTGCAAATACTGCTCTTTGTTTGAACACTGTAGAAGACACTGACGCACCAGAGCTGTACCATGTGATTACTGTTGGCCAGCTGCCACCATGCTTAATCATGGCCATCACTGTCCAAGATGGGCATTGGCCCTCTGGTTCCTGCTGTGTAAAGTCAGATGAGGATTCCAGCATATGCGCTCTTTTCAACAAGAGGGCTCTTTCCAGCAAAGCCACGCCTGGTTTCTGTGTTTTGAAAATAATGAATGTAAAACCACAAGAAAAAAATTATATCCTTCAAGTCAATAAGAACCAAACAGATTTTTTCCTCCCACCGGGTAATAGCCAACTAGTTAGGAAGTTCAGCATCTGGCTTCTGATTTGAAGTGTAAAACTGATTGACTTGCTGTTAAAATTAGATGTGAAGAGGGGAAGGCAGATAGATACTCCATAATCATTTTGAACTGAGCTATTGAAGGTTAGAAAACAAAAAAATTTTTAAATGTGTCTTTGCCTAATTAAAAACAAACTCTGGGAACAAAATCGAATCGGGTAGCTTATTTACAGAGAAAAAACCCCATCTCTTACTGTCTGTGATAAAATGCATCAATATCTTCGATCTTTAATGCCAAATAAGTGTGCTTGGTATTTTTCTGTGGAATATGTACTCATATAATTTATATCTTGTGCTTTTCACTCTCTCATACCTACAACATCAGGAGGGCTTCACTGGAGTTTCTAACAGGTACCGTCTAATGTTCATAGACACAAAATCTTAGTATGCAGTGTGTTCTATAGTTCCACTTTCAAACTTTCTCCGCGTGTGTGCAATCAAAGGCAATATTATTAAGTCTCCTCCTATGATCTGTAGCAATAGGAATTCATATAAGGATTTATGATTCCCTTCCCTGTGATTCAATTTAACAGATGTCAGAATTACTCATATTGGAGTTTCTCCATACCTAAGAGTTTATTCTTATTTCTTCTTCTTAATGTAGCATTTAAAAAAAAATCTCAATTTCCTTTTTTTCAACTGCCCCATAACTATGTTTTACAAATGGATCAAGTAAAAAAATACTTAGCTTTCTAATTTTTCTTATTCAAGAATACTGGTGGGGTCTTTCCCAAGATTGTTTTAGCACAAAATGGGTTCCCCCTCTATTTTGTTCTTCCTGTACCGAACAGACTACAGAAAGCAAAGATTACAGATTTGGAGTCAGAATGGACCTAAGTGGGAAGTCTGTACCGGTGAAACATATGAACAGGTCATGTAAATTCTCTTAGTGTAAATTTCTTCACCCATAAAATACATGGAATTGGGGGATTTTTTCCTCTTAGAGTGTGGTGAAGGGTTAGGCTTTTGGTTAGACACCAGACAGTGCTCATTCAACAAACATCCCCTAAGTCAGTAATGGGAGACCTCATAAGTCCCATGCACTTAAGAAGAGAAACAGCATTTTTAGCTGGGGAAATGTCTTTGAATGTTAAGCCTGAAAAATGAAAAATAGAGAATTTTTATTTATTGGTGAGGTTTTGATAATTCATCACCTTTTATTTATTGAAAATTTATTTTTTTAATGTTTTTATTTATTTTTGCGATAGAGAGAGACAGAGCATGAGCAGGGGAGGGTCAGAGAGAGAGGGAGACACAGAATCCCAAGCAGGCTCCAGGCTCTGAGTGGTCAGCACAGAGCCCGATGCAAGGCTCAAACTCCCAGACTGTGAGATCGTGACCTGAGCCAAAGTTGGATGCCCAACCAGTTGAGCCACCCAGGTGCCCCTATTTATTGAAAATTTAAAGAATGAGCGGTTTTGACCAGCGATAAGTGAACACATATAACTTCATAGCAGTATCACTGTTTCTCAACCAAAAGTCTGGCTCTAAAGTGTCTCTGTCTCTTTAAGATGGGTGTGCTATGCAAAAGCCATAGCTTCTGCCCTTCCTCTCTTTACTGACTCCTCTCCTGCTCTCCTCTGTGCAAGCTGCAAAGAAAGATTCCAATGGACTATACAATACGACGCTGCCTGTGAATAAGATTGGAGCTTACTATTACTATTTTCCTGTTAGGAAAATAAAGTAGAGACCTGCCACCCAGTCATGCAATCAAAGGCAATGAATAAGAGGAAAGTGATCAATACTAGAGCTCTGTACATGTCAGTCTTGAAAGACTTGCATTCGGTCAGGGTTTCCCCTGTAATAAACATTTAAGAAGATGCCATATTCAGGGTACCTGGGTGGCTCAGTCAGGTAAGTGGTTGACTCTTGATCTCGGCTCAGGTTATGATCTCATGGTTCGTGAGATCGAGTCCCATGTCAGGCTCTGCACTGGGATTCTGTCTCTCTGCCCCTCTCTATCTGGCACTCTATCTCTCTCAAAATAAATAAATGAACATTAAAAAAAGGAAGATGTCATATTCTCATTACTGTAACTTATTCAGGCACTGAAATCCTTCTGTATCTCCAATGTACAAACAAGTGTCATTCTATAAGTTTATTGGTAAATCGGTCGTTTGGACCACAGAAACATACTCTCTCACGGAAACAGTGTCACAACAGCCACTGGTGATGGAAAATAGATCGTGAACATTTGTGAAACCCACCAAAACAGTGTTTGTTTGTTTGTTTGTTTAAGCTTCACTGTTCTTTTGTCAAGTGCTGCTGCCAGTACGATCTCCCTCTTGGCAGTCTGGGGTGCAGTTATTTCTTCCCTCCCTGACCCTAATGGGGACTCTTGGGGGAGAGGAGGATTAATTCTCTGTAGCTCATAAGAGGAAATGGCTCTAGAAGACAGTTGATTCCCAGGTGGTCTAACTCCAGAACCAAAGGGTTGTTGACTACCTGGGAGTGGTTGTCCCGATTTCAGGTTTAGATTTCCAAACTTTTCAGTTTATACAAAATTCTCTGAAACTCAAGTGGAGACTATCTCTACATGTTTCCTTTCCCTCTATGCACATTATCTGATTCTGTGTGTTTTTCTTTGATCAAAGCCCATTTTAACATACTAAAAGAATTGTATGGTGCAAGTTCACTAAGCACAAAAGGTTTGACCCCAAATGGAGTCCCCTAATTATTCAAATCAATTCTTTTAGTTTGAACTTTTCAGTAATCATCAGGTTGCTTTGCCTTGGAATAATGATCTGGTTGACTGCCCTTGTGAAGGGTCCCTTCTCTTTTAGTTGTAATTCCTAATTACCCATAACTCACAATGAAGACAGGTATCATCAGTCTAATTAGTAAATTAGACTCTCGTGCAATGGAGTTATTGGGCATGGTGCAGATGGCTTTAAATTAAAAACGTTTTCTATTTCTTTTGTATGAGCAATTTTTAGATTCATTTCCAAAATATTATTAAAATGATTTTCAACATGATTTTATATGATTTTAATTCAAGCACAGTATCTTTGAAGATTTCCTTTGGACCTCTTTACTTTTATTTAACGACAAGAGCATTTATGGTATTTTTATAAAACAGGCAGATTTCTTTAGCAACAATGAGGCATTTGTAGAACCTTTAACATTTTTTTTTGTCCATGGCTATAAGGTTACTAGTTAAAGTCTACTGGATGGTATCACAACGACCTGGACAAGTGAACACAAACAATATCAAATACACCAGTTTTGTCAGGGTTATTGTACTAGTGTGGGGCAATAAGGAATGAAAAGTTGTACGCGGGTGAAATTTTGGTGCCTTGCTACTGTGAATATTGAATTTAGCAGTTTTCTCAATGTATTTTCCTCTTTTTCTAGAGATTTCACATATGTTTCATAAACTTACCTGGAGAATATATCATTCACTTGGATATTTAGTGTTAGAGGTAGCACTAAACACTAAAAAATAACCTTTAATGATTAGCACAGTCAAAAATCGAGTACATGAGTTAGACTTGTTGCTGCCTGGCCACATGCCTTTGGGTGAGTCACTCTACCCTATTTAACCTCATTTTCCTCAGCTATAAGGTGAAGGCAATGTGCCCAGTTGATCCTAAATATTCCTTCTAGGTCTATGATTCAATGATTTCCCCTGTGAAGTTTTACTTGTAGAGTAGATCTAACCCTGTTGAGTACCCAGTTTTTGTTGTTGTTTTTTTTTTCTCAAAAGCTT
This sequence comes from Panthera leo, assembly GCF_018350215.1. NCBI lineage: Eukaryota > Metazoa > Chordata > Mammalia > Carnivora > Felidae > Panthera > Panthera leo. Next base: position 55,625,840 of record NC_056682.1, read on the forward strand.
CCTGATGGTTGATATTTTGGTGTTTCTTTGGGCTGTGTGTCATTTTTGAAAGCAAGAGTCAAATCAAAATAAAGCTAACACATATCAAAGATTTAGTCAAAAAGTGAACTCCATGGTATTTTCTTTGGTCAATATAGCATCTGTCTAATCTCCTGCAGCTCACTGTCTACAAGACTGTTACTGGTGTCAAAATAATGACTTTGAAGCACTGTAAGTTCATCAAAGATTTAAGTCTGTTCAGTAAGTTATGCTTATTATGTCAGAAAAATATGGTAACAGAGTTGAGACAGCTTTCTAGTCTACCTCTGAGGAATTGTTCCCAAGGGGACAGTCCAGTGACTATTAGCATTATAGTGTGTGGTCAGTGTGTCCCAAGCGGAAGACCCACCAAAGGCCAGGCAAACAGCTGCCCTGTCTCAGCAGCTCACTGAAGCACAGCTACTTGTCCAGCTCCTTCCATATCCTTTGAATTCCCTAATTTACATCCCAAGGGGAGAGCAAGAGAGGCAAGAAGACACTATTTATCTGGCAATAAGGATTTCTATATTTAATTACATACCCATGGAGATGAAATGCCTTTGATGTGTATACTTTGTTGTTGGCATAATATAATAGAGCATGACTTTAAGATCATATAGAATATGGGGGGTACCTGGGTGGCTCAGTTGGTTAAACGTCTGACTTTGGCTCAGGTCATGATCTCACTATTTGTGAGTTTGAGCCCCGCATCGGGCCCTGTGCTGACAGCTCAGAGCCTGGAGGCCGCTTCAGATTCTGTGTCTCCTCCTCTCTTGGCCCCTCCCTTGCTCACACTCTGTCTCTCTCTCTCTCTCAAAAATAAACATAAAAAAATTAAAAAAATCATATAGAATATGGGAATATGTCCTAGTTGTTATGAGTTCTGAAATGTAATAGAATATAAATACACAATAGCATAAATATCTTCCTTTTCCTCATAACAAAATATACTGACTACAACTCTCAGTATTCTGGATAGTTTGAGGTTACATCAGAGTGACAGGGAATACTTCAGAATTAGGGAATATAAGATATTCTTCTATTTTTTTTAATCCACTTGGCATATGTCATGCACATATTTTAACCCAAAGTAACAATGTTCAGAGTAACATAGCAGGGCCTCTAGAGACTCTTTATACTGTGTTTACACGAGAGAAATACAGGTATATCTCAGAGATTTTGGAGTTTGGGTTCCAAACCACCCCACAAAAAAGCAAAATCACAGTAAAGCAAATCAAATAATTTTTTTGTTTGTTTCCCAGTGCATATAAAAATGTTATTTATACTACCCTGTAGCCTATTTAGTATGCAATAGAATTATGTCTAAAAACAATGTATATACATTAACTGAAAGATACTTTCGTGCTAAAAAGTGCTAACCCTTAGTGAGTCGTTATTTTTTTTGCTGGTGCAAGGTCTTGCCTTGATGCTGATGGCTGCTGACTGATCAGAGTGGTGGTTGCTGAAGGCTGGGGTGGCTGTGGCAATTTCTTTATTGTAAGACAACAGTGAAGTTCGCTGCATCAATTGATTCTTCTTTTCACAACCCATTTCACTGTACTGTGTGATACTGTTGGATAGTATTTTATCCACAATAGAACTTCATTCAGAATTGGAGTCAGTCCTCTCAAACCCTGCTGCTGCTTTAGCAACTAAGTTTACATAATATTCTAAATGCTTTGTTGCCATTTCAACAATCTTCCCAGCATCTTCACCAGTAGCAGATTCCATCTCAACCACTTTCTTTGCTCATCCATAAGAAGCAACTCCTCATCTGTTCAAGTTTGATCATGAGATTGCAGCAATTCAGTCCCATCTTCAGCCTCCACGTCTAATTCTAGTTCTCTTGTTATTTCCACCACATGTGCAGTTACTTCCTCCACTTAAATCACGAACTCCTCGAAGTCATCCATGAGAGTTGGAAACTTCTTCCAAACTCTTGCTCATGTTGATATTTTGAACTCTTCCCATGAATCACAAATGTTCTTCATGGCATCTAGAAAGGTGAATCCTTTCCAGCAAGCTTTCAGTTTACTTTGGCCAAATCCATCAGAGGAACCACTGTCTATGACAACTATAGCCTTACAAAATGTATTTCTTAAGTAATAAGGCTCAAAAATCAAAATTGCCCCTTGATCTATGGGCTGCAGAATGGATATTGTGTTAGCAGGTATGAGAACAACATCAATCTCGTTGTCCATCTCCATTGGAGCTCTTGGGTGACCAGGCACACTGTCAACGAGCAGTCATATTTTGGAAGAAATCTTTCTTTCTGAGCAGTAGGTCTCAACAATGGGCTTAAAATATTTAGTAAACCATGTTGAAGGAAATGCACTATCATCCAGGCTTTGTTGTTCCACTTATAGAGCAAAGGCAGAACAGATTTCATGTAATTCTTGAAAGCCTTAGGATTTTCAGAATGGTCAGTGAGCACTGGCTTCAGCTTAAAGTCTCCAGTTGAATTAGCCCCTAACAACAGAGTCAGTCTGTCCTTTGAAGCTTTAAAGCCAGACACTGACTTCTCTCTAGTTATGAAAATCTTAGATGGCATCTTCTTCCAGTAGAAGGTTATTTCATCTGCGCTAAAAATCTGTTGTTCAGTGTGGCCACCTTCATTAACGATCTGAGCGAGATCTTCTGGACAACTGGCTGCAACTTCTACATCAGCACTGGCTGCTTCACCTTGTACTCGTCTGTTAGTGGAGACGGCATCTTGCCTTAACCTCATGAGCCAACTTCTGCTAGCTTCCAACTTTACCTCTGCAGCTCCCTCACCTGTCCCAGCCTTCACAATACGGATGGGAGTTAGGGCCCTGATCTGGACTGGTCTTCTATCCGGACCACTAAAACTTTCTGGGAGTCAGCAATAAGGCTGTTTCTCTTTCTTATCATTTGTGTGTTCACTGTGTATCACTTTTAATTTTCTTCAAGAACTTTTTCTTTGCATCCACAAACTGTGTGATGCAGCCTAGCTTTCAGCTCATCTCGTCTCAGCTTTTACATGCCTTCCTTGCTAAACTCAATCATCTCTAGCTTTTGATTTGAAGTGAGAGACATGTGACTCTTTCACCTGAACACTTAGAAGCCATTGTAGGGTTATTAATTGGCCTAATTTCAATATCGTTGTGTCTCGGGGCGAGGGAGGCCCAAGGGGAGGAAGACAGATGGGGAGATGGCTGGTGGGTGCAGCAGTCAGAAGACACATGTATCTATTAAGTCCACCTTATACGGGCGGGGTTTGTGACATCCCCAAAACAATTACAATAATAACATCAAAGATCACTGATCACAGAGCATTACAATGAACATGATAATAATGAAAAAGTTAGAAATATTATGAGAATTACCAAAATGTGACACTGAGACACAACGTGAACAAATGGTGTTGGAAAAATGGCATTGATAGACTAGCTTGGTGCAGGGCTACCACAAAGCTTCAGTGTGTAAAAACTGCAGTATCTGCAAAGCACAATAAAGTGAAGCCCAATAAAAGGAGGTGTGCCTGTCTACAGATTTTAAGTCTCTCATTGAACTCCAGAAAATGGTCAATTTCTTTATTTTCTGGTTGACCACACTAAACCTGTCCCTTTTGATAGCATTCAAATATAGACATTTTGCATTATCTCTAGAACACAAAAAATTCAACCAAGGAAGCAGTTTGTGAAACCATATTCAATTACCTCTATTATGATTTCAACTGAGTTTTATCTCTGAATGTCCTATTTTCTATTCTTTATAATATGCAAGGCATCTGGAGCCATTTGGGAAATAGCTGGGGACACCAAACTTAAATATATAGACAAAATGTATTCCAGCTCATACGGAAAAAGAAAAGACAGAATTAAAATGTCACCCTTTTGCAACCCCTAATGAACAAATGGATTAAGCCATCAACAGCTGTTAACATCACAAAAGGAGCTACAATCACCTATTTATGTGCCTTCTAATGAAAGAACACATCACTGCCTATAAAGTATTCTTGCCAAAAGGATTAAGTGAATTTGATCATGCCTTTAGATCTAACAACCCGTTTATAGGAAATAAAGGATTACAGAATATGTTAAATGGCACATCAGGGGAATAATCAGCAAAATTCAAACTAGGGGAAGTTCCCCAGGGCAAATGGTTTGCCTTCTTCAACAAATAAACTGAAAGGAAAAAGAAAAGAAATGCGAAGAAAATCCTAAAGATTAAGAGACATTTAAGGGGCGCCTGGGTGGCTCAGTTGGTTGAGCGTCCCACTTCTGTTCAGGTCATGATCTCATGGTCTGTGAGTTCGAGCCCCACGTCAGGCTCTGTGCTGATGGCTTGGAGCCTGGAGCCTACTTTGGATTCTGTGTCTCCCTCTCTCTCTGCCCCTTTCCTGCTCATGCTGTCTCTCTCTGTGTCTCAAAAATGAATAAACGTTAAAAAAATTTTTTTTAAAAAGAGACATTTAAGAAATACAGTGTACCAACCAGTCACACCAAAAGAATCTAAGATGAGTCCTGATTCTAAGATAGAATTGACAAAATAAAAAGCAGCTTCTGTTGTCTGGGGACTGGTCTGACGCTCATAGCAAGGCCATCTTGTCCTCTGGTGGTAACCATCTCACAGAACATCAACACCCAGCAAGGTAACTCAGAGACCAATATGAAGTGTGACAAAAACAAGATCACTGTGAAACCAACAACATACCAAATATCCCCCTTTCTTGGCTAAAATGGGTGGCTGCTACTTTTGACCAATTATATTTTTATGAAGTTGTGGAAAGAATTTGAGATTTCTTTCCACAAGAGACTCTTTGACTCCATGCAATTACAGGAGAAGAGATTTGGACATCATTCATCACAGGTCTTTTGTGTTTGTTCAGGTTACCTTTTCAAGGATGTTTATACAGCAAAGAGATATGGAAGACAAGAGATCCTGTCTCTCCCAGAAACAAAGGGCAGGTTTATTTATAGGCTTGGAAGTAGAGACAGTGTCTCTCTCTGCATGCTTGTTGCCCATTAGAAAAGATTTGAGTTCCCTAAGTTCAACATTCCTTCGCTATAATACGTCCCACCGCTCTTGCATCTGTGCACATCAGCCTTGTCCCTGGGTGACCTGGGGACAAGGGGAACTGACGCAGGCACCCCGATCATCATGTGGCTTCCTGTGCTGTCGGTACTAAAGTTCATTATCTCTGACCCAGGAATCCAGCGTCTCCTACCTCCATAAGACAGTGGGCAGGCCAACTTGATAACTTGTAGGTAGAGGAAAATCCCGGATTCTTTGCAGTTCTTTACAGGGAGGAGGGAAGGCCACTGATCAAGAGTTCTTAAACATTCCACGGGAGTTTTGGAGTTTTCTGATTAGGGTATGGAGAAAAATCTAGGGAAAGTAGATGGTGCTAAGTACACATGCCAGACTATCCACTTCTGTACCACTTGGGGAATATGAACACTGACTGGAGATTAAATGACATTAAGAGATTATTAATTTTTTTTTAAGTAGGCTCCATGCCCAACATGGGGCTTGAACTCATGAGCCTGAGATCTGGGGTCTAATGCTCTATGGATTGAGCCAGCCAGGAGCCCCCAGACTCTCCACTTCTTGCCGTCCCACAGCCTAGCTCTGCTCAGCTGAGCTCCACACTCCTCCCCGTCAACTTTCCTGTTATTTTTTTCCTCCAGTTGAATCCTTGCAGTATCTGAAAATATCACTGTCTTCACACAAAAGTTTCACAGTGAAAACTAGTGCGCTATGTTTACCTGGAGAATTCTGATACTTTTCAATGAGCTGCTCTTAGAACCCTGTGTTAACACATAGACAATAGGGTTGGGATACACTTCAGGGTGGGGTATTCTCTTGGCAAATCAGGAAAGCCTGGATACTTGGCAAATTCCTTGGGATCCCCTCTTTCTCAATCTTTCTCTCTCTCTTTTTCATGATTTGCTTAAAGAACACTTGAATTTTGTATTTTCAGAATAGCTTTAAATGTGCACCATGTTCAGACTAACACAAAAGAAATAAAATGCCACAACACCTATTCATTCCCCCACTGTGTGGCCCCTTATTGAGTAGTGAACAGGCACAGATCTAGTGCCAAGCGTCCTTCAGGGAAAGCTTCCTTCTTCTCCATGTTTAGGATTGTAAATGGGTTTAAAATCTCCTGTGAAATGCTCTTATATCAAAGATTGTTTGTATACCTTATAAGTCAAAACCCCAAAAGTGAAAAAAAAAAATATAGATGCCGCCATACATAAAAGGATTAAGTACTTTTTCAGAAAACGTATTTTTTTTTTTAGAAAAAACTGTGTGTGTGTGTGTGTGTGTGTGTGTGAGAGAGAGAGACAAGAGATAGCTATCACCAGATAAAATATTTATTTTATTTGTCATCTTTTATATTTAGAGTATATACTTTAGCATGATTTCACAAGGGGGTAAATAATTGATGACTTCATATACAATATTTTGGCATTTTGGTAATAGGCTAAAAACTGCCTATACAAATGTATACATATACAAATACCTACACAAATGTAGCGTATCTGTGATACAGCTTTTACTTCAGTTCACTTATCACAAATTGAATTTGTACATTCATTACTTATGCCAGTTTTGAGAAGGTAATGTCTATTTAGCTACAACAGAAATATTTGCATTCTATTTTTCCTTTTCCGCAGTATTTTCTTAAGGTCTATTTAAAAACTATTTTGTCAGATGTTGCAAATATTTCTCAATAATCCATGTTTAGATTATATGATATTTTTCTAAGAATTTGATGTTTTTCAAAAGTCATGGTAAATAAAAGACTCTTGTGAATGAAAGTGACAAAATCTGAATATAATTTACAGTTTGTGACTATTCTGTTTACATGAACATAGAATGAAAACTTCGTATTTTCTGTAAGTCAAGCTACACAAAATTTACTGGATTAAAATATTATTTTCTTTATATTATTTCTTTGGGTGCTGTAACTTCTGCTTCAAAGAAGAAAAAAGGTATGAATAAAAACTGGTTAAAACTCAGAGGTCTTTTCTATGTAGTACTATTGCTGAGTATTTTTAACTCACTGCAAATTGATCCATTTCAATACAATGGAAACACCTCTGCTTTTTAATGATTCAGTAGTTTTACTAGGCTTTAAATACTCTATCTATTGCAAAGAACATTCCATGTAGTTTACAAGTTTGTATTTGCACCAAACCACCTGATAATTCAGTCTAAATGCTCAAATGTAAAAATCTTGCCATCAGCATTATAAACAGCTACTGGTTCCATATTATGCTATTTGACCCAGAAAATATTTAAGAATTTTCCTGAAGATGGTGTTAAGCTTTAGTTTAATTGTAGAACAATTAAATACTTAATTGTTTAATTAAAAAATAGTTTAATTGTAGAAAAAATCACATGATGTAATCTTTTAAGTTAAAAAATTTTTTAAAAACCTCATATAAATCACATTTGAATAATCAATGTTAACATAGGAGAGCAAATCTCTAGGTGATCTAGATGAACTTAGAGATTTTCAGGTTTTTTTTAAAAGTTGCATTAAAATACACAGAACGTAAAATTTACTATCTTAACTCTTTTCAAGTGTGCAGCTCAGTCAGTAGGGTTAAATACATCCACATTGTTGTACAGTCTCCGGACTTTTTGACCTTGCAAACTAAAACTCTATACTCATTAAATAACCATCCCTTTCCCTCTCCCAGCACTTGGAAAACCACCATTCTGCTTTCTGTTTCCATGAGTTTGAGAACTCTAGATACCTCGCACTGTGGAATCATGACAATTTGCCTTTTTATCGCTGGCTTATTTTACTCAGCATAATGTTCTCAGAGTTTACCCATGTCTTAGCCTATGTTAGAATTTCTTTGGTTTCTAAGGCTGAATATTCCACTGTATGTATATAAACATCAACAGGTCTATTAATATGGTGAAGTCACTGCTCCCAGTGAAAGCGAATGCTGTGTGTGTCAGATCAGCATGCTGCATTTTGTTTATCCCTTTATTTGTCAACAGGCATTTGAGTTGTTTACACCTTTCGGTTATTGTGCATTATACTATTATGAACATAGGTATACAAATATCTCTTCAAGATCCTGTTTTCACTTCTTTTGGAAATACGCCCCCAAATGGAATTACTAGATCATACGGTAATCCTATTTAAAATTTTTTGAGATGCCACCATACTGGTTTCCATCACAGCCGCGCCATTTTTACAGTCCCATCAGCAGTGGATAGGGTGTCTATTCAGTTTTGAAGTCCTTATGATCCTTTTTGTCAAATCCATATTTAAACAAATCGCATTTTAGTGGAAAGTGGAGGAAAACTCTAGCACAGGTCCGAGAGCTACCTAGAAGTCTTGAGAGCTACAAAAAAATTCCCCCACAGTGACTCTTTCAAATCTACTAAATACCAAATATTCCATAAAGAAATAAAAGTCTGTGCACTGACAATGATGAATACTTTCAATATAGAAGATAACCCACTATCAAAGGAAGAAAGCATCATAGATACCAAAGTTTCAGGACTAAAATTGTACCTGGAAAGCCTCCAGACTTGCTTCATTTCCCCCACTGCAGAATGGATTCATCAAGACTACTGTATTTGAAAACATCCTACCTTCCAGTCTAAACGCTCCTTCTACTTATAGAATGAACATCTGATTTGCAAGGGTCAGGGGCACTTCCTCTCTGCACCTCACCTCCCCCAGCTGCAGTTTTGTGGGCTGCAGGCTGCATCTGGTGACCTGCAGGCCACCACCTTCTCTCAGTCTCCCTTTTCCATTATCTATTGTATCAGGGAACTCAATGGCGCTTTGTATTTAATTGTCTTAGTTAATGAATCCTCTCATATTTACCAAATAAATCCTCAATATCTTATCTTCTGTTTCTTCCAAGAAAACTCATATCTTATTTTTCACTCATTCCTTTAATCTCTCAGGCTGTCACAAATGCACATTTTGTCAGAGAATTTGTCTTGAGATATGAGGCAACTACTTTAAAAAACATACTTAAGAAAAAAAAAAAACAATAAAAGAACGAGTATATTTATGCCTTTACCCTTATGGGTAAACACTTCATTCATGCATTTCTCAATTTTCTAGCTACTTCAGCAATATCTTAACGTATTTTGCTGAATATAAGGCTATGTGATTTTAAAACTGATTGCTTTCGTATTCCAACATTGATGCTGCTATTAATTATGGGTTTATTTGTACCTACATGCACATTCACAGCTTGGCTAAGTAGCCTTTTGTGAGCTGGTTTGATTCCTAATGACCATCTCTAAAAATTGGGACCAAGAGTAAATTTTTCCCATAAAGATAATTAATGATTTTTGGCAACTTATTTTCCTAAGACAAAATCAGGATGAGAAATGGAAACTCTGGGCCTAAACAATACAGGGTGACATAAGCCACATCAACAAGACTATCACTAAGGTGAAGTCACCGCTCCCAGTGAAACCGAATGCTGTGTGTATGAAATCAGCATGTTACATGGAATCCACCTCTGAATTGAAGGGATTGACAAATTCATTTAAGCAATTTTTAGAAAACTCAAAGTGATAAAAAACCAAAGTTGGGATGCCTGAGAAAGGGAGAAATTGATCTTTAGCAAGTGAACAAGAATAAAATTCAGGTAGAACAACAACAACAAAAACCGAAAACCAAAAACCAAACAAAAACAAAGACAAATAAACAAGAATGCCATATACCAGCACAGATATCACATGGAAGCAATGAAATCTCTGTCCTTTTGAAAATACTTTCAATTTTGCATTTCTTCAGCTGAAAAAAATCTTAGTATGATTCACATATACATTCTAAAGACACCTTGTTTTTCTTCAGTTTCCTTAGAAGCATCTACTGGAGTTACTGGGTGGGAATGTTTCATGGGTAGAATTACAGGGACCTCATATTAGCACGTGTGTGAGTGATTGAATAATGTCACCAGTAACTGCCAAAACAGCCATAAAACCTGTGGGGTTTGGCTTGACTTCACAATAAATAAAGACAAATTGGAAAAATTCCTCTAAACTATTCCTTAGTGTGAGAAAAATGTTATGTCAAAATTTCAATTTAGATGAGACCAGAACTAAATTAAATACCTGGGAATTGGTCCTGTTCCCAAGGCTACCGAAACTCCAAGTTTCTGACAACATTCTTGTACTGCAATATAGAAGGAGGCATGCCGGAAATGGGCTGTCTGCCCTTGTTGAGGAAAACTGACCTGCTTAAAGTTATATCCTCTCAAGGAATTCTCCATTTCTTGATAATGCTATTACATAATAAAAAGGAAAGGGATCATATAAGACATTATCTTGATTTAAAGTTTAAAAAATAAAATATTGAGAGGATCAAAAAAATGTTTCATATTCTTGAATGAAAGAAACCAATAAAATAAGCAGTGAAATATGACAAAGTAATATATGGAACAGTAATAATTATGTTTACATTAACTGAGTGCTTGTAATATCTATTCTAAAATATATTCATGTATTAGTTTATTAGATCCTCTGCACAGATGAGAAAAAAATATGCTTATTTACAAATGAGAAAAATGAAGGTCAGAAAAGTTTAAAAATATGCTGGTGCCTGCTGGCTCAATCAGAAGAGCATGTGACTCTTGACCTTGGGGCCATGAGTTTGAGCTCCACGTTGGGTGTTGGGTGTAGAGATTACGTAAACAGACAAACAAACAAATTAAAAAAATTTTATTTTCCTGAGGTCATAGAGTAAAATTGTGTCTGGAATATTGTAAGTACTCAATAAAATATTAGCAATTATGTGTCAGGAGAGAGAAAAAAAACTTGAACCCAAATGTATCCATCAGGAATCTTTTAAGTGTAAGGGAATTTGATATAGGGAATTTGATGCTTATAGTAGTATTATATAATTATTATAAAAAACCTGGAAAAATTATGAAAGTGGAAAGAAGGAGAAAAAAAGTCAGTAAGAGTTTACGGCCCCAAATCAATCACTTCATAAGCCAGACAGAGAAAGACCAATACTGCATGGTATCACTTATATGTGGAATCTTAAAAAAGAAAAGTAGGGGCGCCTGGGTGGCTCAGTCGGTTAAGCGTCCGACTTCAGCTCAGGTCACGATCTCACGGTCCGTGAGTTCGAGCCCCGCGTCAGGCTCTGGGCTGATGGCTCGGAGCCTGGAGCCTGCTTCTGATTCTGTGTCTCCCTCTCTCTCTGCCCCTCCCCCGTTCATGCTCTGTCTCTCTCTGTCTCAAAAATAAATAAACATTAAAAAAAATTAAAAAAAAAAAAAAAAAAAGAAAAGTAAAATTTATAGAAACAGAGAGTAGAAAAGTGATGACCAGGGCCTGGGGGTAGAGGAAATAGGGAGAGGTTCATAAAAGGGCACCCACTTGTTGTTATAAGATGAAAGAGGTCTAAGGATCTAATAATATAAGACATGGTGACTATGGTCAATAACACTGTCTTGTATAATTGAAATGTGCCAAGAGTGTAGAACTTAAATGTTCTCACCCTTAAGCGCCCAAAAAGGTAAATAGGTGAGGTGTCCCATCTGTGAGGTGTCCCATCTTTTCTTATCTGAACAAGAACATGGTTCTTGTAGCTATCCCATCTTTCCCTGCATCCTAAGTTTTTGATCTTTCTACTGAGTCATTCCATCTTCAAGCAAAAGTGTTGCAATCTCCTTTTCTTAAAAGCAAACCTTCTTTGATGCACACCCTCCTCCAGCTTCTGTCGGGTTCATGCATTCCCTTTTCCAGTCAGATTTGTGACTTGCTGCCTCCACTTCATCTCCTCCTTCTGTCTCTTGAATCCTTCCTTGCCTTTCATTCATTTATTCAACATGGTCTTTGGAATCAGTACAGGATAGCATTGTGCTAGACACAGTGGTCAGTTACTGTTGGAAACTGGCAAGACTTTTGTTTCAGAGGGATTCTTCTGCAAAGACATAGCTCTTGTTTAGACTCAGAGTAAAAGGCATATGAGGTGAAAAGCATGGAGATAGGGGAGGGAAGGACAAAGGGAGCTATTCCCAAGGAAATTATTTTGGAGTTCATTGACAGAGAAGAGAAAATGGGGTCTGAGGCACCCAGGTCTAATTGTGAGCGCAAAGCACTTTTGTGGTTGCCTGCAGAGTTGATTCTGACTAAGATTCACACTTGGCTGATACATCCAGGAAAGCAGGAATCATGAAGAAAGATACAGGTCCTGGAAAAATTCTGAAGTGGTGAAAACCCCTTGCTTGAGTAATTGAAAGCTAAACTGGACCAAGCACTATGAAATATAATTTGGCCCTCTTCTCCAGGGAATGGAGAAAATGATCTAATAGGTCTTTTCCATCTCTGCTTTCTGTGACCTCTGGCTGTTAACATCACTTTTCCTCGTTATGTCAAAATGAATTGCCTATTTACCACTGAACTCTAGAAGGCATTTTTTTTCTCCCTAGGTAAGACAACAACCTAGCATTTGCTACATGCACTTCATTTCAACTTAATCAATGTGCCAAGGAGTCATTTTAAAATGGGTGATATTATTTCCAGGAAATTTTGCTTACTTTCTGGGTGCATGCTTTCCCTTCACTGTCAAGCCAGAGCTCCCCCAAATTCTAGAAGAAATTCCAAAGAGAATGTAAAATATATTTGCAAAATGGGAAGCAAAATGAAGTGATATGGCCTTTAAATTGCCAATAGCCTCCATAGCAAGGTTATTTATTAGTACTGGAATCTGCTCAGGCTAGTATTTGCCATGACAGTAAAAACTGGAAAACAGTGATGCAGGATGACTGCATTTATATTCTACAGTATTGCATACATTTCTCTTTTTTAGGCAGGCAGAAGAAATAGAAATTATTTAAATTTCTTATGAAGCAGTAAATAAATGGTGTTTCTTGCAGATTATATATATAAATGTATGTATATATATGTATGTATATGTATATATATTTCACACACATATACATATATGTATATATCACTTCTGTCACTAAGAATAAGTGAAAGTTGCCTCATTCATAATTTACAAAAAAAGTCATTGTTTCCTTCACAGTCTTGATTAAATGAGGCAATAAATCATATGTCTAAAACATGCCAGGCATCTGCCAAGGCAAAAGTTGGCTCAGAAAGTGACAAGCACAGAATTGTAGAGCAGTAGGAGTTTTATAGTCTGTCACTGGCATGACAAGGAATGATAAAGGGTAGCATTATGTCTCCTCTACTGATAGTCCAGCCACGTATTTTCTACTGTAATTCTTTTCTTTGGCCCTCTTTATCTTCATTTAAATGGGATGCATCTCCTTGAGCTGAAGTAAAGACATATATTTTCCTTGCTAATGAAGTGTCTCCCATGGTCCCAAGATTATTTTCACACTTGATGAAGTTCATCTGGGTGGGGGGGGGGGGGTATGGTCAGTCAGTGTGCTCCAGATGGAGATAGACATGATGTTGGTTTTCCTACTCTCTGTGGACAGACAAGCCTTGGATTGCTGGAGAGATTTGTTTTTCCCAGTTTTCTCATAAAGATCGTTTAGGCTATAGATTCTGCCTGTCCCTCAAAATTTATGTTAGACCAAATCTCTGTTTTTGAATGTGAGACAGCACTCCCTAGTTATTTCATTAAGTTGAGAATAAACAAATACAAATAAAAGATAATAAAATATTAATTAATTAAACTAAAAATTAACAAGCTATGGTCAATGCTAGAAAAGCAATGCCTCTCTTTGAACAACCCATCAACAAATAAAATGTAATTCAAATGTGGTGCGAGGCAGTAATACAGTGAGTTAATGGTGGGAAACATAGGACACAATACTCTGGGTTTGGTCATTGACAAACTCAGCAAAGATATAGTAAATTTTCAGATAGGGAGATAATCAGTACCTCAAAATAGGGTTCATTTATTCAGAGTGTTTGATATAGATGGCAACAGGATCCTGAAAGGGAGGATGCTGGAACTTGAATTGGATGAGTAAGATTTACACGGATGAAGACGAGGAAAGGAAGGTGAAGTCTTGCAAATGAAATTATCGAAGGGCAGGGAAGGAACAGTCTTGAGATGGCCCTTTATTATAAAAACACAACGAAAAATGAAACAACTGACCAAACAACCAACCAAACGAGAATCTCTGCTTGGATAGCCCTTTATAAAAAAGATGCTAAACTATGCAATTTTGTGAATCTGGAGGAAACCAAAAACACGAAAACAAGCTGTATTTTCCATCTTGTCTTTTTCCCCTTAGTGGCTATAAATCCTAAATGTTTTCACTTTCATATTGATATTTTGGGAAGCCAAATAATACATGCACAGGCAAACTGTTTAATACAAAGGGGTATATATTGACAAATAAACCCACTTCATGCCTCCAGTACTCCATTTTCCCTTACTAGAACTAACCCCTTTGACTAATTTTTTAGTCTATATTTTTAGGATGTTTCCTAAACAGGAAATATATCCTATATTTTTAGGATGTTTTAAGCATATAGAATTATATATATATATATATATATATATATATATATATATATATACACATATATACACACACATATACATATAATTCTATATATTCTATTTGCCTAAAATGTCCTAGAGATACATATAAATTACATATCAATATAAACAAAATATATAAAAATTATTATGCATATACATATACATATAAATGAATTTCTACTATAATATTTTAAATGCAAAGGGTATTTCTTTTGAAAATCTGGCCCTATATTGTACTATTGGCCAGAGAAATACCCTTCATTTATTTATGCTTATTAAAAAAATGTTTTTTTAAGTTTTATTTTATTTTTTGAGAGACAGAGAGAGACAGAGTACAAGCAGGGCAGAAGCAAAGAGAGAGGGAAACACAGAATCCAAAGCAGGTTCCAGGCTCTGAGCTGTCAGCACAGAGCCTGATGTAGGGCTTGAACCCATGAATGAGAGATCATGAACCTAGGCTGAAATTGGACACTCAACTGACTGAGCCACCCAGGCACCCCTATTTAGGCTCATTTTGTACTTAAGACAATTTCCTTTTTCACCATATGGTTGTGGTGAATTCTCATGAAATGTAACTAACAATCATCACTAGAAGAATCATGAAATATCTCAAATGGTTCTGATATTGTCGAGTTATCCTGGGAGAGACACCAACATGGAAAAGCCAAATCAGTCTGTGCCACCTGGGACTTGTACCATCTAGGTCTTATGATCTTTGGATCAAAATCTCATGGATAGAAACTTGCCAAGGTTTCTAACAAAAATCAACCCCTAGCAAAATGTCAAGAGTAAATATCAGGGTAGCAGAATCCAATGTGCCTTTTAAATTCTTTATTTAAAGTCCAGAGCTAAATCTGAATGGGGACAAAAAAGGCAAGTCACAAAGCATTAATTTCCAATACTTATGGCTATGTTATATGAAATGACATGTTCAGAAAGATGCCTACAAGTTATACTGGGCAGTTTTTTTTTTCCTGAAAATGAGTTCCAAATAAACTTTAGGGTCACAATTAGATATTAACTTTTTTTTGGACAAGGAACACTTAAATTAGTTCAAGCAAAAGGTATGTTTCACGGGACCCTAAAGCAGGAAGGGTAACCTGGGTTTTCCTAAAATTCATCTTCATTTTATAGATTCGAAGACTAGGGATTTTGGAGGATAAACAACTGACTCAAGGTCTTAGGCTCTAGTCTATGTAAAGTCTGTATCATTTTCAGTGCATTGTGGCATCACAAATCAACCTAAGGACAAAATATTGAAAAATTCCCATATTGAAAACACTTTCATTGGCTAAACTCATTGTCTTTCTCCAATATGTAATGAGTAGTATTTCTCAAGTTCCTGCATTTTAATATAGTGTTCTACAAGGAACACAAAAGTAATTCTTTGTCTCTTCTCTGCTCCATTTACTTACCTCTACTTAAGAGGGACCAAGAGGGAAGGGAAAGAAAAAAATATATAGTTACAAACAAAGAAGGAGACAAACCGTAAGAGACTTTTAAATTCAGAGAACAAACTGAGGGTGGAAGGGGGTGAGATGGGGGGGCATGGGGAAAATGGGTGATGGGCATTGAGGAGGGCACTTGTTGGGATGAGCACTGGGTATTTTATGTAAGTGATGAATCACGGGAATCTACTCCCGAAGCCAAGAATACACTGTATACACTGTATGTTAGCTAACTTGACAATAAATTTTATATATACATATATATTTATATGTATACATATGAAGAGCTTTCCTGGTTTACAGTTGTTGCGTGTTTCACGTTTTACAATGTAATTGTTGCCTTAAAGTCTGTCACTCCCAACTAGTCTGTGAATACGAGAATAATGTCTGGCACATTGTAGGCATTCGGAGGATTGTTAATTGAAGTATAATTGAATCACAGTAGCCCCCTTACACACCAGAGGCAATTTTTTTTCTCTTGTAGTAGTTAAGATGTGGAAAGACATTACGATTTGAAAGGAGAGTTTTAGACACAATGATTTGATTAGTATTTTTCTGGAGTGTTAATTAGGCATTAGTTTGAAAAGCAGTCTAGGGTGAGATTGTGGTAGATATCCGATGTCAGGTTAAATAAGAAATTTATCTAATGGATAATAGGAAACCAGCAATGAGTTCTAAGCAATATGATTTTGTAGTACTATAGATAAAAAGTACTAAGAACTTAAATTAGAGTGGTAACATTTTGAAGTAAGAATCAACAAATGTAATGAATATTTGCTTAGAAAGGATTCACCTTTATTATTTTTAGTAAGGTTAATGAGGTCCAGAGAGAACAAGAAGCCTGTCTATAATTGTAGAGCTGGGATTTTAATCAATTTTCTTATCTAGGCATCTCAGTGTTAAACTGAAGAGTCTGAGATTGTCCACCTTTTGGAATAAGGTTCTCACTTCACTTGCTCTGAGAACTGAAATAGCACTGTCCAGAGAAGGGTACTCATTTCACTACTTTAAGCTCATATTCCTCTATACATCGCTGAGACCAGGCCAGTCATTGTCTAGCTCTCAGGCAAGTTCCAGCACCAAAATGTCTTGGTCCACATTAGGATACTTGAGGCCAGTCAATTCCACTATATCTCTCATTTCATGTGTAATCCGTGGTCAACATCCACAAACAATATGTATATATCCAAATTTATTATATCTACCTTCTCTCCATCCCTCAGCTTCTTAATGCATGTATTGACCTGGTTTTTCCTACTTTTGAAACCTCTCTTCCCCAAGTCTTTCACTTGTACCCCCATAGCCCTTGCTCTTATCATGAATATATCCCTATATTCTCAAATTTGTAAGAAACATCTTTCTCCTCTCTCTCTCTCTTTCCCTTTCTCCTTCTCTCTCTGTCTTTCAGAGAACACAACTCAAAACCACACTTGAAGACGTCCTCTGAGAAAACCACTCAGATCTTCCAAATTTCATATCTTAGAGCCAAGAAGGAAGCACCTTTTTGCTGCTTTTAGGTGATTATTCTTCTAGTCATGCCTTAGCCACCTCAGGCTGCTACAACGAAAACACCATTGAGTGGATGGCTTAAACAACGGGAGTTTATTTCTCACAGTTCTGGAGGCTGGGAAGTTCAAGTTTAAGTGGGCTGGCCAATTCTGTTCCCATTGTGGCTCTCCACTTGGCTTGCAGACAGCAACTTTCTCACTGTGTCCTCACATGGCAGAGAGAAAGTGCTGGTCTCTCTTCCTCTTCTTGTAAGGATCCTAATCACAAAATGTAAGTCCCACACTTGTAAACTAATGTAAATCTAATTAGCTCCTAAAGTCTTCACCTCCAGATGCCATCATATTAGGGCTTGGGGTTTCAACACATCAATTTTGGGAAGATACAAACACTCAGTGTTTTGTATAACAGGTCATAAACCAGACAAAACTAAACAAGTCATTGGGCATTGATACTCAGCTGTATTAGGCTCTGTCTATCTCCATTACCGTTATTTATCAATTTATGGGTTTCTCTCTCTTCTCAACTAGGATATTGGGGCCAGACTGATTTCAAAATCTGCCTAGATAATTCATCTAACAACTTTGTTTCCTTGACTTCAGTAACACTTTCATTAGGCTTCAGTTACCTATTCTCAGGAAAACACCTTGTGTTGTACCCTCATGCTAAACTGCCCTGTTACACAGGAATAATAATTCTAGTGTCTGAATCTCAGACCACAGTTTCCTGTCATCTGCCTCTTTCTGTTTCTTGATCTTCTGGTTTCATCCTATTGTGTTCTTCATTTTCTTCCAACCCAAAGGTTTTCTCCTGGTACTCATTCCTTCTCTATGCAGCATAAATTCCATGGTTCAATAACTGAACAAACATTGTTTTTTTCCTTTGACCCCACATTTCCTCTGCACACCCTTGGCCAGACTTCATCTCTGGATCATATTACTGTGTACTTTGTTATTCCTAAACTAAAGCAGCAGAGTTGACGCTGAAGAAAATAAAATTTCTGTGCATATGGGCATCACCATAATTGACATACTTCAATCTCAGCTGTGTCCTTGGAACCAAACATCAGCCCTCTCACTTGTTGGTGAACTCCTTCTCCATTTCCCTTTGATGAATAAGCTTCTCCTGTCCCCTCGAGCTACTCTTCAGTTACTTCTCTTTTCACTATAAGTCAAAGATTTTGACTCATAATTTTCAGTGGAGGTTAAAATTAATTTCAGCTTCTCATCAGTTTGTTCATTTTTAAATCCTTAGTAAAGTGCTTGATGTGTCTTAGACACTCAATAAATATTGAATGAATAAATTTACCTTTTCCCTATCCACAAAATAATTGCAATGTACACTCAAACTTATCTAGTTTCAGAGAATGTGTTTTTCTGCCTTATAGGACCAACCTATTTGCCTGTGGCCTAGACACCAGGTCTTTTTGGCTTCTTTGGGACATGTTCCATTAGGTATTGTCTCACTCTTATATATTCAAATTCTTCCTCTATTGGCTGCTTTTCTTTAGCAATAAACATTTTTAAGTCTGTCTAATACTAGATAAACTAATGAAAATATTCCTTTAAGATCTGAATTTCTCTTTAGCTAAATACAAAATGTTCTACTTTCTATCATCTCTAAAATCATTGCAAAGATGAATTTTACTCTTTAAGCACCATGATCTGGTTCCAACTTCTATCTCTGTTTGGAAACTGCTATTCAATAATTTCTAATTGTTAAAGAAATCACACATTTTAAAGTCCTTGCCTCACTGAACCTTACCACTTCTTCTGAAATTTCTTTGTTGGCTTTTATGAATCTGTGTTTCAAATCACTAGACATTGTCAAATGTCTCCTGCAGGGAAAAATCGCCCCTGGTTAAGAACCACTGATCAATCAAAGTGGTTAATAACAATGAGAAAAAAGGAATGATTCATTAATTCCATTGTTAGGTTCTAGAAATGAGCTTTAATTTCAAATTAATCTGATCACGTTTTGAATAAGATCATTAGGTCTTGAAATCTGTACTTCTCCTAACCCCTACCACTCCCATTGACTTTGTTACTTAGCTGGGTAATTTGGCAAATTTTCTGGAAATTTGTCCTTCCCCCCCCCCCCCCCCCCACCTTTGTTCTGTTATTTACTTTCCCTGGAATTCAGGTGGAACAGCAGTAGCCTTGATGGGAAACCTTAACAGCAACCTGGAATACAAGGTCCTTGTGGGGGAAGACATGGGGGTTACTGATAGCTAACTGATCATGAAAGAAGGAAAATAAAACTTTTCAGAAGAACAATTCAAACTGTACCTAATTCACTTTTTGGTAAAGTACTGAAACTTGTCATAGCTTGGTCACTTTATGTACATGAATTCGGCTAATATGAAAATAGAAATTACCTCAGTAAAATTTTGAACCTTCATAACTTTTCATTTATACCATTTTATATTAAATAAAATTTAAGTTTTTCTGTATTAGCAGACTGTGCATATCCCATAAGAATGTGCCCCTTTCGAACACCCTGGCAAAAGGACCTCTCCACCTGCTTTTAAGTTTGCTCCTTGGGTAAGCAATAATTGAGTATAAGGACATGCCCATGACAGTTTTGGAAAGAACTGATGTCTTTAGAGTGAAAAACTGAGCATGTGTAGACAGAGGAGTTTGCTGATTTCATTTGAGTACACCAGGACAAAATAAAATGCAAAACAAGAACATAATAATCTCAGCCAAATATTTTTTATGCTAAAGTCTCTTATAAATTGGATGCAAGAAAATCATCTTCTTGACGTGATGCTTAAATAAATAAACCAAGTCCCTAAAAGGAGAGGAAAATAGGTTACCCATTCGACCACAAAGAGAATGGTAACAATTATATCCTACTTGAAATTTGATTAAAGCTTCACATTGTGTGACTAAACCTCTCCATAGAGTGCTGTAGATATAGACAAAAGGGAAACACTCACTTTTGAGAAGTACTTTGAGCTTCCCATTTGTAAAGGATTTATGTTTTCTAAAGTTTCTTAAACCAGCTCAGTTGCCATGACTGGCAGACAGCCAGCTGATTAGAGAGAATTGGAGTTCAGGGTTTTTTTTTTTCCCCCATTACTGTCTGTAGTTTGCTCTATTTTGGAACCATTGGCTTTTTCTTCCTAGAGAATTCAAGGCACGCAATTCTCCCATTTCCATTCAACTATGAAACTGTTAACTGGGCAGTAGTGGAACAAGGTTTCCCTTAAGTGATTCTGACATTCTTCAGAAGCAAGACCATTGATCACCTTTAATCTTAATGGATTGGAACTAATTTCTGAAGACCTAAAGTTTCCTCAACTGGAAAGGAAATAAATTATAAGAAACACCAACAAAAACCCACATACAGTAAACATAAGCTCCAGAGAGTAAAAGTCATGTCTTAACCAAACAGATGATCAGTGATGATTAATGCCTTCTGCATAAATTTCTCCCTGGAAAACTACTTAGAAATTCTTTTTATGTAGCACTCACTGAATTTAACCTTAAAAAGACATCCTCTTCCCTATCACTCTGTTTTCAAAGTCTACTTTATTTTTCACATTAACTCTTATGACTATCCGACACGTTATACATTTTCTTTTGTGGTTATTCTCTCTCTCTCTCCAACAGGATCCAAGTTTCATCACAGCAGGGACTTTGTCTTTCTTGACTGCTACATAGAACAGTTCCTGCCACACAGTAGGGACTTAATAAAGCCATAAAATGAATAGAATCCCTAATTAGTAGGTCTATGTTTATCTTTTAAAGACATAATTCTATTTTCTCTTGAGTTTGCTGCTAGATCATTCATATTCAGCCTAATATTACTACATTATTGCCCTTGGCAACTACAGGTTAATTTATCATCTTTAGAATTAGAGACAGAGGAATGCAAATTTCTGTATTCAAAAGTAGAACTGTTCTCAAACTATCCCTTTAAGATAGTTGTGTATTCAGTAGAATCCCTTCACTATCTCTTTTGGCTATTTATTCAATTATTAAAGCCATGATCAAGCTTCCAGAATTTCTACCTTTTGAAATGTTACTCTTTTCTCTTTCATTATTGATGATTTCCTTTGCATATAATTGAAAACCATTATTTCCCTCTTGCTTCCTCTTTTTAGATTGAATAAATCTAGTTTAAATAAGGTAATGAATATGGAAATATTTTGAAAAGTATGAGATATTCTGAAGTTCTAAGTTTTTCTGCAAAGCTATTTTCTGAATCAGCTGATTTTTGCATATTTGTTTTCAGGAAAGTTACTTTAACCTAATTATGTCATTTTATTTGTCATTATCTCATTCACCAATTTCCAGAGATTTTGTATTTTATTTAATTAATTTCTATCCTTTACATTAGGAAAAAGCTAAGAATAACATTGTTTCCAGAACACAGCTAGCCTAGGAACCTTTCTCTGTTCTCCAGTGGGTTTGGTTTCATTTTATACCATTTACTTGACTATGAAGATAGATACTAAATACGTACTCAGATGGAGGTATACTGGCATCAGTAAGAAAGTTATGGGATTTGCCAAATAGGTATGAATCTCAGCTTATTTTCCTTCTTAGGCAAAAGATTTCTTCTGGTTTTGTCCTAAGGTTCAGAAGGAATGTGATGGTCACAGGCATTAGATGGGTGAGAGTAACGTCCCTAGTCATGTTTCTAGGCGATTTCCATAGCAAAAATCACTTTAAATTAATTAATTTTGAGTATAGCACACAGCGTTACATTAGTTTCAGCTGTACACAATAGTGATTCATCAAGTTTATACATTATTCTATGCTCTTCACAAGTGTAGCTACCATCTGTCACCATACAACGTTATTGCAATACCATTGACTATATTCCCTATGCTGTGCGTTTTCTTCCCATGACTTATTCATTCTATAATTGGAAGCCTATGTCTCCCACTCCTCTTCAACCATTTTGCCCACCTCCTCTCAAATGGAAAAGAAGGATGCACACACATTCAAAGGAATATTACACAGCCATAAAAAGATGAGATCAAGCCATTTGCAACAATGAAGTTAGACCTAGATCACTTTTATTTTTATAAGTAGCAAACAAACACTTCATCTAAATTGTGAATCAGTAAATTATGAACATAATTTCTATCCTAGTGGTTCTCAATAGGGAGAGGTGTGGGAAAAGGTAGTGAATTTTAGAATTCCCAGGAAAAATTTCCAACTATGCAATCCATCCATTCTCATATGGCTCTTAGATAACTCCATTAGGTGTCTGTGATAGATGGAATAGTAGCCCCCTGAAGACGTTCACATCCTGACTGTCATGTCAAGGCCTGTGAATGTGTTACTTTGCATGGCAAAAGGGACTGTGCAGATATAATTAATTTAAGAAGCTTGCTGTGGGGAGATCATCCTGGATTATCCAGGTGTGCCCAATGTAATCAGGCTTCCTTATAAAGGAGAGGGTAGGCAGGAGAGTCAGAGTAAGAAAGAGAGAAATTTGAAGATGCTATGCTGCTGACTTTGAAGATGGAAGGAGCCACGAGCTGCAGAATGTAGATTGTTTCTGGAAGCCAGAAAAGTCAAAGGCAGAGATTCTCTTAGGGTCTCCATAAGGAATACAGCCCTGCCAACTCATTTGGACTTCTGATCACCAGAACCGTAATGTAATAAATTTGTGTTGTTTTAAGCGACTATGTTTATGGCAATTTGTTACAGCAGTAACAGGAAACTAATATAGTGGTACTGACTGGCATGTGTGGTTTGGAAAAAGTTCTTGATGCTTCCGCTCTCAAAGAAAATCACAATTTTGATGTTTTACTAAGGGCTAAATAATGTACATTCAAAACAATGTTTTTTTTTCTTCAATTTAAGAATATTGATAAGGAAAAATGTTAGCCTGAGGGTTTGGTTTAAAAAGAAGTCTTAACCATTAAAAAAAATTTAGAATATGTCCCTAATGGAGTAGTATAGTGAAACTTTACTTCTGTCTTCTCTACAACCCTACTCATGATGGAATTAAACTTATAGCTTAATAGATTTTGGATACTACCCCTTTATCAGCTATGTCATTTGCAAATATCTTCTCCCATTCCGTAGGCTGCCTTTTAGTTTTGTTGACTGTTTCCATTGTTGTGCAGAATATTTTTATTTTGATGAGGTCCCAATAGTTCATTTTCGCTTTTGTTTCCCTGGTCTCTGGTAAAGTGTCTCATAAGAAGTTGCTATGGCCAAGGTCAAAGAGGTTGCTGCCTGTGTTCTCCTCGAGGATTTTGATGGTTTCCTGTCTCACATTTAGGTCTTTCATCCATGTTGAATTTGTTTTTGTATATTGTGTAAGAGAGTGATCCAGTTTTATTTTCCTGCATGTTGCTGTCCAGTTTTCCTAATACCATTTGTTGAAGACACTGTCTTTTTTCATTGGATACTCTTTCCTGCTTTGCTAAAGATTAGTTGACCATCTAGTTGTGGGTCTATTTCTGGGTTTCTATTCTTTCTACTGATCAATGTGTCTGTTCTTGTGCTGGTACCATACTGTCTTGATGACTACAGCTTTGTAATATAGCTTGAAATATGGAATTGTGATGCTGCCAGTTTTGTTTTTCATTTTCAGGATTGCTTTGGCTATTTGCAGTCTTCTGTGGTTCCATACAATTTTTGGGATTGTTTGTTCTAGCTCTGTGAAAAATGCTGGTGGCATTTTTACAGGGTTTGCATTAAATGTGTAGATTGCTTTTGGTAATATAGACATTCCAACAATGTCTGTTCTTCCAGTCCATGAGCATGGAATACTTTTCCATTTCCTTGTTTCCTCTTCAATTTCTTTCATAAGTGTTCTATTGTTTTCAGAGTACAGATCTTTTCCTCTTTGGCTAGGTTTATTCCTAGGTATCTAATTGTTTTTGGTGTAATTGCAAATGGGATCAATTCTTTGATTTCTTTTTCTGCTGCTTCGTTATTCGTATATAGAAATGCAACCTATTTCTGTACATTGATTTTATATCCTGTGACTTGGCGGAGTTAATGTATAAGTTCTAGCAATTTTTTGGTGCAGTCTTTTGGGTTTTCTACATAGAGTATCATGCTGTCTGCAAATAATGAAAGTTTGACTTTTAACTTGTCTATCTGGATGCCTTTTATTTCTTTTTGTTGTCTAATTGCTGAGGCTAAGACTTCTAATACTATGTTAAATAGTAATGGTTAGAGTGGACATCTTTGTCTTGTTCCTGACCATAGAGGAAAAACTCTGTTTTTCCTCATTGAGAATGATATTAGTTGTGGGTCTTTCATCTATGGCCTTTATGATGTTGGGGTATGTTTCATCTATCCCTACTTTGTTGAGGGTTTTTACCAAGAATGGATGCTGTATTTTGTCAAATGCTTTTTCTGCAGCTGTTGACAGGATCATATGGTCTTATCCTTCCTTTTATTAATGTGGTGTATCACGTTGATTGATGTGCGAATATTGAACCAGCTCTGCAGCCCTGGAATAAATTCCACTTCATCATGGTGAATAACTTGTTTAATGTACTGTTGACTCTGATTTGCTAGTATGTTGTTAAGAATTTTTGCATCCATATTCATCAGGGGTATTGGTCTGTAATTCTCCTTTTTAATAGGGTCTTTTTCTGGTTTTGGAATCAAGATAGTGCTGGGCTCATAGAATGAGTTTGGAAGTTTCCCTTCTGTTTCTATCTTTTGGAATAGTTTGAGAACTATAGGTATTAACTGTTCTTTAATGTTATTTATTTATTTATTTATTTATTTATTTATTTATTTATTTATTTTTGAAGGAGAGAGAGAGACAGAGCATGAGCGGGGGAGGACCAGAGAGAGAGGGAGACACAGAATTCGAAGCAGGCTCCAGGCTCTAAGCTGTCAGCACAGAGCCTGACGCTGGGCTCAAACTCACAAACAGTGAGATCATGACCTGAGCCGAAGTCGGATGCTTAACTGACTGAGCCACTAGGCGCCCCTTAACTGTTCTTTAAATGTCTGGTAGAATTCCCCTGGGAAGCCATCTAACCCTGGACTTTTGTTTGTTAGATTTTTTATTACTGTTCCAGTTTTTTTTTGGCTGGTTATGTATCTGTTCAAATTTTCTATTTCTTCCTGTTTCAGTTTTGGTAGTTTGTATGTTTCTAGGAATTTATCCATTTCTTCCAAGTTGCCTAGTTTGTTGGCATATAATTTTTCATAATATTCTCTTATAATTGTATTTCTGTGGTGTTGGTTGTGATCTCTCCCCTTTTATCGATGATTTTATTTATTCGGGTCCTTTCTCTGTTCTTTTTGATAAGTCTAGACTTAGCAAACTCAACACCCAAAAAACAAGTAATCCAGTGAAGAAAGGCTCAGAAGACATGAAAAGACTCTTCCAAAGAAGATATCTAGATGGCTAACAGACACATGAAAAGATGCTCATCATCACTCATCATCAGGGAATTATAAATCAAAACCACAATGAGCTACCATCTCACACCTGTCAGAATGGCTAAAATTAACAACACAAGAAAAACCAGGTGTTGGTGAGGATGAGGGAAAGGGGAAACTTCTTGCACTGTTGATGGGAATGCAAACTGATGCAGCCACTTCAGAGAACAGTATGGAGGTTCCTCAAAAAATTAAAAATAGAACTATCCTATGACCCAGCAATTATACTACTAGGTATTTACCCAAAGGATACAAAAATACAGACTTGAAGGGGTACGTGCACCCTGATGTTTATAGCAGCATGATCAAAAATAGCCAAGTTACAGAGAGAGCCCAAGTGTCCACCGGCTGATGAATGAGTAATAGAATATCTTGCCATTTGCAACGATGTGTATGGAGCTAGAGTGTATTTTGCTAAGCGAAATAAGTCAGTCAGAGAAAGACAAATACCATATGATTTCACTCATATGTGGAATTTAAGAAACAAGACAGATGAACATATGGGGGGGGGGGAGAGAGAAGGAAACAAACCATGAGAGATTTTAAAGATAGAAAACAAACTGAGGGTTGACAGAGGGAGGTGGATGGGACATTGGCTAGATGGGCAATGGGTATTAATTATTACTTGTTATGATGAGCACTGGGTGTCATATGTAAGTGATGAATCACTGAATTCTCCTGAAAACAATGTTGCACTGTATGTTAACTAACTAGAATTTAAATAAAAATTTGAAAAAAATTAAAACAAACAAAACCCCTTGTAGCTTAAAATCAATAGTGATTGTCCCATGCACAAAATCTTAAAAAAAAGTAGACCTAGATTTATATTGCTTAAAAGCAAATACCAAAAAAAATACTAAAGGCATAGTTATTATAGAAATTTAAAAAAATTTTTCATTGTATAAAGAAATAATAGACTGCTTGCAAAGTCTTCTGGTGATCTGATTTACTACAATTTTATTAACTTCCAACTTTTCAGAAGTACATCCATAATTTGTCACAATATGTGAGGCATCAAGATAAGTAAATACTTAGGAGCATCAAAATATAATTGTTCTTAATAGTCGAATCATTTCTTAAGTGATTATGAAATAAATGTTCTTTAACATGCTAAGTAAACAGATGAATGCTCAGGGATACTTTCTAGATGATTCCACCTTCTTTTGCCACCTGATGTTGTGATATGGTGAATGCAGTAGAGTTGACTCTGCAAAGAACTTAGTCTGGATGAATCAGCTCCCAAGGGGAAATAGGGTTCGCTATACAGATCTCTCTGTAAAACAGAGTAGGAAACACATCATGGGAGGTGATCATTTTCATGACCAGACTCCAAGGAAAGTTATTAGGATCTTCTAAAGTCTATATACACTTCGATATGTAGTGGCTTTAAACGGAAGCTTTGTTGGGTCGCCTGAGTGGTTCAGTCGGTTGAGCCTCCGACTTTGGCTTGGGTCATGATCTCATGGTCTGTGAGTTCAAGCCCCGCACTGGGCTCTGGGCTGACAGCTCAGAGCCTGGAGCCCGCTTCAGATTCTGTGTTTCCCTCTGTCTGCCCCTCCACTGCTTGCACTCTGTCTCTCGCATTGTCTCAAAAATAAATAAATAAAACATTAAAGAAACTTAAAAAAAGGAAGCTTTGTCAAACCTTAAGCAGAGGCATTCTTTATGTAGTTAGTCCTTATTTCTGAACTCAATAAAAACTGAAAGCATACTATTTAATTATGATTCTGTGGTATTATTTCTATAGAAGACTAAAGTCATGAGAGTCTAGCTATGTAGATACAAATGGGGAAAAAAAACTTGTCATTTTTTTGTGTTCTGAAAAAATAGCACCTTGCAAACATAAAGGTGCCTCCTTTGAATATTTTGCAAGGTGACCCAAAGTGGCAGAGCTGGGATTTGAACCCAGATCCATCTGAAAATAAAGCCCATGCTCTCTCTAGATTGGACAAATGAGAATCTGTTAGGAAAAGCAGGACAGTATGATCTCTACACTACGCTTGTCAAATATCAGTTAGCTTAGCGAATTTTTTGGATGAGATGACTTGAAGCTGGATCCAGTTATTATGATAGTTTAAAGGAGACCTAGGAGTAAAAGAGACCTGGACCCTAATTGCTCTCCTGCACGTTCTTCCAGAAAACAATTGGCCAGCCAGGTTCTGGCTGATTCAGCTAACCCCTAGAATATGATGATGAGACAAACACTTGCAATTTCTCTTATTAAGGGAACATGCAGGTGTTTAATGTAAAATCTGATTCCTATTACAAGGGTGTAACATAAGAAGGGGGCTGACACTCATAGTTTCGTGTCAGTGAGGCAGAGAATTTCATCTGCCAGAAGTCCCTTTCTTTGATTCTTGGAAGTATTTAAAAGAATGATCTATAAGATAAGGAGTTTTTTATTTTTTTTAAATTTTTTTATTTATTGATTTTTGAGAGAGAGCAAGGGCATGCACAAGCGGGGGAGGAGCAGAGAGAGAAAGAGAGGGAGAATCTTAAGCAAGCTCCGTGCTCTCAGGGTAGAGCCCAATGGTGGGCTCAAACTCATGAACCATATGAAACTTTGCATATTATATCTCAGAGAAACTCAGCCACGGGCTTTAAATGGTAAGACAACTGGCATCTAGGACGGACCTTGATTTTTGTTTTGATTGGCTTAATGGAGTCATGGCTTTTTGATAAAGAAGGTGATGATTTAAATTCAGATATCTAAGAAGAACTACTAATGTTTTCTGAAACGTAACTGCACGATGTTGAAGGCTAGGCTCCCCTATGCTGCATATTAGTGTTACTATTAATTCACTGCTAAGTACACACATGGCACTCATTCCATTGTGCAACATTGCATGAGACAAACATCCTTCACAAACTCTACATAATGCCTGGATCCACATCACATTAAATCCCCCCACAGAATATCCACCTGTGAACCAAGAGTTTCTTTCCCCCCTAAATCCAAATCTAGGATTCCTTGGTCTTCAAACCAATACTTCAGGATGAACAGATCCTAGTGTGACAACCCCCAACAACAACAAAAATACAGTTTTTACTTTCTAGTGTTCACACCTTTGTGTTATTGCCCCTTTGAATGTAAGCACAACCTGCGATTTGTTTCTAGCCAATAGACTGAAGCAAAGATGATGGATTGTCATACTGTGATTATACTGTCACACTGTGGCTTTATGTGAGGCTTCATCGTAGTAGACTTGAGACAGATGCTCCCGGTTAACTTGCTGAAGCAAAGAGCCATGTTAAGAAAGCCAACATGGCAAGGAACTTTAGGCATTTAGCGTTTAGGAACTGTGATTGCTTGCCTTCAGCTGATGGCCAGTAAAAGGCGGGGGCCCTAAGTTTTGCAGCTGGAAGGCAATGAATTCTGCCAACTACCTGAGTGAGCTTGGAAGCTGATTCATCTCCAGTCGACCCTCCAAATGGGAATCTAAGCCTGGCTGATACCCTGACTGCAGCCTTGTGAGACCCTGAGCGTAGAACCCAGCTGAGCTGTACCCAGACACCTGACTCATGAAAACTGTGACATAATTAACGTGTGTTACTTTAAGCTGCTCGGTTTGCGGTGCTTTGTTAATGCAGCAATAGAAACTCAAAGACAGGTCTTTTTTGTTTTGTTTTGTTTTTTTTTTAACGTTTATTTATTTTTGAGACAGAGAGAGAGCATGAACAGGGGAGGGGCAGAGAGAGAGGGAGACACAGAATCTGAAACAGGCTCCAGGCTCTGAGCTGTCAGCACAGAGCCCGACGCGGGGCTCGAACCCACGGACCGTGAGATCATGACCTGAGCCGAAGTCGGACGCTTAACCGACCAAGCCACCTAGGCGCCCCAAGACAGGTTTTTTAAATATCAAGAACTAATATTCTTTGATGTTGGAGTTTTGGAATGTCCTGGCATTTTTACTAATCTGTTCCTGCCATTTAGTGAGGAGAGTGACACTGTACTGTGAAATAACTGCAGAGATTGGTTCGTGAATGCCAAAAATAGGAACATCAGCAGCTGTTGCCAGAGGCCTGGTATTTTTTCTAATACTTGTAGCTTAAAAGACAAGTGTCCAATGTTGTGCTGCATTGACTGGCTAAATAGGGTGAAACAGAACTTGCTTGTTAGGGCCCAGTTAACGTTCATTATTCAGAGGTTTTTTTTTTTTTTTTTTTTATCATCTGCTTTCAGCAGTTTGACTCTCTACATACTGTTGACAGGAATTTGACAGATTAATCTGAGAAAAACATTTAATCCAATCACAGGATATTTATAAGATGCTGTGGACTTGAGGGGACAGAAGAGAAAACTAAACACACAACAGAGGAATCAAGAAACGGAAGGCAAGGGGAATTTTATAGATTACTTACTGCTAAGGTGTCTGCACATTCTTTGTGCTCTGTTGCACTTGTTTCTGATTATTTCCTCTGCTGCTTTTGGCTTTTCCTCGATGGGTGCCCCAAATGGGAAACAGTGCTGGCAGTCTGACAGATTGAGGTTTATTCCCTTGCTGTCC
Organism: Panthera leo; assembly: GCF_018350215.1. NCBI lineage: Eukaryota > Metazoa > Chordata > Mammalia > Carnivora > Felidae > Panthera > Panthera leo. Next base: position 55,656,156 of record NC_056682.1, read on the forward strand.
TATCACTCTCCTTTCGAGGTTTTGTTTCTCTAATTACACATTATATGTTATACTTTATGTTTTTTATATTATAGTGGGTTGGGGTGGGTTGGGCTATAAATGGAAGAGAAATTTAAGAGATCCCAATTCAAAGAGAAATAAAAATAAAGATGTCCCCCAACATATCTGGGAACAGAGTGTATAGTTTTTTAGTTTTTCTAGGCAGTCCGTGTGACAGTCTGTATCAAAATATTATGTGATTCATTATATTCGCTTATCCTATTCAACTCACTCAAAGATTAGAAAATCAAAGACTTATTTGGGGGAGTTTATAACAGGAGTTTATAAAAATAAAATTATTTACACTTTATTAAATACACACTTGGGGCGCTGGGTGGCTCAGTCGGTTAAGTGGCCAACTTCGGCTCAGGTCATGATCTCGCAGTCCGTGAGTTCAAGCCCCGTGTCGGGCTCTGTGCTGACAGCTCAGAGCCCGGAGCCTGTTTCAGATTCTGTGTCTCCCTCTCTCTCTGCCCCTCCCCTGTTCATGCTCTGTCTCTCCCTGTCTCAAAAATAAATAAACGTTAAAAAGTTTTAAAAAAATAAAAATAAAAATAAATAAATAAATACACACTCTTTCCCTTTACCCTTATTACCTGTTTGACCTTAGATGTTTCATTGGATAGGTCTGGGTCTCAGTCAGCTAATCTGCAAATGAAGACATTTGAAACCTATTGCTGTAAAGTCGAATTTTGGTTCCATTGTGATCATAGTGGGTGGCTCATATAATTGTTTGAAGTGGGAAGTGAGAGTAGTGCCCATTGTGTCTGACTCACGGTAGGCGCTCAGTAAATACATATAAGAATTCCTTTCCTTTTCCTTTCTCCTGCCTTTTAGTCTAATTTTCCATCTGTGATTTGATAGCGAGGCAGCAAAAACTAGAAACTGCCTGAAAACAAGTCAAGACTCCCCAAGAAGGGAGTGAGATTTTTCTCACAACTGAGTAGCCACATTTAATGTATCTATTTACAAATGGGTCGGTCTCTTCCCAAGCTTTATAACCCATAATTATACATTCAGGCAGTGATATCCATCCATGTAATTCCGGGGACTGTACATTACCCTGAAGTCAGTTGGGGCTTTTAATACACACGTATGCCACGGTGAGTTCTCTTTATTTCTTAGGTTGTGGCAATGACAGGATTCATTATTGCTTTACATTGTCCTGTTATTTATTGTCACAACAACAATAAGCATAAAGCCACTTTGTAATTATGTAGCAGAAGAACTAAGAAAAAGGCATTGCATGAATACAAATTAGAATTCTCGTATAAATTGTGTCCAACAGTAAGTGGCATCGGCCACTGATATATTCATCTTTCTACATTCTGAGTGCAGGATTGATTGTTAGTATCTAGACATCACTTATTTAATAGAGACATCCTTTCTGTATTATGAGTCATTTACACAATTTTAACAAACTGCCAAGCACGTTCAAGTGTGTACTGAGAGATAGGTGGCCCAATGACACCTACCAAACGACAGAGAATTGTTTATTTACTCTACCTGCCACAAATGCTATGTGATGACAGAATAATAAAATATAGTCCTTGTAATCTAGGGACATATGATTTAAGTCTGGACGTGGCATAAGCCACGTGTGGCCACAACGTGTTCATGATACCTAATGGCTAATTGGTGGCTGAGACTAAATTCTGGTTGTGTTCAGAAGAGGTGGATAGATGATTAGATAGAGCTGAAGTACCAGTGTGTCGTGGAGAAGTAGACCCCTAAAATGTTTTTTCTGGAAAGAATGAAGTACCAATGGACAAAATATTTCTGAATATCACTTTTGACATGGCTATGGTGTGTTTAAATTGGTGGCAATTTGTAGCAGTATAGGAATCTAGCAGCAATATAAAAATCTAGGGGGAGAGTCGCAGTCATCGGCAAAATTGGACAACTTTAGTGTATTAAGGATTGAAGGTGACGGCCATACTTCCTCTTCTCATCCCCTCACTTCCTCTAGGTCTCAGTTCATATTTTCAGAGACTACCTTTCAAACACTAGTCTGTAACGTTGCATACACGTTTCCTGCTCCTTACCTTGACCTAGCCCTTGGTCCTAGTACCTAGTACTTCTTGTTTACCTTGCACGGCTTAATTGTTCTCCTAAGCCCTTATCACTACCACACACACACACACACACACACACACACACACACATGCATCTGCAAATTGTCTCACCTACTGGAATAGAGCTTCATAAGGACAGTTTTGTTCACTGCTGTATATACCCAGAGCATGGCAAAGCATCTATAACACACTAAGTACCTGATAAATATTTGATTAATGGATGAGCACAGCATGACATTAAGAATCACTATCAAATTGTCCTTTATTTAAAGGCAAGTGACTTGAGGCAAAAATGGCATGTCCGAGAATGTGGTGATTTGTGCGGACCGACACTGCCTTTATTCCTGCTCTTCATGTAACTAAAACTTCACCTTCTAACATCTGGGGAATCCGAATTCCCATGAGTGCCAGGCATACAAATTGCCGCCCAGGCACTGCCAATGTGATTTTTGATGGAGGGGGGAGCTTCTGTCCATCTGGCAGTGTAGATGGAACCACATTCTGTTCAGGGCTTCCGGTGATGGCAGGGGAGAATTTGGCAGGTTGTGTATGGCTGAAGTGAGGTCTCTGGGCTCATTATTATCCCATACAAGTGTCTTTTTCTCATTAATATGAGACGAGGCAACCAATCCAGCAAAAAGCCCACAGTTCTCTAACTGCTGCTAGCACTGTAAAAAGGCAAAGTGCATTTTTTTTTCCTGAATGGTTGCAATAGACAGACTCCTAGTCCATAATGGGTTAAAGCTGCTGAAAGCCCATCTGTAAAAAGCCACAATTACTAACATTTACTGACAGCAATTGTGACAATGGAGAACAATTTTCTTAAAGCTAATTCAAACAATCTTTGGAGTGGTCATTTGTGGCAGTAAATAGATGGCTGCTAAAGTAGAGAATTTAAAGAGAATTTTCCCCATCGTGGAACTAAAGCAGGCATATTTTGAAGCTTACTTGGGAAAGGAGGAAAAGAAATGTGGGAGACATATATCTTATTAAAAGGCATTCATTTCTCTGTTCTCAAACTAATGTGCCATGCCATCACTTCACCACATAATGAGTGAAACATTGATGCATAATTAGGCATCACCTTATGACAGCATGAGCCGTTAATCAAACAATAATTTTAAAGGTTGCCATGGAAGAAAGGTTCAGGTTTATTCTTGGATTTTTTTTTAAAGTAGTACAAGCTGCTAGGTAGAGAAGCTCTGAAAAAAGAAACATCAAACCTTTAAATAACAGGATCTTTCCTTTTTAACTGAAATAATATGCCTATTCATCCTTAGAAGTTGTCATTTCTATTCAGAATTGCCTTCAAGATTTTCTTTTGGGACTTTCATCACTGAAATTATTCTAGTCTACTGCAAAGAAGGGATAAATGAAGTTAGGAACTTTCAGCTTTTGGTTAAATCTGGGTAAAAATTTGGACATGTGAATTTCACTGCTTTATGTTTTTCTCTCCCCTGCCATAACCCACATAAAGAGGAAATGCATTGAAGTCATTTTTATACACTATTGAAGTAAATTCACAGGTTTAATCAATCAGTTAATTTAGTTAAAAAAATGAGATCTGGCTGATTTAATTGTTTTGCAACATATTGGTTTACAATTACTAAAAATACTTTAGACTGGAGACTTCTCTTCAGCCATCTGGACTCCTTGAAAATTTTTATTCACTGTGTCAATGTGGATGATTGTGATATCTATTCCATTCATACACAAAACACAACTCTCGTGTAAGCCTCAAAGCCTATTTTTTTTAGTTCTCTGTCTTGTTGCCTTTAAGAGTGGAACATTACTGTTCAATTGAGTTTTGAAGCCCCCCTGTGTTTCAAAGAATCCCTGTTGGTCTGGTTGATGTGGCCACTGAGACGTCTGGGCTCTGCAAATCCATCGGCTCCTCGGGCTGTGCATATCAGTGCTACAGTGCCGCTCACACCAGAGGACGGATGATTTCTTCCTGCCGTACGACTCTATTCCCCCAAGACGGCTAATGATCAATAGTCATATCTTCAAAGAATATGCCATTTGTCAGTAGGAAGACAGGTAAGAGGAGACTAGGGAGCACTAAATGGAGGAAAAATAACTTTTATTTCTGTCCCTGATGAGATTGGTAGGCAGTTCAGCAAATGAAACAAGAAAGGCTAAACTAAAAGTCCATAGGGTAGGGAAGTCTGCTGCACTCCTTTATAGCAGCAACAGAGCAAGCTACAGGCTCCAGTCACAGCACCTTAAAAGCAACCCAGAAATTGACTGTAGCCTGCCATTATTAAATGAAATGAGAAGGGGGACGACTAAGATATTTTTTAATGAAGGAAGATCTATGAAGTAGGGGTTGTGAAGAAGGAGGAAATATGAATTTCCAGTAGGGTATGGGTCTTAGCCAATTAATTTGGACTATTAAAATTAAAACTAAAATAAAACTAAATAAAATTAAAACAATATCCTATCTGAATTACAGCTGAGAATAAAGGGAAACAAATGTGCCTCCATATCAGTTTTCTTTTTTTAAGAAAAACTTTCTGGGTAAATAGCTATAATATAATATAATATAATATAATATAATATAATATAATATAATATGATACGATATAATTAATGTAATATAATTAACATAATACTATATAGTTATAATATAATATAATATAATATAATATAATATAATATAATATAATTAATATAATAACATAACGGTGTGTTGACACATTACCCTTCCCCATTTCTTAGGAACAACACATATAGCAGGTAATGGCTCTTACCATAGACTTGTATTGATCAGTTTAATGAACAGAAAATGCTGTGGAATGTGTACCTCAAACATTCTTTGCAGCTGCAAATAGATATTTTAGCATTCTTGAGTGATTTACTTTTCTAACGACTCTTTAATCTTGGGAAGGTCAGAAGAAGCTAGCAATAGTGGTTGCCTTCAGACAGGGGAAACTGAGGGATTGAAAGACAGTGGAGGGGAAGAAACTTACTTTTACCATGTGAACTTTTGTACCTCTTAAAATTTGATTCATGGGCAAGTATTATCTGTTCATATGTGTGTTTGAAAATATAGACTATCTTTTCAAATTTCAGCACATTCAAATGTTTAAATGATATACTTGAAATATATAATTTATCACTTTTTCAATACCTAGAACATTTCCTCTCTCAGGCCTGGATCTTTGTGATGTTTTTGCTTCTCTGGTCCCTAATAAATCCCAGCACCTAACATAAAGGTGAGATAGTATACCCCTAAAGGCCCATTTACTTCACCATAATCCTCTCTTAATTCCAACCTTATTTTTTGAGCCGCCTTGCCTTAATAAATAAGAAATTTTATTAAAAATGTTTCTTTATTTATTTTGAGAAAGAGAGAGAGCATGGGGGAGGGGCAGAGAGAGAGAGAGAGAGAGAGAGAGAGAGAGAGAATGCCAAGCAGGCTACTTGCCATCAGTGAAGAGCCTGACCTGGGGGCTCAATTTCGTGAACTGTGAGATCATGACCTGAGCCAAAATCGAGTTGGACACTTAACCGACTGAGCTGTCCAGGTGCCCCATAAATAAGACATTTTTAAAAAATCTTATTTTCACTTTTGTAATCTCTCATGAGAAATATCAACAGGGGAAAGCACTTATATGCACACATATATGCATGAACACTGAGAATAATGGGCATATATTAAATATTGTATATGCTTTTGAGAAAAGGATGATTTAGCCTCCTGAAGGAGGTCAGATAAGGACTGAAAGCAGGACTGATACTAATTCAGGTGAGATTTGGGGGAGCTGATCCCATCAGTCTATTTGCTACCTCGCACCTCTGGAACTCAGCCAGAAAACTTCTTATGACTTCTTAGCTGTGTAATTTTAATTTTTTAAAATATATTTTTTTTTATTTTTTGAAAAATAAAGAGAGAGAGAGACAGAGTGTAGGCAGGGGAGGGTTAGAGAGAGAGGTAGACACAGAATCTGAAGCAGGCTCCAGGCTCTGAGCTGTTAGCACAGAACCTGTCATGGGGCTCGAACCCACGAACCGTGGGATCATGACCTGAGCCGAAGTCAGACACTTAACTGACTGAACCACCCAGGCACCCCTTAGCTATATAATTTTGAGTCTATCAGGGAATTAACTAATCCAAATCCTATTCTTTCCTGTCTTTTTCATAGGACTGATGTTATCAATTCAATAGGAGTGTGTAAAAGAGGAAAACTCTCATGCTGAAAGCATAGACACTTGAGATCGGCAGTGCATTATTTGTAGGCTCGATCTCCCCATTCCTCCCCACTCTCCTTTATCCTTCTGGCATCCTAAAAGAAAAGGGAAAAAGAAAAACTAGATACACTTACTCCAATTTTTGTGAGTTGAGATTAGCCTTCATGCTAGTTCATTCATTAAATTGTCACCAGAAAGAATACAATACAGAAGGAGAGAGAGAGAGAGAGAGAGAAAAGCAGTCTTTCAACTATGGAAATTAAGGGAAAGTGTGTGCTTAATGAGAAAAAAGAGCAGTACTTATCCATTATTGTGATTTCAGAGAAAAAAGTACAGGGATGAGGCACAATGACTTTTTGAAGAGCCTTGTTATGCATGAACTGGAAAAAATGTCACAAGCAGTTCTCAAGATAGAGCCCAAGACGCAGGGTAATTGGCAGTTACAAATTAGCGGTGATCAGCTAAAGTATGCCTTATTGCTAAGAAGCCATCTTATTTCAAACATCTCACATCACTTGCACCACTCTTGAAACCTAATCATCAAAGCTTTTCTGAATGGGACCTGCCATATTAGCCTTAGAGCCACTCTTACAGACCAGCCTAAGAACTGCTGAGATGCTGCTCATTTTCTGTCTCAGTAAGGTCTGAATCAGACTGACATAAAAGACTTCAGATGGATGGGTTTAAAGAGATGATCAAATAAGTGTAGACTTTTTAGGGAACCGGAATTATCTGAGAATTTCTATTTACCTAGAGGAGGAGATTCTTTGCAGTCTTTTAATATTTCATTTCTATCTTCCCTGAGTTTCATGGAAAGAGAAGATATGCACTTTCAGTATGCAAGGTCAGTATGGGAGCTATTGTGTTTTTATACATTAGCAAAAAAGGTTGGAAAATAAGATAATGAAATTCTATTTACAATGGCATCAAAACATCAGATACTTAGAGATAAATTTAGTGAAAGACATACATGATCTGTACCCTGAAAACTATGAAGTGTTTCTTAGTAAAACTAAAGAGGGCTTACATTAAGACAGTATGTTCAAGGGTTGGAAGATTTACCGTGGTTAAGAATCATTTATTTCCCAGTTGATCTATTCAGTCAATACAATCTCAATCAAAACACCAATAGGTTTTGTAAAAAAACAGTATGTGTATTACATTCCGATTGTTACTATAACAATTTACCATAAACTTAAGGACTTAAATAAGCTTATTATCTCTCAGTTCTGGAGGCCAGAAGTCTGATATGAGGGCTAAAGTCAAGCTGATGGCGGGGTTTGTTCCTTCTAGAGGTGCCAGGGGACATCCTGTTCCTTGCTTCCAGCATTCTTTGGTGTGAGGCCACATCACTCCAATCTCTGTCCAATTGTCATGTTGCCTTTTCCTCTCCTGTAGTCAAAGCTCCTCTACTTCCTTCTTATAAGGACACTTGTGATTAAATTTATGCCCCACTTTGATAGTCCATGATAATCTTCCTCCTCAAAATCCTTAACTTGCTCACATCTGCAAAGTCTCTCTCTCTCTCTTTTTTTTTTTAATTTTTTTTTAACGTTTATTTATTTTTGAGACAGAGAGAGACAGAGAGAGACAGAGCATGAACGGGGGAGGGTCAGAGAGAGGGAGACACAGAATCTGAAACAGGCTCCGGGCTCTGAGCTGTCAGCACAGAGCCCGACGCGGGGCTCGAACTCACGGACCGCGAGATCATGACCTGAGCCGAAGTCGGCCGCTTAACCGACTGAGCCACCCAGGCGCCCCTCTCTCTCTCTCTTTAAAAATGATTAGTCATTTTTGAGAGAGAGAGAAAAAGAGAAAGAGGAAGAGAGCAGGAGCAGGGGAGGGGTTAAGGAAAGGGGACAAAGGATCCCAAGCAGGCTCTGTGCTGATAGCAAGAAGCTGGATGTGGGACTGGAACTCACAAACCATGAGATCGTGACCTGAGCTGAAGTCGGATGCTTAACTGAATGAGCCATCCAGGCAGCCCTGCAAAGTCTCTTTTGACATATAAGGTAAAATTCCCAGGTTACAGGGATTGAGATCTGAATATTTTTGAGGACCATTATTCAGCTTCCCATGGAAAAATATAAAATTCTAAAATGTGTATAGAAATGCCAAGAATCTAAAACAGAAAGACAATCTTAAAGAACTAAGTTGGTGGATTTACGCTACCTGGTTTCAAGATAACACTATAAAACTACATGAATTAAGTCAGTGGTTTTGGTGTAAGGGTAGATAAATAGGCTAATGAAACTAGGAAAATAACAGTTTCCTGAATTTCTGGTTGTTTCTGTAAAAAGCCCTAGCTTTCTGAGCCATATATACTATTAAGTTAGAGAATATTTACTTTCCCTTCTCCTAGAAACATTTTCACATACCTTAAGAATTAGATCTGTAGCTATTTTCCTTTATTATTATTTTTTAATTTATGTATTTACTTTGAGAGAGAGAGAGAGAGAGAGAGAGAGAGCATGTGTGCATAAGCACGGGAGGGGCAGAGAGAGAGGGAGAGAGAGAATTCCAAGTAGGTTCCACACTGTTAGTGTAGAGCCTGATGGGGGGCTTGAACTCACAAACCATGAGATCATGGCTTGAGCCGAAATCAAGAGTCAGATGCTTAACCGATTGAGCAACCCAGGGACCCCTGTAGCTACTTAAAAAAACTTCTCTTATAATCCCCAAAGCCAAATGGTTACAACCCCGGATAGGCACCTAGATTCTATCCAAAGGTTCTAGGGAGACTACAATATTATATTCCCAGGTATTTACATTTAAAATAATCCAAATATCTGCATAAATGGTGCTGAATATACTTGAGTAACAAGTGATTCTTTTGCCAAAAGAGCTTGAACTCCTTCTCTCCATCTCTTAGCCTATTCAATGTTGATGATCAAACTTGAATGTGTTTAAGATTCACTCAGAAATTCTTAAACTTAACCTATAGAAATTTATATACTGTTGGTCTGGGAAGGTTCCATATCTTTTTAACAAACATCCCAACAGTTTTTGATGCAGGTGGTTTAAGGATCACTCTTTGAACATGGCCATGGGAAAATGTTTTTTCCACAGAGAAAATTATGATTCAAAGTACTTTGTGGAAGAGATAAGCAATGCGAAAAATATATTTGCATTATGGAAGTAAAATGAGTATTGGTTTTATTAAGTGAAGAGTTATGATAAATCAGTAAGATAAATGTATAAAAAAAAAACAAGCTGGGGATATGCATGATCAGTTTCCAAAGAAGAAATATAAATGGTGAATTAAGCTATTCAATAGCATTATAATAAAATCAATGCAAATTAAAAACAAAAAGAGAGCTATGCTGCAATTTACAAATCATCACAAATAAAAAAAAAGTATTCCATGGAAATCAGTTAACAATGTGAGAACAATAAAGTGGGGCACAAAAAAGGGTTTAAAGTGGATTAATTTTTAATATCAGTCCCACTGATTAAAGTTCCCAATGGGGATGGCCTAGTTACAATATCACAAAACAGTTCATTGTTTTATCATAGTTACCAAACTCCATTTAAAGAGTAGCTGCCATTTTGTAAGTACCATTAAATGATTACTTACTAGTGATAGGAAATCTATTATTTTTCCTCTTTTTTTCTTTCTTCCATCACCATCTATCTTATTTAATACCTACAAAAAGGGTATGCAATATTTTATCTTCAGTTTTTGGATGGGGAAACTACATGAATTGCAGAGCCATTTTGACTGTTTGATACTTAAGCCCCATCCACATTATTACATATAATAATATTTAGGGGAATGGTTTCATAACAGGAAACAAGATGGGGAGGATCTTATGTGACTATTAGAAAAAAATTTCTGGGGGTGCCTGGGTGACTCAGACGGTTAAGTGTCTGACTTTGGCTCAGGTCATGATCTCATGGTTTGTTAGTTTGAGCTCTGCGTCGGGCTCTGTACTGACACCTCAGAGTCTGGATCCTGCCTCTCAAAAAATGAATAAATATTAAAAATTAAAAAAAATTCAGTAATTAAAGTGCTCAGGGGAAATGTGGTGAAGTAAGAGTATGACAGGCCATGAAGGTAGCATGGGGCTGCATGGGGAGGAGACTATCACAGAATCCTTGAAGATGTGACATAACGTGAGATTTGGGAAGACAAGTTTGATAATGCTCTCCAACATAGGGTGAGTTGCCGTGATCAGAAATTAGAGGTGAGGCATCAGTTTTGAGGCAAATATATCATTTAGAAGAGTGATAATAAACTCAGATATTAGTAAGGTATACTAAAATCCACAGAACCTTAGAAAAGATCTGGCCCCTGTGCCTTTGATAAAAGCTTTCTCATTTCAATTTCAAATTATTGAACTTCTCAATTAGAAAAACCACTGTTATTTGTTGTTTTCACTAGATCATCTTCGGAAATTTTTTTTACTTGGGTAAACAGAGTTCATACCACATGATTATGTCAAGGTTTTGAATAAATTTAATATGTGTGGAAATAAATTGTGCACAGTTGCTCAATTCAACTAACTTTTAAACCATTTTAGTTTCTTTTGTAAATGCATATCTCTGAGTTTTCAAAACCGCCTCTTCCTATGAATATATGAGCTTTCCCCTTTGGTCTGATATTACAGCTAAGCTTTGCAGAATTTTATTAAAACATACAGCCAAGTCAGCAAAATAGTATTCCATCTCTTCTGTCAATGCCAATATTGTACACACACTTAGAATTATTTTAGCCTCAGAAAATTGGAGTTTAACTGTATCATTAGATAATTATCTATGGCAAGATAAAAATCTTAGTCTTGTTAGCGTAATGACACAATTTAGTGCCCCAAATAGTCTTACATACTACTAATTACAACAAGATCGATAGTTCTACTTAGCTTACTTTGGAAATGACATGGACTTCTTTCAGGGAAACTATTTGCTACATCTTCATGGTACCAGAACAAATGGTCTATTCAGTATAAAAGTCAATTAAATTTTATTTGCAATTAGATAAGTGAAACATTTACTGACTTGGCCACTTCTGCTTTTCTATCAATGTTTGGTCTGTATGCATCTTTAACTTTTCTTAGTAGGATTAAATAATATCTTAAGGGCAGTATATCAAGTATAAGTAGTTCTTTACCTGGTAGTGGTCTGAATATTTAAGCACATTTAGATTTTTATTTACTGTTTTTTTAATGTTTATTCATTTTTGAGAGAGAGGGAGACAAAGCACGAGCGGGAGAGGGACAGAGAGAGAGGGAGACACAGAATCCAAAGCAGGCTCCAGGTTCTGAGCTGTCAGCACAGAGCCTGACGTGGGGCTAGAACCCATGAACCGTGAGATATGACCTGAGCTGAAGTCAGATGCTTAATTGACTGAGTCACCCAGGCTCCCCTTTATTTACTGTTATTGATGATTGAAACTAAAACCTGATAAGTGGAGTTGCTAGATCATATGGTAATTCAATTTTTAATCACTAACTCAAAAAGATATCTGCACTCCCATGTTCACTATAGCATTACTTACATTTGTCAAGACATGGGAAAAAAAAGCCTAAGCATCCATCAACAGATAAATGGATAAAGAAAAAAATATATATATATGCACACACATATGTAATACATATGTACACAGGCACAAAAATTCACATTATTCTGGTTGTCATACATAGTCACACAATTTCAAACACACATAATGCCTTCTCCAGAATAATGACCTTGTAATTAATTTGCATATGACCAAACTAGCTTCCATATTTTTTGATAAAAGACTTTGGATAGGAGAATGTAAATACATTTGGCCCAGGAAATGATTATAAGACTTAATAAATAGGTGTTGTCTTTCAGAGATTTGAAGTGGACATTTGTGGATGAAGAGATTTTTTTTTCCCCTTGGTCTTTGAATGCTATAAGAAGTACCCTAGTTGGATATCCTCTGTTTCAATCATGTCTGATTGTGGTTGACAGAATTATGGTCCCTAAGAAGATTCATAGTCCCTAAACCCTAGGACTATACTATGAATATGTTACCTTATGTGGTAAAAAGGGAACTTTGCAGATATAATTAAGGTTACTTAACTGATGTTGAAATAGGGAGATTCTTGGATTTTCTAGTAGATCCAATGTAAGCACATGAACCCTTAATCCAGAAGAAGGCAGAAGAGGAAGTTAGATGCAAGAGAAGTCAGATTGGTTTGAAACTCTAGAAGGATTTGGAGCACTGCTGCTGGCTTTGAAGGAGGAGTCACAGGCCAAAGACAGTGGGCACCTTCCAGGAGCTGAGAATGATCCCTGGCTGGCAGCCAGGAAGGAAATGGGGACAATTGTGTCAGCAACCTGAATGAGCCCAGACATGGATTATCCCTCAGAGTGTCCAGAAAAGAGTCCAGGCCGGCCAGCATCTTGATGACACTTTAACCAAAGGACCCATCTGAGCCCTGCTTGAATTCTGACCTCCACAAGTGTGAGATAATAAAAAGGTATTATTGTTAAAAAAAAAAGAGAGAAAGAAACTAAAAACCTCAATAATATACAGTAAGAGCAACCACTATCATTTATTGGGTAACTAATATGTACAGGGATTATGCTAGATCTTTTTTTCTATAAAGCTCATTTATTCCTCATTATAATCTTATGAGTAAATATTATGCATGTAAGAAAATTAAACATCAGAAAGGCTAAATAATTTTGTAAGAAGTCACATAGGCTGTAAGAGAAAAGTTGGAATTTTAATCTACATTGCTCTAACCCCAAAGCTCAGTGATCCTTCTTTGTATGCTATTGCTTCCTGTAACAGTAACATTGGAAATATCAGCAATACTATTTTATTATAAAAAATACAAAGACCTGTTGTATAAATCTTCCCTCTCTCTTTTTTTTTTAAATTTTTTTTTTAATGTTTTATTTATTTTTGAGGCAGAGAGAGACACAGCATGAGCAGGGGAGGGGCAGAGAGAGAGGGAGACACAGAATCCGAAGCAGGGTCCAGGCTCTGAGCTGTCAGCACAGAGCCTGATGCGGAGCTCGAACTCACGAACCGTGAGATCAGGACCTGAGCCGAAGTCAGACGCTTAACCGACTGAGCCGCCCAGGCGCCCTCTCTCTCTCTTTTTGTAAGATGAATCACATCATGACAAAGATAAGCTAAATATAATGTAAAGACAGAGAGCAAAGTGGAGTTTTAGCTCTCTCTTCTTTAAGCAGGTAACTCAAATCTCTATTTCTTGCTCTGACATTTCTCTGAAGCCACTGGGCATCTGTCCTTCAAGGGTTTTCTAGCTCCTCAATCTCAAAATGTCACCAACTGAGCTCATTATCTTTCCTCTCATGTTTCTTTATTTCCTTTTTGCCAGTGGCTCCACGGTCTTTGAGCTACCCAGGCTTAAATACTGGTGGCAGTTCTGAGTTCTTCCTCTCCCTTTCACCTGACATTCTCAGTTTCCAGGTCCTGTTGACCCTTCTTCAAAATTTCCCCTCTTCTCTGATTTCACTGATACTACTTTAGTTCAGGCTGCTTTTATTCTTTTCTGAAATACATATATACTTTCTACTTCAAATTAGCACATTGTTAGTTCCACAGCAGTGTTTCTAAATCACTGCTTTGATTATGCTATTTAGCTACTCTAAAACCTTTACTGGCTTTCTGTTGCCTACACCATAAGATTGTCAGATAAATTGTTGGATTTCCATTTATGTTTGAATTTAATAGTTGCATGGGACCTACTCATAGTAAGAAATGTTTACTTCAAATTCATATTTAACTGGGTTTCCTGTGTTTTTAGCTAATTCTGGCCATGCTATTATAGTATTGAATATAAACTCTATAATCATCTGTCCAATAAATGAGCCCAGCCAATGGCTCTACTTTTATCCATAGTTCTGTTCTTCTTCCAGTCCATCTTCCAGTCAAACTATATTACTTAACTAGTCCCACACATGAGTCATGCTCCTGCTCTAGACTGAACGTCTGTGTTCCTCCCCCAATATACGTATTGAAACCTAATCCCCAAGATAATGATATTTGGAAGAGGGCCTTGGGGGAGGTGATTAGGTCATGAGAGACGAGTCCTCATGGGTGGGATTAATGCCCTTATTAGAGAGACTTCAGTGAACTCTCTTGCCGCTTCTTCTATGTGAAGACACAGTGAGAAAAGGGTCCTCCGTGAACCAGGAAGCCGACGGTCACTCATAGCAAATATACTGTTGCCTCGTTAGTGGACTTCCCAGCCTCTAGAACTATGAGAAATAAATGTTTATTGATTAACCCAATCAATCTATAGGGGTTTTTTTTGTTATTGTTGTTATAGAAGCTCAAAAGGACTAAGGTGCATACCCTTTGCCTTTGCTGAACTATTTGTTGGTGGTACAGCAAAAACGCTATCCCTTGAAGGAGTCCATGATTCCTCTAAGAACTCCATGGCTCTTGGTTTGTATTTTTCTTGCTCTACTTGTTCCATCACAGTTTGTATGACTGTATGTTGTCTGCCTCTTCTTCCTAGTTAATTGTAAGCTCCTTCAGGGCACGGTCCATGCTTCTCTCATTTGCATATACCTCCAATTCTAACATTGGGCTTTACACATTTTAAACACTCAGTATTTATTGAATAAATGAATAAAATGGTAGAAAAGACTTTTAATTCCAAAGATTAATTTTTAACTTTTGAAAATTCTTTTAACTCTAAAAATGAGTTATCTTTTTGTGCATTATCATATGGGATTATCGTAGCCATACATTTTGCAACTGTTGCCCACAATGAGAAATAAAAAACTACCTAGTAGGGTGTGTATTACATGTGTGAATACTACTCAAGTACTACTTAGTGGTAGTTCATTACATTCTGTTAAAATTTATCAGTTGTCAGGTATTCCCAAGAAACAAATGTAGAATGTCTTTCCTCGTTTTTTAATTATTTTGTGGGAATGTCATGCTTCTAGTTTTACTACAACTTTAAACTACCTTAGATAACCTAGCAATAACCCAGATTTTCTATTAATTAGGAAAGAAAAAGGTCACATGGCCACTGAGCAGTTGATATATGAGGTTAAGTTAGGGGCTTGGGGAGGGAGGCACACAGCTTTGACATTTGAGAAGCTTGTAAGAATAGTTCAGATCTGGATGTTGCGGACACGGATTTTCATTTCTACCAAGCCTGCAACTTTATATCCCTTCTTTGTGTACCTTGCTATATCAAACAGCGGTGTTTTGTGAAAACATCGAGCCTCAGTGATATATTTCCATTCATTTTCCTATCAGTTGCTACTGAGTGTTCTGGTGTCAGGCCCATTGCTTCTTATTCCAACAGATAAATTGCATCATTCTGGTTGTTTCTGGCCTGACACAAATAATAAGTTGAAGGACAGCCCAGTTTAGCTCTTTGTAGACAAATTTTATACAGGTTCAAGATATTTTAGCTCTGATTTATGAACTACTTTCAAGAACATATATGCAAGCTGTATCATGTTGGAAAAGCAATGCCTAGGAACATAATTCTGAGTTCTTTTAGCCCCATCAGTATGTAAATCATCAAGTAGAATACAAATGCCCCACCAGCAAAACAGTCAGAATGACATTCCCACCATTGCATATG
This sequence comes from Panthera leo, assembly GCF_018350215.1. Lineage (NCBI taxonomy): Eukaryota > Metazoa > Chordata > Mammalia > Carnivora > Felidae > Panthera > Panthera leo. Next base: position 55,672,021 of record NC_056682.1, read on the forward strand.
GATGAAGCCATGGCTGATAAATTCCTTCTCCAAATATGCTCTCTTGCTGCATTATTTATGGACTTTGAAAATGCAGGTTGACTCCTGCAGTAATTCGTTGGCACTATTCTCTTCCTAGTGGGATCTGTGAGCTGTAACCTGATCCTTGGATGGAAAACATTTATCCTTTCTTTGACAGCAAAATTGTGACTCTAGACCAGCAACGATTGCTTTTTTTTTTTTTTTGAATTTTGAGTCTTACAATCATAGAAGTTGAAAGGACAATTGAAAATTTCCCTGCTTTGGCTGTCTTTATCTATCTAGAAAGATATTTAATCTGCTTCTACATGGACTTTTTTAATTAAAAATGAAACCTGGGATTTTTAAGGCATGTTGCATTATCTGAACATTTAAATAAATATTCCCAGTATTATTTAGTTCAAGATCTTCTTCCTCCAGTCTCCTTTTCTTTCTTTCTTTTTTTTTTTCATTCTGTTAGAGCTATTGAAAGCATCCATAGAGGCAGCAAAACTTGTTAAGAAAATTTAATGTAAAGTACAGATTTTTTCAGAGAGCCACAAAAGGGAAAAGGGCTTTTTGCAACATAGATACAGAATTGCATAAAGTCCTTCCAATGAGTGAAATACAGTTTTCAGGGCAGGAGGGATTATCTATACAATATTCCAAAATTTCACCTGGGAATGAGTGCTTTCTTTTTGCCGAAAACGTGCAAATTCCCTTATAATAACTCTATAAATTAAAATAAGCTCAGGGACTGAAAGAATATACTTAAGCCAAGGAACTGTTTAATAAGCTGTGTAATGAACAGAGGTCGGGAGAGGGGAGGCAAAAGAGGACCAGGAAGAGACACTGTCTTCCTTTTCTTCTTTTTTAAAATCTCTATCATTCCATCTGCCCCCGCTTTTTAATGAGCTTTTCTGTTTCTTCATTCTGTCTATTCCTATCTGCCATTATGTTACATTGGGATGCTGGTTGTTAGTATCTCCTTGAATGATTTTGATTTTTCTTTTTTTCCCCTCTGAGGTCATAACCAAACAGAACTCGAAAATATGCCCTTGAAATGCCATGCCTTTTCTCTTTCCACACAGCTATTTTCTATACTTTTTTTTTTTTTTTGGTGTTTGTTTTGTTTGTTGCTTTTTGAGCAAACGTGTCTGTTGGGAAAGTCTGGATTTGGTCTGAGAATCACTCTCATCTTCTTTGCTTGAGGTATTCTGGATGAGTACAGAAAGATGTCTAGAAACATCCCATGATCTCAGCTGAGTAGTGTCAGAGAAGACAAAGTAGGTAAAATGGAAACCACTATGTGGTCAGCAGGGGAGGAGGCAAAGTTCTCAACATCCATCTCACCCAAAAGCTAGACTAGAAATACATGAAGTTTTATCATCCATGTAGTTTTTTGGTGCTACTTATAATCTTATGTTGTGACCAGATTTTATAATACTGAGCTAATTTTAGAACAAGTAAAAAACAAATGACTAGACTCCTTCAGCATACGGGAAATCATTTCATAAACGATATTGGGGCAGAATACCCAGCATTGTGGGTTGTATAAATATTTACTCATCTTAGATGAATAAGCAGTCAATTCCATGAAAGCTCTTTACTAAACAAGGACTCAGATGGGTCATGAGGTATTTTGGATTCTTATAGCAATTCTCCTCCAAGAAATTCCATTCATTCAGGTGCTGAAAGACTATACAGGCATGGAACTCAATTTTTCTTTTCCAATATACCACTTAAAAAAAGTCAAGTTTTAGGAATATTCTACAACCCATTTGATATTTTGTGAACTTCTGTAAGTCGCCATGATTGATCTTTCTGCATTCTCTACGTGATATAAGTATATTCCTATTTTTATTGCTGACTTCATTTTCTTCTTAATTGCCCCATTTGTACATCTTCCTGAATCAGAGTTTACCACTATGTGATGCATAGTTGAAAACCCAGCTGCTGTTGCCATGGATCAGCACTCAAGGGAACCATGGGGGTAATACATTCCTAGATCGCTATTATGCTACTGTCGCAGAGAACAGTAACATGTTCCCCGAGGATCTTTTTCTCAGATACGTGTTCTTTGGTGAATGCAAACTGAAAATCGTCTTCACAAGATCCTTCTTAAGATTCCCAATAACTCTTCTTTAGAACATAAACTTATTTCAAGGTAACATATGCAAGTTTTGTTGAGTTAACCTTCAATAGTCTGTATAAGACAAATTATCTCCTAGTTTATTTTTATGACCTTATATTAAGAAGGGGATACATATAAGATAATTTGGAAAATAGAAAGAGGCAAATAGTAGAAATAAATAAATCAAAATGGGAATAGCGGTTCTTTCTGAACAATATGGCTATATTATTCAGAAAGAACCGATATTCCCATTTTCATTTATTTCCTTCCAGGTACACATACACAAACAGTATAAAAGCTATACTTTCTGATTCAGGAGTTGATCATTTACCCATTTTAATAATGATTCTTCAAAAGGATCATTTTAAGAGTTGCTTATTATGTATTGTAAAGTTATATAATATTATTCCACCGTTCTTACATTTACTTTTTTTAATGTTTATTTATTTTGAGAGAGAGAGAGAGACAGAGAGAATATGTGTAAGCGGAAGAGGGGCAGAGGGTGACAGGGAAAGAATCCCAAGCAGGCTCCATGCTGTCAGCGCAGAGCCTCACACGAGGCGTGTTCTCACAAACTGTGAGATCATGACCTGAGCCGAAATCAAGAGTCAGACGCTTAACCGAGGGAACCACCCAGGTGCCCCAGGAAATAATAACATCTTATTTGAAATTGCTTGTCTTTGATTATTGGTAACATTAAACATTCTTGATTTATTAGTCATTTCAAATTATGCGTTTTCTTTTAGGGTAGCTTATGTTTTTAAAATACTGAAATACTGATAACAACTCTCAGATCCTCATTTTAATTCTAGAGCTCTGCAAAAGAGTTCACACATATTATGTTTTGTACAAAAACTAAGCCTCTTATTTAAGCACAGCTACTTCTCTGATTCTCCAAGTCTGGTCAGATCACCCTTCTCATTAAAGGCATTTGTCAAGTGCTGATGCATATCCATGCTCAGTGCTAATGGGCTCAATGGATGGGGTCTCCTGACTTGAAGTGTTTGAGATGATGAATGTGAAAGCTTCAGAAAGATGTTTACAAGGTAATTATTTGTCTACTTATTCTTATGTAACTGTCCGTCTTAAGAAACTTCAATAGAAAAACTGGAATTTGTAAAATAAATTACAACACAATGACTTCCACACTGGTGGCCTTCATTCTACTCTATGACCTAAGGCCTTTAAATATCTGAAAGAGACAGAAAATTAAATTTTCAAGCCCTTCTTTGATCATTAGTGAAAAAAAAGAAACATAACATGGGACCTTTTAATATCAGAAGACACCAGGTATAGCTGAATATTCTGGATCCTTTTCTTGATATATTCCTTACTGCATATTTCCTGATTACTTATGAATATAAATCTTACCAGTGTAATTGCTTTGGTTCTGTAGTTTTTTTGTTTTTTGGGTTTTTTTTGGTTTGTTTGTTTTTAAATTTATGGCATATGTACATCTTCACTGTTTTTAATTTTGAGTAATAACTTTTCCTTCTTCTTTGGTATCACTCCTCTGTCTCCTGGCAGAATAGTACTCTGTGCTTGGTCAGTGGTGGCTGACTAATGAGCTATTCAATGAAACCATGCAGGAAATTCCTTTTTGGTAGCAATTATATCACTGGCAGCTGTCAAATGGCAGAACTGAGAATTTCTTATTTAGGCAATGAGGAAACATTAAGTTGTGAAACTCTTCTAATATGCTTTACTAAATATTTATCTGCCTTACTGGGAAAGCTTGTGTGTGTGTGTGTGTGTGTGTGTTTTATGTTTTTATTTTATTTTTGAGAGAGAGAGAGAGAGAGAGCGGGAGAGGGGCAGAGAGAGAGGGAGACACAGAATCCAAAGCAGGCTCCAGGCTCCAAGCTGTCAGTACAGAGCCCAACGCGGGACTCCAACCCACTAACCATGAGATCATGACCCGAGCCAAAGTGGGTCGCTCCACCCACTGAGCCACCCAGGATTCCCAAAAGCTTGTGTTTTTGATTTTTGAATTCTCCAAATACGTGGAAGAAAGTATAAAAGATAGTTACTACTTTTGTTGAGTTTTTTGACTGAGTCTGAAGGATAATTTTCATCCAACTTGATTTTTCTTTTTCTTCAAGAGCTAACTGTGGTGTTATCAGCAGTACATATTTTCATGCAGTACTGCTTCTCTATGACTGCTTAGCATGATTCATGTCACAAGATAAATTTAGAATGTCATGTTGAGGAAAATTCCGTAATTTGAATCAACACAAAAGAGAGCTAATAAGGGGTATGGAGATGAAGGACAGGCATAAAGCAGATTAGAAAAGATGAAGTAGTCTGGGAATATTCCAGTGGCAATCTCATGTAGTTTCAGATCACCGTTTTCTTTTTTATACTTGACATGGTCATTTTTCTTTGGCATGTTTGTTATTATTTTTGCGGTCTCCCTTCACTGGCCATTATTTAATAGCTTTTTAAATAAAAGCTATGTGAAATGACATGAAGCCAGTTTCATTAACAGAGGAATATTTATGCAGCTCAGGCCCGCACAAAACTGATTTGCGAATTGGTAAAGTCCACACATTTTATTTTTCTCTCACGTAGTTCTCAATGAGGAGAAGCATCATTAGTGTTCAAATAAGGTTTTCCAGGCTACTAAAAGTAGATCTGTAAAATAAGAATGCTTAAATTTTGCTTTTCAATATGGTAAGTAGATTTTTTATTTAATTTTATAAATTACTCGAGGGCAGGGAGGATTTTTTTTTTTAAACTGGAAAAGAAGATCAGTGACTATTTACCCTCTCATTGGCTTGGCATAGTTCACAATCACTGATCAAGTACTAACACTTAAAGATATGTCACTTTACACTTGGTAGGTTGATCAGATTGAAGATTCCAGTGTTTTCTGATAAATGGGAGCAGTGGAAGACCATATAGGCAACAAATAAACCTTGGGAGAAGAAAGGTTTACTATTATTAGTTTATCCCAAATAACATACAGCCTACAATTTTCTGGATTCTGATTTTGAATTTTAAATATAAAACTAATTCTGTTTAATTAAAGGATAGTTCCCAAGTGGTGTTTATAATAAAATTCTCCTCTTACATGTGAAAATAAATGTATAGAACTGTACTACAATTCCACCACGAAGCTTCTTTTAACTCATAGTCAAGTTTGGTAGAATAATCTGTGAGATTTAATAAGAGATCTAGCTATAGGCTCGTCAACTTGTACCACATAATTTTTCCATTCTAAAAATCAGATATTTATGAGAACAAGATGGAGAGGGGTCACCATGGTTCTATAATCCTGCCTATTCCTAACTTGCCTCACCAGAGCCCATATATTCTTCTCCTAGATTAAGAAATTTTTTTTAAGTTTATTTATTTATTTTGAGAGAGACAGAGACAGCACAAGTGGGGGAGTGCCGAGAGAGGGAATCAGAGAGAATCCTAAGCAGGCTCTGCGCTGCCAGTACAGAGCCCAATGCAGGGCTTGAACTCACAAACTGTGAAATCATGACCTGAGCTGAAACCAAGAGTTGGATGCTTAACCAACTGAACCACCCATGGGCCCCTCTTTCTCTAGATTTTTAATTTTAGGATGAGTTTGCTCCTGCCACAAGCAGTAAAGAGCCCAATCAGGAAACCATTCCGTTTCTGTTCCCTCTTGGTCCACATCTTTTTGAGCTTCATTTTCTTCCTCTAATCTTTCCTATCTTTCACATCATCTCCTGGTGTTGGTCCCTGCTTTTAGGGATCTGCTTGGGTTACTTTGTCTATTTTCTTACCTCTGTGGGCTCCTTTGACTCCACTGACTATCGGGGGCCCTAGGAGGTACTTCTTCCCCTTCCCCCTTCAGAGCCACATTGGGGTTGGGGCGAGGAGATAAGACCACCTTAGGAGAGAGCAGTCACACCATCCAGCAGTGAGCAGAGTTGGCCACAGTGGGCAGATCAGCAGTCAGTGTCCTTGATGCTATGCTTCACTTGTTGACAGTGGAGGTAGCCAGAAAGGAGCAGGCTGAGGCAGGCTATTTCTGGGAAAGCTGTGGCAAAGCAGGGCATCAATGCTCTCAAGAGTAGAAAACCACTCCATTCATCAGGAAGAAGGTCATCACAGAACAATTAGCATCTCAGGAGTAAGGGGGGAGGTAAGAAGAGAAGAGCCAGAGAGACTTGTTTTGGAATCATTTTTAAGGAAAATTTTAGAAATAATGATATTAGTTATTACTATTAGGTAACCCTATAACCCAATGATTTTACTTCTAGATATATTCTAGGGGAACACTTCTTGCATATCACAGGGAAATACATTCAATAGTTCTTACAACACCCTAGTGTATATAACAGAGTGGTTGTAGTTTCAGCTTGTTTCTCCTATTGTCTTGGCCAAGGCTGAAAGCTGAGACCCACAAGAAATACATGGTCCACATTAGACATCTGAGAACTACCAGTGTGGTTGGGATTAGGTATTTTCTTACACAGTAGCCTGAAGGATTCCAGTTTACAGAACTGGTCTTTTCTTTTCACTACAATCCAAATTTATGAAAGAAGAGTACTGAGGGGCTCTTGGGTGGCTCAGTCTGTTAAGCGTCCGACTTTAGCTCAGGTCATGATCTCACAGTTCATGAGTTCAAGCCCCACACGGGGCTCTCTGCTGTCAGTGCAGAGCCTTCTCCAGATCCTCTGTCCCCTTCTCTCTGCCCCCCCCCCCCCGCACATGCTGTCTCTCTCTCTCTCTCTCTCATTCTCTCTCTCTCTCTCTCAAAAATGAATAAACAAAAAAAAAAAAAAAAAAGGAAGAAAAAGAGTCCAGAGAATGAGAAAGACCATAAATATTCTGGGGAGTAGAAGATCTGTCCATTCTCTCTGTGGTATTCCAAGAAAATCATGCCCCCAGTGTATAGGTGCCTGAGAGAAAGAGAAGCTGACATTGCACAGCTGGATATGCCTGGTTGGTGCATCAAGAAGAGATGGTACAATAGGGACCATGATGCATGGAAGATTCCTAAAACATCCTCCTGCCAAAACCTAGGGCAGGAGGCCCTAGAGGGTAGACAAAATTGAAGACTGTAGTCTTGTGACAAGAGACATATCTCCTAGCATGACTACCAGCTTTGTATCAACGAACATATACGATTGGGTCTTTCACGGGGCTTTTATGCAGAATGGAGCCAGAGTATTTACATGGATCCAATAGGTAATATGCCAAAGTGATCTATTACCTTCAATTTGAAGAGTTTAACTGCTTCCATCTCATTGGCCAGAATAATCAACTGACGATACCTCCCTTAAAAGGGGCAGGGGGTTTCATCTTCCATGTATCCAGCAGCAGAAGAGAACTATTAGTGAACCTTAGTAATTTCTGACACATCTACTTTATTATCTGCACAGATGAAATTTCTGGATGGATCTAGGCTAATGAGGGAGTTCAGGGACATTTTGATTTTACACTCTGCTCCTTCCTCCTCCTGTGGTTATAGGGCAAGAAGGTAGATAAGGGAGGAGGATGAAAGTAATAGCTACATTACTGGAACAATTTTATTCCAATGGGTTGAGCCTCCCTGATTAACTGGTTATATGTATAATAGAAAAACTTGGGAAATGCCTAAATATCCAACAGTGAGGAAATGGATCGCTAGATATATTGCAATACTTATAAAGTAACACCTTTTGATAAATAGGAACAGACATAGATCTCAGTTGTGATGTTGAATGAAAAAAAACCATATTGTATGATAGTAAGTACAGTGGAAATTGTACGTGTACATACAACACTCTATCCTATGCTTTTCTTGGATATATAGATGTATATGTGTGTATCTGTGTGTGTGTGCAAAGAGGGGCCAGAAGTTCATACCACATTGATAGTGCTTACTCTTGAGAGAGGAGGAGAGAAATTTTGGGCAAGAAGAAGCCAATGATACTTCAACCGTATGTGTGATGTTTGTTTGTTAATCTAAAAGCTTCTATGAAAACATGGCAACAATCTTTATAACTGTCAGCAGTCACAATGGTAGGAGCATGGGCATTTGTTTTAATTATGCTCCACATCTTTTTCTATTTTTACAATTTATCAAAAATTAGGTTAAACACAATAAAAAAACAAAAAAAAATTACAAAGGATCTATAATCTCAACATTTTGTTTCAGTTTGAGGAGGCAGATCACATCTATGTTCACTTGTTTGTGTGGGGAACATCACCAGAATTAATATTTATGGAGCGATTCTCATATATTATGTGGCACATTACCTGGTATATTCTAATTAGTTCATGGACGTCCTGATTTACATGCAGTTTGCATAATTTGGAAAGATGATGTTGAATTCAATTGACATTTCTTCTTTGTGGGTGAATGGAGCTTAGAGGTTATAATTGGAGAGCTTGAGTTCAGAGTTTAGTGCTTCCTAGTTATGTGGCTTTAGGCAAGTCTCATGATCTCTTGGAGCCTCAGTTCCTCACCAGTAAAATGGGGAAGATAATCTGTCTTGCCTTGCAGGACTGTTGCCAAATCCTATTACCCCTGTAGAAACATTTTAAAGCCCAGGCAGTAGGCTGCCTGGGGGGCTCAGTCAGTTAAGCATTGAACTTCAGCTCAGGTCATGATCTCATGGTTCATGGTTCAAGTCCCAGGTCAGGCTCTGTGCTGACAGCCCAGAGCCTGGTGCCTGCTTCAGATTCTGTCTCCCTCTCTCTCTCTGGTCCTACCCCTCCACCCTGTCAAAAATGAATAAACATTAAAAAAATTAAAAAAAAGCCTAGGCAGCACGATAATACTCTAGTTTCGGAATTTAAACTTTATTAATTAATAAAATAAGTTGTTAAGGGAAGAAGCAGTAAAGTATGGACACAGGGACATGAATTTTCCATTCCAGGATAACAAATGTTTGCAAAACCTCAAGGCTAAAGAAAATGGAAACTTTGCGTTCTTCTCTCTGTATCTGAAGGTAGCCTATAAGACTATGCATTAGGTATTACACATGGTAAAGGTGTGTCAAGGCCTGACATGAACCAGATGCTTAATCAACAGAAGCACTAAAATTCGTTATTAATTATGCATTTTTACATAATTATAGGGTCAAGTAAAAATTAATGGAAAAAAAAGATGAAATGGGAACCTCTAGAGGAGTTTGCTAAGAAAAAAAACATCAGATAACAAACAGATCAAGTCCTGCACTCTAGGAATATCTCAAAAAGATCAGTTTAATCTGTTAAAAAATGCTGTTGAAACATAGTTCTAACATGAAAGGTGGTCAGTTTTATATTGTATAATATCACATTATACCCAGAGGAGAATGAATCCATCTCTTAACATTTTGCAAATTCGTTTTTAATGCAAAAGACTTGGAAACAGAGAAGTCAACCTTATACTTAGGTTCCTAGAGAAAGTGTACAAACATATCTTTCCTTTAGAGGAGGCATCCATTCCTTAATAATCATACAGCCTCATAATTGCATAAAAGGAATTCTTGTAACAAATGTAAATCCACCACATTTCTTACACTTGCAATAGAAATACCACCAGCACTCCAAGTAAGATTGTCCTATGATTATTTTTTAAATTTCCATATTTAGAGAAACTAACAACTTGAAATGGAACTTTTCAGTTGACCATGAACTTTTGTTATTGCTTTTGTTTCAGTCCACTTTGAGTACCTATTTTCCTTTGCCCAATTTTGTAAACTCTGGAATTAGGTAGATGAAACTTGCATTGCTGAGCCACCAGAATTCTGGATGATGACCATCTTATTTTATTATTACCTCTTTGTTTTTATAGATGAGTATGCAGCTTAATAATCATTAATAGCTAAGAAAATAAATACTTCCATTAAGGATCTAAATCATGAATGTCGCGGCCGGCGCGACAAACACTGAGGTCAGGGTCCTGAGGGTAGGGGAATGCAAGACAAAAAGAGAGAAGAGAAAGTTTGGGAAGAGGAGGGTCCCCTGGGCTGATGGCCCAAGTGACGGCTTTATTGTTGCTGTACACAATCTTTTATAATATAAGACTCTTATGGGTCAGGTCATTCTAAGAATAAACAGGTTTCACATGATCACTGCCAGCCAAAACATTTAGTTCTGTGTACCTTGTGAACTTTCTGAACAGGTCACAAGACCTTGTTGATAGATTGCTAGCAAAACACAGTTCCCATGTTTGTGTCTATCTGACTCGGGGTAGAAAAAGGGAGGTAGCATTACTGCCAACACCTGCAGACCACAGGCTTCAGGAATTAACTTTCTCAGCCTTGACAAGGCTTTCGTATGCCCTTGAAAGTGGGGGAATGGGAGGGGGAACCACCGGGTTGGCTTGAGTCAACGGGGAACATTGCTCGACCCGGTCTCAGCCTGGCACCGGGGCCCGGCCCCCCACACATGAATCCTTTTACTTTCTCATTGGTACCCAGTGGAAGGGAGATTTATATATGCCATATCTCACACTAGTTAATACTCAGGAGAATGAATTAAATATCAATAAGTGCTTTAAATGCAAAAATGAGGTTATTGAAGAAAATATAATGAAAATGGTTAATGCAAAGCACAGACAGAATAGGTCACAGAAAAAATAGCAGAAGATAAAAATGCCAAGTAAAAATAAGTTTACCAAAGTCAGCTCAGCTTCATTTAAATGAAGGTCAATGCAATCTCCAGAAGCCTGCAAAGCTAAATGCTTTTGTATGTTGTATCCTTTAAAAATCTTAGATAAGTGAGTGAGAGTAAGCAAATAGTTCTATCAGGAATTTGAGACTGTATTTTAAAAATGAGAAAGATTATATATTTATTATTTATGAAATCCAAAATAAACTTTCTCCAGGCTTCCACCCCTGTGCACTCGCAACGCCCAAGCTACTTGAACACTGATTCTTTAGGAGAGACTAAATGGGTGGGACCACCAGGGATTCCATCCATTTACCTGATGTCCATGACGCATTACCATCTTTAATTTTCTCATAGAAATCTCAGTCATGTGTTTACTTCTCAAGAAACTTAGATTGAGTCAATGGTAGTCAATAAGTGAAGTTTTTATTTTTTTTCTAATTTAAAAGTGAAATTGAAATGAACATTTTGTAAAAGCATCCAGCTGGCTAGCTAGCCATCATCTATCATTTATCTCTCTCATATTTTATGGGTTCTTAGTGGCTCCTGATAATCCTCTATAAGTCTTTGATGCTATGTAGAATCTCCAGTGGGCAGGGTACTATGACTCAAAGTTAACCTGAGGGGATAAAAACAGCATAATTCATAAGTTGAGACACCTAGGGCCAGTGCAGTCTCAGCTACCATCAAGTGTCTTTTTATAAAATGTTGGACTATTGGTAGCTTTTGACTGTGTTCTGTGATGCCACAAGGGTTATATAGAGGAGCTTAGAGGCCAAAAAAGATACCCTTTCTTTCTAATCTGTCCCTCTTCCCATTAAAGAGCTTTTTATATGTTTTCATATTTTTGTATGTGTGTGAGGATGGGGCTCCTTTAAGCTTTTGTTATGAATGCTACAGTAGAATCCACAATTCTATTTTTAATTGTGGAACATTTGGGGTACCATTATTAGTCAGCTGAAGAATTCTAAATATAACAGTCTTTAAGACCATTCATCTAGAAAAACGCTTAATTTTGTATTTTAGAGTTAAGTCAGGTGACATTTTTGATAACATATATAAATATTCATTCGGACACCAAAATCAAAGACCTATTTTCTATTCTCCTTCTCTTGTGTGTCAAGGTGTGTGTGTCCTAGAAGATGAAGATTTATAATTATTGATAATGACTGTCAGACTTAAAATATCCATGGTATGGAGGGACTTTTTTTTTTTTTTTTTTTTTAATTTTTTTTTTTTTCAACGTTTTTTATTTATTTTTGGGACAGAGAGAGAGACAGAGCATGAATGGGGGAGGGGCAGAGGGAGAGAGGGAGACACAGAATCGGAAACAGGCTCCAGGCTCTGAGCCATCAGCCCAGAGCCTGACGCGGGGCTCGAACTCACGGACCGCGAGATCGTGACCTGGCTGAAGTCGGACGCTTAACCGACTGCGCCACCCAGGCGCCCCTGGAGGGACTTTTTAATAAAAGTGCCTGCACTTCCAAAATATCTTCCCCACCTATTGATTGAGTCCTCAAATTTCAATGTTAGTTTTATACCTTAATTTTAAGCTTAAATCTTTATTTAATGAATGTTATTTTATTCCTTTTTTATATAAAATTCCAGTGTGCTCACACAATAGAAAGTCTTTTTAAATTCAATCCAAATCTCTAATTCTCTCTTATTGATTCTGTTCTCCGTCTAGAATGTAGATGTCATTAGCATTGGAGAATTGCTCATTGTTATTTTCATAGTTAAGGATGTTACTAAATCTTCCACAAATCTTTTTTTCTGATTTAAGAAAACCTGGTTCTTTAAAAAAAAATATAGCTCAAACTAAAACTTGCCGTATTTTTGTTTACCTCCTCTAGACACTAAACTGCCTTAGCAAACTCAGTCAGAGACTTTATTTTGACAAAAAATTATAATACAGTTGTGATTTACTCACAATAGCCCCAGTATTTTCTCAAAAAGTAATTATCAACGGGTTTTGGAAGTCCAAATAGTGATAGCACATTTTTTGTGTGTTTCAAATTAAATGTTGCACTTCAGTAAGAAGTTTTGAAAAATAAATTGGTAAATGTATCAAAGTCTTAAATTTTGATACTCCAGTTTGAGAACCTTAAGATCTTTTTGCCAAATGATATTATCAAAGATTTACGTGATAAAATGTTCATGACATCATTTTACATAATTGAAAATATTTCAAGGGGCGCTTGGGTGGCTCAGTCGGTTGAGCGTCCGACTTCAGCTCAGGTCATGATCTCGCGGTCCGTGAGTTCAAGCCCCGCGTCAGGCTCTGGGCTGATGGCTCGGAGCCTGGAGCCTGCTTCAGATTCTGTGTCTCCCTCTCTCTCTGTCCCTCCCCCATTCATGCTCTGTCTCTCTCTGTCTCAAAAACAAATAAACGTTAAAAAATATTAAAAAAAAAAAAAAAAAAAAAAAAAAGAAAATATTTCAAAATAATGTAAATATCCAATGATAAGAAAGTGAATAAACATGCTGTATTCACATGTAAAATCAGTGGTTAATGTTTATTTTTAAAATTTCATTCTTTTTGATTATACTAGAAATATTCATAATAATGAAAATTACAGAATATAGATGACTAAATTGAGTGTACTTTATCATCCTAATTTTGGGGAAGAAGGTATCTTTTCAGACAAAAAATGGAATGATATATGTAAATATATTAAAATTGTTTAAGTTGTTGAATAGGATATCGCAAGTATTCTTTTTCTTTTCATAGCTTATGGAGTTTCAAAGTTTTTAATAAATGATCATGAATACATAGTTTTAGAATCAGAAATATAATTAAAAATAAGTTATGTATACAACTTTTAAAAATCTTCATAATATTGAACACAGTAATTCACTTCTAAGAATATTTCTGAATCTAATCGTTCAACATATAGAATAAATTATACTCATGAAGTACTGCATTAAACATTTCTAAAACATAATTATAAAAATGATAAATAATTAAATCCAAAATTAAAGGACAGTTACACAAATTATATTACATTCACCAAATGGACATCATAGCCATTAAAAGTAATAATTCAGGGATCATGTGTCTATGTGGGATAATGTATTTTTTAATGTTAAGTAAAGCTATAGTGCAAAATTGAATGTATAATGTTTTGGGAAAAATGAAGGAACTATGCTAAAATATTAGCCATATTATTTTAGCTTGACAGATATTTTTATCACTTCTCTTTTTTCTATTTTTAATTGTACTACTTTTATAGTAACATTCAGGTTTATCAAAAAAAAAAAAAAACCCACAAGCAGTCAGGCTTCTGATGTATCCTGGTAATTAGTTGATTACTCAACAAGTCAGAGAATGATTAATACATACTAGTTTTTTTTTTTTATAGCAAACGTGTTTAAAAGCTTATCAAAAATTGATGTATTATTTACATCATTCACAATAGGATTTTTGGCAGCTTTTCATCTGTGGGGTTTTGGCAAGTTCCCACTTATAGGCACTTTTTTTTTTAAGGTTGAGCTGGTATGGCTTACTTAACATAATTACTTATTTCTCTTAGGGCCACCACACAGTCCATTAATCTAATAATGCTGGTTTTCCACGTTGATTTTTTAATGAAAGAGTTCGTGCAGGGTCAGGAGAAGTACAAGCACATAGAACTTTGTACCTTCCCAGCGAAACTCAGACAGAATAATTTAACCAGCCGAAGAGACAGTTGTTAGCAAAGTTGGTAGACATAGCTGCCCAGACTGGAGGTGTTGTTATTACTTGCTCTAGCTGCTTTTTGCAGTCATTCAGAAGGATTAGAAATCACAGAAAGGGCATCAAACAGAGCACTGGCCTTTGTATCGTATGGATGTGACTAATGGCTATCAGCTGGGCAGTGATTTGCTGTTAAGTCTGAAAATGAGGATCCAGTCTAAACTGTTAATGTTGTCAAAAGGCTCTGGAACAGCATCCTAACCTGTGGCATCCCTTCCTAATTTTGTCACTGCCTTCTTTGTGGTTCAGACAGGAAACAAGGATTCTAAGGAATACGTGCGACTGGATTAATTTTGTCCTTTTCAGGGTTTCCTACAATGACAGAGAAAAATTAATGAAATCATTGCTAGTAGCTTCAAGATCAATATTTTCTTCAACTAGATTTTTTTTCTAGCACTACTTAAGGCCACAGTTACCTACTACTTTAATATAAACATTTAGCTCTGAGCCTCAACTCCATTTAGTCTTTGACTTAAAATCTTCCCTTATAATCACAATTCATTTTGTTTATGATTGAGTAACACTTGAAAGGCTAAAAGTTTCAGTTGCCTTTGAAATGTGAGTTAGTAATGTTTTCTCATTCTCCTGTCTCATTCTTTTTTTTTTAAGTTTATTTTTGAGAGCGAAAAAGGATGAGTGGGGGAGGGGCTGGGGGGTGGTGCAGAGAATCCAAAGTAGGCTCTGTGCTGATAGCAGAGAGCCCTATGCAGGGCTTGAACTCACAGACCATGACCTGAGCTGAAGTCGGATGCTCAACTGACTAAGCCACACAAGTGTTCATCTCCTGCTTCATTCTTAATGAAGTACTGGGCTAATTATCTTTCTATCACCTGTACATGGGTAGAAGGTAAAAATCCTACTCTAAAATCAGGTATGTGCTGCATGTGCATTATAGCCTATAGCCAGTAGACCAAATTCTTCCTGAATGATAGCCCTTCATTAGGCAAAATGCTTCTAAGGAACTAGAGACTTTAAGTTCTGGCATCATAAGCCACCATTTCAGGTAGCACCACTTAATGTTCTCTTCATCACAACCTGTATAAAGGATTTATAGTTGAAAGGGGACTCCTGTTTTGAAGGTATATTCCTAGATAGTGGATTACTTAGATAACATTTAACCTCCACACTCAACTAAGAGAATTTGTTGCTAGCAGACCTACCCTAAAAGGATGGCTAAAGAAAGTTCTCTTAGCTAATAGAAAGGAAAGGCTAAAAGAAACAAGTCTTGGAACATTATGAAAGAAGAAAGACAAAAGAAAAAACAAAATCATGGGAAAATACAATACACTTATTTTCATTTTCTTGAGTTTTTGAAAATGTTTGAAAGTTGAAGGAAAAAAAAACATTGTCTACTGTGGTGGTCAGTGTAGATAGAGAAAATATTTAAGACAATTGTATAATAAGTAGGAGAAGGTAAAGGAACATAAAAGGAGTTACAGATTTGTAAAAGTGAAACAAATGGCTGAGTAAAAGCATCCTGGGATTAGGAGCATTTCCCTGGAGCATTTCAGTCTTGATGAAAGTGTCAGTGCAGGAATCAGTTCCTAGGAGGGTTATGATGTTTCTTGACAGGACCCGCCAACCACTTCTGGACAGTCATGTTCGATTTTTTGAGGTGGATGCCTGCCTTCTGATTTATTTGGATGAGTGAGCAAAGAGGAGATTCAATTATTTAGAAAAGAAAGAAGTATTTTTTTTCTAAAAAAATTTTAATGTTTATTCATTTTTTGAGAGACAGAGAGACACAGAGTGTGAGTGGGGAGGGGCAGAGAAAGAGGGAAACACAGAATCCGAAGCAGGCTCCAGGCTCTGAGCTGTCAGCACAGAGCCCGAAGCGGGGCTCGAACCCATGAACTGTGAGATCATGACCTTAGCTAAAGTCAGACACTCAACCGACTGAGCCACCCAGGTGGCCCAAGAAGTAATTGTCTGTTTGAGTGAAGACTTCATTTGGGAACCACAGACATTAACAAGTAATATTTTGGGGGTGCCTGGGTGGCTCAGTCGGTTAAGCGGCCAGCCGACTTCAGCTCAGGTCATGATCTCGCAGTCCGTGAGTTCGAGCCCCGCGTCAGCACAGAGCCTGGAGCCTGTTTCAGATTCTGTGTCTCCCTCTCTCTGACCCTCCCCTGTTCATGCTCTGTCTCTCTCTGTCTCAAAAATAAATAAACGTTAAAAAAAAACAAGTAATATTTTGGATATTATATAACACATATATTCCTTGAAAAGTATGTATCTTTCCCAGCAAAATCTTGTTGGGGGTTATGTTATTGAGGAGTGAACTGAGATGAATATGTGGAGCACTATTTAGTGGCATTCTGTTCCAGAAGTCTTGAAGACCTGTGGCAGATTTAAAATTCCAACTCCTGTTATGTTTTTTAAAGAGTGTGAAACTATAAAAATGCACATAAATTAGGGAACACCTCTGATAATTTTACAATGCAGATATAATTTCAGCAGACTGATAAGTAAGAAAATTGAAAGCTTTTCTATTTAAGGCTAGCAATAATTCTTCAAAGGTATAATTGAAGAAGGAAAGATCCAATTCACAAAATAACAAGCAAAATAAAATAAAATAAAATAACAAGGAATGACCCTGATTGAAAGGTTTTGGGTCTACATAAACATCAGAAATATGTAAAAAATTATAAAAGACCTGAAACATGACATGTTCATAGAAGGACAAATTGAATGACGTTAATGCTAAGTCTTTTTAAATCACAAGCTATAAAGACATCCAATATGAAATTGGGAATTAGGTATTATCTCAGAACCCAGTAAAAGAATTGAAAGAGTAATTTCAAAATAAATACACTGAAAGTTTAAAAAAGAAGGATTTTGAGGGAGTTAGAGAGGTTTGACCTCCCAGCCACTTAAAATGGAATAATTACAAAAACAAGGTGACATTTGTATAATTGTTAAGACCAAGTTAAATGCTCAGAAACACATCTTAGTATATAAAGTTAGTATTTAACAAAAGAGGCATCACCCCTGTCCACAGGGGTGAGACTGAGAAAATTGGTTAGTTGGAAAAGTAAGCAAAAAAATGTCACCTCATGTGTTGCAACAAACTAAATTTCATGTGATTTAAATATTCTAGCTAACAAATTATAGTATTCTAAAAATTGGGGGTATAGAAAATGTTGTATGTTGATATGGACAAGGATGCTCTAAGCCTAAAAATTAAAGAACAATGATACATATGGTTAAATATTGAAAAAACCCAACTTGAGTTCATGAAAAATCACAATACAGAAAATTAAAAGATTAAAAAAGTAGATAAGAACTGCAAAATATTGACTAATATAAATAAAAACCATTTAGAGAAATTTTTATAAAATTTCATTAAAAAATGAACACCTTTATAAAAGTTGAGAAAAAAGCCATTTATTTTTTATACACTATGAAAAGTGAACATAAAAACAAAAACCTATCATTTTGTACTTTGTAATGGCACCTTTGAGATTGGCTTCTTGATATCAATTGGAATGATGAAGTCCTACAATGGCTGAGGTCAGGTATCAGTCCTTAACTAACAGAGATAAGGTGGATGCAATCGCCATAATGGACACAAGAGTAAAATGGAAATCAGAGTATTTTGACACCTAGAAATTTTGAGAAGTGATTAATTGTCCTTATGAATGAAATAAATGGGCAGCCTGCTAACTTAGAACTTTATTGATATAGCAGAAAATCAGGTCTACTGGCCAAAATCCTGGTGTAAGTCACCACAATGGAGTTTTAGGTTCTTACTGATTTTCTAGGTCTCAGTCAGGATATAGACTTGTATCTCTTTGATTGAAGAGAATTTGATTCCAACTGAGCAAGAACTGTGCAATACTTCCACCAGCATATAACACTTTTTCCAAGTGTCCTAAAATGGACTTGTGGCCATTTATTATGATGACAATGCACTTAGGAATGGAACTTACCAGACCTTTAATTGATATCTGATCATGTGATCTTAATTTCTAGAGACCCCGAATGCCACTGTGGCCATCAATCAAAGTGGGTCCTTATAGGGGTCAGAGGATAAATGGAATTTTAACCTATGTCTAATAGTTCAGAGCGTCTTCAGACCTAAGCTTCTGAATGTATAATTGAAGTAGGCATACTCAGCAACTGGCTGAATCTTCACATTGACTCTTAGACCTGTGGAATGAGGGTCACAACCGTCAGAAGAACTAAGTGGAAGCCATGGCGCTTTCTTCTATAATCGGTTAATAATCCAAAAGCAATACTATATCCCTCCTGGAACTGCAGAGATGAGGGCCACATTAAAGCTTTGAAAGATGAAAGGTGGTAAATCCTATCACATTTCCATTTAATCTACCTGTTTTGCCTGTGCTAAACATAGATGGATACTGGAAAATGATCATGGATTATCATACACTTAATCATATCAACACAGTTTGGCACTTGATATACAGTTATTTATCTGGCAAAAATTTTTTCCCATATAAATGTGCAAGGATCTCCAGAAGCAGTTTGCTTTCTCTTGATAAGGATGATAGCACATTGTCACCATCTTGCTCTCTGCTATAATTTATTTTAGACATATCTTGATCATCTTAACATCATGCTGAGTATCGCTCTGGTTCACTACACTGATGATATTATGATAATTTTTTTTTGATGAGCCAGAACCCGGAAATTACTTTATATATCTTAGTGAAACACACGTAGGCCAGAGGGTGGGAGATAAACTCTACAAACTTCAAGGGAATTCTCTTAGTACAGTTTTTGGGGGAGAGTTCAGTGATCTTCAGCATGTCAGAATCTCTATAGTGAAAAACACGTTAAAGCACCTTATAAATCTAACACTAAAAATAAGGCTTAGTGCTTGGTGGGCCTCTTTGGATTTTTAAAGAAACATATACTCTATTAGAATATGATGTCCTGACCCATTCTGTGAGTAACCCATACAGGGGTTTTGCTACTTTTGAGTAAAACCCCAGGGGAAAAATTATAAAAGGTTGTGCAACATGTCTAGGCTGCAGTGTAAGTTGTAGACCACCTGGGCCTTTGATCCAGTAGATCCAATGATATTCAAAGTGTCCAGAGCAAATAGGAATACTGTATAGAGATTCTGGCAAGCCTCAATAGGAGAATTACAGTACCCTCCACAGGATAAAGTTGTACCCTCTCTTGTATATAACTACTTTACTTTTGAGAAACAACTCCTGACTTGCAACTAGGCCTTGTTAAAGATTGAATGTCAAACAATGGGACATCAAATAACCATGTGACCTGAGCTGACCATCATGAACTGGAAGTTATTTGACCCATCAAGCCAGAAGCTTGACATGCATAACAGCAATCAGTCATCAAGGAAAAGCAGGTCTATAGGTTAGAAGTAAGTTGTGGAAGGAGGTGATCTAGAATTCTTACTAGAATCTTACCTAAACTCTTTCTGCAGGTGGCTCTGCATATTATGCTATCGTCAACTAAGTGGACTAAATACAGCCTTAAAGCTACAAAAAATGGTGTCCTAGAAAAATGGTGGTAAAGGGAAATACCATGAATAAGCAGACCTTGAGTTGTAAATTTTATTGTTCAGGACCAAAGGATGGCCAAAGGCGTGGACATACACTAATTTGTGGACAGTAACTTGTGGTTTGCCTGGATAATGAAGAACTTGGGAGAATATTAGTAACAAGTTCTAAGGTAGAGACATGTGGATGGATCTCTTAGAAAGGGCATGGAATTTGAAACTCTTTAGATTCTATTTGAAAGCTCACCAAAGATATCCTTCAGTAATTTAGTAGAGGGTAGTGGTTGGTTGATTGCATTGTACTTTCCTGTTACAGGACAGTAAAATGATTTTTCCTTATTGGAATATACATGAACCTGAATTTTTCTTTCCTTTCTACAATGCTTCTGCCAGCCTCATCATCCTTATACTTATAAAAAGTCTTATTCATTATCATGAAGTTCTGCAAGTTTTGGAACAAAGAATTTTATAGCAAAAAGTGTGGTAATGGTAGGGTGACCAGGTATCCTACTTTACCTGAGACTAGATGGCTTCTGGTGAAGTAAAACTTTTGATGTTGAAACCAGACCAGGCCTGGGCAAAGTGGGATAGTTAGTTATCCTACACGGTAGCAAGCTAATGGGATTAACTGGGCTTATTTGTATTCCAAAGTCTAGAAGTGAAGGTAGAGCAATGTTCTGATGGAATAGGAAAATGTCTTACTGAAGATACAGTTATGGCGCCAGTTGGGTAACACCCAGAAAGAGTAGGGTTCTATATTAGAAGATGTAGTACGTGTAGCAAGTCACCAAAATATACCGTGTATAGTACTCACAATCGGAATACATGGGTCCTGAAATCAGGTGTTTTAGTGGGAGTGGTTCCTTTCATTATTACCTACTGATCTTTTTTTTTTTTTTCCTCCCACTTCTCTAGCCCTACAACATTGGGCTGAGTTAATGTGAAGGTTCTGGTTTCCAAGGGAGAGATATTTTTACTGGAAGACATGATAATGATTCTATTAAGTAAGCAATTGAGATTATACATGGCTACTTTGGTCTTCTCCTGGCACAGACCTAGCAGACAAAGAAGGGGGTTACTCTACTGGCTGAGGTGATTAATCTTGACCACTATGGAAAATTATATTGCTGTCTCACATACTAAGGATTCTCACCCTTCAGGAATAAAGGTTTAAGTCATTCCATTCCCTAAAGGACCAGAAGGACCTTAACAAACTGGACATTAGGTAAAAAGAACATGCAAGGGGTGGTACAAGATAGAAATCATATATATCAGTAGTTTTGTCACAAACTAGAGAATTGAGAAATGTATTAGTTATATTTTCTTCTTTGCTTGTTGTGTATATATACTGTACATGTAACTAATTTATTTTTTATTCCTTATTTCCCATTACTGTTTTATATAGGATTATTGTCACTTAAATTCCAGTTTATTCTTTAGGTTGCAAAATGTTCATGTAGATATGATTTAGAGCAAAAGTTATCGTTGTCAGAGCTGTGACTTCCCAAATATGACTATAGAAATTGTTAGGACTTTATATTTTTTCTTTTTGGAGAGAGATTGAGAGTGGCTTCATTTGTTGTTCTTATACACAAGTTCAAATATATGTATCAGGGTCTATATGAATGTTGAGAAGCCAAGAGTGTGAACTGGGATGGCTATTGAGCTATTCTCTCTCAGATCCAAATATACTCTTGAGGTAGTGCTGAACTTTTAACTCTGTAAATGACATCACACACGTATATTTTTATTTCCATCTGGCTTTCAGACAGGTTTTGCAGATAAAAGATATTAGAGCAAGATTGGAAGGTAGAGGAAAGAAGGAATTCTTTCTTCCTCTTTGCTTGTTGTTTCTATCTGGACTCCCCAGCAATGACACTTTGAACTCAGAGCAATTGGCTGTAGTCCCCAGCTTCTTTCAGTACTTCTTGAAGCACCCTCAAGATGAGCACAGAGGTCCGAGAAGCTCCATAGGGCTGCCCCTTCAAACTCCTAAATTCAGATCATCCTAAATGATCCCCATTTTTCCTTAGCTCAAGGAGGACAGGGGAAAAGCACCAGCTTCTTGTTGTCATCATCTGGGTTATTTTAATGTCTTTTTTTTTTTTTTTTGCTTCTTAAGTTATCCAATACTTGTATAACTAAGCTCTTATATTAAATTCCTTCTGCTGACATATCTTCTGTGGTTTCTGTTTTTCTCACTGGTCCCCGACCAATATGGAGGTGAAAAATATAGGTGATGCGGGAGAACAAGGTGTCAGTGTGGAGTTATTTTTAGAGAGTATATTGTAAGTGCTGGCAAAGTGAATGGAGTAATTGCTGAAACGTCAGCGATGTTCTGGTCTCAAGGCTGTCGAATGTGATCACACTGTGAGACTCAGACCCCACGATACCCCAGAAGCCAGTTAGGGAACAGACCCACTGTAATTGCCTAGCAGTCTTTGAAACTGTACATCTTCCCTGCTCGCTTTCATGTAAACACCAGATGTGTGTTTGGTCTATGTCTGGAGGCTCTTTGTGTTTTCCTCCCATGCTTTGACATTCTTTGATATTTATACCTGGCGAACATGAAATAAAGACTACGTGCAGTTTGTTGCTGCTGCTGTTTTGCTGGCAGAGGCAGCCCTGCACGTCCACTCAACCTAAGTGTCTGAGAACTTTGTCTTCAATGTGCAGCTACATGTCAGGAAAAGAGAACTATGAAGGTGTAACTGAGGAGCTAAAAACATGGTGTAAGATGTTCTCAGACTTGTGATGAGCACCAGAAGATGAAGGGAGGTATTGAATCACTGTATAGTACACCTGGAACCAATATTACATTGTATGTTAATTATACTGGAATTAAGAAAAAAAAAAGATGTTCTCAGAGAGTAAGTGAGGTCTAGATCTAGTAGGGCTTTGAGGACTCTATAAAGATTTTAGCTCTTGTCATGAGTATGATGGGGAGCCATTGGGATGTTTATCATTGTGTAGCCTCTAAAATAAAATGTGTAGCTATCCTTGCAAGATTAAAAAAAATCATTTCTTGAACTGCTCTGTTCTTTCTCAGTCTTTTCCTTCTTATTTCTAACTTTCCCCTCTCTTGTCTCCATTCTTCCCCCATTGAAAAGGTTATCACAGAATGCATTTTTTTTTTCAGATACAGCTATAGTCTATAACTTGTGACTACTCTGTTTCTCAGTCCAACCTAAGAAAACTTCTGAGTATATTACAGAATACTGCAATTTAAGAAATTTTTGCTCTGAAGAGAGTCTTGCTGAGATGGCAGGTCTAAAATGAATTGTTCTTGGATTCTAAGTACAATCAAAGTTTTTGAGAGTTGTTCCGTTTTATTCTAAGACTGATGGAAAATTTACCTAGAATTTTTCTGCTTTAGTGATTGGGTAAATTCGTGTCAAATTCTTTTGGTTTCTGGGACTTTTCTTTGATAGGCTAAAAAATAAAACACACCTACCCAGCTGCCAAACACACAAAACAGATCGGGACCATTATTACTTTCTATTCGCTTTCCCCCCAGCTTCCTGAAACTTGATGGGACTTTGAAAACTAATGAGCCTGAACTTCCTGTTCTGATGACAGGATGTAATTCTTAGGTTTCTCAGTGTATTTTAACACATCAGAGTTCCAGTGATACCTAGCAAAACTGCCCACAAAATGCATTGTGTCCAGTTTAATGATTAAGTCAAATGTAATTTTTATTGGAATTATTTTTTATAAATAAAAATTTTCTCCACAAATTTCATAAGAACTTTCAAAAACATGGAAAATGACAAAGAAAAGCAGTCATCCAACATGTCACTGATTTATTTAATTTGTGCTCCATTTCCTTCCACTATGTGTTTAAAATATGTTTCATGTATAATCATGTATTCTGTATTTAAAAAATCATTCAGCATGATGTCCCTACCTCAGATGCTTTTAGGAATGGAGTGAGGTATAAGTGAAGTGGAGTATCAAATATATATTAAGAATTTTTCTGTTTTAGTAGTTGAATAATATGCAACAATTTATTAATAATTCTCTCATTGTTTGACATTTAAATTATTTCTATTCTTATTAATATATGTAATGGTGTGACTAATATCTTCATGCATATGCTTTTGTTCAAAATTAGGATAGATTCTAACAAATTGAGTTGCCAGGTCAAGTAATATGAAAAACTTAATAGCTTATGATACACTTTGTCAGATTTCTTCCCTAAAGGCCAGTTAACACTGTTATCAGAAATATAAGAACACTGATTTAACTGCTTCCTGGACAGCACAGGGAATTAGCTTTATAAAAATGAGATTTATTTGTGCTAGTTTATTAGGTAAAAAAGCATAACTCATTGTTTTAACTTTAGTTCATTTGTTTATCAGTGAAGCTGAATATTTTCTGAGATTATTTACTACCTTTATTTTCTCATTTGTTAATAGTCTCCCTTTCTTGCGATTTGGCAGTCCCTGAAAAGATGGGGACAGATGGGACCAGTAGCTTTGTGCTTTCAACTGTGTGACTTTTGCAGACTAATTTAGATGGAAGAGACTTGTGAATTACTACAAGTTGTTTCTTGAGGCAGTAGATTTTTCTGCGAGCACATAGGGAGCTTGGGTCAAAAACCATAAATTGCAATGACACAGGATGGCATCTGAGAGATAAGAACTTGAAATCTTTGTGACTTAAATACTTTTAACCTCATTTTATACATGTTTTGTAATTTTCCATGGTTTATCAAGGTTTTAGTGTATGTGTCAGTAGAATTTCTTTCTCCTTTGACAGAATCATTCATACTTGTTTACTAAAAGTTTATCTCTCTTGGAGAATGATTGCACCAAATGGATGTTGACAGAGATGCTAAAAGTGATTTTGGATGAACACGACCAGACATTGGATCATTGCTTGACATGTCAGTTCAGCTCGCTGAAGCAGGGGCTATTACAGATAAAATAGGGACCTTCTACATCAGATAAGAAATATTTTGTGACACCTCTTAAGTTTTTTCTTTCTTGATCACATCTGTATCTCAGGCTCCTAGAACAGTACTTGGCATGTAATATGCTCTTGATAAATATGTCTTGAATTGAGTGAATCAAGATAAGCTTCCATTATTTTTGTCCCTGATTCTCAAGAACTCTTCTATCCTTTGCTTTACTACTATAGTTTGATCATGTGCTCTTATCAGGATATAATATTCTGATATAGTAATAATAGTTGAAGTTCTACGATTAGAACTGCCAGGCAGCATCCTAAGGATATTTCATGCATTTTGTAATTTAATCCTCACAGTTTCCTCTATGATGTAGGTACAATTATGATCCCTAAATGTCTAAGCTATATGAGAGTAAGAATTTGATCTTGCTTATTCACTGCTTTATCTACAAGCGTAGAATATTGTGTGGGACATAGTAGAAATGTAATAAATATTCATAGAATGAATACATCAATTTATTTTTCATTGATGAAGAAACTGATGCTTATTATTCATCAGCCAAATCCAGACCTTTTTGAGGCAGAACACAAGATCTTTCAAAATTTGTCAAGAAGCTCTAAGCCCAGCCCTAACCTTGCTATAGCGAATGTACAACTTTGGGTACGTTTTCAACCTGATGTTCACCTTAAGCTAAGGATAAAATCTGTCAGAAGTTTTGGCTTAAGTCGGAAAATGTTTACTGTTTATAACCTCAATCATCTTTGATGGTACATGGCTTCAAATATATTAAAAGCTCCTTCGATCTGCTGCATATATCATTGTTGGATTTAGACATGCAAAATGGACCTTGTGCTACATCTAGGAGTAGTAATGTTTTGCCTGGTATGCTAAGGGAGATTTGGGTTTCTGAAACCAGAAGATTGTGTGGAGCTTGAGATGTGGCAAAACTGAAAAAGTTTGGGGGCGTTGTGAAGACCAAAAGACTTAGAACCAGGGGAATTTAATATTCTGTTAGAAGTTACTTTGATTTTTTGTAATTAAAATCCTTATGAGTCCCCACAGATATGTCTACTATATATGCAAATAACTTGTTAAATGGATTTTCTGAAAAACTGAGGAAAAGGGGGAGACTTACATTTAAGTTTTTATATGGAATAGAAAAATAACCCATTACCCTAACTAATTGAGCACAAACAAAAGCTTGGAAAACAGAAAAAAACATTCAGGAAAATCCAGAAAATTTTAGCTATGGGAGGAGATTATCACTTCCATAGGGTGTGAAAGTTGGTTTAAACCAATTATTAAAGTAATAAAATGAGGCCTTTAGACAGAGTGTCTCTAATGCCTTGGCAGTCTATGTAGGCAAACTAAAACCTTAGCCAGTCAATGCACTCAAGTCTGAGAAAATGAAACCTCACATCAACTAGTCAGTTAACTAAGCTTTCCCAAATAAGGCAAAACCTCCTTAAGCTAGAGCCAATCAAATAATTTTCTTGCTTTGCTTCCATGTCTTCTCTATAAAAACCTCTTTACTAGCTTCCAGCCATTTTTAGTTTAGTGCTGCCCCATTTTGAGGTACGCTCAATACACACTTGAAAATATTAATGTACCTCAGTTAATCTTTCAACACAATCATATCTAGGTGTCCTGGGAAAGAGACAGTTCAGCCAGCATCTGACTCACACTCTGGTTCATAGTCAGTTTCCTTTCTTGTTCATGTTCTTGGTGCTCAGATCCTTGGATTTCAACTTCTGATTCTTTAATCCCAAATTCCTTGGGTGAGTCCCTGGCCTCTTACTTCTTTTTCCCTTCCCTGAGTCTCTGATTCTTTCCTATCTTTTCCTCCAACTTGAGATCTATTACCATATTTTGACATATAAAACTGTCAATTCTTTAGCTCTTGACTACTTATATATCTTCTTAATTCATCAATTTATCTAATCAATTATTACATAAGTATATTGAGGATTTACTATATGTCAAAAAAAGTATAGGCAGACTTGATTTGAGGAATCTCGGACTATGAAGGTGGGAGACACTTGGAAACAGGAAAAGTATAATACAATTAATTTTGCAAAGGCTACCATAGATAGAATCTGGAAAAGCTTCACAAAAGTGGTGTCATTCATGATGGGTCTTAAAATACCAATGGGATGTTGTCTGAAAAAAACACAAGGGGAAGGGTATTTTAGATAGAGGCAAAGATACAGAAGCAGGGAAGCATATTGGATTAGAACAATGATAAATTTAGTGTGGTTGAAATGTAGGGGGAATGAGGTGGGAGATACATCTGTGGAAATAAGTTAGAATGAAATCATGATGTATCTTAATATGGTATGATGATGATGTTGGGACAAACACACTGGGAAAAAAGAGCCAAAGTCCATTTTAAGTATGGTTTTGTTTCTTAGATTTAATGCCAATGGGAAGGGTTAAGCACAGTGCATAGGTCATTGGTGTCAGGTTGGTGGATTAGGAATCTATGCTACAGCGCTAGACCAGGTGTGGCAGTAACAGAACCTTGACTTTGTCAGGGCAGCATGGTGCCCAACTACTAATATTCTCCTTCCCAGGCTGCAGTGGACATGGTTTTGACCAATTATATGTAACCAAAAATCACTAAATCAGGATTCTGGGAACACTGCTTGAAAGGTACCCTGATAACAGAGTGTGTCTTCAGCCTCTTGCCCTTACCCTTCTTCCTGCCTGAAATGTGATTGGAATGTGTGTAGATGTGGCTACCATCTTGTAAAATGAACAGGAAAGCTACCCAGGAGGGATGGGGGAACAGGAAAGTTGAATGACTCAGGGTCTTTGATAATCCCTGATTGATCATTACTGCTTAACTTTCTCAACTCCAGATTTTATGTTACATGAGGAAAGCAAACCCTATCTTGTTGAATCCACTGTTGGCTGGATTTTCTGTTGCTTAAGTTTGAATAAATTTTAATTGGTACCTTGAATAATAGAGAATGATGACTTGGAATGAAGGAGTGATAATGTGGGTGGGGGAAATTGAGAAAAATAAATCAAGAGTCATTTCTAAATAGCATTAGAAGTGATTGGTTTTATAGAGTGAAGTTGATTTGAGTAATAGTGTGCTGGATTGGGAGTTCAGGAGGGTGCCATTTGCCCTCCTGTAGCAGGAGGGTAATAGAAGATTGCTCACACATGATGACATATGACCTTCGCCAGGTCCAATCTATCTCTCCAGTTGTTTCAAATGGCTGCTTGTTCTGGCATTTGGCCAGACCCAGAGCTTTGTTGAGAAAATGCCTGGCCCTGTTCACAGGTACTTTTGTGGTTCACAAGGTACGAATTTTTTTCTGGAAGAAAATTTATGTCAGGCTGTTTATTTTTCACAAAAAGAATATTAAACCTGCCACTTTACTCTTTGATATCTAAAGTGAATGGATTTTTCTATTATCAATAATACATAATACCCACACTTTGGACATGTACCAAGGAGCTGAAACTTAATTGATTGTGATACAGAACCTGCCAAAAATGTGGTTGAAGCAATGAGGTTTTTAAGAGAAGGAATCTATACAACACATTAACCATCCATTCCTCAAAGCACTCTAAAAGTTCTCTCTGGATGTCAAGTTAAATAAATAATTAGAAAAAAAAGTATGCTAGGGCTACATAAGCTTAGGTCCTATTAGCTTTTATCAAGAATTGATAAGGATCCACAAAAACAATAATATCCATGATTTATTGAGCTCTGTGTTAAGCATTTGACATCAACATTTCACACAACAACACCTTCGGTTCAATATTATAATTTCCTATTATCAGATGAGAAAACTGAGGCTCAGGAGGTTAAATAATTTCCCCAAGGCCACACAGCTAGTAAATGAAGGAGGCAGTATACAAACCCAGGTCTGGGATTTGAGATCCTCTGTTTTTTAAAAAATGATACCATACTGTGATCAATAATAGCTGTGCAAGATGTCCACTTTCTCATTCCCAGCCACTGTGAATATGTCTACATGATTAAATTCAGGACATCAAGAAGGGGAGATTATCTTGGGTTTTTTGATGGGCCCAACCTAATGACATCTTTCCTGGCTGTGGAGAGAGGGAAATATGACCATGGAAGAATGGTCAGAAAGATACAACTTTGTTGGCTTTGAAGATGGGGGAAGAGATACAGGAGTCAATGTTGGAAGCCTCTAAAAGTCATAAAGCCAAGGAAAGGGACTCCTTTAGAGTCTCCAAAATGCACATATTTCTGCTGACACCTGATTTTAGCCCCATGAGACCCACATCAAACTTCTAACCTCTGCAACAGAAAGATGATAAATTTGTGTTGTTGTAAGCCACGAAGTTTGTGCAGATTGTTATGACAGGAATAAAAAACTAATACGTGTGCCAACTCTCTAACATGTTTGCTAAATTCTTCCTGACTTTTACTTCTGGAAAAAGTATGTGTTCACTCAAATTAGCATGAAATGTATTCAAAGCTCAATGATGTTTTTCTTTTTGCCTTAGCTGACCGGAATGCCAGAGCCAATTTTAGACTTCAACTGTAATTATGTTACAGGTAAGAATATTTTTTTCTGTCTTCTATATGGTTTCTGATCTCTTCTTATATTTTTATTTTTGCATTTTCATGTGTATATTCACACATGTACTTTTATATCAAGATGTTGCAGAGAGAAAGAACAAGAAAGAAAGAGAGAGAGAAATAGAGAGAATAAATGGGAATAAGACAGAGTGGAGTTAGGACAGGGAGAGAGAGAGAAAAGAAAACCAGTCAAGTTGTTTTATGAAAGTGGAGAGATGATGTTTATACTGAGATGTCTCAGTGGTATCAAGGGACATATTTGAATGATTGCTTTTAAAACTTAAGATCATCCTAAAGTTTTGTCCAACTTTATAAATGCTTTGTAAATGGGTATTCTGGGAAGAGGTATTACCTTGCCATTGCTGTTTTTTGCTTATATGTACCTATCGGACCTATGTCTTTCCGGTCATATGCAAATATCCATTTTAGAGATGCAGCCCCACCCTTTTTTGAGGGGATTTACATACAATTACACCTGGACTATGGTATTGTAATGACACTGCTTTCAATTTTAGTGGGGAGGCTGATGAAAACATAAGAAAGCTGAATGCATTTAAGACAAAGATTTCTAATACAAATGAGATTTGGTTTGTACCTTGCTGGGTATACAAAAGGTAGGCTGACCACATTGTCAGAAGGGAGCCACATCAT
This sequence comes from Panthera leo, assembly GCF_018350215.1. Classification (NCBI taxonomy): domain Eukaryota; kingdom Metazoa; phylum Chordata; class Mammalia; order Carnivora; family Felidae; genus Panthera; species Panthera leo. The sequence goes on from NC_056682.1 coordinate 55,702,080, forward strand.
TAATCAGAATCCTGTTCTTGCAGGACGGAAAGTGAATTAGGGAGTCATGATTTCAGAAAAAGAAAAATAGCCTTCTGCCACCTCCATTGCAATATTTGTGTAACTAAGCAACAAAATTCTCCTATTTAGCAAAGCCCTAATGATGCTGACAGTACGGTCTTGGAATAATGCTTAATACAACTTCATTATCCCCACCACTCTAGCTCTATTGCATATGCAGTGCCTGATTAGGGAGAACGAGAAGCAGAGTGAACGCTGTTTGGTGCACCTGCATCTAAAAAGACCAAATAAAGTATTGATTTGGATGAATCTAATGACGGTCATTTAGCGTGTTTATCTACTCAGAGCATTCATTTGAGCTGACAAAGAATGCCGTACAACCCACTGTTAAATGTATCCTAGAATTGTAAAGCCTTAATGATTCTGTCATGCTAGGTCACATAGACACAAAAATGGTGACATTGGCTGTTACCAACTCTATTGACACCTGGTTATAGTCTATCTCGAAGGAAGATTTTGAGGAAAACTGAAGATTGAAATCACCTGACGGTTTTTCGTATGTCTTTTGAAACTTGAAAAACCTCCTTTCTGCGTTAAGGTTTCTGTTATTTCTGCAGAAAATCTAATTTTAAGACTCCAGGAAGATTGTTTCTTATTTCCTGCTTTTCATGCAGAGAAGTTGCTTCAAAGGATACCAATACCTTTGCAGAAATTCTCTTCTTGTATTTTCTCCCCCCTTTCTTTTGACCCTGACTTTTCTTCCAAGTATGCGGTTTCCAAGGGTTATCATCATGGAACAGATGTTAAAGAAAGATGCTGAAAATAAAATCCATGACTGTCTTGGTTCAGAATCTTTTCAAATGTTATTATGGCCTCTAATAAGTGACATTTATGCCATAGCATTTTAAATTCACAAAGCAGTTTAGAGGTATCCTCCCAATTTTTTCAAACGATCTCACCATCCTTTGTATTGACCTTTCTCTGTTATCGGATGCATTTTTATAGTGCCCGAACATAGAGACATAAAGGGGAAATATTTAATGTTTCCTTCTGCCATTTCTGTGGTGACATGCAATACTTAGAGCACATGACCCTAGACGATTTTATTTCTCTTAGAATTAAAGTAAAAATAAAAAGGATAAAAAACGAGCACACACATAACTTCTTTAGAAGTGAGGGGTAGACTAAGTAGAAATAATCTTCTAACTTAGGCTAGCAGTGAGAGGTCAAATCCTCTTCTGATTCTTTACTGGTAAAGAGACACACATTAAATCAGGCCATTCAGATCCAACACGACTGTTTATATATCCTCAACTAGCTTGACAAAAAGTTAATGTGGTCAGCTATTTTTATTTTTGTTTATATTACTTTGGCAAAACTTTTCACTTTGAATACTATTCTGGTGTTCCAGAGGGGGGGAAGAAACCTCTTGGCAAATTGGTTACTTATAACAATAATAAATTACATAAAAATACATCTTGACCTATAGCCTTGGCAAACTGTTCTCAACCCCACCTCCTTCCTTTTTATTTTTAAAATATGTATTTATTTTGATAGGGAGCACATGTGGGCGTGCGCATGAGCAGGGGAGGGCCGAGAAAGAGGGAGAGAGAGAATTCCAAGCAGGCTCCAGGCTTAGCACAGACTCCAATGCGGGGGTTCAATCCTATAATTGTGAGATCTTGACCTGAGTCAAGAGTGGACCTTAACCAAATGCATCACCCTGGCACCCCAACCTCACCCCCTTCCTGAGTCAAGTACGTTATTTCAATTGTCTACTTGCATTTAGAAGTTAGGAAATCTTCATATCAACTTGTTCTAGTGGCATTATGGCTTATAGAAAGGAGAGAAGGCAGACTTTTTTTTTTTTTTTTTCCATAACGTATGCCTGATATTGGGCTAGGTGTATTTAGTACATTCTCTCAATTACTTTCCACTTATAAAAAAGTGTCATTTGCTTCATTTTACAAATGAGAATATTGAGGGTCAAAGGAATATTGTAATTGGTTCTAGGTCACCCAACTAAATAAGCGACAGGGCATGGATTGAAACTCAGATTTTTCTGACTTGAAAACATTTTTTTACATTGCCTGCATTTTGAAAATTTCTGCTTGGATCTGAGCTTCAGACATGTAGACAGATCTGAATCATTTTGAATATGTCTCCTTTTTATGAAAGCAGAGAGGGTTAATTTAATTACTAGTTTCTCTTTTAAACTGTGCTCAACTATAATTTAAATGTATATATTATTATGCAATTACATGAAAATGAACCCACAAGGGTAACTCCTTTTGATGCTTTCCAAAGGAGGTAATTCTAGCTATTTGTCCAGTATGATGTTATAACTTAAACTTCATAGAAATTGAAGAGTGTTTTCATTGAGTTGTTAATTTTGAAGAGCTTTATATATATGCTTGATGATTTTTTTTTGTATAATTTCTTTTTGTAATTATGGTATAACAATGTGTGAACTAATACATGTATATTTAACAAAAAATTACAACTTAAAAAACTTCACCTTTTTTAAAATCATGAATTATCATGATGAAGTAAATTCTCTAAATATGTGCACAACAGAGCTACAGTTATTCAGTTGCTAATAGGTCACAATCTTTCTAACCATAATTTGAATAGATGTATATAAAACAAGTCATTTTGCCACCTAGTTAGTTTTTAGCAGATGTAAACATTCTTAATAGGACACTCCAGCCCTGTTACTTACATTTGTAATCTTGAAACTGTGGTTGTATATATTTAAAAGCTTTCCCAGCTGAGTAACTGATGACATTCACTTCTTATTATGAACTGGTAAATCAATCGTTGGAAGAAAAAATGAGAAGCACGTATACATACAGAGAGACAGATACATCTAGCCTCTACAGGAGACTTTACTGTGATTTATTGGTCCTTTAACGTCTCCTCAGGCTTTTTTCTCCTTTTAGGTATATTCCTGGAGATCCATTAAGACTTTTTGGAGAATGTATTAATTTTTCAAGCCAGCAGGATATCATTTAGTCAATAAATAGGTTTATAGCATCAGTTGCATTCAGGGCTTAGAGACCTTTTATTTTCTAAGGCTTCATATGTTGGATTCCAGCATCTGTGTGTTGTGTCCATGTATGTTACGCAGTGGTGGTGGGAACCGTTGTAGTAGTAATCTGGCATACTGTATTTTCATTCAACTGGGATTTCTAAAGGCATATAAGGATTATATTCATTTTTTTCTCTCCTAACACCCCATCAATCGGTACTCACCTGGCATCTTTATTAATTCTCTACAACTATCTAGCATTCATTTTGGCCAATATGTTGTAGCTCATGGGTATTGGATTTAGCACATTGAACACCTGATGTTCATTCTTTAGGAAATGACCTTTGGTCTAATTTAATGAGGATCAAATTTGAGTCAGGTGTAGTAAATAGAGCTTTCCTCATGATGACATGATTTACTAGAATGCCTAAGTAGCAAGTTCTTTCTAGGATGGTGCCTCTTATTGGTATAAATCCAATGTTGGTATTATTAGAAAATTTCAGAAGATGGCTTAAAATTTTGAAGTGTTTTGGGTAGGGCTTTATTTTGACTACTGACAAATAAAATGAATTTCTTTTAGCTTAATGCTATATTTTCACATAATGTGTCATTAATGTTTAATGCTTGCAAGATATCATTTGTGCTAAGTCCCAGGGATTTAGTTATTAAAATTATTAACGTATGGAGCCATCCACAAAATTTTGCATTTTGTGTCTACTTAAAACCATGATTTTGAAATCAGTTGTATCAGTAGATAGTTATTATTTATTAAGCACCTTTTAATATGTGTAAAATACATAGTACATGAAAAATTAGATAAACTCAAAACATTTATTCTCTTAAAAAAATTGGGAAACTATTATGAAAGACAACAAACTAATTTGCTTAAATTGCCTTTTCCATAGTGAGACTGACTATAATATATGCACTTGTAAAATGCAAAAACCATGGCAAGCATTTAGAAAACTGTACAAATCAAAAATTATCTGAAATAGAAGTAGCTATGACAAAACATAACTTCTGCTTTGGTGAGTTTAAGATGATCTGAATTGGTTTCTAGTTGTGACACAGAAAAAAAAAAAGTTAAGGTTGGGGAAGCACTTCCCTGGGGTCATCCAAAGTTGTATTGCTATGGGTTCAGGAAACTCAAAATCCCTCAGAAATCATGGGCCAGCTCCTGGGAATGAGCAACAACTATCCAAAGCAACTATTGGGAACTTTCAGCCTGAAGCGTGCTACTCAAAATGCCAGCCATCCAGAAGATAAGGAGCTTGTCTCAGAATGTAAATCAATACATGGTTCCCTTCATTGAGAAAATCTTAGTATAAAAAATATATATATTAGCTGAACTGTTGCTCCATGACATAGCTTTGATGCAAGTTCCTTATCTTGTCAGATAGACTTGCCAGAGAGACTGGCAGCTAGTCCATGAACCACATTTTGAGTAGCACTGGCCTAGAGCAGAGCTTTTCATTCTAGGCACTATCGACATGTAGGACTAGCTTGTCCAAACTACTTGATTGTGTGGGCTGTCCTGTATTGGATGCGTGTAGGACATCACTAGTTGCCCCCGGCACCTGCCTCAGTTAGTTGTGATGATCAAAATGTTTCCTAAGATAGCCAATATTCCATTAGTGGGGGTGGGGGTGGGAGTGGGGACAAAATTGCCCCAGTTGTGATCTACTGGCCTAGAGGATTTATTTCTTAACTTCTAAGTGATGTCTCTATTGGTACCATTCATAGCATCTGAATGCCAATCTATGGATAAAGTACAAAGTACAAGAGGGGTGCCTGGGTGGCTCAGTTGGCTAAGGATCTGACTTCAGCTTAGGTCATGAGCTCATGGTTCATGGGTTCAAGCCCCACACGAGGCTCTGTGCTGACAGCTTGGAGCCTGGAGCCTGCTTCAGATTCTGTCTTCCTGTCTCTATGCCCTTTCCCTGCTTGTGTTCTGTCTCTCTCTGTCTCTGTCTCTCTCTCAAAAATAAATAAACATTAAAAAAAAAGTACACGAATTTATTTAGGACTTACTACTTCAGTTTTCCATTAAACAATTACTTTGTGACATAACATAGTATACTTAGTGTGTTTAAAGTAATACACAAGGGGTGCCTGGATGGCTCAGTCAGTTGAGCGTCCAACTTCGGCTCAGGTCATGATTTCGCTGTCTGTGAGTTCAAGCCCCGTGTCAGGCTCTGTGCTGACAGCTGACAGCTGGGAGCCTGGAGCCTGTTTCAGATTCTGTGTCTCCCTCTCTCTCTGACCCTCCCCCATTCATGCTCTGTCTCTGTCTCTGTCTCTCTCTGTCAAAAATAAACATCAAAAAAATTTAAATAAATAAATAAATAAAGTAATACACAAGGTTATAAAGAGTTCATCATATTTTTTTTCTACAGAGGTATTCAAGGCCTAACACCAGGAACACAGCCTGATCTATCTCTGGAAATGGTTTTAACTGACACAAACAGGATCAGTTAGTTATCTTTACCATTATAAAAAGTAGAAAATAAATTAAGCCCTGGTATTTAAACAGAACTGTTAATTAAAAATGTCTTTTTATAATGAAATTAACTATGTACTGAAATGTTAGAAAATATGTTCCTGACCAACTGTTCTCTGAATGCAAAGCCATATGTTTGCTTTCTTCTGGTTATTTATAAATAATAGGAGTAATAACAATAGCAATACAATAACACGACTTCCTTACATTTGGAGAGTACGTTGTACATCTCAAAATGCATCCACAGACCTTATTTCTTACATCCTCGGGTCAGTATCTCTGTCTGTTATAACAAAATCTGCAGTCTTCGTTCTGGCCTTTCTTATTCTAACAGAAACAAGATAGAGATCACAGGAGCATAGCACACTGGTTTTTCTACACACACACACACACACACACACACACACACACACACACACTGAGTGATGTCGCTTTTCTCACTACCTTCATAAAGAACAATGCCCATATAAGTTTTGCTGAATTCTGCCTGATAAAAGAGCCAGTCTAAATCATACTAGAGCCTAAAAAATTTTAAAAAAAGTTTGTTTTCAAATAGTGGGTTTACAAGGTTTTCTTTGGTTGTTGTGTTTTTGTTTTTGTTTTGTTTTTTTGTTTTTGTTATTTGTTTTGGTTAAAGTAGTTAGACATTGTGTGTAAGCTGGAAACCAGAAGGTTTTAATGGATCTTACTGACCTGTTATATAGGATTTGATTTATTTTCCCCCTCTTGTTGGGGCAAATGTCAGACTTGGAGTTGTCAGGTTTAGTAGTGGTGAAAAAAAGGAATATTCTGGAGAATCAGAAATATCAGTGGCATACCTCACTGTTCTAGGTCCTTCAAATGCAGAAAAGTTTATATTTGAATCACAGACAGTTATCATGTTAAAACGCAAGATTTAGAAACTTTTGTAACATATTTTAAGATAGCATGGCTCGTATACTCACTAATTGCTATCAAAAGGCCCTCCCGTTCCTTCTCGCCATCTACCTTACTTCTTTCCTGATACTGAATTTCAAACAAGTAATTTAAAAAGACCTATGTATTGATTGAAGGGTTCTGTCTGTAAAGCACTGAACTATAACCAAATTAATTGACTGCAGGGCTCCACTGGCTAAGCAATTTTCAGAAAAAGTTGATTCTGTCCTAACTGGAGTTTTGCAGTTCTGTATCCTCTCCACTTCGCTCATCCTATTTTCCAATTGAACACCTTTCCTTTTATTCCTTCTTTGGTAAATTAAAACAGTTATTAGATTAGAAACAGTGGTTGAAAAGAAATTCAGAATATAGCCATTCAAAAGACCAGCATACAATAGTGATGAGTATCTGAATCAGCAAGTATTTCAGGCATTTTAAACTTTACAGAGCTGCACACTGCTTGACATTTGTTGGGGTCATTCTCTTTAATATAGCAGAGTCTATTTTGTTCCAGAACCTTCTCACTGCCACATGGCTGGGAGCAGACTGCTTGTTGTAAGGTGGATCAGGCACCGTGATGGTGATTAACACTTCCCTTCATGGGGATTCCTCCAAGCTACCCATGCTACCCCCTTGAGAAGCAAAAAGTCAACAGTATCCTGCGTGTGCTCTGAAAGGCTGCAGACTCCAAAACAAGATGTAACTGATGGAGAATGGGTTCTTACACAATTGGAAACAGACTCCTCAATTTCAACCTTTCTCTATTTTTCTGTCTGTTTAAAAACAAATGTCGGGAGGATGTGGAGAAACAGGAACCCTCTTGCACTGTTGGTGGGAATGCAAATTGGTGCAGCCACTCTGGAAAACAGTGTGGAGGTTCCTCAGAAAATTAAAAATAGACCTACACTATGACCCAGCAATAGCACTGCTAGGAATTCACCCAAGGGATACAGGAGTACTGATGCATGGGGCACTTGTACCCCAATGTTTATAGCAGCACTCTCAACAATAGCCAAATTATGGAAAGAGCCTAAATGCCCATCAACTGACGAATGGATAAAGAAATTGTGGTTTATATACACAATGGAATACTACGTGGCAATGAGAAAGAATGAAATATGGCCCTTTGTAGCAACGTGGGTGGAACTGGAGAGTGTGATGCTAAGTGAAATAAGCCATACAGAGAAAGACAGATACCATATGGTTTCACTCTTATGTGGATCCTGAGAAACGTAACAGAAACCCATGGGGGAGGGGAAGGAAAAAAAAAGGAGGTTAGAGTGGGAGAGAGCCAAAGCATAAGAGACTCTTAAAAACTGAGAATAAACTGAGGGTTGATGGGGGGTAGGAGGGAGGGGAGGGTGGGTGATGGGTATTGAGGAGGGCACCTTTTGGGATGAGCACTGGGTGTTGTATGGAAACCAATTTGACAATAAATTTCATATATTGAAAAAAAAAATAAATAAAAACAAATGTTGGTGCAGTGCAGTGAAATATGATACAAAACAGTATTGGTGTTCAATAGGCTGGTGCTCATCTGCTTGTGTAATTAACTTTCTGCTTTTTCTTTAATGAGTATCTTATAACAATCAATATAAAAAAATTCCAGGCCTTTTGGAAAATAACGCAAAATATATTTTTTTACCCACTTAAAAATTTTTAACACTTATCTTTATTTTTTTAACATTTATTTTTATTTATTTTTGAGACAGGGAGGGAGAGACAGAGCGCGAGTAGGGAAGGGGCACAGAGAGAGGGGGACAGAGCACCTGAAGTAGGCTCCAGGCCCTGGTGCAGGGCTCGAACTCATGAGTCGTGAGATCATGACTTGAGTCAAAGTCAGACACTTAACCGACTGAGTCACCCAGGTTCCCCATATTTTACCCATTTTTAAAATGCAGTTTTGGATTTCAAATTCACATTTTTTTGTATGTTGACTAAAACCGCAGACATTAACTTGTGTTATCACTTATGTCCAAGTGAGACTATTTATTGAAGGAAGGAGGAAGGAAAGGAACTAATATATGTTCAGAGACGACTGTAAACAATGCATGGTCCAAATGCATTATATTGCTTATTTTCTTCAAATGTTATAGTGGGCAGGCAGAGTTCCTATTGTTAGCTATCCATTTTTAAGCCTCCCTCTGAAATATTAAGTCCTTCTCTGCTCTCTCAGGTAGGTGTTATGATCATTATGATTCTCATTTTGTAGATAAGGCTAAAATTAGTGAAGTTCCTTGCCCAAGAGCTAATAGTTAAGTAATAAAATCTGAATCAGCAAACAGGTGTTCGTGTGTGTGTGTATGTATTCGTGCGTGTGCATGCACAGGTATCAAAATCCCTAGTTTATCTTAAACCATTCTGTCTCCCTCTATTCCTTTAATTAGACAAAATGTTATTAGCAGCTCTTAAATGCCTGACCCTGAGCTAAGTGCTGAGGGAAGCACGTGGGAGCCCTTGACCTACTGGGACTTAGAGTCTTAGTAAAGAGATCAAATTTACACAGCAGCTAGTGATGTGACAAAAGACAGCTTTTATTTTTAACCACTTGGTCTCACAAGTGGCTCTAAAAGGTAGTTATCTCACCAAATATACGATTTCACTTATATCTAAATATGGAGTCTAAAAAGCAAAACAAATGAACAAGGGGAACAAAACAGAGATAAAATTGTAGAGACAAAGAACAAACTGATGGTTGCCAGAGGGGGCAGAGGAGGGGGGATGTACTAAATAGGTGAAAGGGTTAAGAGGTATAATCTTCCAACTGTAAAATAAATAAGTCATGGGGATGTGATATACAGCATGGGGAATATAGTCGATCATATTGTTAAAGCTTTGCATCATGAAGATGGTAACCAGACTTACCATGGTGATCATTTTGTAATGCATGTAAATATTGAATCACTAGGTCTTACACCTGAAGCATAATATTATACATCAATTATATGTCAATAAAATTACCTTATAATTTAGGAATATTGTATCATGCATGTAAAGCTGTGAGAGAAAGCCAAGCAAGGCTTCTTTCTCTGAGGGGCTGAGTGAAGGGATAGTGAAAGCTCACTAACTTGATGAAAATAAAACAACTGAGACAGAAAAAGGAAGATGGCAGGAGGAAGATGAAAAATATGGGCAAAGAGTATGATTTAACAACACATGGTCTTTGTCCCTCAGTTTGTTTTCTGGAATAGCTCTCTGCATTCAGACTTGAGTCTAACTAGAAAGATCTGCAGTTTAAAAAGCCAACACTATTGCATTAGTAAAGATGAGAGACGATGACGGGTTTAACCAAGACAATGACAGTGGGGTTGGAGATTAGGGATGGATTTGAGATCCATTTAAGAGAACCATATATAGGCCTTGGTGACTGATTATAAAGAATTGGTTTAGGCAGAATCCCTGGTTTTTGGCTAGAGGCCATTATGATTTGGTGAGACTGTGGTGAGCATCTTGCTTTCCTATAAAAAGGACATGTGATGGTTAATTTTATATGTCAACTTGGGTAGGTCACGGTGCCCAGATATGTGGTTAAATATTATTCTGGATGTTTCAGTGAGGGTGTCTTTTGGAAAAGATTAGCATTTATATTGGTGGAATTTGAGGGGCACCTGGGTCAGTTGGTTGAGCATCTGACTTTGGCTCAGGTCATGATCTCATGGTTTGTGAATTTGAGTCCCACATCAGGCTCTCTACTTTCAGCAGAGCCCACTTTGGATCATCTGTCACCCTCTCTCTCTGCCCCTCCCATGCTCATGCTCTGTCTCTCTCTCAATAATAAATAAATGCTAAAAAAATTTTAAATAAAAAAATGAATAAACATTAAATAAAGACAGAAAGAAACAAATAAATAAATAGGTGGAATTTGAGTACAGCAGAATGTCCTCTGTAATGTGGGTGAGTGGGCCTCATCCAATCAGTTGAAGGCCTAAATAGAATGAAAGACTGATTTGCCCCAGCAAGAGGGAATTCTGCCAGTAGAACACCTTCAGGCTTGAGTTGCAAAATCACCTCTTTCCAGTGTCTCCAGCCTGCCACCCTTCCCTGTAGATTTTAAAGTCAGCCTCCATCATTGTGTGAGCCAATTCCTTAAAATGAAATTTCTCTCTCTCTCTATGTATACAACTTATGGGTTCTGTTTTCCCGGAGAACTATGAATAACACAGGAGATAGAAATATTAAATTTCTTACAGAGTTGCCTAAGGGAAAAAGAGCCGTGGCTGAAATGCACATATATCATAAGTTAATAAATATTCAAATATAAATTCTTATAAAGACAAGTAAACATTATACACCACCCAAGACACAGGTGTACTGCATTCTCTAAGGATCCCAACATACCAGTCCATCAGGGAGTATAAAGTCACTTTATAGACAGAGAAATTGAGCCAGAGGTCATATGGTGTGCTCCAGGTCTGGGATTCATACTGGGATTCATACTCAGGTATGTTCACCTTTAAAATCTGTGTTCTTGACCTTCTACCTCAGTAGCTTCTCTTTAAAAGTTTTGCTGTTTACAGTTTTTCAATAAAGAATAGTTTTGGTGATGCTTATGTAATGCATACAGGTTTCCAAGCACTATTCTAAAAGTTGTATACATTGCAACTCATTTAATCCATACAATGATCCTGTGTTATAGGTGCAACAGACACAGAAATTATGTGAGATAAATGTTACATGGAAACTTGTGGGGTTATTTTATGAAGGCAGGATGGAGAAAAGGAACTCTTATTTCTTCAGAGACTACCAGAAGTTTGCTCTTTCCACTAAGCTTTTTTAAGACGAAAAATGGTATTCAAGATGTATAGTTGGAAAGAATGGAAAAACAATAATCTGACATCAAAACTATTTAGCTTTTGAAAACAGCTTATAATACATCTGTTCATGACTTATATTGTTATAGTTTACTGAAATATGTTTTTTCTTACTGTACAAATAATGCATATCCAACTACTGCTAAGAGTCTGCCTCATATACTAATAACACACCCACCCAAGCACTCACACATCCATCCCTACACTCCTACGTAGACATGTTCATGAAAAAAATACTGACTGCTAAACTGAACGGTCACTCTTAGTCCTCAGCTTCTCTTGAAACACTCTCTTCCCCTGTCTTCCAAGACATCACACACTCTCATTTTCCTATGGCTTCCCTGATTGCTCCTGCTTCTTTACTTCCTCCTTACTAACGTGACCTCTAAACTTAGGACCGTGTTCAAAGGTTCAGTCTTGGGCTCTTTTCTTTTCTGCTCATTCTTCCACGAATGCATCCAGGCTAATGGCTGTAAATACCATTTTTATGTTGATATTACATAAATCTATTGCTCAGAACCTCGTCCTTGAAGTCCAACTCCATACTTTATATTCAGTGCATCCACTTAGAAATCTAATAATCGTGCCAAAATTTGAACATTAATATGTTCTGAATAAACTTCCTTCCAAACCTGTTTCTCCTCAGGAAGTGGCAACACCACTGTTCCTGTTGTTCAGGTCGGATCCTTGGATCCACCTTTGAACCTCATCCTTTTCTTCTAGCTTACATCCAATTTTGCCTCTCTCATGTGTATTCAACCCAGAAATCAGAGGGAATCTTTTAAAAATGCAAGCCTACTGAGTCAGTGCCATGACTTAGCTTGGGATCTTTAAAGAGCTCCTGATCTCATCGAGAGTAAAAGGAAGATTCTTTCCCAAGTGCTCCGGGGCTCTAAAGGATCTGCACATCTTTCTCCTCATTCATTCGGCTCCAGCCACAGTGGTCTCCATGCCGTTTATGGAACCTATTGGAAAACTCTCACCCAAGGCATTTGTGCATGCTGTTCCATCTGCCTACAAGGCTTTCTCGTAGACAGGGCTCACCCTCTCACAATCATACAACTGTTAGGTCATCTAAACATTTTTTCTGATCAACCATTTTAAAATTCAATTACGTTCTTTCTACCACATATGGTATGCCCTATTTTTCTTCTCTGACTTATTCTGCCCTACAGCACTTACTGAAATTTGACATACTTTTATTTTACATGTTTGTTTATTAATGAAGTTTCTTTTTCTATAGCTTGCAAGCTCAATGAGGGCAGATGGTTCAATCTGCTCTCTCCTCCCCCAACCCTATGTATCCTCTGTACCTATGAGTTGCCTGGCATATGATGGGAGCTTATTAAGCACTTGTTGAATATTCAATGATTGCTGAGTAAATATTTAACATAATTGAGATTGTACTATAAATATTGATTTTTGTCTTGCTTTTTCTTGCAGTATTAGTATGAGGAAATTAGATATTTCCTCATATCAATAAATAGATTTTGGGAAAACTTAATTTCATTTTATAAAAATTGTCAATTGAATAACTTTAATCAATTAGTATAAATCAGATGGGTCCAATACTAATCCCACATTCCAAATTGAAAGCATTCTTTCCCTAGAAGCGAATTACAAAAGGAAATTTAAATAAAGACCCAACAAGTTTGACTCAGATTTTACAAGTCTAGAACCAAAGCAGAAGGGGAGAGTTGGATAATTTTAATTTATCAAGTTAAAATAGCTCAAAGTTTCTATATCCAGTCTAGAGGTGTTGTATTTTATTTTATTTTATTTTATTTTATTTTATTTTATTTTATTTTTTATATTTATTTTATTTTATTTCATTTTATTTTATTTTATTTTATTTTTCATGTTTATGTATTTTGAGAGAGAGAGACAGCATGAGCAGGGGAGGGGCAGAGACAGAGGGAAAGAGAGAGAGAATCCCAAGCAGTTTCTGCACTGTCAGCACTGAACCCAATGCGGGGCTAGATCTTACAAACTGAGAGATGATTTGACATGAAATAAAGAGTGGGATGCTCAACCTCCTGAGCCACCCAGGCGCCCCTGTATTCTTATTTTTTGAGTGTCAAAATACCATTTCCCTGTAATGTATTTTAATTTCTTCTTTTCTCGTACATGTGGTGGTTTGCAACTTTGGGCTATTACAAATAAAACTAGTGAAAATCCTTATACTTATTTTTTTTAACACATCTCTGATTCCCTCATGATAAAAGGACAGATGCAAATCAAAATATAAGAACATTTTTGAGACATTTGAGACAATCTTGTTAACATTTTGCCAAATTGCTTTCCAAAAACATTATTCTAATTTTCGCTCCCCAACAGAGAATTAGAGTGGTCCTTTCTCTCACACCCTGCCAACAATAGGAATCATCTTAGAAAAGCAATTATCACCAAATTTATGAGTTATAATGATGTATCTATTAAAGTAATTTACACTCTTTAATTGTAAGTGAAGTTTATGCTTTTCATATGTTTATTAGTCATTTGAAATTTTCTTTTGTGAATCACCAGCTTTTCCATTATATCTTAGTCTTTGTCATTGTTTATTAAAATATGAAAGTTTCTTTCATAACAAGTATATTAGTGCTCTGCTGGTCACACGGGTGTAACCATTTCTTTTCTGGTCAATATTACTTACCTTTTTTTTTGTCTTAAGTTATATAGATCAAATCTACCAATCTGTTCCTTTATGATTGATGATTTTCTTGTTTTTTTTTCTAATTATTATTGTCTTGTTCATTTTTTTAACATTTAGTTCCATAGTTTGTCCTAATTTTATTTTGTCATTGTACAAGGGCATTGTATAAAATCATCACTGTCTCTAGGCTTTCTTAAAAAACTGCTTGGGACTCTCCTCTGTGGAGGGAATGCCTTTCCCTACTCTGGAGGCGGGGCAGCCATGGGCAGGGGCAGGGGGCTGCAGACAGCACAGGCATTTCAGAGAATAAACACATCAAAAACAAAGTTCACCTGCCTGGAATCTCTGAACTGTATCTTTTAGTCTGAGAAGGAGTGTGGCTTCACTTCTTTCTTCTACAGGCCCCTTTGCTGTGAGTTTCTTAAAGGAAGATCATGGGAAATCAGGCTAGTGAGAATAAAGATGGGTTTCTGAAAGCAGCTTTCTGCTAGATGTGCAATAGACATTTTTAGCCAGCTAAATGGCATTGTGTCATGTCTTTTTGAGTCACTTCCATTGCTCTTTGTCACCTTTCCCTTTTCAGCATTGGTTGTGTCCCCAAGCACTTGCATCCACTCTTGCTGGATCAGGGGAGTCAGAATCTCTGAGCCTTGGCAGGTCTGAGGCTGAGAAGTCTCAGTACAGGTGGGAAGAGGTGCCAAGAAGGTGGGAAGGAGAAAAAATTGCAGGTGATCATCACCTCTTTTGACTGGGACAGAAGACCATGTATGCAGTCATGAAAACACCCAGCGTAAAACATAAAAGAAAGGAGTAATGGACATAAATAATAGAAGCCAATAGTCGAAGATAGAAAACATTGTATTCAACAGAATGCCATTCAGAAGAGCTGTGTATTTTTTCCACGGAAGAAACACCTTAAAAACCCACTTAGAGTGGAAGACAAGTTCCCTAAGATATATTTATTAACAAAAGATGGTCCCTAAATTTCTCTGCAGAATAAAGAGCTGAAGAATTTTGAGAGTATTGGCCTTGAAGAAAGAAAAGTTAGATGGAGGCTTTCCAGAGGAATGTTACCTGCTTTGTGCTGTTCAGCAGAAGCTATAAAATTATGATATGCTCAGAGTTGGATGTTTGGAAACCAGTGAAGGATTTTTGACCAAAAGTTTAAAGGAAGCTTAAAGGTTGAGTAAGGAAATCAACAAAATTGAAAAAAATAATAATGGCTAAAATCACATAAGGCCTATTATGTAGTGGGCACTGTTCCAGGTCCTTTACATAAATTAACTAATTTATTCCCCAAATCCCCCTATAAGTGGGCATTATCACTCTTCCCATTTTGTAGATAAGCAACTTGAGGCAGAGTCAGGTTAAGTCATTTGCCAGGTTATTCAGCTGATAAAGGGTAGAACCAGAAACAGAACCCACAACATTTGTTTTCAGAACTACTTATTTAATTTAAAATAACATACGTCTGTGGGAAAAAAAGGAAGTTAGTCAAGGTTTACCAAACAACACAATAATTTTTTTAATTGACCTGACCATCTTTGAATTTTATTTTGAAAATTTCTATTGTCTCATTGTGGAGCCATATGAAAAACAATTCTATGTTCTTGAAAAAAAATATATTCATAATGGATGTGACCAAAAGAGCAGCGTGATAATTTTTAAGTTTGATTATCATCTTCTTCCTTAGTGACCTTATGTCATCAAAGACCACCTGTAAGCTTGTGGCACCCCTATCTCCAGCTCCTGAACCCCAGACTCATATATTTTACTTAACATCTGCATCTGGAAATTTAATAGACATTTCAGGCTCTGTATGTCAAAACTAAATTTCCATCTTCCCCTGTAAAACTGCTCCATGCCAAGACTTCTCCAGTTTGGCTGATGGGACAGCAATCTTCCAGCACTGCAGGTCCCAACCTTGCAGTCATCCCTGGCTCTTTTTCCTCATAACCCACATCCTACCTATCAGAAAATCCTATTGTTCTATCTGTGTGGTAGGCACAAAATGGCCCTCAATGATTCCTTTCTTCTGGTATTCATGACATGGTATAATCTCTTCCATTTGAGTGTGGACTGGAGTTATTGACATGTTACTAATGAATCGAATATGCAGAAGTGATGGGATATTGCTTCTGAGGTTAGGTTACAAAAAAATTGTGGTTTCCATCTTTGGTGTCTTCTCATGTTCTCTTTTGGGCCATGGACTCCGGTGAAAGCCAGCTGCCATGTTGTGAAGCAGCTAGGATAGAGTTAATGTAACATCAGTGTATAGAGAAGCAACACCTAGAAATGATCTCTCAACTATTTTGTGAATGTACCAACATTTTATACATCTGATGGTATTCCTTTTACTGCAGCTGATCCGGATTACCAAGAGAAGTATCAAGAGTTACTTGAAAGAGAGGACTTTTTTCCAGATTATGAAGAAAATGGTATAGACCAATCGGCAGCTGGTGATCCATATTTGGATGATGGTGATGATGAAATGGACCCAGAGACAGAAGAAGCTTATAACAATTTGGTTTGGACTCAGAGCATGAGTGAAAGCGATAAAGCCAAATTTCAGCATATCAGTTTTATAAAGCAATTTGGGTTATGGTGATCTGGCAGAACATAGAAAATGAAGAAAATGTGTCACACTTAGACCAAATTAAGGATGTTGAGTTATGTTACTGATGTATGAAACTTTAATGTTGCATAACACTATCTGCCAAAAGAAACTTTATTCTCTATCGCTTAAACTTAAAATGTATATATGTATACACATATGTTTATATTTATATATTATGTACAGTTAATTCCTCTCTTTTTATTGCAGTACGATTGGTTTTGAAATAAATCAAATAAAAAAAAAGGAACAGCATGAGAATGAACTTGGAAGGGGATCTTTAGAGGCTTAGTAACAGCCATGGGTATGAGCTCAGAAATTGGTCTGGAGATGTCCACAGCTCTTCCCCAAACCTTGATGCTGGCATCCTTGTGGGAGATCCTGGGCCAGAACCACCAGGCTAAGCTGCTCCAAGATTTCTGGTCCTCAGAAACTATGAGCTAATAAATATTAGCTGTTTCCAGCCCCTAAGCTTTTAGGAAATTTGCCAACACAGCAATAGATATTAATACAACCTTCAAAATATATCCAGAATCAGACTGCTTCTTATCGTTTCTGTAAATACCAACCAGCTTCACTATCTCTTGCCTAGATTATTGCAACAGGCTTTATTAAAGGGCTTACTGCTTATTTTCACTTTATTATCTGCATTGTGAGGGCTCAACATCTCTATTCAGAACCCTGCGATGATTCACCATTTCAATCAGAGTAAAAGTATCATGAAATCTCCCATGATCTGGGCCCCAATGACATCTCCTGCCTCACCTGTAATTCCTCTTCCTCTTGGCTCACTCTGCCTGAGCTACTCTGACCTATTTACTCTCCTGAGTGCACATCAGACATGTTCTGATCTTTGGGCCTTTGCATGGGCAGATTCTTCTTTTAGGAATGCTCTTCACAAGCTATCCCTTCTTATCTCTTTCAAACTTTTGCTCCTTCTTACCTATCAATGAGGCCTATTGTATTTAAAATTAAAGCCACTGTCAACCTCCATACCTACTTTCTCCTTTCTAATTTTTAAAAAACGTTTATTTATTTATTTTGAGAGAGAAGGAGAGAGAGAGCACAGGAGGGACAATGAGAGAGGGAGAGAAAGAATCCCAAGCAGTGCAGAGCCTGATGCGGAGCTCGAACTCACTGTGAGACCATGACCTGAGCCAAAACCAACAGTCAGACGCTTAACCGACTGAGCCACCCAGTCACCCTAGTCTTTTCTAATTTTTTAAGCACTAATAACTTATTATCTGATACTATATAATGTATTTATCATGATTATCATTTATGATAATAATTCTACCCTATTCCCATAGTAGAATGTAAGCTCTATTAGGATAGGGAGTTTAGTTTTGTTCACTGATGTATCTCCAGGGTACAGAACAGTGTCTAGCACATTGTAGACCCTTAATGAATATTTGTTGACTACATGAATCAATGTACCTGTCATTAGAAGATAATTTATATGCCTTTATTTTGATTGGAATGTAAGGTACTAATATCAAATGCTACCTTGGTCTCATTTCCATTATAATGATTAACTAGGATCTCTGAGTGATTTTCTGGCTCAACAGCAGCCAAAACTCAGATGGCTCCCCCCTGTATGAATCACAAATGGCTCTAAAAATGGAAGGAACTCCAGGAACCAGTCCTTAAAGAAACAAACCATGAAATGTAAAAACATGATGTAGGCCTGGAATGGCTGTGAGTCTGGGTGGGGACAGCCTAGAATATACCCCACAGATGTGGTGAGTCAGATCCTGGACAGTGGGGAGAAAAATGCAGAAACCTGTAGCAGGGAGCTAGCCAGCAGCTTCCCACTGTAGGCTGGTGGAATTACTCAGAGATAGGAGTCTTACAGTTGTATTGCAGAGACACCAAAACTTGGAATAGCAATGAGATAGGAACTGAATCTGGGGATTCCCTCTCTGACTCCAAATGATCCCCAGTATCAGAAGCAGTCATGGGGCACCTGGTTGGCTTAGTCGGTTAAGCATCAACTTTGACTCAGGGCGTAGTCTCATGGTTTGTGAGTTCAAACCCCACATGGGGCTCTCTTGCTGTCAGCATGGAACCTGCTGCAGATCTTCTGCCCCCCTCTCTCTCTACCCCTCCCCTACTAGTGCAAGCATTCGCTCTGTCTCTCAAAAATAGATAAACATTAAAAAAAGAAGTGGTCTGGAACTGGACTGCTTTCTGGCTACATTAGAAATAGGATGAGATTCTCTTTGAAGGAAAGCTTCCTCCTATTTAGTCCACTGGACTCCCAGAAGTTAAGCAATAAACTCACAACATAGATAACCATATATTAAATGCCTTTATACCCTGAAGATTTGCAGATATTGAAATGTTTAGGTAGTAAATGCTAAGTAGCTCTGCATTAAATACTTAAGGAAATAAAGAATACACTTAAAAAGATGAATATACAATAAGAAACTTTCAGGAATGCAAAGACAGACTTTACTTTTTAAAAAGTAAAATATTTAGAAGTGAAAAATAGTTACTGACAGCAAAAATGTAATATACAAGTAAAATAGTATGATAGACACTGTTGAAAGGCAATTAGTGAACAGGAAGACGTATCTGAAGTATTTATTTATAATGCTGCAATGAGAGGTTAGAAGATGGAAATCATTACAGAAAAATCAAAAGACATGGGGGATAAAATCATAAAGTATAACCTATATCTACTTTGAAGTCCAAAGGATAATAATTGGGGAAAAGGAGAGGAAACATGTTTTAAAAGGTGATGGCTATGATATTCCAAGAAAATCGTGTATCCACGCATCTGGGGAGCATGTTGCAATTCAAGGAGAGTAAATAAAAAGAAATCCATGCCTTAGAAATACAGTAGTGAAAGTGCAGAATACCAAAGCCAAAAGGATTTAAAATATCCAGAGAGAAATAACAAATCACAAGCAAAAATAAAAACAAAAGACAATTAGGATGAAAAGACCTTTTTTTTGTATTATTTGAGGGAGAAAGAGAGAGAGTGTGAGTGAGAGAGAGGGGCAAAGGGAAAGAGAGAGAGAGAGAGGGAGAGAGTATCTTAAACAGGTTCCATACTCAGCGTGTAGCCCTACGTGGGGCTCAATCCCATGACCCCAGAATCAAGATCTGGGGTCACATCACAAGTTGGACACCCAACAGCTGAGCCACCCAGGCACCCTGAAAGGATCTTCTCAACAGCAACCCTAGAACCCTGAAAATGGTATTCTAAATGTATCAAAAAAAAGTTCTAAAAATATTGGCCAAAAATAAATGTCAGACTACAGTTTGAGTGTAGCAAAACAATCTTTCAAGGATGAAGATTAAGACATCCTATGGAACAAAAACTAAGGAAGAAAAAAACTCTGATAGAATATGTCATCTAGAGACCTGCTTTAAAAAACATACTTTATAAAGTAAAAAATGATCTCAGGAAGATGGTTTGTTATACATGGAGAAATGCTAAACAAATAACACAATATGGCAAACATAAAATCTAAGTCCAAACAAAAAAAGTCTCCATGAAATAGTGAATAGTATAAAGTATAGTATAGAAACTAAGCAAAAGATAGAATCAAAATATTGGGTGTTAACAGTATGTAAGTTACAGTGATTAAAACTAAAGCTGCCTTGGGGAACCTGGGTGGCTTATTCTGTTGAGTGTCTGACTCTTGATTTTGGCTCAGGTCATGATCTCAGGGTTGTGAGATGAAGCTCCATGTCAGGCTCTGCGCTGATAGGGTGAAGCCTGCTTGAGATTCTCTCTCTCTACCCTTCCCCCTCCCCAGTTCACTCTCTCTCCCAAAATAAAGAAACATTAAAAAAAAAATCTAAAGCTGTCTTGAGGTCTTGTTTTCCTTGAGGGGTCAAAATTGTTCAATATAGATTTATTCACTTATTTATTCACAAATACAATGTTGCTATTTCATGGATAACCACTAAAGGAACAAAACTGAAATGTGTGAATTCAAAACAACAGGGAGAAAGAATGGAAAAAAAAATACAATAAAACAACATTAAAAAGTTTCACAAAGTGAAAATAAGAAACAGACCAAGCAGGAAAACAAGGTAAAATCCAAGGAACAAGTTTAAATGTATCGATAATCACAAAAAGCACAAACGGACTCAACTTGCTATTTATAGTATAGAAATGGTCAGATCAGATCAAAACTTGGCCAGATGCTGCTTATGGGAGGTAGAGCTGAAACATAAGCATAGAACAATTGAAAATGAAAAGCAGAAAAAGATAGGTCAGTCAAATATACACATACACACTGAAAAAAGTTCTGGTGTCTTCATATTAGTCTTAGTTAAAGGCCAAAAAAAAGGCATTTGCTGCCTGATGGTAAAAGTTTCAACTTACCATGAAAATACAAAAACTGTAAATGTGTTTAATGAAATAGCCTCAAAATATACAGAGACATTTTTGATAAAAGCTAAAGGAGAGATTTTCAACAACGATCATAGAGGAATATTTCAATACATTCCTATCAGCTACTGAGAAATAAAGCAGAGAAAAAGATCAGCAAGCACATGGAAGTTTGAGCAGCACAGACGTCGAGTTTCATCTAATGCACGTATATAGAACTTTTTTTGTATTACTTGATTTTTTTTAGAGTTTTTTTGGTCAAACAGAAAATCCACATCTTCCTAATTTAAAAAAAAATGGTCTTATACTAGTCCATAAATCAAAGTTTAACAAAATTGAAAGGACAGTTTTATATACACCATATTCTCTTATCTCAGATCAATTAAGGTAAAAGTTATTATAAATCAATCAACAAATCTTCATATATTCAGAAATGAAAAAAAAGCATTTTAGAATAAGTCATAGGCCAAAGAAGAAATCATAATGTAAATTTTAAAAACACTTAGAACTAAATAAAATGAAAATATTACATATAAAAATGTGTGGTATCAGCAAAAGGGGAGCTTCAGTGAAAACTTATTGTTTTAGATGATTATATTAGAAAAGGACAAATGCTGAAAGTCATTGAGATAAATGTCCAACTTTAGGTTCTCCAAAGAAATAGAAATAAACCTAAAGAAAAGACATAGATAATGGTAGATAAATAATAATGAAAAAAATAGACTAGATCAACAATGTGAGAAGTTGGTTTCTAAATGACTAAGAAAATATATAAATCTTAGATGAGATTGATACGATGAGAGAAACAGAGACAGAGGCAGAGAGAGAGAAAAAGACACAGATATCCACTGTTATGAAGTGGACAAATTCTTAGAGAATAACTTTCCAAACCTGGCTTCAGAAGCAATAGAGCCCTAATAGTCTAGTAACTATTTAAAAACATCTGCTGCAAATGAAACATATATCCGAGGTGATTTGATGAGTGATCAAATCAAATCATCAGAATTTCACAATTCACCATTTGCAATTCATTGTAAAAGACTGATTTAATCTTGTTATCAAAACCAGACAAAGAGATGACATTTAAAGATATTACAGGGTCGTCTAGGTGGCTCACTTGGTTAAGTGACTGACTCTTGATTTTGGCTCAGGTCATGATCTCATGGTCATGTGATTGAGCCCCACTTGGGGCTCTGCACTGACTTACAGAGACTGCTTGGGATTCTCTCTCTCCCTCTCTCACTGTCCTTCCCTTGCTCTACGTTCTCTCTCAGAATAAATCAATAAGAAAAAAAGAAATTTAAAAATATTGCAAATCTTTTAATTATTAAAATATACAAGTGTCCTATGCAGAACATTTACAATAAAAATCTAAAAGCTTATAAAAAGATAATAAATCTTGACCAATTTGAATTTGTTCCAAGAATCTAAGTACGAATTAATTTGGCAAATTCTACCATTTTCAATCACCACATTGATTAAAAGACTAAAATCATATGATTATCTCAATCGATGTAAAAAAAGCATGCAATTAAATTCAACATTCAATCATGATAAAAAATAAGCTTGTGATATAAACCAATTTTCTTAACCTGGTGATGTTTGCAAACATTATTCTAAATGGAAAATTATAAGAAGCATTCTTTTTAAAATTCAGACAAGACAAAGATATCTTTCACTGCTTTATTGTTTTTAACATTGTTTTATAGCCTCATCAGTGTAATTAAACATAAATAAATTAAAACATAAGAATTTGAAATGAGAAAATACTGTCATTCTTTGAAAATGATTTGGTTGTATTCATAAAACAACCAAGACTATACAGGCAAATAATTAGAACTAATAGAAAAATTTAGAAAGATAGCTGACTACATAAAAGTCAATTGCATGTCTGTATAGAAGTAACAAACATTTAGGGAAAAAACATTTAAGGAAAAAGACACCATTTATAATGGCAACACAAACTATAAAATGTCTTAGGAATAAATCTAACATATTTTGTGGGAGACTCTACAGAGAAAAGTACAGTTATAATAGAAGCATATTTTAAGTGACTTAGTAAATGGAGAGGTAGAACAAAACAGGATGAGATGGGATGAGAATAGATGAGAGGATGTTTTTGAGTTAGAAAATTAAACAATCGCATAAATGAGTCTCCTGACGATGATATATAGGGACACCTGGGTGGCTCAATTGGTGAGCCTGGAGCCTGCATGGAATTCTGTGTCTCCCTCTCTCTCTGCCCCTTCCCTGCTTGTGTTCTCTCCCCGTCTCTCTCATAAATAAATAAATAAATAGCATTTAAAAATGACATATGGATTCAGTACAATTCCAACAAAAGTTTAAATAGTTTTTGTGTGTGCGTGTGTATATTAAATCTGACAAACTGATTCTAATATTGATATGAAAGAGCCGAAGACCTAGAATAGCTAAGACAAATTCATACTTTGTGATTTAAGGAAGTAGTGGGGGAGATCTGAATTGGGAGGATTTTCTAAAGGCTTTGGAACCACATTTATCATATTGTACCCAGAAGTAGTAGTAAATAAGTTGTTTTAAATATTCAAAACATATCTGTTCAGTTTGCATTTTTTCTGTATGCTATTAAAGATAAAATTTTTTATTTTTTTATTTTTGAAAAATTTTTACCTCAGGTTAATCTTATGATGTTAAATCATAATTGTTCATTCATACACAGTGTTATCATTGGTCTATGCATGGTCTCTTATTTATTTCTTCTTTATTTACACATTAAAAAATGAGTAACTGTGAGCTCATCGCCCAATCTAAGAATTCAAACCTTAATTTAACATACAAAATTCAAACTAGAAATGCAGTAAAGCATATTCTTTGTAGTAAATATCTGTCATTATTGCTTGCTTGTCTTTGTCCTTTCTTCCAGAAAAGAGATGTAGAAATAGTTTTCCTTTCTAGAATCTTCATTCCTTGAGGTCCTAATCAGATTGTCAACTCAGATTGCCACCAATCTTGTCATTTCTGAGTTTGGAAGTTTGACTCAAGCCCAGCCAGTAAACTTTTCTTTCAAGGAATTTAAACTTGGAAAGAATCATCTAAGGACAGAAGGCCATCTTGATGGCAGGACTCAATACTGCCCACTATTTCCTGATCATGAGAGTTTCAGTCTTGGTTCTTACCTTCTTCCTAAGGTTTTGTGAGAAACTCAATAGCCTTCTAAGAAGTCAAGTTATTTTCTTTCAGTTACCCTGAATCAATTTCGGTTGCTTGCTTGTCTGCTACCAAGAATTATAGCAACTACTCTTTGTATTGGATTTAATTGTCTACATAACTAATGACCCAGCTTCATAGATATGTGAATATCTGAGGGCTAAGTCTAGGCTCATCAAGCTTAGCTACAGTTCTATGACACAATACCCCACCAAGGAAATCTCCACACTATTGAAAAGTCCATTCATCTAACGTGAATCAACAAACACATCTTCAATCATCTTTTATCAATAAAATAAGGTGAAAGATGTAAGAAAAAGACCCCTGTGCTATCTCTAAAAGAAAATAAAATCTACTTACATCAACCACAGTGCTATATTCCTATTTCTTGGGTAAAGATTTTGAGACATGTTCCATGAGGCCTCTGGCTCCTTGAGCCCCATATGTAACAGTTTTTTTTGTTTTTTGTTTTTTTTCCCTTTTTACAGGAAACAGATGGGATTAACAGACTGTTACATTGTCTGGGCAAATGAAGTATGGTTTCCCTCTTTCCATAGATAGACTGCTGTCTGAAGCAAGGGAGACCATATAGTAATCTCAAAATTATATTTTAAAAACTCCCTTTGTTTAGAAATCATTCTTCTTCTCTTTGTATGCCTTTGTAAAGCAATCTGGAGAAACCTGCTCTTTTTTAACAGGGAACAAGGAAGCATGACTATATGTCATCACTGCTAGCAGTTTTTGCAGGGAACAAAGTAATAGGTAATGGAGAAATTAGAATACTTCCTTGCCTGATCCTTTGGGAAAGGTCAACTTGTTGTGTCTTAGAGATTTGCCTGTGGAAAGTAGACTGACCTTGTATCTACCCGAATCACTGGTAAAGCACGCTTGCTCTGGAATATTAGGCTACCTGGACAATTGAGGAATCCTACCTTCAGGAGAAAACTACCAACAGTGCATTCAGCACACGTTCAGTGAATATAAATGATAGCAATTCCTTCCTAATTATATCCATTCAAATTAGTATCTTTGGTCATTAGCCACTCAACCAGTTATAAATCCTCTTTATGTTATCAATATCCTTCAACATTCCTTCATGTTGTTTTTAGGAATATAGATGATCCCTGGGGCACCTGGGTGGCTCAGTCAGTTAAGTGCCTGATTTCGGCTCAGGTCATGATCTCGTGGCTTGTAGGTTTGAGCCCTGCATGGGGCTCTGCACTTGCAGCTCAGAGCCTGGAGACTCAGATTCTCTCTCTCTTTCTCTCTCTCTCTCTCTCTCTCTCTCTCCTCCTCCTCCTCTTCCTCCTCCTCCTCCTCCTCCTTCTCCTCCCACGCTCATGCTCTCTCTCTCTCAAAAATAAGTAGACATTAAAAAAAATACAGATTATCCCTGATTTATAATGGTTTGACTTATATTTTTTTTACTTCACAATGGTGCAAAAGCAATATCCATTCAGTAGAAACCATACTTGGAATTTTGATGTTTTCCTGGGCTAGTGATATGCAGTAGATCCTCTCCTATGATGATGTGCAGCCACAGGTCTCAGTCAGCCACGTTATCACAGAGTAAACAACTGATATACTTGCAACAATTCTGTACCCATATGACCAATCTGTTCTTCACTTTCAGTGCAGTATTCAATAAATTACAGGAGATATTCAATACTTTATTATAAAATAGGCTTTGTATTAGATGATTTTATCCACCTGTAGGCCGATGTAAGTGTTCTGAGTACATTCAAGTCAGGCTAGGCAAAGCTATCATGTTCCATAGGTTAGGTGTACTAAATGCATTTTTATATATATTTTTAAAGTTTGAGAGAGAGAGAGAGAGCACAAGCAGGGAAGGGGCAGAGAGAGAGAGAGGGAGACACAGAATCTGAAGCAGGCTCCAGACTCTGAGACGTCAGTTCAGAGTACAATGTGGGGCTCCGACCCACAAACCATGAGATAGTGAACTGACTCGAAGTCAGATGTTTAACTGACTGAGATACCTAGGCACCACTAAATGCATTTTTAACCTATGATATTTTCAACTCAGTATAGGTTTATCAGGATGTAAATCCATGGTAAATTGAGGAATATATGTATTAGTAAATATTTGTCTTGTTCAGATCCAGAAATGTCTATGAATTTTTTAATAGGGATGTTTAAGGGAGAAATCAAATCATGTTGACCTAAATAAAGTCAGTGAGGCCATGTTGACTCCTTTTGGTTATCAACTTCCTTTCAATATGATTACAAATCATCATTTTAATAACCTGGATTAAAATCAGTAATCACCTCTGGTGGATTTTTCAGGACTGCATTTATTTGTTTTATACTTCCCATTCTTGACAAATACTTATGGATAGATAGGATTTTTCCCATTCTCGACAAATACTTATGGATAGAACATCAACGGAAATTCCCTGATATCTTTTGTAAATTTCCTCAGTAATCTTTGTAGTTTGTGTCAAGAGTCTTACACTTATTTAGAATATTTACATGCTTACAGTTTGTTTGTTTGTTTGTTTTTGGTTTTGTTTTGCAGTCCTCAACTGCTTCTTATCAATATTTGGTTTACTTTTTCAGAAAAAAAAAATCTTTACTGAGAAAGAGAAAATAAATTAAAAGGTTTTTTCTTTTTGTAATACATCAGTATTTTATCACTGGTCCAAAGTACTAAGCTTATCTATTGGAACATAGTTTAAAATGCCCTTTTACGTGTTCAATCTATTGCTATATAATTCCTTGTAACTCTGCCTTCTCTCATGATTATAATATCTGGTCATATTCCTTCTTGGAATGAGTGAGGATTTGAGGATGTGGTATTTCAGTCCTTCACATAAGACCCTTAACACAAGCTCTTCCCTTTTAGCCTGCTTTTATTGTGGACTTATTTCTAGGAGGAACTCCCTGCTTCTTTTCCTCCTTTTTGAAGAATCTGAGATAAAGCAAATGATAAGATGAGCTCAGTTCTCTTCCTGAACCACACATCTGTGAAAATTACTATGATAGACAGAACCTTATATGTGTATGTATATGTATATTTGTATACATGTATATGTGTATAACACATTGAGTCTTACTTAATTGTATGTTTAGTCAAACTGTATACTTATGTGTGTGTCTATACATATTTATAATACATGCATTAATATGTATATGGACATATACACATCAGGATGTTATATATGCAAAACTTGCAAAAAAGAATTTGGGGGAAACTGGTTAGATGACATTATACTTTCCATTCATATTGATGGTATAAAAAGGTCAGGCATTGGAAATTAGGGAAGAAATCTTGAAGGTTGCTTTGGAATGAGTTATTTTATGTGACTTACCTCCTTTTTTAGGGGAAAGGGATAGGAGGATACCTCCCTAGAGAACTGAACTTCCAAGGGACCACCTGGAGAATGTGATATGTGATCCTCTTCCCTTCCCCTAAACACATAGTTTGGGTGACAAAGTGAATTTTTATCTGTGTCACCTTAAAGAATTCCAAAGCTTGAGGGGTGCCCAGGTGGTTCAGTTGGTTAAGCATCTGACTCTTGATTTCAGCTCAGGTCATGATCTCGTGTTTCTTGAGATTGAACCCTGCATTGGGCTCTGTGCTGACAGTGGGGAGCCTGCTTGGGATTCTCTCTCTCTCTCTCTCTCTCTCTGCCCCTCCTCTGCCATTTGTCTCAAAAATAAATAAATAAACATTAAAAAAAAAAACAGAATTCCAAAGCTTAACAATTGGCTAGGTGAGCCCATGGCAGCAGAGCATAGGGCTGCATTTTGGCAAATCATAGAGCCCTCAGAATTTGTCAAAAGAAAGGAAGAGATGTGGACATGCGTGATGCAAAGCCCACACCTGGAAGTCTTAGATTCTGTCCAACAGACAGAGAGGAGATGACACTCAGCTGAGGGAAGCTGCCAGTAGCCTCCTGATGCTCAGTGGCTATAAGAGGAGCCACAACTGGCTGGAATAGTGACACAACTGACCACGTCATGGGAATATAGGTGGGAAGTCTCCAGTCATGGGAGGTCTTCAAGGAACTCAGGATCATGCCAAGAGACAACGCTGAGCACCAGCCAAACCCAGAAAGACAAAGGATAACCAGTTCGACTCCAACCAGTCAAAACCACCTATAGGAATACAAAAATTTGTTTTATGATGGGGAGAAGCTTCTCCAATACAGGCATAGCTCTAAGATATCGCAGGTTTGGTTCCAGACCACCACAATGAAGCAAATATTGCAATATAGTGAGCCAAATGAATTTTTCGGTTACCCAGTGCATATAAAAGTTATGTTTACACCATACTGGAGTCTATTAAGTGTGCAATAGCATTATATTTAAAAAAGATTGTAAAATACACCTTAATTAAAAATAAGTTTATTGCTCAAAAATGCTAACCATCACCAGAGCTTTCAGTGAATTGCAATCTTTTTGCTGGTGAAGGGTCTTGCCTCCTTGCTGTTGGCTGCTGACTGATCAGGGTGGTGGTTGCTGAAAGTGGGGGTGGCTGTGCTAAGACAACAATGAAAGTTGCTGCATTGACTTTTACTTTCACGAACAATTTCTCTGAGGCATACAATGCTGTTGCATAGCATTTTACCCACAAGAGAAATTTTCAAAATTGAAATTAATCCTCTCAAATCCTGCTGCTTATGTAATATTCTGAATCCTCTGTTGTCATTTCCACCGTCTTCCCAGCATCTTCACTAGAAGTAGATTCCATCTCAAAAAAACATTTTTCTTTGCTCACCCATATGAAGCAACTCCTCATCCATTCAGGTTTAATCATGAGATTATAGCAATCCAGTCCCATCTTCAGGCTCCACTTCTCATTCTAGTTCTCTTGCTACTTCCACCACATCTTCAGCTACTTCCTCCACTGAAGTCTTAAATCCCTCAAAGCCATTCACAAGGGTTGGAATCAACTTCCAAACTCCTGTTCTTGTTGATATTTTGAACTTTTCCCATGAATCATGAATGTTCTACATGAATGTTCTTCAATTTATTTTGCCAAGATTCATCAGAGGAATCATTGTCTATGGCAGATATAGCCTTACAAAATACATTTCTTAAGTAACAAGTCTTGAAAATTGAAATTACTCCTTGACCTATGGGTTGTAGAATGGATATTGTATTAGCAGGCATGAAAACAACATCGATCTCGGTGTCTATCTTCGTTGGAGCTCTTGGGTGACCAGGTGCACTGTTGATGGGCAGCCATATTTTGAAAGAAATCTCCCTTTCTGAGAAGAAGATCTCAACAGTGGGCATTGACTGTAAGTAAACCATGTTGTAAGCAGATGTGCTGTCATCCAAGTGTTGCTGTTCTCTTTATAGAGCACAGGTGGAATAGATTTTGCATAATTCTTGAAAGCCTTAGGATTTTCAGAATGGTCAGTGACCACTGGCTTCAACTTAAAGTCTCCAGCTGCATTAGCCCCTAACAACAGAGTCACCCTGCCCTTTGAAGCTTTGAAGGAGGGCATTGACTTTCCCTGTCTAGCTATGAAATTCTTAGATGGCATGTTCTTCCAATAGAAGCCTGTTCCATCTACATTCAAAATTTATTGTTTATTGTAGCTACATTCATTGATTATCTGAGCTAGATCTTCTGGAACCCTTGCTGCAGCTTCTACATCAGCACTTTCTGTTTCAACTTGCACTCTTCTATTTTGCAGATGGCTTCCTTCCTTAAACCTTATGAACAGACCATCTTTTCTTCTTCAGCTTCCTTACCTCTCCCAACCTTCATAGAATTAAAGAGAGTTAGGGTCTTTTTCTTGATTAGACTTTCACTTTAGGGAATATGGTGGCTGGTATGATCTTCTATTTAGACCACTAAAAGTTGTTCCATATCAGCAGTAAGGCTGTTTTCTCTTATCATACGTTGTGTTCACTAGAGTAGTACTTTTAATTTTCCTCAAGGACTTTTCCTTTTTATTCACAACTTTAGCTAACTGGGTGATGCAAAAAGGCCTAGCTTTTAGCTTATTTTGGCTTTTGATCTGCCTTCCTCACTAAGCTTAATCATTTCCAGTTTTTTTGTGTAAAGTGAGAGATATTTGACTCTTTCTTTCACTTGAAAACTTAGAGGCCATTGTAGCATTACTAGTTGGCCTAATTTCAATGTTGTTGTGTCTTGGGGAAGAGAGAGGCTTTGGGAGAAGGAGACAGATGGGGGAAGGTCTGGTTGGTGGAGCAGTCAGAAAATACACAACATGTATCTATTAAGTTCACCATCCTATATGGGTGTGGTTCATGGTGCCCCAAGACATTTATAATAGCAACAACAAAGATCCCTGTTCACTGATCACCATCACCAATATAATAATAGTGAAAAGTTAGAAATATTGTGAAATATTAAAAAAATGTGACCCAGAGACACGGGGTTGCCATAAACCTTCAGTTTGTGAAGAAAAAAAAAAAGCAATTATCTGTGAAGCATAATAAAGTGAAGCACAATAAAACATTGTATGCCTGTATAGGGAAGGAAAAGAAACAGACTGAATCCCACTTTATTATTTGTACATGGTCCTCCTGTGTTAGGCCCACATTGGGGGACAAGGGAAGATGTTACATGCACTAGAAAGTTTTGATTGTCACATAACAATGGGAAGTTGAAATATAGATTCAGGCCTATGATTTGTAACTTAGTGAGACTATAGGACTTCTAATTGCCTTCAAGTTATCACACTTCTGTGGGGTACATTTTCATCCAGCTGCCAAGGAAGAACTAGGCCAGTAAGACATTTGTGAGAATGATGGTCAAAAAAATAAACTGCCATTGCTCTCTGAGTCATGTTTGTTATCCAGGAAACCACTAAGATAGGCTGCATCATGTGGATACTGTTATACGTCTAAATATCTGTTATTTTAACCATGTTTTAATAATACATTGTATTTATAATTGCCTAATGCTTTACCTAATTGTCTCATGAGTACTGTTTTCTATTCCTAGCTTTATTACTTCTCTTTGTAGACAAACCAAAATGATATTCAAGTCCTATACATTTTAACAAAGTCTTTCATCC
Organism: Panthera leo; assembly: GCF_018350215.1. Classification (NCBI taxonomy): domain Eukaryota; kingdom Metazoa; phylum Chordata; class Mammalia; order Carnivora; family Felidae; genus Panthera; species Panthera leo. The sequence goes on from NC_056682.1 coordinate 55,733,163, forward strand.
AATGACCATTATTTCCTTTTGTCATTGACTTGTCCTCCTATCCATTTCCTTCTTCCAATTATCCACTTGTGTTTTGAACGGTGATTTTTTTTAAACTTTACAATCACTACTTAAGCTTCCATTATACACTTAAACTGTCTTACCTTGAATTAATGTATTCAACTGCTCTTCAGTGAAACACACACTTTTTGCTTAGCACTTTAATTTACTTAGAGATCAACAACTCTGTGATCCACCTGATTTAACACTATAATGGTTTTGTTTAGGAGTTAGACATAGGTATGGCAGGAAGTGTGTTAGGCATATGAGATGTATATTCTGATACTGATTGTCCATATCCAAACTGCAATTGCAGTTCCATTGTAGACGGTGACTTTTCTGACTGCCTAATTTCTCCTAGCTTATTATCATCTGCCAGAAAAGAAAAAGATGCTAGGTGGCTTATTTGTTTATTTAAGAAGCATTCAGACTATTATTATTATTATTTTTTATTTTTAGTTTGAGTATAGTTTACACACAATGATACATTTGTCTTGGGTGCACAATTTAGTGATTCAGCTTCTCTAGATGTTACACTATGCTCATCACAGTTGTAGCTACCATCTGTCACCATACAACATCATTGACCATCTTCTCTATGCTATATTTCTAAACGCAAAGTAGAACACTGAGGAGCATCCTTAAAAATTTGTGCTTTATGAAAAAAATGGCATTTCTTCTAACTCAATGGTTCTTAAGGGGTTTGTGAGGTCTAACTTCTTTTCATGACAATACTAAAATATTAGCGGTTTTTGTCCTCTCGTTCTCTCATTAGTGCACAGTAGTGATTTCCAAAGGCTAGTTGACATGGGATGACTCCATCACACAAATGGTTAATGGGATGTATGCTTGTGTTCTCCTGTTTTTCAATACTCATTTAAAATTTTAGTTTGGTAAATTTTGATAGATGTTAACCACATAAAATAAAGCTTATTGGGATCCATAGACCAAAGAGATTAAGAACCTCTATTCTAAACTGTTTTTTTAATATTTATTTATTTATTTTGAGAGGGAGATAGAGAGCAAGCAAGGGAGGGGCAGAAAGAAAAGGAAACAGAATCCCAAGTAGGCTCTGCACTGTCAGTGTAGAGCCCAATGAGGGGCTTGAATCCACAATCTGTGAGATCATGACCTGAGCCGAAATCCAGAGTCAGATGCTTAACTGAGTGACCACCCATGCATCTCTTTTAAATATTTAATATATAAGTGATTATACAATAAAAAAATTGAGTAAAACTTGTCTAAATGAATATATATATGTAATTTTTAGAGTTCTAGTATATATATATATATATATATATATATATATATACACACACACACACACACAAACATATGATATATATATATATATATATATATATATATATATATACACATATATATATGTATATACATATAGTACTTAGAAATTCTGAGGATAGCTTTTTTATTGTCTTATTCTTGTAGTTTGATATGGCACAAAGCATTTGGAAAATCTTAATTTCCTTGATAATCACTTAACCAAAAAGGTCAGAGCCACACTTTTGATGATTTAGTGTCCTGAAATAAATATTTTTGAAGAATCATTTTTTTGTATATTAAGTTAACTGGATATGGATTTACTTTTAAATTATTTAGTCCAATGTCAACATAATTCAATTAAAACTAACTAACTAACTAACAGCATAGTCCAGAGGAAGCTAATGAAAGGTGTAATTATTGGGTATATAATGTTGCAAATTAGTCATATAAGATAAATTCATCTTTTCTAGTTACTATGAGAATATTTATTGAGAAGTATTATCCCTCATTTTTCATTTTCATAAAAACTATAATGCATTTATTGAGGTGGAGCTTTTCTCTATTAATCTGTTGTGTAGAAAGCAGTCAGGAGAAAATAAAACAAAACAAAACAACAGACATCAATAACTAGGGCAGCCTACAAGGTAGAGGATGCCTATATTTCTTTAAGACAAATCAACATTTATTGAAATATTTAAAATTATATGAAACAACAAAAAGAAAACATTCTTTTAAGGTTTGTATATGCAGGATAGAAAAAAAATAAGGATGGCTAGCCCAGTGGTTGAGAGTGATTCATAAAGAGAAAAATTAAAACTAAAAATAATCCTCTCAAGTTCTTGCACTCTGGAAAATAGGAAGACATCCTAATTAGTGACTGGAGAAACATTAGGCAGTTAGAAGTTTAGAGGTATAATTAGGAAAGTTATACAAAGAGTCTTCTCAATATTGATTGAGTCACACACATTATCATTGACCAAGGCAAAGAAATGAATAATACATTATTTAGATGACAAAGGGTTGTTAATGCCCAGGAAAGGAGCTTTTAAAAAATTTAACAACTTGGTTAGATTGTCCAAGATTACAATCCCTTGAAAATAAGAATACTGATAATAAAAACAAATGAGGAAGGAAACACACTACATCAAGTATGAAAAATTTAAAAAAAAAGGGAGACGAATCTCTGGGGGGTAAAAAATAAACCTCTAATGAAGAACAATGAATGAAAGCAGACCTCACAATGAAGCTGTAAGACAGTTATATGTGTTGGCAATTTGGATATATTTATGCCATTGCTATAAGTTATTTTCCTTTCTATCTGATCTCAAGATCTATGATAGGAAAATTAAGGTAGTTTTAAATAATATGATAAACAGAAGAGCATCAGGGGAAAAAGGAAATATGGTCAGGAAGTCATTAACCTAACAAGATAAATCTTGGAACTTATGAGATAATTAGATAATGTAGATAAATGAATGACTCAGTTACACAAAAGATACCCCACTTCTGTTTCTGTCATCATTTATTTATCTTTCCTGGTTGTTTGGGGCTTCAGTAGAAGTGGTTAGTATATATTTCTTTTGTCTAGTGTTCTGATTTTTTAAGCCTTGACCTCCTACTTTTTCCTTATCTACATTCTAAAGGAAGAAGAAACAGGGAACTGGTATTTATGAGGTTTCATCCATGCCCTAGAAACTATGATGGGTACTTTATAGAATATAATTTAATCTTTACAAAAATCCACGAGATACAAAAAATTATCTCTATTTTCCAGATGAGAAATCACAAGAATGATTTGCCAAAGATTATGAATGACCAAGCTCAGTTAGCATTCTTTCCACGACATTATAGTGATTTCAAAAGTAATTGCTAATCATAATTATGAACATGGGACGCTCTGGAATCATTAAAGAAAGATTAAGTACTATTCAGTGTATAATATTAGTTTAATTTCAGAAGAGTAGAAATAACTCTTTCTCTAACAATTAACCCACTTGATTTTATTTTATCGCTGATGGTAGAAATAATACAAAATGCTTACAGGCATATTAAGTAGCACACTTCTCCCATGGGCTGATGGAAATAGGAGGGGTTACTGGTAATTTGGTGAGTTTCTCTCTCTGGTGAGGAATGTCAGAGCATGTCTACAGGTCTCAGTTATGGAGGAAATGCTCTTATTTTCCTTATGGTATTCCAGTCTCTGCTTAGAGAGGTAGTGCTCTCTGGCTTCCTCCAGGCTGCCAGTTCCATAGATTACTGGCTCTCATTCACTTATGCCCTGAGAAGTCTTTTACAGAAATAGCACAGCGGTTTACAGATCTGCCTTCTCTTGCTGCTCAAATACACCAATATTTCTTCACCCTCAGTATGTAGGCCAATTTTGTTAAAAAGGTTTTTGTCCCCAGAGGAAGCATTAAACAATATATCTGTGTGACAATTATTTTAAATAGTGGAGTTCATATGAGACATCTCGGCCATGATGACTTGTGTATATTGGGCAGTCGGTGCGTTATAAATTGAATAAAAAGCAATTCCATTCAAAGCCGTAGAGGAGTTGTGATTCAAGGCAAAGAGAACAGCAAGCCTGGTGCACAATGGAAACAGCTTTAAAATATGCAAATTACCAGGCTTTATGCAAGATAAAATGAATCAAAATCTCCAGTGTTCAGCACAAGAACTCGGTTATTCAATGGCTCTCTTAAGCTCTCCACTGCAGAGAGTGAGTTGTTTCGGAGAACCCCTGGGAGGACATGAAAAACCTTCCTCAGGACTGGAACACTGCACAAGGAGAGCTGGCATAGAAGGCTGGGATGTTGGGGAGCAGAATGGGAAGGGCTTCTTATACAAGTTTAAGGATCTGGGGTGCCTGGGTGGTTCAGTCTGTTGAGCATCAGATTCTTGATTTCCATTCAGGTCATGATCTCACAGTTTGTGGGATCAAGTCCTCCTTTGGGCTCCATGCTGACAGCGTGGAGCCTGCTTGGGATTCCCTCTCCTTCTCTTTCTGCCCCTTCCCTACTTGTGCATGTGTGTGAGCATGACCTCTCTCTCTCTCTCTCTCTCTCAAAATAAACAAATAAATAAACATTTTAAAAAAACAAGTTTAAGAGTTTATACTAATCTAGGAGTCAGTAGGGAGACATTTGATTTATGCTTTAAAAAGACCACTCTCTGGAATGCGGTGGATGTATTAATGGGGCAAGAGTAGAGCCAGAGTAGAGGTGATTGTGTTGGTCCAGATGAAGAGAATGATGGTTGCCTTGATTAGCATTGGCCAGTGTTGTGGGGAATGGGGGTAAACTAAAGGATTCACGAGCTGTTTGAAAGATACAATTTAATGACTTATTATGTAAGTGGGATGAGGGAATAGAAAGCATAGGCTACTTTTCCAATCCTAACAGATGACATAATTTATAGTTTATTAACAATTTCAGAACTGAAAATATACATATTTTGAAAATTAGGTAAATACTGCTACAGCTTAATTAGTGCTCCAAACTGGAAAAAGGGAGGATATATTCCATTTTTAATTATCTAGAAAACTTTTCTGCAATTTTATGCATACTAACTGTTGATATCCCTTACAGATCATTATTTTTAGCCTAATTTCTCATATCACAATTTTGGTTTATTTAATTTTCTCCTACAGTTGTACACAGAGCCGTTATTTAGCACCCTTTACTTTGGACATAATCATTACAAGTCACCAGCGTGATCCATTCACTGTAAAGGACTATAGATGTTGCCTCAAAGACTCCCGTTATAAAATTTTAGGGTTATGTCCTGGACAATCCCAACTGTCAATTAATAATTAATTTAGAGTTTTTAATTTTCTCATTATTGAAAATGTTCATATTCTGGTTTCTTTTTATAGAACATAATTTTAGGAGAAGGAGTTTCCTAGGCATTCCATTTCTCATAAAGCTCATAAAAAGGTAATTCACAAAAGAAGAACAACTTAGTGCTGATGTGTTTAAAAAATAGCCCAACCTGGGGCGCCTAGGTGGCTCAGTCAGTTAAGCATCCGACTTCAGCTCAGGTCATGATCTCGCAGTTGACGAGTTTGAGGTTGCTTCGTATTCTGTGTCTCCCTCTCTTTGCCCTCCCCCCACTCATGCTCTGTCTCTCTCTGTCTCAAAAATAAATAAACATTTAAAAAAAATAGCCCAACCTGATATATAACTAAAGGGTAATGCAACATGTGAAACATTTAGTACAGGATCCATGCAACTAAAAGCAAAGTACGTCATTCGTAGTAGGTCTAAGAATTCTAATATAATAGATATTTATTTTCTAAATGATCGCAAATGTTACAAATCACTTCTTTAATATCCCAAATTTACTCCCATAGTCTCTGTCTTTTTACCTTGTATTAGAGAAAGGAATCTATTACCAAAATCATTACAACAGAAATATCCCAAACTTGGGCAAAATAACAGAAACACATATGCCACCTAGTTGTTAATAACTTACCACAAATCTAAACTTATTAGTTATTCCTTAGTTTGACAGATGCATTATTTATGGGTTCTCTCCCTTTTGGTGAACTACAGCTGTCATATTAATTTTTAATCAAATTGTGAAATTTTATATGTAATACTTAAAGCCAGGTGAATAGAAAGAGAAAGAGCTCTGGGAAACAGTATTATAATGTATTCTATTTCTAGGAACACATTTACCATTCATTCTAAATATCAAATATCAAAATGATTTTAAGTAGGATAGTTAAGACACATCATACATCCATTTTCTCTTAAGTAAATTTCAAGCCTATTTGTGGTTGCAAAATCCCACGTTTTCTGCCTTTAAAGAAGCAGCCAGGAACTGAATATTTATGATTCTGACACTGCCCCATATTTTTTTGTTTTGCTTTGTTTTCCTCAGGGATTTTACCCAGCCCAACAAAGAAAATGGGAACTGACTTTCTCTGCAATCTGCCAAGTGCTAAAACTATTTTCCCACAAATACAGTAAAAAATTATCTTAGCATTAAAATGCATAAATTGGAGAGATCATGAAAGGAACAGTTTAGCTTCAAGGAGTTATTAACAGAGCTAACTCTCCATTCGCTCACTTTCACCTAAAAGCACACATGTGCTCACATGTAGATCACCTTGTTATCAAATATGATACAGACAGAAATTTCAGGTACGAGTTCTCAGGAGTTGAATAGTATTCGCTGTGTGTGTTTGTGTATATATGTTTTTGTTTTTTTCAGACTAACAGCAAAAATTTGTGAAATACAGATGCTTCAAAAGAAGTTTGTGTTTCAGCATGTTTATCTGACTTGGTAGGGAAAAAATTACATTCATACATTGAGTTAGAAGCAACAACACTGGCTTTAAGGATAGGGTTTGTCATTTATTTACTGGCTTTGAGACTTTGGATTAGTCACCAGACTTCTCAGAGGCTCAGCGTCTAACCTGGAAAATGAGGATTCTGACGTTACTTGCACCACACCGTTGGAAGAACCAGATGAAAATGTGACAATGTGAAGTTCTTGTAAGGAATTGTATTATTGTGTTTTTTTATGTGTGTGAGACTAAATGTGAAACAAAACACAAAAGAACATCATCTTGCCCACAGAGGGGTGAGGCCCACAAACAAAATACAGGTGATTTAAAGTGCAGTGAAAGAGTATATATGATTGGATCCTTTGAAGAAACAGCTCATTCCTGGAGTGGCACAGAAACTCAAAGGACAGCACAGAGCAATGGGTTCTGTTCTTGTATTCAGGAATAGGAAGGATTCAGTCAGTCAATACTTTGATGCACAAGGTTTTAATAAAGTTAAAAAGGAAATAAACATAGTGTTTGCCTCTAGTTTTCACATTGTTTTCTACAGAAATTTGCTCGTATATACTATTTTATTAAAATAGTCATATGGGGGGCGCCTGAGTGGCTCAGTCGGTTGAGCGTCCGACTTCAGCTCAGGTCACGATCTCGCGGTTCATGAGTTCGAGCCCCGCATCAGGCTCTGGGCTGATGGCTCAGAGCCTGGAGCCTGCTTCCGATTCTGTGTCTCCCTCTCTCTCTGCCCCTCCCCCATTCATGCTCTGTCTCTCTCTGTCTCAAAAATAAATAAACATTAAAAAAAATAAAAATAAATAAATAAAATAGTCATATGGGGGAGCATGGGTGGCTCAGTCAGTTAAACGTCAGGCTCTTGATTTCGGCTCAGGTCATGATCTCAACAGTTTGTGGATTTGAGCCCCATGCTGGGTTCTGCATTGGCAGTGCAGTCTGCTTGGGATTCTCTCTCTCTCCCTGTCTGTCTGCCCCTCACCTGCTCATGTGCTCTGTCTTTCCCTCTCTCAAAATAAATAAGTAAACTTACAAAAAAAGGTAACTTGAATTCTTGTCTTTACAATGAATAAAGATGTTGCTAGAATGTCCTTTTTCCATACTTATACCCTTGGAGAAAAAAGTATCAGAGAAGAAAGCTCCCAAGTAGACCAGAGCAACACTTCTCACATTTTAATGTGTATTTGTGTCTATGAATGGCCTGGGGACCTAGTTAAGATGAAGCTTCTGATTTGGCCAGTATGGGATGGGACCTGCCTGAGGTTCTGCTCAGGTGATGTGGGTGTGGGTAGGCCCATATTGGAGTAGGGAGGGGCTACAAAGGCTGGAATCCCAGATGGACCATCCATCCTAGGGGGAGAGAAGGCAGAGGGTATGCTTCGGAGGCTGGCAGGCTGGTGGATTTGGCAGTGGGTACAGGAGCACAGGGCGTGACGAGCTCCCCTAAATTCCCTGTGTGGGGAGAATTGATTTGCTGTAGGGTAAGCCCTGACAGCTGGCTTTTCCTTTTGGAATGCAAGTCCTGACTTAAACATTGATTGCCAAGGCATCTACTTCAAAGAGAGCAATCTTAAATAAACACATTGCCAGCCACAGCCACAGCTAGATTAAGAATCAGGCTGTTCCTCCCCACCACCCACCACCAGCCCCCTTTATTTTAGAGACCTTGGTTAATTTCCATAGCTGACCATTTGGGCCACTAGTTTTTTAATCCTCTTCCCATGCTTTAAGTTCTCCCTCCTATGTTTTAGGTTTGCCAATAATGAGTGAGCCTGTGGAACCCTACAGCCCCCTGTCCTCAACCCCAATAAAAGCAGAACCCCAGACTGGTACACTTTCTCTCTCTCTCTCTCTCTACTTGCAACCTCCCTGTGTGGTCCCAGGTATGCGGTGTAATTCCCAGGTCCTGTAAGTAATAAAACCTCATTTCATCAGTTTCCTGAAGGTTATTGTTGAAAGGAATCTTGCAATCATAAGAACCACAAAGTCATCTTGCAATCATAAGAACCACAACACTGATGATTGGTAGGCTGAGACCGCACCCATTCACTCATCTAAACCTAATCTCCACAGGTTTATTTTTTAAATGCAGTGGTCTAATTATTGTGAATATTCATCACGTTCCTAACATAGCCTTTGAGTTAGATTACTCTCAAGTAATCTCTTTGGTGAAACCTAAGCAAGGATATTGTTATGTTTAATATCTAACTGACAGATGGCAAGAAGCATCTGGAGCCGCAGAGGGACAGGCTACCTATTGGCTCTCTGCACCTCTAACTGGCCTAGAAGACAAGCAGATGGAAAAAATATGAGGCCAGAAGTAGACCTCCTGCCTCCCCAAACTCCTTTAACATGCTGTGAAAGAAGCTGGGTCAGTTTTTTTTTTTTTTTTAAGTTCCCTAGCTAAATTATAGAAAGGAATAGTTTTTATTTAGTTGTAGGCTTAAAAAGAGAATTCACTCTGGCCTAGTATTTTAAAATACGGAGACATGATGGGTGGATGGAAATCTTACAAAGGAATTTGTTTCAGAACATACAAGAAGGTGGATGAGAAGAAAGATGCTTCAGTCCCTTCTTCAGGACAGTGAACTATTCTGCACATCACACTTGAGAGAGAGAAAGACTATGGTTTTACTGTAGTTACTCTGGTAATCCATTCCTGCTGAGTCTTTTCTTGGTGCCTTTGGATATCACAGGAATAGATATCACTATAAGCACGAGTGAACAGATAAATGGATAAAGTTAGGCTGATATGGGACTAAATTTTCCATAGATCTTCACCAAGAGGTGTATTGGCTCAGGCTATGATTTTAGCAGTCAAGATATCTATAATTGAGGAGAGATGCCAATGAAAAATAAATGAACAAATGACAAAAATTAGTCAAATTTTTAAACAAATGAACAAGGTTTCCTAAATTGTTTGCTTTGATATTTTATTATCCAGGTTTTCAAAAATTGCACCTGTACTAGTGTTGTTGAATTTGTGTGTGTGTGTGTGTGTGTGTGTGTGTGTGTGTGTGTGTGTGAGAGAGAGAGAGAGAGACAGAGAGAGAGAGAGAGAGAGGTTGAGTGAGTGCTCCTGCAAATGGGGAAGGGCAGAGGGAGAAGGAGAAAATCTTAAGCATGCCCAGCCAGCTCAGAGCCCAGTGAGGGGGTGGCGGGTCTAGGACCCTGAGGTCATGACCTGAGCTGAAATCAAGAGTTGGATGCTTAACCACCAGGAGCCCCAGTCTTATTGAATTTTTGGTTTATATTTCTGCCCTTCCACATTTCTCCTCTTTTCTGCTTATTTATGTCAATTTTCTCACAGTATTTTTACCCATACATCTGAAACTTTTGAGAACTCTGTTATTGGACTGCATAACATGTTCAAAACTATAACTTAAGTGCTATAGAAAATAAAAATTTAGCAGGGAGATGTAACTTATGCACAGGCAACTACAATATCAATGAATAAGTAGGAGTTTTGTCATAAGACAAATGATTTTGTCTGAACAAAAATGAATTACCTTCAACCTAGAATAAGCAAGAAGTCTCACAGAGTAATTGGTGTGTTAACAGTAAATGAAACAAATGGATAGGGCTAGGAAATATGGAGTTTGAAGAGTAAGATCATTTTAGGTGGGAGAAACAGTAAGACAAAAAGGCATAGAAGGTGGAAAATGAAGTGTGTGTGTGTGTGTGCGTGTGTGTGTGTTAAAAAGTAAGTTAGTGAAACTGAAACTTAAAACACTCATGAGATTGACAAAGCAACTAGAGAATTTCTGGAAAGCCTAACTGCCAGTTGAAAATTTCAGACAGTATTCAGTAGATAACAGGATGCTACTGAATGCTTTGAATCAGGGAGTGATATGATGAAAAAGCAGATACATTGACAGTGAGAAGGAAGGACATCTGGGTTCTTTCCAGTTTCAGGCTATTATGAATACAGCTATTACGATCATTCATGTACAGGTTTTTGTGTGAACGTAAGTTTCCATTTCCTTGGGACAAATGCCCTTGAGTACAATTGCTGGATTGTTATGATAAATGCATGTTTAGTTTTGTAAGAAATGCCAGATTATTTTTCAGATGGGTTTTACCATTTTTCTTCATTCCCACTGGCAGTGTACGAGGGATCCAATTTCTCTGCATCCTCACCAGCATTTGATATTATCAGTATTTTTTATTTTAGCAATTTTTAAAAATATGTTACCATAACATTTTTGATGGCAATAAATATAAACTTAAGGCATAACTTTCACCATCTATGTACTATTGCATCTTAGGTGGGAACTAAAATTTCTTTAATCAATTTCAAGTTGATGGCAATTAAGTTTTTTTCCCACTGTTATTAACAGCAATCTAATAGGCTTACATCTACTTATACTTGTCTGATTATCCTCCTCATTAAATTCACAGGAGATGGAAGGTTGGTATATTCTTTTTTATGTCTTTTGACATACCAGCCTTTGACTTGGGAGTTAGAGGTTTGGGTTTGGATATTGGTTCCATCCTTATTAACTATGTGATTTTAGGAACGTTGTTAATCTTTCTGGATTTATGTAAAAATCCATAATATGTAAAAGGGGGATATTATTTTGCTTGTTTATCTCATAAGATTGTTGTAAGTACTAGTTAGCATATTTTATAGAACGCAACACTCAAGAATCTTACATATGCTCATTAAATACAAGGTCTTCCTAGATTTAACTTTACACAATGCTTTGAATATAGTAGATTAAAGTGCACTAATAAATTTTATTTCATGTACCAACTCTGACTAGTGTTTGGAGCAATAGTATTTAAGGAAAATCCTGGACTCAGCAGGAAAAATAACCAATTTGTGATACCAGTGGTGGATTCTTCACAGGGTAGGTAGAAGAAAACAGTGAAACACCAGTCATGAGTGAGGTAGATCATTTAAGACATAGATAAGGAAATATATAATCAAGCTTAAACTATCTTCCTTATCCTTTATACATGTAGAAGACCATGCAGAACTGTGTAGCACTTGGAAGATATACCTTTTTCCAAAGGTGATGCTGGTGTCAGAAGATGCAATTTTTTTTTTTTTTTTTTTTACCTGAAATTGAAATGGTACTTGATTGGCTGAGTAAAAGGAAGTTACGGAGACTCAGAGACTGAGCACATTTGACATCTTGTTAAGAATTTAAAATATGGTAAATATTTAAAGCACATTCCTCGGCAATAACTTTCCATATGTTAAATTAACGTACATATGAAGCGTGTTGTCCATTTTTAGTATTAGCACATTATTATATTTTCTAGTGAGTTCCGTTTTCAGTCACGAAGTTAACAAGAACTAACTGTGTGGGTCTTAGTGTCGCCGGTGTTCACATGACTCCATCCGGCCATGAAAACATGAGTGGGCCGAACCATCAAAAGGAATAGCCCTTTTCTGTGCTCAGTCTCTACTTTGTCCTTCCCCAAATGCCTCTGGTGCTCTCCCCATTTAACTTTTACTTTATTTAAAAGGTCCAACCAATTTCTTCTTATTTTTCCATGACCTAATTTCTCTCCCGTATGCACCCTAATATGTTTTACTTATTTAGCACTTATTTAATCATATACATTTTGGGGGTCATCTAATTCATTGCATTATTATTTAACATTTCACACAGGTTTTTTTTTAATATATATGACCAAGTCTGCAGGCTCTTAAGAGCAGAAATTGGTTTACAATTGATTGTATTCCCCAACATTTAAGGCTAGACCTGTCAAGAGTAGCTGCTGAATAGATGTTAATTGAATAAATAAATGAATGTATAAAGAACTGTGTGCATATGAAATAATGAATGAATGAGCTAGTTGGAAGTCTGGGAATTAAAAATACAAGTCTGTTGTACTATGTAATATCTGATGATTGATATAATGAACTGGTTTCTGATATGTACCAAAATTTCTCAACTTAATTTTAAAGGTTTTGATCTTGTTTACCGTGTTGTTAGGCTCCTAAAATAGCTGATAACTGAGGGGGTAGAGGCGTGTCTCCACTCTAGCAAGTTTTGTAGAGAATGGACAACTATCTGTCTTTTTAAGATTCATCTAAAATTGGATGAACTGGATTTGCAAAGTTGGGGCTGGGTTACATGATTTCTATTTCTGGCAGATGAGTGAATCCATGAGTTTGAGGATAAGCCACACTCTGGAGGTCACAAGAATGGCCTCTGCGTGATGCCTACAGTTTAAACTGAAAGCCAATCCCTGCTTCTACCTATTGCTTTTATAATAAAGACTACTACTCTCAGTTAACGTAGTTTTTGTGAAAAATCATCCAATCTGCTTGGTTTGGGCCAGTGTTTCTACTAAGTGCTTCACTCTGTTTAATTTACATGTCACGGGCTCAGCAGCTAACTAGATTCTTTTTTGTGTTTTTTTTAAATTCAAGTTAGTTAACATACAATGTAGTCTTGGCTTCAGGAGTAGAACCCAGTAATTCATCTCTTACATACAACACCACCCAGTGCTCATCCCAACAAGTGCCCTCCTTAATGCCCATCTCCCATTTAGCCCTTTCCCCACCCACCTCCCCTCCAGCAATCTTGTTTGTTCTGTATTTAAGAGTCTCTTATGGTTTGCCTCCCCTTTAGCTTTTACAAACAGAACTAAACGGTGACACTTTCCCTTCCTATTTCTGATTGTATTACCTTTGCTTGCAAGTTATTGTACACTGTGTATATATGGCCAATTGACAAATAATAAGAGCCATACGTTTCTAGTAAATCTGTGAGATTACTTTTTTGTGGATTTCCAACAAAAATACATAACTACAAGTCCTTTTTTAAGGATTAAAAATTGTTTGTAATTAAAAGAGTTAAAATAATTATTATATACACTTTGGCACATTGATTAAAAAAAATAAAATCGTCACGTTGGATGCAAACATTTTCAAATCCAAAATATTTTAATATCGCCTTACAATGACACAATGAACCATTTTTCATCACCAAGTAGGCACATGGAGTATAAAAGTGATTAGACGTCTATTGCCTGCTCTGAATATCTAAGGCTCTGCCTAGGGTTGTGTATTGCGCTATAGATCCTTAGGATCCAAGAAACAAACAAGTCCCTTTGAGGACAGGGCAGACACCACAGCCTCTCACTTGAGTTGTATTTATTTGGCCCTGAAGATGTTTGTCTGGCTTGGGTCTCTGTCTTTGGCCACAATGTCTCACACACTCCCAAATGTCTAATAGAAGCTGAGCTAATGAGAGAAATAAACCTAGGAAACAGGTTCACAGCCCTGTTTCACACTTTGGGAAATCAGTTTTCTCTTTGAGCCTCATTTTCCTCATCTGTAGAATGGGTTAGAAACACCTCTCATAAAGGTAGGCGTGATGTAAGAATTAAAGGCAATATAATGGATACACACCCCACTATACAGTAGGGGGTCAGATTTTTCTCCCCCAATTTTTTTCTGTTAACTTCTGCACATTCAGGCAGGTTCTCAAACCAAAATCTGTATTTGCAGGACTTTATGGAATTGACCAAGCTGAAATTATTTTATTTAAAAAAAAATTTTTTTTAACGTTTATTTATTTTTGACACAGAGAGAGACAGAGCATGAACAGGGGAGAAGCAGAGAGAGAGGGAGACACAGAATCTGAAACAGGCTCCAGGCTCTGAGCTGTCAGCACAGAGCCTGATGCGGGGCTCGAACTCACGGACCGTGAGATCATGACCTGAGCCAAAGTCGGATGCTTAACCGACCAAGCCACCCAGGCGCCCCTGAAATTATTTTAAATGTCACAATCATAAAGCCATCAATAAAGCCCTTCCTAAGTGGGGAGAAAGTACTGTCCCATCTCACTCATTGTACAGGTTGGCATAACTGGCTTCTACCAACACTTCCTAACTATAGTAGTCCAAAATAGAAAAGCCAGATTCATCAAATAAAAATGCAGTACAATATTTGGAACATATTTACACTAAAAATTATTTGTTTATCCAAAATTCGAATTTAACTGGGTATCCTGTATTTTATCTGAAAACTCTAGAAAATTCCTTTGCAAATTTTCTACTAGACATATTACTATTTTTGAGCTTATCCTTGATTTCACTATTCCATATAGTGTCACTTGTATTTTATGATATTAAATTCCATTTGTTTATTATACATGATATACCACCTTTTTATTAAGGATTTGCCGCACAAAAAATTTGATGAACTAAAGTCTATCTTTTAAAGAAATGCTAACATTATCATTCTTGTAAAACTGCATTTGAGTGCTCTAAAATAAGACCTCAATTTATTTTTTTCCTTATTCTAAATAATGAAACAATAAATCTGTCCATCGATATCCTACATACTGTTACTGTTTTACCTACCTAGCTAGGTTATTTTCTGTCTGGTTATGAATTCTATATTCTGTCCACCCAATGTTGATGTTCATATTGTATCTCCTCCCTTTGCCCTTTATCTCCCCTTTCTCATTCGAACCTTATTTTGTAGTTCTGAGAGTTTTAATTTTGTGAAATTGAATGATTTCTCCCATCTTTTCCCTCCAGACCATAAACAGAGGCGAAAGTCCTACTGAGGAAGTGCGTTGAGGCTGAAGAGAGATATATGCCTTAGAGTTGCCTGGGTCTAGAGTTTCCCTGAAAGACACAAGGAAATTCAGAAAGTCTGCATGTTCCAGAGTTATTCTCCCTCTGAGGCAGCTGTGACCAAACGGAAAGAATACTGGACTTGTCTTCTAAATCTTTATATTCAGGTCCTCATCCTGAAACCTAATGGTTCTGTATTTTTTGCAATAATGACTTGGTATTCGGAATTTCACTCTTCTCAGCCTTGATACAGGAATAATAATATACCCACAGATAAATTCTCTAAAGAATGTGAAAATGATTTAAAAACTATCAAGTATTATACCAATATTAGGTATTAATTTTACTATATTAAATTATAATTTGTTATAGAACATTGTTCAGACCTTATCTTATAGATACATATACTTTCATGCATATGTATATTTATATATTATATTTACTAAACATTATTTGCCTTAAGATATTGGTTTTATATATTTTACTATTTATTTTTATTTCATCATGAATAAAGTGATATAACACATATGTCACACAAGTTCATTTTCCATCCGTTGAATCAATAAAATCAAATTTTTAGGAGAAAATGAAATTACAAAGATAAGAATACTACAGAGAATCCCAGAGACTTCAAGAACACTGTGTACTTTTTCAGCAGAACAAAGAACAATCCAAGTAAGTTTTCATTATTTACCAGGCATTAACAATTGATTAATTCTGCTTGATTACCTGTCATTACCCTTCATGAGCTATACTGGCAGAGGGCAAGCCTCCACTCAGAACCTGGAAAAAGGGTACCCAAGGGTCTCTTCAATCAGAGGAGATGTGCTGTTGAGATATGATTGAGAACAGAGTTCCTGTCAACAGATGGAATCTGTTTCTGTGTCTACATGCTCAAGCCTCCATCATTCCGCTGTTGACTCTGTTGTAAAAGAGCCGAGCACTGGCTGATTGTAATTCTGCAGTGAAACGAAATTTTCATCTCAAATTTTTGTCTCAACTGATTACTGTGTTGTAACCCTTGCATTCTACAGGGAATCATGCATTTCAATCCATGCTAGACATAAAATATCTGTTTTGACAGTCTTTGATTGTACTTCAATAGTACAGATTTTAAATAATCAAAGAGGGCTTATATAATAAAGCTTGAGGTCTCAGAAGTGCTCCCTGTCAGGACGTGAAGTAAAGGGGAAGGTTTTTTAAAAAAATAGGATCATAGAATTATAGAAGTAGAAGATTTCATGGCGATCATCCAGACTCAAGGACTCAATTTACAAGTGGCAAAAGGGAAACACAGAGAAGGTGAAAGAAGCTAAAAGACTTGCCTAAATTCATGCAGCTGGTTAAAAACTATGATTAGATTTCGTAATCCTAATGAATTTTTCTCTCTATAACTTTTAAAACTTTTAAATGTCTTTCTTTACCTTCCTTTCTATGACTATAACTATATATAATAATATAATAATACATAAATATATTACATATGTAATTTATATATTATATAATTTTATATATAATATGTTTTATTATTATGTTATTAGCTTAACAAAGTATAGGTTGGGAGTCACTGTGTTCAATTTCTGATGCTGCCACTTATTACCTGGGGAACCTTGGGAAGGCTGTGTAGCTTCTCTGTGACTCAGGTTTTTCATGTATAAAATGTAGAAAATAATACTATTTGTCTCATAAGGATGTTGAAGATTAAAGGATGAAAATACTTTTGTAAAGATATAAAGATGTTTCCCTGAGGCTAGCTCAAATTTGTTTGTCATTATGATTGTTATTAATCCACTTTAATTAATGTAGATTTTAAGAACTGACTTAATAAAGTTAAAGTGTGCTACTTGATTCTTCAATTTTATAAATCATAATTATTAAAGAGTATTTTCCTGTGTCTACATGCTTGAGCCTCTTTCATTCTGCTTTTGACTCTGTTGCAAAAGAGCCTAGCTGTGGCTGATTATAATTTTGCAGTGAAATGCATTTACTCACATGTTATAGTTATACAGTTATAATTATAACCAGAGTTATAATGAGAAAATGGAATTAGATAAGAATTACCAGAATTCTGCTCTAAAGATCTTTGTACACAGTAAAACTGAGAAAAAAGTAATCATAGATACCTATGTTTAAGGGAAAACCTGGGAAAATAAAGGAAATTATTGGGAGAAGATAAGGAAACCATATGTATTTTTTCAGGAGAAATGGTATAAGATATTCAAATAGATTGGAATCCTGCACCTGCCACTTAAAAAAATGTATAATCTTGGGCAAATGCCTTAGCCTTCTGTGTTGGTGTTCTTTCCTTCCCCTACTTTATTGACGTATAATAGACAAATACAAACGGTACATATTTAAGGTGTACAACATAATGATTTGACACTTGCATATGATGTAAAATAATCACTACAAGCAAGCTAGTTAACACATCCATCCTCTCACATAGTTCCTATATTTTGTTTTGTTTTGTTTTGTTTTTGGTGGTGAGAAGACCTAAGATCTACTCTCTTAGAAAATTTCAAATACATCATACAATATTATTAACTATTCTGCATTGGTGTTCTTATCTATACCACATAGGATAGCTGTCAGGATTAAATAAGGTGACATATATAAGCCACGCAGAGTCCAAAATAAAGACAATGCTATTTCTCCCCCTTTTCCCATTTTCCTTTCTCCAATAGAGAAATAATAGCAGTGCAATAGTTAACAGGAGTAACCAGGTCAGCATCTCATGGCAGAGAAAAAAAAATGACATACTCACAGAGATAATATCTAGAAAAATGTATAATGCTTTAGAAGCATTATGCACAATATGTCCACCCGTCAACATTTTAGACCAGGGACTGGGTAACTGTAGCCTGTGGGCCAACTCCTATCCCTATGATGAAAAATTGAGAATGATTCTTACATTTTTAAAAGGTTGAAAAAAACTCCAAAGGATGAATAATATTTCATGACATGTGAAAGTATACAAAATTCGAATTTCAATATCCATAATAAAGTTTAATTGGAATTCAGCCATGTTTATTAATTTCATATGGTTTATGGCTTCATTCATGTTACAATGAGAAAGTCCAGTAGTTGTAATAGAGCATATTTGATCCACAAAGCCTAAAATATTTACTCTCTGGCCTTTTCCTGAAAATATTTGTTGGCCCTTGTTTTAGACCATTAAATTATCTCTGCGAGAATGTATTCCCATCAAATCCAGGACCAGAAACCCTTCTCAGAAATTAATTCAGTTGCCTTCCAAGTAGAGAGTGATATCACAGATGAACACAGCAGGAGACAGGAGAGCCTTTTCAATGTCCACAAATAAACTGAAGAAGATTAAGAAAAAGTTGAGACAGTCGTTTATACTAGTGGCTGCCCCCAATGTATGGAAAAGAAGATGGTAGAATAAAAATGGTCATTATGAAAGAATGGAGATGCTTTGAAAGGAAAGGTTAACAAATGGGAAAAAAGAGGAAATTTCTTGTTTCTTAGAAAAGAAATGTTCTTCTGTCTGCAGTATATCCTATAGCTTAGGTTATTCTAAATCCTCTACCCTGGAGGTTGGTCTACCCTGGTAAACAATCAGATCACAGTTAGTGCCAAATTGCCCTGTAGTTGTAGGCCCCAGAAAAAAAAAAAACAAAACAGGCCATTGTTGGAAACTCTGCCTGAGGTTCTAGCATTATGAGATTAAAAATGTCTCTGTGAAGGTTTGGTTGTGTTGGGGAAGAAAAAAATTAACCTTCTCCCTTCTATGTTCTTTGGCTATTCTAATAATTAAATGACATAAGACAGAATAACAGGAGGAAAAAATAATAATTTTGTATGCAGGCAAACACCAAAGATATGAGGTTCCCTGACAGTCAAGCAATTGGGCTTATAGGTCATACTGAGCTATGGAGAAGGTGGTAAGGATCTGGGACTTCAAAAGGGAGGGAGACAATTTACAGCAAGATAGGAAGATAAAAAATTTGGTGGACAATTGCTTACCACGTAGGTAAGCCTTACTGGTGTAAAAAGTTATTATTATTGTTATTATTACTATTGTTATTATTATTATTATTATTATTATTATTATTATTATTAGCTTTCCTCCTTGTATGGATCTTCTACATTCTTTTTGGGGTGCCTGGGTGGCTCAGTTGGTTAAGCTTCCGACTCAGTTTCGGCTCAGGTCATGATCTCACAGTTCATGAGTTTGAGCCCTGCATCGGGCTCCATGCTGATGGCACAGAGCCTCCTTGGGATTCTCTCTCTCTCCCTCTCTCTCTTCCCCTTCCCTGCTCATGCTCTCTCTCTCAAAATAAATAAGTAAACTTTAAAAATTAAAAAAAAAAAAAGAGATTATTTCAAGCAGTTAAAGGAGAGGTAAAACAAAGAAACAAACCTTCCTGCATCTGTTAGGCTTTGACTGCCATTGCCTCAAAACAATCCACATGTGGTCTGTTTGGGGGTCACATATTCTGCATCCCCCAGTCATACTAAATAAAAAAATGCATCTGAATTAGAGACAAACATGCCATAAGACCTCAAATGGCCATGTGTCACTCTGTCTTCTGTATATCCTGTTCCATAACAGTTCAGTTCACCAAATGCTCCTTGAACTTTGCCTGCCTAACACATTTGCTCCAGATGTTTCCACAGTCAGAATTTTCATCCTTTTCTGTAGTAATCTCTTCTAGCCTTAAAACCCCTATTAATTTCCTCCTTTTGAGAACATTCTCCCTGTACCGCTAGTTAGAATCACTCTCTTCCTCTTCTGTCATTCCACAATTCTTTAGATCCACTTAGTTTCACTCTTTATTCTCTATGTTCAGGGTTTTTCTGTGTATGACTGTAACCATTACTGGACCATAAACCACTTAAGGACATCATTAAGCCTAATATTTTCAGCATGACAGAGGCACAATGAATAGCTGTGAAAGTGAATATTTAAAGGTATTTCTTCCCCTTTTCCCTTTTCCCTTTTCTTCCATGTAGAGATATCTTTAAAAAAATGTGGCAGGGAAAGTAATGAGTGCTATTAAAAATCAAGTAGTGTTGATCTGGGTCAGAGGTGAACATAATCACAAGTCTCCACATATTAAAATATTGTACAATTAACCCCAAATAATTCTTAATGTGTAAAAAGTAATTAACACGTTGAACTAGTCATTAAGCATGAGTATAGAAAAATGTTCTCTACTGAATAGCTGATCAGTTTCTTACAGCCAGTAAACTAGGAGACTTTTTTTTTTTTTTTTTTAGTTATTTGTGAGAAAAAAATCAAGTTTTTTTGGGATAGAGTACTTAATTAGCTAGAGCACATGATTAATTCCAAGAAAAGAACAAGTTGATCCTGTGAACCTAACCAAAGCTTGTACAGATTATACTCAGCATTTGAGGTCTTTAATTGAACTTTGAAGTAGAAAAAGAATAGGACTGGCTCAAAAAGGAAAAAATAAAAAAACAAAACAAAACAAAAAGCATTGCCTTTGGCATCATCAATAATCCTGTATAAATCTCATCTCTTTAAACTCATACACTTTAGAGGACCCCCCAATTGCTTCATATCTTTTAACTTCAAAATGAAGGGTCACATTTGAGAGCCCATTTTTGATGCAAGCAGATCTTTATGACTAAATTTCAGGCAGTTGCTCAGATAGAAATCACTCAGGAGAAATCAGAGAGCTACTGAAGTTATAAAAAAGGAATGTGTGTGGATGTGTGAAATGAAGTAGGCAGCCACCTCATCTGTCTGTTTCAGTCTGAGAGGTGCCTCTCAATTTTATGAGTCATATGGAAAACAGTGCCTGTTAGGATAATATACGAATAACCTATATTTTTAAGGGCATGTTTTGTGTTTTATATAATAAAGCAGAACCAAGTAGGAAATTACTTGCTCAGTTTGCCTGAGACCAAAATACAGTAGGATTCATTTACCTGAGAGATGGCAATGTCAGCCGGAGAGAGTGGTACCCATTTGGCTCTGTGGAAGAGAGCAGTCATAGACACTTGTATCTGCATCCTTACAGCAACAAATATTTATTACCATGACCATGTTGTGTTGCTTCATGAAATTTTTTCCTAGAGGTACAAGTGAGAAGTGAGAAGTCATTTTTTTCCTCTCTCAAAAGAGAAATAAATAATTTAAAATGAGACTGGAAAATAGTCTTCCAGTGGAAAGGAATTAAAAGTTGGCTATGTCCCTTTCAGTCTTTCTCCCCACTTTATAAATGTCCTTGTACTCTTTTGTTAATTACTCGATTATAAAGTCTTTTCAAAAATCAAATACTTTACATGGCTAAGTAGTAAAGTTTAATTTAAAAGCATCAGACCATGACATAAATTTAACTTAAAATGAGCCTCCTGGGCTAAGCAAATTATACTTTTTTTCTGGGTCACAAACTATCGTATACTTTCATATTTAAAAACATTACTTCAGGCAACATCTAAAATTCTTTCATTTTCTCGCTTTCTCATAGCTAAGTATCTAACGTTAGATTTTAAACTTTTCTCTTAAGAAATCCAATTTGAGGATGCTCTTTCTACTTTCTGGATGTATGTGCCACAAGGGTTCAGAGAGGATATGAAGCACTAAATATTGAGAAACCAGAGCTGGAGAAGTCTTCCCTCAGGGCATAGTGACTCTTTATTCATATCTGTCTCTGCCCAGTACCAAGCATCGTGCCTTGTACATAATGAAAACTCAGTAAATATGTGTTGAATAAAAAAAAAAAGTAATTGGGGTATATGCCATTTATTAGCTATGTGGCTCTAGGCCACACACTTAATCTCTTTGGACTTCAATTTTGATTTGTGGGTTTTTTTTTAATCCATAAAATGATGACATTTGGATTTCATGGCCTATTAAATTCCTCTAAAATCCACCACTCTATAATTCCATAATAACTTGGCCATAACAAAAAGAAATGAATGCTGAACTGGCAAAACCAAACAAAAGTCTCAACTAGAAGTTTTCTTTAGCTATTGTATCTAGTCTCCCCAGGCATCAATATTAGTCCATTAGTCCAAGCATCAATAATAATCCAATACTCCTGGACCTTGGTGGGCCACCACTCTGGTGAGCCCTCCATTCATTTACTTGGAGGAAATTACACTGGGGTAAATTCAACATAAAATCACGCAACATGCTTCTGGTGTCTACTCCCAGTCAACAACACCAACATCTGTCCATGTCCATAACATTTGGGGTGTATTGTTGTCTTTTTTGTTTGTTTAGCCTTCCTTTTCATCAAAGACATGAAATAAATCCTGGTACCATTTACCTTCACATGGATATTTTGAGATTAACTAAAATAGCATGAGTGAAACGTAGTAAGAATAAAAATTAAAACCATTTCTTTTTTAGTTCTTACTCTCTGTGATGCTAGGCATGATAGAGATATTACCTGCAATTCCTAAAACAATCCCGAAAGGATAATTTTCCTTTCCACTTACTATAATTTTTTACAATTTATTTATTTCTGAGATCGAGAGAGACAGAGCACGAGTGGGGAAAGGGCAGAGAGAGAAGGAGACACAGAATCTGAAGCAGGCTCCAGGCTCTGAGCTATCAGCACAGAGCTCAATGCAGGGCTCGAACACACAGACGGTGAGATAATGACCTGAGCTGGAGTCGGATAGTCAACAGACTGATCTACCCACGTGCCCCTCCACTTATTATAAAACTTTGAGTTTTTGAGAGCTTTGTCCATTCATAATCATGCAATCAGTATATTTTGGAGTCATGATTTGAACCAGGTCTGTCTGTAGGGCTCTAAACTCAGCATACATTACAAGATTATTAAACGAAAATATTGTACTTTTTCATACTTTCAGAAACTTTAGTATTTGAGGAATGGCTGATGGAAGCTGGAATTACTTCAGAGAACTCCTTGGACAACCAGAATATAATTTTGTTTAGGTATGCTAACTAAGGTTTCAGAATTGTTGCTGGGCTTTCTTGGAGGCTAAAGCAAGCAGCCAAAATTATAAAATTGTTTTGAAGTGTTTATCCTTCCAATTATTTTACTATAAAGTGAAAGAAAAGCTAAGCTCATGGCCGCGAGCCACATTTATGAAACAACAGAGGTTAAATGAAGTAAAGGAAAGAAATCAGTGGCCACATTTGAGCCTTGGTCTCATGAAACATAACTATCACCCACAATTTATACATAGCTTGGGTACTAATGGTGTCAAATTAATATCAGATAATCCAACACCCAAATGATAGATTTTGAAGTTAGTATCTCATTTAGTTAGAACTAAAGTTACACAATTAAGCTGCCCCCCCAAAAAATATTTTAGTGTTTAATGCCACCACTTTCTGGGGTCGAGAATTCTCAGGTTCAGTAGCTCCATCCTGTGTTGGCTGACCTTCAACCTTCTGTGCGGCCCTAAACTTAATCACCATGACATCTGCCTTGCAGAACCTCTTATGTTGGAAATACCACCACCACACTTCTGGCGTCTTGTTTTCACTTCCCTTTGAATCGTGTGATGGACCTCTTGAAGTGGGGCCAGATGTGAGGAAGGACAAAGCTTTTGAGTGGGAGCTTTTTTTCTGTCACTTTAGATGGGCAGTTCTAATATCAAAAGAGAGAAAAGAGGCTTTTACAGCTGAGACAGGGCAATAGATTGTGAAGCTAATTTCAAGTACTGCTGCTGATTAGGAACAAAATAAACCAAGCAGGACAGATAGGCTCTTTTCATTAGGTACCAGGGCTCTGCCAGAGGGAGTATACCCAAAGTCTCCTTGTGATAATTAGGAAAGGACTGTCATTTTGCTCTCCGCTTTAAGTTAAGCCTCTCCATGGCCTCAATCCATGCTGACTTGATCTTTCTCTTTCCAGGACTCCCAGCTACCATGCTCTCAAATTATGTGGCTTCTCTCTTCAGTGTTCTCAAAAACTATTTGAGACTTCACTGTTGTGAGTCTTTTTCATTAGAGGGTTAGCTACACATATAAGATTTATATAACCTTTGCCATTTTGAATTTAGCTCTTGGATTCTTGTGAACTGTCATTTTCAACTCACTTTTAAAGATAGAATTCATTCAATTCCATTTCATTCACATTCCTGGTAGAGGATATTAGCACTACGAAACATATCAATGCAACAATACTCAAGGACAGTATATATGTTTTTCTCATATCGCCCCCCTCCCCCAGTTTCTAGATAGTGAATTAAATTTAAAAACTTATGTGAACTCTCCCAGTCTTATTTTATTGACCAAAGACACATTAGGGCAGAATAATCTATAGTTAAGTCTTAGGGAAGACAGAAGGCTGTCACCAACATATCTCAATCTCTGAGGCATTTTGGTATTGTTTTTTTAATGTTTATTTACTTCTGGGAGAGAGAGCATGAGCAGCAGAGGGGCAGAGAGAGAGGGGGACAGAGGCTCTGAAGCAGGCTCTGTGCTAACAGCAGAAAGCCAGCTGATGTGGGACTCAAACTCAGGAACTGTGAGATCATGACCTGAGCTGAAGCTGGACACTTAATCGACTGAGCCACCCAGGTGCCCCAAGGCATTTTGGTATTTAATGAAGTAATTGTGATTGAGTGGTTTTTACTACATAACTCTGCGCTGGTGGACTAATTACGAGCGGGTTTCCTAAGAAGTGAGAGAAAGTGCTTCCTGAAGAAGTCAAGTAATCCTCCAAGTGGTAAGCAGGACTGAGAGCTAAGAGTGTACCTGGCAAATTAGGTCAAAATCAGGATTTGCAGACTCTTGCTAATAGTTTACATGAGCAGCTGCAGGTAGGCGGAATTCTAAACACGCTCCTCAAAGATTCCCACTACCTGGTTATTCAATCAAACGCTAATAGAGGTACTGCTGTGAAGGGACTTTGCAGGCGGAAGTAGTTTTGCTAAATCAGCTGATCTAGACATATGGAGATTATCCTGAAAGAACTGAGTGGGCCCAAGGTAATCAGAGGAGCTCTTAGGGGCAGAAGAGTCAGTGAGAGAAATGCTGTGGAAGAGGGAGCAGGAGAATTCAAGGGTGGGAAGGACTCGACCCACTGTTGCTGGCTTTGAAGCCGGAGGAAGCCCCCAGCCAAGGACTGTGAATGTCTCTAAAAACTGACAATGACCTTCTGCTAATAGCCAACAAGGAGAGAGACCTCAGTCCTCTAACTCTATAGAACTGAATTCTGCCAACCACCTGAGTGAACTTGGAAGCAGGTTCTTCCCCAGATCCTCTAGAAAGGAACACAGCCCTGCCCTCCTCTTGTGAAACCCGGAGCAGAGAGCCAGCAGTGCCTGGACTTCTGACCTACAGCCGAGGAGATCATAGATTGGTGTTTTAAACTGCTAAATTTGTGATTGTTATAGAGCAAGAGAACATGAATACAGAGACTGACACAAGCTTTATCACAATGTTTCCCTTGGCTCTGACTGTTTACAGCAAATAAAGTGGAAGATTTGCTGCAGGGAGCTCTTAACAGAGGCAATAAAGCCAGAAGGAAAAGGGTGCAGGGCTCCATTAACTTCAGGCTATGACAACACACCTGGAGGGGAAAACAAAACATACAAAAGCTCACCCAAGCAGTGAATTCCCTTCATATTCTAATCTTCTATCGTTCCTTTTCTACTTCCCATTGGTAGCTTTAACTCTAACCTAACATAGACTCCCCTAAGATTCTCTCCACTGACCCACATGAAGTGATGGAGGAGGAATGCTGTGGGCATAATGGGGAGTAACTAGATAGGAGTATTAGGATTTGGGGAACGTGGCTTGAACTCCACACTCACAGCAACGGGACTCATCATTATTCCATTCCCCTACCCTGGTCCCTGTCCAAGCTTAACTTGGTGGGGGGTAGTTTTGGCTGTTTGGACCCGAGAGACCACCAGTTGTTTACTTTTCTCTAACATTGATGTCCTTCTGGAGTACAGTGGGGGGATCACTGGAAAGCAATAGTTTCTTACACGATTCCTGCTGGAGTTCACAAGAGCTACAAATAGTAACTGGTCTCGACCAGTGCTTCTCAAGCTTTGAAGTGCATGTGGCCTGTGACTCCATTTCAATATCCAAACATACTATCATTTGTGTAAATGCAAAATGAAGTTATATTTGGACATGTAAAGATTCAGAAATACATCATTCATTCACCGTGTGCTCTTTCATAAAACAAAACAATATTGAGGAAGTTCTGCAGTCAAACAATAAGTGTACCAGAATAAAGAATTTAAAAGAGGAGGAAGCAGTGATGAGCAATAAACACATACAACTTATAGTTAAATCTAATTATGGCTGGTTTTGTATATGCAAGCTTAATGTGTTAATAATGATTTCTAAAATGAAAGGCATAATGTAAAATGGAATGAATAAAAGCATACATCTAAAATTCAGTTATTAAAATAAAAAATCAAAACTTGAATATGTGGGAAAGGGAAAGTGATTAAGAATTTGTACTTAAATTCTTTTTTTTTAAGTTTATTTATTTATTTTGAGAGAGAGAGTGACTGAGGGAGGAGCAGAGATGAAGGGAGAGAGAGAATCCCAAGCAGGCTCCACGCTAGCAGCACAGATCCCGATGCAGGGCTCGATCCCAGGAAACGCAAGACCATGTCCTGAGCTGAAATCAAGAGTTGAATGCTCAACTGACTGAGCCACCCAGGTGTACCTAAATCTTAACATAGCCTGGGAGATGAAAAGGTGTGTGTAGTATTTAATTGTTTATGCTTATGGGGAAAAATATTTTTAAATGTCTGCGAAAAATATAAAATCATTAGTAGAAGAGAAATAGCAACTTTTAAATCACAAGAAAATAATGACATTCATTTATGCATTCATTCATACAATAAGTATTTATTGAGTACCCTTCATTCCGTGTGCTATATCTAATAGTAAACAAAATAGGCATGGCCCCTACCTTCATAGTAGTTACCATCTAGTATGAACAAAGGCATGAATTAGTAGTTGATTTTGGTTAATTTTGGTTGCATTAGTCTGGGTGCTAACAAGACAAAAATGAGCTCAGAAAAGAACTGACTAGTTGGTATGTAGGAAAAAAATAATTGAGAGTCTAAAGTTTGGATACTTGCAAGATGGAATCCCACCGTTTAAGAGATAAAGTTGTGACAATCTTCGAGGTGATACTGTTGAAACAGGTATAAAATTAAAGGTATGGCTGTCATACCCACTGTCAACCTCTATGACTCAGAGCAATGACCCAGTTAAGGTGTAGGACCTAATTCCTTTCAGTTGGATAAAATGGCTCCCCCATCTATGCTGAGTAATCCAATGTATCCCAGTTATGAGAAAGAGAAAAGAGACTTGGGGGTGTAAGAAAGCGAAGGTAGCAAATAGAAATATATCCTTAACAACGCTTACCACTGTTTCCTCTGATTCTGAGTGCTTTACTCTTCTCATACAAATGCTCTATTCACAGTAAAGCAGTTGTCTTTATCCCTTAAGCCAGGTGCTTCTCATATGTAACATGAACATGAACAATCTAGGGATCTTATTAAAACACAGGTCTAGGGTGGAGCCTGAGATCCTGCATTTCTTTCTTTCTTTTTTAAAGTAGGCTCCATGCCCAAAATGGGGCTTGAATTCACATGATTAAGAGTCACATGCTCTACTGACTGAGCTAGCCGGGTGCCCCAAGATCTTGCACTTCTAACTTGCTCCCAGGTGGTGTTAATGTTGCTGGTTTGTGGACCGCACTCTGAGTAGCCAGGTTTCAGACTACTTTGGATGCTTCTGTTATACACTCTCTAGTAACTGGGCATCCACCTTTATAGCACTTCTTAAGTTTGTAATTAGACCTTAACTGCATGATTATTTGAACAACATCTGCTTCTCTCCCACATTCTGAGCTCCTTGACATCAGGGACTATACCACTGCTCTTTACCATGGCCGTCTTGTGATGAGGGTGCTTAATAAATATTAGCTGGGTTAAAAAAATTTATTTCTAGGGATTGTTCATATTTCTAGGTAAGTCTCAGAGACCCTGGAACTTCGCTGGAGATTGGCAGTTAGTGGCCCTTGAAATCAGTATGAAGTCTTTGGAAGGTGCTATGGTCTGATGGTGTCCCTCCAAAATTCAAATGTTGAAACCTAACGCCCGACGTGATGATGTTAGGAAGTGGGCCTTTGGGAGGTGATTAGGTGGTGAAGGCAGAGCCCTTATAAACGGGAGTAGTGCCTTGCAAAAGAGGTCCCTAGCCTCTTCCACCATGTGAGAAGACAGTGAGAAGTCAGCAGTCTGCAAACAGGAAGAGAGCTTTCCCAAGAACCTAGCCACGGGGGGACCTGATCTCAGACTTCCAGCCTCCAGAGCTGTGAGAAATAAATTTCTGTAGTTTTTAAGCTACCCAGTCTGTGGTGTTTTGTTATAGCCCAAACAGACTAAGACAGAAAGGACATTTTGGCTATGAGGACTCCAGTGATCCTTTTCTGGATATTGAGTATATATTAGCAAGTGTTCTAAGGACTGTTCCTTTTAGCACTAGTGCACTACAATGTCACATTGTCACCTAGACTACTTGGTTAAAGCAGCAGTTAGTCTATGAACACAGCCAAGCTCTTAACTTTTATATTTCTGAAGTTAATCTGGTTATTTCCAACATGGTCCATTTACTCACTGTATTAGTCAGGGTTCTTCAGAGAAATGGAACCAACAGGATATGTGTATATTTATGAAAGGGATTATTTTATTTATTTTATTTTTATTTTTTTATTTATTTAAAAATGTTTCTTTAATGTTCATTTATTTTTGAGAGAGAGAGAAACAGAGATAAAGCATGAATGGGGGAGGGGCAGAGAGAGAGGGAGACACAGAATCTGAAGCAGGCTTCAGGCTCTGAGCAGTCAGCACAGAGCCTGGCACAGGGCTCGAACCCACTAACTGCGAGATCATGACCTGAACCAAAGTCTGAGGCTTAATCAACTGAGCCACCCAGGTGCTCGAAGATAGATTTAGTTTAAAGCACTGGCTAATATAGTACTTAGCCTGGTGAGTCCAAAATCTGATGGGGGAGACAGGTAGGCTAGAGACTGAGAAAAGAGTTGTAGTCAGAATCCAAGGGCAGTCTGCTGTCAGGATTCCTTTTTGCTCAGCGAAAGTCAGTCTGTACTCAATCAAGGCCTTTAAATGATTGATCAAGGCATGCCCACATTAGGGAGAATAATCTGCTTTTACTCAAAGTCCACTGATTCAAATGTAATCTCATTCAAGAAACATCCTAATATTTCATCAAATGTCTGGGCACTGCAGCCCAGCCAAATCGACACATAAAATTAACCACACACTCACCTTTTACATACTTAAGAACGATTGAAATCTCCCTAGTAACAATAACTACCTTAATAAACCAGTTATGAGATTTCTAAAGTAGGTCGGTTTAATACTCATTTGCGATTTGAGTTCATTTAGCACTGTTATTAGGACTTATTTTAAATAGCCAGAGCTGGCTCAGAGGGAAGAGGGTAACTTAATTACCTTCTCATTTTAAGTAATATTCATATTTCTTCCTTCCTCTATAGCTCCTTTTAATTTTCTGCTATAATTTATAGCATTATAATTAGGAGTTGTGATGATATACTTGAGGAAAGTGTGTGCTCATGGGTAAGTAGGGCCATTAATAGACCAGGAACTTTGGGTCCTGTCTGTTTCCTTCACATGACTTTGAAAGGTACAGATGCTCGGCTTTTAATACATGAATGATAAGCAGCTGCTTCAACTCAGTCACTGTTAGCCAGAAAAGGCCAGTCAGCTAAGCAACGCATTTGAAATAAGGACAAGGGCAATCCGAACTTCCTCATTGAGGACAGTTTTCCCTCTGGCTTGGCGTTTTACTTCCTTGAGGTGTGCTCCTCGGGTGACAGCTGTGAAGAGAAATGCTAATGATCATGTAAGGGCAGTAAAGTTGATGGCTTTTGCCTCTTGAGGAAAATGAAACAGATGCCTGTGTCTTCTTATGCTTCAGTCCTATGATCTAATGGAAGCCATTGTCCAGTATTAAATCTGGAGTATGCTCTAGTGGGTCTCACAGTCATGTGACGCCGAGGACAAAAAAGTGATGTCAGTGCTGTAGGATGGTGGTTATGAAAGATGAGAAGGGGGTCATTTGTATAATTCTCAAAAATGGCAGCCTCATTTTGTTTAGGTTTACAACAACTTTGCGATCTTGGCTGAGCCAGCTAGACTTGCTTTTGTTTCCCTTTCTGACAAGCAACATATTGCTGTACATTCTTAAGTATCTTGAGGGAGGAAGAAAAAGAGGGGTGAGGCTCAAGTGGCTGGGGACGGAATAGCCCCGTGGCAAAGTACGTGGGTTCATGTCTGCATCGGACAGGGTTGAAACAGGGAAGCAGAGACAGTGCAAGATATATATTAAGAGATGTGTTGCAAGGGATTGGATTGTGCATTTGTGGGACTGGTGAGAAAAGTCCAAAATCTGTAGGGCAGGCAGGCCATCAGGGAGGGCAGGCTGGCGCTCTTGGGGAGAACGGAAGTTGCTGTCTGCAGGCAGAGTTCCTGCCCTTCTCCGACACCTCAGCTCTGCCATGAAGACCTTTCAACTCACTAAATCAGGCCTTCCAGATTATCTAGGATAATCACGCTTGCTCAAAGTCAGTTCATTAGGGACGTGAACCACAACCACAAAACACCTTCATGGCAACATCCCAGATTAGTGTTTGATTCAGGAACTGAGGACTGTAGCCTGGCCAAGTTGACAAATCAAAAAACTATCTCAGTGTCCAAAAAGCCTGATCCTTTTCACTGTCTATACAACTTATGTCTCTGTGTTCCTTCCTTTGTAAAAAGGAGTAAGTTATGGTGTCTATCTCATAGGATTTGTGGGTGGATGAGATAGGGTTACCTGATCTAATACATGTATTGTGCAACGAGTCTGGCACAAAGCAGCAAGCAAGAAACATTCGACATCATTGTTATTTAAGTAGTTGATACTTTTCCAAGCATTCTCATCTTATATTGAATTTCATGGTCATATCAAGTCTTTAAGCATGAGTTTTGTTTTTTTCTTTCTAAGATGAAAAACTGAAGTAGAGAAAATCTAAATGATTTATCACAAACATATCTACTCTAGGTAATGCAACCAGGGCTAGAAAGTATGTTTCTTCTCTTCTGGTGCTTTTAATAACTGAGATAGCTGTGTCACTGTTAAGTCTTTCTGCCATTATCAACATAATGCTTTTCAGAACTTTAAATCATTTACACAAATACCAAAATAAACGATTCTTAGCTACCTATATTAGAAAACCCAAGGTTTGTCTGGATTCACTGCATCTTTTTAGATTTAAATGAAACTTGATTCAAACTCCTATCAATTTGTGATGGAAAACTCAGTGTCCTTGTCAATACTATTGGGAATTTTGAGGACTATTCTTAGCTTTGACTTCTATCTTCCTGTGTTTTCTCTCTGTGTCTAGATTTGAAAAACAGCCCCCTTTCGCTGATGCCTACCAAGGCACTTGAGTGTCGCTGGCTTTGTTGGATGGTAACAAAGTGGTTTTATACATTGCCACATTTTTCCTTTACCTCATTTCCCATATAAATGAATCTGGCACCATTCCCTCAGACTCTCCCCTTGCACACATGGCTTTGACTTTCTCTGTCCTCCTCTTCTCACTTTTCTTGCTGCTAGTCCAGTTTCCATATTGTCTCTGTAAATATTTTTGTTGGGTTTTGAATATGCCTTTGAGTGGAAGGAGGTTTGGGTGCTGAGGGTAGTTCACCCCTTTCCCACTCACATACTAAGCAAATTGTTTCCTGGTGTATTTTCTAAGCAAAATCTGTTTTCTTCCTAAAGGAATTTAAACAAACAACAAACATCAACAAGAAACCCCTCCTATTCTAATTATAAAGAAACCAAGAGATTGGTTTTCAGACAATGCCTGTATTGAGGTAAGAATGTTTCTACTGTGCCTTTCAAAAGAAAAAAAAAAAAAAACTCACAAAGATTGATTGGTAAAAAATAGCTAACAGCTATAGGCTTATTTTACTTCCTGTTTCAACCCTTCACTGACCTTTAGAAGATGAATTTCTTCTATGCTGTGTAACTGCTGTTCTGTGGAATCATCATTAATTATCGGGAGCTGCAAACAAAACCCGCCATGATGGATTATCTTCAGGATACAGCATAATTACTGACTCTAATCATCGACAGCTCTGGCATAGAGGTGCCAGATATCAGGACAGTAAGTTTTGTGTGTGTATTTCAAGAAAGTATTATAAAGCTCAAAGAAGAGAAAAGAGAAAGACTATTAGTATTAGCTGAGCTCAGTGGCCTTCAGCATGTGTTTTTGACTAATGATTAACAATGCACAGTAAAATCAGCAATGGTCACACCTTTCTTCGCCCTCTTCTCTTCTTCGTCCCTCTTTTTTCTTCTTTAATGAATGGAGGTTATAGTTTTTTTTTGCATAATAAACTTTGAAATATATTCTTTTCCCTGTGCTCAGAACAGAGCAGGAATAAACAAAAATAATGTTCTTATTTAACTCTGCATTGTATGTTGATATCTGTGCTCAACATTCATGTGAACAATTCATGTGGAGTAAGTACATTTTTGTAACCTCATGAAAAAGTACAAAGGACATCTGCTCAAGTTTTCAAAAACCAGAACATCGGTGTGCTTCACATATATTAGAATTAATTGAAAGTTTAGAATTAAGTGAAAGTTTAAGGAATACTTAAGTCCTCATGGTTGACCTTCAGAGTTCTCTTGTTTAAGAAAACAGATAATCCATTGGTCAATTTAGTGGCCCGTCTGTAGTAAACAGCTTAATCAAGAAGTAAGATATTTGTCTTCATTTTAGAGACAGAATTCCCTTCCTGGGTGCAGAGTGATGCTTACGAATTGGTAGGCTGTTATCTAAGAAAGAGGTGCCTATGAACCTCATTTGCTTTCTGAATAGTTCATTGATTTCACTAGCATCATTGATATGGTTATTGTTTCCACAGTTTCCATGAAGTAAAACACTCAGTGAAATCACATGGTGTATCTTTAATAATGTATGCCCTGTCACCTGGGTGGCTAAGTTGGTAGGATGTCTGACTTTGGCTCAGGTCATGATCTCACAGTTCGAGCTCACTACTGTCAGCATGGAGCCTGCTTCAGATTCTCTGTCCCCCCTTCTTTCTCTGTCTTTCCCCCCACTCACACTCCATCTCTCAAAAATAGATTAAAAAAAACATTAAATAAATGTATGCCCTGTCATGTATGTTTTTGACTTATTGTTAATAAATCCACATTAACACTGGTTACAATCTTTCTCTCTTTTCCTTCTTTCTTCCTTCTCCTCCTCCTCCTCTTTTTTAATGAAATAATTTCAATTATTGTATTTAATATAATTTGAAAGCAAATTCTCTACCGAATGTGAAAAGAAATGTAAACAATAATAGACTTATCTTCCAAAACTTTTTTGGTAAGAATAAAGTGTTCAGAAAGTGTGTGCTGAAAAATGGGCTTTCCAAGATATGTTTTGGGAATCAAACTCGTTTCCAAGGAAGTATAACTCTAAAATTATAATGCAGGAGATTTGACACACATATTTGGGGCACTATTCTTGAGGCCATCTCTCTTAATAGGAAGGAAACAAAACATGTGTATGTGCTTTGGGGCAGAAGACACAAACCAACACTAGCCTCAGTTCTGCCCTTTATGAGCTGTGTAGTCTTGAACAATTTACCTACTCTAAGCCTCACCTATGAAATGAGGATAATAAATGTACTTAATCAAAGGACACATAGAAGAGTTAAGGATTATGTAAAGTGATTATTACAGTGCCTAATGGACAGTTGGCACTAAGTAGATGCTCAGTCTTAATACTCTTTTTTTTTTTAAATGTTTCTTTATTTTGAGAGGGGGCTTGGGGCAGAGAGAGAAGGAAAGAATCCCAAGCAGGATCCACACTGTCAGCACAGAGCCTGACATGGGGCTCGATCTCACAAACCGTGAGATCATGACCTGAGCCAAAATCAAGAGTCAGTTAGTTACTTACCTAACTGAGCCACCCAGGCACCCATCACTCTTAATATTCACTTTAAGAATAGCTTAAAGTGAAAAACATCATTGAATTTGATGGCTGTTGGAATGCCTCTTAAATTAGTAAGTATAAAATAGTCATTGTCTTAAAGACATGACTGTATACACACACACACACACACACACTACCACCACCACCACTACCAACAACAACAACCCTGAAACCTATCAAGGTAGTGAGAACTATCTAAAAGCTTTTGAAGTCAATGGGAAGGAATTTATTTCTGAGAATATTAAATAAAAACAAATCAAAATATTATATCCTTCAAATTCATGTTGTCAAATAATATCAAGAGTATAAAAAATCTATGATCTAAAATATACTCATCATAGCATTATGAAAACACATGCTCTTAAAGTTAGACAGCTTGAGTTCAAGCTCTGCCCCTTGGCGGTTTTACTTGGGCAAACGACTTAGTCTCTCAGCATCGTATTTTCTTCATCTATAAAATGGGCATAATTATAGCATCTAATGTATAGAGTTGTTATGGGGATTAAATGGTTATTAACTATAATGTGTTTCTAACAGTAAAACACTCAATAAGTTCTTATTACTATAATTCTAAATTACTTTTGCTTCACCCTCATAGGCCAGAGAAGGAAAGCATATTGTGATTTTTATTCCCTACTCTCCTTCGGAAACAACATGATTGAAGGGTTTGCTTGTTTTCCTAAAGTCAATGACAGCATTGCTTGACATACTTGGCTGATCAGCAGAGTCAGACAGTGGTGACAGCTCACATTTGTGGGAAGTTCAGCATGCAGTTCAGAATATTTTATTGTTAGGCTGTCTGCAGAATTTCTAAAGTTCAAAATGGATAACACTAGAGACTCTGCCAGGGAAATTTATCATATAATTCAATATTAGTAGAAAATTTTTTACTTCAATGAAATCTGACCTAACTAAGAAAAAATAATCTAGTAACATGTAAGATAGCATCTGAAGGAAAAGTTACACAGAGCACCATGCAAAGGATTAGTGAACTAGAGTTCGGATTGATTTCGGCACAAGAAATAGAACTCTAGGAATAATTTTGTTTGGTTTCTTTTCTGTAAGAAGGTAGTGGTTCCGTTGAAAACAAGTGCTTAAGCCTGAAAATTAAACAGAAGTATATTTACAGTGTACCCTCACAACAGAGCTGTTGTGTTGTTATAAAGCAGAGATTAAGAAATCTGAGCAAATGTGCATTTATTTTTGAATTATGCTGTTTTGACTCTTATAATTTATACTGAGTGAAGTCCACCAATCTGAAGAAGGTTAACTTTCCTTGGTTAATTCGAAAATATTTTAGTTGAAAATGGATGATCAGAATCGCTAAGAATACAAA
Source organism: Panthera leo (assembly GCF_018350215.1). Lineage (NCBI taxonomy): Eukaryota > Metazoa > Chordata > Mammalia > Carnivora > Felidae > Panthera > Panthera leo. The sequence continues at coordinate 55,768,675 of NC_056682.1, forward strand.
CATCTGATGAGTGTGTGTGCACGTGCACACGTGTGTTAGAGAGAGAGAGGGAATGTGTCTCCTTAACAAATATAGACTTACATCATCAAACACAATACATATCTGACAGGTTTGCCATCGTAATATCAGGACAGTTGTGCATATTAAAACTGTTTTCTAAGTGTGAATACAATGCCAGATAATGCAGGTCTGATCCTCCAAAAGCATATAGTCTAGTGAGGAAAACCTTAGTGAGAAATTACAGATTTTTACAACCCCTCTTGACAATCAAAACCTTAAATTATATTCCAGATCATGAAATTATCGAAAAGCTTTATTCAGGACTCTAGAAATGGAGGAGAAAATAATGGAAGATGTCAGAGAAGAGAAACCATTTGTAAAGTGTGTGTGTTTGGTGGCGGGTGGTGCACAGACAGCAAGGTAATTGTTTTAATTTTTCTCTCATAATAGACAGAAGTGCAAAATGTTGAAGTTAAGACCATAAAAAGGGAGTAAGATCATAAAGAAAACAGACACAGAAGGTTAAGAGGAAAGTGCCATGTCTAAGCAGACAAAGGGCAAGATTTGTTGAAGAAAGTAGTGAGAGGCGGTCACTACATAAAATTTAAAGTAAGCGCAATGATGAGGGATGAGATGAGAAAAAGCCTTTAGACTTGATAGGAAAGAAGTAAATGCTGATCTTTGATGAGCAGGTGGTTTCAGAAAAGTTTTAAAATTAGCTGGATGCTGCCTGGGACTCAGCTAAAGTTGATTCAGGGTAGGACTTGGAAGAATGGGTTACAGACCAAATATTTGAAAATCATAATAATTGAAAGAGAAAGAATTCACGGAAGTTACAAAGGAATGAAAGCTCAATCAAGAAAAAGTTTCATGATTAGGAAACAGGAAACATTTTCATATTTGAAGGAGGAAGAAATGGTATCTATTGAATGGAATTGGCAGAAATAGTGACTTAAACTATGGAGTGACATTCTGGACTAAAAGGAAAATGTGAGTTAAAATTGAGTTAAATATCCTTGTTAGAGAATAGGAGACAGAACTTACCCAGAAAGTGTAAGGAAGGATGTGAAAACATATTGAAAAGAATGGGAATCTAATAATGTGTCTTTCCTCATGAAACCCATGTCCTGGGTAGACAGCGCAGTGTTTTTGTTTTTGTTTTTGTTTTTTTTCATGTTTATTTATTTGTTTTGAGAGAGAGAGAAAGAGAGAGAGAATGCATGTGCACGCACGAGCGTGGGATGGGTAGACAGAGGAGGAGAGAGATACAGTCCAATGTTGTTAACCAGATGTGTGGAATCCCTCACATTATCTGTTGCATGCCTGTGTTTACTGACTCTTCTGTGCCCTCTTGCTATGGGCACAGTAGCTCTCTTTCAACAATTTGGAAAGACCATGTTTTTCTCACTTCAGGGCTCCCACATACATTCTTATCCTTCCCAGAGAGATCTCTGTTCTTTTGTCTCCAACTAATGCAACACATCCTCCAGGTCTCAGCAAAAAGAGATTCTCTGTTAAGAGACATCTATCTTTCTTAATCTAGCACCCCAGGTAGGGTTTCTCTTTTTTACTTTTAAAGTACCCTGTTTTGTTTTGTTTTTGAGGAGAGCTTTTGGAATTATAATTGACCTCCACATTTGTGAGAAAGTCTGGGCATTGCTGTTGACAACTGTAAAATGTGTATGACTGGGTACAATAGATTTTGGTGACAAAAGGATGAATAATCTTCATTCTTAGCTTGAGGGCCTTCTTTAAACATAACCTGGATGACGTTTCCAGTACTCCTGTGAAATATAGTGAAATGTTTTAAATTCTGCACTTCATGGAGTCTAAGAATTATAATATATCAGCATCTTTGTTTTACTGTTGCTCTGGGTCTGAACTAAAGCTGTGTTCTTCCAGAGGCTTTGCATTTATTTCTGCCACTCCCAACCTGATACCCCATGTCTCTGAGGTCTCTGGAACCATAATGGTGACGTGCATTCAGAGTTGCAAGTCTAGGGGATCACTCTTTGTGGTTTGAATTCTCGGGGGAATTTTTTTTTCCTCCTTCTGTCTGGTGATAAGATTGAGACATTCAAATTTAATTTTGTACCTTTCTGAGTGGTAGCTTTATTTCTCATTAATTTTACACTTCGATTTCTGGCTTTGTCTGAGGAGGAAAAGATTTCCTATTAAATCCCCCAAGCTTGATTTTTTTTTTTTAATAGTAATGTGTCACAGTTGATGACAATCTATGGTGTATTAGATGTGATGGATTAAGGTAGTTTTTTCTCCTTCTTTTTGTTCACAAAGGCTACTTGTAAGAAATGAGTTAGCCAATTAGAAAGGAGAGTTTTCCTGTATTTATTTACCAGTAGAGAAAAATTATTTTTTGAGTACCTACTATATGCCAAGCACTGTTTTAGACACTGGGGACTGAGAAGGCAACAAACCAGACATAAATCCCTGCCCTCACAGAGTTTAATTCTAGTTCCTGTGCAATATGGTGACACCTGAAGTTGTTTGCAGGAAAATTTTATTTGTGTCACTAAGAACCAATGTAAATCGGGGCGCCTGGGTGGCTCAGTCGGTTAAGTGTCCGACTTCAGCTCAGGTCATGACCTCATGGTGCTTGAGTTCGAGGCCCGCGTCGAGCCCCGCGTCGGGCTCTGTGCTGACAGCTCAGAGCCTGGAGCCCGTTTCAGATTCTGTGTCTCCCTCTCTCTCTGCCCCTCCCCTGTTCATGCTCTGTCTCTCTCTGTCTCAAAAATAAATAAACATTAAAAAAAATTTAAAAAAAAAGAACCAATGTAAATCAAATAATTCCTATTTCAATATAGCTTCTCTTTTGTAGAACTCCTTGCAAGTACAATTAAGTAAACATGTGATCATTTCTTTGATGTCTGTTCTCACTATAAACTCCATGACTAATGGAGTTTACTATAACTATAAACTCACTATAAACTCCAAGGTAATGAGGTAATGCCTTCCTTGTTTGGTCCTATATTCTCTGCATCTAACGCAGGGCTGACACCTGGAGAGCACTTAATAAACATGGATTAATGAGTGAAGTGAACTTGCTAGAACATTCACCAGAAAATTAACTAAGTTTTTTTTTTTTAATTAAAAAAAATTTTTTTAATGTTTATTTATTTTTGAAACAGAGAGAGAGCATGAACGGGGGAGGGTCAGAGAGAGACGGAGACACAGAATCTGAAACAGGCTCCAGGCTCTGAGCTGTCAGCACAGAGCCCGATGCGGGGCTCGAACTCACAGACTGCCAGATCATGACCTGAGCCGAAGTCAGTCGCCCAACCGACTGAGCCACCCAGGCGCCCCTGAAAATTAACTAAGTTTTAATAATCATGCGAATGATTTTTATCAATTTTTATACTTTAAGGTGTCATAGAGTAAACTGGAGACTACTTTTTTCACCTTTTTTTCATGAAAAAGCATTTAACTACTCATATCACAGTTCACATCAAAAATTACATTGCCATGCTTTCTTCTATGCTGTAGTCTTAACAAAAAATCTTTTCAGTTATATCCAATTCTTTAGATGCCATCAGAACTTTTACGCTTAACATAGCTCATTTCATTTTGTTTTATTTAACATTTAAACGATCATTTCTCATTTCTTTGCTTCATTGTCTTCTCTAGGGATACTATTACTCAAAGCCAATTTTCTACATTCTATTCTAAATGTCCCTTTTTGTCTATGACATTAGCAGACATCTCTTTCCATTCTCTCCACATACAGGTATGTATTCAGATTTGTTTTCTATAACAACCTGTCTGAGTTGAGCCAGAGTTTCAAGGCTAAACAATGATTGCATTTTTATTTGTTTTATTGAGGTTTTAGTTCTCTGAACTTCCTGTTTATCTTGACCTATTCTTGTTCAATAGACATAATGACTTCTTTGATATCATTAAAGTTAAGTAGAAATTCTCTATTATTTTTTACTTCATTAAGAAAATATTTTTTAAGGAATAAGATTTTCTTTTAGGCCCTGAGAAATCTTTTTCATTCTTTTAAGTCATAAGTTTTTTGGCTTTGATTTTTAGTAGTGATATGTGGCTTTTTGCTATTTGTTTATACATTAATATAATACAGTTGACATTTTTTTCCTTTAGAAAACTCAGGAAACTGCTGAATAAAGTAGCTCACATATCTTTTTGAAAAAAGAGCACCTTCCTGGGCCCTGGTGTGGGGACAGATTGGGCATGGGGAATGCCACTCCTAACATTGTTCTCTCTGGTCTGAACACCAGTTAGATATTCCAGATAGATTTAGGGATGGAGTCCAAGTAGATTCGGCCTCTTTCTATAGCATGAAAATTGTTTGCTTGTGGGAAACTTTGAGATATAATCAATGGGAATTTTGAGATTTCTATCATAAGCTTTCTTCTTTCTGCTGAATTCCTATACACAGAGGACACTCAACAAAACACAATTGCTCTAGAAATGTTATGACCTCTATGGCATGTCTTAGGCCAAATAACATAAGGTATGCCCAACTGCTTTGTACTAAGAGAAATCTGTGCCTAGTAAAACACTTTAACTAGAGGCCTTTAATTCATAAAATAAGAGTTGACTCTTGAACAGTGAAGGGATTAGAGGCATTGGCCCCCTGCACAGTCAAAATCTAAATATAACTTTTGACTTCCCCAAAACTTTACTAATAGCCTACTGTTGACCGAGAACCTTACTGAAAACATAAACAGCTGAGTAACACATATTTTATATGTTATATGTATTACACACTGTATTCTCATAATAAAGTAAGCTAGAGAAAAGAAAATGTTATTAAGAAAAATCATAAGAAAGAGAAAACACATTTACAGTCCTGTAATGTATTTATTGAAAAAAATCCACTTGTAAGTGGACCCATGTGGTTCAAACCTGTGTTGTTCAGTGTCAGTTGTATACACAATATACCCAAATATAAGATCATCCTGATAATAAGACAATCCCATTTTGTCAAATGATTCATTCTAATAACTTGAAAGCATAAATGTTCAGAAATAACCACACATCTACTCTTAGTATTTAATTTATTTATTAGGTTTATACATATAAATCACTTCTATAAAATATACTCTAGAAGAATTGCTGTGTTTGTAGTTATCCAGAAAAAAGTTTCATAGAAATTCTTTACACATTCAACTTCAATTTCTTTATTATCTCTAAAAGCCATTTGTGAGTTTTCTTTTTTTTTATCATTTAATTTATTTCTTAAATTTACATCCAAGTTAGCTAGCATATAGTGCAACAATGATTTCAGGAGTATATTTCTTAATGCCCCTTACCCATTTAGCCCATCATCTCTCCCACAACCCCTCCAGTAACCCTCTGTTTGTTCTCCATATTTAATAGTCTCTTATGTTTTGTCCCCCTCTCTTTTATATTATTTTTACTTCCCTTCCCTTATGTTCATCTGTTTTGTATCTTAAAAAATTTTTTTAATGTTTATTTATTTTTGAGAGACAGAGAGAGACAGAGCATAAGCAGGGGAGGGGCAGAGAGAGAGGGAGACACAGAATCTGAAGCAGGCTCCAGGTTCCAAGGTGTCAGCACAGAGCCCGAGGCAGGGCTTGAACTCATGAACTGTGAGATCATGACCTGAGCTGAAGTCGGTGCTTAACTGACGGAGCCTCCCAGGCACCCCTGTTTTGTATCTTAAAGTGCTCATATAAGTGAAGTCATATTTATCTTTCTCTGAGTGACTTATTTCTGTTAACATAATACCCTCTAGCTCCATCCATGTAGTTGCAAATGGCAAGATTCCATTCTTTTTGATTACTGAGTAATACTCCATTATATATATATATATATATATATATATATATATATATATACATACACATACACATATATATGCCACATTTTATATATATATGTATATATATGTATATATATGTATATATATGTGCATATATATATACACACATACACACCACGTCTTCTTTATCCATTCATCTATCAATGGACACTTGGGCTCTTTCCATAATTTGGCTATTGTTGATAGTGCTGCTATAAACATTGGGGCATATGTGTCCCTTTGAAACAGCATACCTGTATCCCTTGGGTAAATACCTAGTAATGTAATTGCTGGGTTGTAGGGTAATTCTAGTTTTAATTTTTTCAGGAAGCTCCATACTGTTTTCCAGAGTGACTGCACCAGTTTGCATTCCCACCAGCAATGCAAAGAGATCCTCTTTCTCCACATCATTGCCAAGCTGTTGCCTGAGTTGTTAAGGTTAGCCATTCTGACAAGTGTGAGGTGATATCTCATTGTGGTTTTGATTTGTATTTCCCTGATGATGAGTGATGTTGAGCATTTTTTCATGTGTTGGTTGGCCATAGGGATGTCTTCTTTGGAGAAATGTCTATTCATGTCTTTTGCCCATTTCTTAACTGGATGATTTGGTTTTTGGGTGTTGAGTTTGATAAGTTCTTTATAGATTTTTGGATACTAACCCTTTTTCTGATATGTCGTTTGCAAATATCTTCTCCCATTCCATCAGTTGCCTTTTAGTTTTGCTGATTATTTCCTTTGCTGTGCAGAAGCCTTTTATTTTGATGAGGTCCCAAAGGTTCATTTTTGCTTTTGTTTCCCTTGCCTCCAGAGACATGTTGAGTAAGAAGTTGCTGCGGCCAAGGTCAAAGAGGTTTTGCCTGCATTCTCTTCAAGGATTTTGATGGCTTCCTGTCTTACATTTAGGTTTTTCATCCATTTTGAGTTTATTTTTGTGTATAGTGTAAGAAAGTGGTCCAGGTTCATTCTTCTTCATGTCGCTGTCCAGTTTTCCCAGCACCATTTGTTGAAGAGACAGTCTTTATTCCATTGGATATGCTTTCCTGCTTTGTCAGAGATTAGTAGGCCATACTATTGTGGGTCCATTTCTAGGTTTTCTATTCTGTTCTATTGATCTGAGTGTCTGGTTTTGTGTGAGTACCATACTGTCTTGATGATTACAGCTTTGTAGTATAGCTTGAAGTCCAGGATTGTGATGCCTCCTGCTTTGGTTTTCTTTTTCAAGATTGCTTTGGCTATTCGGGGTCTTTTTTGGTTCCATACACATTTTAGGATTGTTTGTTCTAGCTCTGTGAAGAATGCTGGTGTTATTTTGATAGGTATTCCATTGAATATGTAGATGCTTTTGGTAATATTTTAACAACATTTGTTCTTCCCATCCAGGAGCATGGAATCTTTTTCCATCTTTCTGTGTCTTCTTCCATTTCTTTCATAAGATTTCTATAGTTTTCATTGTATAGATTTTTTACCTCTTTGGTTAGATTTATTCCTAGGTAATTTATGGTTTTGGGCCACTTTTGAGTTTTCTAACACAGAAGTAGAACATATCATCACTGGACAATTAACTGAGCCATTTATTTTTTTATTAAGACAGTTTTCTTTTTAAAATTCACTCTGTGAATATCTATCTCCTCCACATAATCATTTAGTGTTACACTTTGCATGTCATCTTTAAAGGTTTTATTTATAATAGCATTCAATACTTGGAATTGAGAAGCTGCACACCCAGAGATAATGACTATAATCCATGAAAAATTTCTTTATTCCCTCCCTTTTTTAAAAATGCATTTCTTTGGATGACATCTGGGCATCCCAAACTGCCACTTATTGAAATTATTTCAGGCTATTGTGCTTCCTCTGTTTGCCCAAAATAAACTTGAGTATTTGACTTGTAACACAAAAACTTTGTGGGGATTCAAATACCACTTAACTCCTCTGTTATTTTTTTTGGAAAAAATATCACCTTATATTAAAGTATAGGGTAAAAATAAACTTAATTGGTATGCCAAAAAATGGTTGCCAAATTACTCCGAAAATTGTCAGTCATTACATTAGAACTTGAAGCTATAATTTTAATCTCCTTCAGCCATCCGAGCTAAGTTGTGGTTATCAACTGCAAACCTTTGAGAAGAAGAGTAAGGGTCAGCCCCAATAATGAACACAGAGTTAAGGACTTTGGTAAAGTGTTGGACAGATGACTTAGAAGAGAATGACCTAATTCTGTGTCAATTATTTATCAGATGACATCCTGAAGTAGTCAAAGCAAAGGCCCAGAATGCAAATACCAGCAAAGCTAGCAAGGATGTTAGCTGGAGAAGGACAGGGATTTTTGCCCGATGTGTACACACTGATATTCTCAGCGCCTACTTCTATGCCCCCATGATGATGACTCAGCATATATGGGACCATCCACTGAATGAATAAAGATACCATGTTTTAGATAAGTTCCGATTCTTTTCGCAGTTAAAATTGTTTTAGGGGCGCCTGGGTGGCTCAGTCGGTTAAGCGGCCGAGTTCGGCTCAGGTCATGATCTCACGGTCCGTGAGTTCAAGCCCCGCGTCGGGCTCTGTGCTGACAGCTCAGAGCCTGGAGCCTGTTTCAGATTCTGTGTCTCCCTCTCTCTGACCCTCCCCCGTTCATGCTCTGTCTCTCTCTGTCTCAAAAATAAATAAACGTTAAAAAAAAAATTAAAAAAAAATTGTTTTAGATCCTGGGGTACCTGGTGGCTCAGTTAGTTAAGCGTCCGACTCTTGATTTCGGCTCAGGTCATGATCTCACGGTTTGTGGGTTTGAGCCCCACTTCAGGCTCTTCATTGACAGTTTGGAGCCTGCTTAAGAGTCTCTCTCCCTCTTTCTCTGCCCTTACCCTGCTCATACTCTCTCTCTCTCTCTCTCTCGCTCAAAATAAATAAATAAACTTAAAAAAAATGTTTTAAATCCAAGTTCTAAAATTGTTTTTAATCCTTGTTTGAATTCTAATCCTACTTTTATAAGTCATGTGACTTTGGACAAGCTAAACTTTAGTTTTCTCATGTATAAAATAAAAATTCTAATGATTCATATTCTTTTAAATTTAATCTTTATTTATCTTTGAGAGAGAGAGAGAGGGCGCGAGTGGGGGAGGGGCAGAGAGAGAGAGAGGGAGGCATAGAATCTGGAGCAGGCTCCAGGCTCTGAGCTGTCAGCACAGAGCTCGATGCAGGGCTCCAACCCACAAGCTCTGAGATCATGACCTGAACTGAAGTTGGATGGTTAACTGACTGAGCCACCCAGGTGCTCCTCTAATGATTCATATTCTTAAAAGATTTTATTAAAAGATAAATTATCTAACATACATAAATAATATATAACATTTAGTACCATGAGAAAAAAAGGTTACCGTATCCCTAGGAAAAGATTGGTTTTTGGCCATACTAAGTAATCACCCAAATTTCCTCAATGATAAATGGCAACTTGCTTTAATAACTGAACTTCTGAAACGCAGGGCATCAGCAATAGCCTTATTATTGTAAACATCAGTCAATTCGCAGCAACTAATAATTCAGTAATTCAGCTCCTAAAAGTTCATGAGTCAGCCAGTCTATCTCCACTAACAGAGCTACATAGCTAAATTAGGTCAACCAAGTCCCTAGACATGCCAACTTCGAAAAATCCACCAATCTGGAGTCCCACACTTCCCTAAACCCAGTAAGATGAGCTTTCTGCTGTGCTCATAGAGACTGTCTTAAATAGTTCTCTCCCACATGGCAAGCAACAAACTCGGCCTTTATTATTTGTTTCAGATATTGAATAGTGGATGTTTCCTTGACAAATGTCTGACATATGGGAAACATTCAATCAACTTAATAATCTGTTGCTGCTTCTGCTTCTGCAGTTATTACTATTAACAATTACATTAATATTACAGAGTGCACTGAGATTGCCCTGACCTCTTCAGTAATCAGGCAAAAACATTTATTTAAGAAAAAGAATTAGGAAGAAGTGATCTGGGATTTTTTGTCAGTCAGTTTGAGAAAACTTTGTTATGTAACCTAGAGCTGTGGTGGGAGAAGAGATGCTTAGCATTATTAGTTTTTAGAAAAAAAAACATTCAAAGTTTTATAGCTAGAAGAACTATGAAGTTCTTGTCAGACCAGATTGGGGTTCTTGAGAAATTAATCTGTAAAATATGAGAGATGATTAACTTTCAACATATTAAGAGTGAGCCTAGGCCTAGAATGGATCCCTCCCCCCACTTTACTGTGAGGTGGAGAAAGTTTTATATATATCCACTCCAACCCTTCCCTAACTTACCCCCAAACCCTCAGCAATGAAATGAAGAGGAGTATTAGAAATTCATGTGGCCTTTGCTTTGCACTTTCATTCCAGGTGATATAATAAATAAAAACTCATGAGTCACTTTGTAATCAAAACTGGGATTTATCTCTGATCTGTTTCCTTTGTATTACCTTTTAGAAAGCATATTGAAAATCAGATGTAATTTCAAATTTTGATCTAACCCTATGAAGCCTCTCACCAGGTCCTATATTTCTAAAGCCTACCTGGCATTTTAGATTTGGGTGGAAGGAGATGGTGGTGGGCATTCTTGACCCTAGAGACCTAGAATCTTTCCTGAGATATATTGTATTGTGGTTAAACAAGGAATAAGCCCTCCTAATTTGGCCCTACTTGAGAAACTTTGCAAGGTGGGTTTACAGCTCTGACTTCCTCTTTACATATAATTGTGCTATTAAGAGATCACTCAAAATTCTGATTTTCATTGTCACCTTAACTTCCAAAGAGACAAATTAACTGGAATTAATTTGAATAAATGCTTATGTAGAATAACTCCTCCTTGTAATTTTCTAATGTCATGATTTGTATTGACTAGAAACATTCTTTTTCACAAATCTAAAATGATAATTTGAATTTCTAAATATTAACAGTATGTTGTTAAACAATATGATTGATTGAAGCTATCAGCATAGCGTTTCACAGCTTTATTTGAAAAGGGCAATTTTAAGATTTTTTTAAAATCCAAAACATCATTGTTCTGATACTTGAAAGTCTATATAAAAAACTCTGAAAACAAAATGATTTTGCCACAAGTGTGTTAGTATATGTGTATTAAAATCAAGTATATCAATTAAATACTGTATTATATAAAATTAAGTATAAAGAAGAATATATGGTACTTATCATTATAAAACACAAGGGCTGATTACAAGGACAATATATAAAAGTCAACTATGTTTCCATATAGTAGCAACAAACAATTAGAAAATAGAAACAAACACTATTTAACAATATTGTTAAATTATGATTAAATACCCAGGAATAAATCTACAAAAGTTGTGAAGCCCTCTCCACTCAAAACTATAAAACACTGCTGAGTAAACTCAAAGAAGATATACATATGTTCATAGATCAGAGAAGCATACTGTGTTTAAAGATCAGAAAACTCAATATTGATAAAATCCAAATTATCCTCAAAGCTATCTATAGATTTAATACAATACCCCAAATAATCCTAGTCTTTTTTTTAAATTTTATTTTGTGGAAAATGAAAACCCGATTCTAAAATTTATATGGTAATATAAAAAAACTTAGACTGGCCATGACAATCTTGAAGGTTAAAAACAAAGTTGGAGGGCTTATACTACAAAATATAAAGACTTTCTATAAAACTGTAATAATTAATACAGCATGGTAGTGGAATAAAGAAGTATCATTCTAATGGATTCCAATGGATTCCACTGGACATTAGAGTCAAAAATTATTTCTATATACATAGAGTCACCAAATTTACAAAAACAGGTACTACTGCAACTGGATGGGGAAGAGATACCTTCTCAATAAATAGTCCTGGATCAATTGGATATCTTTATAGAAAGAAAGGAACCTTTATTTCTACTTTCTATCACACACAAACATTGTTTATGAATCATAGTCCTACCTATGTGTTAAAGAAAAAACAATAAAGCTTCTAGATAAAAACAGAAGATAATATCTTCATGCTCTTTGGGTAATATATTTTTTAAAGAGACAGTAAAAGCATTAACTATAAAATAAAAGATTAAAAAATTGGCCTTTAGGAAAAACAACACCTTCTATTTATTAAAAAACACAAGAGAATGAAAAGAAAAGACACAGTGGGAGAAAACATTTGTAATTCAACAGTGGATTGGACTCATTCTAGCAAGTTATAGAGTGTTCCTGCAAATCAATAAAGGGAAGCTTCAGATAAACCCAACTAAAAATGGTCAGAAGACTTGGAACGGACACATTACCACTTGGTATCCAAATTTCCAAGTAAGTGGATGAAAAGCTGTGCAATATCATTAGTCATTATGAAATGCAAATAAGAATGTGATACTAGCATCCACTACAGTAGCTATTGTGATGCAAGTGAATTTGCAGAGCAACTGGAGCTCTTACATATTGCTAGTGGAAGTACAATTGACAGTCTATGAATAACTGCCAGTATCTTGTAAGCTAAACACATGCCTATCACATGATCTAGCAAATCCTGGAAATGATTGCAACAAAAGGCATATACAAAAATATTCAATGCAGTTTACCCAAGTAAAATATTCATCAACAGTAGAACAAATATATTGTGGCATATGTACATATCGTAATATTACAAAGCAGTTAAAAGAACATCAGCTACATGCAATACCTGGATGACTCTCACAGACATAAAAGACTATGATTCTATTTATTGGAAGTTCAAGAACAATGAGTGCTCATTTATAGCAAGAAAAGTATCAACCTTTGGAGGCTATTACTTGGTCAGGGGCAAGGAAAGCTTTCTGAGGTGCTGGATATGTTCTATGTCTCGGTGTTGATGGTGGTTGCCATGGACGTGTCTGTGTGTGTGTGTGTGTGTGTGTGTGTGTGTGAGTGTGTGTGAAAATTCAGAGCTCAATATACATATATATATGCTTTCCTGAATACATTCTATAACTCAATATCAAAACCACACAAACACATAGAAATCAAACCAATATGATGTCACTACACATATCCCATTATAACTAAAATGAGAAAGACAGAAAATACTATGTGTTGAAGAAGGTAAGGAACAACTGGAAGTGTCTTATATCGAGGGTGGGTGTATACACTGGAACAATTGCTTTAGAAAACAATTTGGTAATATTTACTAAGATGAACATAAGCATACTTTATGACCAGCAATACTACTGCAAGGTATATACTCAAGAGACATGTTCACCAAGTGACATATACAAGACTGTTCATAGTAACATCTGCTATAGTTATAAACTGTGGTATATCCATATAGTGCATTATTTCAGATGAAAGAGAATGAGTGAACTATAATCATATATAATGACTGAATAAATATTACAAAGAATGTTAACCAAAAATGTCAGATGCTGAAGACTACATACTGTATAATTACATTTATAAAAATTCAAACAGACAAAACTAATCTATGGGATTAGAAGTCAGGATAGTGACTATTGTTGAGAGTGGGAGAGGCAGCAGCTAGACAAGAACTTTAGGGAGATGTCTGGTGTCCTGGTAATATTGTGGTTATTGATCTGAGGGACAGTTTCATTTATATTCACTTGTGAAATATATTCAGTTTGTGAAAACCCACCAAATACCATTTGGTATTTGTAAATACCAAATCATGTATTTACATGATTTGTGCATTTGTCTATATGTATATATTTTTTATTTAAAATGTTTTTTAATGTTTATTTATTTTTAAGAAAGAGACACAGAGTACGAGCAGGGGAGGGTCAGGGAGAGGTGGGAGACACAGAATCTGAAGCAGGCTCCAGGCTCTGAGCTGTCAGCACAGAGCCCCACATGGGGCTTGAACTCACAAACTGCGAGATCATGACCTGAGCTGAAGTTGGACACTTAACCAACTGAGCCACCCAGGCTCCCCTATATGTATATATTCTTTGATGGAAAGTTTACTTGAAAAAATGCAAAGTCTCCTAAGGTACCATATTCTATTTAAATTCTGTTCCAAATTTAACTTGATTAATGCAACAGATGTGCCCCTATAATTAATTAAATCATAGTTGCAATCAAAGTCATTTGCTTATTGATTTATGTGATCATTTTCAAGGTGCTTTATCTTCATTTTCATTGACCTTCAATTGACAGAGACCTCAAACACTGCAGTTTGGGTGACTGTTACTCCTCATTTTTGTATCATGAGGCTCCCAGTGAATTTATAAGGCATCAGCGGTAAAGAATCTTTAAAAAAAAATCTTTAAGGGGTGCCTGGGGTGGCTCAGTGAGTTAAGTGTCCAACTCTTGGTTTCAGCTCAGGTCATGATCTCACCGTTGGTGGGTTTGAATCCCCTGTTGGGCTCTGTGCTGACAGCTGAGAGCCTGGAGCCTGCTTCGGATTCTGTGTCTCCCTCTCTCTGCCCCTCCCCTGTTCATGCTCTCTGTCTGTCTCTCAATAATAAATAAATGTTAAAAAGAATTAAAGAAGAATAAAAAAGCCTTTAAAGTAACCAAACGTAACTGCTGGGTAAAACTGGATTATTGGATATGTATTTTTTTTCTTAAGCAAGATCTATTAAATCATACAATGAAATTCTGCTAGTTGGAATACACTACAGAAATTATATAATTTACCTTTGTATTACTAAATAAATAATCTGAGGCTCAAGAAAATAAGTGACACGCAAGAGGCTTGTTATTTATTCATTAATTTTCTCGTACGCTGAAATATGTTTTGAGCACGTATACAGTCCCAGACACTGCGTTAGTTACCTTAGATATATTAATGAAGAAGATGAATAAAAATCTCTGCATTATGAAACTTAAATTCCAGATTTGGGAGACAAACAATAAAGAATAAATATAATTAATAAGTAAGTTATGTGATATGTGATATGCTAAATAGTAATTAATGCCATGAACAATGGAAAAGTCCAGATTGAAGATCACAGGATGGGGTTGGCAGAGCTCAAGAATAGTATTAAATACGATTGTTAGTGAAGGTCTCATTGATATGATGAAATCTAAGCTGCGTCTTGAAGAAAGTGAAGAAACTAATCATGAAGATATTGAAAGAAAAGCCTTCCAGACGGAGAGAGTATAGCCAGCACCAAGGCACTAGAGCAGGAATGTGGCCAGTAAGTTTTGGGAATAGTGGAAGACCAATGAAGATGAAGTGTAGTAAGCAAATGTGAGAAGAACAGAAGTGGGTCAGAATATCGTGGGGTATGGAGTAGGGCCCAGATCATGCAGGCCCTTTAACCCATTATAGAAACTTTTATTTTGAGTCCAAGAGTAATGTCAAGCCATTGAAGTGTCTTGACCAGACAATCATTCCAGCTTCTGTGATGAGAACAGATTATAAAGGGCAAGGGTGGAAAGAAGGAACCTCTTAGGAAGCTATTGCAGTAATCCAGCCAAGAGTTGATGAAAGCTTATTTCATGATGTAGCAGTGAAGATGATGATAGATGGTTGGATTTTGAATATATTTTGAAAGTAAAGTTACATGATTAGGAAATCAGTAGATTGGATGTTGGCTGTTAGATAAAGACAGGGTCAAAGATGATTCCAAGGTTTTTGTTTATTTGATCAGAGCAAAGCACAGATGGTAAAATAAAACAACTGGGGCTTGAGATGGAGCAGCTTTGCAAGAGAAAGTTCAGGAGTTCAGTTTTGGACATGTTGACTCTGAGATGTTTGTAAGATATTCATGTAGAGCTGTCAAGACTATAAGATAGATACACCTGAATTTTAAGAAATAAGTCTGGGCCAGAGATACAAATTTTGGAGTTGCCATATATTATGGGCTGAATTATATATCCAATTCATATATTGAAGCCTGGTACCTCAGATTGTTACTATATTTGGAGATAGAGCCTACAAGAATGTAATAAGTTAAAATGAAGCCATTAGTGTCCTAATCTAATATGTATGTATCCATATAATAAGGGGAAATTGAGGCATACAGGGAGACACCAGGTGTGCACAGGCACAGAGAAAATACCCTCTGAGGACACAGTGGGAAGGCAGTCATCTGCAAGCCCAGGAGAAAGGCTTCAGAAGAAACCAAACCTGCTGACACCTTGACTTTGGATATCTAACTCTTTCCAGAATTGTGAAAAAATAAATCTCTGTTGCTTAAGCCACCCAGTTTGTGGTATTTTGTTATGGCAGTCCTAGCAAACTAATACACCATCAAAATGGCATTTAAAGGCATGATTGAATGAGATTGTCAGGAGACTGAGTGAAACCCGAGGCATTCCAATGTTCGGAGGTTGGAATGAGCAAAGGCTATAGAGGCCGAACAACTAATCAAATAGGAGCAAAACAGGGAGAACGTTTTCTTTGGTGCTAGGCGAACAAATTGTGCTATGTGGGAGACAAGGTTCAACTGTGATAAATGCCACTGCTAGGTCAAGTAGGAAGACATTGAGAACTAATAGTGCATTTTTGATGTAACGAATTAGAGTCGATTTGAGAGGATGAAAGGAGGGAAATCAAAGGCAGTAACTATAGAAAACATTTTTGAGGAGTTTTACTGTAAGGAGGAGCAAAATGATGGGGTGCTAACAGTTGGGGAAAGAGGGATCAAAGATATTTTTAAAGCTAAGAGTAATAACATTTAAGCTGATGGCAAAGATCAAACACACAAAATTTTGATGATGTAAAAGAAAAACTGCTGGAGTGACATCCTTGAATAGGTTCAGGATGAGATTGTATGCAAGATATTAGGGCATAGAAAGTTCATCTATGGTAATGTTGGGGGCGGTATATGTGAGTGCAGGTTCTGGTAAGTAGATGTAATGGTCAGAATTGGTTAGTGGTCTCATGTGATTGCTTCACATTTTGCAATATGAAGCAAGGTCATCAGCTGAGAGAGGGAATGGAGAAAGAAATATTGGGAGTCAGAGCATAGAAGAAGCTGTGAAGTAGTTATAAAGTAATAATAAACCAGAAAGTTATAGTATAGTCACTTAACAATATTAAAGATTGTCTTGAGGTTATAGACAATATCTTGAGAGAGACCAGTCTGCTTGCTTGTATGCTTTTATTCAACAACACTCAACCACATGGGTCTAGGCAGGAAGTCGGTGAAGAGTTACGGTTTCAACAAGAAAGTACAATGAAGCAAGAACAGAGTAAAGGAGCTGAGGGTGTGAGCAAGGGAATCATTATAGTGATAGAGCACCGAATTTAAGCCAAATGAAGAGGGAAATAAGAACACTGAGATGCCAAGGATAGGGAAACATTGGAAAGACCCTCAGAATGGAGGTCCCAGTAGGGTGAAAGGGTTTTGAATCACCGTTTGGTAAATACGGTAGTAATAATTGTTTCAGACAAGAATCATCAATAGATGCTAAAATTCATGGACAAAAATACATGATGAGAAACAGCATATTTATAGTCTCCTCTTCCTACAAGATACTTATTAATTACAAAGGAAAAATACTAACTTTACAGTGCAGCAATCTTCAGGTACCAACTTGACTAAATGATCAAAGTTAATATCAACACTAACGGGACAAATCAACACTAGGCATCACCTGATATGATACACTGAGAAGTGTGTAACACCAATTCTGTGCTGTTATTTTGAAAACTGCATACCCTGATTTTAGTCATAAGGAAATATCAGACAAATCCAACTTGAGGGACATTTGATAAAACAAAAAAGGTCAGTAGTCTTGAAAAGGGTTAAGTTCATAAAACTCAAAGATAGAAGGAAGCACTGTCCCAAACTAGAGAAGACATGACAAATAAATGTATTATGGGATCTTATATTAAATCTCAATCTGAAAACACATATTAAATTATATATATATATAATATAGTATAGATTATATACATAGTATATAATCTATACTATATTATATATATTAGTGATACATTTATATATTTTATTTATATATATATATATATATATATATATATTAGCGATATATTTTGGTGAAATTGAACAAGGTCTGTAGATTAGTTAATAATATTGCTTCAATCTTAATTTCTTGCTTTTGATGATTGTACTTTGGTTGTATAAAATATTAACCTTTGAGGAAGCTAGTTGAAGAACATATAGTAATTATTTTTAATTTTTTTGCAACTATTTACAAGTCTGAAATTTTTTCATAATAAAAAGCAAAAAACCAAAAAGTTTCCCTGGTTGAGGTACCAGAGGGAAAGTTCTGGAAAAATAGGAGCTGGTCAGAAAGTGGGATGCAGGCAGTAGTGGGTTGCTCATAAAGCTAATCAAACTTGAGTTCCAGGGCCCCTCGTGTTCAGGTGCTTCCCTGGGACACGGGATATAGCAATATGCTCATAGGACATATGCTTTTGCAATATTCATGAAAGTAAACTATTTGGGCCATGATTAGTTAAGACTTCTGTTGGAAAATCTAACTGTTTTCTGCCACACTTGCACTTTTGTTGGATAGAAGTGGAGTGGCCACAGGCATTTTTGAGATCTGACCAAGAGAAGCTGACTCCAGGATACATTTGAGTTTGTGTTTAGTGATTTTACATATGTGTGTGTGTGTGGACTTCAATCACGTTTTTGTATAGTTAAGTTACTGCTAAAAAGGCTCTGAGAGACAAAAGAGCCACTAGAAGACTCTTTATATTGCATGTGTAATATATGTAATATATATCATATACATATAAGATATATAATATATACAGATATAGGTTATATATTTATACATATTTATATTTATAATGTTAATAATATTCAATATAATACATATTTATATTTTAATATATTTGTAATATGTCATTATATAAAATATATAACAATTATATATTATCGATCATTTATTTATCTATATCTATATAGATAATTTATCTATATCTATCTATATATATACACACACATATACATACACATATACTATATATACATATAGATCATACACACACACACACACACACACACACACACACACATACACACACACACGAGATGTTTTCCTCTGGTTCCTGACACAGGGCTCCTGAAACCCTTATAAATTCTGAAGTAATGAGCACTAAGAACATCTTTTGTTCTAATATTTGGTCTTTGATCCCATCCCTGACGCAGAGCTCCTAATACCCTTGGAAGTTCCTAGGTGATAGAAATGTCTTTTGTTCTAATGAGGGCACCCTGGGTGGGCTCCTGGATGGGGACTGGTCATCAGAAAGACCAAGACATGATTAGAAGCTTAGAATTTTTAGCCCTACTCTCCATTCCCCTAAGAGGAGAGAAGAGCTAAAAATGGGGTTAAAAACTGATTATGCCTATGTGAGGAAGCTTCCATGAAAGTCCCAATAATATGGGGTTTGGAAAACTTCCAGGCTGGTGAACACATCCACATACCAGGAGAATGATGGACTCCAACTCCATGGGGACAGAATCTCCCATACTTGGGACCCTCCCAGACTTCACTCTATGTATCGCTTCATCTGGTTGTTCATCTATAACATTTATTATATCCTTTAATAGATTGATACATGTAAGTATGTGTTTCCCTGAGTTCTGTGGCCTATTCTATGCAAATAATCAAATCCAAGGGGGAGAAGTTCAGGGGAAACTGATCTGTAGGCAAGTCAGATAGAAGTTGTGGTAATCTGGAGGCCTACTATTGCAATTTATATCTGAAGTGGAAGACAGTTTTGTGGGACTGAACCCTTACCTGTGGGATCTACCTCCCAGGAGACAGTGTCAGAATGAAGTTAAATTGTAGGACACCCAACTGGTTTTGTAGAATTCCTTGGCATGAGAAAAAAACCCACACATCTAGTGTCAGACATGTAATGAGTAGGGTAATAGTGTGAGAGTCACAGAGGAAACAGAGGAGGAACAACTAAATTTTTTCCTTCAAATCGACATAAACAGGGATAAGGTCGCAATGAGATTATACCTAGTGGATTTAAGGAGTGTTTTTAGTGACAGCCAGATGTAGAACCTAAAACTTCTGACTACATGGTAAATGCTTCTTGATCTATCCTTGAGATTTATGATTATCCAGGTCATGGGAATGTTCAATTAAGTTAAGTGATTTTATTGTTTCACCACACTTTATAGAATATATTGTTTTGTTTTTAATTTGACAGGTGGTCTTATTGAATATTTGGGAAAAATGAGTACTTATGCTTTCATTAATACACCAGAAATTGCTTAAGGATAATCAATGTGATTAATATTTTTGACAAGTGGTGCAGTTACATTCATGTTAATGAAAGGTAAACACACAAATTCTGTCTGATTCCACAAATTAATTTTGTTTAATATATCCTAGAACATTCCAGGAAATAAATGGTTTATACCTTTAACTAATGCTTTTGTATTTCTGTCTAAAGCATTCTATGATCATTGTCTCTATAGATAATATCTTAAATAAATTTCTCATAGCCTTTTGTAGTTTCCAAACATCTCAATTGTGTGATCCTTATCTGACATTATTCTATTAATCTAAGCAAAGTTGCAAATTCTTTATCATTACAAAAAGTTACTAAGTCCAAAAACTGTCATTTAGGAGGAGTTAATAATAAAATGAGAAGTATTTCTGAATTTCTCAATATTTTTAAGCGAGTATTTAATTAATATGTAATATTAACATTTAATTAATGAATTAATCATTAATGGCAAGCATGAGTTTTCCTTAAGAATATTTCAGACTGTTTGAATGCTCAATTTTTTGGTCTGAAGAACCAATGATTGTTTGAAAATATCATATTTTGCTACTTCAAATACTTTTGACAAATTTGAAGAAAATCATACCCCGCATACAAATTTCTTACCATATAATACATACTAAGTATACCAGGATTGGAAAAAGTTAAAATATTTAAGGCACTATTGGAGGAAGAAGAAAAAAGTTTTACATTCCTTAATAAATATCTCTCTGTATAGAAGTTGTATTTTATTCCACCCCCAGGAAAGTGTATTCAATGAATAGATTTTTTTAACAGGAGAATTTTGCCTAAGAAGTATATAGTTTCCTATTGCTGCTATAAGAAATCACCACAAATTTAGTGGCTTAAAGCAACACACATTTATTTATTTATTTATTTTTGCAGTTCTGGAAATCAGAAATCCAAAACGGGTTAGCAGAGCTATGTTCCTTCTGGAGACTAGAGGGAAGAATCCATTTCGTTGCCATTTTTTCAGCTTCTAGAAACTGTCTGCATTTCTTGCATTAGTCAGACATAGGATTCCTTTGTCACATTGCCTTCACCAATTGTGACCCTTATGAAGTTTCTTGTGATTACATTGGGCCTACCCCAGTAATCTAGGATAATCTCCTCATCTCAGGATCCTTAACTATATCACAACTGCAAAATCCCTAAAGCAACATTCATAGGTTCCAGGAATTAGGACATAAACATCTTTGAGTGTGGCCATTATTCAGTCTACCACAAGTTTTAACAAGTTTCTATTTTCAATTATTTACTGTATAAAATGGTGTACAGATATTGACAAAGTAAATATTTATATGTCATTATTTAGATTTTTCTCTTTGATATCAGATTTATGATTATTATAAATCACTTCCAACAATAGGGCAGTTTCTGCAACAATGAATTTATTTTGTGGTAACATAATATCATGAAGTTCTGTGTTGGAGTAAATGATTAAGCTGTGAGTTTATGATTCTAGGACTCCTTAGTCCTCAGGGCTAAGGGCTCATAGCCTCAGGGCTCATAGCCTCAGGGCCTCCATGTCATGAAAAGGGTTGAATACTGAGTAAATCTCATACTGAATAAAGACAGCACTTAAAAGGTGAGCTGAAAAATTCCTCACAGAAAATTGAAATCCATGGTTTTTACACTAGTGCTGCTGTTAGAATTATAAGTGTCTCATATATACAAATTTATCATTTAATCATATAGCATATCTATCATATCTAATCATTCCATTCTGAGTGCTATATTTCATAGAGGATGTTTACAAAATGGAGGGACTTTTAGGGAGGAATGTGGCATAAAAACAAAGTATTCAAATCATGTGAATAATCAAAGGACATTTTCACATATAGAAAATTACTGAATAAGTGGGTTAGTGAGGAAGATATGATAGTTCTTTTCAAATATTTCAAATTTGAAAAGGTGTGGTTGAAGGGGAAAGAGATTAATGGGTCAAAGTCAAGGAGAGGTAGATCTTGTTTTTACTGAAAGAAAAATCCAAAACTAAATCTTAAGTTTGTTTTTAATTTTTTTAATGTTTATTTATTTTTGAGAGAGATAGAGACAGAGTGTGAGTGGGGCAGGGGCAGAGAGAAAGGGAGACAGAATCCAGAGCAGGCTCCAGGTTCTGAGCAAGCTGTCAAGCACAGAGCCTGATGTGGGGCTCAAACTCATAAACCATGAGATCATGACCTAGGCCGAAGTTGGACACTTAACCAACTGAGCCACCCAGGTGCCCCAATCTTAGATTTCTTTTTAATTAATATGTTTGAATTATAGTAATGATTCCTAACACTACCTTTAAGTTCTAGAAATTTACATTGAGACGGTTCAAATAATTCTTACTTTGAGTAAATCTTAAAAAAGCAGGTTGCACTCTATTTCAAAAATATTACAAAACTTTGATAGCCGTAACAACTGATTTATATAATATCTATCATGTAGATTCTTCTTAGATTTTGTTAATGTTTATTTAATTTTGAGAGAGCAAGAGAGAAAGCATGAGCAGGGGAGAAGCAGAGAGAGAAGGAGTTGGAGAATCCAAAGCAGGGTCCACACCGTCAGCCATCAGTGCAAAGCCCCATGTGGGGCTCCAACCCAAAAGCAATGAGATCATGACCTGAACCAAAGTTGCACACTCAACCAACTGAGCCACCCACGTGCCCCTCAAGTAGAATATTTAACCCAAACACCCAAAATATTTTCTTTTTGAGATAGCTAGGTAAATAATAAGTGAGAAATAGAAAAGCCTTTAATTATATTCATTCTAGTAATTGACATCCTAAAATCATAACATAGATGTTTCTAATACTCTCCTAAAACCAACCTGATATAGGCCATCAAATCTGTTATCCATTTTATTAATAATTTCTATTATTACTAAGGCAGTCTGTCACCTCAGCTTTAGGTCTTGAAGACTATTCTATTGGCTGAAGGGATAATATTCCAGATGAGAGGCATAAAATGAATAATGTCCACACAATATATGCCAAGTATGAAGAAAAACTTTTTTTTTTTTTTTGACTGGAAGGTTACCATTGGAAAGAGCTAGAGGTGGATCTGGAATGTAGTTGGTAGTCAGAATGGGGAGAGTTATGTTCGAGAAGCTATAAGGTTTAGGACTAGTTTGTCTGTCAAGAGAACTGGAATTGAATGATTTAACACACATGGAGCAGTGGTGAAGCTGTTGGATTGACCAAGAAAAAGACGAGGACCCTAGAGAAAGGAAGGAGTAATGCTAGCTGTTCAATGAGAATAAAATGATTCTCTGGAAGATGGATAAGTTGGCTCTGGAAGTCAGAAAGGAACAGTCAGGGATTCAGTTGGTCTTCCAGCTGGCAGGTGGATCATGGCAACAGGGAACTCTGCCATTAGATTCTAGAAATGGGCCCAGACAGACAAGCTGTTGGCCTGGGGCATGTTAGGAAACCCATGACAATCACAGAAGTGAATTCATGAGCAAAACTGATACTGTACAAGTAGGCATTCAGTATAAGGAAACAAATCAGAGAACCACTTCTGGAATTAGTGTAAAGAACTAAAAAACTAAAAAAGAAAAAAGATCACAAGCAAAATTTCAAAAGCCTTTCACCATAGTAGCGTCAAAAGTGCACAGTTAATGGAAGTACTAGCATGATGAGTCAATGCCAGGATGCTGGGTGACAATCTGGGCTCCTTCCATCTGCATCCCCACAACCAGGAACAGAATCGACAGCACCTGCAGATCTGGGTAAGATGAAGTTTCTGCTAGATGGCTGCTCTGGGTGGAAAATAAGTCGGCCCTCAAACATTCCCATTTCTGATGAAATGCCAAAGAATAATAGCCTTTTATGAACACTGATGGTGACAACTGTTTGAATTGGGCCACCAAATTTGGAAGGCCAGTACAATTTGGCATGACTGCTAGAGACATAGAACTTCATATATTTGGGGCCAATGGATGATTGTCAGTTCAGCAAGAGGCTACTGAAATATCCTTTGTTCATATAAACTAAAGTCTGGTCTATGCTGTTACTTTGTTTATAGAATAATAATCACATCTATTATCAACCACTTGACTGTATGATGCTTTATCAACACTCTTCCTATGTTGGTGAATGTTTATTTAAGTCACCTTCACCACCCACAGAACACAATTAAAAAAAAAAATATTAGCAAATTAACAAAGCAATAGCTCACAAAGGTTGGAGGTTATAGCAATGGCAGGACATTAGTGCTGAAAGTTATATGTGCAGACAGCTGTCAGTGAGGCCTCTTGCTCATGATAATGCCCCTATAAGAATGCTGCTGTCATTCCCGGTATTGAGGCAATTTTCCTTTGAGAAATTTCAGTTGCTGCACACAGCTATTCAGCCATGTTGACAGCTAGTCATTGAACTAATTAAGGAAGAGTTAGGTAAATACATTTCTTCACAACTTTCCCCCCCAACATTCTGCAAACCAAAGTTTCCTGGAAATAAGACACTCTGTAATCTTTGTGACATTGAGGAAAAAAGACATTATTTTTCACTATAAGAGTACCACATGAGTATTTTTGTTCCCTAAGGTGGTTATGATTCTGTTATACACACAAAAAATAATATCATCTTGGGTATTTAGAACAGTTTTTAGAAACTCATTATCTATGGGCTATGCTTTGAGTGTCTTGATCTTTTTAATGTTTATATTTGAGAGAGAGAGACAGAGACAGAGCATGTGCAGGGGAGGGGCAGAGAGAGATGGAGACAGAATATGAAGCAGGCTTCAGGCTCTGAGCTGTCAGCACTGAGCCCGATGAGGGGCTCAAACCCCCCAGTGGTGAGATCACGACCTCAGCTGAAGTCGGAGCTTAACCAACTGAGCCACCCAGGCACCCTGAATGTCTTGATCTTAAAACGGAGGACACAACTGAATGAAGAAAACTCTGCACAAAGCTATTCATGCATTCATTCTTCATTCAATAATTCTTTATTTTTATTAAAAAAATTTTTTTAACATTTACTCATTTTGAGAGACAGAGACAGAGTGTTATCAGGGGAGGGGCAGAGAGAGAAGGAGACACAGAATCTGAAGCAGGCTCCAGGCTCTGAGCTGTCAGCACAGAGCCCGATGCAGGGCTCCAACTCACGAACCATGAGATATGACCTGAGCCAAAGTGGGACACTCAACTGACTGAGCCACCCAGGTGCCCAATCATTTTTATTTATCAAAAAATAAAAACCAAACCAAACAAAAAGGAAATGCTCTGCCAAAGTATAGGATAAATACTCATTGCAGTGCTAAAAATATAATTAAAAGACAATTATTAAGTTTGTGTAATGATAACAAAAATACACTGAAAAAAGTACAAATGTAGGATAATGATTAAGTAACACTATAGATACATAACACTATATATATATATATAGATATATATATAGATATATATAGATATATCTATAACACTATAGATACAGTATTAGACTATTAATGTTTGCATCAGGGTAGGGGGATGATGGATGATTACTTTTGTTCTGAAAAGCCAGGTTTATTCAATTTTGGATACTATGAAAAAAATTAAAACCACTGTAGAAATTTTAGAAACTATAGGAACACATAATGAAGAAACAAAATCGCCTGAAACCCAGAGAAAACCATTCCTATTGTTTAATATTAGTTCCTTCCAATCTTGTTTTACTTTTTCAGTTTGCCCACAGGCATGTTTGTGGGTGTGCCTTGCACTAATAACGCTGGGAACCAGAAGCAATTACACTTACATAACATTTTGTAGCGCACTGAGATAATATTTTCATGTAGTCCAATACTCTTAAAATATGTAGATGTACATGAATGTTAATGGCCATGCAATTCCTTCATATGAATGCCATATTTCTGGATACTTAAAAACCTTGGAAACATTGATTTAGATTTATGGTGGAAATGAATTATTAATTCAGATACATTTGGCTTTATCATTGTGATACATATTTTCAGAACTTTTCAGTATTCTTTTGAAAAATGTATTTCCTTCTCAAATTATCTGTATTTTCCATATTCAAGCACACACTTATTTCTATGACACAATAACAAAAACCGATTCCACTGGAGACCAAGTAGGGAATCTTGAAAGCAAATCACACTTGTTTTGCTTGGTAGAAACATCATGATCCACACATGAGTTTTAGAAGAAGAATTTTTCTGAAATTTTTCTTTAAAAATTGAAATGATTGGATAGATACAGTCTGTTCTTAGTAGAACATTAGAACCATATCATTCAGAGAAGAAAATAAAGTAGTTAAACAACAATGTCGATCTTTAGAAAAACATAAAAACTGATATTAGTATAATGGAAAATTTTGTCTTTTCACATATCTTCAAAACATCAGAAAATTACTACACATTCAAACAGTTAGAAACTTT
Organism: Panthera leo; assembly: GCF_018350215.1. Classification (NCBI taxonomy): domain Eukaryota; kingdom Metazoa; phylum Chordata; class Mammalia; order Carnivora; family Felidae; genus Panthera; species Panthera leo. Next base: position 55,794,985 of record NC_056682.1, read on the forward strand.
GTTTCATTGCAATCAGTATTTGTTGGCTGCGTAAAGAATTTTATGCTTTCTGTTGGTTGATGTTTCATTTACATAATGATGCTACGCAAACAGCAATTATATTTTGCATACAGGTTTTATATATATTGCACCTATATATAATTGCAATCCGTACCTGTTAGTTTTCTAAAAAATGTCATTTTCTGTTGGTCAATGTTTTTTACATAATTGCTGTACTCAAATATCAAATATTTATATATATGTATATATGTGTATACACACACATATATAAACATACACACATATATATATTTCCACAGGAATAACTTGTTTCTATATAATTAGATGAAACCTATCCTAGTTAAGGGAATAAAGGCAAAGTGATTAAAGGAAATACTTTTCCATATAGCTATATGAAAACATAATAAACTTTAAAAAAAAAAAGATTAGATGGCTGTCTTAAATACAGATTGCCATGGAGATAATGGCCGTTTCAAAGGCTCAGAGGCAGAGCTGTTGTGAAGCCAAGTTTTTTTCCCCAGTTTCTGTGGCCGTGTGATTGGCAGAGATGCAGATGTCTTATCAGCTTGATGATACTGCCCCAGAGCGACTGATGGATATAATTATGATTTCTAGTAGGAAAAGTGCTCTAGAGATGATCTATTATGGAAAGAGAAAATGCATATTTATGTCTCTACATGATATGACCTTGCTATTGAATTTTAGATTTCTTACATATGTTAAAATAAAATGGAGACCAGGCTTCAAAATCCTCCAAGCAACAAAACCATTTAAGCCACGCAAACAAAACTAAATCTAGCTTATTTCATGAACAGGAACAAAACTTGAGGTGTTTCTCGTAAATGCCTCTGATAGATATAAACAAAACTTAAGTTATCTTCCTTAAATGGTACAAGACAATCACTTTTAACCAGTCTCCGCCATCTGGTGACCTCAATTCCAAATACCAGTCATTGTAAAGATTAGACAATTTCCTCACTTTCACTTTATAAGCCAGTCTGTAATGTCATAACTCAGAAATTCATACCAATTTGGGTTTGAAGTCTCCCTGTTTGCTGAACAGCTAGTTTCTTGCTGAATAAAATATTCATATCAAGTAAAGCTCTCTGAATTTTTCTTCTGACAGATATTTTCAGTCTTACTTGGGTTTGATTCTTTGGCCTCAGGTCCCAGGCTTTGATTTTTTATTTTATTTTGTTAGGGTCTTTTTGACTATTTAACTGGCAGTCTTTCATTTTAGATGTGCTGAAAAGCTGCAGATACCTGACAGTAAGAAACTGGATTAAGAAAAAGCAAGCATGTTTACAGATCAAACAAAAACAAAAACAAAAAAAGATGAAGAAGAAGAAAAACAATCTCCTATATGGTGGAAAATTTCAGGAAGTAAAGAAGTTATGATCAGGAAGATGTCCTGACAAGAGTAATGTTCTCCAACACTGAATTCTCTAGGTAACTACAGAAAATCATGTGTTATGTAAAGATAACATGGTCAGGGATGAAGGTCTTTTAATATATTGGTAATAACAGTCCCTGAGGGGAGTAATTGTAAATGATCCCCTAATGTGACAAGTATATTTTTAATGATTTTTTTTCATTCTGAATCCATAAAACATAAGGCATAGAGTGTCATAATAAATAAAGGCTGAGCTAAAATTTGATTTCCCAGGTGCACAGGGTTTTATTTTGTAGGAAATATTTTACATTAGCATCAAAATTCCCCCTGCTCATGCTTCACTTATATCCATACTTATGGGGAATAAAAACAATATTTTAATTGATACGGTAAAACATCACAGCATTGATGGTCTATAAGCAGCAGAGGTTTTCATGGTAAAATGCCCCTAGTCTGATACTGATAATTGTTAAATTTTAAATTTTTTACTTTTTTATCACAAACAAAGATGTAATGAGAAATTTTAATTAGATGAAAAGGTAATGAAAGTTGTTTATCACCTAGAGAATAGAGTCTCCAAATGCATTTTACATGAATACTCTTGTTTTTAACAGTTATAATTAATAATTTCATAGTCTCATATCTAAATTCATTCAGATGCTTACATTATCAAGTCTGTTTACACAGTCACAAAACTGATGAAATCTTGTACATTTTTTTGATGGTAAATAATGCTCGTCCATAAATGGTAACTGTACTGTTTTAGGGAGTTTCATAAATCCTTCAGATTTGACTCTCGTAGAAAAGTAAATGAGTTATTTTCCCCCTGTACTGAATAATTTGCTTCTTTTTTAAAATATTTATTTATTTATTTTGAGAGAGAGATACAGCAAGCAGGGGAGGGGCAGAATTGCAAGCAGACTGCATTGTCATCACAGAGCCCGATGTGGGCCTTGAACCCACGAACCATGAGATCATGACCTGAGCCAAAACCAAGAGTCAGATGCCCAACTGACTGAGCCACCCAGGCGCTGAGTAATTTGCTTCTTGTGCCTCACTACAAGTTAAAACAGAACAAAACAAAATACACCACCTCTTGTATACAGAGTGATATTAACAGTACTGCTGTACTGAAGCAATGATTTTGGGGGTGGGTGGGTTTTCTTTGTGCAGGTTGGGAAGAGACTGTGTAGACCAAAAGGGCCAGTTTCTACAGTATGTGTAAGAATCTTTGTAACATATCGGAAGTTAGCAGAAAAAATGTCTGTTGATGTTCTAGATCAGTGATATCAGAAAACTGGATTAAACAAATTAAGTTTAAAAAAAAAGAAGAATTTAAAAATTGGGACCCAAGGAATTTTACAAAAATCCCCTACCCCTGGACAAGCAGAGCAAGACTAACTCCATTTTGTGCTACACCCACCATCTCATGTATAACCCCCACATGACCTACTTATTGCTTAAGACACTCCCCCACCCTAGTCAAGCCGCTGAGCACACCCTTACTGGAAACTGGCTCATTTAGGAATGCGGAACCCCTAACCACCAAAGAATGTAAACCCCGCCTTTTGCTCTCCAAACTTGCGTGCCAATTCTGACCAGAGTGATAGGCTAGTTCAAAGAGTTACTATAGGGTAAATTGTAATTCAATTGGCCACTGCGTGTGGACTGACATGAATGTGCAACTTTCTGTGTGTGTTACAATCTCATTGGCCACTGGCCCCCATAAAACTGCTACGCCTCAACCTACGGGTCCAAGTCCCTGCTCCGCTGTGTTGGGTATACTTGGGCCCAAGCTCGAGCTTGCAAATAAACCCTTGTGCGTTTGCATCAGTATTGGCTCCTTGGTGGTCTCTCGGATTCGAAATCGGGGGCATTACAGAAAAACCCTTTAATGTTTCCTAAAAATTGCCAAGAATGGTTTATACTTTCTGCTTGGGAAATTTACTTGGCTCTGGCAGTTTTATTTTTCTTAAAAATAAAGATTGGAAAGGTTCCAAAAGCCTGATTTTGGAAGCACTACGTACAACAAAGAATATTAACTGTGAAATACTGAATAAAGGTGTTCACGGACACTGGCAATATACATATTCAGAGGTATACAGCTTTGCCTTGCCAGCAACTATAGTGGCCATCAAGGTACCCAATAGAGAGGCATCAGTTTGGTTCAAGAAAGGTTCAGGGCAAGGAGTCAAGGTTTTGTTATGCTTTCTCCAACAGAATAGACAATTTGCATATATTTACAATAGAGAAAACACCTAAGTTCAATGATTCTGTTATTTCCCTAAGGAGGTGAGAGAGCTTTAAAAAATGTCATTAAATAGTACAATGTCTGAAGACAGACTCTGGGTCTTGCTCACCATGTGGAGTTTGCAGTATAGTTAGTATGGTTTCTGACCCATAGCAGCTATTGCCTATTGTTTTTGAAAGAATACATGTTGACAGCAACATTAAAATTCATGTGGAAAATGAGAATTTTAGGTCTTTATCTTAGAAATTGCTGACATGTATAACAAGTCAGCATAAATTCAGATGAAATTTGATAATTACCTATATGAAATCCAGATATCTTTCACCAAGTCTGTACCTGATTAGAACACACACACGCACACACACAGTGACCACAACAACCAAATAACCCCCGCCTCCATATTTGCATTATTGCTAACTCCATTTTATACATATTTATAGAGTCAGGTCAGTATTTTAAGCATGTAAGTTTCAATCTTGCTACCCCATTGCTTAAATGTTCCAGTGGCTTCTCCTTCATTGAATAAAATCTGGATTCTCACCCTAGTTTATGAAGTCAGACCGCTGCTTATGTCCCCCCCCACCCCTCATCTCTATACCTCTTTACCACACCACAGTTACAGAGGACTTCTTTAGGCTCCGGCCACATGTAAGCTTTCTTCTAATAGTCTACTGCATGGAATGTTTTTCCTTTTGATCTCAATATGATTGGTCCATTCTTGTCATTCAGATCTGATTATTCACAAGTGACATTCCATCACTCTGCAAAACATTACACTATTTGATCCTCAGCATAGAACTTATTCTCTATTTTTATCACTTATTTGACTTGTTGGTTTACTTGCTTATTGTCACTCTTCCTCATCACTGGAATATAAGTTCTATGACCTGTAGGACTTTGCCTCTGCTCTTTCTCTGGCTCACAAAAACGGTGCTTTGCACATATTAAATACTTAAATATATATTTTGAATGAATGAATGAATGAAGTAGATAAAAGGAGATTTGTGAGAGGCAGAATAAAAATGGAGGAGCGTGTCAGGAGTGTTTGATTGGGAAATGACCCCACAGTGTATCAGAATAGAATGAAAAAACAATTTTATGGCGTAAGTAATAGTTATGTATTTCTTCTATATTATAAAATTTTCATTGTTCTTTTCAACTTGGAAGGTTGAATGGAAAAATACATATAAATGATTCCTGATGTTAACTTGATTATAACAAACCAAATAAATCACAAGAAAATAGTTAAAAGGTCAGGGTAGTAAAAGAAAAGAATGAAAGATTATAAGAAAAATATTGAGTTACAAGAGTGCATAGAAGAGTTCTTTTAGTTGCCCCTATTATGTAGCAGCATGTACGTGGGTACATTTTTCTTTATTTCAAAGAGCACTGAACAATAAATGGTCACAAGAAAAATAAGATGGTGTGTGCAAAAGATGTCAGTGATGAGTTAGAATAATCTAAAAATATTGTTGTGTGATCTAACAGCATTTATTTGCAGTGTGGTAGATACCGTCTTGGGTCCTTGATGTATGCTTTCCCTCCCTAGAAATGCCCCTTCATCTTTCATGAATAGATTCTGGAGCCATGTCTGTACTCTGGACTTTAGATCCAAATTGGATCAGGTGCTCTCTTTTAAGAATTTGAAAATGGGATTCCCAGAAGTAATTGTCCTATGCAGATCTGTATGCAGATTGCTCAAGAACTCTTGCAGAACATCTTTTGCTGGGTCAATAGAAAAGCAGAGAAAGCTGGTCTATTCAGAAAATAAATAAATAAATAAAGCAGTTGTACCCTGAGAGACAGAAACGAGAAATTATAGGATTCTGGTGAAAAAAGAAGGTGTCTTTCCTTACAGCATCTGTGTAAAACTCCTCTATATTTGATTGTGCATCTCAATTTTGGGGTCTAAGAAAAAACTCTATCTCTCTATCTAATCTATCTATCATCTATCTATCTATATCTTATCTATTTACTACCTGTCTATCCAGCTATCTATCTATCATCTATTATCTCTCTCTCTCTCTCTATCATCTGCCTGTGTATATATGTATGTATGTATTTATCATCTATCTATCTGTCTGTGTAGGTGTATATTTATACTTAAGCTGAAAGACTTTATGTTCTTATGAACAACTGTGCTGGTTAACACAATGTTATATGTAAATTCTTAAGATGGGGATCACATTTTAGATTATATCGGCTAATTCCTATAGTTATAAAGTACCCCCACCTCCATTAACTTGGAGATTTTGAAAGCTTTACCCTAAACTCTATGGAGTCCAAGATTAATTTTATTTTATTGTTTAAAGAATTGATTTTAAATGTTTATTTATTTTTGAGGGACAGAGAGCACAAGCAGGAGGGGGACACAGAGAGAGTGAGAGAGACACAGAATCTGAAGCAGGGTCCTGAGGTGGGGCTCAAACCCCTGAACCCATGAGGTCATGATTTGAGCCAAAGTCAGGAGCTTAACTGACTGAATCACCCAGGTGCCCCTCCAAAATTAATTTTAAATGGATGTAATTTTGCAATAGATAGATGAAAGAAAATACATGCAAAAATATAATTGATGAGTAAAATAACTCATGAATAAGAGTTGAGAAATAATAGTAAGTAAGAATTATCCAGAGGATTGGTGAAATTAAAGAGTGCCCTAAAATGGACTTAGGCCCAATCTGAAATAAAGAAAAAAAATGCCTTACAGACCCACATCCAGCTCACATACAATGTTAGAACAATAACAAGGCTTTATCTGAATGGACAAGCCTGGAAGACATATTATCTTTCATTCTGGCCACGGCAGAATGCCAGCCAAGAATTAGATTTCCTGCAAGAGGTTTGGAAAATTAGTTCAGTTTTGCCATTAGAGAAAAGGATAAAAGAGCTGAATGAAATCATATTGATTGTACAGATTAAGAAAATGACCTTAAATCTGTTCTTTTTAGTAATTACATTCTTATTCTGCATCTTATTTGATATCTTTAACATTAAAATTCACATCATTTGATAAAAACATGGCCATTCTGGCTTTCCTCTTACCTCTTTACCACTCTCTTCTCCCTTCTCTCCTTCCCTCCAACCTTTCTTTCTTACCTTCTTTCTATCTTTCTTCTAAGTTTTCATTTTTATTAAAATCATATATATGTAGTTAAACTACATATAAATGTAGTTTAAAGAGCAAATAATTTACAAGTTTTGTTTAAAAAAAGCATCAATTCAGAGCATCTCCACTCCCTTTCCCCTAACACATTCTTTTTGAGCCCTTTCAGTTGACTCTTTGGCTATTTATCCCCATAGCTTAATATAACCTGCTTGCACTTTTTACTTCTTGATTTTTCAGTTTTGTGCATTGATTTCCAACCACAAAGAATAAGGATTTAGCTTTTATCCTTTTTGCCTCTCCTCTTCCATCCCACATGTTTATCATTCCATCATCTTTTCATTTTTATTTATTTATTTATTTAGTGTGTGCATGCCTGTGTGAGAGGGGGAGGGGCAGAGAGAGGGAGACAGAATCCCAAGCAGGCTTCAAGCGCATGCTGGATCCTATGAATCTTGAGATCATGATCTGAGCCAAAATCAAGAGCCAGAGGCTTAACCGACTAAGCCACCCAGGTGCCCCCATCATCTTTTTAAATTAAATTACAGCATAATTTTAGTTAGAGCCCTTAGTGTTTATATCATCATCGTGATGTTATAAATTAAGTCTTGTAGTAAACTAGGATTACTTCTCTTCTAAAATCTTTCTGTTATGATTGCTACAGACTTAATAATTTTTTTCACATAGCTTTCTACCTTCTTTTATTTTTCAACCTAAGAATTCTTTGCCAATTATCTACATCTCCTCAAACTGATGCTGAAGAAACCTCTTCTAGAGTCCCCAGATGTGCGCCTCATGAGTGGTTTGCTTCTATATAACTGTTCTCTGGGCATTTCCTTTCAAGCTCATCCTGAGAATTTCTTTTGACTTTATCCTCAGTTGACTCTCCTGTTCAGATAGCTCATATATTCCTTGTTTCCTTTCTAGTTTAAGTGGAGCACATCATCTACTTTCTGGAAAAGTATGTGTGAAGCGTGAAAGAGTTGAGAATTTGCAGGTCTGAAAATGTCTTTATCTCATCCTTATTGCTGACAGATATTTGGCATATGATTTCAAGTAGGAGACAGTTTTTCTTGAATGATCTTGTAGCTTATAATGCTGTTCCTGAGAAATTTGAGAATATCTCCTAGTCTTTTGTATATGATCCATTTGTTTCTTCAATGAAAGATTATAAAATTTTCCTTTTGGCCCTTGTATTCTGAAATTTTAAGATTATGTACCTTGAAGTGGGTTTATTTTCATCTGTTGGGTTGGGCATTTGATGGGCTTTTTAAAGCCCATGGGAAACTTTAATTGTGGAAAATTATTTTGAATGATTGTATTCATGATTTTTTTCTCCATTTTCTCTTTCTTGAGTTCCTATCACTGAAATGTTTGGAAAACTGGACTACTCTTATGATAGTTGATTTGAATATTGCCAATAACAGTATGATTGTGAGAAAAATTACATCACCTCTATGACCGTCATAGTTATTCTGAACACTCACAACATTTTGTACCTTATTTGTAACATCTATCAAACTTTGACTTTTTATTTGCTTGCACATTTATGTTCCAACCAATTGCAATCTTTCCTCCTTGAAACTTCTCAGCACTTTGAGTGTAATTTGTGACATTAATTACATTCAGATTTCTTAAGTTTTTAGTGCATACTTATTAATTTTCCTGGATGGTTATAATCTTAAAAGTAGGCTTTTAAAAAATTCATCTTTTATTTAGTACCTCATACAGTGTCTTCAAATAGCCACTGCCTAATGAAGAATAGATAAATCCGGTCAAATCCTAATTAAATGAAGTTAGTAAAGTGAGGTCCAGGTAGATGCATGCTCTAGACATGGCTTTGGAAGTCCCAGGGTTCATACTTCCTTCATATACTTCTGGGTGATGGAGATGTCTTGGTGATGATTTGGGCCTGATCAGTTATTTAGATCTGGGTGTGTCAAGCTTTGTGCAGTGGCAGTATCTTATCAAGGTGTGATTATTGCTAATAGATCTGGGTGTGTCCACCGAATGGAAGAAGGGAAGGACTCAAGGGAAAATAAATACAAATAAAAACTTAAAACTGAAACTGGATTCAGGATGGATGAATGAGACCGTGTTTTATTTTCTGCCTATTCTAGTTTGAGGATGGATAAGTCAAATAGAGGGACTTCTGCTATCTTGGTTTTAGAAAGTCTATTCTCTTACCTAACCAGACAAAGAAAATTGCCAGATCATTTGTTTGAAGTTACTTTTTCCCAGAATGCTCCCCAAATAGCATAACACTTGAAAGAATTTAAAGAATTTATTCATTATTCAGAAATATACTAAAATGAAATCCTGTGTTTTTCCCTGTCTTAAGTCTTGTCGATCTATGATCTATACATTCATAACAATACATTGCCTTCCAGAGCTTTATTCAACAAAACGAAAGGCAAATCCCTCAGTTCATGAATAACCCTTTCCTGACAGAGGGTCTACTAACAAGCTAGGTCAGGAGAAGAGTTTCCTGCCTGAAACTTCATCTCCACCAATATCAGACATGAAGCTGAGTGTAGAAAAAGGTCTTATGAAAACCCCACAAGGCGCCAGTATTTGATGCAGGGACCCAAACTAAAGAACAAAATCTTCAGATGAAGGGAATATGAACTGTGAGCAATGTCCTGGAAGAGGCCCTAATATCTGCAGTTAACTCCACTATGCTAACACCTCAGGAATGTGTGTGGACTTCTCATTTAAGGGCCCCAAATGAAAGAACACTCATTTATCATTCAAAGTCTTTAATTTGGTCCCCTTGTGTAACCCTCGAAGAAAAGTGAGGCAGAGAGGAAAATTTTCAGCTTCTGAAACAATATTTAAAGCATTATTTAAATTATTTAATATTTAAATTATTTAAATAATATTTAAATTATTTAATAACACATTAATATAACAGAGTAGCTTATGCAAGTTCATTTGTTTGAGGATAGTCACCAATATAACTCTTCAGTGCTTAGTAGATGTATATGTGCACCGGGCGGGTATTTGTGCCCTGTGTTAGCATAAACACAACACATATTTCCAGATTTATTACTTACTAAATAAGGCAGTGTAACTCTAAAATTTATAATCTGGGCTATTAGGAACAAAACGGAAAGAATGAAGCAATGAAAACATTTAAAACTTTTTCTGAGTGCTGTACAAGGTGATTTATTTTAAAAATTTACACCATTTTAAAACATACGATAGGTATCTCCAAGTGTTTAAATAAATTTCTTCTATACGTATTGAATGGAAACAAGCAAAATTCATATTAACGAATCATTCCATATGGTAAAGAAAAACCCACAAAAACTTTTTTTTTTTTTTTTACTGGGATTTTTCTCTCTTCTTTTTTTAAAAAAAAATCTGTATTGCACATACATAATGCTACTATGTTAGGTAATTTTAGCAAAGTTTACATGAACCATAAACAGTCCTGGTAACTTTTTTTTTTCAGCAAATGCAGACTAAAAACACGAAGGATATTATAGAGCTTTTGGAGGAAAAAAAATAGACCCCTGGTAATGGCCTGTCATTGTGGAAGGAAAAGGTAACTTTGAAGACGCATGTGAAATGTTTGCAATTACAGTTCAGTCTCTTGGAAAGTACTAATAATTGCCTACACACAAAGAAGAAGATTAGGATTTGTGCCTACACAAAAAGGATTTGTGCCTACACAAAAAGAAGGAAAGTTTCTTTGCTGTTTCAATGATATAGACATTTGAAGAAAAAAACTTCCTGTGGCATATGCATTTCATAGTACTGATGAATAAAAAAAGAAAGGTGAAACTCATACATCTAGTTTTACCCAAAGTATATACGTATATATATTTATACATTTCAGGATATGGTTATGTTATCTGACAGTCATTAAATCTCGAAACTTCACTGCAGGGATCAAATACACAAAGCAACCTCAAGAAGGTCATGCCTCAATAACTACAAAACCTAGTTTAAGTTTTATGAGGTATTATACTGCTGCATTCGACTTAGACCTGGAACTTACATACTTTAAAAGCATATGACAAAGTTCCAAATCAGTGATTCTTGCTAAAGCTATGAAGGTATATTGCAAAAATATAATATTAGTTTATTGATCTGAAAAATGTGGCTAAGAAAGAGGAAGTCAGTATTAACCACAGGTCCTACTCTTGAGGAAGAACCCCTCACTTCTGCATCTTTAGAAAGCATGATTGGATTTATAGAAACACAAAGACATTTATTAGTGCAAATAGATGATCAGAGTGAACAGGGAAGGCTTTCTAGGTCAGTATTACATGTGAAAACATGTGTATTTCCATACAGAGTTCCTAGTGGAGAGTTGTGCTGGCTCCAAGGCTAGAGACTGCAAGGCAGATAGGAATCTTTCCCTCCTAATTGGACTATTGAAGGAGAACACTGCTATTATGCTTTGGGCCTAATTGATGTCTATCTCTTAATCCTTTTGTAGTTTCTTTCTTTTAAAATGTTTACTTATTTATTTTGAGAGGGAGAGAGCGTGCACCTGTGTAGGGGAAGGGCAGAGAGAGAGGGAGAGAGAATTTCAAGCAGGCTCCAAGCTGTCAGTACAGGGCCCATTGCGGGTTTGATCTCATAAACCATGAGATCATGACCTGAGCCTAAATCAGAGTTGGACACTTACCTGACTGAGCCACCCAGGCACCCCTAAATCCATTTGTAATTTCTAATATCTCTTAAAAATGACTTTTCTCCCAGCCTTTCTTCTCCCGGCTTCTTATTTATAGCATGGAGACAGAGGAAGATTTGTTAAGCCACTTACACACAAATCAATCGGTCACTTAACACTGATCAAATGGAGCTTCTCTTAGATGGAGAATATGGGGAGAAAAGAATGCATAAATGCAAATGATGGAGATTCTAAGAATCTCATACACAACCGTGTTAAATGATACCCAGGTGTTTGGAGGGGGGCTCATTCACCATGATTTTCACTGTCCTATGGAGAAAATTCAGAGGAGTTTCTTCTTTTTTTTTTACATTGAGGTCTAGTTTATACACAATGTTAGTTTCAAGTGTGCAAAATAGTGATTCCACAGCTCTATTACATTATGTTATGCTCCCACAAGTGCAGCTACCACCTATCACCATACAAAGCTGTTACAATACCATTGACTGTATTCCCTCTGCTGTATCTTATATTCCCATGACTTCTTCATTCCATGACAGGAGGCCTATTATCTCTCAACTCCTCCCCTACCTCTGGCAACTGTAAGTTCCCTATATTCATGGGTCTATTTCTGTTTTTGTTTGTTTCTTTCTTCAGCAGTAAACATATTACCAAAGAAAACATTAGTGAATGGTTCCAGGGTATTCACTGGGCCACGTTACCAGGCAGTGGGACATGAGAGAAAAGACTTTAGATACTTTTTATATGGAGGCAAATTGTGCCTTGATTCCTTTGGCATATTTCCTTTAGAATCACTTTTCCTCACCATCAAATATATGGCATTCCCAATCCTTTATCTATCATATTACAGCAGAAAATGTTAAAATTTCCCGGGTACTCAGCATTAATAAAGAAAACTGCTCCACGTGACTAGCCCTGGACACCAACTGCACTAAGTTCAACCTTTTTGCTACTGGGGCTGTACGGATCAACATCTCCTTACATTAGTAACTCCTTCCAACCCCACCAGTGTGACAGAGGAATGCAGAAAGACTGCCTACCTCACTGAGAGAATACATTAAGTTTTGATGCAAAAGCATTATAACAATAAAGAATTTTTGCTTATTCTTCTACTATTCTGTTTATTTATTATCTTGTTTAGTCATCTGCCTGGCCTTATCTGCTTATGTCTTATTTGGGGATCTTTGGAGAAGGGGGGGCAGATGCAAAACATTGTTCCAGATGGAAGAATGAATAATTTATCCTAGAAGTGCATGTGGGAACAATTGATTCAGGTGATAGACATCCTAACATTATAGCAGGAAAGGCGTAACTATGTAAACATTAAATTACCAACTTTGGTTGTTTTGTATTTGCTTGATTGTTTGTTGTTAAAAGTTGTCTTATGTGAGTGAAGTCATATGATATTTGTCTTTCTCTAATTTCTCTTAGCATAATACCCTCTATCTCGTTCCATCCATGTATGAGGACTTTAAGATACAAAACAGATGAACATAGGGGAAGGGAAGCAAAAAGTAACATAAAAACAGGGAGGGGGACAAAACATGAGAGACTCTTAAATATGGAGAACAAACAAAGGGTTGCTGGAGGGGTTGTGGGGGGAGGTGAGCTAAATGGGTAAGCGGCATTAAGGAATCTACTCCTGAAATCATTGTTGCACTATATGTTAACTAACTTGGATGTAAAAAAAAGAAAAAGTTGTCTTAGTATTTGGTTGATCTCCTGAAGATCACATCCACCTTGGAAGTTTTATTTCAATTCAGGCTAACACACACACACACACACACACACACACACACACATACACACACACACACTTCACCACAAAGAATAAGACACTTTTTACTTTTCCCTCTATTAAAAAGCCAAGAGCTTTGAGACTGGGAGACCTGGGTTACTCTTTACCTGAGAATAAATATTAAGAGGTCTCTTCGTTGAAATATTAGAGTGTTGGAGGGGGGGATAGCTCTTCTTTAGGAAAAAGTGGATTTTATGCCAGGGTGGTAAATTCTCTGAAAACCTGTGTCTTGCTCCACGAAAAGTAACTTGTGAGGATCCAGGCCATTCAGAGATATGCCACCAGGTTGTCAAGGAACAGGACTGAAAGAACCTGTCTGAGGAGCACCAGGGAGCTTCCTTGTTGATCATGTTTTGCTTAGAGGAGATAGATACCATGACTTGAGGACTACTCACCTTCGAATGATACACTCAGGTTTTGACAGGGACAAGTAAGAATGAGTAACATGTTGGACTGAAGACCCGAATCTTCTTTTCCCAATCTTTTTGGACTTTGTTATTCTCTAGATCTAATAATTCCAAGAGGAGTAGGCAAAGGATGCTTTGCAAAAAGACGGAGATTAGATTTCCTACCGCCTTTGCAACTTGGGAGTGGGGCCAAATCTAATTTGATTTGGTAATATTAAAAAATTTGATTTTTCTCATACCAAAGTATCACGAAACAAATGTGTGCCAATTAGACAAACATACATGCATATGCAATAGAAATGGCTCAAGCTTGATGTAGAGTATCAGTAACATTGTGAGGAAGCCAGTTAGGAGCAAGGAAACAAAAAAAAAAAGGAGGGTGTTATAAAACAATAACAACTGCCACTTGGTTAAAACAAAGAGAATTGAGTGATGGGTTAAATGAGGAACATTTTTTTTTCACCTGCCTGCAATTAAATGAGATCTGTTGTGCTCTGTCTAATGAGTCTCTTGTCCAACTTTCCAAATCTTTACAAAAGGCCCAAAGTAGATATTACCTGTTGTGGGCAGAGGATGGTAGCAGAGAGCTCTTCTTACATTTAAAATTTGATCCATATTCAGCTCCAAATTCAGGCACTGCATATTTTTAAGCTATTTCTAATATATAAATTCTTTCCCATAATCATGCATTTTTATGTATTTACTTGTTTATTTAAATTAATGAAGGTGAGAGGCTCAAGTGTCAGCCAGTGGCATTTGTATGGCTTATTAAAGGATCAGCAATAGTCTGATTTTCTAAACTATGAGTAATTGCTTTACTCTTGGAAACCTGATTATTTTAGATACTTGGATCTAATTAAAAGGCTTATATAATAAATTTGAATGTAAGGGGTTAAATAGCTTTGCAATGAAGATTATAAGTCAGACTGACTTGTTAGATACTGTATTTTCAATCTTACTCAAGGGATTCATAACCATCACTAGACATGTAAGAGTTATAGACTGGATTTATAGTGTACACATTCTTGCCATACATCATAAAACTAATTGTAAAGAGCAGTGTAATAAATAGAACGAAGCTCATTGCTTTCACTTTGAGGAGAACTTAATAGACAGAAAGAGCATCTTCAGTTTATAAAATAAGCTTAATTTGTGCTGGGTGATAAATTTAGGGGAGTAAGCAGGCCAGCAGTTAAAAAAATAAAAAAAAAAATACTATAGTCTCATTTTGGCAAGTAAAGCACAAATGTTTCTCATGATGTGTTGCTCCAGCCTTTTCTTCACAAAAGCAAGGAGAGAGAGACAAAGATACCTAGTAAGGGAGGGGTAGAGGGAGTGGGGGAGAGAGAATCCCAAGCAGGCACCACACTGTTAGAGCAGAGGCCGACGTGGGGCTTGAATACATGAACTCTGAGATCATGACCTGAGTCCAAACCAAAAGTTGGATGCTTAAATGACTGAGCCACCCAGGTGTCCCAAGAGATTAATCGTTAGTAAAAGAGCAACACAATAAAAGGTATATTATAATAAAAAGAAAAAGATCATGTTTTATTTTCTCTAGTGACAGTAATGAATTTTTGTCACTTTGAAATATTAGCCCAGTGTTCTCCCCCCCCCCACCCCCGGCTTATTAATGGCATGCAGTTTGGGGGCTTTACTTTGCCTAAACAAACACTATCTCAGCAGGTGTGCTAATATCCTAGCCTCAGATCCTGTACCCTGTGGCTGAAAGGAATCTAAACAGGGTGGCTAAGAGGCTCTTCTGGGGTCATCTCAGTAAGAACACACTGTTGCATTGATTAGAACACGCCTAAGGAATGAATTTCTCATTTGCAATTTGGAAAGCGTACATTCCCTCTGGAGTACACTTTTTTTTTTTTGAAATTTCTGTTCATGGTTGACCTCACCTTTTTGTTTAACCAAACCCATTAATCAAACATATCCCAGAGGTGGCTAATGATCTTTCAGAATACTAATAGAAGCAGAAAGTCAAGGACAGTACAAATTGATCCACATCACCCACCTTATTAGGTTTACAATGCTGGCAGTATTTCCCTCATCTTTTGAGAATAATTGCCTATCTGGTTAGCGGGGGTCTGCTGTTTTAACAATAAGGATTTTATGTACCTGTCAATAAAATTGGCTCTGCATTTCCTAGAAAGTAGCATCATATAAACTTTTCTGAATGTTATCATCGAATCTTCCCTTCTAATATTTGAAAATGTGCACATGCATCAAACTATACAACATATTTATATCAATATGAAAAATATATTTTTCCACAGGGCCTTAATTCTTAAGAATTCGTTTCCCTTTTCTGTATTGAATTTTTGCATAGAAATTATTAGTCAAAAAACAGGAAAAAGAACAAAATATAAATTATGAGGATTGATTGGTGACAATTTGAATTGCTCTGATGAACCACTGGTTCAAGCTTCATAGCTGTGTAGTTGGAGCCTCAGAGTTTAGCTATTCAGTGGATCCAATAAACGTGAATATATTAGAATATATATATTCTTGTTTTCTATAGAAAACTTTATTGAAAACCTCTGCAATCACTCCTTGAATAGTTAAACATAAATACAAGAGGGGAAGGAGGGCAAGGGAACATTCTGGGAAGAGAGGAAGGTTCAATGAACAGGTCATCTAGGTTTCTGCTCAATATAAAAAACCCATATTCTTTTTTCTTAATGTTTAGTTATTTATTTAAAAGAGAGAGAGACTAGGGGAGGGGCAGAGAGAGGAGGAGAGATAGGATCCCAAGCAGACTGCGTACTGTCAGCGCAAAGCTTGGCATGGGGCTGGAACCCATGAACTGTGAGATCATGACCTGAGCCGAAATCAACAGTTGGACACTTAACCAACTGAGCCACCCAGGAGCCCTATGGAACATAGGAAAATGGAAAACCTATTTTCAATTCAAACCTAATCAAAGGGTAACACTAGGGGAGAAATAAAATATTCTTTGTTGTCGGAACAAAATTCCTTTGGCGAGAGACCAGGTTCGTTGAGAATAAACGCTGATAAAAGCTGTAGGGACAAATATGTCTCAGGCGGATCCTACTTTTCTAGTAGAAGAGAGAAGTTACCACGCAAAGTGAAATCGTAGAGGAAGGAAGAATAGGGCCATGAGGAAGCTCATCTCTGAACAGGGCTTCAGCAGGCCATTTTCAGCATTATGTTCAAGTATTCTAAAAATATTATGTTCCCAACCTCAAAGGTGGCAACATAATTATGAATTCTAAAAACATATTTTGTCAAAATATTAATCATAGGCTTTGCCTTTTTTCCCTACATTTCTGTGATCTTATTAAAATGCAAATTAGATCATGTCTTAGGTTTCCCTTCAAAAGTCCCTCCCTGGGGCCTTCCCTGACACCTAGAATGCAATCTCTCTTCTGATGGTTTTCAAGGCCTTGTAGGATCTGGCCCCTGCCTGTCTCTCAAACGCATCCAATCAACCCCTGCTTCCTGGTGTTTCCACTTGCTCTTCCTTTTGACAAGACCTCCCTCTTCCTGTACTCTTCACATGTTTAGTGTCTTCTCATTCTCCAAGTTTCTGCTTTATAATGGCCTTCCATAGCCAATGCATCCAAAGCTGGCTCTCCTGTTATGCTTTATCTGTGCCCCTTAGTTCTTTCCTTCATAGACATTATATGACTTGAAATTATTTCATTCATTTTTCATTTTACTTGTTTATCCCCCTTATCTATGCCTGTTTCTTATCCTGGAAAATAAGCCTTGTATCCACAGGCTCCTCATCTGCCTTTTCAGTTGATCTCAGAGGCTAGCACAGTGCTTGGCACATGTGGAAGGTGAATGAAGGTTTGTGGGCTAGCACAAGGGCTATGTTCTGGATAGCGCTAGAAGGGCATTGGAGCACCTTCAGTGGCTGGGAGGAGGGAGAAAGCAAGATAGTATCTGGGGGTCAGGGCTCTGGGGCTCCATTCCTTCTTTTCTTTGTACATATTGGGCTTCCTTGTACTATTTCAACTAAACAAAATGTTCCGAAACTTAGAAATGTTTCAACTCACTGAAATTGATCAAAAATTCCCTTTGGTATTTGATTAGGCCTTAGAAGCAACTATCACTTTATCGTAAGTATATCCCTATTGAAGGGAAAAACTGAAGAAGAACAATTACATTTTAGAAAAAAGTTTTAGGGGTGCCTGGGTGGCTCAGTCGGTTAAGCTGCCGACTTCGGCTCAGGTCATGATCTCGTGGTCCGTGAGTTTGAGCCCCGCGTCGGGCTCTGTGCTGACAGCTCAGAGCCTGGAGCCTGTTTCAGATTCTGTGTCTCCCTCTCTCTCTGCCCCTCCCCTGTTCATGCTCTGTCTCTCCCTGTCTCAAAAATAAATAAAATGTTAAAAAAAAAAGAAAAAAGTTTTATATTATAAGCCTTCTGTATAAAATGAAAGATTCTTCCTGTTGGCCCAATAGCATTGCAAGTCATTTCTCATATGGCTAAAAAAAATAAAGTAATCCATTTAAAATTTTTAATTCCAGTATAGTTAGTAACATATTAGTTAGTTGCACATAGAGTGTAATATTAGCATCAGGTGTAGAATTCAGTGGATTCAGTAATTCCATACATCACCCAGCTCCCACCACCTACCCTCTGGGAACCATCTGGTTGTTCTCTATAGTTAAGAGTCTGTTTCTTGGTTTATCCTGCCCGCCCCCCTCTCTTTTTCAACCAGGTTATTTCAGAGGTAGGGATGATGACAGACCCCGTTTTACTTGATGTGACTCAAGAATAAGCTTGCAGGAGGTATTTTGGGAAACCGTGCTCTTCTGACTTAACTGATGCCAACCCTTCCTCCTGCCTTTAATGTTGTATTGATGCACAGTTCCCTGGCTTTCTTGTGCCCTAATATCATCCTCATGCTTCTCACTGCCAAATGTCATGTATGTGATATAAATGCAATTTTTCTTTTTTTAAAAATTTCTTTAAAGTTTTATTTGTTTACTTTGAGAGAAAGAGAGAATGAACATGGGGAGGGGCAGTGAGAGAAGGAGAGAGAGAATCCAAAGCAGGCTCCACACTGTCAGCACAGAGCCCGATGCTAGCTCAAATTCAAGAACTGTGAGATCATGACCTGAACTAAAATCAAAGGTCGGAGGCTTAACCAAATGAGCCACCCAGGTGCCCCAAAATGCAATTTTCTTAAATCACTGTTAATCATATTCTTTGCATCCTTATACAAATGCACACGCACACACGTACACTGTAAATTTGATATCATTTCTTTTTCTGTTTGCTAATAAAGACATTAACGTCCAAAGGAGTTAAGCAATTTCATTACCTTTCCCCAACTTTCTTTTTTCTCTCCGGTTATCTTAACCATCATTGGTGAGAGCTTGTTTTTCCAGGCATTTTACATACATTCTGGATAAGATATGTTTTATCCTCTCTTTCTGTGTGTCCATCTCTCTGTTTTAAACAGATGATGAGACTGAACCTTCGTGAGATTGTGCCATTTTACCAAAATTTCTCTGCTGATAAGAGATGCAGTCAAGATTTGAACTCCTGTTGGCCTGACATTTAAACACAGGCACGTTGCATCTGATTTCACGTGCCTCAAAGATCAGGAGTAAAAACATACACACTGTTATGAACTATATTTGCCTGCACTGTTTGTGGGCAACCAGAAGCTCCCTCTCTACATCTACACTTGGAAACCTCTTAGGGGAATAAAAGGATATCGAGAGACCTTCAGGACATAAGACTAGAAGCGTTAAAGAATAGGTCCAAGAACCTGGGTGGCTCAGTTGGTAAAGCATCCAATTCTTGATTCTGGCTCAGGTCATGATCTCATGGTTTGTGAGTTGGAGCCCCACGTGGGGCTCTGTGCTTGGGATTCTCTCTCTCCCTCTTTCTCTGCCCTCCCCCCACTCATGTGTGCACGCTCTCTTCTCTCCCTCAAAAAGAGACAACCTTAAAAAAAGTAACAGATTGTTCATACTCCAACCAGTCCTTTACTTTCTCTCTTATTTTTCTCTGGGTGATCAGATATACTTCTAAGTCTTCAAGCGTCATTTATAGGATGGCATTTCCCAAGGCCAAATCTCTAGCCATACTTTCTGTCTTTACCTATAGACTCATATAATCTAAATTACTACTAGATATCTTCACCAGGGTGGCCACTGCTTTCTCAAACTCCATGTATACAAGCTTGAGTTCTTAAATCTGCTCCTGCACTCACATTTTCCAGAGGAATAAACAGCATCATAATCATGCTGTTGCCCATGCTAAATTCCTCTTCTAATGCCTGAGAATTATCAGTTTTATCAAAGATATCTTCTGAAACTGGATTCTCCTCTCCAATCCACAGTATTGACAATTAGTTCCGATCCTGGCCAGGTGTCAACATTCTTGACTACTGTAATAGCCTCTTTTCTGCATCATGTTCTCCCCGTTTACCCTCTATGAACTCACTATTTTTGTGAAATCTATGAAATTATCATTTTTTACCTTAAAAACCTATGCTGAGTTCCTATCTTTCCAGGGACACTTTATGTATTTAAGGATCATGAGGCCCTTACAACCTGGCCTTTCCCAGTCTCATTACATGAATTGTCTTTCCCCTTCCCACTTACAGTCTACCCATACTAAATCTCATGCCTTATCCTGAACTGCTCTCCCCTCTCAAGCCCTGTGTCTTTGTACATGTTATTTCCTCTGGCAGGAAAGTTATGCATTCTCTTCTCTCTGGAGACCTCCTAGAAGTCCTTAATATGAGGTTCAAATTACTCACCCCAAACTTCAGATTTCTTAAAGCACTTTATGATCTTTTGTTAGGGCATCTACGTCATTCTATTTAAATATACATTTTTACGCATCTGTCTCCCCATGTCTGTCTTCCTCATTAGTCTGATTCCTCGACAAGGTTGTGTCTTTTTCCTCTTTGTTATTTACCCAAAATGAGTATTGTCCTGAGTAGTATAGGACAGATCATTGATAGAGGTTTAGGAGTATTGATGGGGGAATATTTGGGAGAAAATATGTTTAAGGAGATACAAAAATAGAAAACCTTCTTTAAAGGCATAAAGTAGCCATACTTTTCCTATATCTTAATAGCACACATTACAAATCTATGTTCAAGTTCACCATGTATTGAAGCCAAAAAGGCAACCGCTGAAGCTGAACCCTCAGACACTGAGGCTACTCTCAGTGGCTTTAATATAGTCCATTTTGTCTATAAAATGCTTTTATCCAATTTTCTCAAAATCACCCTTAATACTTTTTCTTTTTTGCTTTTGTTTTTTTTTTTTGTTTCTTTTTAAACGCCAATAGTTGTACTTTTACAGTTATAAAGTGTCTGATGTGCTTGCTCACTGTCACTGAGCTTCCTAAAGAGAATTATTTGGAAACAAAGAGATGAAAGTGTTACTGCTCTGTGGTCACACTGGGAGCACTTCAGAAAGAGCAAAGCCTGCTTGCTTCTCAGAAACCACTAGTGAAGATTAATGCATGAGGTCCACAGCAAAAATGCCATTTTAACTTTAAAAGATCTCAACAACTGCAGCTCCTCACTCACATGGGTATTGAAGCTTTTAAGGGCTCACAAAGCCTAAAGATGAGGAAAAGATACTGAGTCGTTAAGCTACAGTATAGAAGAGACAAGAAAAATCGTCACCAGAAAGTGACCAACAACTCATTGTTGGGAGAATTGTTTTTATTTTTAAAGGTTAAAGTGTATGTAGCTGGTATTTAATTATATTTTAATTTTCTACCTCTAAGTTTAAAATCTAGCTATTACCATGCAATAAGGAAACTTCAAGATTCATAATTTGTCTCTTTGTATCTTTGGCAAATGCTCGCCATTTTCTGCTTAAATGCTTTTGAGATTATAGAGTTTGTTCCATTAGCCTATCCAAGTCTAGTTCCTTCTTGGGTAGCTCTAATTAGTATTTGATGTTTAAATGTTAAGCCTAAATATCCCTCTTTGATATGTCCACATCCTTTTTCACATTCATTTTGTCATATATGTATATATTAATATACACATAGAATATACATATATAAATATACGTATATCTAAGCAACTTAGTCTTCTCATTCTCTTATAATTTTGAAAGAATTTATTGTATCTACCATTAATCTTCTCTTCTCTAGTTATGTACTTTTCATCCCATAGCAGCATGAAGAATAATAAAAATCATATTGTGGTCATCTTTCTTGTCATAGCATGATGTTACTGATTCACCGTTCAGCAAAGCAAGAATTTTGCTTTTATTTATATATTAATGAAGCACTTATCCTGACCATCTACAAAGTCTGCTTTATTCCTTCAAAGAATAGCATGTATTTATAAGATTTTCAGTGACTATGAGATGCTTTCTGTGTCTGCAGAATAGAGAAAAAACGAGTTGGTGCAAGATAGTCGAAGACTGTGTCCTACCTTCATTCATGTCCCTTGTGTGTTCCAATAGGCAGTTTAAGTCATTATAGTGAATGCTAAGTAGAGAGATGAATAACGAGTAATGCCACCGAGATTAACATGTTCAGTGTGGAACCAAGCTTTGATATCCGGAAATCAGATAAATGTTAAAAAATTATGCTTTCACAGTAAAATGACAAAGAAGTAAAATGACAAATAAACAATATGACTAGTGTACAGCCAGATGAAAATCATATAAATGTCATCATCAGGTTTTGTTTTTTGAAATACTATGATTTAATTAAGTTTTTTTGTGGTTTTTTTTGTTTGTTTGGCTTTTTTTTTTTTTTTTTTTTTTTTTTGCTTCTGGGACACCAGGGTGGTTCAGTTGGTTGAGTGTCCGACTTTACTCTTGATTTCAGCTCAGGTCATGGTCTTGCAGTCCTAAGTTGGAGCCCCACATGGGTCTGCACTGACAGCGGGGGGCCTGCGTGGTATCTTCTCTCTCCCTCTCTCTCTGCCCCTCCCCCCACACCCTTCCCCTCAAAATAAGTAAATAAACTTTTAAAACAGAGATTTTGTTGTTGTTGTTGTTGTTCCTAAACTGAAATTTCCCTCCTGGTATTTTTGAAGTTGTTTTTGTTATTGATTATTTTCCAAAACTCTTCTTAACAACAGCAATATTATCCAGAAGACAAGGATTGGCTTTAACAGTGAAAATTACTGGAGTAGGAAAATGCACTCTATTAATGTTCTTAGTATGATAGTCCACCTCTGGGAAGTCATGGCCTTAAATGTGAGTGCTGCTTCTCTCTGTTCGTTTAATATACAATATTCAAAAAAAAAAATATACAATATTCAGACTTGTAAAAGTTAACAAATTTTGTTGACATTTGTTAACAAGGGAAAGCTCAAAATATATATATATATGTAATTTTTTGTTTCAAGTAGACTCCACACCCAGCATGGAGCCCAACACAGGGCTCAAACCCATGACCCTGAGATCAAGAACTGACCTGAGATTAAGAGTTAGAAGCTTAACCGACTGAGCCATCTAGGCGCCCCTACATATATGTAATGTTAACTTTATTGAAGTATAATTTACATACAATGAATCGTTATTTATTTTAAATGTAAATTTGTATAACCGCTATCAAAATGAAGATTACAAAACATTTTTCACAGTCTATAAAGATCCCTTGAGCCTTTTGCAGACAACACTTTTAGTCCCTGGCTCAACACTCATCACCCCTAGCAACCACTGATGTGCTTTCTGACAGTGTATATTAGGTTTGTCTATTTAGAATTTCATATAAATGTTATAAAACAAGACATGATTTTTTTTGCTCAACATAATGGCATAGTATTTTTTGATATTCATTCACACTGTCCTATGTATCAGCAGTTTGTTCTTCTTTATTACTGAGTGGTATTCCATTGTACGAATATACCACAGTTTGTTTATTTTTTCATATATTGATGGACACTTGGATTGTTCCATTTTGGTACTATTGTGAACAAAGTGACAATAAGCCCTGTGTATAAGTATTTGTATACACATTTCATAGCTGTTGGACAGTAAATATTTGTAAGTATAATTGCTGGGTTACATAATATTCATATACTTAAATTTAAAAAAAACTGCCAAGCTTTTCCCCAAAGTGGTTGCAAAATTTTATATCCCATGGACAGTGTCTGAGAGTTCCAGTTGCTCCATATTCTTGCCAAAACTGGTTATTGCTGGTCTTTTCGTTAATTTAATTTTACTTTTTTTTTTAGTCTTTTTAATTGAAGTATAGTAGACACACAAGGTTACATTAGTTTCAAGTGTACAACATGGTGACCGGGGTATATTCCCTATGCTGTGCCTTTTATCTCTGTGACTTATTTATTCCATAACTGGAAGCCTGTACTTCCCACGCTCCTTCTTGCATTTTTGTCCATCTCCCATCTCTCCCCCAAGATCTCTTTAAATTTAGCCATTCAAATGGATGAGTAGTGACATCTCAGTGTCGTTTTAATTTCATTTCCTCAGTGACTAATGATGAGAGGCATCTTTTCGTATGGTTATTGGTCATGCTTTCTTTTGAAAGCATCTGATCAAATCTTTTGTCTTCTTTTGAAAGCATCTGATCAAATCTTTTGTCCATTACTTTAGGGAATTACTTTTTCTTAATGATTGTAAGAATTCTTTTTATATTATGAATACAATAACTTAGACATATATATGTTTTAAAAATATTTTCTCCCAGTATGTGGCTTCTTTTTCTTTTGTTAAAATAGTTTCTTTTGAAGAGCAGATCTTTCAAACTTTCAAAAAACTAAGGTATAATGAATATACTATAAAATACAGATTATAAGCATTTAGCTTGAGGAATTTTGACAATTTCATACACTACTCTGCCACTCTTAGCAAGATATAGAATACTTACATCATCCCAGAGTGTTCTTTCCTGTCCTTTCTAGGAAATCCTCCGCACCCCCCAACTACAGAGGCAATCTCTGATCTGTTTCTGTCATTATAAATGATCTTGACAATTGCAGAATTTCATATGTATAAAATCATTTAGTTATCAATTCAGAAGTCAGTTTTGTATTTCACTTCTTTTGTTCAGCATAGTGTTTTTGAAATTCATTCAGGTACTTGTAATTCATTCTTTTTGCTACTTAGTAGTCCACTGTACGAATATATAGTAATCTGTTTATCTGATTAATAGCTCATGAACATTTGGTTTGTTTCAAATTTTGGGTTATTAAAAATAGAGCTTCTATGAACATTCAGGTGTAAGTCTTTTTGTGGATATACATGTTTATTTCTCATGGGTGGACTTTGTTGATCATGAGGAATATGTAAGTTTACTTTTTAAAAATTTTATTTTGTAATTATTTTAGAGTCACATACAAGTTGTTAAAATAGTACAGAAAGCTCCAATGTACTCTTCATCCAGCTTCCATCAATGACAATATCTTACATATAACCATAGTACAATGATGAAAAACAAAAAATTGATATTGGTAAAAACTATTAAAATATTGAACTTATTTTCATTTCAACAGGGAAATATTCATTTTCCTAATGGGTATGAATGTTGAACACTTTTCCATGCTTCTATTTCTTTGCAATCCAATCCATATATTTTCTTTGATGAAATTTCTGTTTACGAGTTTTGCTATTTTCTAGTTGGATTGTTTGGTTTCTTACTATTTAGTTAAGAAAATTCTTTACATATTCTGGGTACAGATCCTTTATTGGATATGAGATTTTCAAATATTCCCATCTGTTGCTTATTTTTTTATTCATTTATTGTCTTCCTTAGAGTATTTCTCTGAAAAATGTATTAAGTGTGACATCATTTTTTTTCTTTTATGGACTGTGGTTTTGGTATCATGTCTAAGAACTCTTCACCTAACTTTAAGTCATAAAGATTTTCTTTTACTTTTTCTTCTAAAACTTTATTGTTTTACATGTTACATTTACATCTATGATTTATTTTGAGTTAAATTTTGTATAAGGTATAGGGTTTAGGTAAAAAAATCTAAGGGATATGTGTGTGTGTGTGTGTGTGTGTGTTTGTATGTGTGTGTGGAGGTACATATGAATGTCCAATTGTTACAAAATCATTGATTGATAAAATTAGTGTTTCCCATTAAATTGCTTTTGCATCTTTGTCGAAAATCATTTGTCCCTATTTTGGGGGTCAATTTATGAACTTTATTCTGTTCCCTTATTTTATGTTTTTATCCCTAAATCAATACCACACCATCTTGATTGCTACAGCTGTCCTAAAATCGGGTAGTATGATTTCTCCAACTTTATTCTTTTTCAAAATTATTTTTAGATATTCTAATTCATCTGCCTTTCCGTATTAATTTTGAAGTAAGCTGTCTATATCTACAAGATATCTTGCTGCCATTTTTCTCAAAATTGTCTTAAAACTATAGATCAACTTGAACAGAACTGAAAATTCACCATGCTGACACGAACATAGGATGTCTTTATGTAAGACTTTGATTTCTTTTATCAACATTTTTAGTTTTCAACATATAGACCCTGTCTCTAGTGTTTATACTTGTTTTTCTTTGGGGGCAGCCATTGTAAATGGTATTGTGTTTTAAATTTCTATTTCTAAAATTTCATTGTTATTATAAAAAATTTGATTTATTTATTTATTTACTTACTTACTTACTTACTTACTTACTTACTTTTTGCTTTTCTTTTGTTGATGTTATATCTAGTACCTGCAAACTTGCCAAACTCACTGATTAACTTGGGAATTTTGTTAATTTCTTGGGATATTTTTTACCTGGAAAGTTATGCTATCTACAAATAAGGAGACTTTATTTTTATTTTCAAACCTATATGATATTTATTTCTTTTTCTTATCTTAAAAGACCAACTGGAACTTCTATTACTATGTTGAATAATAGGGACAATATTGTTTTTCACTTCTGAGTATGTGTAAGTGCAGCTTTTCTTTGTATATATTCTTTTTCAGGCTGTGAATGTTGTCTTCCAGTACTCTTTTACTGAAAAATTTTTTTTTACCTCACATGTTTGAGATGGATTTTGTCATCAATCTGCTGGCTTTTGTCAAATGATTTCTCTGTATCAATTTGTATAATTATGGTTTTTCTTGAGACTGTTATATGGTAGATCACACTGATTAATTTTTAAATATTGAACCAACCTTGCATTTTTGGAATAAACTTCATTTGGTCACGGTGTATTATTCTTTTTATATGTTGCTGGATTTGAATTACTAATGTTTTAATGGATATTTTTACATCTTTGTTTATGAGACATGTAGGTCAGTAGCTATTTTTGTACATTTTTTCTAGAAGGTTTTAAATTTTGGTAGAGCCCAATTTATCAATTTTTTTATGAAACAAAAAATCTTATTTTTGTCCTTTATGTGTTATCTTGGAAATCTGTATGATTTTCATGTGCCATCTAGAATAGTTTTATCTTTGTTAAATTCATGAATATTTTATCCTATATTTTCCTTCAGAAATATATAGTTTTTGTTTTTAAATTTATTTCTATAATGTTTGGTGTTAATGTTTTATGCAACGTGTGAAATTAAGGTTAGGTTCATTCTCTTTTATACATACAATGTTTTTTTCCCAGAATTGTTTGTTAGAAAGACTATCTTTTCCCCATTGAATTATTTGGATACATTTGTCATAAGTTCATCTATTATGTATATTTGAATCTATTTTTGGACTCTTTATTCTGTTTCAATTATCTACAATGTTTATCCTTATAGCAATATTACATGATCTTAATTACTTTAATTTTATCAAAAAAGTATTAATTGAGGTAGTATACTTCTTTCTTCTTCTCTTTCAAAATTTTATTGCCTATTCTAGAGGCTTGAGATTTACATATAAAATTTGGAAGCAGCTTTTTGATTTCTACAAAGAGTATGCTAGAATTTTGATTTTGATTGCATTGAAACTAGAGAAATTAAAAAAGAACTCCTATCTTAAAATTATTGAAGATTTTTTGTCCATTAACATGATATATATCTTCAAATTCATAAGACTATCTTTAAGTTATCTTACTAACATTTTGTAAATTTTATCCTTGTTAAATACTTCATAATTTTGATGCCATTTTTATTGATGTATTTTTAAAATTTTGTTTTTCAGTGATTTGTTGTTAGCAATACAACTGGATTTTGTAAATGGAACTTGTACCTTTTGACATTGATAAATTCTTCTATTCTTATAGATCAAATAACTAGATTTCCTTAGGATTTTATTTGAATGTTATCATATTTTCTACAAATAAAGACAGTTTCATTTTTTTTCCTTTCCAGCAGGTATGGCATTTTTTTTTTCTTTTCCTTGTATCATTGCACTGGCTAAAACCACCAACATAATGTTGAATAGAAGTGTTGACAGTGAATATTTCTGCTTTTTTCCTACTCTTAAGACTGTTAAGTCTTTCAGCATTAAGGATGTTAGCTGTCAGTTTTCAATAGATTCCCTTTATCAGGAATTTTGTTTTTATTTCTAAGAGTTTTGAATTTTTAATCACTAATTGGTGTTGAATTTTTCAAGTGCCTTTTTTTGTGCCTAGTAAGATCATTAAACAGGTTTTTCATATTTTTAAAATGAGTATGATATATTATACTGATTGATTTTTGAATAATAATTTAACCTTGTATTTGTTAGATAAACCCCACTTGCTCATGATGTATCCCCTTTTAATATATCAGGGGATTCAATAAGCTAATATGTTGTTAAGGATATTTGTGTCAACATTCATAAGGGAAATTGGTGTATTGTTTACTTTTCTTATAATGTTATTGCCTAGTTTTGAGGTTAAGGATAATGCTGGCATCGTAAAATGAGTGGGAAGCAATAAAATGTGTAATAACAATAGCACAAAGGAAGGGGAGGGAAAAGTGAAAAATCACCTGTTGTAGGGCCCTTACATTATATGTAAACTGATAAAAGAAACTAAACTATCAAAGATACATATTATAAACTCTAAAGTAATCATAAAAGTAAACAGAAATAGAAGAATTCATCAGCCACTAGAGAAAATAGAATATGAAAATATTCAGCTAATCCAGATGAAGTCAGGAAACGAGAAGCAAAAGAATAAAGAAACGATGGATCAAATGGAAGAGGTATCAAGAGGATACATTTAAACCCAATCAGAATGAAATTTATATGAAGTGTAAATTATTCAAACATTCCTGTTAAAAAGTAGAGATTATATGGTTGGACACAAAAAGGAGACAGCATATGTTGTCTATAAGAAATGCACTTTAAATATAAGGCAAAGATGGATTAAAAGTAAAAGATGTGGAAAGATAGAACATGCAAGCAAATAAACCCTACGAAAGACAGAGTGGTTTTGTAATATCAGGCAGGGTTGACTTCAGCACAAAATATTTACCAAAGATAAATAGGGATATTTCATAATGATAAAATGTCAGTTCATCAAGAAGATAGAACAACTCTACATTTGTATGCACATAATGGAACTTTGCTGTGCGCGAAGAAAAAATGTTACCAAAAAAAAAAAAAAAAAAAAGAAAGAAAGAAAGAAAGAAAGAAAGAAAAAGTAGGCAAATCTACAATCACAGTTGAAGATGCAATCCTTTTCAATTAGTAACTAATATAAAAGTAGGAAGAAAAGCTAATGAGGATATGGAAGATTTGAATAACACTATCAGCCATCTTGACCTCTCATTGAGAAAATTACATCCAACAAAAGCACAGCATATCTTCTTTTCATATGGAAATAGAACACTCACCAAGCAATATCATATGACTATAAGATCCCTTACAACATATATTTCCACTTGTCCCTCCTCTTTTTTATGTTATTGCTATATATTACTGCTATGTATGCTCTAAACTCTATACTGCGTTGTTAATATTTTTAACATTCAATTATTTGCTGATATTAAAAATAAGTCAAAACTATCTTTTATATTTATGCACATATTTAGTATTCTCCATCTTCATTTATTTCTATAGATTCAAGTTTCTTTTTTATTTTTATTTTTTTAATGTTTATCTATTTTTGAGAGAGAGAAAGAGACAGAGTGTGAGCAGGGGAGGGGCAGAGAGAGAAGGAGATACAGAATCCAAAGCAGGCTCCAGGCTCTGAACTGTCAGTACAGAGCCCGTCAGGGGATCGAACCCATGGACTGTATGATCATGACCTGAGCCAAAGTTTACGCTTAACTGACTGAGCCACCTAGGTGCCCTACCTGTTGACTTTAAAAAAAAAAGAAAAGAAAAAGAAAAAAAAATTAGAGTCTATTTTTTAGAGTACTTTTAGGTTAACAACATAATTAAGAGGAAAGTAGATGTATTTTATATATACCCCCTGTCTCCGTATATGTACAGCTTCCTCCATTATCAACATCTTCCACCAGTGTGCTACCTTTGTTGCAACTGATGAACCCATATTGACCCACCATTCTCACCCAAAGTCCAAAGTTTACGTTAGGGTCACTTTTGTGCTATACATTCTATGGGTTTGGACAAGTATATAATGACATGCATTCATTATTATAGTATCATACAGTGTTTTCACTGCCTTAAAAACCATCTGCACTTTACCTATTCATCTCTTCTTCTACCCCTGGCAATCACTGATCTTTTCATCATCTCTATAGTTTTGCCTCTTCTAGGATGTCGTAGTTGGAATCATACACTAGCTAGCTTTTTCAAATTGGCTTCTTTCTTTTCCTTAACTTTTTTAATGCTTATTTATTTCTGAGAGAGACAGAGACAGAGCACAAGCGGGGGAGGGGCAGAAAGAGGGAGACACAGGATCCAAAGCAGGCTCCAGGCTCTGAGCTGCCAGCACAGAGCCCGACACGGGGCTTGGACTCCTGAACTGCAAGATCATGACCTGAGCCGAAGTTGGACACTTAACTGACTGAGCCACCCAGGCGCCCCCACATTGGCTTTTTTCATTTAGTAATATGTTTTTAAGATTCTTCCATGTTTTTTCAAGGCTTGTTAGCTCATTTATTTTCAGTCCTGAATAATAGTGCATCGTCTCAATGTACCACAGTTTATTTATCTATTCACCTACTGAAGAACATCTTGGCTGCTTCCAAGTTTTAGCATTTATGAATAAAGCTACTATAAACATCCGTATGCAGGTTTTGTGTTGACCTAAGTTTTCAACTCATTTGAGTAAACACCAAGGAACAGGATTTCTGGATCATATGGTAGGAGTATGTTCACTTTTTAAAAAAAAACAACCAAACTACCTTCCAGAGTAGCAATACAATTTTGCATTGCCATCATCAATGAATGAGAGTTCCTGTTGCTCCATGCTCTTATCAGCATTTGGTGTTGTCAGTGAATCAAATAGTGGCTATTTTAATAGGTGTATAGTGATATCCCAATGTTGTTTCAACTTGTATTTCCCTTGTAACCTGTGATGCAAAGCACCTTTCCACATGCTTATTTTCCATCTGTATATCTTCCTTGGTGAGGTGTCTGTTAAGGGCATTGGCCCATTTTTAATTCAGATTGTTTTCCTATTGTTGAGCTTAAGAGTTCTTTGTATATCTTGGATAACAGTATTTTATCAGATGTGTCTTTTGTCCTGTTCACTTTTTTGTTTTGTTTTCAAAACTTGCCTGATATCATCACAGCATTTTAATAGAAAATTCTTTCAGAAAAAGAAAAAGAGATGAGCTCTTTTTAGAGACACATTATAAACTTTAATCAGCTGTTAAGCTGGGTGAGAGTGAAGACATCCATAATAAGCAATGTGACTAATTTGGGAAGTAACATTTTCTAGCTTAGTGATGTCATGGCTCAGATGTAGCATACCAGCACTTCTGAGACTAGCGAAACTAATGATCCTCCTGTGGGTACATTTACCTGCCAGATGGTAGAGTTACATCAAATTTTACATAAGAGAAATGATGAAAATGGTAAAGACTTTTCTTCCTTTCTCAAGAAGCTATGACCATATCTTCAAAAACATTTAAGGGCCAACATCTAATTGGATTAATATGAAGATTAGTGAGAATAACTTGTTTGTCACTGATGGAATATGAAGCAAGAAGGGTTTTATTCTTAAGTCAGCTATGCATTCAAATTTATCGAGTTAGACCAACTAATGATCCCCAAGTGTCATAGTCCTACATTTTGTAAGTTACTCACAATGACAAAATAATGCTTCCAAAAGAATTTATCTTTTATTAATTACATAAAATCTACAAATATTTATAGTGGAGCAGAATATTTATGTGGTCTGGAAACATATAGAAAATCAGATTCACTGCAGCTCACTAACGATCTTTCTAAAGTTGACGTGTGCATACGCATGGCGTGAGCATAGTAAGGAGACACATGGATAGTTTTAAGGGAAAATTTTTTAGATCTTTAAATTCAATATGTACTTCTTTTTTAAACTCAATCTGCTTAGGAATGTACTACTGTTGGTACATCGCTTCCTATTTACAAATGTCCTTCTCTTACTTTACAACAGAAAAGCAAACTCCTTATCCCTTCTCAACCTTACTAAGGCACATTGTCCTGGATTAGAAAATACTTGTGGTACACCAAAAAAAAAAAAAAAAAAAAAAAAAAAAAAGGAACAATTTGAAATATTGATAGAGTGAATAATGTTAACTACTGGCCAATATATTTTCATTGCAGATAATGGCATAAACAATAAGGTTTCTAAGCAAAAAATATTTTATAAAGCTATTGGAATTAAATTAAGTTCTAGGGGAAAAACAAATCCTGTAAAACTTCTGACTGGTGGAAAAAAATTGCACACGTGTTTACTTTTTAAATGGATTATGGGTATCAGGTTATATTCTTTACACCTATTCAAATCCATCATGAAAGTGTAGCTGTAAACTTAGAAGTATTTATAGAGCAAATAAATGCTGAAAGGTGCAGGAGGGAAAGTGTTTCCTTCTTAATCATTCACTTCTGTTGCTCTTACAACTAGAAATGCCAAACTGGCATTGGGGTCTGCAAACTGGCCCTCTGGCTATTTACGGACATGATCAAGAGCCTGGCATGCATGGATGCAATCCATGCCATATTTCTAATGGCAGTTATCTCCCAGCTCCTCATTACAGTTTGCCGTTATATATGAGCCACTTGGCATTTGGGAAGCAAGACATAATTACAAGAGGTATAGAGAGGTCACTTGTTTCAAAC
This sequence comes from Panthera leo, assembly GCF_018350215.1. NCBI lineage: Eukaryota > Metazoa > Chordata > Mammalia > Carnivora > Felidae > Panthera > Panthera leo. Next base: position 55,827,643 of record NC_056682.1, read on the forward strand.
TTCTAAAGAAAAAGGATAGGTTCTCTTAGTTGATTTTCCAAGAAAAAACTGACCTCGGTCAATGTGGACCGTACATTGTAGGGCTTTCCTGTGTTTTCAGATACTGCCACTTAGCCAAGGCAGATGGTCTGTTTATAAAAAAGAATTTTTTTTTTTTGGTCATTGTTGGTATTTAAATTACATGTTATGCTGCCAGAGTTTTTTGTGTTTTTTTTTTGTTTTTTTTTTTCCACGCAATTAGGCCAGGGAATTTGCCTTATGTTCCTAAATACCAAAGGTGGTGATGTCATGACAGATTCAATTATTTGACAATGGAAAAAAACATGCTATGGAGACAGAACATCTGAAGCAGCAAAATTTTCTCCAACATTCACGACTGAAATCTGACCCAAATATTTTACCTTAAAAAAAAAAAAAAGGCAGCGGCAATCAAACTAGGACTCTCTTTGCCTAGGGCTTTTTTTTTTTTTTTAAGTTTTGTGGAGGAAGGGGACATAGACAATAAAGAAGAATCTGATGCATTTTGTATAAGTTAATTAATGTTCCTGCACTGAAGCAAATTAATTGATATTGCCAGTGTTTTCTGAATACGTGCCCAAAGTGTTTAAGTCCTGTCTCAGTGCTACATGGACAACAAATGAAACTTGACTGCATGTGAACCTTTTCACATTGTAAGGTCTCTGTGGATATGGAACGCCAGTCACTGGTCTATTTAGACTATCAAATCCTACCTGACTAGAATTTGTCTTCTTAGAAAACCCGAACTCTAGCATTTACTGTAATTGCTACATAGTTTTCCCCAAAGCAAAATAATGTAGGCTCTTTTCTACATCTGGCAAAGCACAAATAACTATTATTTAATGGCACAAAGGATGCTGAGCCTGAAGTGTTTCCTAATGTATTTCTCCAGTGGTTAGGAAGAAACAAAAGGAACAACTATTTATATTAACCCAAGTATAGCGATAACAAGGATTTTAATTAGTGAGAGTATCATATCACAGGCTTCACTGTAGTAATTTGATATAATGTAATTTGTGGAATAGAATGAAAGTAATCACGTTACAGCAAAGACAAATGGACACAGGTATACAGAGAACTAAGGCAGTGTCACGCCCAATTGATGTCCCTGGGTAGCAAATTCATTAGTTTTGTGACTCCAGCCAATGAGAATGCATGCTAATGGGGCAATACCTGAGGACGTCAATTATGTCTGGCAATATTTGGGTAGCTAGTATTCTCACTTATATTGCTAAATAATAGGATTTACTAAACCAATTAACTTTTGGAGTTTTCACACAAGGTTAAAAGAAGATAATTTTACAAATTATAAATGTCCACCAAATTGCTATATTTCAGTTTTATTAAAAAGCCATTTCAGTGTTAAAATCCCCAATTCTCGGATAAACATATAAATGTCTCCCGAGGGGCACCTGGGTAGCTCAGTCAGTTAAGCATCTGACTCTTGACTTCAGCTCAGGTCATGATCTCACAGTTCATGCAATTGAGCTCCCCTTCCTGCTCCATGCTGAGGGTGGAGCTTAAGATTCTCTCTGCTTCTATCTCTGCTCCTCCTCCACTATTTGCATTCTCTCGCTCTCAAAATAAACAAACATTAAAAAAAATCTCCTCACATAGGACTACTCAACTGGATAGAACTGAATAAAAGATTCTACATAAGTTTGTATAATGATATGTTCTATACACGTTCACTTGCTTTTCCCAAATTTTACATACACACACATACATACACTCATATAATGTATATACATGCCGTGATATTTTGATGGAATGTGGAAAAATAATTTTCTGCTCAAATTACTCATCACTAAAGACATTTGTGAATTTTGCTGTCACCTTCCCTTCATTCTAAATATATACTGTATAACAATATATAAGATTTCTCACATTAGCAATGCTGGAATCTTCCCTTTATTAGTCTGGACTAAAGGGATCCATAGGTAAGAAGTATGCACATATTTTAAGGTGGTATTTTATAGCACTAAATTGGTTCACTGACTCCTATTTACATACCTGAGTATAAATCAACGGTGTGAGGTTAGGGTACCTAAAGACTGCAGATAGAAGAAGTAGGTAGACATAGTTTGTAGTAACTCAAGTCTCTTAAAACTCTCATTTAAAAGGTATGAAAATAACACTCTTCTATGATATTTTAAAAACACTCTCTTTGGAATATTCTTTACCCCCAACCCACAAATAGTCCAAAATGATATTTCTCCAGAGGCATGAACTATAAAGGCATGCTTTGATTTATAGTATAACTAAACTGGATTTTTGTCTAATTTTGAAAATTTAGATAATATCAAAACATAATATATGAGATCATAAAAAATAATCATGTTTTGAGATCCTTTGTCAAACAAAAATTATTCTTTAATATGTAAGAAGACATACTACATAGAGTACAGCAGTGGGAAATACATACAACTGACATCTACAAAATTGTGAAACATATAGATAATAAATATTCATTCAATAATACATAAATGTAACTATGATTTAACACTTAGTACTTGAAAAACTTAGTTTGCAGCTAAAGGAAAAAGAATATAATATTGAGTTTCCCAGAACTTATGGAAGTATTATTGTAGAAGTGATAAAGACAATGTATAAATATATCATAAAAGAGTTAAAATAAATCTAGTATATGGGGCACCTTGGTGGCTCAGTCGGTTAAACATCGAACTTCAGCTCAGATCATGATATCACAGTTCCTGGGTTCAAGCCCCTCACTGGTCTCTGTGCTGACAGCCCAGAGCCTGGAGCCTACTTCAGATTCTGTGTCTCCCTCTCTCTCTGCCCCACCTCTGCTCACACTCTGCCTCTTTCTCTCTCAAAAATAAAATAACATTAAAAAAATTAAAAAGATAAGCTCAGGTATATATATATACATATATATATACATATATATATATATATATATATGTATATGTATATGTATATATATATATATACATATATATATATATAGAGAGAGAGAGAGAAATAGTCATTGATATAAGTTACAATGTTTGATTTCCAACATTAGACACTTAAAGTATTTTTCATGTAGGAAAATGACCCACTCTACCAAATACCTTTAGGTGCCACAGTAGAGGGAATATATGCCTAACCTTAAATTGTATTTCTTCAGCTTTGGTAATGACACTATCTCAACGGTGGTGGAATAAAGCAAGGAATCCTTACTGAATAATCTGTGTGTCTGCATTTTGATAGAAAACATGTTAATGTCCACCATAATTTATTATCATTCAGGTACATTATAAAATACTGTTGATTTCGACCACCAATAGAGTGGTCAACGAAGAAATAATTTTTCTCTTTCCATATCTGTCCTAGGTGAAATTTAGGTAACATCACTAATGATTTTAACATCCTTTGTATATTCTACATAGTCAGTCAGCTGGTAGGTGCATAGAACTTATCCAGTTAAGGAAGCTTTTGGCCTAAGGCTAACAAATGTATATGCTTCCTGATAGGAAGAAATAACACATGTACTAATAAAGAACAGGCTGTTTTGATGATGATGGAGTCAGTAAGTTTAGAAAATAATATAAGAAGATGACAAACTAAATTAGGAAGAAATCAAAGAATAAAATTCTATTTCATATTATATTTGGAATGTCTGTAAATGATTTAAATGAAGATGATAGAGATATCCAACAGGCCATTATAAAGATCAAAGAGAAAAGAAAAACATTTTCTATTACTTTGCTTTTTAGAATATAAACACCCTGTGGGTGGGGGGTTGTCTTTTTACTAATTTAATACCACTTATCACATAACCCAGGGGTGAACACTTAATGAGTATTTTTTAAATTAGAATTGAATTAGACTCAAGATGCTCATATTTCAATTCCTAAGATAAAAAATCTGGCCATAAAAATGAAATAAGCTTCTGGGGTAATTTGTCATTCATTTATTTTATGGGAAGAAATGCATAGGAAATTAGCCATCCATGCTCATTTTGTTAATCATAGAGAAATATCAAAATGTCAAACTCAATAGCAAATCTTGAATGTCTTATCAGCTTCAGAATAGGTTCCAATTGGAATATAATATATATGTATGTATATATATATGTAATATATATATACATACATCTATAGATAATATATATGTATATATAATATATATTATATATGTATATATATATTATATATATACATATATACATATACATATATACATATATATAATATATATATATAATATGTATGTGTATATATATATACACATAATATATGTATGTGTATATATATATACACATACATATATATGTATATGTATGTGTATATAATATATATGTATATATAATATATATTATATATGTATATATATATCATATATATACATATACATATATACATATATAATATATATAACATATATATTATATATGTATGTATATATAATATATATGTATACATACATATATATTATATATAATATTATATATATACATATAAAATTCTTCTTCTTATGTAAAATTTCTAGAGCAGTTTTAGGTTCATAGCAAAACTTAGCATAAAGTACAGAGAATTCCCACAAAATGTATTTTAAATGTCTTATTATCAGGATTAAAAAATTAAGTATTCTGACTGGCGGTGGGGACAAAAGAATTTTGGAAACATGTTAATTTCTTTTCACTGGTAGAACGCTTCTACTAGTGTATTACGGACAGGTGCTATTATTCAAATTTGATAGAAGATTAAACAGAAAAATAAAGAAGCTTGTGCCCCAAGGCCCTCCCAGTACAAAGGGAAACTAGGATTATGGGGTCCAACTAAGAAGGGAGAGTGGGATGAAAATGGGGGACAAGAAACTGACTTTAAGACTCATCTGTGGGCCATCTTCAGTCTCTAGGGAAACTTCCATGAGGCTAAATCTTGAGGAAGAACTGAAGGGAAAGCTACAGAGAACAGAAGAGTTGAAGATAGTGAATTACAGAATATTCTATGTACAAGGAAAAAAAAGAAAGCAACAAAAATTGATATCTACTATGTCAAAAAGGGCACTAGGGATAACGTTATAAACCTGAATAATCTCCCTGAACTGAAAAAATGGCTGCAATGGCATTTGATTGTGACCTCCTTAAAAGTCAAAGAAAACTTTATTCTGGAGAGTAAAAGCAAAATCACAGGGACAAGAGGATGAATTGGTAGCAAAGCTGGAAATCAAAGAAGAAAGGGATGAAGAAGGCCCAACTTGGCCATTTCTGATCCTATCTCCTGTTCACAAAATTTCCATTGTCCCCAGGGTCTTTAGAATGGAATCTAATTACTTAACATGGTTATTGATGCCCTTTATGATCTAGTCTCAACATACATTCTAGAAGCTATATCCTCCTGCCCACTTAATGTGATTCCTCACCCAATTTACTTGCCCAGAAATAGACAAACTCAAGTCAAACTGGATCACTTAAAATTCTCTTAGCCATCTCTGAGCTTTTCCATATCTTTTCCTCCATCTGAACTGCCCCTTCTCCCATCTTCACCTATCAAATAGATCTGTTCCATGAACAAACTTACTATTTTGTCCTTGAAACATCCTCCTCCAAGCTAAAAAATATATATATATTATTGAATATATAAAAACATATATATTATATATATTTAATATATATATTAAACTCTCCGATAGTATTTGTTTGTGTCTTTTGTAACTTACCCAACCAAGATCAACATATCTTTTAACTATCTGTACATGTCTTATATTCCTTTCCACCTGAGATACAATTTTCTGGACAACTGGAAATAAGCCCTCTTCATTTTTAAATCCTTGACTCATCCTTAAAACAGTGACTTAAATATGAATAGTTATTGATTATCTCAGGTTATTTTTCAATCTGTGAGATGGAGATTAGAATATCTTAATGTGCTACTTCTTCTAAATAGTTCTCAAATTCAGTGCTCTTTAAGAATAACAAAAGACCTTGCTAAAATTCAGAATCTTTGGTACTTCCCTCTAAAATTCATGTTTAACAAATCAAGTGTAGCACCCAGGAATATGAAGGTAGGCAAGCCCTTCGGTGGAATGTAATGCAGGTGTGGGACACACTTGGAGAAGAGTGCTGTCCCTTGCCTGTCACAGAAGGCTAATTGGACTCCAAAGGTTTTTTGTTGCTCCTTGTACACAGCCAAGGAGGCCCAGCCAGAGATTACATCTCCCAGCCCTCTTGCACTCATACCTACATGGGGCCAGGTGACTGCTATTCAACAATAAAAGGAGAGTGAGGTGCTTTATATCTTTTCAGGCCAGAGTTAAGAAATGGTACGTGATATAGGTGATGGAGTGACAGAGTGGAAGAAGCATCCATCCAATAAGCAAGACACTTGCCATTAGAGGGGCATTGGTGTGGTTTAGTTGGTTAAGAGTCCAACTTCGGTTCAGGTCATGATCTCATGGTTTGTGAGTTCGACCCTCTCATTAGGCTCTATACTGACAGCTGGGAGCCTGGAGCCTGCTTTGGATTCTGGGTCTCCCTCTCTCTCTGCCTCTCTCCCACTTTCTCTCTCTCTCTCTCAAAAATAAATAAACATTTAAAAAAATTTAAGACACTTGCCACTGGAAAGTGAGCTTCTGCCCATCAGAATAACTTGTTTGAGACTTTAATGAAGGAGAAATAAACTTTTATCAGCTTAGTCATCATATATTTGGAGATTTTTAAACAATCGTAAATGTCATTACCTAAATAGCATATTCATTTTTCAAGAAGTAGAATAAAAGCATTAAAAAAATTTTTTAACGTTTATTCATCTTTGAGAGACAGAGAGAGACAGAGCATGAGCAGGGAAGGGGCAGAGAGAGGGAGACACAGAATCCGAAGCAGGCTCCAGGCTCTGAGCTGTCGACACAGAGCCCAATGAGGGGCTCGAACTCACAAACCATGAGATCATGACCTGAACCGAAGTTGGATGCTCCAGAATAAAAGCATTTAAACCAAGGAGGTTAGGGGTGCCTGGGTGGCTCAGTTGGTTAAGCATCAGACTTTGGCTCAGGTCAAGATCTCACAGTTCGTGAATTCAAGTCCTGCGTCGGGCTCTGTGCTGACAGCTCGGAGCCTGCTTCAGATTCTTTGTCTCCCTCTCTCTCTCTTTCCCTCCCGTACTCACACTCTGTCTCTATCTCTCAAAAATAAATAAACATTAAGAAAATTTTAAACTGGGGCGCCTGAGTGGCTCAGTCGGTTAAGCGTTTGACTTTGACTCAGGTCATGATCTCACGGTTCCTAGGTTCGAGCCCCGCATCAGGCTCCATGCTGACAGCTCAGAGCCTGGAGTCTGTTTCGGATTCTGTGTCTCCCTCTCTCTCTGCCCCTCCCCCACTCGCACTCTGTCTCTCTCTGTCTCAAAAATAAATAAACATTAAAAAAAAATTAAGAAAAAGAAAATTTTAAACCAAGGAGGTTAGATTTTGATGGTCTTGATCTATTAGGTAGGAAGAATAGTACATTAAATCAACATCTGTGACATAACAATACCTAAGAGTTTTTAAGAAAACCTACCAGTGGGAACATACCTGGCTGAATTTTAATGCTAGTAACTTCTAATAAAGACATACCAACTTGGTTAAAAATTCCATAGTAACATTTTATTTATAGTCCTAGCAATTTTTAACTTCTGCATATTAATAATAATTTACAGAAAGTTATACTATTGGAAGTGATTCTTCATGAAATTGTGAACTGAAAAGAATAGATTCTTAAAAGTAAACTTTAAGTTCTCAAAGTTAAAAACAAAACAAAGAATGAGGCTAAATTCTGGGATAAACCTATTATAGCAGAGGTCTACCTCTGGTCCAACTTGGTACTCCATGAGTGAAACTACCTTTTCTGAAAACGTGTAGTTTCTTAAGTCTGAGGTGTTTCTATAAGTCAAGGCATCCTAGAATTGTTATAGCTGACTGTTTTCAAAATACTGTGCTAATTTGAATCTCCTCTCTTTCCTCAAATTCATGAAGCATTTCGTGATGCAGTCATAACAAACCAGAGACCACAGATTTCCCCATACACGTATCATGCACTATTGGATCAAACATCATTTATAATATTATTGGATTCTACAGGAGCTATTATTGCTCCCTTTTGTCAGAAAAGTGTTGAGTTTTCCCAAGCAGAAATAAGTCTTGTAGCTCTTCATTTGCATTTCAGAAGCCTCATTTCCAGGCATTTACTCTTTGTAAGTAAACAGATGGATTTTAAATATTAAAAACCCATTTGGTATGACTGAAAACTTAACCGCCTACATTCCCCCATTACGGAATCTTTGGGTGTGAAATTGAAAAGTAAATTATACTATGTTCAGTCTGAACAGAGTTCATTTAGAGCTTTGTATTTGTTAAATTGAGGGGGAGATTCATTTATGGACAAAGACTACAAAAGGAACTGCCGGTGGGTTGAACACTGACCCCAAACTCTGAAGAGGTAACAGCAGTTGATTTCAAAAGGTATGATTTGGGTAGATCTGAGATAATGCCATTTTCCAAATGCCCAACAGATATATCACAGTCAAGGAAATAATCATAAAGTGGGGAAAAGGAGAGTGGGATTCTTTCTCATGACGGTCCTCCAGATTTGCCTGTCCATGCACAGTACATCTGCTAATGTTTCACCCTGTTGTTATTTTACAGAAGTTTGTTCAGAAGCTTTTGATGGGAAGTCAGCCAATAATGATGCTTTATCGCCTTATTAAGAAGCATCATGGACAACTGGGTCATAATATTTTCCCCATAAACCAACTGTTATATCACAAAATGGAGGTGAGTGATTTGAGGTAGAGAAGAAAAAACAGCAGGAGTTCAGACAGTTTTTACACAAAATATCTGTTTTGTGCAAAGATGCATTAATAAGTAACAGGAAAGACAGGTGCCATGGGCCCCTTACTCCCCTTCCTCCACTGCTGTTTGGCTTAGAAGGGCAGATTTGATTGCTCTATTAGTCGGTAGACATTTCATCTAGAGTTACACAGGGTAAAAAATTAGTCCATTATGCACATTCTCAGAAGTAGTAAATTTTCCAAAAGAGACAGTACAATTAGAGAGAGAGAGAGAGAACACTGGCAGGCAGAAAGTCATTCAGAGTTAATAAAACAGAACAGGAAACATAATGTTGCACTAAGACATTCATTTAAAGTGATCTGCAAATTATTTGAAAAAATAGCAGAGAGATGTAGGAAAATTTTCTGTGTTGCAAGCCACCAGAATCAAAAGTGTCATGCATTTAGTTTTTAAGGCTGCAGAATTTAGACTCATGTATAAACAGCTGTTTTTCCAGTGGTATCCAGCATTGCTCTTTCTGGGAGATAAAAACACAGACTATGACATTAGATCCATGGGTGGCTGGCTCAGTTATTTAACCTCTCTGAGCCTCAGTGTCCTGGTCTATAAACATGCCTCTTTTCCTCTCAAACAAATAAAATAAAAAAACAAAAAGGATTATTGTGATGTATCTAAGAGGTATTGGGAACCCAATCAATGGCCAATTTCTCTTTCCATATGAAGTGACTGTATACCAATAAAACATTCTAAAATTAAAAAAAAACAGAAGCATCAAGGTCTTCAGTTTTTTAAGAATTGGTAAAATTTGCATATATGTGCAAGTGAAAATATCTATTTCTAAGTTGTAACCACTTTTTGGAACTAAGAACTCAAACACTGCTGGTTAGTCTAGCCTTGACAATTAGAAAAAAAATGAGCCATTTTCTTTTCAAGTAAGTGGGACTTTACTTTTATACATTGTATGCCCAAATATAAGGCAAACACAAGGTGATTTCCCTATTTTCCCAAAGATTGCATAAAGATTCTTCTTAAAGAGGGCCAGATAGAATATATAAATTTTGCAAATTTGATAAAAATAGCCAAATGTGTACATGTAATATTTAATTAATTTAGTTGCAAATAACATTTTAAATCATGCACATAGAATATCATATTTGCTTGGATATAATGCTTTTTCACATCCACATTGCAATAAAAATTTTTTAAAACTCATATACACCTTATATATCACTGTTTTCATTATGATTAGAGCTCTGAGTTATCTAATATTCCAGAGCTGGTCATCCTAAATCTATTTCAGTTGTTTGAGATACAGTACAGACAGCATCTGCATATGATGACATCACTGGAAATTATATTCCTATATATTTGGAGAGTAGTCTTTTTCAATTTTTTACATCATTTATTCATGACTTACACATTATGGTCACTCACTGTACTGCTTCCTACAGTAACCTGACACCCAACATGAAGACAATCTTATGGTTTTTCTATCAGGTGACCACCCTTTGGCATCCATAACTAGCATGATTATGAGGTCTTTTTAATGTGTCTTTGCCACATGATATTTTGTTTTTATAAATTAAAATAATTGAAAGAGTGGGCTATAGTATGAAACTCTTGGTGAGAACTAGAGTAGAATATACATGAACTTCTTTTATTGGGGGGGGTGGGGACAAATGCTCTACCTTTGGACATGTATCGGGCACCAGGGAACTTTAAAAACTATTATTCCTCCCATAAGTATTCTCATTATCCTAGGTTGCTTTATTTGCCAAAGTCCATTAATATCAAACCTATCTTTAGTGACTTTAGTCACTTAGTGATTTAGTTTTTCACTTACATATTCAGGAAATATATTTTAAGAACCTCCTATGTGTGAAATGAAAACAACCTCAAATTGCTCATGATCTGCAAGGGAACAAAGAATTGGGTAATTATAATTTCATCAGATAAATGCCACAGTTAGGCATGGACTTGGGGTGATTGGGAATATAATAGTGTGTGTGTGTATTTGCATGTAGATGCATGTGCATACATATGCACGCACGTTAGTGTGGGTGCTGAGTGGTGATGTTTCACAAAAAGCTTGGAGGAGGCATTGCTAGAGCTGAGCCTGGAAGGATAGATAAGAAATTGTGAGCTGGAACAAAGCAGGTATGGAAGGTGCTGAAGCAAGGAGAAGCACAGGTTCTTTGGAAATGCAAGCAATTTTAGGATTGAGCGTAGGTTGCATATTGGGTGGTAATAAGAGGTTAAATTGGAAGGGTTGGTGGGAGACAGACTGCAGAAAGCCTTGCTTCTGAGTCTAAGAAATTCCGATTATATTCTGAAGGGAAGGTGAGCCATCATTTTTACGTGATATGACAAGAGTGACATGATCAGATTTATGTTGAACAAAGATCCCTCTGGCAGTATCGCAAAGGAGGGATAGGAAGGGAATGAAACCAGAGACAAGGAGATGATCTAACAGATGAGGCATATAATGTGGCTTTCAGTAACAGTGATCAAGTCCATTTTTTTATTCTTTAGAAATGTCAAGGATCTTTTTAAGTTTCATTTCCTACCTAGTATCTGTACAGCTTAGAGCAAAGCCCAGAAGTCTGAGGGTTCCTTAATATCTATCATATTTCTTTTTTTTTTTTAATTTTTTTTAACGTTTATTTATTTTTGGGACAGAGAGAGACAGAGCATGAACGGGGGAGGGGCAGAGAGAGAGGGAGACACAGAATCGAAGCAGGCTCCAGGCTCTGAGCCATCAGCCCAGAGCCCGACGTGGGGCTCGAACTCCCGAACCGCGAGATCGTGACCTGAGCCGAAGTCGGGCGCTCAACCGACTGAGCCACCCAGGCGCCCCTATATCTATCATATTTCTTATGACAACACGGGCGTGTAGAGATTTTCCACATAAGTTTTTTAAAACACAGATATTTCCACACATGCACATGTACATATATTCTTCACATCTTTTTACTAACATCTAAGCCTATGGATATTACAATAATTTTATACTTGTAAGAAAAAAACCTGTAGCTTATCAAAATCAATAAATATCTCTGCATTGTGAAATAAAGTTTTTTGAGTTCCAAACCAAATGTTTTGAAGTCTGTTTTCCAAATTAGAAGATCAAATTTGGAGCAAGGAATCAGGAGACATTTTTAGGCCAAGATTTACTCTACTCCCCAAAGTGGAAGCCTATTTATACAATTGGAGGGCAAATTAGCTTTTATATTCAAGTACTGTCTGTTATTAGAATTATAAAATATTCCGCAGAACACAAGTACTATATAAATACTCTTTCAAAATAATCATTAAAATTAAATAATGCATTTTTCTTATCTCAGCCAAGAATTGTGAATGAATTTACAAGTTTGAAGACTCTCTTGCACTAATCTGGTTTATTCACCATTTCTGGCACTCGGATCCTAAGTTTTGTTCATGTCTCATTCCACTACTACCCTGAATGTCTTCCTAGTAATTCTTCAAAACATCCTATAATTATTTCAGCCTGAAATGTCCTATTTTTTTCTGAACCCCACAGCAACTACTGTTGGTAAATATTCATTTGGCAATACATCATAAAGTGTCTTGTGACACCTTTTCTATTTTAGTCTTGAATTGTTGGGATCTGGAAATAATAGCAACAACTATCACTTCTGTAGGGTTTACAATTTACAACTGTTTCATGTAAGTTATGATCCAAAGCATCCTATAAAATAAAAAAGGAAGATGGTATTCTCTTTCTTTTATAGACAAAGAAAATGAGACGTTTATTAATTCTTGTATTCATCAGGTAACACTTGGGACATAAAGAATAAGGAGACATGTTTCATTTGCTCAAGTTTAAAGTCTAGCTGGAGGGACAAGCAATGAAGAGTTTAAGTTCCTCACAGAAAATAAAACAGATCAGAAGTAAGGGAACCAAGCATTAACCCACCTCCTTGCTGATTTCATCAGAACTGTTTTTGTCTAGTTCATCAATTATATCCATATTGGTCAATTCAACAGATGCTTTTAAGTACTTATCTTGCTGACTTCTTGGCAGTATTGAGACAGTATTTTTATGTCATCCCTTTATATTGGATAAGAGCCTGCTTTTAAATCAGAACTGCTCAGACTCTTTTGCATCATCTTCCTTCTTGTCCAACCATTAAATGCTGGTGTTTTCAGAATTCAGTCGACAACTCTCTTCTCATTTTATTCCATGTATTTGGACAATCTCATTCACTTTCATGACTCGATTAACCGCTCCATGATAAAATTCCCAAACTTCTATTTAGAGCTCAAATATACCTTCTGAGGATTGGAAACATAAATCCACTACAGACTTCACTTGGATGTTTTTCTGCTCTTTAGTCTCCACTTGTTCCAAACTGAATTCATTATTTCTCCTCCCCAAATCAGCTCCACCTCAATGTTCTCTATTTTAACAAGTAGCTCCACAGCAACATAATGTTAAAAATCTGAAAGCTGGTAGTCATTCTTGACAACCAGATCATTGACTCACAAGTTTAATTTTGTAATATTCCTTAAACCTATCCCCTTAGCAAATGCAGCCACTACCCTCTTATAATCACTTTCTTTATTATTATTATTATTATTATTTTTTTATTATTATTATTTTGAGAGAGAGAGCACGCAAGTGGGAGAGAGGCAAAGAGAAGGGGACAGAGGATCCAGAGTGGGCTCTGCACTGACAGCAGCGAGTCTGAGGTGGGGCTGGAACTCAGGAATTGTGAGATCATGACCTGAGCCAAGGTCGGACTCTCAACTGACCGAGCCACCCAGGTGCCTCTAATCAATTACTTCCTAACTTGTTTCTGGGTATCTAATCTTTTCCCACCTTTGTCTGGTTCTCCATATAAACTAGAGAAATTTCTTTAAAAATACAAAGCAGATTATGCCACTGCCCTGTTTAAAGTCCTTAAAGGTTTCTCATTGCCCCTTCCAACCAATGTAATGTGACTCCCAGGTCTCTGAGATCTGAACCCTGTCAACTCTTCAACTTAATCTCTAATCTTGTGTTTTTATAATTCTATGCTCTGCTCTGATACATTTCCTTGTAAACATTTCTTCTGATCTGTAACTTTATTCTAAAACTTCAACTTCCTTGGAAATGTGCTTTTCCACCTATTTACCTGGTTAGCCCGAGAACCTCATTCTGCTTCCTTTGGGAAGACTTTTCTAGTTCGCTACACATGCTAATATTTCCTAGTGATGCTTCCACAGAGCCTTTCTATTCTATTGTAGTAGTCGTATTTTATTGCAATTACTTAATTTATTTATTACTTATTTGTGTTCTCCATTTGCTCTTTCTGTATTTTATATAGGTATAATGCCTTGATTTCTTCTATATCCTAGTTTCTTACACAAACTATATCTTTGACAAATATTTGTTAAATTAATTAATGAGGGAATGTTATTAAAGTTGTTAAAATTTACTAAAATTGTTACAAGAAAGCATCTGGGAAGAATAATTTCTCTTGTACACAATAAATGTTTTTCAGAAAGAAATGTACCTTAAAAACAGATTAAAATGAAATCTAAAGTTTCAAAGCAATCTAAAAGGAATTAAGAAAATGATAGATGATATGGAAGTATTACATAAATTAGAATTATAAACACTCATAAGTGAGATCATTGGAAAAAAGGTAGATGTGAAAAAGAGGTGGCAATACAGGACTCTGGATACAAATAGACATTCAAAAATTTCGTTTCAGAAACAAAGACTAAATATGAAAAAAAAATGAACAAATAAAATGGAAAGTTTTCTTTAAATTTCTCTTTTGTCACTTTCTCTGCCTTACATTCTGGATAATTTCTTCCAAACTATTCTGCTATTTGCAGGTTAGTTAGATTTTTTATTTAATTTTTTTTTAAATTTTTAAAGACGTTATTTGCTTCTTTTTCAAATATATCTTGCCAGTTTTGATGCATTTTTAAATTGCCTTTTTTAGGGTCTCAATTCCTGATTTTGTTTCTTTAAACATATCAAATGTTAGTTTGATGTGCTGAATCTGAGAATTCTAATAGCTAGGGTCTTTGTGGCCCTGACTGGAACTTTGTTGTTTCCATTGATTTTGCTCATAGTGGTTTATTTTCTGTGTGTGTTGAGTAATTTTGTATTGTGAGGTTAAGTTCCTTGGAAATATATCTGTCAAATATCTTTGAGACATTTGTTTAAATTGCATGCATTAAGGTACATTTACTTTTGCCAGGTTCCTGGTGTCCTATCAACCTGGGACCATTTTCATCTTAATTTACTTGATTTAGGGCTGATTCTCAGGCCATATACGTCTGTGGATTTGGGTTAGGAATTCTCAGAGGAGGCTGTTGATTTTATTCTACTTCTCCCACAATCAAAGTACAGAGAGTAAAATTACTTTTATGGAACTAGTTCTTTTCTTCCTTCCTCACTGAAATTGTTGCCAGTTGAGGGTCCTGGAATTAGGTAGAAGTCTCTCCAAACTTGTGCCCTGCTGAGGCTCTAGCTTTGGACAACTGCTCCTGGCTGTTCCATGATTTGTTAAGTTTATAATTCCCAATTAAGCATGCTCTTAACATGTTTGGGAGTATTTGGAATCATATGGTGTCATTTTTGATTGTTTAATTGCTAAGGAATGCTGTTAGTCCTTGACCTCCAGGAGAAAAGGAGAGTCCTGAAGCAAATGACCACCTCTGAGGAACATTGTTTTCTAGTTCTAGAGTCCAGACCAGACCATCGGAATTGCCAAATGTCCTTGAGGCAAACTCTGCTTCCAGAACAAGTCTTACTGTGAAAGTCTTACTTTACTTGATCAGCTATGCTATGATAAAAAATGCACATGCATATTTTTCAGTAGTTTATGTATTATATACCAGCAGAGGTTTTTCTGAAAGTTTAGTCTGCCATTATCACCAGAAATGGGGGGAAAATGCTTGTCAAGTTGAACAAATTTTGAATATATACTGAGGCTACATTATGTAAAATAACCTAGTGTGCAGTTAGCACTCAAAATGTGTTAGTTGCCTCTAAATGAAGAACCATCAGCAAAACTTCTTGATGTCAGTGGACAAACATAGAATTCTGTCTTTACTACGTAGCACATAATTTGCTGATGTTAAAATACTCTGCACTGAGGAAAATTCTATTTTCTAATCAATGTCTCTGGGAAAATGCTAGTTGTTAGTTTTTTACAAAATCGGATTTTTACCACTCATGTCAGCTGATTATCCAAAGTTGGATGTAAATCAACTCATCAGCAGCCTCCTGAAGAATCTTAATGTGGGTCTGTGTCATCTCCCTATTATTCAAGGAGATAAGTTTTGTCACTTTGTTTCAAAACATCACTCATCACTTGCCTTAATTAAGAAAACAGGCTCATGTATGTTGGAATTTTTTGTAATTAATATAATAGCTATATCCATAGAGAGAAACACAGGGACTTACCCAATATATATACTGGCTAAGTGGGAACTTAAAAACAGACTGGTATATCATATCATTTTCTTAACACTTTCAGCTGAAAATTTAATTCTTGAGGAGTTTTGTAAAGCCATTGAGAGTCAATCTGAGGAAAGTTTACTATCAGACTGGTTAATAAATGAGCTCTTGTTTAGAAAAAAATGAATAAATCGCATAGGTATATTTCTTATATAAATACTACCCAAGTTACCAGCTGCTTTTGCAAAAGTTGAGGGAATATCTGCAGACATTCCTCTCCTGCGGAAATCTGCAATAATTAGCAAAGAGCAAAGTAATTAAACATATTAGCATTTAAACATATATTGCCATTTTAATACCATATCATAAGCTGATTTGTGTTTTCCTTACATTATTGAGTAGAAGTTTCCATGCCTAAATCAGCCTGGCAAACTTGAAATAAAATGTGGTGACAAGACCCAATTATTTCAAGAGCTGTTAATTTAGTAACAGCACGGAAATTTTTATTTTCATAAATGAACAGACCCTAGCAATAAAACCACCTTTAGCTCTTGTGAGAAATCATCCCTTTTTTCCTTATAAAAGACAAAATAAGTCCTTCTATGGTATCAGGTAACAATTTTTACTACACACAATATTGTATAAGGGCAGAAAATTTCCAACACTCACATTGCCTGTGTCTGTCTCAGTAACCATCTCTTCTGGAAATTTGTGTTCAAAGAGATGTTATATATGATGGTACTTTGGGAAGTATAAAATGCCATAAAACTGCAAGGTGTTGTTATGATCGTCATCATTATCTTTGTTCTACTATCTCTTTTCCCCAGGCTCTAAGAAAGTAGTGTATTGTTTGTGATGTGGTAGGCTCATGTTTCAGTGATTGTGACTATTATTTCTTTTTTTGGAGGAGGGGATTTGTATGTATTGATCTTGTATGACATTTTCTGACCCTCATATAACTCAGTGGTCTGGAAGAATTTGAATCATGGGAAGAGGTAGATGATATCAGGTGCCTGTGCCTTTCACAGGGTCTTCCTGTGGTGAGACTAGCACAGAAGGCAGAGGCAGCTTGCCTTTTCTTGGGTCTCACAGGAAGCAACAAGTGCCATCTAATGAAACATCCTGGGAGACTGTAAACAGCCGCCAGGAGAAATTGCCACAAGAGAATAAAATTAAAAGATCAAAAAACAATGATCTATGACAGCATACAGTGGAGAACAAGAGAAAGGCATTAGCTGTTACGAAACCAAACAGTTAAAAGGAATGAGATCTCTGGGGGAGCTCTTAGTTTAGAGAAAAGTTTATGTACCTTACAGTAATATTATATAGATAAACTTTCTGAAAATAGAAATAAATTAGTGTAAAACGGATTGCTATTTTGGACATGGAAGAAGAAACATAGGAAGGGAACAGACTAATTGACGAGTAGTTTCATATATTTTGGATTTTGAGTCCTTGTCACTAAATTTTCCGCTGTCTTAATTTAGTCTCAGAAACTTACTTGTTAACCTTTCTTATGGTGAAAGCTACCCAATATAAGTTTTTACTATGGCAGCAGTTCTATATTTGCTTGGGTAGAGATATTAAAATATTCATTAAACAATTATTTTATTTATTTGAGAGGGGGGAGGGGAGGGAGGGGTAGAGAGAGAGGGAGAGACAATTCCAAGCAGACTTTGCTATCAGTGCAGAGCCTGATGGGAGACTTGAACCCATGAACTGGGAGATCATGATCTGAGCTGAAATCAAGAGCAAGATGCTTAACTGACTGAGCCATCCAGGTCCCTTCATTAAACAAGGTGACCCAGAAGAATGAATATATACACACGGCTCAGCTGTTTGGAAAGTCTCTCCTGGAGAAGGGAGTAAGGTCTCCTTACTGTGATAGCCTCCTCTGGTCCTCTTCCAGCCGGTGACCAGAGGTAGAGATTGATTGACAGGACCAACTCCAGTGACTGAGGCACTATGATATGTACTGTTCTATGCTTTGTTCAAGACGTGCCGTCAAATCCCACCCTTTACCTATGTATCCCCATAAAGGGAACTTCTCACCTACAAAACCCATGCTGACAACCAGCCACTTTCAATTTCTATGCAAAAAGCTTTCTGGTTTTTTCTCACTATTGTGTTGCTGGGCATCCTAAACTTTTCCTTAAAATCTCCTGGGATAATAGTTTCTCATTAAGTGTCTTCTTTGTAATAGTATTTATAATAGAAACCATTTCTGGAGGCTAGAATGTCTCTGCTCAGTGTGTTATGTATATTACTTCACACTCTCAACAGTTCTAGGGAGCAGATATCATTATTCACATCTTATAGATATGAAGGATAAACCTCAGAGAAGCTAGGTAATCTATTTGTAATCACAGAACTTAATAAATGGCAAACATCAGGATTCCACAGGCTTTCCTGACTGCAAGTTCTTTCTGCCATTCCAGTTACGAGCCTCGACATTCAAACAACCCTTATATCCAAGCTCACTCCATCATTTATGGAACGTATGACTCTGGGTAAATAACATAAATCCTCTTATTTGTAATAAAGAGTTTTTGTGAGCAAGAATATCATAGCACATACAAATTGCCTTGAGGAATATATAGTGACTAGAAACCACTTACTAAGTGGAAATGCCCCTTTGTAGATGAATGTCTACCTCTGTCTCCCTGGGTTCCCCATCCTTTCTTGCTCTGATCACTTTATTCTCTGATCAGCACGGGTCAGCACCACCAGAATGAGCAATGCCCACATAAGGCAACTGATACCACCTTTAACATAGTTTAAGTTTTAGTGAGCTACTATTTTCTAGAAAGAAATTGAGGCAGCTACAAACAAAATGAAAAGAATACTTATAAAAGCAGAAATAGAAAATAAAGGTCTCAAGAAGATGGAATAATATGCTAATCATGAGGGATGATACAGTTATTGTGAGAACATCATATTGACACTGAGCTTCCCGGCGTGTAGCTCCCTTAACATCTAGGGTATGAATAATTTGACAAGCTGAGTGAGCAGAAGCATTTGTTCTGATTATCTTAAACACTTAAAAAAAATAAGAATAAAGAACATTTGTTTTAAAGAGAGAGTTTTGCTTTGGAAAGGATTGTGGTGGATATAAATTACCTAGAGCAACTCTATACACTGATCAAATCCAGTGAATCATATATGAACTTCTCCTTTTGTGGTAGTCACTGATCCATCAATCAAAAGTACACTGTATCCAGGGGAGCCCTTTACCTAAAAGTATGATACTAAGGCTCTAACAGTTTTAGGATAATAGAAAATGTCATGGAGGTCAACACAAATGATACAGAATAAAACTTTGTAAAGGGAGAATCAGAGCCAAATGCATAAATCCTTGAAAAAAGAACACTCAGTAGGTAACATGAGAATCTTCCATAGAATCACTCTTCAGCCTTAGCAGTAGAAACAAGAAGGAAGAAGTTTATTCAACTTGTCAGGAGGTGGTAAAAGCAATAGCAATAAACTGATGCTACAGAAAATGTTCTGTTGATAGTTTCTCCAAAACATTGGATGGATGAATAAAGTAACCAGAATACCCATACTCTGTCACCCACTACTTACAAGCAAGCAGTTAAACTAGATTTTAAATTTATAAGATAAAGATGAGTGAAGGTATAATATTGGATGGCAGTAGATAAATTTCTATGACAATGTCCTATTTTAGCTTTTATGTTCATTTAACTCGTTTATTTATTTTTAGTATCTGAAATATTAATGGTGAACTGACTTCAGGAGTAGCTAATCCAAAAAGCCAAGAGATACCCTGAAAAAATACGGCTATAAATTACCTAAAGTACATAAAATTGGGATTGCATGACAATTTATTGCAATTTTAACCTAACAAATGTCTATTTGAAAGGTATCAATTATTTTTTATAATCTAGTTGTAAGATCATTAGACCATAGAGCTATCATTATAAAAGGGAGTACAATTAATAAAATAACTGACCAGTCCTTTTTTTAAATGAAATGTAGTTGACATACAATTTCAGGTGTATAATGCAGTGATTAAATATAGTAGTTCTATACATTACACAATGCTCACTCTAATTAGTATAGATACCACCTGTTACTGTACAAAGTTTTTATAATATTACTGACTATATTCCATATGCTGTACTTTTCATCCCTGTAACGTATTTATTTTATTACTAGAAGTTTGTACTTCTTAGTCCCCATCTCTATCCATTGTCTATTGATGGACACTTAGGTTGCTTCTGTATCTTGGCTATTCTAAAATAATGCTGCAGTAAACCCAAGGATGCATACGTCTTTTCACAGTAGTGTTTTCATTTTCTTTGGGTAAATGCCCACTTGGGAATTACTGGATCATAGAGTATTTCTATTTTTAAGTTTTTAAATGTTTATTTACTTTTGAGAGAAAAAGAGCATGAACAGGGGAGAGGCAGAGAGAGGGAGACAGAGAATCTGAAGCAGGCTCCAGGCTACGAGCTGGCAGCACAGAGCCCGATGCAGGACTGGAACTCACAAACCACGAGATCATGACCTGAGTTGAAGTCAGATACTTAACTGACTAAGCCACCCAGGTGCCCCTCTATTTTTAATTTTTTGAGAAGCCTCTATATTGTTTTCCGTGGTGGAGGCACCAATTTACATTCCCACCAAAAGAGCATGAGGGTTCCCTTTTCTCTACATCTTCACCAACACTTGTTATTCCTTGTCTTTTTGATACTAGCCATTCTGACTAGTGTGAGTTGATATCTCATTATGGTTTTGATTTGCATTTCCCTGATGACTAGTGAGGCTGAACATCTTTTCATGTATCTCTATGTCTTCTTTGGGAAAATGTCTATTCTGGTCCTCTGCATTAAAAAAAAAGTCTTCTAAAACAGGAGCACTTACTTCAATATCTGTGGGATGCCTGGATGGCTCAGTCAGTTAAGCAATCTGACTCTGGCTCAGGTCAGGACCTCACAATTCGTGGGTTCAAGCCCCACATCAGGCTCTGTGCAGACAGCTAGGAGCCTGGAGTCTGATTCAGATTCTGTGTCTCCCTCTCTCTCTGCCCCTCCACTGCTCATGATCTGTCTGTCTCTCTCTCTCAAAAATAAATAAACATTAAAAAAATTAAACAAAAAACAAAAACAGGAACATTGACTTCAAATCTAAGTAAAAATATCAGCCTTAAGTAGAACTACCCATAATGGAAGCTGTACTTCCTAATTCTCTGTGTGTGAATATGTGTGTTTGTGTGTTCAGATTTAGCATTTTAAACCAGGGAGTCTAATTGTATGCCATAGATTAATTGAACATTAATCAAAACAGACAAGCATTATTTCACAGAGTTTACAGACCTAGAAAGCGTTATATTTTCTTAATTTTAAGTCACTATGTAATTCATAATGACGTATACTTGCTAAAGGTACACATGAGTGCTTAAGAACCATATTAGGAGACAGGTCAGCCTACAAAAGGACACCTAGTCCTTTGCCCAAGGAGTACCTTGCTTAATTTAACTAAGGTAACATACTCCTGGCACTACAAAAATCACTTCCAATGGTCACGCTTCATGTCAGCATTTTGTGAATAGGGGTGTATACTAGGAAGGAAAACCACCTCTCTAAAATGCTGAAATAAAACAGAATGCAGTGCTGAGAGTGGAGACCCCAAAAGCCAGAAACCTTTGTGAAGATTCCAACCCGTACTGCATTGCCTTACAACAAATTCCCACAACTGCAACAAATTAAACAATATGGTCAACATCACACATCTAAGAAATCACAGGTCTTTAATCAACAACATGTAAAATGCTGAGTCATTGTTTACAGAAGGAATTTTCAAATCAAATATTGTCTTTAAGAGGTAGAGAGGGAAGGCATGCTACCGCTTAAAAAATTATCACAGAAAAACAAATTTCCGGAGAAGCTGAAGTTTTATTTCAGAAAGCTATAAAATTAAAATAACAAATCAAAATTTGAGAATGGCAGCAATACTGCAACCAAAATATTAGAAAAAGGAGTAATAGGCTGAGGATTTCTTTTTGTATTTTAAAACAGACACAGATTTCATAACAGGATGGGACCCTCTCATAACACAAGGGAGGCAGCAAGTATTTGTGGAAAGTTCATGGGTTTGCAGTCAGATGGATCTGTTTTCAAATATCTGTATCTTTTGTTAGTCAAGTGACCAAGCACATTTTTTGTAATGTGTCTGATATGGTTTCCTTATCTATACACATAGATCTATATCACATAATCAGAAAGGATTGTTGGTAGTGGGTGTGAATTACATTACATTGAATGTGTGCACTGCTCAAATTTTTTAAATGGTAGTTGGACTTTCCACTATGATTATGAAACACTTGACGTATCATTGAACGATAAAGATGAGGTATTATTACTATTACCCCATTGGTTCCAAGAAGGAGAATTCATTAAAATGGATAAACACTTTAAACTAAAAAGAATAAAGGTTATGTTGAATTTAATTACTTCAAAAATATTTCTGGAGTTCATTAACAATAGCATATTCTACACATGTAATAAACAGGTCATGAATGAAGAGTTGTATTGGCAACGCTAGGAGTCCGCTGATGATTTATTCCTTCCCATGTCTCTCTGGGAATCTGCACTTGTTATAAGTGGTATCTGTGTATATACAGTGGTGATGGATTCATGCTGCAAATATCTGGTTGGTTGCCTCAATAGTACAACCAGTTGGGGAGTACAGGAGTCTTCCTGTGCAATTGTGGTCATGCGTGAGTGAGTGTATTTGTGCCTGTGCAAAAGCTTCAAGAATATACACTAATGTTTGGAAAACATAAATACCAAGTAGTAGAAACAGATATATGATATAAATAGTTCTCTATGTTTTAGGTCAAATGCAAAGGAGGTAGATGGATTTAGCACCTATTCTCTCTGATGTTCAGCAATAGCTTATATCAGCTGGCTATAAGCCCAAGAATGAAATCTGGGGTTGTAAATTTTAAGCTATTTTTTTTTCTTTCTGTTAAAAGTTCTCTAAGTTTTGTTGTTATTTATTTGTTTGTTAGCTTCTTTATTTCTTTACAACCGTAAGTCTCCCCTAATCTCATTTTTGCATATTTGGTTTGATATATCTTTTGTCTGTTCTAATTTTCCTAATAAATAAAAAGTGCTGGATATCTAAACTCTGACTCTAATTACCTTTCTTTTTAAAGCAGAGAGAGACACATAGAGAGACACAGAGAAAAAGACAGAAAGATTTACAGTCAAATAATTATACCATTGCATAACTCTTATTTTTTCTTTTTACATAAACTTTCTTGTGACATTTTTCCAATCACAGATTCTCTGCCAGTCAACTTTGCAGGCTTCAAACCTAGTACTACATTTACAAATTGATTTAAAATTAACTTAAACATTACAGGATTGATGCATTAGTTGTCTTTGTATCTTTCTAGCAATTGTTTCATAGATTCTTAGACTTTTACAAAATATGTTTCTCAATCAACCTATTTCAGTTACAATCTAAGATCACCAGGACATGAAATCTGATTCAAATTGAAAGAGGAAAAATTATGATGTTTAGAAAGGGAAATATTTTTTCCAGAGCAAATGCTGGCTAGGAATTTGAAATTCTGCACAGTGACTATGAGAGGTGGAGTTAATGGTGGGAAGGTATCAGAAACCAACATTTTAGTGAATGAGAGGCTATGTCTATTATTCTGGTCATTTAAACAATTTCAGAAACATTAGTTGGAATACTAATATCATCTAAACTAATCATGTTGGTTTCCCACGTAAAGCTTTATTGGCAGAGGTCCTGAAATTGAGGTCGTTTCAACAGTCCTGAGGCATGCACTGAAGAGAGGATTTTACATTCTTGAAAATATGGTGCATGTGGACGTAGCTCTTGAGGACTGTGGGTTATTCATGTCCTGAACTTTCTTCAAAGGTTCCACATACCCCTTTACCAAAGACTCTACCAGGCCAGTACTTTGAAGAGGCATAGATTATGACTAAGTATAGTGGGAAGATTAGCTAATGTTTCTTGTACATTACCACACCACTTAATTGTTTATTATAATAAATTACTTTTAAATGCCACAGTTGCTTCAAGCCCTTTGGGAGAGAGAAATTTAGCAATTCTTTCTGTCGTTGATAGAAATATGAATCTGTTTCTACAAAGACCTAATTGAATGTTTACGAGAATTACTCTACAGCTTTTTGATAAGCAGAGAATCCAAACTTTCATTAAGCTTTAATGACCTTTATAAACTTTCTTGAGGAAAAATGAATCTTGACCTTGGCAACTAGCAAAAACAATTAGAACATGGTTATTTTTTGGTTATTCCACTGTGTCAACAATAAGGCACAGTAGTTTGATGAATGTGCATTCATGCAGAATAGGGAAAAGGCCACATTTGCATGGAAATTCAATTTATAATTGTTTTTATTTTTTATTGATGCTTAGTGAATTGGATCTAAATGGAGCCATTTTTTAAAAGGGGAATCAAGCTCGACAAATAGTATATCTGGGTCCACACTTCCAGTAATTTTAACAGTAATTATCCTCCATTCTATATAATGATACTATGGGGTAAAAAGAAAACATCAGGGTTCAACTTCAGTAACTCTAGGATATTTGGTAAAGTCAAAGGGACTTGTGTGTTAGAACCTGTTTTACTCTTTACCTAGAGTTAGCATGAAACCCAATTAGGAAGATTAAATTTAAGAAACTAGGACTTAATAACCTGGGGGAAAAGTGAAAGGTACAACACTTCGACTTTAGCAAGTTTTTTGATAATATAAATTCATGCCTATAAGTTAAGTATGGTATCATCTAAAATAGCACACAGGAAAATTTTCAGACAGAATTTCCCAGAAGACTGGGAAAAACTAAAACAATAGCAGGTACAAGACCCCAGAAACCCAAAAACTAAGTGTTAATTTGGAAAATAGCAATTTGATACAGTTGGAACTTATACTATACAGAGGCAAGAGAATTCAAGAGTGACGGGAAAGGCTTTAGGAGTCACATGTAAGGGGCTTTCTGGACCTGTTTACCTAGAAAACCAATGATCATTTGCATGGATAAGGGGAAACAAGTAAAACAGAGGTTCAACCTGCAGGGTTTGTGGTCAGACTGAAGTATCAGATACATCAACTTATTTGCTATGTGTCCCTGGGTAAGTTCTGTAACTACTCTGAATTTTAGTTCCTTTGCTGTAAAATGGGATTAATAATAATTCTTTCCATTGTGTTGCAGTTAATTAAACAGAGCAATCCAAGTCAAGCTCTTAGCACAGATTCTGGCTGTGTAGCATACTAGCCATTATTGTTATTACTCTCATAATTATTGTTAATTATTATTATTATTACATTTCAGAAATATCCTTTGGAAGGGAATGTGGAGGTGAATAACAGGGAGGCTACTCTGAACAGAATCTGTGATTGTGGGTCTATACCAGAGGTTGTGCTGAGAGCACAGCCTGGCTGGGAAATGAATATGCAGAGAACGGAGGTGACAGATTTGACAGCAGCAGGGGATATAATGACTCATTGGCAGGGTCTAGTCAATAAATGCAGTTACCACCATTTCAATCCAGGGAGACATGAGGGCCTGCCAATCAAAAGATTTGGGCAATATTTTTTAGAACAGGATTGAATCCATAGAAATTCTAACAATATGAGAGAAGAGTAAATTCAGAGGATCAGGAAGCATGCCTGCAGAGGGAACCACGTAAAGCAAGAAAGACAACGAGAAAACCAGGATTGCAAACATATGGCTGAGAAAACACCGTCTGTGGGCTGAATAAAATGCCTGGTACACTGCTTTGAAGAGACAGAAATGACAATATTTTACTAGAAACCATAGAGAACTGCCACACAGTTTTCCATATTGTTCTGAATTACTAAAAGTAGGCCTTCATAATTTATCAAGGATAAAGAAAGGATGGGCTTTTTTGTCTTTAATCTAACAATAATAATGGTTTTACCTTTCTCTCCAATTATGCTGAATTATTTTAACTCAAGGCAAGCCTTTTAAGCCCAAGAGATTTAAATACTAAGAAGATATTGCTCTGCCTGGCTTATTCCTTCCAATCTGCTTAACAGCATCCCTGCCTTCTTTTAAGGGGTGCTTGTACTGGGAACATCTAGGTAGCCTTGGTTCATAGCATGTTTCCCTTCAGAAGCCTTGTAGCTGGATTTGCAGATCATCCAAAGAGACAACTATTCATGTTTTTACATTTGGGTATATATGGGCTGTTTTCCTATTGGCCTTTTCTTCAGAGTCCACTTGTCAGTTCACTTAGCAGGTCTGGCCAGACAAGAAGATACAAATATTAATGCACTAATATTCTAATGAAACATTCTGGCATCTATACTTGTCTTTTCCTGCCTATTTTGGAATAATGAGATTTTCCTATTCTTGCCGAAGGCCAATGTACTGGTTTTCTAGGGCTGCCATAACAAAGTCCCATAGACTATGTAGCTTAATCAAGAGAAATCTGTTTCTGCACTGTTCTAGAGGTTAGAAGTCTGAGATCAAGATGCTGGCAGGGTTGGTTTCTTCTGATGCCTCTCTCCTTGGCTTGCAGTTGGCTGTCCTCTCCCTGTGTCTTCACTTGGTCTTCCCTCCATGCTCGTGTTTTAATCTCCTCTTCTCATAGGGACACCAGTCATATTGAATTAGGACCCACCCTAATACCTCATTTTAATTTAATTACATTTTGAAAGATGCTGTCTCCAAATTCCTCCCATAACAGTATCCACTTGTGCTATTAAAACAAAAGAAAGAGACAGAGAGAAATGGGAACTGTCTTGCACTGTTGGTGGGAATGCAAAGTGGTGCAGCCGCTCTGGAAAACAGTGTGGAGGTTCCTCAAAAAATTAAAAATAGATCTACCCTATGATCCAGCAATAGCACTACTAGGAATTTACCCAAGGGGTACAGGAGTGCTGATGCCTAGGGGCACTTACCCAAATGTTTATAGCAGCACTTTCAACAATAGCCAAATTATGGAAAGAGCCTAAATGTCCATCAACTGACGAATGGATAAAGAAGATGTGGTTTATATATACAATGGAATACTACTTGGCAATGAGAAAGAATGAAATCTGGCCATTTGTAGCAACGTGGATGGAAAAGGAGAGTGTTATGCTAAGTGAAATAAGTCAGGCAGAGAAAGACAGGTACCATATGTTTTCACTCATATGTGGATGTTGAGAAACTCAATAGAAGACCGGGGGGAAGGGGGGAAAAAGTTATAGAGAGGGAAGGAGGCAAACCATAAGAGACTCTTAAATACAGAGAATAAACTGAGGGTTGATCGGGGGTAGGGGGGAGGGGAAAGTGGGTGATGGGCATTGAGGAGGGCATCTGTTGGGATGAGCACTGGGTGTTGTATGGAAACCAATTTGACAATAAATTTCATTAAAAAAATCACTTTCCTTTTCCTCTGGATCGAGCCCCATTGACTGCAACTTTCCTGCATTCCTTTGACCTCCTTCCTTCTGCCATTTTACTATCTCTCTATTCTCAGCAGATAAACATGCGCAGAACTTGGACACCTACAAAAACACCTTCATACCTGGCTCCTGGAGTTCTTCTGGCTTTAGTAAACCTCACCCCCATATTTTCTCGTCCAGTTTCTTGAACATGAAGCTTGTCCAACATCTTACTTTCTTAGCTCCTACTTAATCCTGTCTTTCCTACTTAGCTTACAAACATCTGGCAGATATCACCAATGAGCTCCAAATTACCAAATCTAGTATAGACTGAAATTCTAGGTGTAATAAAATACCACTGGTACCTCATTCCTCCTAATAACACATTATTCATATATTGGTTTCTGTTCTACTACATATTCCTCTAACTACCCATTTCTTTACAAACTTGTTGATGGATTCTCTTTCCTCAGCCCAACCTTTAATCCTTGATTTGTTCCAGGCCCCCAGGCTTCCATCTATCGGCTGAGTGATATTACATTTAAAACTCCAACACTGTTATCTTCTTGGGAGCTTTGCTGCTGGACCTATACACTGGAATGTCTCAGAAGCAGCCCAGATCTAAAATACTCACAACTGAATTTTTTGTCCCCTTTCTGACATTTAACTTTTCCTCTAGTGTTACCATTTTTAAGGAAATGGGGTTTGGGATGAGGTTAAGAAGTAGCTGAGGCCCAGGAAAGAGTGCTATTGATGGCAATATGAGTAAATGCCTAGGACTGGGAGAGGAAGGCAGAGCAGTCAACGCCAACACATCAATGTTTGTCTCGTCCTTCTCCACATCATCATCCCACATTGTAAGATACCTCTTCCTAAAGTTGGCTTTGATGAGGCCCAATGAATAATTTCTTTCCTCTTGAGTTCCATGCCAACCAAGACAGAAAAATAAGGTAGATGGAGAGAAAAAATATCTTTGTTATTTTATTTTTTAAACATTTTTAAATGTTTATTTATTTTTGAGAGAGACAGAATGCAAGTGGGGGAGGGGCAGAGACAGAGGGAAACACAGAATCTGAAGCAGGCTTTAGGCTCTGAGCTGTCAGCACAGAGCCTGACATGGGGCTTGACGTGGGGCTTGAACTCATGAATCGCAAGATCATGAGCTGAGCCGAAGTTGGACGTTTAACCGACTGAGCCACCCAGGTGCCCCATATCTTTGTTATTTTAAAAATTAAGTTTGAGGGGCACCTGGGTGGCTCAGTCGGGTGAACATCCAACTCTTAATTTCAGCTCAGGTCATGATTCCACAGTCATTGGATTAAGCCCCACGTCAGGCTCCACACTGAATGTGGAGCTTGCTTAAGATTCTCTCTCTTTCTCCTGCCCTTCTCCCCCAATCGCGCATGTGCTGTTTCAAAAAAAAAAAATGTTTTTTTTGAAATTTTTCACAGTTTAGATTAAAGGATAAATGATATGCTCACTGATCCCAAGAATTAGGTCAACTTGCTGTCACAGCCACTGAAGGCACAGATAGCAACACTGTCCCACCTACTG
This sequence comes from Panthera leo, assembly GCF_018350215.1. NCBI lineage: Eukaryota > Metazoa > Chordata > Mammalia > Carnivora > Felidae > Panthera > Panthera leo. The sequence goes on from NC_056682.1 coordinate 55,856,830, forward strand.
TGTCAGGCCTTGGAACTGCTAAGATAATGCCTGGAGTAGAGGAATGGAGAGCCTGTGCTCTCTGCACACAAATCAGACTTCTTTGCAAAGAAAACTATTATGAGGTTATTTGTCCACAATTTAGATAAATCACTAAAGTAGAAGCATTAGCACCCTTTTCCCCACCCAGCCCCAGCCCCAGCTCCCAAGTCTGAATTGCCACTGAGGAAATCCATTTAAAAATTTTTGGTTTATGGAGAATTAACCAGAGAAGACACATTAACTCCTAAACTAGAATGTCCAAAAAATTGGGGGTCTTATATTTGAATATTTCTGTAAACATCAAGGACGTGAATATGAGTGATCAGAGTATGAATTAAGGATTTCAGAATTCATATTTTAGTTGCCTATATCAAGGAAGGAATTGCTTAGTAATTTTATAACTACTACAATTAGCAGCTCTCTGGTCCATGCAACTCTCAACTAACAATTTCAACTGAGGTTCTGGCACCATGGGGGTAGGAGGGGCGATAAGTAAGCAGCAACCCATAAAGAATATAATGTCTTATGATGAAAACAGTTGTATCTATGTACACCCATAGAAAAATGTATGTTTGCTGGTTTTGACCTGAGATAGGCATGCTGATCGGTGAAATTATGCAAGATTTTTTTTTTCTTTTTTAGAGGAATTCTACATTCGCTGGGTCAACGAGTATTCCATCATAGACTATTTAGGACTTAACTGTCAGGGGATACAAAGGACATAGTTCTAGCCTTATTATTTCATGGGATCCATCAGCTCTGAGAGAGAAAACTTAAGCCCCACCTATAATTGGAATTGAGATATTTGCAGACCTCTGTTAGAGAATGGTGTTCAAAGACAACCGGACTAATTGGAAAGAACTTTGGACTCTGAAGGAAAATAATATTAATGAATGAAGATGAACTCTTCAGGAATATTGGGAGGCTGTGCTTGAACATTTCTGAACATAGATATGTTCTCTCCCCCACTCCTTCTCGCCTCCAAATGAATGGAAAGCATATATAGGAGATTTCTGTGGCATAATGGGGAAAAAAAAGAGCATCACAGTGTCAAAACGTTTTGCTGTGGAAGTCCTTTTCAAAGAAGTACTTACAAGAAGTAAAAATTCCTTGATGACTGGAGACAGAAAAAAATGCCACAAGCAGATGGTCAAGAAGAAATTGGCATACAATTATATTTATTTAACCATTTCTTCTAGATTGTCCAGTTTTTTGGTGTCTAATTTTTACAGCAGCCTCTAAGATCCATTTATTTCTGTGACTTCAGTTGTAATGTCTTCTCTTTCATTTCTAATTTTATTTGAGTCTTCTTTTTATCTTAATTGTAGGCAAGCTAAAGGTTTGTCAATCTTGTTGATCTTTTCAAAAACCAACACTTAGTATTTTTTTTAATGTGTATTTATTTTTGAGAGGGACAGTGTCGGTGGGAGAAGAACAGAGAGAGGGAAACAGAGGATCTGAAGCGGGCTGCATGCTCATGAACCCGTGAGATCATGACGTGAGTCTAAGTCGTCAGATGCTTAACCTATCGAGCCACGGAGGCACCCCCAACTCATAGTTTTGATAATCTTCTGTACTCTTTTTCTGGTCTCCATTTCATTTATTTTTTTTCTCTGATCTTTATTATTTCCATCATTCTGGTAACTTTGAGCTTACCTTGTTCTTTTTCTAGAAAGTTCCCAGAGGCGTAAAGTTAACAGTTGAGAACTTTCCTCTTTGTTAATGTATGGATTTGTCCCTACAAAGTTCCCTCTTAGTACTGCTTTTGCTACATTTCCTGAGTTTTGGTATGTTGGGTTTTCATTTTCATTCGTCTCAAGATATTATCTAGCTCCTTTTTTGATCTTTTGTTTTGACCAGTTGGTTATGAAGGAGTGTGTTAATTTCCACATATTTGTGAATTTTCCAGTTTTCTTTTTGCTTTTGATTTAGTTTCATTCCATTGTTCTCAGAAAGGATAATGGGTATAGGGGGGCACAGGTGGTGCCTGGGTAACTCAGTTAGTTAAGCATTTGAGTTCAGCTCAGGTCATGATCTCGTGGTTTGTGAGTTCAAACCCCGTGTCGGGCTATGTAATGACAGCTCAGAGTCTGGAGCCTGCTTTGGATTCTGTGTCTCCCTTTCTCTCTGCCCCTCCCCCACTCACGCTCTCTCTCTCTCTCTCTCTCTCTCTCTCAAAAATAAATAAACATTAAAAAAAAAGAAGGAATAATCGGTATGATATCAATTCTTAAACCTGTTAAAATCTGTTTTGCGATTTATCCTGGAGAATGTTCTGTGTGTGCTTGAGAAGGCTGTATTCTGCTGCCTCTGGGTGGGATATTCAATATACGTCTGCTGGTCAATTTGGTCTATAGTGTTTTTCAAGTACACTGCTTTTTTTCATTGATTTCTCTCTGAATGTTCTATTAATTATTAAAAGCAGAGTATTTAAGTCTCCTACTATTGTTGTATTGGTATTTCTCTCTTCAGTTCTGTCAATGTTTGCTTTATATACTAAGGTGCTTAAATGTTGAGTGTATATGTACTTATAATTATTTTATATTCCTGATGAATTCACCCTTTTATCATAAAACATGTACCTCCTTATTGAACATGTCAGTTTTTGACTTAAAATGTAAATCTTTTCCTGATGTAAGTATAGCCACCTATGCTTTCTAAAAGAAGTGGGCAAATTCCTAGAAACATACAACCTACTAAGACTGAAGTAGGCTCCATGCACGGCAGTAGCCTTGAACTCATGACCCTGAGATTAAGAGTCCCATGCACTACCCACTAAGCCAGGCAGGCACCCCTCTGAGGCTTCTTTTAAAAGAGCTAAACTCATTCATAAGGGCTCGACTCTCACGATGTAAGCACCTCTCAAAGCGCTCCACTTCCCAAAACCATTAGCGCCCTAGCCCCTTTCAACATGTGAAGACACACCAAGAAGGTAATATTTGTGAACCGGGAAGTGGGCCCTCACCAGCCATCACACTGTATCTCCTGGCAACATGATCTTGGAGTTCGCAGTCTCCAGAACTGTGGAAAACATATTGCTGTTGATTATAAGCCACAGTCTGTAGTATTTTCTTATGACCACTCAAATGGGCTAAAACAGCCATATATGAAGAGCCCACAGCTAACATTATGCACAAGGGTAAAAACTGATAGTTTTTCCTCTAAGATCAGGAATGAGACAGGGGTGCCCATTCTTGTCATTTTTGTTCAACATATTACTTGACGTCCTAGCTGGAGCAATTAGGCAAGAAAAAGAAATAAAAGGCACCCAACACAGAAAAGAAGAAGTAAAAAATTATCTCACTGTTTTCATGACATCATCTTATAAGTAGAAAACCCTAAAGACTCCACCAAAATAAAATGAGAATAAGTAAATGCAATAAAACTGCAGAATAAGAAATCAACTTATAAAAATCAGTTGTGTTTCTTTTATTTTTTTATTTAAATTTTTTTAATGTTTATTTTTGAGAGAGAGAGAATCTGAAGCAGGCTCTAGGCGCTAAGCTGTCAGCATGGAGCACTGATGTAGGGCTCAGATTCATGCACCATGAGTTCATGACCTGAGCAGAAGTTGGATGCTTAACCGACTGAGCCACCCAGGAGCCCCAAAAATCAGTTGTGTTTCTATATACTAACAATAAACTATATGATAATGAAATTAAGAAAATAATCCCATTTATAGTAGCATCAAAAAATAAAATATTGAGAGATAAACTTAACCAAGGAAGTGAAAGACTTGTATAATAAAAACAAGAAAACATTGATGAAAGAATTAAAGAAGACATAAATATAAAGACATCCTGCATTCATGAACTAGAAGACTTCAAAGTGTTAAAATGCCCATTCTACCCCAAGCAACCTACAGATTCAATGTAATCTCCATCAAAATCCCATGACATTTTTTATAGACATAGAAAAGACAATCTGAAAATTCATATGGAACCACACAGGCCTTGAATAGCCAAAGTAATCTTGAGAAAGAAGAACAAATCTGGAAGCATAACACTTCCTGATAAAAAATATATTACAAAGCTACATTAACAAAAATAGTGTGGAACTGGCACAGAGACATTTAGACCAATGAAAAAGAACAGAGTCCAGAAATAAACCCACACATTCACAATCAACTGATTCTCAAAATGTGGCAAGAATACACAATGGGAAAAGGATAGTTCCTTCAACAAACGGTGCAGGGACATTGGAAATCTACATGCAAAAGAATAAAATTGTACCCTTAACTTACACCATACACAGAAATCAACTCAAAATGAATTAAAGATTTAAATGTAATACCTGAATACCAATTTGACAATAAACTTCAGGTATTGAAAAAAAAAATAATAAAATAAATGTAATACCTGAAACTGTAAAACTCACATAAAGAAAACATGGGAAAATCTTGATATTGGTCTCAGTCATGATTCCTTGAATATGACACTGCAGCACAAGCAACACAAACAAAAATAGACACGTGGGACTGTATCAAAGTAAAAAGATTCTACACAGCAAAGGAAACAATGAACAGAATAAAAAGCTCTCTATGGATTAGAAGAACATATTTTCAAACTATATATCTCTGATAAGAGGTTAATATCCAAAATACACCAGGAAGTCATACAACTCAATAGCAAAAAACCCCAAATATCCTAATTAAAAACAAGGCAAAGGACTTAAATAGACATTTCTCTAAAGAATACATACAAATGACTGACAGATATATGGCAAGATCTCTGCACTCCCATGTTTATTGCAGCATTATTCATAATAACTGAAATATGAAAACAACCTAAATATCCATCAACAGATGAATGGATAAAGAAAACTGTGGTGTGTACTTACTTACAATGGAATATTATTCAGCCTTAAAGACATTGGAAATTTTACCATGTGCTATGACATTAGGGTATTATCCTAACTGAAATAAGCCAGTCACAGAAGGACAAACACTGCATGATTCCATTAAATAAGGTACTAAAATAGTCAAACTCATGGAAGCAGAGATAGAACGGTGATTTCCAGAGGTTGGTGGAGGGGGAAATGAGCAGCTACTGTTCAATGAATATCAAGTTTCAGCTATGCAAGATGGGTAAGTTCTAGAGATCTGATATATAACGTTGTACCTATAGTTAACAATATACATTGTGCACTTAAGAATTTGTGAAGAAGAGAGATGTCATGGTAAGTGTGCTTACTACACGCATATAGACACAAAAACTTAAAGGGGCAGGAGCAAATTTTTGGAGATGATGAAAATGTTGATTGTTTTGGTTGTGATGATGGTTTCACAGGTGAATACATATGTCAAGATCCATCAAATTGTATACTTTAAATATGTGCAAAGTGTGTACTTTAAATACATGTAAATAGTTTCTTGCATATCAATTATAAATAAATAAAACTGTTGAAAAAAAGAGGAACAGATTGGCAGGGACAGAGCAGCACCACAACAGCTAATGTCAAGGGACTAGAATAATTACAGAGCTACAGGCAATAGCACCTTGCCACTCGTAATGAGTACAAGTTCAGAGCATGGGAGGCTAGGGAGAAAATAAAACCCCAAACCTGTGATAACAATAAAATATAAATTGTGAAGAAAAAGAAAACAACTTACAATGATGACAAGATTGAAACTCAGAATGTTAGCATGGATGAGGTCTGTAAAGAGGGCAGAATTTGTTTCCAGTAGAATCAGCCAAAAAAGGGAGGGGGAAGAAGAAATTAACTGATGGCACTTCCTCTTTATGTTGCCAACTTACTGGTTTAAGAACATTTAATTTAGTAGATGGTCATGTAATTTCCTCCAAGTATTTGATTATTACATGAACAGAAATTGTAAATAATTTTATTTCAGTGTCATCGTAGGACCTTCCCACAAAACCTCTTTTTACGTTATTTTATGCAATTCTCTTTTGTGTAGTTCTTTTGTGTATAGGAGGATGAGATCAAAAAGAGTTCCTTGAAACTTGTTTCATCTACTCAGAGAAGGCTGGCAAGGATCTTCGCAATTCCAAGGTTCTGTATTCTACTTAAGAAAACCCACCAGAGAAACTCCTATCTGATTTAATACAAAAAAGACTGGTTCTATGCAATTGGTTGTTTTCATCTTTTGGTGACTGAGAACTACAGAATTGATATGGTTTCTCTTTATAGATCTGCTGTCACAATGTCACCAAATATAGGACTTAATGGTAGCAAAATGAAGGTGGCAATTAGGGTACACATTTCAACTCGTCTACACTCTGCTTTTCTTTCTTCTTTAATTCTACATTTAATTGAATACTTATTTTAGCATTACTTACTTGTATAGATTACCAACAGACCCCAACAGGGAACTGTGAAATTTTCCTAAAGAATAAAAATGTAGCAAATCCTTTAAAACACAGAAGGATGATACACAATTTGTTCTAATAATAGAAAATAAAACTTAATGAAGCAGAGTTAAGCACAAGGAATTTCGAGATCATCAGAGGAAAACAGATGGTAATATTAAGAACAGGATTATAATTACAAGACACATCTATTTATAAATATTAAGGGAATCTGAAATCAAGTGTATCTGTAAAGTCTTTTTTCATATCTCTGATCATTTGAAAAGTGTAGATGTTTTCAATTTTTAAAGCATCAGATGGTTAAGGGATGAGGTAAGTTAAATCAAGGGACCATATTTGGAGGGAGGTTTCTTCTCCATAAATAACTCTATTATTATTATTCTGTTCTCCTCATCTGTCAATGGCATAGTAACTAGAACTCTAAATCAAAAATTTAGAATTATATTTTTCTGCAAACGTATGAAGGATGTAGGTCTGTTACAGTGATCATTGACTTAATATACAGAGATGCTTTACGATGAAAATTAATGACTATTTTAAACATGTACTTTCAAAACTTAAGTACTATTTTTCCTATGCATCAAATGCATTGAATACTGTCATATTTAAGTATAGATACCAAGACAAATAACAGTAACAGGAAAATTGAAAGACTTCATAAATAACCAGAATATCTTGAGGGATATGTTAGTTATACCATGTTTCAAAATGTGGGAAGCATAAATAGCACTAAAATTTAAAAATTCAAGTTTTAAAAAAATATTTACCTTCTAATACTTGAACACAAATGACGACTAAGCTTAAAAAAATTTCATGGTAGACCAAGTCATCCTATATTTCTCACAGTGACTTATTTATTACCCCAAAGGTTTTGATTTTAATATTCTAGGCAGTGACCGTCATTGATTATATTTTCATTTAAGAAAGATCATTTTGGAGTTATTTCTCTGTGACCTTCAACATTTGGTAAGGCAAGAAATTTTTCGAACTCATTAATCATTTTTGGTTGCCAATCCCTCTTCCTCAACTGCCACTACCTTAATTTGGATCCTCATTATCACTTCCTGGGCGATTGTAGGAATATCCAAGAAGTATCCCAGTAGCCAACCTTACAGCATAACAATGTATCTCCAACTAAACTCTAGAATAATCCTTCTAAAGTGAAAACATAACCTGAAAATGTCATTACCTAGAAGATTAAAGTCAGTCTCAGTGACTGGGTGGTTCAGTTGGTTAAGCATCTGACTCTGGCTCAGGTCATGATCTTGCAGTTCATGAATTTGAGCCCCTCTTTGGGCTCTGTGCTGACAGCTCAGTGCCTGGAGCCTGCTTAGGAATCTGTGTCTCCCTGTCTCTCTGCCCCTCCCCACCTCGCCCACTGTCTCTCTTCTCTTTCAAAAATAAATAAATATTTAAAAAAACAGTCTCTTCAAATTAATAAATAAGACACTGTGTGACCTAGCAAAGATTGTGGGTTGGCTCACCCACCACCAATTCTAAGACGCCTTTGAAAATTATAGAGGCTGAAGAGATAAAAATGGATACTTTTCATACTCCATTGTAGCCATAGAGTTTCAGATTTAGTTCAGCTTTCTACAATTAAATGTACATATTCAAGACTTTGATTTGCAACTGAATTTGATGAGAAGAAAGGTAGGACAAGAAGCATGCATTCTTATAATATAAAAACATGGATGATATATCCAAATTAGTATGATTATGTAGTGGGGAGATGTGGCTGTGAATTCCTGATTTTGCAGGTGGTTTCTTGAAGCAGAAGTCTTCTCAATCAAGGCAGAGGTAATATTTTCCTAGAGCTTGTAGCTGTGGTGAAAGATTCTTAATTCTGCAGTTTTCTGTTCATGCCGGAGGCTTGAACTCCCTTGATTTGGGGAGTTACTCCTGGAATGTAATATCTAGCATGGTACTTCATACTAACCTGTAACCTAAATAAATCTTGAGCTTAAACTAGTTACAATGAATTATTTTGTCTGCAACAAAATCCCCTAACTAGACATAATTAATGTTTAAGGGGCAGGTGAGCAACAAATCTTAAAGGAAAGAAGATTCTGAAATTAAGAATTTGACTTGATTGGGTTTAAGAGCAGCAAAATTCCAGTTACCTTTAGAAGGTGGAGCAAGGGTATTCCACGTCATGCAAGACTAAATATTTAGTAAAATATTTACCTGAGGTTATCTGTAATGAAATGTGTATTGAAGGCAAGTCTCGGCCAGAATGAATGGCTATAAGCATACAGGGCATAAGGCATAAGCATAAGAGATACAAAGACTATGGTTTGAGTTTACCATTGGTAACTACACTGGAGAATATAAAGAAAAAAGGTGACTGCATCGAGTTTATAATTAGTAGCTCATACATATCTATATAGAGAAATAGGAATTTCTGTGCCTATCCTGAAAGACACTTATTTGTTATTGTATAAGGATGATATAATTAAAAATTAGAAGTAGAATCTCAACTGGTGTATGTTGAATCACAATCTCAGTTGAATGCACAGTCATGCTGGGTCTCTTATGTGAAGGTTGGGAGATGGATTAGGAATGAATATGACTCTTAGATTTGGAATGGCAGTGATAATACATTTGATAAAATTACAGCCCATTATTGATTGTCTCTGAAACTTGGAAACTCCCTCCAAGTGAATAACCTTTGAGCAGTATATCTGATCAATTACTGTGAGTATTTGAATATATCTATGCACAGATTCATGGGTAGCACCAAAATTTGGCCCATATGGCAGGAACTTGTAAGCACCAGAGTCAGATGACTGGTGTTAAGGAGTTTTAGGGAAATATTATGTGGAGAATTTCTGAGAATAAGTATAAGGCTATTTGTAGGCCAGATGAAGGCTTAGCAAAAGATTCCCTATAGATGGATTTTAGTAATTGGGAAGACCAAGTGATATACTTTGTGGATGTCAACTTCTTTCTCAAACCATCTTAATGCTTTCTCAGTGGGCACATGAACAAATTGACCATGGTGTTGGGAATGCAAATATAAAAAGGCAATAATATAAACTTTTCTGTCTCTCATGTTAGTGTATTTCTGGCTATTGCTGCCCTGAACACTGCCACTGTTGAGTACCCAATCTGCCACAGACAGAGGGCCATGCTAAACCCAAACAGAATTTCATTCTCTGACAGGAGGAAAGTCTCCTGGATTAATGGATGCATCAGTAATATTCAACTTTGTGGATTATGAAGGAAACAATAATTTGTCCTCTCTGATAGGCACTTATTTGAGGTGTGGGTTTGCCTTCACAGACCACCATGCTTCTTCTGTACTTCTCCCATAATGGCCTACTTATTCTCATGATATCCATACAATACAGGAACTTTATGTTACCAAAAATAAAAAGTAAGGCAAAGTGCTTTTTGAACACATAGCTAACGGGTCTTTTTTGTTTGTTTGTTTGTTTGTTTAAGTTTATTTATTTATTTTGAGAGAGAGAGAGACAAAGAGAAAGTGAGAGGGGGAGGGGAAGAAAGAGAGGGAGAGAGAATCCAAAGCAGGCTCCGTGCTATCAGCGTGGAGCCCAGTGTAGTGCTCAAACAGACGGTGAGACCATGACCTGATCCAAAACTAAGGGTTGGTCGCTTACCAGACTGAGACAGCCAGGCAACCCATAACTCACTGTACTAAATGAAACCAGCCAATTACCCATGTGGCTGGTTTGAGGGAATGTGGGATGGCCTATTAAAAACATAGTCATGGGGCGCCTGGGTGGCTCAGTCGGTTGAGTGGCCGACTTCGGCTCAGGTCATGATCTCGCGGTCCGTGAGTTTGAGCCCCACGTCAGGCTTTGTGCTGACAGCCTGGAGCCTGTTTCGGATTCTGTGTCTCCCTCTCTCTGCCCCTCCCCCATTCATGCTCTGTCTCTCTCTGTCTCAAAAATAAATAAACGTTAAAAAAAAATTTTAAAAACATAATCATGAATGAGCTGGGAAATGACACCTTTCTAATCTGTAATGCTGTCATACAGGATATATTCTGAACCATGAACAGATATGTGATGCCTTTTCTCTAATGATGGATATACATGAGACCAAAAGCCAAGGGGTTAAAATAAGATTAGTCCTACTCACTATTACTGAGAATTATTATAGAATGGTGGTTAATTCTATGCTTTACACGGAATCTGGTACAAAACTGCTTGAGTTTGAATCCCAGTTTGACCACCTAATAACTGTGTGACCTTACAAATTACTTAACATTTCTTTGTCTTAGTTTTCTAATGTGTAAAAGGCGGTAAGAATAGTACCATGGGTTAAATAAGTCAATATATGTAATTCACGTTGGAGAGTGCCCAACACATAGTAATACTATAGAAGTGTTTGCTATTACTATTACCCAAATGAACCTAGTCACAAATTTGAGCTTCCTGTCTTCCTGGTTTGAGGCTCTTCCAGATAAAAACTTTAATGCACAATAGGAGAATGTGTCCACTAGAGATACAACAAGGGTTTCATTGAAATAGAAGCTGAGATTACCAGTAACCATTTTGGGCTCCTCATATCATGGCACCCATAGGCAATAACAGGGATTACTGTTGCTTAGAGTAATTGATGCTGGCTATCAAGGGGAAAATATGTTTCTGCTCTACAGTGGAGCAGGGAAGAATGTGTCTGGAAACCAAAAAGTCATTTGGGGTGCTGTCATAGTTAAGGTATTGAAGACATGAGCAACCTAATTCAGGCAGGAGCATAGGGAGTTCAGGTCCATTAGAAATAAAGGTTTGGGTTACCCTACAGAGATATAAACCCCAATCCATTGAAGTGCCAGCTGTGGGCAATGGGAACACAAAATGGAGAGTGGAAGGATAAAGTTACAAATATCAACTGTAGCCTCATGAACAGCTAGTGAAACAAGGGCAGGGTTGGCCTTGTGTTCTTTTCCCCCAATTTTCTTTCCATTTCTGTTTTATACAGACAGTGGTGGTGGCAGCAAATTCTGTGATTTACTCCAAGTTTTGCAGTCTATCAAAATATGCTTGTGGTTAAAGCTGAAGAGAAATCAAGATGGTGCTGAAATAGAGGCAATGAATGCTCAGCGGTTACAAATCACTGAGCATTGTTTGTGGGAGCAGCAAGAATGACCTGCAGACGAGATCTATACCCCACATCAGAGGAAAGACCAGGACAGACATTGGATAGAACTTAGTGCAGTTCCTTATAGGCTATTCAAGACCAAATGTCTAGACCCTTGACAAATGTGTTCTGATGTTTTGGAAAATACCCTACAACCCCACACTGAACAATCCATCCTGGTGATATAGGGTGAGCTGACCCTTGCAAAGGGAGGCTGATGCAGAGCTAGACAGAAAGGAGGGCTGGAGGAACCTTAGGGCAGGGATGGAGTCTGTGAGCTCTGAACTTAATAACACCTAATAGCACTTGTAAGTCAATCTGTCATTTTGGAACCTTCAATAAACTATTGTGGAGTGTTGTAGCCCATTCTCTGTGGTGCTACTATGAATTAAGAAGGAAAGCTTGTCTCACATTTGAGCTGGAGGCCAAATTGAGGCTGATAGCACAGATTGCCAGCTCAGGAAAACACTTTTCAAATGAGTGATGGTATGGTAATGGGAGGTAGGGATTGCTACTGGGAGGCAAAGGGAGGAGGCAGGAAGGGAAATTCCTAAAGGAACTCTAACCAGGCATCCATGGGAGGGTCTCTGAAAACTCAGAGATCAGGGATATTTTTGTTGGGGCATCAAGCTAATGGAAACTTGAGCACAATACTTAATGACAGTAAGTGCCATAGTTATAGACCTGGGAAGGCAGAAGAACATTTTGGCTTTGTATTAGTGTTTCCTATTTAATTCTTACAAAGACTCAGAGAGGTAATATTTATCATACTCACTCTACGGTAAAGATATTGATGTTCATAAAAGGTGATTTTCCCAAAGTCACAAAGCTAGGAAGTAGTGGAGTCAGGATTTGAATTACAGTTTTCTTGACCTCAATGCTAGGAAATCTTACCAGTTCAAGTAATTTAACACTTATATTTCTCATCACTATTCTTGTTGGTAATTGGCCACTTGAGACTGTTTTAGATAGCGTGCTAATTAAAAAAAATACTTTAACACCTTGGTTCTCAGAGTTTGCCATACACTGAATTTCCTGAGGAGCACAAAAAAAAAAAAAATAGTGATGCCTGGATCTCACCCCAGGAGATTTTGATTTAATTGGTATAGAGTGCAGCCAGGACACTGGAATTTTAAGAGGCTTCCCAGGTGATTGTCAAATGTGGCAAGTTTTGAGAACTAATGCATTTACGTGTTGGTGGAGAGAACAGTAACAGTATTTCTTTTCAAGAAATTTTTTTCTGACTGAACATGATGGCCAGGCTGCCTGGAGAAATGGTCCAAACTGGCTCAAAAATGAGGGTGGTCCTATTTGAATGATTTCTTATTAATATAATCACTAAAGCATCGGAAGAAATAGTACTTGACACATGGTGGGTGTTGCATAAGAGATGTTGGTTGAGCAACATAACCAATGGTGGTAGAAGTCTTTAACAGGTGTACCTTGATAGAGAAATAAACATGAATCCAGTTAGAGAACAGAGGGTAGGAATGAGGACTCCAGACTTAGGAATCAGGTTGCTTAAGTTCAGATCTGGCTTCTTCCACTCATTAGCTCTGTAAACTTGGGCAGATTTTTTTACCTCATGGGCTCAAATGCTCTCATCTGTAAAATGGAGGTAATAACAGTACTACTTCCTGATGAGGTAATAGTATTTACTCCCTAACATTGTTGTGAAAATAAAAGAGGCAAGGGCTTAGGAGAGACTAAGGAGCACACAATAGGCAGCACATCTGTACTTACTTCATTTCAATTCTTTATACGTGAAATATTTTGGCAGCTTTGTTTCTATAAGGATTTAAAATTTTCCTATTTTACCTTCACTGCTCATTTTATTTTCATTTGATTCTATCATGCATACGATCATATCTGTGAAAAATCTTGCTAAGTACATATGCATTTAGTAAAGTTCTTACCAACCTCGCCCACTTCAAACATTTGAATCTGAAATCTTAAATGACACATTTATTATCATGAAATAACAGATAATCTCTGAAAATGATTTTTTCTCACTTCATGTTCTAAATTGTAATCTCTCTTGTTTTATAGTTTGTAAAGTAATCCAAACTTCTTCCCACCGATGAAGTATCAAGAAATTTTGATTTCTTGATCATCCATCAAAAAGTGTGAGACATAACAAAACACTGCAAACCACTTATACATGCAAAAAATATAAGACAAGTTTTAAAGAGAAGAAAAAAAGCTGAAACTTTCAATATTTTCTTTTCTTCTAATAATATGAATGGAGAAAAAAACAAAACAGCAACAAAGAAAGTTAAAAAAACTCAGATTCTAATTATCAAGAGATGTCTGAGAAGATTCTATGAATACAATATATATGGGGTGCCTAATATAGATTTAAATATCATTTGCTCTGGTTCTCATACCCAACTCACAGCCTCCTGAAAATATTAACTTTGGTTCTTTTAAACCAAGAATCTCAGTGTCAGAATTATCTCTTAAAGATTTCACATACCTACTGAACAGAATCTAAAATTTTGATGACTGCAACTCTGTGTCCCTTATCCCAATAAACACAAAGGTTTGTTTACACCAGTATGCAAGTTGAATATTGAACACAAATTGGAAAATACGTATTTGCTGATTCTGAATGAGCCCAGAATTCATAATCTTATATTTATTTCTTATGTGAAGCAAAATACATTTTTTGAGTAATAAACTGGTATAACTACACATCATCTTACATGGAATCATTTTAGGGATGGGTAAAAAAAGAAGAAAGAAACTCCTGCCATTGACATTATTGATATGTTCATTAAAATTCAGCATGATTAAGTTTGGGTAGAATTAAAAAAAAAAATTAATGTTTACTTTTATTTTTGAGAGAGAGAGAGACAGAGCTGGGGAGGGGCAGAAAGAGAGGGAGACATAGAATCTGAAACAGGCTCCAGGTCTGAGGTGTCAGTGCAGAGCCCAATGCAGGGTTTGAATTCCGAGACTACAAGATCATGACCTGAGCCAAAGTCAGAAGCTTAACTGAGCCACCCAGGCACACCTTGGGTAGACTCTTTAAAATTAGATCACTTACAGCAATTATTTTTAGCCACTTTTTTTTATCCTAGTGTTAAGATATCTCAAAGCATTTTCAATGAATGGAAACCACTAGTTTCAATGATGAGAATAAAGACTTCTAACTTCCTAGAAAATACAAAAAAGTGTATTATAACTATTTTTAATCAAAGACTATAAAGATTCAAAGGAACACTATTCGTAGTCATAGATATACTATGAGACCTGATGGTAACATTACAGAAATTAAATTCCAGATTGTGATGTCCTCATAAGAAGAATGACAATATTTCAGCATGGCAATTTCTGAAAAATGTTGGACTTTGGTAAAGCAGCAGAATTTATCTGCCCATTCATCCATTTGAAAATTTAGCACTTTCAACCACGTGAAAGGATTTCATGGATTTGTATAGTTTAATTACTACCTGTGTGCTCAAACCGGTTTAAATTCAGCAGCAGCAGCAGCATCACTGTTATTATAATCTCGGGGATTTTTATGTAATTTGTTTAGCTTTAGAATCTGAAACAATTTGTTTGAGATTACTGTCATAGACTCTGGGTCTAGAGTTCTTTCTTGTCTAGCAAGAAAGCGGGACGCAGGTTTAACATGCGAGAGACGGCTAATGTCCGGGAGAACACAAGAGCCCCGATTAAGGGTCCTTGCTCCATTTTTATTAGGATCAGAAGGCTTACAAACATGGTGATGGATGTGCACAAAGAGACAATGAAACTGTGAACATTAACTTGTGGATGTGAGGGAAAGGGTGTTTTGAAGATACACGGGGTTGGGGGTTTGGGTTAAAACAAAACAAAATCCTGGCTCCTGTTAGAAGGTTGTTTACAGCAGATGTGAGGCACCACCTCTACCCATACTGGCCTAGGGGACAAGAAAGACAAAGCAAGCTACCTTGGAGTCAACAGGCACCTTTCTTTTGCTAATTAGCTCAGCTCTGGGCAAATTCGCCCTGCAGCAGTCTCTGGCCCTATTGACCTGTTTACCTAATTTAGTCCATCCTTCCTGTGAAAGCAGCTTTCTGCTATTGTACTAAGTTGGGGGGGGGGGGGCATTTCTGCCCTGAATACCTAATCTTGTTTACCTCATATACCTTTGTTCTATATTGGGGCCTTTGCCCCACCCTCTTTATACCTATTTACTTAATCTTGTTTACCCAAACTATGGTGTGAACATCCAATGGCTTTCTAATTCTTTAAGCCTTGTTACCCCATTGGTGCAAGCCCAGGGAATTTCTAAACTTGTTCATTGAAGAGACAAATGGTGTAAGAGGGTAGAAATAGGAAAGACTTCCACCTCCTTCTCCAGTTCTAAACCTTATTATAGGAAACACGATACAAGAAAATAGTTTTCATCACATTATAACTTTGGTAATTGAGAAACGACATTACAACCTTTATTTTCTATTGATTTTTCTATTGAAGTATAATTTACATCAAGGTTGATGAGTTTTGACAAATAGATACCACTATTTACCCCACATGTATTTTAAACTATAGATTTTCTTTGCTCTAGGTTCTTTTCCTAGCCATTCTTCACAGTTGGTCCACAAGAAGGCAACAGCTATTTGGGGATCTTGCATCACAGTTTTGCTCTTGCCTATGGCAGAACTTCACATGAATTAGTTTTACTTGGTGGAATGTCTGTAAAATACTCCATGGTATTTTGTATTTCGGTGGCTCTTTCAAATGGTCTAGTACTATTGCAGCATGCAAACATACCATGATTTCTTTATCCATTTTTCTGCTGGTAGACATTTGGGGGTTTTATTATTCAAGCTGCTGTTAAAAACATGCTAAGATAAGTGTTTCCCTTTTTTTTCCCCTTGGAAATAATTTTTTACTTCTTTTGATAAATATCTAGAAGTGCATTTTCCGGGTCATCAGGTAGACACGTTTAACTTTTTTTTTTTTTAACGTTTATTTATTTTTGAGACAGGGAGAGACACAGCAAGAACAGGGGAGGAGCAGAGACAGAGAGGAAGACACAGAATCTGAAGCAGGCTCCAGGCTCTGAGCGGTCAGCACAGAGCCCGACACGGGGCTCGAACTCACGGACCACGAGATCATGACCTGAGCCAAAGTCGGCCGCTTAACGGACTGAGCCACCCAGGCGCGCCCCACGTTTAACTTCTTTTAAAAACCTGCTAGGTTCTTTTTGTAAATGTGGTTATACCATTTTACCAGCAATGTGGGAGGTTGCCAGTTGCTTCAAATCATTAACTGTCAACAATTAATATTGTAAATCTTTTAAATTTTGGCTATATTAATACTAGTGTTGTTCTCATACTATGTTAATACTTTAATTTTGGCTGTTCTAATACTGTTCTGGTACTGTTCTATTACATAGTGGAATCTCATTATCATTTTAATTTGCAATTTCATGATGGCTAATGGTATTATACAATTTTTCATATGTTGATTGATCATCTGTATGCATTCCTTGTGAAGTTTTTATTCAAGCCTTTACTCAATTATCTTATTATTCTGTCCAAATATTTTACCTCTTTTTGTTAGTGAGTTGAAGGAATCCTTCATATTTTAAGAATGAAAGTCTTTAGTCAGTTATAGGTATTATAAACATTTTCTCTCGGTTTGTACCTTACATATTTACTTTCTTAATGATAGTTCCTGATGAATAGGCATTTTTAATTTTGATGAAACTCAACTTACCAATTTTTTTTCTCTCTTGGTTAGTTCTTCTATGTCATGTCTAAGATGTATTTGTTAACCTCAAGGTCTTCTATACTTTCTTTTAAAAGATTTATAGTTTTACCTTATGAGAAAACTAGTATAATTCGTTTCACTTGAAAGATGAAGGAACTGAGGCATATAATGATCAAACCACTTGCCCAAACTTTCACATTACTTGAACTAGGACTTGAACTCATGCAATTTTTACTTATCACCACTAGCTAGACTGCCACGATTATGCTATATCAGGGAAAATGCAACCAAGGGTTACATACTCTTTTTGACTTTTGAATAATTTTTCAAGGAGCATCTATTACTATATTCTTTTTCTTATTTTTTTTTATTAAAATTTTGTTTACATTTATTTATTTTTGAGACAGAGAGAGACGGAGCACAAGTGGGGCAGGGGCAGAGAGATAATGAGACACAGAATCTGAGACAGGCTCCAGGCTCTGAGCTGTAAGCACAGAGCCCAATGCAGCTCTTGAACTCACAAACTGCAAGATCATGACCTGAGCCAAAGTCAGACAGCCAACTGACTGAGCTACCTAGGCGCCCCTACTATATTCTTGTACACTTATGTTCTATGGAGGACAGTTTAGGGGAAAGTATGCTCAAGAAATATTCATTAACCAAATTAAAACTCTGTAATAAAAACAGAAATTTGACATTCTACTTCCTAATAGTCTTGTTCAATGGCCTAGTATTTTGGAAATATGCTAGGGTGTCCTATAGAACTTATAGATTTCTGTGTGTTTTCAGGGACAAGAAGGGTGTACTCTTTATTGTTCATATTTTCTCCTTAAATCATCGTTTATCTATTTATCAGCAAGGTGACTCCCTGACGCCCTGAATCTGGCTGGCATTACTCATCCTAAGAAGTGGTATTTATCTATTGCTGTGGGTACAATACAGAAAACTGTGGAGGAGAGTTGTAGCAGTAGTTGACTTCATTTGTCCCTGCATTTCTCCTGAGCTCTTCTGCAGTATAGGGGTGCCAAATAAAGATACAGAATGCCCCATTAGAACTGAATTTCAAATAAATGAATACGTATTTTCCACGCAATATTTGGGATGTACTTACACTAAAACAGTGTTGTGTATCTGAGATTCAAATTTAGCTGGGTGTCCTGTATATTTATTTGTTAAACAGAGCACCCTTAGTTAGGTGGCTAAATGTGTGCCTGGTTTATGGGGAGAGAGGCTTCTCTCATTTAACCCAAGACCTCTGTGTCTTTAATATGGATGTGTCATGGCATCAGATCTCCTCTCTGCTGGAGGGTGATTACCAGTGGTGTAAGTTCTATAACCCAATGAGAAAGAAAAAATTGTACCTAGGAGAATAACAGTGAATTCATAAAAATATTCGAAGGTGTTCTAAAGATATTTTGCACTCAAGTCTACTAGGAATGGTAAAGTGCCCTATTATGCTGTATTATAATTACAACTACCAGGAACAAGGAGTAGAATGGAAGATGAAAATAACAAAATCTTCTACATTAAAGCACATTTAAGTGTAAAATCATGGGATGAAACTTAATTAAATGCCAGAAGGTATACTAACATAATGTTGAGTTTGCAAATTTAAATACACAAACGGAAGGCAATCTAGACACTAAAAGTTCCCTAGCAACATTAACTCACCCACATCATATATCGTGCATAATAAAGTTAACATTTAGCAACTAGAAATGTCGTTCATAACACAAAATATGTGCAACTCAAGATCATTAACATTTTCCAAATTTTTATACTATTTCAAAGGTTCAATACTCTCATTACACTAATGTGGGGAGAATTACTCAGTCTTAGAGTTAAAAATTCTTTTAAAACATATTTGTTTATCTCACAGTCTTTCATTAAAGTCATAATCAACTTGGGCTATATTTTGTTTCAGTAACACAGAAAAAAACCTTTTTTTTTTTTTACACTTAGAGAATGTTAATTACAGTGTAAATCTTCAATGATCACTTTCTAAAATTATTTCAGACTTGCTGTTTATAGTTGTTCTGAAAAATACATCATTGTTTATTACTCTAGTATTCTAATATTTTAATAAATATTAGATGGGGAAGGGCTTACAGCATGGTAAGCCTCACTATGTCTCTTAGTATGTGACCACAGGTAAGTTACTTCTTCTCTCTGTGCCTCAGTGTTTTCATTTGTAGAGTTGAGATAATAAGAGCACTTGCCTCATAGGGTTGCCATGAGAATTAAATCAGTTAATATCTGTAAAATTCTTAGAGTAATGAATGGCACATCATAAAGAGTTGGCTAAAAATTCTTAGTGTTCACAAATAGCAAGATTCAAGATGTACAAGTACAAGGAGATTTTATATCACCTTTTCTTAGACTCCTATGATTAGAATATTAGAACACCTGAAACAATTTTAGTGAGTTTACAATATTTCATATTTAAAACCATCATTTTAAGTTTATAGAATTAAAAAAAAATCCCTTAGGAGTTTTGCTTATGACTAATCAAGTGGGAAAACTTATTCAAACTTATTAGTAATCACCGAAATAAAAATCAACATGAAAATTATATTTTATTTTTACAACTGAAAAAATAACTAAACTGAATAAGATTGGGAATACCAAGTGCTGGTGAGGGTCTGGAGCATGCAGAATCATCAAACATTGCTGGTGTGAATGTAGATCACTACAACCATATAGAACAACTATTTGGCATCCATTGCCTACTAAATTTGACACATGTATATCCTATAATTTAGCAATTCCAGAAATGCATGTGCTTGTGGACCAAAAGAAATTACAGGGTGATCATAGTAGCAGTATTCATAATAGCCAAGAACTGGAAACCACCCAAATTTCTATCAACAGCAGAACAAATTGACTAAATCATGGAATATTCATACAATGGATTACTCTAGAGCAATGCGAATTAAAGCATTACAGCTGCCCTCAACGATATGGATGATTCTTACAAACAATGTTTAGTAAAAGATGTAACAAAAGAACATATGCAGTATGAGTCCAATTATATAAAGCAGAATATCGGGAAATTTGGCCTATGGTATTATAAATGACACTAATTCTTTCCTCTTGGGTAAGGCTTCTGGTGAGTTGCTAATGTTCTGTCTCTTTTCCTGGGGGCTGATTACCTCATGACAATTCATTGTCAAATGAAGTTGGCCAAATCATCCTTCTGTTTATGTTACACTTCAGTTAAAATAAGTAAAATAAAACTCAGAAAAGGATTTTGATTTGAGAAGAAATAAAAAGCTTTATGATTTGTATTGCCAATGTTTCTAGTTCCCTAGAGGACCTTTTAGAAACTAATGTCTACTTACAAAAGAAAAGCGTAAGCCTAATCCACAAATTACCACACCAATTTGCCAAAATAGTTCGTTAGGATTGGAAGAAATATATGCAGTGCTTCTATGAGAAATATAGCAATGAGGTCAACCTAATCCCAAATAGTTTCTGGTCTTAGAATGATTCAAGCGTTAATGAGAATAGAGAGCTGAGAATTCGAATTAGGAAGTGATGAACTTAACAATGTGCTTATTGGAGGCAATGGCTGGAGGAACAGGGCAAGGCTAATGCTGAGCAAGATGATGAGCTGGAGCTCATCTTTGGGATATAAAACTAAGGCTAAAGCAAAATTTCTAAGGATATCTGAGATGTGTGTTGCAAAGTCTTCCGTATTAGGTATATTCTGTTTAATGTTACATTATGTAATCAGTAAAATATTGTTAATATAAGCATTTAATTTGTGCTAGTGGTCAATAATAATTACCGAATTTTTGTAGTTCAGAATACAATTAGGAAATGTATGAACATGATATTAATGAGTTCAGATGTTGAGGCAAATTGAACCCCTCATTTTAAGGGGGCAGAATCTCTCCTTAGGAAAATATAAAATTAGTTTAACAAATGAAGAATCTACATATTTTAGGATCCCAAGAGACTTTTGTGAACAACTGGTAGCTAATGAGGCAGAAACAGATATGAGCTCTTAAACTAGGGTACTGGAAATAATTCACCACAGTTAAGGAATCCCAAGATGGGCTTGGCCTGAGAAGGTCCAGAGAGCAGGGTTCTGTTTCAAGTGAAGTTGCTCAAATCAATCTAAACTATGTCCCTGTAGCTAAGAGTCCAGTGCCTAGAAGCAAAATATTAATTCACACCCAAATGAAAACACTAGTTTGAACCATATAAAACTACTTTTATTACAGGTCAAAAAAGCTAAATATTGGCAATTTCATATGATTTAACCATATATATATATATATATATGTGTGTATATATATATATATATATACATATATATATTTATTTATATGTATATATATTTATATATTTCATATATATTTAACCTGATACACACACACACACACACAA
The DNA here is from genome assembly GCF_018350215.1 of Panthera leo. Lineage (NCBI taxonomy): Eukaryota > Metazoa > Chordata > Mammalia > Carnivora > Felidae > Panthera > Panthera leo. The sequence goes on from NC_056682.1 coordinate 55,878,393, forward strand.
ACACACAATAATGGTTAACAACATAAAAGGATCAGAGATCAAATGCTGAATACAGATGATGGCGGTCCACTCTTTGGAGACTGCTCTGATGACAGACAACACATGAGGATACAAAACACACTTGCCCCACCTATTTTGCCAGTGTTGTAAGTTTAATTGAACCAAAGATAATAAAGCATTAAGGAAGACTGTTCCTAATGACTTAAGGGCATCTGAAAGTTACGATATTTCCCTTACCATGCTTGTGATTGGTAACTCTCTGGGAAAACCAATACAGTTTTTTGGTTTTTGGTTTTTTACCTTTTAAAGATTGAGTTTTGAGATTAATCCTGACACAGAAGTTTTTGAGAGAGGGGTGCCTTATACATTTAGAAATGCAACTCATGTATGAGCTAGTACACACAGAAGGTGGATGTGGTTTGATTCTGAAACTTATTTTGTCATTCAATATCTGTCATTAAACAAACAAACAAAATAATCATGAAACTGGGCTTCATTATTCTCAGCAATAGAAACATAAATGTCTACTGGAATAGACACTGTATAATAGAAAACCTTCAGTATTGACTTCTTTTTTTCTTGACAATTTAAAGAATATTTCTAGCTTTAAGACAAAAAAAAAAGTACATTTGCTTTGTCAACTCCAAAGCCATTGTTCTTTTAATAACAAGAATCTTGGCTTATGGAACTGAATTATTTAGCTACAGAAATTCTTAATAACATAATTTCAGATACAAAAAGAGATTCTTTGAATCTCTAGCTCACAAAATTACAGTTTGTTTAAAATGCATGAAAGATGTAACTGGGCATTGGTGACCGTTTTCATTAAATGAACTGTGACTTTACCGAGAAAAAAAACAAACTTTTGAGTTCCCAAGGGCTAGATTATTCAATGGAAATATATTTCTACTAGAATATCATAATTAAAAATAGCTAGGCTACATTGGTAAAATTCATGCTGGTGCACAACTCATTTTTTCAATAATCATTTATCTCTTTAGAAAAAGTATTTACATAGTGAGATAATTTAATATAGGTTATAAGACTCCCTTATTTCAGTTTTCATTTCTATTTATACTCCTGATTTATCAGTAGCTTATGTTAAACTCTTAAACACATTTGAATTTCTCCTTACATTCTTGCATGGGTTGGACTATCTTAAATTATGCACAAAGCAGCTTCACTGTTCACCTTGTAGATATGAACATCATTAACATCTTAGTGTAGTTATTTGAAAATCTTTAGCTCTGTAGCTTTTTTTTTTACATGATATCAAAGGTTGGAAGAAAGAGTTTGTACCCCGAGTTCAGCAGAAGCTGGTTTCTGTTGGCATTACATCCTCCCTAACAATAGCATTCCTGCTACTGAATTACTGTTAAGCAGTGAGGTTGTCACTATATCCTATGAAGGCATCACAAACACTGACAAAAATGGAAACACAGACCTAATGATTACATTATCCATGCTTTTTAAAAAAAAAAAATTAATTTGGCATTTAATTTTTAGGTTGTGAAAATAAATAACATTTGAGACATAAAGATCAAGTGGACAGCAAGGAAGGGCACCTGGGTGGCTCAGTCAGTTAAGCATCCAACTTCAGCTCAGGGTCATGATCTTGAGGTGAGTTCGAGCTCTCCGTCCAGCTCTGTGCTGACAGCTCAGAGCCTGGAGACTGCTTCAGATTCTGTGTCTCCCTCTCTCTCTCTCTCTCTGCCCCTCCCCTGCTCACACTCTATCTCTCAAAAATAAATAAACATTGAAAAAAATTTTTTAAATGTAAAAAACAAATGGACAGCAAGGAAAAGTTCTCGATCTTAAAATCTTGGTTAATATCAATATGTAACTTCCTTCTTTGAAACAAAATAAATTTAAAAATGTAAGCTCTTTTTATTATTTAAACAAGCAAAGGTTCTACTTTTACCAATATATGAATTTCCAAAGACTTTTTTAAAAAACAGTCAAAGTATGTTACTTTGAAATTGTATCAAAATGTTTACATCTACGTAATAAATGAGGTGAATTCAATTTGGCATATACAAAAAATCAATTAGTTCTCTGTATCATATTATTTAAAGAAGAAAGTCAAAAGGACTTAGGATCTTTATAAAAGTTATAGAAAGTATTAGAAGAAAATAAAGGAGAAAAGAAAATTTTAGAATCTTAAGTAGAGAAAGTCTTCTTAAGCAAGAACCAAAAACCAGACACCATAAATCCTTGCTAGTCCAAATGTGGACTGTAGACCAGTGGCATGCACATCTCCTGGGAGCTTATTAGAAATATTGAGTCTCAGGCTTCATCCTAGGATCTGTGCTTTATAACAAAATCCCCAAGTGATTTGTATGCACAGTAAGCAGTTCTTCTCAACCCTGTCTGTATACCTTAGCATCACCTGGGGGAATATGCTACAATGTCACACAATCAATTGGACCTGAATTTGTGTGTGTGTGTGTGTGTGTGGTGAGGGGGGGTCCAGGCTGCAGTCTTTTTATAAAGGCTGTTCCATGAACTTAATCTGTAGCATGAATTGAGGACCACTATTCTTGAGAAAAACGAGTAAGTAACTCTGATGCTTGAACAACGTTAAAAATACAAAGGTAGATTCAGAGAAAATATTTGCATCTTAGATGTAGCATACAGCTAACTTTCCTAAAATGTAAAGGGGCCCTTCAAATTAATGATGAAAAGATTTACAACACAATCAACATAATTAGTCACTGATATTCTGAACCTTCACAGAAGAGTAAAAACAAATCCCCAACAATCTTCTAACAGATGCTCAACCTTACTGATGATGAAAAAAGTATAACTTTAAATAATAGTGACATACTACATCCTTATCTGACCGGCTAAAATTAAAAGAATTGAGGGGTTCCTGGGTGGCTCAGTCGGTTAAGCATCCAACTTTGGCTCAGGTCATGATCTTGAGGTTCGTAAGTTTGAGCACCAGGGTCGGGCTCTGTGCTGACAGCTTGAAGCCTGGAGCTTGCTTCAGATTCTGTGTCTCCTTCTGTCTTTCTGCCCCTCTCCTGCTCTCTCTCTCTCTCTCTCTCTCTCTCTCTCTCTCTCTCAAAAAGAAATAAACATTAAAAAAATTGATGACATTCTTTGTTGGGAAGGGTGCGAGAAAGTGAGAACTATCAATGGGAGTATAATTAGTATTTCTGTTTTTGAGGGCAAATGGACAATGCCTATCAAAATTATAAATGCACAGATAATTTGTAGCAACAATTTCACCTCTTGGAATCTTTATTATAAGGAATATTCACACAGCTGCACAAATATATATACAGATGTATTATGAACAAAATTTTTAAGCAAACTACACATTGATCACTGCTTGAATGTTAACAATGGCAAAACTTCACTGAAGGAAACTATTCAACAGGTAGGGAATGTGGTAAGTCTGTGTTACCGACACAAGAGAATCCTTCTGATAAATTGTTGAGTTAAAAGAGCAATTTATAGATTTTTGCTTCTTTTCTGTATACTTTTTGTTTAAAAATGTTATCCATAAATGAAAGGCCTGGCAGAAGGCCCACCAAACCCTTTAAAATCAGTATCATTTAGGGTGGATGATAAGATGGTGAGGCCGAGTACCTACATTTTTAGTAATTACTCTATGGGATTTCTTTTCTTTTTTTCTAAACTGCACGCAATACTTTTGTACTTAAAAACACATCTATAATGCTGCTTAAAAAGTTAATGACTCAAAATTAGTCTGTATGCATTACTGTAAAAGTAACGTTTTGGAGGTGAAGAGACAGAAAAAACAAATAAAATTTGGTCATTTTCCATTATATTGGGCAGTGAAAAAACAACCTATACAACTATGTAAATAAACTCTGAGAGTTTCCTTTAAAAACCAGACTAATAGACTTAAATACTTTTAAATTTTAGATGCCATTTTATAATTTATTTTATATTACATGATAACAATAAACAAAGAAAGTTTAAGTGGGAGACCTAAGGTAACCCAAGTGAAATTAGGTCACAAGAAATATGTTAGGCAATAGAATGTCTCCTAGAGAAACTCAGGCTAGGAAGTTCAAACTGCATTACAGCACAATGAGGTAAGGGTAGTGGAAAAATCTGGGATACCAAAATCATGTAAGTAACCTCCTGTATGCTACTTACCAGTTCTGCAATCTGCTGCCTACACACCCACTTAATAAGAGTACAAAAATTAGACACTGGGGGTTTAGGGAGGGAATTGACCACAGAGAGGCAGAAAGAAACTTTCTGACTCAATGTAAATATTCTAGATCTTGATTTTGATGATGGTTCCATGACTGTGAGCCCTTATCAAAGTTCAAAGAACTGTGTGCCAAAAAAGAGGGAATCACATTTCAATAAACTTGGCTTTAATAATAAAACATGTCAATAACAAACAAGGTAAAATATCTACCTCGAAGTCCAATATCTACTAAGTTGAAATGTCTTGAGAGGATAGAACATTAACATTTTATATTATAAAACTTTATCTTAAAATCAGCCTACGTAAATCCTCATTATTTTTAACATTAATTAGAAAAATATATATCCAGGAAGATGCAGAGATCTTCAGATTTCTTTATTGTTCACAGATGCACCATTCTTTCTCACTTGTTCCTGGAAACACTTGGCAAACTAAGACTAAATGTAAACAGGACTATGAATAATATATGTTGTGCTGTTTTAAAAATCTGTTCTTCCACTGTGTTAGCTGGGCAGTATGAACTTAGTATGAGAAATTATAAATATGAAGGCAGGCACTGGGTTTTGATTTTTGTTCATTTTTATAGAGACTGAATTTGCATTTTACTGGATAATGGAGTCTCAAGTATAACTAAAATGTAATTTAAACTTCAGATTACTCCAATGTTTATATAACTGAAATTAAACCACATACCATGTACCAGGGACGTTAGCTTAAAACCATTTGTTAACACTGACAGTGCACATTTCTATGAAAATCTTGTTAATATAATTGTCCTTCCTTCATTCTCTTAAACAAAGAAGTGATTCTTCTTCCAATAGCTACATTTCATTATGTAAATGTTCAGTGACCTCCCCCAGAGTCACGTGTCACCTCAAGTGGTGAAGGTCTTGTGCTTGCAGATGTTATGTTTATGTTTTACAAAATTTATTGCTAAAATCAAAGCGTTTCATAAAAATAAAAATAAAATATTTCCCCAGGGAAGCAGTAAAGGAGAGGCATAATTCTTTTGCCCCTTCACTGACGTTGACATATTTCAAAATGAAAGCCCCACACACACAAAATTAGCTTATAGAGGTTCCTAATTATTTGATAGGATTAATTTTATTTAGGATCCTCACATTCTCAATAGATTAATACACTGGCCATTTTTCCTAGGGCAGACACACAAACTCATCATTTCCAATGCAATAGAACAAGCCCCACCCAAGAGGCTGTTAAGCCTGTATAACCTGCACTACACAGGAAGGTTTTACTGCTACAGCATCAAACCAATTTCAGAAGCAAGGCCACTTGAGAATGACAGATTAGCTTCTGGGAAGGTTGACTTAGCACAGTGGGGAGCTGGCTTAAACACTGAGAGGCAGAGCAGAAATACAGATTTCTCTGAATGAAAAGTTATTTTTCTATCAGCATTGTGAAGGGGAGAAAAATCTACTGGGTCACAGCCATTAACACCTGAAATTTTTATAGCTAGGTTTAATAAAAAATGTCATATAGAGATCAGATCACATCATTAAGCCTACAGAAAAAGACAGGGAAAGTATAAATGAGATCATCTTCAGGATGAAATAAAAAATGATATAAAGGCAGCTGAGCTACTCATAAACTTTTTATATGGTGTTTCAAGCATAAAAAAAGGAATCAATGAATCAATGCAAATATATATATGTATATATACATATATGTATACATATATGTATGTACATGTATGCATACATGTATATGTATGCATATATATGTGTATATATGTATATACACACACGCACACACACACACACACACATATATATCTTCCTTCTGATTGAATTTATAATTAAAATATTCACCCCTCCTTCAGATATTTATTCTTTGGTGAGGTATCTGTGGCCTATAGAGAATAACATAAGGACCAGTCTTTTGAAGAGCAAGCTGGATTGAAGAGCAAGCTGGATTTGTTCAAAAAAATCTGCTCATAATAGATAAACATACAAAAGGGAGGCATCTTTACTCTGGCATGATGAAAAAGGCACACTGGCTCAGGAGTCAGCACATGACAGGTCTGAATTTGAGTTTTAGTTCTATCAGTATTGATACGGAGTCAAAGCTTGAGTTCTAGTGCTGTTGTGAAGGCATTATGGCCAAGTACCCACCCAAAAAGCCTGCATCCCAGATGCTACTCATTCCTCCTATCCATCTGAGGCAACTGAATCCAAATGGAAAACATGTTAACAAAGTCGGCAAGAGACAAGTAAACCATCAATGTTCACTAATGGATGTCTTTCCTATAAAAGTTGAGTTGATACCTAGATTAGTCAAATTTGTAAAGTAATGGTGGTTGCTAGGAGCTGGAGGGAGGGGGAAATGGGGAGTTAGTATTTAATAAGTACGGTTTAAGTTTTGAAAGATGAAAAGAGTTCTAGAGATAGATGTGATGGCTGCACAACAATGTGAATGTATTTGATCCCACTGAATTGTGCATTTAAAAATGGTTAAGATGGTGAATTTTATGTTATGTTTATTTTAACACAATTAAAAATACAACAAAAAGAAAGTTTAGTTAAAAAGTCTATAAGGTCTTGTGTCCTAAGCGAAACCTCTTATTTTCAACACACTTGAATCTAAGAGACTCAGTTTTGCAAAACAAATCTTGTTGCACTTAGCAAAGTAGTGACATATATAGGAAAAAATGGAAAAGAAGGAGATTTAGCTGAGATCTGTTCCTATAAGTCAGTCCTTGTCCAGCTTTACTGGACAAGGGGCCAGAAGGCAAGAAGAAACAATTGTGGGCAGTCTGGTAATCTTCAGGAAGAGGACATCTTGTTTTGTCAACATTGTACCTGTCTAACTAGCACAGTTACTGGAACAGTGGCAGACCACAATAAAAAGTTGTATAATAATTAAGTGAATAAATGTGCCTTCTAGTAAAATACACTCTGCTAATGGCCTGTGATCTTACTAATTTGATCACATTAAAAACACTCCCTGTCCTGAAGGGAAATAGGGGAGTAAGTTATCCAATTTCTGTGAGACTCGGTATCATCATCCATAAAATGCAGACCTAACCCCTGCCTCTCAAGGTTGTGCCACATAAATGTGTGTATGTGGGTTTGTATGTACATATGTATTTATATATATGCATATATTTAAAACACGTATTTAAAATAATGCCTTACTTAGCACATTGTATGTACTGAATAAGTAATATTATTTCTTCATTATGGTCATTGTAATAAGCTTATTTTAACCAACTTTCATATAGATCTTGTCTCATTTTGTTTAGCTTGTTATGAAAAAAGTTGGTCTTCTGCCACTCAGTATATGGTTTACAGCTATATCCCTGAGGTATCAACAATTTAAGGACAAAGCTTTAATTATGAACCTGTCAGAGTTAATACAAGTCAATATATACATTGATTCATTGCTTTCTTCACTCATCCATCCACCAGCATTTTACCAAAGGCCTCCCATTGTTGGGCACATGCTAGGATCTAAAAAGGCCCTACTTTCCAGGTGTTTAAACTGAGGAGATAAACACAAAGGCAAATGACTGTGGTGAATTAAAGGCAATGCTTTATGCTCTGGAATAAGGAGAAGGACAAAGTTTTAGAATGCTTTCCATTCCAGGCTTGTTTGGGATCTCATTGCACAGGCTGCAGAAATCCATACAAGGCTTTTGAGCTGGGATATAATAAAAATATAGTGGTTAATTAGGAAGATAAGTTATTTCCAAATGGAAGGTGAACTGGAGGGAGGAAAGTGGGAGATTTGAATTTCTATCTTCTAGCACAAAGTTAGTAGCACTGGGGTTCACTTCCTCTCACTCACATATCTTCACCTCTTTCCTTTACAGTGCTAATGAACAGTGAGATCAATTGCACTATGGTGAACATAAGGCAATTTGCGAGCTTTGGATACTCTGAACTGTTCCAGCTATGTCATATTACCTAGTTGTGCCTTAGTTACACTCCCAGTTGTACACTTCATAATGGCTGTGCTGCCCATTTAACACTTATTTCTTAGAACTAAAATTATTATAAATCACATTACCAATATGCAAGAATTTGAAAAATTATGCATCAGAGGGGTAAAGTATCGAAGACAGAAATGTTAAGTTCATCAAGTATATATCATATGCATCTTAATAGCAGAACATACAGGCATGCATAAATCTCTAGTCTCCCTCTGTGACTATACATTTACTGATATAAATGTTGGGAAAAATCTGGAGTAGTTTTGTATAAGTATAATTCATGATTCAGTGAGCATAAATCAAAATCTCAGAAATGCAAAAATATCTAGAATCCCTTGAGTAGTATGAAACAGATGGCTAGTTAGATTTCACAAGTTTCTATGTATATGTGATTGGGATTTTATTTCTTCACACATGCAATTCCACAGTTATGCCTTGCCTCCATACTATACATATTGTAGAGCTAAAATGTTTGAAGTTATTATATATTATTTATCATTTATATATATGTATATATGTATGTATATATATTATATATATAATATACATATATATGAGAGAGGGAGAGAAGAAAACTATAAATTACTCCTTTATTTTTTAAATGTTTATTTATTCTTGAGAGAGAGAGTGCAAGCAGGGAGGCGCAGTCAGAGGGGAGGGACAGAGGATCCAAAGCGGGCTCTGTGCTGATAGCAGAGAGCCCGATGTGAGGCTTGACCTCATGAACCATGAGATCATGACCTGAGCTGAAGCCAAATGCTTAACCAACTGAGCCACCCATGTACCCCATAAATTACTCTCTTATCCTACACATCAATTCAAATGTTCTTCCCCAAGGCATAGTCGCCCTTGTGAGGGTCAAAAAGTGAACTTGAGAACTGTAGAGAGAGTGTATTTATAATGGGTGGGAATTTTGGATTCAGGGAGTCAGAGAAGATAAAGAGAATACTTGAAAACAAGAACCCAAATCAGAGCTCTAAAAACCAGAAGTCCAATGTGTGTAAAAGCAAAATATGAAGACAGTACATTGTGTTAAAATTGAGTTCTGTGATTAAGAAAAACAAGAGGACAAAAAGAGAAAGAGGCAAGGAGATGTGAAGATGGATCTAAATCTGGTTTTAGGTATCTTCCTATGTATGTATGTATGTATGTATGTATGTATGTATGTATGTATGTAGTGAGAGAAACCAATCCCCACCATTGCAAGCCATGCAACACAGCAGCTTCCTGTAGCTGCGGGAGGAGATGGTGACCTTAGAACAGGTCATCGGCGCTAAGAAAACTCTCCTGCATTGACTCTTGGCTCCACTTTTTGGGCAGTCATTACTTCTCTGAGTCTGTTTTTGCATAATAATGGGAAAATAAAAAATGCCAAAAGGAAGGTAGTTTTACCCTTTTCCCAGTATTGTCCTCAGAATTCCATAAATGTATGTACACTAGAACTTTGGTATGTGCATAACAAACGCAAAGTAACAGCATTATCCAGAGGATGCATTACCCTCATCTTCAACATATTCCTCAAAATCTTTTTGACAGAATGATAAAGCAGGTAGCATATTCCGGTATAACTTCTCCATTTCCAGCACTGGCGATATAGATAGGAGTGGAAAGGGAAATAAAAATGAAATATAAAAGATTTAATTCTTCTTGTTGAAGATTAGAGAGGCGACTTTCCCACCCCTAGACTCTACCCAACCTCCCTTTCCTTAGAGCATTTACTTCAGAAAACTTGTAATTATAAGTTCCTTCTCAGTCTCTTTGAAATGTACCTTAATCTTTTAAAAAGCTAAATACGCCTCTTGTCAGATTTAAGACCCAGGAATGTCTTTGTTAACGACCTGGGAGCTAGCCCTTTGAAACAGCATCATCAAAGAAGACAGGACCCCTATTTCCCAGTTTCTGTAGGAGGGCAGGAGTTAGAATCTGTTGGGCGCCTCACTCCAAAACTACCTCCTGTGAGAAACGTAGGAGAAGTTGATTTATCCTTTGCATAAAGCCAATGAGCTAACACTAATAGTCTCCCCACTTACCAAGTAAATTTAGAACGAATTATGTCTAATAAACAGTGCTGTCAAGTCCTCTTAAAAACTAGTGAGGGTTTATCCTGCAATGTATACAAAGGGCTGTATCTGCTTGACTACATAAAAGGGTGGGATTTCTTTTCGTCTTTCAATCTTTTTTGAGGCTTGCCTGTGAGGCACATCACATTCTGGTTTAATGGTTATTCAGGAACAAAACTGTTTCTTTCCCTTTGACCTTTGTGGAGAGGTTTTCTGGGTTGGGAGGAGATTTTGTTCTTAATTATCTTTTCCCCAACAATAGCACAGTGTTTAATATCACGGAATGGTGCTAGCTAGGCTGCCTGGGTTTAAAGCACAGCTCTTCCATCACTAATTCTATGACCTTTGACAAGTTATCTAACAATTTAAGACTGTTAATTTCTAAAATAGGGACACTGATATCTAGCTCATAGGGACACCATGAGAATTAAATGAGATAATACATATCCGCATATTAAACAGTGTCTGGAACATGGTTAGAATGATATGGCTTTGTTATCAATATTATTCCAGTCATGCCACATAATTTATATGGTTCTGACTATAGTAAGCTAATTCAGGTAAATTTACACAGTTTCAAAATGGGAAAGCACTTTAAGCATGCTCAGGTTCTAACTTCCTGACTTTCCGACAAGTGAAATGATTTGATAGAGGTTGTGCAATTTGGCCGAACAGGCACTAATATCATGGTCTTTTGATTCCTAGTTCAGTCCCTCCTCAGCTATATAGCTCTCCTTTACTCCTAAGTTTAACTGTAAATTGATACACAGTTGAAAATACTAGAGCGTATATTTCTTTCCTTTCAAGGGAAGCATATTGTCCAGATATGGCAGGAAGAATTACATTGACAAGAAAAAAAAAATGTTGAAATATAAAAAAAATTCACTCAGTTCAATCTTGCTTTATTCCATGGCAATAGTTGATATACATTTAGTAGCGGTCTATATAATGAATTTATTGGTGATAATGGTGGTGGCTGCAATGTCTTCTGAGTGATAAAAATGTTAATGGTAATGCTAAAAATGATCACATATACTGATGAATGGTGATCATGAAGTTGATGGAGATATGTTGCAATGATAAAAAGGACCTTTGAAAGGAAACACAAAAGGTCATTTATGTACATTTTCCTAGTCTAGGAATCTCCCTCAACATCCGTGACAGATTATCTTTCTGACTCTGTTCATACACTTCCAGGGAATATAAGGATCTCCGTATCCAATTTTTCAGATAATATTTTCCTTCTCTTTTGAGCCCTTTCCTTTTAATATTTTTTATGTTTATTTATTTTTGAGAGACTGAGAAACAGAGCACGAGTGCGGTAGGGGCAGAGAGAGAGGGAGACAGAATCAGAAGCAGGCTCCAGGCTCCAAGCTTATTAGCACCGAGGTCTATGAGGGGCTCCAACTCACGAGCTGTGAGATCATGACCTGAGCAGAAGTCAGACACTTAACCTACTGAGCCACCCAGGTGCCCCAATTGAGTCCTCCCCTTTTAAACAATAAATTCTTCCTTTAATTCTATTCCTCTTGTGTTACCTCTGAGATGGTTTTCCTTGGTTCCTTCATATATATAACAAATATATAACATATATAACAATATATGTGATAGCAATACCTTCATATAACATATAACATGTACCTTCAGCTGTTTTTGAGTTTTATGATTCTTATTGTAATTTTCGCATCCTTATCTTATGGTCATACCAAAACCTCATAGCTCAGAATGCTTGTGGAATGACTATTTTCACTTCTATTCTTAGAAGTCAAATATACTTCCATCAATCTTTTGAGTCCTGGACCTAAACCTCATTCTCATCTGTTTAGAGTTTTTTTTTTTAAGTTTATTTTATGAAAGTTGAGCATAAACTGATAGCATTAAATACCTATTCCTTAAATTAGCGCACTGTCACTTCAAATTTACCTTAACAAGATGTCCCTACCCCTCACTCCTTGCTTCATATGGTTCTCTGTTTTGGAAAGTGGCATCCTCTGCCCATCATGGTTTGAGGTCTTGCCATTCACTTTATACCATTCCTCTTCCCTGGTGTCTAAATGTGGTGGTGATGAGATCTTAATCAGTTTTCCTCGAAGGTCTATGTATTTCATACTTGTTCTTCTGTCTTCATCTCTGTTACTGCCTCTCTGATTGTAATGGTAAACAATTCTTCTTATTTGTTTCTTTCTTATTTGTTTTCAGGTCTTCTTATTTGTTTCCTTGACTTTATCCTCTCCAGCTCCAAACTAATTCATCCAGTATTTTCCAACCAATCGTTTTGCTGAGGCATTCTATAAAATGTGTGTAAAACATGCACTGACAGTTTATTGCTTACGTATGACCACTTTGGGGTCCTTGTGAAAGTCTTACATTATCTTGGTTCCACTAGATTTATATGATCTCAATTCCATTATTCGTCAATACACACCTTCAAAATATTCAGACTGTTTTCATTTTTGTCTTTTATAGAACTCTCTAATATGTACTGTTTATTACTAATCTTAAATCTTGAACAGCAGCAACAACAGAAACCTACAGAAAAACACAGTCTATCACTAGTACTAAATTGTAACTTGTTGATTAGTCAAAATCTAACAATTTTGTAAGGTCCAATTTGAGTGCCACTTCTCCCAGGAAACTTTCCATGAATATTCCATGAGAGCCAAAGCCATCCAAGATCATTCTATAAAGTACTTCTTGAACTACTCCTTTCTTTTTCTTAATGTTTATTTTATTTATTTTTGGAAAGAGCATGAGCAGGAGAGGGGCAGAGAGAGAGGGAGAGAGGGAATCCCAAGCAGGCTCTGCACCATCAGCACAGATGCCAACATGGGGCTCAATCGCACGCACAGTGAACAGCGAGAACATGACCCGAGCCAAGAGCTGTTTGACGGACTAAGACACCCAGGCTCCCTGAGCTACTCCTTTCCTAAAACTTTCCTGAGTTTGGTCTATGACGACCTATTACTATATAATAACACATTTTAAAAATGGATGTACTAAAATTTATTGCATATCGTCATCACTAAAATACTTCAGGAAACTGATGTGGTCATTGTTCAAACGCTTACTCTTTTTAATATTGTCAGTAATCAAAAATCATCTTTTGAGAGTGAACTGGATTTTTGGCCACAACAGAACGGAAGTCATAGTTAAGTCTGTGGAAAATAGATGTAATGCAGTTACACAACCCGGGTAACGTGATTTCACAGTGAAAAAAAAAACCAGAGTGTGACCCTGAAGCGATGTGTTTATTTATTTATTTTTGCGGAAATTTTAGGCCAGTTCCAAAGACGAATATCTGTAATGACTAAGCTGCTTTCATATTACTCATTTGAAGGTGATTCTTCCTCACTCCCAGGGGTGGCAGCATTAGTATGTATTTGGTGGGTGACCCGGCAGGGAAGAGGCCCTTGCCCATCCCTGATCCTAGTATTGAATGTGTCCTGGTACAAGGGTTGGAATACTTGGGGGTCATTCATTAGCTAGTTTCTGGTGGTAAGCCAAGGGAAGGGAGAAGACTAGTTTGGTTGGCTTCCATTGCTGGGTCACAGTGAATTCATCCGGCAGCTGACAGCTGGTGAGGGAGTAGGGTAGGAGGACCCATTGTGGGCCAATGGGTGGCAAACGCCTGCTTGTGGGGCAGAGCCCCCGGGGCCTGTGAGGATCTGCACTGGCTTAAGAAAGCATCCCCACAGCTGCGGGATATAAATAGCACATTTCAAACAACCACCATCACAGGTGGAAAAAAGAGGCTGTGGAAAAAAGAAAGAAATTTTGTATTTTAATTTTAAAAGTGTTTTAAGGGCACCTTTTTTTCCTGCAGTTTGAACAGGGAGCCTTATGTTTTCATTCTTCACTGGGCAGGACCAAAGAGGTAGCTGTTTCTGCTTCTAGTCATCACTTTTTTTTTTTACTTTTTTTTTTTTAATGTTTATTGATTTCTGAAGGGGAGAGGGACAAAGCATGAGTGGGGGAAGGGCAGAGAGAGAGGGAGACACAGAATCTGAAGCAGGCTTCAGGCTCCAAGCTGTCAGCACAGAGCCCGAGGCTGGTCTCAAACTCACCAACTGCAAGATCATGACTGGCGTCAGACACTTAACCGACTGAGCCACCCAGGGGCCCCATAGTCATTACTTCCTGATGGTTATCCAGGAATCCATTTTTGTTTTGTTTTGTTTTTGTTTCTTTTTTAGTTTTTAGTGTTTTACTTCTTTATTTTTTATTTTATTTCATTTTTGTATTCTCAAGTTAGTTAACATACAGTATAGTCTTGACTTTAGTAGTAGAACCCAGTGATTCATCTCTTACATATGATACCCAGTGCTCATCCCGAAAAGTACCTTCCTTAATAATGCCTGTCACTCATTTAATCCATCCCCCACCTCCTCACCCTCAGCAACCCTCAGTTTGTTCTTTGTATTTAAGAGTCTCCTATGGTTTGCCTCTCTCTCTGTTTTCATCTTTTTTTTCTTTCCCTTCCCTTATGTTCATCTGTTAAGTTTCTCAAATTCCACATATGAGTGAAATATGAGATCTTTCTCTGACTGACTTATTTCGTTTAGCATAATACCCTCCAGTTCTATCCACGTTCTTGCAAATAGCAAGATTTCATTCTTTTTCATCACCGAGTAGTATTCCAGTGTGTGTGTGTGTGTGTGTGTGTGTGTGTGTGTGTGTGTGTGTGTATACCACATCTTCTCAATCCATTCATTGGTTGATGGACACATTTGGGCTCTTTTCGTAATTTGGCTAGGGGATCCCTATAGCACTGTTGTGGGAATGCAAACTGGTACAGCCACTCTGGAAAACAGTGTGGAGGTTCCTCAAAAACTTAAAAATGGAACTACCCTCTGGCCCAGAAATTGCACTACTAGGAATTTATCCAAAGGAATCCATTGTTTTTGTTTGTTTGCTTGACCCCATTTGGGTTGAATTCTAGCCTGATTGCTCTTATTCTTGGATCTCAGTTAAGTACCTTATTACTGATGGTAACATTTAAAAAATGACATAGAAGAGACACAATAAAAAATCAGAAGCAAATGTAAACCAAAACCAAACAAATGATAGCTCAGGAAAATATCCTGCAATAACTGAATAGACTTACATAGAGATGACTATTCTTAGTAAGGTTTGTTTAAATTGTGTTAGTCAACACTAACTGTGGATGACCTCTGGGAAGGGAATGAATAAACAGGTTATCTAATAATTATAGAGATGTTTATGTACAGACTAGATATGTTTTAATAGGCAGAATGATCCTTAAATCTCTGGAGAAATATCCATGTTGCAGAGATTTTAAGAATCCATTTACGCTGACAGTGTTCAAGAATTCCATGATACTGACCAAGAAAGAAGGTGACAGTCACAGATTCTCATGAGATAAATGAAACACCAGTTGTCAACCTGAAGTAATACTTTAGCTCCAGTTTTCAAATAGTGAATTCCCTATCCACTTGATCATTTTAGTGAATTAAAATAAGAACACAATTTAATTTGTCTGGTTACTTGTCCTTATAGATGGTTGAGTCTTCAGAAGTCTTTCTAAAAATTTTTTCTGATGTTTATTTATTTTTGAAAGAGAGAGACAGAGTGCAAGCAGAGGATGGGCCGAGAGAGAGGGAGACACAATCCAAAGCAGGCTCCAGATTCTGAGCTGTCAGCACAGAGCCCAACATGGGGCTTGAACCCATGAGCTGTTAGATCATGGCCTGAGCCTAAGTCAGATACGTAACCAACTGAGCCACCCAGGTACCCCTCTTCGGAGGTCTTAAAGTGACTAGTTTCAGTAGCTGCAAGTTCCTTTAGCAAGTAGAGTTCCGTGATACGATGCAGCACTCCAGCCATCTCAGAAGGGAGTCTCATGGCTCTTTATGCTCTAAACCTGCTAATGAAAGCTTGGAGAAAATCCTAGTTTTTAATTCCATACAGCACTCTTTCAGCTCTTTTGAGACAGCCCAGGCAGACTGCTTTAAACCTTTTCATTTACTCTTGCATGACCCACTTTTTGCTACATGCCATAGCTCCATACTGATCTGAGGAATGCGTTAGCCACAGACAATTGCAATAAGCAGTTTTCCTGAGAAACATTTAGAACTCTCACTGAAATATAATGCACTTTCTAAAAACCTATCAAGGTCTTATAATATTTCTGGGCTCTTGCAGTATTTTAACTCTACTGATGGTTATTGGTGTCATCTAAATACAAACCAGTTCAACCGGTCGATGCAGACAAACTAAGAGCTTCCTGCATCAAAAACTGTGATGACATTTCTTTTTGTCATTATAAAACTCACATTCAGGTGAGTCTTGTTTATGTCACATAGCAAGTATGATTACAGATGCCCAGCCTTTCTATGAATGTTGTTTACATTCAGAATAATCCTTCACTAAATTGCCTAACATCTTTGTCTTTGAAAAGCCAACATTGTTGTGGCAATAAAAAGTATTTTTTATAAAACTGTCAATATTATTTCTGTTCGATAAAGCAGATTGATAAAATTTTTTCATTCTTATGCTCTCATTGTATCATTTACCTTAAGGAAAAATATTATGCATATTATAAATATCATGAATATTCAGAACACAAGATTATTATCAACAACAAGGAGCTAATAATGCTTTATAATAAAAAAATTTAAGGGTGCCTGAAATATTATTTAATCTTCTGACAGCTCTATGAGGGAACACTAATATTCTAGCAACATTATAAATATTATATTTACAACAAACCTGTGATTTAGAGAGGCAAAGTAACTTGTCAAAGAATGCAGGGATGGCAAGTAGTAGAGTAAGAAATAAAACTCTAATTTGTCTTATTCAAAGCTAAGAATTGGGGCGCCTGGGTGGCTTGGTCGGTTAAGCGTCCGACTTCGGCTCAGGTCATGATCTCACCGTCTGTGAGTTCGAGCCCCACGTCGGGCTCTGTGCTGACAGCTCAGAGCCTGGAGCCTGTTTCAGATTCTGTGTCTCCCTCTCTCTCTGCTCCTCCCCTGTTCATGCTCTGTCTCTCTCTGTCTCAAAAATGAATAAACGTTAAAAAAAAATTAAAAAAAAAAGCTAAGAATTGATTAATTATACCAATTAATATTACTAAACGTAAGATTACATCTGAATGCTACAGATGGAAGCAAAATGCTTTAGGGCCAGAGAGGGTAGGCAGATACCTTTTCCCTTAGGCACCTGTATTGAATATTTTGCTAAAAAGAGAGAAGAATTTTATATTGGGTGACCTTAAGAGGTCTGAGTCTTTGAAGATTAATTTTGGGTGGAGGCATATCTTGGACTGGGTGCTTTTGCCTGGTGGGTTGTTTTTAAATCTGGAATATCAATTAGGACAGGGATGGGAGACAGTCATAGGAACAGGCTGCTTAGAATTTGCAGTTAGCTGTATGTTTATGGAAGAATCTTAAGTGGGAAATCCAGACTCCCTTCTAGCTTGTATTATCCAGTAGCCCAGGATATAAAATGAATTAGAGATTCTAATTTTGCATTTATGTTTCCTCTTCTTCACACAATACACACAGGAACTCCTACCCCTCCCCAAAACCAAAAAAAAAAAAAAAAAAAAAAAGAAAGAAAGAAAGAAAGAAAGAAAGAAAGAAAAGGAAGAAAAAGGGAGAGAAGTACTTGAATTTCTTATGATACAGGTATATATTTTAGAAAGCTAATTAATTATTTATTGAAGGGTATATTCTACAAGAAAAAAATGCTTTCAAACAGTCTATGATGCTACACACACACACCTCATTAATTTAAAAACATGACTAGTACATGGAGCGCCTGGGTGGCTCAGTCAGTTAAGACTCCGACTTCGGCTCAGGTCGTGATCTCACGGTCTGTGAGTTTTGAGCCCCGCGTGGGGCTCTGTGCTGACAGCTTGGAGCCTGGAGCCTGCTTCGGATTCTGTGTCTCCCTCTCTCTCTGTCCCTAACCCACTCGCATTCTATCTCCGTCTCTCTCAAAAATAAATAAACATTAAAAAATAATTTAAAAACTGACTGACTAGTACACATCACATAGAATAGAAAGGAAAACAATATCAATAGTTCCTATATTACTGATTATTATCTAGCAGTTTCATAATCTAAGAGAATAGCTTTATATTTATCAACCAATCAACACATAAAAGCTTATTAAAATATTTAAACTAAACCAGTGTAATGTATTACCAGATATATTGAAAATCATTGAATTTAAAAATGCTCTTTTTTTTAGATCAACTGATTATTTCCAGGTAGAATAGAATTTTATCTTTTCACTTTTTTACTCAGAATTTGGCACACAGTGGGCACTTAAGAAATACTTGTGAATTGAGTACCAGTTATCTACATTAACATCCAAATGTAATATTGTTGGAAAGTCCCTTGGGCTTAGAATTTAAGACTTTGGTTCAATCCTGCCTCTACTGTTTGCCATACCTGGGCCTTTGAACAAACACTTAAAATCTCTGAAGCAGTTTCCTCATCTGCAAAGTAAGAATCAAAGAATATTCAGAGTGCAGAGTTTTGTGATGATTAAATATTATTATACAATGTATGTGAAAGTGCCTAGCCTCGTCCATGAAAGATAGTAGGATTTCCAGATATCCTTATGAAGAACACATTAAATCTATTAAACAAAAAGATGTTTTTTTGAGAGTGAAGGGACTTAAATTTCAAAAACATTTTCAATTCTAGAAACATTTCAGCTTTCCAAAAGATGACTTGATTGTTTAGCAAATAAAGAAAGTATGAAATGATTACCTTTTTCTCTTAGCTAGCCTGGTATACTCTTACACGTGTCACCTTGTATACTTCCCCACATTCACATACCAGCAACTAAAAGCTGAATCCTGGACATCATAGTAACTTCAAATTCAATTTTTCAAAGGTATTGGTCTAGGTGCCAAAGATCAGATAGTGTTTTTGTTCTTTTTGAACTGTGAAATTAAAAGATTTCTAGTAAAGAAGGACCAGACCAATGAGTGTTGTAGCTGAATGAATACTCTGTACTCTCAGAATTAGGTACTATCTGTAAATTATTTAAATTACTCCTGTATATTTAGTTTAAGTTAACATTGAAAAGTATAAATCTTCATTACTATCTAGTACTTTGAATTTGTTTTATTCTTAACTGAAAATGTATGAACATTGAGTTCCAAGCTGAGCTGTTGATGACAGAAATACCAATCATGCCCCCTAATGGGCTGACACATGGTATTTGTGGAACTTAACAAAAGTATAACGTCTCCACCTTCCTGGAAAATCTTGAAACCTGTTCAAACACACTGAAAAGTTGTTAGTGAAATAGGAAAGAGGCAGAAAAGTCTGATTTGGGTTTACTACAGAATCGTAACTTAGTAAATCAGACATACAAGTGCATTGATCACATATGTCCAAGACCAAAGTATCGCAATGAACTCTTAAAGGCAAGAAGACTTTTAAAAGCAACACAAGACTGGGGTGGCTGAGTAGTACCCGACTCTTAGCATTTGGTTCAGGTCATGATCTCACGGTTTGTGAGATGGAGTCCTCCATCGGACTCTGCACTGACAGAATGGAGCCTGCTTAGGATTCTATGTCTCCCTTTCTCTGTGTCCCTTCCCCCCTCAGTCTCCTGTCTCCCAAAGTAAATAAACATTAAAAAAAAAAGGTAACACAAGACCTACTTCTAAGAGAAGCAGTATAGTGCATTGACAAGAGGACACTGCATAGGTTGTTCAGAAACACCATGGGGGTGTTTGCACTCACTTTGCTAAGCAAAAGTCTACAATCTTCTCATAGGATATATCTACATATCCTTTATGGTCAGCTAGCTGTCTCTCAAGCTTTTCTAGGTCAATTATGTAAATATAATCTATAAGAATTTTAAGCAGCTCAGTCAGTATGTTGTTGGCAATCAACATATCCCCCTCTTCTCTGTAATCTAGAGTCAGTGTCCACAATCAACCATCTCATAAGATGAAGGAAAAGGCTCTCCCTAGAATAAGAATTCTAAATGAGATATGTCACCAGCAAAATCTACTTTAGATGCGAAAGGATCCCCGTTAAGATCTTATTATGATTCTTCCCTTTACCTCATATACAAAGAAATTACTTTAAAATTACCTAATTTACCTTGCATGTCGCTCTTAGAATGCTGTAATCCAGATTTGTGGGTTATTTTTTATGCAATTACACAGTATAAAAAAGAAAGGTTAGACATCCGTCTTGTGAAAAAAAACTAAACTAAAATAATGAAATCTTCCTCTAGTGATGATACCCATTTAAGAGCCATCATTGTCAACATAATATAGCATCAGCTCTGGTTTCAGGTGACACTGTACTGTAAAGTGAAGCCAAATATCTTTTCTTGTCAGTCCAGCCTATGAAAATCATAGCTAGCACATACGGATAAGGCAGTGGGTGGCAGGCACTCTTGTTGAGTGGGAGGAAAGGGATTAGAAAGAAATGAGAGGTCATGAGGAAACTAATTTTCTGGAACATGATAAAAGCGGATAAATAAAGAGCAAAGGGTTTAATAGGATTCTGAATAAACCGTTACATTTTAAAATTCTGCTCAAATTTCACACTGGCCACAGCTCTCTGCTTACCACACCATGGCATGAAACTTGGTTAGAAACTTCTCGTGAAAGCCAAAAGGAAAGATAGATTCTAAACCATTTAAAGCAACACTTGCTAACAGTTTTGCATCGCATTTTTATGTGGATATCTAGATGCTCTTCCTAGATATGAAGTGGAGGATTTTAAAAAGTCATAATGGTTAAAAGGGACCATCCTGGAGTTGACTGTCAGGGTTTGACCCCAGCCCCCCTGCTTCTAATTATGACCTCGAGGATATTTTTAAACCTATCTGAGCCTCCATTTCCTCAATCAGCCTTCCATTGTAAGACGGGGCTATTAAAAATTCTTACCTCATAAAATTATACTGAGAAGGGAGAAGCAGCCCTAATAATGAGTGATATTGAATCTGTCAATGACTTTGGTGAGTTCCTCAGGATTTTACTTAGGAAAAAAAGTAAAAAAGTAATTGGGATATTTCTTACAACTCAGAGTGTGGCACAATTAATAATTTTTAAATAAAAAAATACAAATGGACATTTGCTATTTATTTAAGATCAGATTACAGGGTACTATTAAAAATAATGGGTTATTAAGCAGCTAGTTTCAGCCAGGTGGGGTATTATCACTGAATCACATACCACAGGTGAGCCCATCAAGATACTACTTCTGTTTACCATCGTACTGAGGATCTGAGGTAGTGTAACATTATTTTTAAAAATGCACAAAAACTTAAATAAAACAACTAAAATGTTGTTTTCTTGATTAATAGCTGGCCTGATTATGTAACCAGAAAATACCAAACTATCCATAGATAAATTATGATAATCATTAGAAATAATATGCTAGAGATAAACTCAATACATAAAAGTCAATTGCCTGTTTATATTTCAAGACAAATAATTAAGAATTAAAAAAAATTAAAACCATACCACTTACAATAGTATCGAATCTAGCAAAAGAAGTGTAAGAATTATATACTCAAACTTTTAAAAATAATGAAGCTATAAACATAGATAAACACCATGTTTACTGATTAGGAGATTCAATACAATAACAATGTCAAGTCTCCCCAAATGGGTTTCATGGAGCTGGACAAGCTGATCCTAAAATATGAGTATGGAAATGCAAATGGTCCATGTGGCTAAGATACTGTTTAAAAATGAAAAATAAAGATGGGAGGACTTGCTTTACCAAATAGCCATATTTATTATAAAGTTATAATAACTAAAACAGCGTACTAGTGACACAAAGAATGGAAAATTTAACAATGAAATAGAATAAAGAATTTAGAAATAGATACTTTTGATTTGTGTACCTTGAAGCAGTGTTTGTGTAGAGGGGAAGCCTTTTAAAGAATGGTTCCAGAAAAATTATATATCCATATTTTTAAAAATTACTCTTGCTTCCTACCTTATACCATACTCAAATATCAATTGTAGGTAGATTATGGGTCTAAATGTGAAAGGCAAAACAAGAAAGTATAAAGCATAACATAGGAAATGATTTTCTTGACCTCAACATAGGAAAAGATTAATAGGACAAATAAAATTCTTGCCATAGAGGAAAAAATAGTTTTTTAACCACATTGAAATGTAGAACTCTTTTTAAGCCAAAATATACCATTAAGAGAGTGCCAAGAGAAGACAAAGATGGGAGAAGATATTTGCAAAATATAAAATTTGCACCATTCATAATTAACAAAGGTTCATATCCAGAATATATAACAAATTCCTACAAAGCAGTGGACACATCAGAAATATGTGCATTTGTGTACCAAGAGATCTCTACAAGTATGTTCATAAGGGCACTCTTCATAACATTCCCAAATGTGGAATTATAAAAATGTCTGTCAATAGGAGAAAGAACAAATACATTGGGGCATATTCATACAGTGGAATGCTTTGCAGGAATAAGAATGAGTGATATATAGCTATCCACACAAACAAAAATCTCATAAACATATGCTAAGCAAAAATATCCACATGGAATAGAGTATTTACTATGTAATCTCAAGTATATAAAGCTTAAAGTAAGGCAAAACTAAATTACAGATTATATGTATGTGTGCCTAAGGTGGTAAAACTATAAAGACAATTAAGGATGTAAGGACCATAGAAGTCAGGTTGCTTTGCGGAGAGTAAGGATTGATGATTTGAAGCAGTCATGGGTGGGCTTCCAAGATGTTGACAATGTTCTATTTCTTGACTTGGGTGATGTTTACCTGAGAATTCTTTTTAAGATAAATCATGGAAGAGTATATCCTTTTTTTTTTTTTTTTGCACACTGTTCTGTATGTATATTTTGCAATAATAAAACTTTTTTGAAATATAGAAGACAAGTTAGAGACCCCCATAAGAGAGTCCAAAGTGAAGAAATGGACTGTGCTCTGGACTGAACTGAATCCTCCCCAGCTTCATATATTAAAGTCTTAACTTCCTAATACCTAATGTGATTACGTTTGGAGAAGGGGACTTCAGGAGATAATTACATGTCTATGAGGTCATGAAGATGGGGCCCTCAAGACAGGATTAGTGCCTTTATACAAAGAGACACCAGAGTGCTCGTTGCCGCTCTCTCTGCCATGTGGGGACACATCTAGAAAGTGGCCATCTGCAAGCCAGGAAGAGAGCTTTCCAGAAACTGAACTCTGTCAAAGCTTGATCTTGAGCTTTCCAGCTTCTGGACTGTGAGATATCAGTTTCTGTTCGAAATTGATATCTCACAGTTTAGCCACCTAATCTATGGTATTTTGTTATGGCAGCCCAAGCTTACCAATACAGAACATGAGAAAATAACTGCAGTATTTAGAAACTTATAAAAGGCTTGAATCCAAAATCAATAAGAAGAAGACAATGCAGCAAAACAATGAGCACTAGCGTGAAGAGGCATTTCACAAAAGGGAATATATACAGATGGCCAACAAACATGTAAAATAGCCCATTATTAATCATGGAAATGGAAATGTGAACTACAATGACATAGTTCTTACTCTACACCAATTAGGATGGCTAAAATAAAAAAGTATTTGGCAAAGATAGAGAACAATAGAATCATTAATAAACTACTAGTGGGCATGTCCATTGGTTCTAATACTTTTTAAATTGACTTGACATTATATTCCTATTTTCTATTTTATGACCTAGTATTTCCAGTCATACACACACACACACACACACACACACACACACACATATATACATGAATCAAGAGACAGGCACAGGATTGTTTCCAATAGTATTATTTATAATAGTCCCAAATTGAAAACAACCTGTATATCCACACATTTGTGTGGTCTGGAGCAAGAATACAAATGGGGGCAATACACACCTCATGTTTAAAAAATTAAAAGCTAAAAACTTTAAAAGCTAAAAGCAAGATAACAAACCATATTAGGTTTTTTCTTAATTGTTGTTGAATGAACTATCACAAAATTAGTGACTTAAAATAACGCAGTTCATCATTATGTAGCTTAGAAGTCTGGAATGATGTGGCTGTTTTCTCTAGTCTGAGTGTTACTGGCCTGAAATCAAGGTGTTAGTTGGAATTGTATTTCCTGTCTGAGGATCAGGGTTTTGCAAACTCACTTGCTGTTGGCAAAATTCATCTCCTTACAGATGTAACACTGAGGTCCTGCTTTTTTGCAAGAATCAGCCAGGGCTGTTCTCAGTGCCTAGAGCTCACCGCATTCCTTACCACATGGCCCACTCCATTTTCAAGCCAGCATGGTGTTTCAAAACTCTTGTGTTTCAAATCTCTGACTTCTTTTTCTGAGACCATCCAAAGAAAATTCTCCGCTTTTAAGGGCTTATGTGATTAGGTCAGGTCTAACTGGATAATTTTCCTATCTTAAGGTCAACCATGTGATGTAACATAAATTAGATTTAGCAGTAAAATCCATATTTACAGTCCCAGGTTTATGCAGGGCATGGATGCCAAGGGGGAGGAAAATAATTGGGACATCTTAGAATTTTGCTTACCACAGTCTGCCCTCTGGCTCCCAAAGATGAATGGACCTTCCAAACGCAAAATTTATTTGCAAGAACCCCAAAGTTTTCAACCGTTGTAATACCAGCTGAAGTCCAGAATGTCAATAGTTTAAAAGTCTAAAATCTCATTATCTAAATTATCTCAACTGGTGTGGATGAGGCTCTTGCATATAATCTGCTGTATTATCTACAACTCATGGGACACAACAAAAGAGATAACTTATGTTCCCCAATACTCTCAACATACAATGGTGGGACTGGAACAGTTAAAAAGAGGAAAATAAAAGGTAAAAGGTAAAAAGTGAATTTATTGGTCCAAAGTAGTTTTTTTTTAATTTTTTAATGTTTATTTTTGAGAAAGAGAGAGACAGAGCATGGACAGGGGAGGGGCAGTGAGAGTGACAGAGACACAGAATCCGAAGCAGGTTCCTGGCTCTGAACTGCCAGCACAAAGCCCAACGGAGGGCTCGAACCCACAAACCATGAGATCATAACCTGAGCTGAAGTTGGATGCTTAACTGACTGAGTCACCCAGGTGCCCTTGGTCCAAAGTAGTTTTAACATGCAGCCTGGTGAACTCTAGCCATAGTTCCTGGATGAGGTTTCAAGGCCTGGGGATAATTCTCTGTGGCTTTCAGCTCTGCCGTCTGGTTGTCAGCTACACTGTTGGGTTCTTGATTCCATCCTCTCACTCTTTCTTCCATTTCCATGCAAGGTAGCACATGTTTGGAGCAGAGTAGTTCAATTATCTTGCTTTTTGATAGTATTCTCTCTATCCTTTTCATTCCCAAGTTGCCAGTGCTTATGCTGATAGAATATTCTTCAGAATGTTGTGAACCTTGCATGAATTTCACTGGCTTTCATTCCATTGAGCAAAGTCATATCTACCAATATTTTAAAGGTAATTCCTTCTATATCTATGGCTTCTGCTAAGATGTCTGAGGAGCAAGGTCCTTAAGCTTCCTAAGAAGACATCCTCCAGTTTCTGTCTCTAAGTCTGTGAGATACACCCTTAATCTCTTAAAAGAGCAGTATGTACAGCTGAATGCTCTGATTTGATTTTTCTCAAGTTTTAGCAAAATTCATACAGCCATATTCTCAGCTTTTTTTGGGATGCCATGCTTTTAGAATCAATCTCATAGCTTTTTTGTCTTTTTTGCATCTGAATAGGCTGGATTTTCCCACATCATCAAGTCTCCCTATATGGTTAACTCTGCAGTAATAGAATGTAACCTAATGATGGCAGTAATTTGAATCATATTCACAGTCCCAAGGATAATGCCAGTCACATACACCAGGGGGAGACAGGATATACTGGGGACCATCTTAGAATTCTGCCTACCAAAGAAAGTGATAAAAATATATCCTTTACTGTTATGTGGGTCCTATAGTCTTCGTGTAGCTTGAGGCGTGCCAGAGTACTGTCATTTAAAACACAGAGCCAGAGCAGACACCATTCCTGCTAAGGTCTAAAGGTGATGAAGAACAGTAGAGTGCATGAATACATTGTGATATATTCATAATGGAACACTCTACAACAATGAAGAGGGATGAATGAAAGTACATCACAGATCTCACAAAACATGTCACAATTTAGAACAAAAATCACACAATATATGCTTAGGTGATAAACTTATAAATCAAGGCAAGCATTTACTATCACAAACATCATGACAGTAGTTACCTTATGAAGTGGAGTGACAGGATTGGTTATTGGGAGCAGTCAAGAGAGGGATTCAGGGTGCTGTTACGTCCAATTTCTTGACCAAGGTAGTAGTCACTTGAACATTTGGTTTGCAATAAATTATTTAGCTGAACACAGAATAAAATTTTTATACTGTTCTCTACATGTATTATATGTCATAATAAGAAAGGTTAAATATGTAATGAATTAAGAAAATACCCTGCAAATGACAAATGATTTGGTAATGAACCAACATCGAATTAACATTCTCATTCTCATAATTAAATTGATTTTAGTAAAACACACTTCTTATCTCTGGTAACCAAAGAATGGAGGGAAAAGATACATTTCTAAAGATGAAAACAAATTAACAGAATGCAGGTTTTCAAGTATTCTGACAAAATTACATTTGTGTCTTTTAATAATTACTTTTTTATGAAAATTAATTCAGATGTAATTCCCTTAGTGTTTCTTTAAAGATATGTCTTTTAGAAATATATTAGATGTGATTTTAATCATGTTTCTTAATATATTTAATCAAAATTTCAATTGTGGTACAGAAAATTGATTTTCTTCCCCAAAAAGTGTGTTTTGCTTTAAGAGGAAGTATTCCCTATGCTGGGTCCAACTGCATATATAAATTATCTGAATTCAAGTAACATTTACAAATGAGTCTCTGGGATACTTCACTTGAGTCCTTTTGAGGAGGTGTTAATGAAACGAAGTGCCAGGTTTAAAATCAAGTTACATAGCACATGATATAATTGTCCTCCTATAAAATGCTAATGAATAAGATCAGATAGAAAGAATTTTAGTGGGACCTTTTATCTTCTATTACATTGACTGCTTCATATAATTTAATTTCACTTTATTTCAGCCCAACATAAAATGAAGAATTCCATTGTCTGCTTAGCTGCTGTTTCTCTTGATATTTGAAATATATTTAATTATACAAGGTCATATCTGAAAAGATAAAACTCTGGAGAGAATGTAAATGAACTTTCCACTATCGGATCACTTATGAATTCTTTATTACCTTAGAATTACATGATATTATCCTAAAGTGACATGAAATGTCTTACTTCTTGTCTTGCCCATTCCTGGAATGGCCCTGGAATATTAAAGAAAACTAATGGTTCTGAGAATTGGCTGCTCCAAAGGGTACACGTTTTTGTTACTCGTGCTTTGTAATTGGCAGGCCACAGTGGAGAAAGCAGTGGGAACATGCTGGCTACGTTTCGAAACTAGAGTTATGGATTTTCTTTTATGATGAGGTTCTAGAAATTATGGCAAACTGTAACAGCGGTTTGCAGTGTGTTACAGATGCCAAAGTTCTGTTTATGGTAAAATGTTTCATACCAACTGTTAATTAGAAGAATTTATCTATCACTCAGTTACTGAAAGGCTACTTGCAGATTGTGTCTGAAGAGTGCAATGATGCCAGCACAAGACGAAACAGAAGCTCCCTTCAAGCTTAGTATTCCCATTTTAATTGCTGAATAATTAATAAAATGTGTAATCTACTTACATGCTAGTCTATGCCATGGCCTATAATTTTATTCCAGATATTATAATCTATATTTCTGTATTTTTAGCAAATATCTATCTTGAAATTATGGACTCTGAAAAAATTACATTCTTGCAAAACAAGGAAACATCTTCTTTGTTTTCCCTCTAAACTCCCACAACTTTTAATTTTTATACCTGTTTGGGAAACAAATTCATTTTGAGCTAAACGTTCTTGAGGCAATTCTCACTCCAAGTGACATTTCTGAAAGCAGCATTTTGCTGCTTTGGTGTGTATGTTTGTGTTTTTGTAAACATAAGTAAATAGTAGATCTATGAAATATGTCTATTGAATAGTAAGTTTGACTATTTCACAATAAAGGAAATAGTAACTATATCTATAACATAACCAAAGTATAAGAATACTTTAGTTGAATTTCTACATTAGTTTACTGAACATTTATTCATGAAAATACTTCTCCTTCCCAAGGAACAAGTTTAATTTTGAAATCAATATGAAACTCTGATTACACACCTACATTCCTCAAAGTGGAAAATAAGAAATGCTGCCTATGGCAATAACTCTTTACACAAATTCAAATATGTTTAATCCACTTGAAAAGATATTGGCTCAAAATGTATGGCTAAGAGAGTTTTTAAAAAGAGAATAAAGAAGTGAACAAACAACAACAACAACAAAAATCTGGGCCAAAGGTTTTAACAGATCTCTCGCCAAAGAACATATACAGATGACAAATAAGCCTATGAAAGATGTTCCATCTCATATATCATCAAGGAAATGGAGAGTAAACAATGAGATACCACCACACACCTGTTAGAATGGACCAAGTCTGGAATATCGACAACGACAAATGCTGACAAGGTTCGTGAGCAGCAGGAACGCTCATTCATTGCTGGTGGGAATGAAAATGGTACAGCCACTTGGAAGACAGTTTGGCAGTTCCTTACACAACTAAACATACTCTTACTGTGTGATCTAGCATTCACCTACCTTGACACTTATCCAAATGAGTTGAAAACTTATGTTGAAATAAAAACCTGCACGTGAATGTTTATAGCAGCTTTATTCATAATTGCTAAAACTTAGAAGCAATCTCCTGTCCTTCAGTAGGTGAATGGATAAACAGCAGTACATCGAGACCATGGAATATTATTTGGCACTAAAAAGAAATGAGCTTTTACACCGTGAAAGAACATAAAGGAAACTTAAACACATACATACATTACTAAATGGAAAAATCTAATCTGGAAAGTTTATATATTGTATGAGTCCAACTATATGACATTCTAGAAAAGGCAAACCGGGGAACAATAAAAAGATCAGTGGTTGCCAGTGGTTGGGGGTTGTGGAGTGGAAGGCGGGATGACTAGGTAAAGCACAGAGGACTTTTAGGGCAGTTAAAATACTCTGTATGATACCATAATGATGGATACATATTATTATACACTGTCCAAACTCACTGAATGTAAACCAAGAGTGAATCTTAAGGTAAACTATGGACTTTGGGTGATTATGATGTGACGAACATAGGTTTGTCTATTGTAACGAATGTACCATCGTGATGAGGGATGTTGATGATGGGGGAGGCTGCTCATGTGTTGGGGCAGGGGTACCTGAGAAATCTCTGTACCTTCACATAAAGTCTGCTGTGGATCCAAAACTGCTATAAAGAATAAAGTCTTCATAACCATGACAAGAACAGCAAACCCTGGGTTTTGGAGATCACAAAATACAATCTGTTTATTTAGTGTTAAATGGATGCGAGCATTAATTCAAAATTTAGTGCTATTTGGAGTAATTTCTATGAATGGTGGTTGAGTCCAGGGAGAACAGTGTATAAAAAGGGGGAAAAAAAGAAAGAAAATAAAATGAAAAAATATTCTCCATCCATTATGATTATTTTGGAAATGTAAGATACAAGGCATCTAAGAACGCAGCATGGCCCTGTGAAGAGCAGTAGACCATATGGGAGAGATTTGTGTTAGGTCCTTGCTCTGGCATCGATATGCTGACATTAACTTCTTATAATATTGGATTTGTCATCTAAACATGAGAATGAGAAAGCCTGTCACATTGGGTTGTTGTACAGTTTAAGCGGGATGATGTTTTCGATATTGCTTTAGATTTATAATCTTCTCACATCTAAAACATTACTATTAATAACGGGTCACTTTAAAAATGAAATATTCTTTCAAGGGGTTATAATTTAAGTCTTTATGAGTTCACACTATAATTATTTGCTAATATTTTCACGGAAAAGTTTGGTTCAAGGAGAAGTCTTACCCTTGATGTTCTTGTGATAACATCATAATTTAGTGGGACTATTAGAATTGTTTCTATTTTCTAGATGTGACCTTTTAAAAAGTGATTAGATTTATTAGTTTCTTTGATAGGTCATCAAGAACTGAACAATATGAAGTATAAAATTTACTTGACCAGCTGAAAAAAAAAAGACGCAAATAGCAGTAGAGATATCTGAGTATTTAAGACTGGCAAGGAACCCAAATCAATTTAGTTCAGTCTATTTTACCTGGTATTTCTTATCAAATTACTTTAATGTAGCTACACTATTCCAGTGAAAAGACAGAGACCCCTTGGGTCCCTGGGGGGCTCAGTCAGTTAAGTGATTGCCTCTTGGTTTCTTCTCAGGGCATGATCTCACAGTTCCTGAATTCAAGCCCATGTTGGGCTCTATACTGACAGTGCAGACCCTGCTTGGGATTCTTTCCTTTTCTCTCTGCCTCTTCTCCACTCTCTCTCTCTCTTTCTCAAAATAAATAAATGCACTTAAAAAAAGACAGAGACTCCAAATATCCTTATAAATGGAAAAGACCATGGAATTCATAGGTACTGGATAACAACAACAAACAAAAGAGAGAGAGAGGCAGTGGGAGTAGAGAGAAAGAAAGAAAAGAAGAAATCATTATTCACTAATGGCTAATCCATTCTCTTGTGAGATGATGCAAGCATTATTTAGTAATAAATTTTTCACATTGATGGACAAGAGATTGGTCAATTACCAGTTAGGGAAGTTAGTTATGTATGACTTTATTGTGAGCTCTGTTGCTTTCTTGCTTTTGCTAGAAACTATACCAGCCATGCATATTTATCACAGCTACAAGGAAAGTGACTATTCTCTCTTTTCTTTTTTCTTTTTTTTTTACTTCTTTTGTGTGGAGGAGTTGGAAAGGTGTGTGTGTGTGTGTACTAAAACACATTATTAAAACATGAAGTTGTGACAGGCCCTGATAATGCACTTATATTTCACCATATTCAATGCCAGGTTTTAGTTGAGATTATAGTTCTTCTCCATATTGTAAATGCTGTTCAATGGCCTTTTCTTACAGTATCATCAATTTGCAGGTAGGAAAATGGTTTAGAGAATGGATACTATGTGCTTTTGTTTTATTTTGCTACACTCAAACTCACTTCCACAATAATGCAGTAACATTAAAAATAATTTTTTTAACGTTTATTTATTTTTGAGACAGAGAGAGACAGAGCATGAACAGGGGAGGGTCAGAGAGAGGGAGAGACAGAATCTAAAACAGGCTCCAGGCTCTGAGCTGTCAGCACAGAGCCCGACGTGGGGCTCGACCTCACTGAATGCGAGATCATGACCTGAGCCGAAGTCGGCCGCTTAACCGACTGAGCCACCCAGGCGCCCCTAAAACACCATTAACATACCAGAATGGATGCACCTTAATTACTTACTCTTCTATTATATTATCCTCTTGAAAAGTAATTGAATTAATTTCTCTCTATATGGATATTTAGGTCTCTTTCAAAAGACTTCATAAGTTGTTTGGTAATGACTCTGAAATTTTACCTATTAGAAGTTATAATGAGTTCTCAATTAAAACATGTATTTCATGGATAAATATCTGACATGAAAATCTGAAACCAAAGAATCAAAAGGATGTCCTGAATCACTGTAATTAAAGAGAGGAAGACAGATAGACTCGATACACACACACACACACACACACACGCACACACATAAAGAGAAAGAGCTTTAGGCTGCAGAAATGGCACATAATCCTAGCATCATCATTTTTCTTATTCTCCAGAGTTTAAGTAAATGAGGAAAAGTTTGTATTACATATGAGAAGGGTTCTAGTACAGGTCAGAAAAGAATGAGTCTACAATATATACTGTTTTCCTTAAAAAACAAAAGATGGTTAAGAATTTATTAAAATCAGACCGATGCATCTCACTTAAGGCTAAATTATTTATCCAGGAACTTTTCCTTCAACATCTTCACTTGGCTTATTAATTTTTAGGCATTTATGAAACACTTTCCCAAGAATTAAGAAGGGAAATAGATGAAAATAAAATTAGCAAGCTTTCCTACTTATCACTTCCTTCAAGATTTTATGATACTATAAGCTAGAGACTATTTAATACATCTCCGGGATCTTTTGGTGACCCTAATTTCATTATTTAAAAAAGCAATATTCATTGTCTTATAAGCTTTTATGAGCATACTGAGGTAGATACTTGATATTAAAACTGTTCTGGAAAATTCAAAACCATTGTTGTTTTAGGTATCACCTATAGAACCTATGACTACTCATATGTTTTCTAAGGAAACATATAACTGATCAACTTAAACTTGGTACACTTTTAGGTCAATAAGAAGATTAAAATGGTTGTCAAAAGTAGGACTTGAGATAAGTTGTGGACTTAATTCTTTCATGCTCTCCCTATTCTATTTAGCCTGCAAAAGTATTAATCTTATTTGTATTAATATTATTAGTATTAGTAATATTATTAGTAATTATTAGTAATATTATTATTATTAATCATTAATGAAATTGGTAGAAACACCCTTTGTAATCTATTTACTCCCTCTACTCCCTTAGTAGCAAGTGTTAAAAAACAAGCAGTTTTTGTATGGTAGTCATTTCAACTATTAGGGACAGATGACTCATTCTGATCTAATCACCCACAAAATTGTCAATGGTATGACTGCAGAAAGGATATGTTCTATAAACTAAAAGGTGGAGCATTTTTATTTTTATTTATTTAATTTCATTATCTCTTTTTTGGAGGATTTTTTCTTTTTAAACTCTAGGTTGAGCTGGTAGTAAAAGCACCTATTGACAGTGAAAGCCATTGACAGAGAATACAGACCCCATGAAATCATTTTATAGTGACTTTCCCAGTTACACCACCTTTTTAATGGGTTAAATAAATAAACAGCATACAACCTGCATGTTTTTGTAAGCACAAGCTCTGTATGATTCTATTAACAGAGGACGAGTGATTCTGAATAAGTCAAAATATTAGCCAAAATCTTAATGTGGAAGAAATGTTCGGTCCTATATTGCTCTCGTGATATCTCTAATTTGAAAGCATGAATTAAACTTTCTATTCCCTATCAGCCATGGTATAGATATCTGAAATGGATTTCAGCCCCCAGACTAAGATGTGGGTTGTGCACTCCGAATGTAATTTTCTTTTTAAAATGTTAATTTGGTAAAATACACGCAATATACAATGTACCATCTTCACAATTCTTAAATGTACAGTTCTGAAGCGCTACTTATACATTTGCATTGTTGTGCAACCAATCTCCATAACTCTTTCCTCCTGTAGTTCTGAAACTCTATACCCATTAAAAAACCAGCCCCTGTTTCCCCTTCCCCCAGCCCCTGACAGTCACCATTCTACTTTCCGTGTCTATGAGTTTAACTATTCTAGATACCTCACAAAGATGGAATCACATAGTCTTTGTCTTTTTTTGACTGGCTTGTTTCACTTAGCATAATGTCCTCACGTTTCATGCATGTTGTAGCACGTGTCAATTTCCTTACTTTTTGAGGCTGAATAATATTACATTGTCTGTATGTACCACCTTTTGTTTACCCCTTTATATGTTAGTGGACACTTGCGTTGCTTCCACCTCTTAATTATTGTGACCAATGCTGCTATAAACATGATCTTTGAGACCCTGCTTTCAATTGTTTTGGAAATATACTCAGAAATGGAATTGCTTGATTACACATCAATTCTATTTTTAAGTTTTTGAGAAACCACCTTTGTTTCCTTGTACAATTTTCCTAATTTTTTTTTTTTCATGAGAACAAGGAATAGAGAATCCATTAAGAAAACTAAAATCTTTCCAAAATGTTTGTTTGGAGACAAGCATCATATAAAAAAGGACTTTGGTAACAACTTCCAATATGTGAGAACCCAAGGGGAGTTTCTTAGGTGACTGCTACACTAGCTTACATGAGGAGCTTGTTATAAATACGTCTGTATTTCCAGGACTCTGGAATTTCCAGGGGGAAATTCTGATTCAACAGGTCTAGTTTGGGATTCAGTTATGTGTGATTTTAACAAATATATCAAGTAACTTGGATGCTGCTTAACCACTAAATAGCATTTACATAACTAATATTTAGACAATGGTTTCCACATTTATCAGGTTAAAATCTTAGTAAAGATCTATTTTGTGCTATCAGAAAAATACATAAAAGTACTGGGCACACAGGAGTGATTAAAGCAAACATTAAATTTATCTGCATGTAATTTGCAGTGTTAGTGGACAAGACTTTGTGTGTGTGTGTGTGTGTGTGTGTGTGTGCGTGTGTATTCATGTTAATGATAAATTTGAGAGCCAAGAGCACCTAGCCTCTGAGTTGCAGACGAGGGTAATGTGGGGAGGCACAGCTCTGATACAATGAGACCAATTATAACCATACTGTGCTGTGCCACCTTAAACTCTCCTGAAGAAGTGAAATACTCCTTTCTCTAGTGGTGGGAGTATTGGTGGTTGATGGCTTTTCTCCAAAATTGCACTGGATCCAACTTGACTCCAGTGATTGGCCAATGGAGGTGCCTGTTATAAAGGCCTGTCTCCCTTGCCTCAAAAGGGGTTAACTCTGAGGACAGCTTCAAAACTCCCCTGACCCCTCTGCTGTAGTCACTACTCTCTGTTTAATCCTACTTCCTTTACTGCCAGAGGGGTGTTGGACCTGAGGGCATGCCCCCAAAAGCTGAATGCAAGTCAGTGTCAGAGTCTGTTTCTGGACAACCTGACATAAGGATACTATAAGTAACCAAAAAGAGGCCTAGGTTCTAGAAACCAGACTAAGTGGATCTCAGAACCACAGGTTATCCAGTGATACAATGCACAAGACCAGGACAGCTTTGCCCCGTGGGCCAGTAAGGCAGGTAGAGGATGACGACCAGAAACCCCACACGAAATGTCAGCAAAATAAGAATGGATAACCCTTGGGGAGGTGGGAAAACTTTAATAGATTAAATCCTAAATTGACTATTTTTTTTTTTAAAGAGAGTGTTCCTTTGGCCTCTCCTTTTTTTTTTTTTTTTAACGTTTATATTATTTTTGAGACAGAGAGAGACAGAGCATGAACGGGGGAGGGTCAGAGAGAGGGAGACACAGAATCCGAAACAGGCTCCAGGCTCTGAGCTGTCAGCACAGAGCCCGACGCGGGGCTCGAACTCACAGACTGCGAGATCATGACCCGAGCTGAAGTCGGTGGCTTAACCAACTGAGCCACCCAGGTGCCCCAAATTGACTATTTTCAAAAACAGAAATAGTAGGGTTATTTTGAACTGGCAAAATAAGCTTTTCTCCATCAGTAGAAACGAGGGTTTGTGAACTAAGTTGGGTTCAACTGTAAAGAAATAAGACAATCACCTTCTCGTGTATCTATGCTTTACTACTGTTTAAAAGTCACCTCTCCTATGCATACAATATTTAATAAGAAACACTGCTGTATGTCTGCTATTTTCTCACCACACCTTTCCACAAAAATTTTTTCTATACTTCATCTTCCATTTTTATTTTCCTAAATATCTTTCCACAAATAGAAGTCATGTTTGTGGGCAGGGATGGTTTTTAAAATACCTAAGTAAAGACTCCAGGCCAGGTCATACTGGTGCGTCTGTTTGTTTTTTAAGATTTATTTATTTTTGAGCGAGAAAGTGCAGCAGGGAAGGGGCAGAGAAAGAGGGGGACAAAATAACTGAAGTGGCCTCTGCGCTGACAGTAGGGAGCCCAGTGTGGGGATTGAACTTACCAGCTGTGAGATCATGACCCGAGCTGAAGTCGGACACTTCATTGACAGCCACCCAGGTGCCCCAGTTATGTGTCAGTTCTGATTATTCCTCAATCTGCTGAAAATACAGCCACTGAGCCCGCCAAAGATCAACTATTTACTGAACACAATAGTGTTTCATAATTTCCTAGATTCTGCAATATGGTGTGACTTCTATACCATTCTTATTAAGATGTATCTAAATAAAGCAAAGTCTTCAACCCCACACAGAAATGTTTTCCATGTACCGTTGTTCTTACAATATAAACACCTCACATCTATCATTTCCTTTCTGTGTTTCCTCGAATTTTTATCACTTCTTTTAAATATTTATTTTTGGGAGAGCACAAGTGGGGGAGGAGCAGAGAAGGGAGACAGAGAATCTGAAGCAGGTTCTGCACTGACAGGCTAACAGCGGTGAGCCCGATGCGGGGCTTGAACTCATGAACCATGAGATCGTGACCTGAACCAAAGTCAGATAGATGCTCAACTGACTGAGCCACCCAGGTGCCCCAAATTTTTATTACTTCTTCCAGGACTATGTCAGTAATTGCACAATTACTTCCCTACTTATATTTAAAAAAAACCCAAAACTCTTCAAACAATCCTCTTCATTTGTTTGATCATTCAGCAAATGTTTATTGAGCATGTACTATATACTGAGCACTTTTCTTTCTTTTTTTTTTAAATTTCTTTTTTAATGTTTATTTATTTTTGACAGAGAGAGAGAGAGAGAGAGAGACAGAGCATGAGCAGGGGTGGGCAGAGAGAGAAGGAGACACAGAATCTGAAGCAGGCTCCAGGCTCTGAGCTGTCAGCACAGAGCCCGACGTGGGGCTTGAACCCACAGACTATGAGATCATGACCCAAGCTGAAGTCAGACACTCAACCAACTGAGCCACCCAGGCACCCCTACTGAGTACTTTTCTGATGCTGGAGAAACAGTGGGGAACAAGACAGACTATGACATTGCTTTTGTGGTACTTGCATTTTACTCATAGGTCTTATCATTTAACCAGCAAACTAAAAAACATAATAGCCATGCAGAAAGTTAAAATAGATGATAGCAAGTGACTTAGTGACTACATTAGGCAGGTGAGTAGAGAAAGCCTCTCATGTGATATGATAGTTAAGCTGAGATCTGAAACAATAGAATCCAGCCATGCTCTGCAGGAAGTGTTCGTGGAAGAACAGACAGTTCATGTAAAGGCCCTAGAGAATGAATAAGCTTGACATGTGTGAGGAACCATATGACTCATGAGTAATGGTGAGGAAAGTGGAGAGAGAGGAAGTTAAGGCAGAAGGAGAAGCTGGATAATGCAGTGGCTTGGGGGCCAGAATGACGGCTTGTGTTTTAAGTGCAATGGCAAGTTATGGGATTGTTTTCAGCAGAGAAATGCAAAGCAGATTTACTTCCGGGAGGATGATTCTGACTGCTGTGTGGGGAATGGGTGATAGACGAGCAAAAGGGGAAGTTGTGGTTGGCCAGGAATCTGTCAAACAGGATAGAAACTTGGCTTGGCATGGTGATAGTGGTGGGGATAAGGGAGGGAGCATTTTTTGGATGTAGTGTCAATAAGACTTGTTGATGAAGTGACTTTAGAGCACAGCTCTGAACTTTTCTGCCCCTGCTAACTTTCACTGTATTACCAAGTCCCTCACGGTCTGACTCACATCTTTGAACCTTAACTTGAGTGCTCACCTCACCCTGCCTTGCCTTACAGATAATACCACACTTATCTCGTTCTCTATTAGGCTGTTATTGTTAGAATCCAAGCTTTGGAAGGCCAGGGCCACAGCTCTATCCTTGTAGTTTAAGTATGTTAAAAAATATATGGTATGGATAATGACTCTAATTCTGGATTCGAGGGAGACAATAAATGGAAAATAAAGCTGACCGGGAAGCAGAGAATTTTAAAGATTCCGTGGCTTGCTCTGGGAATAATTTCACTATCTGATGAACACAACTTTACATCCAGGAGAATTTTAAAGGTGGAATAATTATAAAGACTGTTGATCTGATAGGCCAGAAAAAATGAATTGGACTTTCTGCATCAAAACTGAAATCTCTGGAAATATCTTTATTTCTGAGTAATGTCTACAGTTACACACTCATCTTGCCAAAGTCTCTGTTTAGTAACACTGATGAAAACAATCCTGGTCTAGACAGAGGTGGGTTTTTGATAGAATTATTCTCATCCCAAGGGGAAGGTCAAGTCATTCTTCCTTTTAATGCAAAAAGTGAATCTATCTATGTGTTTTCTTGAAGTGTTGAAACCTGGAAGGCTGCTCTGTCTGGGTATAGAAAATCCTAGTAATTACATATACATTATTGTGTATTCACTGAAGGCATTGGAGTAGCCCTTTAGGAACTGTCTGTTCTAACCCAAATTTCATGTTAATGGAATTATTTTTCAAATTACTCTATAAATTTGAGGTATGGGAAGTAAGTTATTGAATTAACCCAAAATGCATGGTTTGAAAATGACGTTATAATCATTTAGAAAAAAAAGTCATCTTTGTTATCTTTCCCAGAACCCTCATTCCCAGCACACTCTTCAGATGATAATTTATGCCAGCTCTCATTTAGTGAGATCAGTTAAAAAAAATAAAAGGAAGAAGAAAGAAGAAGAAAATGAAAATAAAGAAATATAAATTGAATCATTAAAATATATGAGTCCTTAAACTTCTATCAGGGTCATATGTCTAAAATCTTCGTGTTTGTGTAAATAAACACATTTATGAGACACAAATAATGGTATAAAATCTTACTTCAGAAGGTATCATTTGAATTGTGGGTGCAAAGTTCTGAGCTAAGTGCTGTATGCTGGAGATGGTAAGAGCAAATACAAATGAAAAATACGAGGGTAATTGTCTCTGTTGAAAAAAAAGGAAGAGACTTCCCTCTACTTGTCAATCCTTTCTCTGTCTGTGTGATATGTATGCGGATCATTTTAAAGACTAAAAAGCCTCTAGTCTGCTTTATGACCTAGCAAAATCTTTCTTAAGGACCTTAAAACCATTCATCAAGGAAGATAGCGCCCCTAAAGTGCAGTTTCCGTGGAAGGATAAGGATATACGGGCACCTTTGTCCCCAAACTACCTTCCATAATCTGTACTATAGACACTGACCACTTTGCAGGTAGGAAATGTATACTGCTAGTGTAAGGCAATGTTAAGATTTAATTGTGTAGAAGACTGGATTAGTTGAACAATGATAACTAGGATATGTTATAACAAGACAAATTAATCTACTTGAAAATTAATGCACATTTTACCCGTCTCCCAGAAGAGGAGCAGTACCAAAAAGTAATGAGCAAGCTTTATAATTGTAATATTTTTGCTTTCCTCACTTCATCCTAACTATAACTTTGTGTTTCTTTTAGTTAATATAATCTTGATTATGCTCCTTTATTTCTCCATTTGAGTTTGTACACCTTAGGTTTAAGACTTCAGGTTGGTAGTATTACGTGTCTCAAGCAGAATAAAATAGATAAGGTTTTGAAAGATTTGTATCTGTGCTTAGACTTGAGTGTCCTTAAACCTGTGTCCCCTTTAACAACAGAATTTTCCTGGGGCATTACTTGCCCATTCTGATGGAATCTTTCCCACCTCTGGCATTTAATTAAAACTGCTTCTTAAAGCGATGTTTTTCTGTTCAGAATTCCATTTTTGTTGTTGTTGTTAAAAGTATGGATAGAGTGTGAACACTGTGTATAGATGATTGCATTCACTTCTGAGACATCTGAGACTTCTGAGGATTCCATAGTAGTGTGCAATGACCTTTAGGTATAGGTATTAATTTCATATATTAAGGTTACCTGATGTGTCAAGTATTCTCATACAAAACTAATGCATATTGTTTGAGCATGTGCATGGAGTAGTGTGTAAGCTTGAGCTTACAGAATCCTGATAAGAAATTTTGACTCATTCTGGCATAGACGTAAGGTTTGTTTACCTATTAATCATGCCAAACAGTGATATTCCAAGGTCTTACCTAAGCATGCTATACTCTCTAGGTATATCTTTTGTTCTTTGTGGAACATTTCATTTCTTAGGAAATTCTGCCATTTATATAAAGTATAATTAATTATAGAGAAATTAGAGTTCCAGTCAAATTTGGGTGCTTTAAAATAAAACCTTTGGGCTTCATCATATCTACCGGCCCCTGAATCCCCCACCACCATTTTTTCCACTGCTTATTTGGACTAAATGCAGTGGGGTTTGTTGCAGACATATGGCTATCTATATTCTTGCTTTTAGTTCATTCTGACTGCTATACTTTACAGTACACTAGAGAGGTATTTTCTTTATCTTTTATCAGTTCTTAAGAACCCATGGTCCTGTATTGTTAATATTATTGGAAAATTATTTAAGAAGAAACATTTTATGGTAAAACAACATCTTGAAAAGAATAAAACAGGAACCCCAGTCAGGATGAACTGAATTCAGGTAAATGGCTTTAAGTATTATGATGAACTAAGTGGATTAGCTTGCTATAATTAGACTATATAAATTAAGCAATATGTGTACTATGTCCCTGTTAAATATTTAATAAGATATTTTGCTTCCATAGATTTTACTTCAAGGCTAATCACCAATTAATTTTTCCTGTGATTAATCTAGTAAGTAAATAAGAATTTTAATAAATAGCCATTTCTGGGACAGTTTTATCAGCCTTCGGTTCACTCTTCCCACATGAGTTACTTAAATGCCACATCATGGCAATATGATTCAGGAGCCTTTTTACCACCCCTCCCCACTTCCCACCCCCAATGTTTAATGGCAGTCTCTCATTTTGGGGATCTAGGAAGCCTTCTTTGGGTCGTGACTCCATCTGTATAGGTGGAAATTTTAGGCATTTAAAGGTTATCTAGAATTTCTGTAATATTTACTTTGCTGTTATTTCAAAAATATTTATAGGCTTTTTCCATTGAATCTGTTCCTCTGAAAATATTAATCTTGGGTATGGACTGAAAGAGGAGAAAGATCATGATGCCTCTGAACATGACCAGATTCCTGCTCTGTTCTGGGGCAAGTGGTTTAACCTCTGCCTGAGTTCCAGTTTGTAACATATAATGCTAACATGTAATCGACGCTGAAACATGTTGGGATCTTCTGGAATACTGTGTAAGTTCTCAATATTGTTTATGTCTTTAATAAAAGTAGTTTTTCCTCATTAAGCTAACTCGGTTTCTGGAAAGTCAAAGTGTTTAAAATCTCAGGGCTTACCATTCTTTAATATACATAGCCTAACCCACATTAATGGTGCTTCAGGGTAAACAGTGTATCTTGTTCCAAAGTTCAGCTTATTAAAGGCATACTTCCAATGTTTTTGTCATCCCTTAAATTAAGAGTCCATTA
Organism: Panthera leo; assembly: GCF_018350215.1. Classification (NCBI taxonomy): domain Eukaryota; kingdom Metazoa; phylum Chordata; class Mammalia; order Carnivora; family Felidae; genus Panthera; species Panthera leo. Next base: position 55,919,775 of record NC_056682.1, read on the forward strand.
GATAAGCGAAGTGTTCTCATCCATGATTTTAACATCATGATTTAAGAAATGACAAAGTTTATTCAATGTTCATTTCATTTCAATTTGATTTTGGAGTAAACCAAATTTAGACATAAGTCAAACAGTAAAGGGATGGTTCATAAAAATGGTCTCAGCACTGGAGTAAATTACCTGTTTGTTTCATATCCAAGTAGTTTCTGATTCCGTAAGGCAACTATAAATAATACTGATTTTTTAAAAGGCATATCTGAATGAAATAGTAACAGCAAAATTAGAGTAATGAGGATTTTTGGATTATCTGAGTTTAATACAGTAGCTCCTATATATATATATATATATATATATATATATATATATATATATATATATATATTTATATATATATAAATTATATAAATATATATATATATATATAAATATATATAAATTATAATACAAATAGTTTTACCAAGTCAGCAGTGTAGACAGATGGAAGATACATGTATATGATCTGTTTACAAGGTGTCCTTTATGTTATATTGTGCAGCTGACTTAAACATATAACACCATGTTTATTCCCATGAAGTATATCTTAACTGGCATAACTATTTTTAGTAAGAAGTGTATGGCTTGTTGATCACTTGAAAATTAAGGTATTTTTATATTTTTACCATGTTTTAAGATGTTAATTCTTGAATGACTGGTGTTTCTTTTAAAACTACAATTGCATCTGTGTCCAGATGTGCCATTGTATTGAGATAACATGGTAAGATAGCCTTCCCAAGTAAACTATAGTAGCCTTATATTTGTTTTGAGATAACAGTTTGACTTAAAAAATAAGGTAAATTATAATATTATTTGCGACATCTGATTAATATTTATTTATGTAGACTATGGCTTGAGATCCATATGCTGACGCCATGTAGTAATAAATTTTGTCTCCAGATTTGTTCTTCCTTATCAAGATTGCTTGGGCTGTTCAGTGTCTTATAGCTCCATACAAATTTTAAGCTTGTTTTTTTCTTTCTGTGAAAAATGGCATTGGGATTTTGATAGGAATCACACCGGATTTGTTGACGGCTTCAGGTAATATGGACATTCTAACAATACTAAATATTCCAATCCAAGAACGTGTGATAACTTTCCATTTTTGTCTTTAGTTTCTTTCATCAGTATCTTACAGTTTTCAGTATACATACGGTTCACTGCCTTGATTAAATTTATTCCTAAGGATTTTATTGTTTTTAGTGCTGTTATAAATGGGATTGATTACTAGATATAGAATTTTCAGTTGACAGTTACTTTCTTTTGGTATTTTTAAAACGTGCTACTACCTTCTGTCTTCCATGGTTTCAGATAAGAAACTTGAAATGGTATTCTCTCGTAAGGAATATATATGTCTTTCTTACTTGCTGCTTTCAGGACTTTGTCTTTAGTTGTCAAAATTAACAATGATGTGTCTTGGCATGGATTTATTTGTATTTATTATATTTGAGTTGTACTCAGCTTTTTAAAGCCACAGGTTTAAGTTGTTTGATAAATTTATGAAACTTTCAGCCATTATTCTTTTAAATTTTATTTATTATTTGTTTGTTTGTTTATTTATTTTAGTTCTGCTCTCTCTTTTTTCTACTCCTTGAACTCTGGTGATATAAACCTCAGCTCTTTCGCCATTCTCTCACAGTTCCTTGAATTCCCATGTTCCATTGCTTTGTTTTAGTGCATTTTATCTCTGCTGTTGAGACTGAGTTACCTTGTTTCAAGTTCACCCACTGTTCACTGATATCTCCATTCTACTACTGAGCTCATCCTGTAAGTTTTTAAGTTTGGTTTTATTTTATTTTATTTTTTTTCAGGTCTCTAGTTTTCATTTGAGTCTTTTTTATACCTTCTATTTCTTTGCTGAGGTTTTCTATTTTTCATTGGTTTCATGAGAATTCCTTAGGTGAAGCACTTTTATGATGGTTGCTTTAAAATCTTTGTCAGGTTATTTCAGCTTGTGATTCATCTTGATATTAGCATCCATTGATGGCCTTTTTTCATTTGAGTTGCTACTTTCCAGCTTCTTGGTATGATGAGTGATTTTCAACTATATCATGGGCATTTTGGATATTATATTATGAGAGTCTGGATTCTACTAAAAATTTTTTTAATGTTTATTTATTTTTGACAGAGAGAGCGAGCGAGAGAGAGCGAGCATGAGTGCGGGAGGGGCAGAGAGAGGGAGACACAGAATCCAAAGCAGGCTCCAGGCTCTGAGCTGTCAGCACAGAGCCCAACGTGGGGCTTGAACTCATGGACTGTGAGATCATGACCTGAGCCGAAGTCAGACACTCAACCGACTGAGCCACCCAGGCGCCCCTGGATTCTTTTTTTTTTTTTTTAAACAAACAGACTACTTGCTGAGATACAGAGGAGGACCCAAAGGTAAGGGGATGAGGTAGGTGGTTAGCTCCCTAATGGGCTCTGCTGATGACAGTGACAGAAGTGGAGTTCCAACTAGCTCCACCTTTCATTGCCTCATGCGGTTTCATTTATACCAGAATAAAGAAGGTTTTCACATTTTTATAATAAGCCTTGCAAATGTGCATTATATTTTAAATGTTCTTTTAGTGTCATTTTAGAAGCCAAGCATAAATATTAAAAATTTTCATCAAAATATACAGTTCTTAGCATGATGATTTACTTCTAAATGGATTTTTTTTCATGAGAATCTGTTAATTCTGTGCTGAAAATTTTGAGGTACATAGCCTTGAAAACCTGTTCATCATGAATTGATTATGGAACTGAATTCCAAAAATATGGTTAGTCAATATGTTATCAAGCTACAATACCTTATATAATATACTTAAGCAATTTTCATCTTCAATTATTTTGTGGCTTTTCAGTTAACATGAATTTATAATAGTTGCTTGAGAAATCTAAAACTAAGATTTACTTTGAGGCTACAAAGAAAAACCAGATATATCATCCCAGATATTCATCTACAAATGGATTTATTTCTTTTTGTAACCCACAAAATAAATGGTGTATAAAAATTAAACATTATATTAAAGAAATGCCATGTTTCCATAATAACATAGAATATACCTTTCATAAAAGTGTTAAAAATAATTGCCTTTGGAAATATATTTGTAAGCCAATACAAGTTTAAAGCAAGCAGTTTACTTGAACTAGTAAAGATATTTACTGAAACCAGAATGGAACATGACTCATTTTGTAAAGTCTGTAACTACTGATGAAAGCATTTATAGCTATATATAGGCTATATAGAAATATGCTACATTTCAGCTTTTGGGGGCAGAGGAACTTCTCATAAATTTTGCTAGCATTTTTTTTTAACCAAAATTAATACTTGAACCTATGTCTTCCTATGCTATGAGTTTGTCTTCATAAACCAAGGTGATAACTTAGAATATGGTACTTGCCCCTTTCTTTGGTATTCTTATGCATTTTAGTACCAGAGAATATCTAAAAATAATCACTGAAGAGTGATTCTTAGTTTCAATGCCAAATGAGGATTTTAGGAAAATAACTTATGATGTACCCAGAGATTCTTTGATTGAACCTGAAATCCTGACATAACTACTTAAAAGTCACTGAGCCCAAATGAAAACATGTTCTGTTTCATGGAAAGACGTGAAACACCAACCTAACGGTACATTGACACTCCTGGCCACACATAGTGGAGAAAGAAAAAGAGTGTGAAAGATAACATACGACAAATGAAACAATGTGTTAGAAACTTTTTCAGATTTTATTGTGTATCTGAGTGGTCAAAGGATCTCCGAAAATGCTCAGTCCCATTCCACAGGGTGGGGTCGGGGAATCTGGCTTCTATATTTTTAACAAAATCATCAGGTGATTTTGATGCATAAAATATTTCCCTCATTTTATAGGAAAATAACAGGCAGATACTTAACTTTATGCAGTTTCAAGAGTGGTAAAAACTATAAGCAAATCTTTATTATTCATTAGTTTACTCTTCATTGAATCCAACCATTTTTTTTTCAGATTTACTAATCTACTGCTCCATTTCAAACCTAGGAATTTGCAGTTTCTACTATAACTCCTTTTTACTTACAAGGATCAGCCTATAAAAGAATTGGCTTCAATAAACTGCTCAGAAGTCGTCAGACATCATTACCTTGCTGGAGGGAATTTGGGAAGATTGACTGAAAGCTGCTTTAAGAGGTCATTGTGACTTTATAATGTATTTTCAAACTGAAGTTTCAAATTGAAACAAATTGGACATTGAGAATTCTTTCTGGTGTTTAAATAATCACAGAATTATCATAGTAGAAAGAATCATGTAGCCTAAATCTAGTGCTTTGCAGATGAAAGAATTGAAGCTGAGATAGGTTATTTCCTATCTTATAGCTTAAGGTCTTACAGCTAACAGTGACAGAGATGGAATATAGACCTAAGTCTCTCTACTATGAGATGGACAGTATTGCTATTACACTGAGCTATAATTTTTCATTAGAAATATTATTTAAAATATTTTCTGTATCCTCAAGTACAGATAGTCCCCAACTTACAATGGGCTGACTTACAATTTTTGACTTTACAGAGGTACAAAAGTGATGTGCTTTCAGCAGAAACAGTACTTCAAAATTTTGAAATTTGATCTTTTCCCAATACCCAGTGTGATACTCTTTCCTGACGCTGGGCAGCAGCAGTGAGCCAAAGCTCCCAGTGAGCGACGTGATCATGACAGTGAAGAACTGATACACTTACAACAATTCTGTGCCCATACAACTGTTCTGTTTTCCACTTTTAGTACAATATCCAATCGCCTGACCTATTCAATGCTTTATAAAATAGGCTTTGTGTTAGATGATTTGCCCAACTCTAGGATAATCCTAGGTGTCCTGAGCACATTTAAGATGGGTGAGGCTAAGCGATGATGTTTCGTAGGTTAGGTGTACTAAATGCATTTTGACTTAGGATATTTTCAACTTAGGATGGGTTTATCAGAATGTAATTTCATCAGAAGAAGAGGAAGATCTGTACAACAAAAATTTAATAATAAAGTTCAAAAGGAAAATATAACTTACATCCAGAAATACAAAATATAGAAATTTCCTTTTTATCCAACTTCTCAGAAATTAGTTTATTTGGTAAATTATTTTATTCCTGTAGTGAATGCTATGGACTACATATAAAATTTTCTAGGCTAAGTGCTTAAAAGCATATGCTGGAGTGAGCATTATAATAATTGTTTAAGAGGACTTGAGAATACAGAGTATCTTTCAAACTTTTGCTTTCTATGATTCTACCTAAATTTTCCTATTAGAGATAATACTTTAAACATGCAGGCATAATGAGAGAGATCAAACTTCACATAAATTATATGCTGATTCAAATTTCTCTTAGTTGATACAACCACAAAAATAAGTGTACATTATAGTCCAGTGATGTTTTATGGAATTCTTAGAAGGTTTTTAGGTGCCCAGAGGCATAGTCATTTCCACGAGACCAACTTTTTTTTTAAGCTTTTTTTTTTTTTTTTTGGTGGTGGCGGTGGGGGAGAGAGGTCAAGAGAGAGGAAGAGACAATCCCAAGCAGGCTACGCTCAGTGAAGAGACCAACTTGGGGCTCAATCTCATGACCGCGAGATCATGAACTGAGCTGAGATCATGACATGAGCTGAAATCAAGAGTCAGATGCTTAGGGGCACCTGGGTGGCTCAGTCAGTTGAGCTTCCGACTTCAGCTCAGGTCATGATCTCACAGCTTGTGAGTTGGAGCCTTGCATTGGGCTCTGTGTTGACAGCTCAGAGCCTGGAGCCTGCTTCGAATTCTGTGTCTCCCTCTCTCTCTGGCCCTCCCCAGCTCGTGCTCTGTCTCTCTCCGTCTCTCCAAAATAAATAAACTTCACAAATTTTTTTAAAAGAGTCAAATGGCTAACCAACTGAACCACCCAGGCACCCCTCCACAAGACCAACTTAAAGAGAAAGTGCATGTTAGCACAATATTTTGAATTAGAAACAGAATCTTAAGGGTTTTTTCTCCTCATATTTGAAATGCCAGAGTCTTGTTAGTCAAAATATGGTTTGCAGACCATGATATCACTTGAATGTTTATTAGAAATGTAGACTCATAGGTCCTACTCCAGACCCACTGAATCAGAATCTTCACTTTAGTGAGATCCTTAAGTGACTAGTCTGTACGTTAATATTTACAAATAAAATATTAAAGGTATTTTCCCACCATCCCTCCTCCACTTTCAGGATCTGAAGCTCCACCTTTCTGTCTGGTAGTAGAATTAAATAGTGTAGAGAGTTCCAGTTAAACCACACAGGAGACTATGTCCATCAGAGGATGTAGGGGTGAGGGGTCATGGGTTACAAAGACCAAATGATGTGATAGAACAGAGAGAGAGCACAAGAAAGTTTGATGGCCTCATGTAGGTGTACAATCCCATTTATTGAACTGGAAGGTTGGTTGTAAACCACCTGAAAGTAAGACTAGTTTTTATGCTCCTCATGCTTCCTCTCTTCAATGATGAAGAGTGTACCTCTGGAATAACACTTCCCGTCTGTACCAAGTTTCTCTCAAGTAACCACCCTGCCCCTTGACCAATGGTCCTTGCAGCTCTTGAGTCTTTTTTCTTCCAGCTTCTTCATATATTTGCCTTCTTGCTGTCTCATCTTTGCCTACATTCTAGCCTTTCCTTGGTCTCTCTGGCTTTTACTCCTCTGCATGTGAACATCCTCAACCTGCTGTATAAAAACCTGTTGTGCATCAACTTTGATTGTTCTCCTTTGCTTTTGTTGAGTATCTTAAGAGTCATATGAAGTTTCTGTCTTCACATGGTAGTTGCTCTCCAGCTGTCTAGCTACTGGGTCTTTCCACATGTGGTGTTGGACAAGCGTGTAAGGAAAGTGTGCCCAGTAAAGGGGTCGTTAATTATCTCAATATCATGTTGTCAAAAAGAAAAGTGTCATTTAGAGTATGGAAAACAAACCCACATTGTCCTCACCCTATTTTAAAAAATTTTTAATGTTTCTTTATTTTTGAGAGAGAAAGAGAGAGAGAGTGTGTGAGTGGGGGAGAGGTTTATTTATTTTTTGAGAGAGAAAGAGAGAGAGAGAGAGTGTGAGTGGGGGAGAGGTAGAGAGACAGACGATCTGAAGCAGGCTCTGGGCTGTGAGTGCAAAGCCCAATGCGGGGGCTCGAACTCACAATTGTGACATCATGACCTCAGCCAAAATCAAGAGTCTGCTTCCTAACCAACTGAGCCACACAGGCACCCCTGTCCTGACGCTATTAATCCTAATATTGGACATTCTGTTTCTTTAAATCTCAATTTTAACTCCCATATAGCAAGACTGAAAATATCTCATGATATTTATATAATGATATATATAATGTATATTTATATAATGATATATATATAGTATACAATTTATATATGTTATATAACTTTAAATGGCATTATATTTCAAGGGCTTTGTATTATTCCAGAGAAAAATAAGGTGGCCAAAAGTTATATTGTCATTATCCCCCCCCCTTTTTAATACAAATATTATTACGTTGCTCTATACATAGTATAGTGCTTGGTTCTGTGGGATTAAAATAATTTAAACAATTTCCTTCTTAAAGAGTGATGCTAGTAATATATACAGGATAAGTAATTTTAAAAATACAGAGAGATCTAAACTCTAACTGGGAAGAATTTTGGAAGAAGAGAGAAATTTTGCAGTGATACAAATGATAAATTGAACCTTAAAGAGAAAGTATTTGTCAAGAGGATTGAAGTTGGTTGGGGGAAGTGTGTGTGACAACAAGGCTTTGCTCTGAGACACTGAATTTTAATTGAAGACTCAATTCAAGCTATTACAAGACTTACACAGTCTGAAATTAATCTAAAATTGTATTCCTGGCAAAACTTCTATGAAGCTTTCTATACAAGGGATATTACTTATCAAAATGCATCACAGAACCCAGTGTCTATTCGGTTAAACTTGCTGATAAGCCCCCTTTGAAAAGGGGTCATGGGTCTATTTCAGAAAGTTTTCTTTAAGGTCAGTTAAGGTTGTGAATAATCTCTAGCCATATATCACATGTATCACATTTTTCTCACTTAAGGTTAGGATCAAGGAAATGCTGGAAATATTGGTCATCCAGAGTTACCAGTTAAGGAAAAGAATCTGTAAACTTTGCAGAGAAAAACTCGGTTGTACAATGTAATTGTCCTTCTAAGTAAAAGTACTTTTTCTTTTTGTAGACACGATCTTACCCTGACACAGAAACTAATATATTTCAGTAGTCTTCCTTAGCTAAGCTTCCAAAATAGTGTCTTTCTAAAGTTTTTAAGATGTGCCTTGTTAGTGACAGCAACCCATAGAAACTCTCAGATTATTGTTTTCCTTTGAGTTAGTAGGAAACAAAAAATATTTCTTGCTAATATATCCAAGTTTTAACACCTAATGGCCTTCTTAAGAAATCTTGATATCTTTGGACTCTACCAAGCTCTAACCAAAGAAAGAGAATCAAATAATCTTTACCTATGAGTATATTTGATATTTTCCAAATAATAGATTTGATATTCTCTTAAATATTACATATAAAGTATTCTGATGTTTATTACCTCTTATCAGTAAATCTGAAATTAAAAGCATAGTGGGAAGTTAGATAACTGCCTAACAGCTGAAAACAGTTTTTTAAAAATTCATGTTTAAAATCATATTTCAAAACAAAAATGCATGATATTTGACAATATGAAAAATATATGAAAATATATATTGAAATATATTTTGACAAATGATATATTTTGAAAAAATATATTGAAAAATAATGGATCATCTGAAGATGGAGAGGCAAGATAGGTGTAAAAATTATACTAGATTTATAAAGGCAGAATTTTAGAGCAAATGCCTATACATCTCCATGAAACAAGTTTTTCACATGGTTGTGAAACATGGCTTTGTCAGGGATTCTGAAAACATTTGATATCACTCAAAAAAAAGTTTTCTTAACTAATTTAAAGAAAAAAAATTAAGTAATAATGAAAACAATGCCCAGTGTCAAATATACCAAATTTTAAAACACTGGAGACAAATAGCATATTAACTCATGCTGCATTATCTTGTTTTTAAGGCTACTCTCTTCAGCAATCTTTTATTCCCCATGGCTACAAGTTCAAATGTAGGACATTCTTTTTTAACATTGAATCCATTATCCAAATATCCCTCTGTGTACCCTCCTTCACAGCAGCTGACCTTATCTTCTCTTTTACTCAGAAAAAAAAAAAAAGCTCCGACATCCCTCCACAACAAAGGTTCTCATGTCTGTATCTAGCTTTTATTATATCTGCATCTGTGATTCCTCCTACTATTCCTCCTAGTCTATTTCCCATGTTCTGGGGGCACATCTTCTCTGCCTCATCTGGGAATCTTACTGCCTTCCTTATCCTTCACCTTCTTCTGTATCTTCAACATTGTCTTTTCTGCTCAGTCTTTGCCAATATTTCAGGCCCCTCAGCCTCTCTAATCTGTAAAATATTAAAAATGCCCTTGACCCTACCCTCTCCTCCAGCTGTTTGACACTTCCCCTTTTTACAGAAAACATCTCAATTGCACCATTTACTTCTTTTCATCACTTTCTATTTAGAATTCAACCCATCACAATATGGCTTCTGTTCTCACCACCTCATTGACACTGCATCCAGGTCATTACATCCAGCAGACACATTTCAGGGTCCATGGATTTAGTTCTGGAAGCAGTTTACCATTCGCTAACCATTCTTCTGAAAACAGTTTACTCTTGGCTTCTGTGAATTCTCAGGTTCTTAATTGTTCTCTTACCTCTATTGCCATTCCTTTCCAATTTTCTTTCCTTTCTTTTTCATTATAACACCTCTTAAATGTTGGTTTGTCTCAGAGCCCTGTATAGGTCATCTCTTTGCTCTACATATGCTTTCTATATGATCGCATCCATTCTTAAGACTTTAACAACAACTTTATGTTAACCAATCTTAAATTCTCATACCCAGTCCAATTCTCTGAACTAAACACCATACTACTGAACTACTCAAAACTGAGGTTTTTCTTTCATTCTTTCATGGATACCATGTATGATATACACACACATACGCACACACACACACAAAGGAGAAAATTCTCTTCCAACTAGTTTCAATAACAATCCATAATCTCAAAAAATGGTACAATTATTTGCTCAATATCTTAGTTGAAAACCCAAGAGTCTGATTTCTTGTCTACCATTTGTCCTGACCAATTACCAAGTCCCATTCATTCTATCTCCAAAACATTGCTAAAACCATTTACTCCTGCCCCACTTGTACTATCTAGTCCAAGATATTTTTATTTCTTTCCTTAATACTGTCACATCCTAATTGACTATCTGGCTTCTCCCCCACTCCCCCCCTTTTTTTGCCCTTAAAAACAAACCATCATGCCATTGCCAGATCATCTGTCTGTGAAGTCTCAGTGATTTCCAATGCCCCATAACATAAAAATTTCACATCCTTAACATGGTTTATAAAGCCTGAGTGATCTGACCCTGCTTGCCTCTACAGTATCATGTTTTCTTTCATACCTTGTAATTGCCCTGATTTTATATTGCAATTACACTGAAAACTGTGCTGTGTTCTTCTGGGCAATCTCTTGACTCAAGCAGCACCCTCACACAGGTCTTTCCTTTGCCTGGAGTCTCTCTCTCTTCCCCCTCTTTTTAAGTTGAATTACTGCTTCAAACATGGAACTTAGTGTCTTCGTTCATTATCGCTACTACTTTGCACGGTTGTCAAACAATAAGATTAGGTGATTGAACTGAACAGGAATACAGTCACTGGGATAGCCCTGCTTCCTCTCCATCATGATTTTTTGTTTTATGAAATATGATCAGAGCCCAAATATCTTAAATGGAATACTTTGTATGATCCAGGTGGTATGTAAGTATTTCATATATTATTTCATGTAATCATTTCAATAAATGGTATTATTACCTCTATTTTAATTTCTTTAAGCTTATTTATTTATTTTGAGAGAGAGAGAGAGAGCTCGCATGGGGAGGGGAGGGGCAGAGAGAGAGGGACAGGATGAATCCCAAGCAGGCTTCGTACTGATAGTGTGGAGCCTGACATGGTGCTTGATCCCATGAACTGGAGATCATGACCTGAGCCAAAATCAAGAGTAAACCGACTCTTGAGCATCATGAAGATGCTACTACTGAGCCCCAGGCTCTCCTTATTTTCTCCATTTGAGAAACAGGGACACCAATCACAGACCAATTGAGCACAGCTAATAAGATGCAGATCAGGAATAAAGACTCAACTCTGAATTATTACACTATACCATGAGCATTGATTATAATTTTTAAATTTTGGAATGAAAATTTCCTCCTAATTAATGGCCTTTCAAGTGTGTTGAGAAATTAGTTAAAAAATTCCTTCAGATTGCCAGCATTTTTTTTTTTACATAGAAGTGACATTTAAGACTATTGTGTGTATTATGACTCAGATCTTTCTCTGGGTAGCTGCAGCCAAAATAAAATACAAAATAAATTATTTTTGAGGCTCATAACAGCCTCAGAATCCATCAGTTCTGATTTCATTTTTTCCCTCCAAAAATCTCATTGATATTATTGATTGCCTTTACAAATTGATAATAGAAATGTTCATTTAGACACAGTATTTATAAATGTTAATATTACATCAATGTATTTTATATATCAGGATTTCATGTAAAATTCATTTGATAAAAAAGTCTTGCTCATCAAGGAAAATAATGGTTATTAACATAACCACTATTATTAAATACATTGTGTAAGGAAATAGCTAAATACTAACTTCATGATTGAATAGATATTATCTATGCTTTCCCATTGTTATATCCCTAGAGCCTAGCACAGTGCCTGGCATACTATAAGCCCTCAACTAATGTTAGTAAAGTGAACTAAAAATTAAAATATAATAAAATAAATAAATCAATAATAAAATAAATCTTGCCTCCTCAGATTTGGGTAAGAATGCTCTAATACTGAAACACTTGCTTTAGCATATGCTCATCTTCCAATAACCCGATCTTTTGGAGGGACACCATCACCATATTGCCTCTGTGACCCCTTTATCAATAAGAGTGCAAATATTGACATAGCACCTCTCTTAATGATTTTAAGACAGTTGGAGCAAGAATGGGATTTTTTTTTAAAGTCTTTAAAAGAGGGGCTATCAAAAGAAAAATAAAATCAGTGTTTATAAGGCAAGACAAATTCCCAGTTCCAGCCTGTTATCTCCTAATTTGCAAATATCTTCTTTGGACCAACTGCTCAGAAGCCTAAAGCTTTCTTATAAAATGTCCTCTTCATGAGAGCAGCCAGTGGTGCTTACTTCTGGGCTGCCTCCAGAATTTCTACTTCTAGTCTCAGAAACCTTTGTTACTCAAATTATTAATAATAGGAATATACTAACCTATTGGCAAGTTTGCCATATCTACACATAAGAGTGTGGATTCACTCTACAGGTAACAGCAGGAAAGTAATCATCTCCGTGCCAAATAATGATAGGCAGAAAGTAGACCTTTCATGACAAACTGCTGTGTGTGTGTGTGTTTTCACATAGAAACTGTTGGTCTTTCTACTTTGAGAAGGTTGTCAGTTGCGATTCCCAGTTTTTGAGAACTAATCCCTAAAAGAGAGTTGTGCAACTTTACTTTTTGCATTGGAAATGCTCGCTACGGTTAAAATTAGTGTTTTATTTTAGTATTTTTGTAAGACGCTAATTTATCTTCCTAAAACTCTCCCTCGGGAATTACTGTTAAAATGTTTTGAGTGTGATGAGTTTTTAAGAGTCTTTTTCTTTAGTGATACACACTGAAATATTTATGGAGAAAATTATATGCTGTCTAGGATCCTATTAAAAATAATATGGGGGAAGAAGTAGATAAGAATATACATGAGATGGTGAACTGATAGTTGTTGAAGCTGAGTGATGGATGTGTGGGGAATCTCTCTACTTTTGCACATTTAAAAGAATTTCCATAATAAAGAAGTTAACATCAGATGTGCTCTTGGCAAGTAACAACAGACTTTTTCTCTGCCACTTCTTGAGGTCAGTATATCTGTTCTCACTGCACAGAGACTGCTAAGGGAAATTGACATGAATCTGTTTGTCCCAAGTATAAGTGAGGATTTCGATGTTTGGACATGAGATCAAATTTGTTCCAGGATCTTATTTAGAAGACTCAGTTCCTTTTTTTCGGATTGAAAATGATCTCAAAATTTTTAACTCGCTTTAAAATGTTACTTTATAAAATAAATGTATCTAATTTTTGACAGTTGTGTATTAATTAAGATAGAACTTGGATAGGTGATACTAGGACCATCCATTTTAGTCCTGGGCTTTAGTGTCTTAGTCTAAATGATATTTTTAGGGGGGTGCCTGTGTGGCTCAGTTGGTTGAGTGTCCAACTTCGGCTCAGGCCGTGATCTCCTAGTTGGGTTTCAGCCCCGTGTTGGGCTCTGTGCTGATGGCTCAGAGCCTGGAGCCTGCTTCGGATTCTGTGTCTCCTTCTCTTTCTCTCCCCCTCCCCCACTTGTGCTCTGTCTCTCTCAAAAATAAATAAACATTAAAAAAAATTTTAGTAACTAAAACTAGTCATCAATAAACAATGATTTTTATTGTCTACATCAGCATTTACATCCCCTCTTTCTTGATTTTTTTACTCATTAAATAAATCACTAAAAAGTAGCAAAGAATAAATGGAAGGGCAGACCATGGCCAATTTATAAATTTTATTTCCATAGTCTAAATTGAAGGCCACCAGGATTTAATGATTTAACTAAATACGATTAAATGATATTTCTTATTGAATAATAATAATTTGATTATTAGGATAAGAGCATTAAACTACTCTAGGAATTCAGGGATCTGAATCTGTCCATGCTAAGGTTAACATTTTTTCCTTTCTGTTGTCTCATATGTAAAATGCAGTAACAGCAGCTTAGTTAAAACTGCACAAGGAGGTTTTTTTTTTTGTTTTGTTTTTTGTTTTTGTTTTTGTTTTTTTGACAACACAAGGTTTCAAGCCACATGGGGTTAAGGACAACCCGTGGCTTGCTCATTGCTGTATCTCCAGCTCCTGTCTTTGCGACTTGTATATGGGATAAATATGTGCTTTGTAAATATTTATGAATGAATCAATGAATGAGCGAGCTATTGAAGTTTTTAGAAGGCATATTTCAGACATCTTACTAACTGTCGTATATCCTGTATGTCCGCTTAGAAAATATGCACAAGTTGGGGCGCCTGGGTGGCTCAGTCGGTTAAGCGTCTGACTTCGGCTCAGGTCGTGATCTCGCGTTTCGTGAGTTCAAGCCCCGCGTGGGGCTCTGTGCTGACAGCTCAGAGCCTGGAGCCTGTTTCAGATTCTGTGTCTTCCTCTCTCTCTGACCCTCCCCCGTTCATGCTCTCTCTCTGTCTCAAAAATAAACGTAAAAAAAAAAAGAAAAAGAAAATATGCACAAGATATATTTCAAACGTTTCACCAAAGACATTGAACTTCCCAGGTCTGGTATAGATTCTTAGGTCTGCTTCTCTAAATTTTAGTTTTCCTACCAGTAAACAACAATTATGCTATACCACAATGCATTGTTGTTAAAGTTCAGTGAGACAATGTATTTGAATATCTCTTAATCTAGAAGGGGCAATTTCCCAGGTACACAGTGTTGCTGTTATTTTTGTAATTATTATACAAAATGTGTGTGATGTCAGCAGTGAGGTGGAGAAGGAAACACCTGAATCTAGCGCCACCTCTGTTCATGGTTGTGCCTGGGCAACTCATTAAGCTCTTCAGGCCTCTAGGACCTGATGTGTAATGAGTTTGAAACGGGCCATCTATAAGATACTCTAAGATACTTTAGGACTTTAAAGTGCCGCAAGCCTCTTCCATTAATATAACATTACAAATTGTTATATAAACCATTTTCAGGTATGAATTGAGAGGTTAGTTCCCCATTCACATTCTTCTTCTAGACAAGGAAAAGGCAGGAGCTTACAGTGTCCACCCCCCTCCCCCATTCATCATGCCCCTGCACTGCAACCTTACAACCAACTACATATGTAAACACAAAAGACTTCAGTTCAAATCTCAAATTATTTCATTTTTAGTTCAACTCAAATAGACTATTTCTTTCTGATGCTGCTTCAGTCTCTCTCAGTGGGAAGTCATGGAGTTTATATATTATTCATCCATTTAAAAACCCTGAGGCAAGACCCCTGTGGAGAGTGTTCAGTAATTGGTCTCCAGATGCTGCTGATACGAAGCACTCTAAAAGTCCTTAAACAGCCCAAGAACACAATTCCATCTGCTTCACTGGTTGCATATGTTGGAAGCAATAGCAGATTGCTTTCCCACATTTTTACTCCTTTCCTTCGGTACCTAATTATTTCGTACCTAATATGCAACGTGTAAAATATATGTAAATGAATAGAGAACATCTTACAAAACTGGTAATTACTATATTATTTAATGAAAGTACAGTATAGCCAAATGTTCCAAACACAAAATCAGTAGGTATTAACAGTAAAATGGCCAATGGTTTTAATTCTCTGGAAAAGCTATTCATGGTTGAGTAGCAAAAAAGAGTATTTAGGTGTGACTATGCATTGAAATAGATAATCATTACATTTAGTCCCATATTACATATTTAAAGAAATAATGTCAGGAATTTTACTAAAATGAATAAGCAAACACGCACAAATTAATATATAAGGTGCTTACCAATTATAAAATAACTTCTGAATCAGTATAAAATTAAGTATGGTCAAAATTTTATTTTGCATAGTCATATTTGTTAGTCTGTGTGTGTATACCCACACACACATACATACACATTTATAACCATGCCATATATATATATATATATATACACACATATTTGTATATACATATACATATATATATATATACACACACATGTGTGTGTGTCTCTTTCTCTCTATATATGCATATATACAATGCATGTTTATACACACAAATATATTTATTTATATACACACAAGCATAAATCAAATTCAAATGAAGTAACTACCCCTCCTTCTCTAAAATTCTCTAGTCTAAGTTTGCCAAATATTATTTATACTTATACTTACTCTTATACTTACTCTTTGTTTACATATTTACTAATGTTATTTGTTTTCATATATCTTTGCATGTACATAATATATACATATATATGCATATATGTGTGTATAAGTATATATACACACATATATGCATTTTCAAAGACACAATGGTAATTTTGATTGTTTTGAAAGCTTACTATCAAGGTGGGGCTATTGGATGATGCTTTTTGTTCTGGGTAAATTTCCACATCTCCGGAACACCAGCATTAAAATTCTTAAATAGAGAAAAGATGGAAATCCTCATAGAGAGTCGAAATATGAGGAAACTACTGGATATGATAAGATATGCTTGGGTATAAATGTGAAGTCAAAAAGGTACACTTATATCATTTCACATCTTATTTTCAAGCTTTTCACAACCATTTCTAATTTTGTAGTCTTAAGTGGAGGGACAGAATGGATAAGGAATTGGGAATATTCAGAAATGCCATTTTCGCTAGACTGTGTCCTAACTTATAATCTTATGGAACAGAATGCTACCTTCCCCCCCCTCCCCCCCACCAAAGTACATGTACCCACCTGTGCAAAGACTGCCTTCAGAAAACATAAGATACAATTTCCTGGTCCCTCAGTTAGGGAGTGCTTACTCACTATGGTAGCTCCAAAATATGTCCACAAATTCTTTCACATCCCTTTCATCAAATGGTAGAGTTTATATCTTCTTCCCTTAAATCCAGGCCCGGTTGTGATTGCTCCAGGCAGTAGAGTACAATGAAGAGATGCCATTTGACCTCAGAGTATAATAAAATAAAGGCCATGTGGCTTCTTCCTGGTATCCTTTGGACACTTGCCTTTGAATATTTGAGCTGGTAGGTAAGATGTTTGACTACCCTGAGCTTAGATGTAATGAAGCTAGGTCTCAGGTATAAGCCATATTTATGCACTGCAGCCAATGGCCAGTAACTATCCCAAGATATAAGAATAAAGATGTCTGCAAAGGAATCAGCCCCCAGTATCTAGTTATCCCCAGTTACTATCATCCCAAATGAGGTCCCAGACATCGTGTAGCAGAGAAAAGTCATCCTTACTAAGTCCTGTCTGATTCCCTGATACACAGAATCTATCAGCGTAATAAAATAAGTTTTGAGGGGGCTTATTTTGCAGCAATAGTAATTAGGCCTTACTGTGCTTTCTTTTTTTTTAAATGAAACTAATCTTTTCTAAGTCGATGACAAGGTAGAATGAGTTCATTTGATAAGATAATTCCTGTGATGTGCTAGTGAGGTAGGTACACTGAGGAGATTGCTCAATTACTCATTCCAGACTCAGCTTCTCAGGTATGCAATTGGACTTTGCCTACTCATCAGTATGGGTACTAGGCTTGCATTGAATTAAGATATATAGAGATAGCGGGGCGCCTGGGTGGCGCAGTCGGTTAAGCGTCCGACTTCAGCCAGGTCACGATCTCGTGGTCCGTGAGTTCGAGCCCCGCGTCAGGCTCTGGGCTGATGGCTCGGAGCCTGGAGCCTGTTTCCGATTCTGTGTCTCCCTCTCTCTCTGCCCCTCCCCCATTCATGCTCTGTCTCTCTCTGTCCCAAAAATAAATAAAAAACGTTGAAAAAAAAATTAAAAAAAAAAAGATATATAGAGATAAAATTATACAAATTTTATGGTTTTAATTATTTGTAGAAATAGATGATTTATACAGCTCATCAATCTCAGGAAAAAGTATTTTAACATATTGTTTTAACAGCTTGAAACAAGTCTTTCTTACTCTATTTGGGTATTCTGCTTATCCATGAGCATCTTGAATTTACTTTTAAAAAGTTTATCTACTTTGCTAAATTTTGTGCAAATGGTTTTGAGAGGAAAACTTGGGGCATCTGTTTTTTTATGCATAAGAGCATCTCAGCAGGTCCTCAACAAGAAAGCAGAAGGCTACTATTAAAGGAAAGACTGTGTGTGACAGAGAAAATATGGGCAGAATACATAAACTGCTTTGAATATAAAATCAGTCTAGCACACAGTGAAACAAATTCAGGCTTGTCTACAAGGTCATCGTAAGAGTGATCTAGGCTGAAACTAGAGGCAATGTAATAGTCCTCTGTAGAATGACACAGTCTAGCAAGACTGGCATTTATGAATATTCCTAATGCTGTGGCCTTTATTCTCAATACAACAAAATTGGAAGTTCTTTTAAAGAACTTGAAAATAAGATGTTATGTGATAGAAGTGTAACTTTTCCACTTCATATTTATACTCAAGCATATATTGCCCAGTAGTTTCCTCACATCTCAACTTTTAAGGAAGCTTAATAAATTAGCTGGAAGCCAAGGAGAGACCCTGACAGTTCTTCCTTGGCTTTCCTACCCCTCCCCACTTAGCTTCCTTGTTTCTTCTCTTATCATATCAATCATCTCCACATATAGTGACCCACATAGATGTAACTAAGCAATCCATGTATAAACCATTTCCCCCTTGCTGCTGGGAGTCTTCTCTTCATTCCCTATAAACCAAAGTGAAAACATGCAGAAAAAAATTAAAATATTCCATTCTCTTCTACTAGACTGAAATCTCCAGAGCATACAGCATATCTTGATAATTTCACCCTGAGGAGCTGACACATTTCCTGGCACTTAATAATTGCTGCAAAACCTTTGTTTAAAAATCGAAATAAAACATACAATTCCTGGTTCTGTATGTAATTGCCATTCAGAGCTAATAGAAAGTATAAAAGCTAAACAGACTGAAAAAGGAACAATATGCCTTGAATCCATAAGAGAGAAGAAGGACACAGGGCAAACTGTCCCCATTCCCAACCCAATGGAGAGACAGACAGGCAAATACAGGGAGTTGCTGCCTACTAGAGCAGAAACTCAGGAGTGGAAACTGCCACTGGACCCATTGCCAGAGTATGAAAACCTGAAATGCTGTAGGCTCAGTATGGACAACGCTGAGAGTTAAAAACTCCAACTGGACCTATTCTTAGGGGTACCCTGCACAATATTGTGCAATTTATCTCAAGGAGATCCATCAGGTTCCCACAGTAATTAACTGAGAAAAACCCCCTTGGGTTTCTGGCAAGAGTGGGGGGGAGGTGAACCATTTTAATATACACACAGAATTCTGTTCTTCCTAACAAGTCTTGCTCTCAGGGGAAATTAAATTATCGAGACCCCCACCTGGTGGGGTATTATCAGAGACCAATTGACCTGGAAGAAGGGAACTACCCAACTCCAGCTTGTCCCCACTGTGTGCCACTGTGTTCCACATAAGGGAGGAGAAAAAAACTGAAAAACTGTTGTGATGTTCACAGTCTAGAGGTACAGGCTTACTAAAAGACCAACACCCAATCAAAGGACTGTAGAACACTTCTCTCCCTACATCTCACTACCACATTACTAATGACCTATTTACAGCAGTTCCTTTTATCCAGTACATCATATCCAGCTATCAACAAACAAAACAAAACAAAACAAAAACAAGACATACTAGAAGACAAAAAACAAAACAAAACAAACACACAGTTTGAAGAGACACAGAGCTTCAGTACCAGACATGGCCAGGATGTTGGAATTCTCAGACCAAGAATTTAAAGCAACTATGATTAATATGCTAAGGGCTCTAATGGATAAAATAAACAGCACACAAAAACAGATGGGCAATGTAAGCAGAGGGAAGACAATCCTGATAAGAAACCAATAAGAAATGCTAGAGATTAAAAACACTGTAACAGAAATAAATAATGTTTTTGATGGTTTTATTAGCATACTGGACACAGCTAAAAAAAGAATCTTGGAGCTTAAAGATATATTAATAGAAACCTCCAAAACTAAAAAACAAAGGAAATAAAGACTGAAAACAAAACAAAACAAAAACAAAACAGAATATCAAAGAACTTTGGGACAACTACAAAAGGTGTAATATATCCATAATGGGAATATCAGAAAGAGAAGACAGAAAGAAAGAAACAGAAGATATATTTGAAACCATAATGACTGAGAATTTCCTCAAATTATGTCAGATACCAAACAACAGATTAGGAAAGCTTAGGAACCACCAAGCAAGATAAATGCATTCCCCTCCACATTTACTTAGGCATATAATCATCAAATTATAGAAAATCAAAGACAAAAAAAATAAAACAAAGATATGAATTATATCCAGATTTTCTTTGGAAATCATGCATGTAAAAAGAGAATGGAGAGTAAAACTTAAAGCGTGAGAGTAAAAATCCCACCAGTACAGAATTCTGTACCCTGTGAAATTATCATTCAAAGTGAGGAAGGAATAAAGACTTTCTAAAACAAAAATTGAGGAAATTTGTTGCCAGTAGACCTGCCTCTCAAGAAATGTTAAATTCTTTAGAGAGAAAAAAAATATAGATCAAAGCGTTGGATCTACATAAAAAAAGGAAGAACATTCAAGAAAAAATAAGTGAAGGTAAAATTAAAACTTTTAAAGTTTTTGCTATTTTTAATTGTCTTACCAGATAATGGTTTGTTTAAAATAATAATAACAACAATGTATTTGATTATGCATGGATATATATATGTATATGTATGTACATATATATGTAATATATAATATACAACATGTATAATATATAACATACATGACAAGAGGAAGTAACTAAGATTATTTTGTTATTATAAGATACTCACACTACCTATGAAGTGGCATAGTGTTATCTGAAAGTGAACTTGTATTAATTGTAAATGTTTACTACAAACTCTAGGGCAACCACCAACAAAAAGTGAAAGAAGAAGTATAACTGAAATGTCGAAAATGGAGAGAAAATGGGAGCATATAAAATGTACAATTAAAACTCAAAATAGAAGAAAAAGAGCAGACAAAAAAACAGAACAAAGAATAAGAGCAACAAATAGAAAATAGCAATTAATACGGTAGATATGAATCCAATTATATCAATCATTACTTTGAATGTCAACAATATAAAATGCACCAATTAAAAGAGATTGTCAGAGTTGATCAAACAATAAAAGCCAATTATATGTCCTCTACAAGAAACCTACTTTAAATATATTGACATAGGTTAAAAATAAACAGATGGAGGAAAAAATACCATGCTAACACTAATCAAAAGAAAGCAGGAATAGCTACATTAATTTCATAAAGGGCAGACCTCAAAGTACATAAAGTTATCAGGGGTAAAGAAGGGTAATACATAATGATAAAGGGGTCAATTCTATAAGAAGACATAAAAATATTAATGTATATTTACCTAAAAATAGAGTGTCATACTACATAAGGCAAAAATAATTAAATTGCAAAGAGAAATAGATGAATTCACTATCCTAGCTGGAGACTTCAACAACCCTCTGTTGGAAAAGGACAAACTCAGCAGCAGACTCGTAATAAGAACATGGTTGAAGTCAACGCACAATCAATGAAATAATGTAATTGAGATCTATAGACTAGGTTACCCAAGGACAGCAGAATTCACATTCTTTTCAAGCTCATATGAAATATTCACCAAGATAGAACACATTCTGGGCCATAAAACACATCTTAACAAACCTGAAAGAATAGAGATCATACTGTCTTTTCTCATATCACAGTGGAATTAAACTAGAAATCAATAGCAGAAAGATAACTGGAAAATCCCCCAAAATGTATAAATTAAGAAACATACTACTAAATAACACACGAGTCCAAGAATAAACCTGAAGATAAATTAAAAGTTATTTTAAATAAAAACACAACTTATCAAAATTTGTGGGATGGAGCAAAAGGAGCACTTAGAAGGAAATTTATAGCATTGAATGCATATATTAGGAAAGAAAAAGATCTAAAGTCAGTCATCTAAGTTTCCACCTTAGGAAACTAAAAAAAGAAGAGCAAACTAAATCCAAAGTAGGCAAAAGAAAAGATATAACAAGAATAAGTAGAAACCAATGAAATTGAAAATAGGAAATGAATAGATAATGAAATAAAAAACTGGTCCTTTGAAAAGATCAATAAAATCTATAAGCCTTTGGTCAAGTTAATTAAGAAACAAAAGAGAAAAGACACAAATTATTAATATCAGAAAAGAAAGAAGAGACATTACTACAGATCCTATAGACATTGAAACGATAATAAAGGAATATTATGAGCAACTTAATGTACACACATCTGATAATCTAGACGAAATGGACCATTTTCTTGAAAGACATATTTGCCAAAACTCACAGAAGAAATAATAGACAATCTTAATTGTCTATTCAGATTTATTTAATGACCTTCCCAAATAGAAAGCACCAAGCCCAGATGGGCTCAACGGTGAATTCTACCAACTATTTAAGAAAGAAATCATAACAATTCTTTACATCTTTTTTTCAAAAGACACAGGCAGAAATACTTCTTAACTCATTCTATGAGGCCAGCATTACCCCATACCAAAATTAGATAAAACACTACAAGAAAAGAAAACTAAAGACCAGTATCATTCATGAACATAGATGTAAAAATCCTCAACAAAATATAATCAAATCAAATAAAATAATGTATAAAAAATTTACACTCAATGATTAAGTTGGATTTATCCTAGGATTGGAAGGCTTACTGATTTTCAACATTTAGAAATCAATTAATGTAATCCATCACATCAACAGACTAAAAAAGAAAAATCACAGGATTATACCAGTAGATGGAGACAAAGTCCTTGACAAAAATCTAACAGCCATTCATGATAAAAACTCAGTGAACTAGGAACAGGGGCAGGGACTTCCTTAATTTGATAAATAATATCCATAAAAAATCTGTAACTAACATAATAATAGTGAGAAACTTAAAGCTTTCCCACTAAGATGAAGTATAAGACAAGTATGACCCTTCTCACTACCCCTTTTGAACATCACACTGGAAGTTCTAAATAGTGAAATAGAACTAGAAAATGAAATAAAAGTGTACAGATTGGGAGGGAAGAAATAAATACATCATGTTCGTGATGATATGATTATCTTTGTAGAAAATCTGAAAGAAGCAACAACAAAAAAAATTTCCTGGAACTAATAAGCAACTATAGTAATGTTTCAGGATACAGTGTTAATATATAAAATTAATCACTTTTGTGTAGGACAGCAATGGACATATAGAATTTGAAATTAAAAACACAATACCAATTACATTACAGTCCCCCAAAACAAAACAATAGGTATAAGTCTAACAAAATATTCACACATCTATATGAGGAAAATTATAAAGATTCTGATGAATAAAATCAAAGAAGAAATAAATTGATTGATATTCTGTATTTATGCATAGGAAGGCTCAGTAGTGTTAAGATGTCAGTTTTTTCCCAACTTAATCTATATAGTCAATGAAATCCCAATCAAAATTCCAGCTAGGTATTTTGTGGATATTCACAAAATGATTCAAATTTCTATGGAGAGGCAACAGACCCAGAGTAGCCAACTCAATATTGAAGAAGAACAAAGTTGGAGGGGTGACATTAGCTGACTTCAAGACTTACTGTAAAGCTATAGTTATTGAGACAGCATGGTATTAGAAAAATAATAAACAGGGGTGCCTGGGTGGCTCAGTTGGTTAAGCGTCCGACTTCAGCCCAGGTCATGATCTCACGGTCCATGAGTTTGAGCCCCGCATCGGGCTCTGGGCTGATGGCTCAGAGCCTGGAGCCTGCTTCCGATTCTGTGTCTCCCTCTCTCTCTGACCCTCCCCTGTTCATGCTCTGTCTCTGTCTCAAAAGTAAAATAAACGTTTAAAAAAAAAAAAAAAAAAAAAAAAAAAAAGAAAAATAATAAACAGATCAGTGGAACTAAATGGGAAGCCCAGAAATAAACTCCCATAAATATAATCAACCTTCTTCAACAAAGGAACAAAGATAATACAATAGAATAAAAATAGTCTTTTCAACAAATGTGCTGGAACAAGTGTACATCCACATGTATAAATAAATAAATAAATAAATAAATAAATAAATAAATAAATAAAGGGAATCTAGACAAGACCTTACTTTATTTGCTGGGTTTGACCAGCAAACCCTGGGGTGGTGGATCACAGATTAGTCCAGACTCCTGAATCAGAGAAAGGAGAGGGCAAAGGGGGCCAAGCACTCTAGTGGCGATGCCCCTGAGCAAAGCTCTTCTCCAGTTTTTATTGAGAATCTTATCAGTACATTTTAAGGAGTTCAGGGGAAAGGAATGTGTAGTTTCAAAAGTAGGAACAAAGCATACTTATAAATTATCAGGGGAACAGTACAATAAGGCTAGTGACATGCAGGCAGGCAAGTGGAACTTCATGGGGGCAGTGTATATGTCCATAGGAAGGGGGTTGCTTTATTCCTTTAGATTACACAATTGCAGAGTAGGAAAACATGTTGATCCACAGGCAAGGTCTGGCTGCTTTCAGCCATGGTATTTCAAAGGAGACCTGGTTTTCCTGGTCTGCTTTGCTGCTTCTCAACCAGCTATTTCCCAGGCTGCAAACATTTCTTTCTTAAATCTTAACCAGCCAAGCTCTATGAGCCTCCACAATCACTCACAAAAATTAACTCAAAATGGATCATATATCTAAATGTAAAATTATAAAACTCCTAGAATATAACAAAGGAGAAAATCTGGATGACCTTGGGTATGGTGATGACTTTTTAGATACAACACTAAGGGCATGATCCATGAAAGAAATAATTGATAAGCTAGACTTCATTGAAAAAGAACTTCTGTTCCATGAAAGGCTGTGTCAAGAGAATGAGAAGATAAGCCATAGGCTGGGAGAAAATCTTTGCAGAAGATACATATGATAAAAGACTGTGATCCAAAATATGCAAAGAATGCTTTAAACTCAACAATAAGAAAACAAACAACCTGATTAAAACATTGTTTAAAGATATGAACTGACACCTTCACCAAAGAAGGTATAAAGGTGGAAAATAAGCATATGAAAAGATGCTCCACACCATATGTCATCAGGGAAATGGACATTAAAACAATAAGATATCACTGCACACCTATTAGAATGACCTAAATCTTGAACACTGACAACAACAAATGATGACAAGGTTGTAGAGCAAGAGGAATTCTCATTAATTGCTGGTAGAAATGTAAAATGGTACAGAGTTTGGAAGACAACATGGCGGTATCTTAGAAAACTAAACATATCCTTACTATACAATCTAGCAATCATACTTCTTGCCATTTACCCAAAGGTTTGAAAATTTAAAACAACACTAACACCTGCATATGGATGTTGATAGAAGCTATATTCATAACTGCCAAAACTTAGAAGCAACACATATTTTCTAATGGATATTATCCATTCATCTGTAAAATATACAGCAAATGGATATTCACAGTGTCCATAAAGGATGGTATATCCAAACGATAGAATATTATTCAGCAGTAGAAACAGATGAGCCATCAAGCCTTGAAAAGATATGGAAGATGTGTAAATACATGAAAGAACCCAATCTAAAAATAGTTTGATAAAATTATTTGACTTGCGAATATTGGTTTACTGACGGTTTTATCAAAGACAATTGTTGTAAAGAGACACAGAAGCCGATCTCAAAAAGCTAAATACTGTATGATTCCAACATACATGTCTACATGACATTCTGGAAAATATAAAATTATCCAGACAGTAAAAAAACCAGTGTTTCCATGTGTTGATGTAAGGGGCAGGGAGAAGGATGAATAGGCAGAGCACAGAGAATTTTTACGGTGGTGAAAATAGTCTGTATGATATCATAATGATGTACATATGTCATTAAATATCTTTCCAAATATATAGAATATACAAAATCAAACATGAACCTTAAAGTAAAATATGGACTTTGGGTGATTATGTTGTGTCAAGGTAGATTCATCAATTCTAACAAATGTACCACTCTGGTGAAGGATGTTGGAAATGAAGAAGGGTATGAATTTGTACGGGGAGGGGTAATGAGAAAGTTCAATACCTTCCTCTCAGTTTTGCTGTGAACCCTAAGCTGGTCTAAAAAATATCTTAAAATCAATTGAAATAAACCTTAATAAATGGTGAATATAAGATAGAGGCATTGCTGAATGATCCACAGATGGCTTTCCATGTTCCTCTGATGGTAGTTATTCCACTGCTGCAAAGCAGACAAGGTACAGCATGACTTTAACTGCACTGTTTTACTGCTTAAAAGCATAACTTTCACTGCATAAAACATTAGAAACAATTCTGACATGAAAATAAATTATAGCAGTATACAGCTTAAAGACACAAAAGAAACAAAATGCTCATATTAAACAACAGTGCCACAGTTTTTCCAGTTCTCTTATTTTGATACATATATTACCTTAAATATCAACTCACCTATAGCAGAGAGTTGTTATGTTCTTTTTGTTTTTTGTTTGTTTGTTTGTTTGTTTGTTTTGGGGGGGGGTTGGTGGTTAACTTCACATAGCAGGTACTTAATAAATATTTGATAATTTAATTAAAAATAATTTGTAACAGAGAAATAATTCACAATATAAATCTCTGTATATATCAGTAGTTATCACACTTTCTTGATTAAGAAATATATGTTACATTGCAACCCAGTACACATATACATATATGTGTAAAGGATATATAAAACAGACACTGTATAAGACAATGCTAACATTATGTGAATGGACTCTGGTATGTTTTCTATTCCATTTTTTTTTTTTGATTATTACATTTAAAAAATACTGACCCTGAACCACAAAGTGGATTGATGTGTCATGACCCACAATTTGAAAATCATTATTCTGATCGTACAAAAACAGTAGTTGGTAAATAAAGTGAAGATGAAGTATATGTTACCTCCCGCACCGCCTCCAAAAAGAGAGAAGGCAGGAGAGTAGGAACAATACAATAACCTGAAGTTGCTTTCATTATTTTAAGCAGAACAAAAATGCTTGGTTTTCCATTTTCAATGTGATTCACAATCTTTTGTTGCTACTAAGACAAATATTTGGCATGCTCTGTTTGTCCTAATCAGTAAAAATACTGATAAAATAAAATCAATTCCATATATCTCTTTGCTAATTCTACCATTTTCATATTAAAAATGCAGATAGTTTTAAAAATAACAATTAATTTTAAAGATAAATTCATTAATAAAGCATCACCTTTAAACCATATATGTATATATGACACAAATTATAGGGAAAATACTTTTCCTCCAAAACAAGTTTACACTGAGTTCTGTTTATAATTCCGTCACTAAAAATGTCTTCAAAGAAAAACTCTGAGCCTGATTTCTTCTGTGCAAACTGAGACAATTCCTGGTATTTTTATGAAGAGATAACAGGTAATCATTAATAACGCTTCAGAGAGAGTTTTATCAGAAATATTTATTTCTTTATATGGTGCACTTAATAGGGTACTATTGCTATTGACATTTCAACAACATTCCAACATTGCATTTCAACTTTGCATTCCAAGCAATTTAAAATCAATTCTGAGTCACCTTCTCATCAATGTCAGTTATTCAGAAATCTAGGAAAAATCATTAAATAATAATCCACAGAACTACCAATGTTTCCAACCAGTGCTCTCAGTCAATAGCACATTATTAATCATTCCCTAAATATACATCCTGTTATACTAGTACATCTATTATAATTCCAAATAGGTGCTATTTATCTTGGGAAAACTATCACAATCAAATAATATAGGGTATTTGCCTAAAAATCTAGTCTTGTTACTTTTTTTGTCATTGAATGGCCAACATTTGTGAACCTGATGCACAAAGCATTATGCATATTTCTAGTCTTTTTCATTGCTATCTAAAGTCTTCCACACAGCATATCACAAATCAATAGTAACTAGTTATTAAGCTAAGCAATATGAAAAAGGAATGTGTTACAAAGCAAGATGTCTGTTGGGTTTTTTTTTTCCTATACTTTAAATGATTATACTGTCTTAGGATAGTTTTCATTTGTATCTTTCTCAGAGACCACCTTCATACCCAGGGTTTACTGTTTTCTTTCTATAAAGATATATACAAAATATGTATCTCTGCTCTCTGGTCTCTAAACTTACATTCTTTGTTATCTCTTAGTTATGTAGAATTAGAGATGCCACTGTCTCATAAATTCTTTATATCTCTACATCCC
This sequence comes from Panthera leo, assembly GCF_018350215.1. Taxonomy (NCBI): domain Eukaryota; kingdom Metazoa; phylum Chordata; class Mammalia; order Carnivora; family Felidae; genus Panthera; species Panthera leo. The sequence continues at coordinate 55,947,929 of NC_056682.1, forward strand.
AATCTATTCATTTTCATCTACCATTCTAGCCTCAAAAGCTTTTCTCTTAACTTTACTTTTCAATTTCATTAAAGTCCCCCCTACCCATCGTCCAAATGGACATTGCATATTATAGTCATTTCAATGCTTTTTTGCCTCTTCCCGCCATTTTCTTTAAATATTAAATATATCCTACATCTCTTGCTTCCCTTCTCAGTCACTGCACTTGTCACACTTAAGATCCTCAAAAACTTTAAACCCCAACATTATTCTTCCAATTCTTCTCCCAAGCTTCTATTACTTCTCAGTTGTAATTGGTCTAGACACTGTTGCCGAGTGGATTTTTCTATCAAGGAGCTCAAATAATTGTTTCTTTCTATTTTTGTTATGGTTTTAACTTATATTTTTATTATTAGTGAGAATGAACACTGTTATTTATTAAAAGATTACATTTTTCCAGAGGGTACTTTTCAGATTAGATTCAGAAAAAAAGAAAGATAGCAAATATTTAGCAAAATTTTAAGTACAAGAGTCTAGGGTTCAGGTATAAAACATAAAGAGTTAGTACACAGATTTAGTCAGCCAGAGCCTATTACTACATCTTCTCACATAAAGATATTATGAGCTGATGATGGGGGTGAATTTCATGGGAAGAGAGAAGCTTCCGTCATGGGTCTTTTTTGGTGCCTTAACTTATGGGTTGAGTTGGACATAAGGATGAAAGGCATCTTACAATCCTCCTCTAAGTTTGGAGATTTGAGAGTAGGACAATTGTGTGCATCATTTTCTGGGTGAAGTCCAGAGAGATGATAAGCATCATTAGAGCAATTCCCATTGACATTATAGTATTGCATCTATAAAGTAGAAATGGTGATATAGCACAAGGGGACTTGAGGGTAAAAGCTGACATTAGTTTTGCAACAATTAGAAAATTTTATTTTTTCACATCTGAGCTAATAACTGAAAAATTGTGCCTTTGTGTTTATATTTCTTCCATCATGTCTGTATCAGTGTTAGTCACTCACTAGTTATGAGCATCTTGGACATAATAATATCTATATAATATGCTTTTCTATTATAAGTAATGTTTCTTCTTTTTGTCCAAGATCTCATAGGTGGTTTATTTCTTGCCAAGCTGAACAGGATATACGAACCAAGCACACTAACCATGTGATACACCTGGTCAACAAAGATATGTGTTGTATCAACACAATGTATGTCATATCAACAGATAGAAAGCCAAATTCCAGCCTCTGGCACAAATTCTGCTCAGAGATGACACTGCTCTCTGTGGCCTGTACCAGGGATCTTTTGTCAAACATCTGGTTAAACAAGGTACGTCTTGCTATTCCTAGTCTACCCACCTCAATAAGCAAAGAAGAGAGCTCTGCTGGCACTGCAGCAGCAAGGCTCTTTCTTGAGATCCCCCCTGGTGCGATGTTTCAGTCATAAGGATGTATGTTGGCCCAGGAGTAGATGGGAACATAGCTAGGTTTCCATCAGTCCTATGCAGCTTCCTTGGAATTCTGTCTGACTCAGAAGCTGTAAAGAACTTAAGTTCACTGTAAGACACGAATCTCAGTAGACTCTAGTCTTTGTGACAATTTTGCTAGCTATCAAGGCATATCTACATGTAGGGAGGACTACTCTCAGCTGCTTTTTTTGGCTAAAATTTCTACCCCATCACACCTGGCCTGGTTCAGAACCCAAGATGATGTGAGGTTCCTTAATGGAATCCTTTACTTAGGATACAGAGAGCCATATAACTCATGCCATTACTTGAGTTGCTAAGAAGTAGGCAGCTCTTTAGGAAGATATTATTGGAGACTGAAGTCAAATCATTTTTGTTGAAAGATTGCAAATGGCTATTTATTGTCCACTAAATTGCAAAGGCCAGTACATAGGTCTATTTGAGAAGGACTCTAGATACCTGTCCAGGTTTGCTTCTCATTATTCTCCCAGTATATTCCCAAGTCAGACTACATTCCCATCTTCTATTGCCAATTCTTTCATCCTTTCCTGACTTTCTTCATAATATGGCCTTTTCCTGAAAATGCCATCCCATTCATGAAATTCTACTCCTCCTTTAGAGATCCAGCTCAGATAATATCTCTCTCATAACACCTCTCCCGAACCTTCCATATGTGTTTGTAGAATATGTACTCGAGAGAGTGGCTTGAGAATTTTATAATCCCCTAAATTCTGAGACAATATTTATAAGTAATCTTCCACATAATATTTTAATTTAAATATTATACAAATGATTTTTAATGCACAATATATAAAAGTATATTTTTTTATTTTACCAAGGAGGAAACATTGTAATCAATATTATAAATAAAAATGTAAATGATCTCTTCAGAACTTTCATACAAGAATAGAATTAGTTCAGTCAATAAGCTTACTGAGCACTTACTTTGTGCTATGTACTTTGCAGTCACTTAGAATTTAGTCATGAATAAGACAGACAACATCTTTCATGGAGTGTACATTTAAGTGGTGAAGATGAACAATAAAAACTCTGTTAAATAAAGATGTCCCAGAAAAATCTCAAAATGCCATATGTTTTAAAGACAGTCAAATGATCAAAAATGAAAATTTTGGTCAAGGGTCTAGTGTGTGTAATTTGTGCTATTTTTCTTTTCTTTTTTTTTTTTAATTTATTTATTTATTTTGAGAGAGAGAGTGCAAGCGGGGAATGGGCAGAGTGATAGAGGGAGAAAGAGAATCCCAAGCAGGCTCCACGGGGTCAGTGCGCTGAGCCTGACATGGGGTTCGAACTCACATACTGTGAGATCATGACCTGAGCCAAGATCAAGAGTCAGAGTGGGACACTGAACTGACTGAGCCACACAGGTGCCCCAGGTGGTATTTTTCTTAATTTGCAGTATAGTCATTTTTACTTTCCTATTCTCCTGGTAGTAGATTGAGTACATTCATGACCTTGATGAATACCATTCTTTGCAGTGTGACATTGCGTCTCCTTCCTTCAAGAGATGGAGCCTATTTCCTATCTTTGAATCTGGCCTGAACTTGTGACTTTCTCTGGCTGACAGAATGTGGTAAAAATGTCAATATGTCAGTTCTGAGTCCAGGCCTGAGAGACACTGTATACTTAAATTTTCTCTCATCACCCCTTCCTAGGCTAGCCTGCCAGAGGACAAAAATCATGTGGAGGAAAGCCTAGATAATTGAGCCAAGGCCAACCTAGACTACAGCTAGCCACTCCCCTAAGACATGTGATAGAGTCAGCCAACCAGCCAACTGCCTGCCTGACCCACATCTGACTGCAGACACATGAGGAAGCTGACCAAAAGACTCAGGAACAATAATATGTGCTTATTGTTTTAAGCCACAGAATTGTGGCATGATTTGTTATACACAAACTGCTGAATAATAACACCTCCCAAATCACCAGCAACTGTAGGAGAGGGTTTCTATTTCACTCATCCTTGTTTATCTGGGTAATCCCTAGCACATTGTATTTTACATCATAGTTACTTAAATAAGCTTAATTGATTTTAGATGTTAAAGGATTTGACCATGGGTTCAATAAGATAAGAACAGCTTTTAAAAGAGCAATAGTTTTAAGTCTAAATGAAGTCAGAATTTACATTAGTTGAAGAGGCTGCTAAAGGAGGTCATGAGTGAGGATTAAATAAAGAAATGAACAGTACTCTCACTAGGAAGGCCAAATAGGTAATGGAGATGAGGAGGACCTTGCTTAAAAGGACCTCTCTCTTTTTTAAGACTTTATTTTTGAGAGCAGTTTTAGGTTCACAACAAAATGGAGGAGAATGTGCAGAAATTTCCCATATATCCCTTGCCCCCACATGACCACAGCCTCTCCCAATAGCAAGTGGTTAAGGCTCATTCTTGGTTTTGTACGTTCTATGGGCTTGGAAAAAATGTATAACATGTATTCACTATTATGGTATCATACAAAATGGTTTCATTGCCCTAAAAATCGTCTGTGCTGTGCCTATTCAGCCTTTCCTCCTCTCTACCCCACTGACAACCACTAATCTTTTTACTGTCTTCATAGTTCACCTTCTCTTGAGTGTCATATAGTTGGAATCATATTGTATGTGGCCTTTAGACTGGCTTCTGTGTCTCTCTTTACAACACGTGTCTTTGACAAAATAGTAAACCAATACTTGCAAGTCAAGTCATTTTATCAAACTATGGAGCTTGATATCTACAAAATCATCTCTTATTTATAAAAAGCATACCAACACTTCATAACTTAACTCTCTAATATGACTCAGAGTTTTAGATGTACTTTGTTAAAGTGGGTCATACATGTAAACACATATAGAAGTGAGGAAACCTGGTTTTAAGAGCATCTCTGCCTCTTGTATAATGGACTCCACAGGTGGGAACACTCTGCTGCAAAGACCATACTGTTACACAACAGGCAGCCTTGACCTACGGGTCACTACCTTCTGGGCTAACGTATGAAGCCACAGTAATTCAAAAGAAAATAGTGCAGAAGTTTGTTTCCACTAAGATCATGTATTTCTTCCTTTTCCCTACTGGCTATTCTATTTCTAGAATAGAAAATTTTTAGGAATACAAAAGTTATTCCTGATTTGCTAATGCTGGTGAGAAAAGTCAAATGCATCCTTCCCTTCCTATACTTTTGATTTTTAGAGGGACCTGGTTTACGGCAAATTTACATTAAGTTTACTTTAATAAAATAAATATAACAGTCCATTCTCTTGTTTTGGTATTAGATGTATAATTAATCAAAATGTGGATTTGGCCTTGTGAGATCTGTTGCTCATTCTAGGCAGAGATGGGGAGGGTTGAGGAAGGGGAGAGAAGGCACCAACCAGTCAGTTTTGTCTTTCACTATCTTTCTTCATTGTTTTGCTTATGAGTGAATTTCTATTTTCACATAAGGAGAATAATCACATACAACTACACAGAAACTATTCCCTAGAATTTTCTTTCCTATATTACTCTAAATTTTATTTTCTCTTTTATCTTCCATGAGTAGGCAGTCCCTCAGTGCGAGCCTCCTTCTTTATCCTACCTTTTGTAACATTCTTAGGGTGCTCTCTCTCTCTGCTTCTTCCATTTTAATCATACATTCCTTAAAATCTCTCAAGCCATATTCAAATTTTCCTAACATCTTAAAAAAAGAATAAAATAGCACTATTTCTGAATATTACACAATTCAGGCATTTTACCAGTTGGAACAAATAGTCTACCTTGCTAATCGAATGTACAGTGATATTTTCCATTTCTTTCTATTCTATTGGGAAAGTCTAAGAACATATTTTCTGCCTGGGTGAACATCTCAAATACCTTTCCAGGTTTTATCTTCAAGTTGTCAAATTCATGGTAAATTATTCGTTTCTCCATGAGATGCACACAGGATACACAGAATACCGGTTGGTCACATGATGATGACCAGTTTTCTCATAGGGTGACAAAGAAACTTTTTCCAATGAGTTATTTTAGAAGCAGGATATAAGTAAAGACAGAAAAGCTCTAATGTACACAGCCTGAAGCTTTAGGCTGTTGATCGTATGAATACATGTAATACATACGTATATATTATATTTAATTTTCAGTTCAACCACATGTCAAATAAGTACTGCTATTGCAAGAGCTGCTGCCATCACCTCTGGTATTGTAGTTATATTTTTTATTGATTTAGAAAAATCATTGTAGGGCTCTTCAAAGAGAAAATTGGCATGGAGGAATATTTTCTTATTAAAAACTCTCTTCATAGAATAAATCTAAGGGTTAACCACCCACATTAACCAGAGGTATAAGTTAAAACTGACCTGAATGAATCCTTTGATAGAAACATGATGCTATTTCATTGTCTAGAGCCATCTCAGCTTTGATTTTTACTAATGGCTGATTATACCCAGCTTACACGGAATCTGAAATTCTAAGTCCAGGGTTAAAGGAAATTCAAGCAAATTCCCATGAAGCAAGTTACTAAGGAGAATATATAAATATGCCTTGAAAATGTACAAAAAGCAAACTTTACACACCATACTTTATAACCGTCTGGAAAAACACCTGCCTGATTTCCTTTCTGGATGTCCAATACTACACCTGTCGACTAAAATCTGAGTGCTTTTTTGCTGCCAAGGCAGCCTCTGAGTGAATTGCTCCACTTGAGAAATTAAAACCTGTAAGAATACAGATTGGAAGGAATCATGAGATACTTCCAATTATCTGATTATATCTTAAATAATTTACTATGAGCCAGAACATATAAAATAAGTGAAACTTTTTCCACAGGAAGGAGAAAAACATAATTGAAAAGTGCCCTGGTAGTAATTTTGGTTTCCCAAATAAAAACACTGTCTGAAAATACATTAAGGACAAATAAGCAATTTTGTAGGTGTGCAGAAAGATGTGACACATTCTTTCTATTAATAAATCACAACATTTCAACATTTTGATTTAACCGTTCCTCTTTTTGCCCTTCACCAACTCTAGAATGAAGGAAATCAATAAATAAGATTACACTCAGCACCTCATACAATTTTTTACCAGTTGGGGGCACAGCTATCCAATTATGGTTTGAGATTTGCTGAACATATATTACCATTTTTTCCAATTTATTCAGAGGAAACTTTTGGAGGTTCATTTGAAAGAGGCAATCAGTAGTGCATTAATGTAAATCAGTATTGATTGTGCTATGAAATGCAGTAAGGTGTAGTGCACAAAACAGAATAGCTACCTTTTTATTTTTCATTTAATGACAGACAAATGACCTGAGGTAGAAAATTTCATTCATTTCATGAGGATCAAGAGAACAATATAAAATAACTAGTTATAAAAAAATTAAAAAGTAAAAAAAAAAATAAAGCAACTATTTATGAAAAAATCCACAATTGTCATATTCTTTTTCCAAAAATTATTTTTATCAGGTGATATTTAAAAAGTAGGGAAGTACAAACTTATGAAAATGCCAATATTTCTTATAGGATTTTTTACTCTTGTATATAAAGAAAAATTATCTTAATTTTAGAACTAATGTCTAATAATACATACATACATCACCAATTACAGTTTCTTCTTTCAACAAATGTTTTCTATGCATTCTGTATATGTGAGAGCATATGCTGGGATATATCAAGGGGTAAAACAGTCTAGGAACATTGGTCTTGAAGACCTTACATTTTATTTTATTATTTTTAAATTATTTTCCAGTTCTATTGAGATATAACTGACAGACATCACTGTATGAGTTTCAGGCATACAGTGTAAAAGTTTGACTTCATATATTTATATATGGTGAAATTATTACCACAATAATTCTAATTAACATCCATCATCTCATAGATTCAATTAAATAAAAAAGAAAAAGAAAAACATTCTCCTTTTAAAGAAAACCCTTAAGATTTACTCTGTTAATAACTTTCATGTATATCACATAGGGGTAGTAACTATAGTTATTGTACATTATATCCATAATACTTATTTATCTTTATTTAATGTTTAATTATTTTTGAGGGACAGTGAGAGAGAGAGAGAGAGAGCGAGCATGTATGAGCAGGGAAGGGGCATGGAGAGAGGGAGACAGAGGATCCAAAGCTGTCAGCACAGAGCTCAATGCAGGGCTTGAACTCATGAACCATAAGATCATAACCTGAGCCAAAGTCTGATGTTTAACCAACCGAGCCACCCAGGCACCCCAATACATATACTTTAGAATAAGGTATATCTTACACCTTACATTTTACCATGGGAAAATTGAGGGGGGAAGAACTTAGTAAACAATTAAATGGTTTAGTACATTAAATTGTTATGATTAAAAGGAATCATGAAGAAGGAAATCAGGGTTTCAGGGCATGGCTGATGAAGCAGCTGATTGGATTAAATAGGGTGCCCAGTGAAGACCGTACTGAGTCAGTGGAATCTGAGCAAAGATGTGAAAGATGGGTGAGAGTTAGCTAAGCAAATATCTTAGGAAAGAGCTGGAAGAAAATTCTAAATTGGGAGTATGGAAGACTCCTTCAAGTAACAGCAGGTAAGGCAGTTTGCAGAAACAGAGTCAATGGAGGATGAAGGGAAAAATGGCAGATAAGTTCAGATAATGGAGGAATTTGTAGGCCACTTCCAAGATTTTGGCTTCTACTCTGAATCAAATGGACTTAAAAAAATTCTCCTCCAAGTGTACTTTCTTTGCAGGGTTTCCAGAAGATCCATCTTAGTTCTCCTCCTATGTCATTAGCTGACTCTGCAGAGCAGTGGTCTGATCTGACTTACATAGAAGGATTGCTCTGGCTCCTATGTTGAGAACAGACTCCAAGGAAAGAGTGGTAGAAGCAGTTGATGTATGGATCTATACTTTGGGAGAGAAGCTCAGAATGGAGGTATCAACTCGAGAGTCATCAGCATATGTAGGATGAAACTGGATGTGGTCGGTAAGGGAGTATTTTATATGGAGAAAGGAATAAAAACAAAGTTTGAGTCCAGAGGCACCTCAACTTGAAGAGTCCCAGAGAAGAGTAGGAATCAGGGAGACAGCTAATGACAGCTAATTACACAAGGAACAGCTAATGACACAAGAGGAGAACTAAGACAGACCTTCTGGGAACCCTGCAAAGAAAGTACATCTTGGAGGAGAAATTTTTCAAGTGTGTGTGTCATGACTGACAATTGGTAAAGTCAGGTGAGTAATAAGTGATCATTGGCCTGAGTAACGTGGACATAGCTGGTGATCTCGATGGAGAAGTTTTCGTGGCATGATGAGATAGCACAGAGTAGTAGTGGGGTGCCTGTGTGGCTCAGTTGGTTTAGCATCCAACTGATCTCATGGTTTGTGAGTTTGAGCCCTGTATCCGGCTCACTGCTTTCAGCACAGAGCCTGCCTCAGATCCTCTGTTCCCCCCTCTCTCTGTCCCTCTCCTGCTTCCACTCATGCTCTCTCTCTCTCTCTCTCTCTCAAAAATAAGTAAAACATTAAAAAAAGTAATAGTAGTAGCAGTAGAAATAGTCTTAAGAAGAAGAACCTAAGTCAGTGAATGTAATATGTAATTTTTAAAAGTTTATTTATTTATTTTGAGAGAGAGAGAGCAAGAGCAAGCAGGGGAGGGTCAGAGAAAGGGGGAGAGAATCCCAACCAGGCTCGGTGCTTTTAGCACGGAACCTGATGAGAGGCTCGAGCTCATCTAAGTCAGAATCAAGAGTCGGGTGCTTAAATGACTGAGCCACGCAGGCACCTCTATATGTAACTCATTTGAACAGTTTTGCTGCAAACAGAAACAAAGAGATGTAGCCATGGCTAGCATGAAAAATGGAGTCAAAAGAAGTTTGTTCGCTCTTCTGAATATGAGAAACATAACCACATCTTTATAAGCTGAGAGAACCAGTAGAGAGCAAACTAATGATGATGTAAGAGAGGAAGAGAAACACTATAGCCATGTTCTCTAGTAGGTAAGATGGTCTGAGACTTGGTAGGCAAACTTAAATGTAGCAGGTGGTGTCGACACAGCCAGATGTGGTGAATGGCCATGACTGAGCATGGAAAAGAGTTACTGAGTGCTTGGAAAATGCATCAATCCCTTTGTTTGCACAGTGCAGAACCATCCCAGAGTTGTGTTTATTTATCAATATTAGTAATTTGGTACCTGCCACTTATTAAGCCATGACCTTTAGCCAGGTCATGAACTAATCACCTGTATTTGTTTTCCAGGGATGCAAAACGAAGTACTACAAAGTGGGTGGCCTATTCTCCCACAGTTGTGAAAGCTAAAAGTCCAAAATTAAGGTGTTATAAGGGCCACGGACCCTCAAAAGACACTAACAGAGGATTCTTCCTAGCATCTGTCAGCCTCTGACAGTCCCAGGCATCCGCTGGTTTATGACAGCACAGATTTAATCTCTGCTTCTGTCTTCTCATGGATATCTTTCCTCTGTCTGTCCAAATTTCCCTTTTCGTATAAGGGCACTAGTCATATTGGAACATGAGCCCACCCTACTCCAGTATGACCTCATTTTAACCAATTACATTCACAATGACCTATTTCCAATAAAGTCACTTTCAGAGGTACAGGGAGGTGGGTAAGGCTTCAATATGTCTTTTTGAGGGACATTATTTGATCCATAACATCATCTAAGCTCAGTTTCCTCTTCTATAAAAATGGCAAAATACTATCTGTTTCACGAGGTTTAAATGGGGATTAAATATGCGGTGTACTGATTAAGAGTTCAGGTTCATAAATCAAAATATCTCTATTACTTTCAAATTGGAATTGGGAAAATTATTAAACCTCTTCAAACCTTAATTTTTCATCTGGAAAATGGAGATAATAATAGTTTCTACATAGGGCTAGCATGAGAATCAAATTTGATAATCCACACAAAATATTTAGAGACCCATGTGACACTTAGCCCTGTGCCTCGCACAATACTAATAACTCAATAAATGTAAGGATCATTATTATTATACTTCAGACTGTTCCTTTTTTATGAAATCTCTATGAATTCATAATAGTATCCATAGCTTAGAGATGAATGATAAGTCTAATAGTCAACAAACTATTTTATGAATTATCATATGCATAATCCTTTATTTCTTCTAAATGTTCACACAGCTTCCTTAGTCATAATTTATAAGTACAATTGTGATTTATAATACATATTTATTTATATATGCACATATATATGTATGTATATGTATGTGTGTGTGTGTGTATATATATGTGTATATATATATATATATATATATATATATATATATATATATATATATAAAATTTGGTTTGTAGATTCTGGCAGAGTTGCTAAAACCTTTGGAAATTCCTGTGATGAGAGCAATAAATGTGTCTCTTGTTATGTTAACAGTAACTTTTAGAAAGCACCTAAAGATGGGAGCTGGTTGCCCGAAGAATGAACCAGGTAATTAGAGCACTGAAATTTTCAGTCTTACACCCCTGATCTCCAGGTAGGTAAGAGGGCCTGGAGGTTGAATCAATTGACTATGACCAGTGACTTAATCAAAGGAACCTATACAATGAAGCTTCCATTAAAACCCAAAGGACAGGGTTTGGGGGACTTCCAGGTTGGTGAACAAGTGGAGATGCTGAGAGTGTGGCACACCTGGAGAGGGCCTGGAAGTCTGCATAATTCCTATATATTGACCTATTCAGCTCTTCCATCTGGCTGTTCTTGAGTTATATCCCTTTATAATAAAGAGTTTCCTGGTGAGTAATATTTCCCTGAATTGTGTGAGCCACTCTAGCAAATTAATTGAATCCAAGGAGGATTTACAGCAGCTGTTCAGAAACACGGTGGCAACCTGGACTTGAGACTGGCCTCTGAAGTGGGGGACAGTCTTGCAGGAGTAGCCCTTAATCTGTGGGATCTGATACTATGTCTGGGTAGATGGTATCAGAATGAAATTGAATTGTAGGACACCCAGCTAGTGTCAGAGAATTGCTTGGTATGGGAAAAACTCTTTCACACTATGTAATTGAGGCAGAATCTGAATAACCAATATTAGAATAGTTGTCGGATGCAGATGTTGGGACAAAGTATAATTTGCAGATCATCACATGGTTGTTAGGGAAAGATTTGTCATAAAGGAAAAAGAAAAGAAAGAGCAATTGCTGAAAAGAATTGGAGAAATACAGAGGGGAGTTAAAATATTTAAAGAGAAAAGTAACATGGAATAGAAGAGCATTGGGATTGCAATGGCATCAATAAACTCAGAACAATGAGAAAATGTGACAACACAAATAGACTAAGTAAAAAGGAATTAAGTCTGTATGGGAGGAGGAAACGTTATCTTTGAATATCTAAGGTTGGTATTAGCACAGACGAAGAACTCTATTTGAATTGCAATAAAATGCTAATATTTAAGAAAGGCAGGGGTTCAGGCAAGAAAGAACTACAGATTTGGGACTGGAGACCTGGGTTCTAGTCAGACTTTAGCTAGGGGTAACATTAAAAATATTGCGGGGCGCCTGGGTGGCGCAGTCGGTTAAGCGTCCGACTTCAGCCAGGTCACGATCTCGCGGTCCGTGAGTTCGAGCCCCGCGTCAGGCTCTGGGCTGATGGCTCGGAGCCTGGAGCCTGTTTCCGATTCTGTGTCTCCCTCTCTCTCTGACCCTCCCCCGTTCATGCTCTGTCTCTCTCTGTCCCAAAAAATAAATAAAAAACGTTGAAAAAAAAAATTAAAAAAAAAAATATTGCTCAACCTGCATACAGGAGCGGGGTTCACGAGGCCTCCTGCTACAGCATGGGTTCATTCTTTTGTTGCTGGATCCAGACATGTTTGGGTAGGAACCATGGAAACTTGGTTGCAAGATGGAGTTGGAGACCCTCAGGAAACTAGAAATAGTGGCTATAATATTGACCAGGTGCCTCTGAAAACTTTTAGTATTTTATCAGTGAATATAACCAAATTGGTACATACCATATGAACACCAGGTTTGACCTACGAGCTAGCTCAGTGAAATATAGAACCCAGGAGAGCTGGCCTAGGTGACCCTCACGGCCTTTTTCAACCTAACATTTTTTGACTCTGTGTGTGTGTGTGTGTGTGTGTGTGTGTGTGTGTAGGCACATGCAGATGGATATGTGTGTTACATCTTTTGATTTCTAGGTTGACTTGAATGGCAAAATCAGTAGTTCCAATTAAGTAGAAGAATCCTTTAGTAGTATTAATTGTAAGAAACAGGATATATACTTTTTCTTTTTGCAAGTAGAAAGGCTCTTCCAAAAACATCAAATCTCATAGACTTTTTCCTCTTCTGAGACATGAGGACAATGATACTACTTCTCTCTTAGCTTTACAATGATTGAATTAAACATTTCACACAACACACTTATCATATTTCCTGGCACCTAGTAAATGTTTAATACATTGTTACCTCTTCTTTTTATGTGCCCAGCACTGTGCCACACTTGGGTCTCTCTGTGGACCTGCAAAGCTTCACATTTCTTTAAACAGAGTGATCTCATTTGTCCTCATTATTGCTGCCATTTTTGAAAAACAGACACAGCTCTCCTGCATTTTGCAGTTGTGCTACATTTCTCAAAGATGAGCCCTGAAAAGTCTGGCAAAAGTAGTCAGCCCACCTCTGCTCATCCTCCAGTGGGTGCCCGTGTAGCTTATGGCCATCAATTTACCATTCATATCACTCTAGTGAATTTTAAAATCAGAGATTGTGAGGTGCCTGGGTGGCTCAGTCGGTTAAGCATCTGACTTTGGCTCAGGTCATGATCTCGTGGTTCATGGGTTAGAGCCCCATGTCAGGCTCTGTGCTGGGGAGATATCTCGCTGATAGTTTGTAAAAATGATTCAGTAGAATTGTCACAGTTAGGTGGATTCCAACAATTTACTTTAAGTCAGTGATAGAAAACCTAAAAGACATCTATCTGTTGAAAAATGTTCAGAAAGTTTACTATCATTGTGAATGACTAATTGCAAGGATGGCTCCAATTCTTCTTTCCATATTCACATTTTAAAGATCGTGGATGCAAAGAAGGGTGAGGTTGATTTCTCCATCCCTTCAGTGTGGGCTAGTTTTATGACTTGCTTTGACCAACGAAATGTGGTGGAAGTGACAATGTGCCAGGACTGACGGATGCCTCCAGAAACCATGCATACTTCTCTATGCTCTTCCTCTCTCTAAGCCTTGCCACTGCTATGTGACAAATGTAGGGCCCACCCTCCTGGAGGATGACACTCTCCATGTGGGAGAGGCAAGGTGCCTCAACTAACAGCTAGTCAAGCCGCAGGAACAGTCTATTTGGAGCCCCTCGGTTGCGTGAGGTAGCCCAGGCAAGGCCAGAAGAACCACTCTCGGAGCCCTACCCAAATTACTGACTCACAGAATCATGTGCTAAACAAATGGCAATTTAAACTACCAAATGTTGAGGTTGTTATGCAGTAGCTAATTGATACAGTCATGTTAATGGTTTAAAAATAATTTGTAGGAGTCAATTCAGTCCAAGTGTAGCCTGAAATCTACTGGCCTTAATTATCTTTGCCCTTTGCCTTTGATATTGCTGAACTTTTCTCCTCCACTTAGAAATAATATTTATTGTTCCAGTGTATCACAGTGTGTCCAGTGTCTTTCAAGTTTTCATGCCTTAGAAGTCCATTGTATTGGTTAATAAGATATGTTTCGTGACTTAGAGTCATCCAGTTGTGTTCTGGCCATTCTCCCAAAAGGTTAATAGCACAAAGTGAAAGTCACTAAGCTAAAATCAACTGCAGCATTAGGAAGGAACACTAAGTAACAAAGTAACATATAAATGCAAATTTCACATGATTAAAGACATTTTCAAGAAGGCCTATAAACAAAACTAACTGACATGTGAAAAAGAAAAGAAACAAGAAAATAGACATGCAATATGAGACACTGGTTATCTAAAAGATCACAAGAAAGTTTTAAAGGAAAATAATGTTAGATGACTCTATTTATCTTTCCTACCGGCTTTGTTAACATTTTGAAAACAGTGCATGGTCTGATCTGAGCTCCTGTTAAGTCAAAGAAGCTTTATTTTTCTTCAAATATACCAACTAATGGATCACTGCCATTTATGAATACAGGCTTAATTTAATAACAGCATTTTTTAACCTCTGAGAGAAGTGTAAAATGAAAAGCAAAAGCCAATACTTTTCACAGAACACCTATTTTTATTTCTAATCTTTGTATTCAATAAACCTCAATTAACAGTGTGCTGTATATGTTAACTCTAGCCTAGCTGCAAATCATGAGCTATAAAACTATAAAAAAGAAAATGAATAAAAATGTGCTATTCCATTCATTAGGTATTGACTCTTCCAGAAATTACAAATTTGGCACTGATACAATAATGTTCCAAAATTACTAGTGGAAATTTATAGAATCATGTTATAGAATTCAACTATCACATTACATTTATATGTTCTCAAAAACAAATTCTAAGTTAATTCATATTTTATTTATCTCAAAATAAATGCTTTTTAGGATATAATGACTTAGCTTCATTTTAGCTAAGACATTTTTTTCTCCCTCCTCCATTCTATTTTCTTCCTCCTGCTCTAGTAACAAGAAGTGGATATATTTTACACCTATTTTTCCATTTCATTTATTTATTTTTAATTTCTTTTAATTTTCTTAATGTTTATTTATTTTTGAGACAGAGAGAGACAGAGCATGTGCAGAGGAGGGACAGAGAGAGAGGGAGACACAGAATCTGAAGCAGGCTCCAGGCTCTGAGCTGGCAGCACAGAGCCTGACATGGGGCTCGAACTCGTCAACCGCTAGATCATGACCTGAGCCAAAGTCGACACTCAACCAACTGAGCCACCAAGGCACCCCACCTATTTTTCCATTTTAATCAGTAAGTGTACTTACAATCCTTTTAAACTCTTGTGTTTTTGCAACAGTTCTCATTATTTATCTCCCTGTATAGAAGGTACAAAATAGACCGTAAGGAAAATACACTGTCACTACGTTGGGTTTTAGATGTCTTGAGATGACATAACAGCATAGTGTAATGAGATTGGAGTGTGTGGCTAGTCCTAAGACTTGGTAAATGTGACAGACAAGATTACTTACTCAAAACAAAACAGGTCCCATCATGCTCCCAAACCTTCCTGGGTTGTCCATGTTTAAGGTGCTTTCCTTGCTCGGAGTGCCCTCATTTGAAACTTCTGCCCCCCAAAATCCCACCCATGCTATTAAAGGCTGAAAGAAATGATAAAACTTTCTCTTCACCTTTCACCTTCACATTTCCATCCAATTCCAAGTTATTCAAGCACTCAACAAATATTTCTTGCACATCAGTTTTCCAGCCACTTGTACATGGTTTTAGTGATGCAGTAGTGAACAAGATAGAGTCCAATACTCATGAAGCTTGAAATCTAGAGATTGCAAGATATATTCAATAGGATGTAACTTCCAATAAGCAGCTGCATGGATGGACCTACACAGATAAAATCACTTGTCTGGCACACTGGCTAAATAGCAAAAGCTCTACTGAAGGTGACATTGCAAGTTAGCTATTTACTAAGAGAAGATTCCTCGGATTGAAAAAAGTAATCTGAAGGAAGTTGTGGATATATGAAAGAAGGAACTCTATTTCTTATCCTTGTAGATAGCATCCTGCCTCTATAGGTAGACAGTTATCTGCGAGGTAGGGGCCCATACCAGGCAGCTATAAACAGAATTAATTCTTTGGGCCTAGAGCTCTGGTTTTCCTATCTTGGAATAATGTCTACCATACCTGGCAAGCAAACTAGTCATTAACTCTGACCTTATTAGCCAAGACATTCATACTGAATGTGCTTTATATGTACTTTATCTCTCTATTTTTTTAATTTTTTTTTAAACATTTATTCATTTTTGAGAGACACAGAGAGACAGAGCATGGCAGGAGCCGGGGGGTGGGGGGCAGCAGTAGAGAGAGAGAGACACAGAATCTGAAGCAGGCTCCAGGCTCCGAGCTGTCAGCACAGAGTCTGACGTGGGGCTCGAATCCTAACTGACCACAAGATCATGACCTGAGCTCAAGTCGGATGCTTAACTGACTGAGCCACCCAGGCACCCCTCACTCTCTCTTTATTTTAATGTTTATTTATTTGTGACAGTGAGAGAGAGGGGGGGGGTGGAGAGAGAGAGAGAGAGAGAGGTGGAGAGAGAGGGAGAAAGAGAATCCCAAGAAGGCTCCGCACCGTCACCCCATCAGCGCAGAGCCAGCCATGGAGCTCGAACCCACAAAAGGTTAGATCATGAGCTGAGCTGCAACCAAGACCCTGATGCTTAACCAACTGAGCCACCCAGGTGCCTCTCATTGGTTCTCTCTTACAATTTAGGAAAGCCATAGAAAAGTTCTAGCTTCTCTTACTTGTGTCAAGCAGAACCAAGAGAAGGGATTTTTATCCTTTCTTGGGCCAGAAGGAAACACTATGCCCTCTGAAGTAAGTAATAAGAGAAGCAGTGTCTCTACAAGGGGGAAGCTGAAACCCAGATATCCATAGATAAGGATACTTAGCAAGCTGCCACATGTGCCCAGATAGTTCACCTATCTTAGTGAAATCTTGCACATTTTGATTTTACTTTGGCCATAAAGATGACCTTCCCTTAGGAGAGGAAAACAGTTATTTAAAATGTTGCTTCCAGGGGCGCCTGGGTGGCTCAGTCAGTTAAGCGTCCAACTTCGGCTCAGGTCATGATCTCGCGGTCCATGGGTTCAAGCCCCGCGTCAGGCTCTGTGCTGACAGCTCAGAGCCTGGAGCCTGTTTCGGATTCTGTGTCTCCTTCTTTCTCTGACCCTCCCCTGTTCATGCTCTCTCTCTCTGTCTCAAAAATAAATAAATGTTAAAAAAAATTTTAAACAAATAAAATTGCTTCCAGTGAAAAGGATTTCCTGTTTCCACTTGGCTTAGTGTGAGGCAGTCTGGGAGCAGAAAGGGGCTGCAAAGCTACATGGGGAAGCCTGCACCTAGGCAGAGTATGAAACCATGTGAACCAGCCTGAGGAACTAACTTGACTATCCAGGCTGATACCAGGTCCAGTGCCTAAAACTCTGGTGTGATTTGGAGAACTACTGGTATCACAGGTTGGAATGGTGACATGTCAGGGGGTTTTCAGTGGCAGATTTACTTAGTGTTGAACACTTGGTCACCGATTAGCCCTGATAAACCCAATAAATGGTAGAATCCTGCCCAATGGGCTAGAAGTACAGAGGATAGGATTCAGTTTCAGAGAAAGGGTTTGGCCAGAGCCCAGAAAGATATAAAGGCCTCTGCCAAAGCACCTAACATGTTATGGAACGGGAATCTAGGGTGACACCTAGATTTTGAACTGGACCAATTTCAGAAACAGAGAGATAAGAAACCCTGGAAAGATGCATTCCAGATTTGGCTGGATATGGGGAAAAAGACCGTCTTCATCTTACAGGGCTGAATGATATATTTTCTAGTTCAATTACGTTTTAGCAGTTTATTGGAGCAGGACTAAGTCTGGAGGTAGGAGATTATCACCACATGCAAAGGAATAAAAACATGGAGGCAGTTTTCCTAATGTTCTTCTTTTCTGATTCCCTGAAGCACCCTGTTTCCTTATGAAATTTATATCATCGGCACTTAGTAGAACTTTCTACTAGTCTTTTTCCTCATTTGGACATTATAAACATCCAAGGGACAGACTGGAGTTTGTGTGGTACAGAGCACAATACCTCAGTTTAGGAAGTTCTCATTATATAAAGCAAACTACATCAGTAACGAAGTGGATTGTGTCCTTGGTAGTTTGTTTTTTGTGTTTGTTTCATTTTTGTTTTTTTGTTTTTGTTTTTGTTTTTTACTATTTCTTTCCAACAGAACCTGAAGTTGGACACTCTTATTACTTTACAAATTGGGCATGTTTTCAGCAATGGAGCTACCAATACATCGTCATATTTCTTATTGTCACTTAATACTCTGGACTTATTTGCCTCTGTCCTTAGGGTGCTGTCATGGACTGCTGATTTGAAAGAAAAAAAAGTGAATGCATTCAAGATCTTTGCCAGAAAAAGAAACAAAAGGAAAACATTTTCTTCAGTCCTTAAATCATGGTAGCATCATTCCATAACCGTCCTCTTTCAATGCTGAAACCTTTTCAAATTTTAATCATGACCTTTTGTGCAGCTCATGACAAATTTCGGATGGTGAAAAGTAGTCAAGAAAGGAGATGAAGGAGTAAGTAGACTGTAAATACTAGCTGTTGATCAGAATTGTCTGTGCATCTGTTTTCTTTTCCTCTTAAGACAACTGTGGAGTTTTAATTTAAAACTCTTTTAATTAGTTGTAACTCTCAGTAAATCAGCTTTAAACCCAAATGGCTTCAAGGAGTCAGTTGAATGATTTAGAGTTAAAATGATCACTATTTTAAGCACAGTGCTCCTTTAATGAAAAGTTTGGTCTTTCCCATATGTTTCTTCTTAAAATCTCTGTCTCCTTGCTAGAGTACTAAAGACATGCCTTCATTGGGTAGATTAGCATTCACAGGAGGTTGTGATTTGGTAGTGCTAATGGCCCCATATCTCACATCTCACATTTCATAATCACCTAATTTCTGAGGAAAATTTAGCTGTCAATGCCTTTCTTACTATTTTATTTTCTTCTAGAAATTGTGAAATCATTGGTAAAGACAGTAGATTACAAATTAACATACATAAAGTCCTAGAGAAGGTATTTGTGCTAACCCACAGGAATTATTACACACCAGTAGCTACATTGTATGTAATACAAATCATCTTCTTCATACAACTTATTTAAATAAGGCCTATTATTATATTTAAAATGCAAATTCAGTTGTGTAAAGAAATGTACTCACCCACCTGTTTTCAAAACTCATGAGCAGCTTTATCCGAATATCCTAAGTAGAGAGAATGGTTGTACTTTACTGCAGAAGATATCCATCCAAAAATTCTCCTTGTTAACATAATATCAACTATTTAGTTAGGGATCCTACAAATACATAGTTCAGACTTTACATCAAAGAGTGCTGATGTCCAGAGACAATGGTAATATACCCTTGGAAACATCGCTTGTTAGGGCCAGCGCTGAGAACAGGACTCAGATATTCAACTGATCTGGTCTTTTATTTCACTGTATTTTATTATATTTTATTAGATTCTGTTGTATTTTTTGTTTTTGCTATTTCACCTTCACAAAACAAAAAATGTTTTTGCTTATTTAACTATATATAGAGATTTATCTTTCCTACTAATGATGAACTTTTCAAGTGCCCCCCACCCCCCATTCCCAGTTGTGGTCTTTTAGCATAGTTGCCATAGCACTGAATTCTAATTACATTTGTGGACACATAGATAATTACATCAGCAAGTCACATACTCATAGAATATGCTTGCAGATTCTGTTCTGGAGTATAGTGAATCCAAAAGGCTTATACTTACATGTGTATAAGTTGATTGTTGATGGCTTTTCTCTCAAGGTATATGATAAGTATATATATTTCATATCACACATATATTACATGATACACGATATATGTTACATTATGACATCATATCCTCTATTTGGCTCCTTCCCCTGACACAGTGCTGGAGAAGTCCTTGACCTATCTTATACTTTTATAAGCTAAAGAAGTCACATCCCGGGGCGCCTGGGTGGCTCAGTCGGTTGGGCGTCCGACTTCGGCTCAGGTCATGATCTTGCGGTCCGTGAGTTCGAGCCCCGCGTCCAGCTCTGTGCTGACAGCTCAGAGCCTGGAGCCTGTTTCAGATTCTGTGTCTCCCTCTCTCTCTGACCTTCCCCCATTCATGCTCTGTCTCTCTCTGTCTCAAAAATGAATAAACATTAAAAAAAAAAAAATTTAAATAAAGAAGTCACATCCCCAACCTCTTCCTCTCCATTACTCTGTTCCTTAGCCAGTCCTTACCACTTCTTACCAGTATCTAGATTCTCTAAGATCCATACTCTGTAACATTTTCTGTCCATTCAAAAATCTAAGAACCTTGCCTATAAAAAGTAAATAGTTTTTTCATAAGAGCTGGAACTGTTATAAATAATTTAATATATGTGCATGTCTTTTGAATTAGTTACTACTCTGGGATACTTAGCCAAATTCTTCAGTACACCTTTCAGTAAGAGTCAAAGTATAAGAAAACGAATCAAATTAGTAAATTGTATCTATTACACTTATATCAGAGTAAGAGCTGTGTGTACATTTCCTAAGAAGATAATATATTTTTTTTTTATTTTTTTTTAACGTTTATTTATTTTTGAGACAGAGAGAGACAGAGCATGAGCAGGGGAGGGTCAGAGAGAGAGGGAGACACAGAATCTGAAACGGGCTCCAGACTTTGAGCTGTCAGCACAGAGCCCGACGCGGGGCTCAAACTCACGGACCGTGAGATCATGACCTGAGCCGAAGTCAGCCGCTTAACCGACTGAGCCACCCAGGCGCCCCAGAAGATAATATTTAAATAACACATAAAAGGGAACATGCAATGCTGGGCAAACCACCATGACAAATCTTTCCAGAAAATATGTCTGCTTGATGATTTAATGTTGTCAATAGAAAATAGCGACTTGACTCAGGAATTTGCAACAAACCTTCACTGACTATATGTCACGCAGAGTCTGGTACTGGAAAGGCCGTGGTGAACAGAATCCCTGAGACCTAGAATATACATAATTATAAGAGACAAAAGACAATAAGCACACAACTAAATACCATAAGTAATTCCAGGTATTAATAAGTGCAGTGTAAAAGATAAGAAGATTAACATGCAAGAGAATGGGTGGAGTCCATTTTGGCTAGGGAAAGCCTCTTTGGATTGAGATTTGGACCATAAAAAGAAGGCAGCAATGAGGATATCTCAGGGAAGAGAGATCCAGCATACGATAGGAGAATTTTAAACCTCTGAGGCAGGAATGAGCTTGATTTGCTCCAAAGACAAAAAAAGAGGCCAGCATGGCAGGTACCATTCCCAGTGATTAAGAGAGGTAGAATTAGGTTAACGAGAAAGACAAAGAACTCACAGGAAGTGGCCAGTAGTTGCACTGGAGTTATTAGCAGGGAGTGATACAATCTGATGTATGCACTGGACATATCATATCACTTGAAATGGAGGAAGATAAAAATAGAATAAAGTAGTTAAACTGTGAAGCTGTTAAGTTAATTCAGTGAAAGGAGGAAGTAATTGTGCAAGGATTATATTAGTGGAGATGGTGAGATGTAAGGGGGATTATTGGAGGACCACAGAATAACCAAAGGAAAGAATAAGATCAATATTATTCTTAACTATTTGATCTCAGCAATTGGACGGGTGGTGACTCCATTTAATACACTTAGATTTGGCCAGAAAGAATAGATTTAGGAGGCAGCAGTTGAAAGACATAATTTAATCTTGGCCATTTTAGGGTTTAGTTACCTGTTGGATGTTCAAACAGAGACCTTGACCAGTCAGTTGGATCTATAAACCTGGAATGTGGGAGAGTGTTCTGGGTCAAAGTCATTAAGTTCAAGAGTCATCAGTGTATACACAGTATTTAAAACCATGAGTAGGGATGAGGTTACCCAAGAAAGAAGCTTAAATAGAGAAAACAAGATAACAGAGGGCAAAATTGTTGGTCATTGCAACATTTATAAATCTGAAGCAAAGAAAAGCAAAGAAAAGAGACTAATAAAGAACAGCCAGTGAGGTAGAAGGATAAGTAAGAGATTGGAGTTTCATGGAGCCTAGAGAAGAAAATGTTCCTGGCATTTAGAAGCAGGCAACCATGTCAACTGGTGTTGAAGTTCAAGTATGCTGATAATGGAAAATTGGCCATTTACTTTGGCCAGATATAGATCATTGGTAACCTTGAAGGAGGTATTTCGGTAGGGTGGTAAGAATGGGAAGTTGTTTGAAGAGGGTTAATGAGAGGTGAAAAGGTGCAATTAGCTAGTACCGAGGACTATTTTTTCGGAAATTTTGCTGGGAAGGTGAGCTCTATGCCTTCAATATAGTGCTATTTGTAGTGGTATTAAATGTTTTTTAATAAGATGATATTAAGACATATTTTGATATGGATGGAATGACCTGCTAGAGAGGAAGAAATATTGATGGGAGAAAAGCAATGCTACAGGGATTTTCTTCCAAAAGGCAAAAGAAATAGTATCCTGAGCACAAGTGGAGAGATAGAAGCAAGGCCATTCTTCATCACTCTAAGACAGAAGGTCAAATGTTTGGATACCAATGTTGCCCAGGTTCTGGTACTAACTGTGGGAAGACACTATACTGCTCTGACTATATCTATTTTCTCTATGAAAAGAAAAGTTAATAATTTGAGAGTGGAGGGTTAAGCAGGCAAGAACTAGATATGTAAGAAGAGAAGAGAAAGTATAAGATTGTCTTCTCATTAAGAGGGAAAGTACAGATTTCCGGCATTGATAAACTAATGAGATTATGACTAAGTGTTCTCATTCCTAATCATTTCTGCCCCAGGTGAGGTAATTCAAAAGGTCAAACAAAACGAAAGAAAACAACCTCCCGTTTATAAGCAGGTACCAGCTGTGCCTCACAACTTCATGGTGGGTTGTGTCCAAACCTCTTCATATCTGTTCCCCAAGACCAACTGAACATGTTGATTCAGATGGCTTTTAAACTGTCAAGTTTCAAAATAATTCTATATATAGAGAAAGCTAAAGAGGAGCACCAATAATTGCTAAACTTTTCTTAGCATTCCCTGGGTAGAAAATACTGGGATTAGTAGATCCAAAGATCTTGATATCCTGAAACTTCTGTCCCATTTTTATTTTAACAATCCAAATAAGCTTAGTTTAGCAATGTGAGTGTCCTCTGATTTGGCAAAACAGTAAATACTGTGTAAATTTATTAAAGAAGATAAAATGAAGACATTGGAGGCCAGATTACCATCTGACGAGAGTTGGATCAACTTCAGAAGAGAGTCTTAGACGTTCTCCAGAAGATGGATACAAAACTCTAAGTGTGCAGTAAAATCAGAAGCAATATTTCAATGTCCTCATGAGCAAACCACAGAGCTGCCTTTAAGATCTGGGTTCCCGGATATATAACATATAAATTTTCTAGACATTGCCCTTTTGCATC
The DNA here is from genome assembly GCF_018350215.1 of Panthera leo. Taxonomy (NCBI): domain Eukaryota; kingdom Metazoa; phylum Chordata; class Mammalia; order Carnivora; family Felidae; genus Panthera; species Panthera leo. The sequence continues at coordinate 55,971,446 of NC_056682.1, forward strand.
CCACAGAACTCCCAGAGCCTCCTTTTGTAGATGCCAGATCAGGGATCTTTCTCTTAACTGAAGAATCAATAACATTGGCCATATTCCTCATTGTCCTTAGGGTGAGAATAACTGTGCATATGATCGGACCATAAGTAATAAGGCAGTAATTAGAGGACACCACTTTGTCATCCATGTTTTAGAATGATAAAAAAATCCATTTTACCTTTAAAACCTAACCTTGACACTGGATATTATTTCTTTAAAATATCATCACGTATAATAATATCACGATCAGTTAGTATGTTCTAATTTCCAAATAATAACTTGCATTTTGAACCGATGGAAGACAATCTATCCCTAAGTCTAAGTTTGTCTTTAAAATAGAAGAAATAAAGTGCATTCCTTTCTAAAAACCTTGAAATATTTATTTAACCCTAGTCTGGTAATAAACTAGTATGTGCACTTTACATGAAGTATAAGCTGTGACCCACATTAAGCAGTGTATGCTTTCCATGGTCTTTATGAAGAAAAAAATCTATAAAATTACTGTAATAAGACTTTCTGAACTCAAGACAGCACAATATATAGGACCATTTTCACTGAACTCTTGACATTGGCCATAAATGCATTACTATCTCCATTTACTTCATGAAACTATCATTTACATTTCTATTATGCTTTTAGAAGATATTTGTTATGATAAATGGGCCTCTTTCCTGCTAGTTTTAAGCCAGGTATGCCAGCACTGAATTTTTACTCATATTGCTCTTCACCTTTCTCTAACTACGGGGAAATGTAAAATTTGGACCTATAACATATGCCAAATACGGTGGCTACTTAAGTTGATTTAGACTTATACATACATATGTCTCCTTTTAGATTGTAAGGCCACATAGCCCCAAAGAATGATGCTTGATTCAGTTCAGCCTTTCAGGGCAGTATGTAAGTGGGACATTGACACTTAAAGCAATAACTCTATAAGAGCTAAAGTGAGGACACTGCAGGAGGGCAGGGCAGAAAGAACATTTCTGTGAAATAATGTCTCAAATGTGACCTCTTCTGGAAAATCTTTTCCTGCTCTTGAAACCACTTATTTGACCTTTGTCATATAGTGTCATTTTCATACCTCTATTTATAGCACATTCAGCAGTATGTTGGCTCATTTCTTCCTTTCTTAAAACCATGATCCTCCAAATTTAAGAACAGGTTCCACTCATCTTTATGTTTACACGACTCAGGGCAGGGAACAATACACAGTGTGCTCTCAACAAACGCAGAATGAACAAATTAAAAAATGCCACTTGAGACATGATGATATTGTACAGAAAATAATAGCAGGTGAACACAAGATATGAATCATCCAGGAGCCAATTATAGAAATCATAACCTGCACAATATAGCATCCGCAGTTGCAAAGCAATAGGTACCCTGGAGAAGAAGAAAGGCATCTCCCCAGCTTGGTGTTTATACTTTTCTCAAGGCACAGAGGAGGATTATAAGAATTGCTGTCCTGCATTGCAAAGAATAAGACTATGAAATTGTCTCTCTACTTTCGTGACAATGAAGTTCCCTACTATTCATGATAAAGTTAGTTAGGGCCACATAGCCTGTTCTTCCACTTCTAGCTTCATATCCCAGTCTGTTATATAACGCCTCTGTTAAACCAGAAAAACTGCTGGCATTTTCCCATATTTGGCATGAGCTCCCATGACCACACTTTTACATATGCTGCAAAATCTGCCTGCAGTATTATCCCACAGTAGCCATTTCATTTAACTACCTCCTATCAGTTCATCACAAATGGGTCAGCTCAGGTCCCCTCCTGTAGAACATTTCTTGACCTTCCAGACTTGCAGGGGCATTCTGAAAGTATATTTTTAGATTGTTCAGAAGAAGCATAAGTGGCTATTTAGAGCCTTGGTTTTGGAGGCAGGCAGATCTGGAGACAAGTCCTAACTTTGACACCTTAAAACTGCGTGTGACCTTCAGCATGGTACCTCTTGTGTTTATTCACTTTGTACAAAATTAAGAGGGCAATGCCTACTTCTTTGGGTTAGTTTTAGAAAATAAAAAGAGATTATGTATGTTAGACATATGCAAGTAAGGCTAAATTCCCCATATGTAACAATTCTAATCTTTAATGTATTATTGTTACTGTTATTTTGTTTTTTTTATTATGATAGGTTGTATCATACTGTATTACAATTCTGACTTACTTAATGTCTTCTACATTGAACTTGAAGATAGAGATAATGTCTTATTTCATTTTATATCCCAATGTTGAGTTCACTTGACACATGGCATGCATTCAATAAACTTTTGCTGATTTAATGAACACAGTAAAATAACATGCATGAAGCATGCATTTAGCCTTCTTTATCTCTTTTCCTAATATATGTTTTTATACCGTTAGTGACAAAAAATGTACTCTCTTCTCAGTGTATAACAAAGGAAAAAGAAAAAAAAATCATCCCATGCTTTCAAATAATTTACAATTCACTACGGAAAGAATAAGCAGCTAGATATATTTAGCTCTTAGCAAACATTATCATTTTATAAAGGTAGAGAGGAAGAAAGCAAGTACATCTAAAGAATTGCTCAACCACAAGTGTTTTAGGAAAGAAAAGGTACTTATTTCATAAGGCAATATTTCCAGGTAGATGGAAAGTCCACAGAAGAATAAAACCAGTCAGCTTTTCAGTTTTATCTACTCAACTGACCTTTTTTCCTTCAAACATGGCTTATTAATAAGCGTGAGTCTCTGCGTCTGTGTGTGTCTGTGTGTCTGCAAATGGTTTCTTAAAAGCATATTTCACTTACTTTCTCCGGCAAATGTGAAACATGAGATGGTTGAATGCATGTAGGCTTAGAATGTTCTATTTTGAGTAAATCACATGATACAATTTTTTTCTCATCTGTACTTTTTCCTTCTTTTAATTCTGTAGTTGCTAAACATAAAGTCACTATAAATCAAGATAAATCATTTAAACTATTTAGACATAGAAACCTTCTTTTAATGGGTAGCCTTAGGCATAAATGAACCAATTAAAATGAGCTCTAGCTGTGGATGTTGCTACTTCAGTAGAGAGGAACCAACAAACAGGAGGCCCTGACTTCCAGTTTCTCAAGAAGAACAAAAATTTCTACAAGGGAACTGTGCCCTAGTTACAGGCGGGGGTTTCTTTGCTTTGCATATTGCTCATTTGGGTGATGTTTTATGACTGAATCAACTTGTGGACTTTTCTGTAAATTAGTAGCCAATGGCAGGGTTACAGCTCTGACTCAATTCTCAATCTATCTATCCTGAGGTCAGACTCTAGGACATCAAGTATATCTGGACTTGGTACCAAGGATGAAGTTTGGGAAGATGGGTTGTGGGTACCCTTGCTTCATGTTTTGTTTGTTTGAAGACTCTCCTAATAAACATGTTCAGAATTTAAGGACATGGAAGCTATTAAAGATTAAATATGTTGAGGATTCGGGAGGATTGGAGTGAAGTGTTTTTCCTGCTTAATTTCTCTAGATAGCTGAAAAACTATATGGAATAGCTTTTTTTTTTTCCAATACACTTTCAGCAGGATTTTTCTATAATGGTCTGTCTTCTAGGACATACAACTCATATCATGGCACAGCAACTTTTCAAAGAATATTACAACCATAGGTACTGTTCTTAGTCTTCTTCTCCAGAAATAGCAAGGTCTGAGACATAAATATATCTGTATTTTACAACTGTATTGCAACTTTGCAAACCGCATGCTGTAAAATAGATTTCTCAGCTTCAAAACAGACTTTCCAGCTCCAAAACAACCAATTTACAAAAAGTCATTTGCACTTCTTCAAGTTTCCAGACAGTGTGTCAGGGCCACGGCCACGGTCTTACCTCAGATAATTATTGGTAGCAACAGAGTTGGGAACAGGGGAATCATGAAGTAGCACAATAAATAGAGCACTTTTTAGACTGGTGTCAACATTTGGGCTAACAAATGGTGTTTTCTTCAGCTTGCATTCTCAGAGAATGTAGACTGTTAGATCACTTAAGAAATAAAAGATGGTTTGAACTGAGAAGTCATAAACTTCAACAGTCAGTCATCTAGAATGTTACCAATTATATGCAATCACTCAGATAAAGTGTTTCAGACTTAAAGACTTTATATAAAATAGTTCTCACATCTCTCTCTTCTTTCCCATCTCTACTACTATATCTTAATTCAGTGACTGTCTTTTACTGTTTCTTGACCCACCTACTAAACCAGTCTTCTCACTGGTTTTGTCCCTCTAAAATATGTTTTTCACATATCTGCCAAAGTGATCTATCTCCTCAAAACTGATCAGAGACTTAAATTGAAGATGTGAAATGGTAAACTCCTAGGAAGAATACATGGAATGACAGCTCCTTGAACAATGGAGGTCCTGGCAATTATTGCTTTGGATTTGACACCAGAAGCAAAGTCAGCAAAAGCAGAAATAAGCAACTGAGATTATATCAAACTAAAAAATCTTCTGCACAGCAAAAGAAACCATCAACAAAAGGGAACCATCAACAAAAGGCAGCCTTCGAAATGGGAGAAAATATCTGTGAATCAAACATTTGATAAGGTATTCATATCCAACATATATATTAAACATAAGGGAACAGAAATAAACATTTTTCCAAAGAAGACATACAAATGGCCAAGATGTACTTGAAAATGTGTTCAATATAATCATTAGGGAAATGCAAATCTAAACCACAATGAGATATCTCCTCATATCGGATAGAGTGGTTACCATCAAAAAGACAAGAAATAACAAGTGTTGATGAGGATGTGGAGTAAAGGGAACCCTCATGCACTGCTAGTGGGGACATGAGTTGGAACAGCTACTACAGAAAACAGTACAGAGTTTAAACAAAAATTAAAATATAGAACTACCATATGATTCAACAATCCCACTTGTGGGTATACATCCAAATGAAATGAAAACAAGATCTTGAAGAGATGTTGGCCCTCTCACAATCATTGCAGCATTATTCAAAATAGCCAACATATGAAAACAACCTGTGTCCACCAATGGATGAATGGATAAAGAAGATGTGATACGAAGAGAGATGATAGATAGATAGACAGATACAACTGAATATTATTCAGCCATGAGAAAATGGGAAATCATTTCCCTTTGCAACAACATGGATGGGCTTTACACCTTGAAAGCATTATGCTAATTGAAGTAAGCCAGACAGAAAAGACAAATACTACACCAGTATCACTTAATATATATGAATTTATTAATGTATATGAATCATTACTTGATTTTTCCCTCTGTACTTCACAATGTTTAAAAGCTTTCTACTTTGAACATAGCACTGCTTTACAATCAGAAAAAAAAGATTAACATATATAATTTTTAAAGTTAAAATAAGTAGGTCAAAAATTTAAAGTCATCAATGGATAAACATTTAATCTCAAACAGAAGTTGGCCTTTTCTATAATTAAAAAACAAATGTTCTCAGTTCTGTGCTATTAGGAAACAACAATGACAAGCCTCTGTATTTGCTTTATGTTACTGGTTTTTTTCTTCATTAAAAATAGGTAAGTTCTTTTAAAATTTTCTGCCATTAATTGAAGTAACAATTTTGCTAGTTCTTAATGGCAGAGACCACACCTATTGATATTTATGCCCCAAGTGCACAGCATAGTGTTTAACTTACAGAGAAGTCTTGAAATGTATTTTGACTAACTGGATGGGCTGATTTTCTGGCTATGGTCTCTGAAGCAGGTGAGGTATCTACTGAGGTCTGACATGACTAACATAGGATATAAAATAGTGAGATAGAGTATTTTCGATTTTTATGCTGAATTGGTGAATGTAGTAAGGGAATCTTTTGAATAGTCTAAATATTTATTGAGAAGCGTTTATAAATTTTAATTACAGATGGTTTTGGTTATTCATGTTAGTTGTGTTTTATAATGTTACCATGAACACTGAATTAGCCAATACTAAACCTTTGCTCCTAGGGGAAACACAATGTTAGGTTCCTTCGAATCTCTGGTCACATTTTTTCTTTCTCTCTCTTTCTTTCTTTCTTTCTTTCTTTCTTTCTTTCTTTCTTTCCTTCTTCCTTCCTTTCTTATTTTCCTTCCTTCCTTCCTTCCTCCCTTCCTTCCTTTCTTTTTTCAACATTTGTATCAACTGATTAATACATAACTTTGCTTTGTGTGTTTGCATTTAAAGACATCTTATATATTTAATATATACTTCTTACAAATAATTAATCATATGTAGTATTTCCTTATAATAAAACACTTACTGTGAATGGTTTACTATTTTCCTGACCCTGACTTTTCAGCTTTACAACGATTCTATCCAGTACACTTATTTTTTTAAATGAATTGTCATCTCTTGAACGTACAAATTAAGCTACTTTTCCACCTTTTCCATAGCTTCTTCTTGTAGTAGAGATATTAATTTAGCACTTACTGGGGCAGCCTCACAGAGTTCAGTGATTTTTCTTTTCCTTTGCCTGACTATATTCACTGTGATTTACTGACATTGAACCCATGGCACCATAACACCTGACTGAAGTAACCACATCTACCACGCATGTTTTTGCTGTAAGGTACCATACCGTCTTTCTACACTTAAAAACACTTGACAGCACTTCATCACTATGCTTGGGGGGCATTTTCATAAAAATGCAGAAGCCAGTGGCACTAGTTAGACCATGAAAAGACACTTGCTTACAGTGTGAGAGTTGAAGGCAGAAGAACAGCACCTTGTTGGACCTCAGGAAGGAGCAGAGTGACTGGAACATTTTACAGGTCTACACCTGTGCATAGTCATATCACATAAGATGTGAAATCACAGTGATGATTTGGGGATTACAAATAAATTGTAGTGAGTAGATGAAATCAAAATATGGAATCCACAAATAATGAACAGTAACTGTATGATAGATAGTCTCTTGATTTATATAACACCAAAGTAGATGACTTGCAGTGTTTTCCTCATTCTAATTTCTTATCTGTGAAAATAGAAGCCAAAGTCTAATAACAGTAGCTGACACTTACTATGTGCCATTGTGTCATGTTACTGAGATTCATCATCTGATTTATTCTTCACAGCAAATGTTATGAGATTATTATAATTTTACCCTCATGTCATAGGTGATAAAAAATGTTCAAAAAGGTTAAGGACATTACTCAAGACTACATAGTGAGGAAATGGTCGATCTGCATTGGAAAACGTGTTTAATGGCTCAGAGTAAGCACTTCCTATATTATCATGTTTTAGGAGTTTCTACTTAGAATATTGGCTATGAGGAAAATTGTCCGTAAGGGAAGAAAGGTAAGAAATTCTTTATCTATTACTTTAACTGAAATAACATTAATTCCTTATACTTTTGGGTTGTTAAAACATGACAAGATGATCCTAAACTCATTCAGAAAAATATACGAGCTACAATACCCCTGGGGCACCTGGGTGGCTCAGTTGGTTAAAAGTCCAACTTCAGTTCAGGTCATGATCTCGCAGTTCGTGAGACTGAGCCCAACATTGGGCTTTGTGCTGACAGTTCAGAGTCTGGATCCTGTTTCTGATTCTGCGTCTCCCTCTCTCTGCCTCTCCTCCGCTCTTGCTCGCTCTCTCTCTCTCTCTCCCTCAAGAACAAACATTAAAAGCAAATTTCTTTTAAATACTCCGGACAATTTTGGACGCAAATAATAAGTAGGTATTAGTTTTCTAGGATATTAAAATATAGCTTAAGGCTACATTAATGAAAACAATGTGTCATTGATTCACAAATGATACTGCAGTTTGGGAATTAACCAGTGTACATGAAGATTATGATAAAGGTAGTATTTCCAATAAGTGGAGAAAGAAAATGAATAAGCAATTTTTGGCCTGGCCTGTACCAGATGCAAAAATACATTTGAATCCCACCATCACACCCTACATAGAAATAAATTAGGATGGGACAGATATTTATTTGTTAATAAGTAAATCATAAAATACAAGAAAAAAATTGGAAACATTTTTAGATCTTAGAATGGGAAGTCATCTCTAAATATGACTCAAAGCCTCAAAGCTATTAAATATATTGACAAATTCAACAAAAAGATAAAAATTCATGCATCAATATAATTCAAATGAGAAACTGATAAAAATATTTTTAATTCATAGCATACAAAGGGCTATTTTTAATATAAAAATCCATATGAATTAGTAACAAAGGGTTCAATAACCATAATATTTTTTTAAAATATGGACATCAGACCATTCATATAAAATAAATATAATTGACTCCTACCATAAAATTATGCTCATCAAAACTCACACGAAGGAAAATGTAAACTGAAACAATTTGGTACTTCTAAAAATCTGTCTTGGTAATGATCTCATTTTGATAACATGCTTACTGAAGAGCTTGTAGGAAGCAGGGCTACCTCTAGCATTGCTGGTGGGTCTAAAAATTGACTTTTCTAGATGCTAAAGATATCATATATTAACAAAGAAAGATATGCAAAATCCATATCTTCTTGAGCCTGAAGCATCTGACAGACAAAAAAAGATCAGTATGCTTGATATATTTTATATTTGATAGTGACGGGTACAATGGAAAAAATAAATTAGGAAAAGGGATATTGACTGCTAAGAGGGGAGTGTTAACGTTTTTAAATATGGGAAAAGGGAGGCCTTACTGAGATGGTAACATTTAATGAAATTCCTGAAAGAGATGAGGGAGAAGGCCATATGGATAACAGAAGACAGTTCAAAGAAGACACAGTAAATGCGAATGCCCTGAGAACTTTATTTGGCATATCCAGAAAATATCGGGGAGGCAAGTATAGCCAGCATTGAATGAACACAGGGAAGATTATTAGGAGATATGATCAGAGAGATACCAGGAGCAGATAATGTTGTGAATCATTTTAATGACTTTGTGAAGATGAGAAAACCACTAAGGGTATTGAAAAATGGCTTACTCTACCTTTTACTTGAAAATAATCACTTTGGCCACAGAGGGTCAAGTCAGTTAATAAACTATTGTAACGATAATCCATGTGAGAGAGAACCATGGCTTAATCTAGGGAGATTGTGAGGGTGTGGAGAGTAGTGGTCCAATATCAGATGTATTTTGGAAATGAAGTTGACAGCATTCCTGAAAAATCCAAGATAGACTTAAAAGAAAGAAAGTCACCTCACTAGAGAAGATATAAAGATGGCAAATAAATATATGAAAAGATGCTTAACATCTTGTCATTGAGGAATTGCAAATGAAAACAATGAGAAACAACCATACCCTGATTATTAGAATGTCCAAGATATAGAACACGGAGTGTATCAAACACTGACAAGATCATGGAGCAACAAAGACTTTCATTTATTGCTGGTGAAGATGCAAAATGGCACAGCCATTTTAGAAAATAGTTTTGGCAATTTCTTACAAGACTAAACATGGCTTTACCCTATGATCCAGCAATTATGCTCCTTGGTATTTACTCAAAAGAGTTAAAAAACTTATGTATACACAAAAACCTGCACATGGATACTTATACTGCACATGGATAAACTGCGGCACATCTAGACAATGGACAATTATTCAGTACTAAAAAGAAACAAGCTATCAAAACATTAAAGAATGTGGAATGCATATTACCTAGAAATAACTTGAATGCATATTACTAAGTGAAAGAAGCCAATCTAAAAACACTACATATTGTATTATTCCAACTCTATGACACACACCTTCTGGAAAATGTAAAACGATGGAGACAACATAGTCAGTGATTGCCAGGAGTTAGGGAGGAAGAAGGGAGGAGTTATGAGAGCCCAGAGGGTTTTTAGGGTAGCGAAACAATTCTGTATGATATTGTAATGGTTGATACATGTCATTATACAATTACAAAACCCATGGAACATCATGTTGCATGATGTTGCAAAAACCATTGGTACAACATCAAGGGTGAAGCATAATGTAAACTATGGACTTTGGGTGAAAATGATGTACCAATGTAAGGTTATCAATTGTAACAACTATACCACTGTGGTGCAGGATTTGATGGGGAGGAAGCTGTGGGTGTGTCGGGGCAAGGAATATTATGGAAACTCTCTGTACCTTCTTCTCAATTTTGGTGTGATCCTAACACTTTTCTAAAAAAAATAAAAGCCTATTAAAAATGGAAGAGAAAAGTTATAGATAAAATTATTTTTTTTAGCTTATCATTCAACCACAGGGCATATGGAATTGATTTATTGAGATAGAGAAGTCTGTAGAATAAGAAGTTTTTGTTGTCCAATTTGTATGGTTTTTTTTTGTTTGTTTCTTTGAACTGGTTTTGTTTGGTTTAGAAAAACGAAAACAGGATTCTGGGAACATTGCAAATCCAAATAGTGATGTAGGCAATTGGAAAGTCCAAGAGAGTGTTCAGGGTTGAATACAAAAATTCTGGAATCATTGAATATGCACAATATTTGGCCATGAGCTGGATGTGATTAATAAGAGAGTAGTATAAATACAAAGAGTAGACAATCAATGACTGAGCCTTGGAGAATGCTGATAGTTAAACAGTCAGGGAGAAGAGGAAGAGCCAACAGAGGAGAGTGAGAGCTAAACAACCACTGAAATGCTAGGAATGCAAATAGAGTAAGCGTGCCTGAAATCAACTGAACCATGGGTTCCCAGGATGATGAACTAATTTGTGCCAAATGCTACTGATGGGTCAAATAAGACAAGGATAAAAATCAGCTACTAAATTTAATAATGTGGGGGTCATTGTTGACCTTGACAAGAGTCTGTATGTAGTATTGCAACTAAAGCCTAATTGAAGTGGGTTCAGAAAAAATGGAATAAGAAGACTTGAAAAATTTTACTTTGAAGGGGACAAAGAAAATGATGGAAACTGGAGGAGGAAGTGTGATTGAGAAAGTGTTTTTAAAGGAAATTACAAAATTATGGTATTGTATTGATGAGCAAGGGAAATAACAGGAAGGGATATAATAAGGAAAGGACAGATTTGCAGAAAGGAAGGGATTAATCTCAGTTTGGAGCATGGATACTTATTCATAGTCATAGGAGAGAAAGTAGAGCATTTGGGCAGAGATGTAGGTAGGTAGGTGGATGTGAGAGCATGCAGAATTTTTGCTGTTTCTCTTAATTTTTGCAGTGAAGTAATAAGCAAGGATATAACCTGAGGGTTAATGTAGAGAACATGAAACGGTATGGAGAAAGAAGAGAAGGTACAAAGTAGTAGTAAAAAAAATGAGGGAATGATTAGCTAATGCCAGGCAATACTAATGTCCTGTTTGAGGTTAGTGATCATGAATTTAAAATGGGACCTGTCAACATATTGTGAATTTTCCCTCTAGCCACTTTAGCTGCACTGACAGAGGTGCAGAGTAAGCAAAAGTTGGATTTAACGAGTGTTGGGGTTTTGTCAAGTGAATATATTGTTAATTGAGGATGGATGTAATGGTTGAGAGCCTATGAAAAACAAAAACTTACAATGATGGTCCAAAGAAGTTACACAGGGAAATATGGAAATTGGAATATGATTATGGAAAAGTGCTAGGATCAATGAATTCTGGTTTCAGTGGGGCCCAAGTCACCTAGAAGCAGAGGACAACAGGAAGTGAGCTAGAAGTAGGAGTTAGATGGGTGAAAGTGAAGTTATATAGGGTTTGCAGTTATAGATAATGATATGGTTTATAATATGATCATATGAGTGAGTCGCTGAGGGAGCGTGGGGGTCATGGTCACCTGGAGGGCAGATGTCAGGGAACTCAGAAACCAAGACATTAAAGGAAGTTAAAAGTTAAAAAGACTATTCTTGCACATATTGAGATTACCAGAAAATCTGGCAGTCATATTATCGAAAGCATTGTTAGTGAATCAGAAACCAAAATCTTTCAGGAAAGAAACAGGTGATTCCAGGTCCAGAGAAGATCACAATATGTAGGGATAGTAGGAAAATTCTTTGGTAATGCAGCATTCAATGTTGAGGGCTTATGTGGTGTATGGAGGGAGAATTACCAAGAAGTAGTATTTCTTGAGGATAGTGACCCAGGTTTATTTTGTGGGGGGGTTGGTTTTTGGTTTTTAACTTTTTAAATATTTATTTATTTTGAGAGAGAGAGAGAGAGAGAGAGAGAGAGAATGAGCGAGCGAGCAGGAGAGGGACAGGCAGAGAAGGAGAGAGAGAATCCCCAGCATGTTCTGAGCTGTCAGCGCAGAGCCCAATTCAGGGCTCCATCTCACAAACTGTGTGAGATCATGACCTGAGCCGAGTCATACACTTAACTGACTGAGCCACCCAGGCACCCCACTGGCTTTTGTTTTTTAATAAAGATTGGTGGGAAGAAGTGAGGAGGGAAGGAAGATATGCAATGCCATCCTTTCCGTCATTTCATACCTGTCATATACTTCAAGGCACTGAGTCTATCAGATGGAAAACAAACTATGGTGTTTAATGAGAATCCTGGGATTTAGACCAAGGTCAACAGGCAAGAGAAGAAGGAGATACTATAAGATGACACAGAATCCTAAAACCTTGAATGAGAAATCCTGAAAAACTTAGATGAAGGTGAGGGTCAGCGTGATTTAGTGTGATCATTACATACAATCCAGAGATCTGACCCTTTAAGACTTTAAGTTTCAATAGTAAGAAAAGTATGATTAACTACTAAAAATAAGAACAGAATGGCATTACTGGAACAGAGGGAGCTAGGGCAGATCTTTGACTAAAGGGACAAGAACACAAATTTTGTTTGGGAAGCATAGCACAGTGTACTATTTTTTTTCTTTTTCTTTTCCTTTTGAATTGCCTTTGAATATGTTTTGGGGTAAGAGGAAAGTCCCCTCTCTAGTTTTGTCCTTATCATTTCCATTATCTTAGACCACCAATCCTCACGATTACACAGTGTCATATATTCATGTTATATGACTATAAAGATTTGAGTGATAACTCCTGCCCAGTACAAAGGAAGTGCTAACCCACTGTACCTGTTTTAGAATTTACCTTGCAATTCTGCTCAGTTGTAAGCACCGTGCTTTAATGACCTTGAGCAAACCTAAAAAACATTATGTTCAGCTAAAGAGACCAGACACAAATGAGAACAAACTGTGTGATGTCATCGTTATGAAATGTCAGTGTAGGCAAGAGAAGTCATACAAATGGTTATTCACAGGGAAGACGGTGTGTATTGACTGGAAAGTCACAAACAAAATATCTGGGTTGATAGAATTGCTCTGTATCTTGATTTAGGTGGTGGTCCCACGAGTGTATATGTATGTAAAATGTCTCAAAGTTGTGCAAATAATATTGGTGTAGTCTATTATATATAAAGCACTAAAAAATCATGTAAAAAACTGGGAAATAGCACAGTAGGACTAGTTTGCAAACAGACCACGTAAAATGTATCCACTTCCTATCACTCCCACCCAAGACAAATAAGTACAAAGAAACAAGGAGGGGCCTGGGGGAAATAAGCTGAAAGCTGATTATTGGGGTGAATATAACAACTCTTCAAATACTTAAACAACAATAGCAACAACAACAAACCTGTCATGAGGAGGGGAGAATAAACCTACTGTCCTTACAGGCCCTAGAATAGAAGTAAAATCAACGGGTGAAAGCCAGAAGAAAAAGATTCCAGTTCTGTTTAAGGAAGAACGTCCTAAAGATAGTAACTGTCCATGGTTAAAGTAGTTTTACATTTGAGCTTTGATTTTCAACTATTTTCTCCAGATAATTAATTACTTTGTGGAACAATTTGTTTCGGTGAAAACGAATAGAGGAGTTTCATTTTTGAAAATGGGAGATTGCAGTGGCTGAAGCCAGGTCTACACATTTGCCTGCTTCCCACCCCTGAATGACGCCTGGGGACATCAAAGAGCAAAGACATGCACTGTTGACTATAGTGTTACAGGAGGAATTTGAACATCTGATTTCTGCTTGAATTGTATGATTTTTAAAGTTTACTTAATCCCATATTCTATTTGACTTTGACTTTGGCCATTTTTGTTCAAGCATTTGGTGATTGCAATGCTCTTTTTTTTGCAATAGTGCATTTGTGTTTTATAGAGTTTAAAAGATGCATTCCATTATGTTTACCTTGAAAAGAACGGACAAATTAAAATTATGCATATGATTATAGACCTACTAGTAACAGAAGGAGACAGTCACTTCCCTGAATAACCAAACACATGGCAAATTAGTAAAATGTAGATATGGAGAAAGACTGGTAGGATTATACCCCTACTGCCCCAGTTGAACAGTCTAGTGCTAAGGTGTTGAACTCAAGGTTTTCTTACACAAACCAAAAGAGGACATCTAATTTCACACGTGAAAAGATAGGAGGATAATCCTCCAGTCTGGATGAAAACTTTGGTGCAGCTATAATTTATTTTTACAGTTTTTTAGTCTTTCAAAGCTCCTACTACTCTCATTTCTAGTTTCTTCTAAATAAGAATGAAAAAGGATATTTGCTAAGCTGTATCTTCATACGTTTTTCTAAGTTAAAAGAAAGACAGTATATGACACATAAAATAATGAATATGATACATTACACAAAAATAATAATTATGAATGATACACATTTGGAGACTATGCTAGGTTCTTAGAAAAATCTTTCCCCCTAAGAGATTATATGTTAGCAGTGAACAGACGCATTAGCATTATGATAGAATGGAATAGAGCTATAATGATGTCATTCAGTCCCATAGCTTTAATTACCTATTATTTGTTGATGGACCCAATTTTCTCTCAATTATAATTCTTAATCTTGAATGCATCACAGATACTAACTCTAGAACTGCAAATGCCAGAAAATTTGATCTGGATTTTTGACAGCATCATCAAGACAGCATATTTTAATTAAGCTCATGATTTTCTGTCTGCTCTTCAGGGAATCTGTTTATCTGCTGCTTATTTCTTAGCTGATGAATGATGCCAGCAGACACCCAAGCCAGTCATTTAGGTACTCTGTGGGCAACTGAGAACAATCAGAGTTTTGAGCACAAGATGAATTTGAAATTAGTGCATAGATCTAACAGGGGAATCCAAGGGTTTATAAGCCAGAAGTATAGTAGAGGTAGAGACCTATCAGCAACCTATTACAATAATTGATGCGATTGTAGCAAATGTCAGGGAACAAGAGGAATTGCCTTATCCAAGGATGCAGTAATTAATTGTTACTTTCTTTTTACGAAGAAACACATGTAGAAAGTATTTACTTCATTTATAAAGGATATTTCTAAAGATGGATGGACCTTGCACAGAGAGCTCTGTTGTAACAAATACTAATGGTCAGAAGGTGAACAGAACAACAAATAATGTAGAAGACAAAATATAAAATGAAAAAAAAAAGACCAGGAGATGTGATGACACATAAATGAGATCAGAAATTTTACAGAGAATAGTGAAATTCAATATACTAAACCACTGGTTCAACTTATGTCTTACTACTGTTGGCTCTGGTATTTCAAAAAGACCTTGTTACCAACAACCTACTTTTTTTGTGATTCCAACTATCATCACTTGATATTAAAAATATGTTTTTTGTTTTTGTTTTTGTTTTTGCTTTGTGTTACTTTAGGTGTTTGCTGAAAGAGGAAGGCAAATTGTTCTCCATATTATTGAGCAAGGAAGGAGAAGAGAAAGAATACAATTTATTGCCCATCAAAAAGATGTCTCTATGTTCAGGAAATCCCTAGATTTCTTGCATCTATCATTTAGTCCACATACATATATATTTATATTTATACATAATTATATTTATACATATATGTATATTAATATATGTACATATATACTTACATTTATGTTTATATGGTGATAAAATTTTTCTAATTAGGAGGTTTAAGCAGCCATTTTGTGATACAATAAAAATAGTCATTGACTACAGTGTTATCAATAGCAGATAATTGGATAAATAAGTAATTATTTTGAAGTGGTCAGCATCTTAAATTCAAAATTCTAGAAAACGTTTCATTACATTACAGTTAATATTAGTGAAATTTCCAATCAGTATGCATAATAAATAGTGGGTCAAGTCATCATTGTTACAACTAAACTATATAAATGTATTTAAGGCGGATCCAGCAGCATTTTGGAAATACAGGAGCATGTAAAGTGTGATTTGAAAGCATGCCAATCCTTATTGATTCAATGGCAAGATTTAATTTTATTTTACAAATTTTGCAATCTAAATTTCAAATTATGAGCAAAAAAGAAGATAAACGAAATGCAATAACATCTGTTGTAAACAGCTACATATGTGTGTGTGTGTGTATACACACACACACACACACACACCATATACCACATATATATATTACATATATGTAATATATGTATATATACATATATGTATATATATATATAATGGTACCAGAACAGTTCTGCATGTTTCTTCATAAAGGTATTTAATTAAATATGTTTTGTAGTAGGAACCTAAGATTATAGTAGTTTAACACTAATGAGGTGAATTTTAATAACACAGCTCTAATTTTATAACTCCTCCTTGTTCTATCTGAAAAAAAGAATTCTCTCTAATTTTTTAAAGACACTGGTTTCAATATTGCCACAGCTTCAAGATACTGGTAAATGCTGACATTCTGTCATTGTAACATATAAAAAATGTGAGCTGATTAATTTAGTTGCTTGAATTTTTGTTTCTGATCATTTTTGGAATTCAGATTACAGTTGATATTATTTTCTTTTTCCTCTGAAACTTAGAAATAAAACTTTGTAACTTGATTTTGGGATTTTGAGTCTTCAGGCTACTTTTTGCTATGTCAGTTTCTACATGTCATTTTCTTTTAGTCAAGGAATCATTCAATCTCCATCTCTCCCTCTTTGCTCCCCTCTCTCCCTCCCTCCCTCCTTCCTTCCCCCATCCCCTTCCTGCTCTGCCTTCTCTTTCAGACCTGCAATCATCTTCTGTGCCAGATACATCAGACAAATTCCTTTCTCAGAGTCAAGTTCTAAGAACTAGCTTCAGAAAAGGATAATTTTATTATCAGTTTCCTGTAATATTTTTTCTCCTCTCATATCACAGACCCATTTTTTCTCAAATTATATTCATATTAAGTGGTTAGAAAGTCTATAAAATAAAAATTCATGACTATCAGTTTTTTCACTGATACCTTGCTTGTTTAAAAAAGATGTTTCAAGCAGTTAAATGAATGGTATGGGTTTCTGTGATAAGCAAATGCATGATCTGCATCTGACCCCTTTGTAGTATTTATGGGCAATGTTATTTAATCATACATTTAAATTTTAAAAATAGAGTGTTTTTGTCAAGTATACTTTATATTGCTCCTAACTTTTCCATCTTACTGTTGACTGAACTGTTTTCAAACTTTACAAATTTAACAGAGGATTTCTTTTCTTTGTGTTTCTCCTTCTTCGTCCTCCTTTATTTTGCTTTTCTTATCATCCTTGTCCTTCTCCTCCCCCTCTTCCCCCTCTTGCTCCTCTGTGCCCTCCTCCTCCTTCTCATTAAAGCCAAGGTAAAAACCTACACCTTAGCGTGAGTCACAATATAAAATTGTAAGTTAAACATACTTGACCAGAAGAATTTGTCCAAATGATTCTGATACAAAGACCACATGCAGTCACGATAAAACCCTGGCATATATCCAAAGAGTCAGAGCACTGCATCTGAGAGACAATGTTCTGTTTCTACCAATTCTGTAACAAATGTACTTTAGTTTTCATTTAATAATGATAATGTACTTTGGAGGGAAATTGTGCTGAATTCTGTCTCTGGTACCATACCTATATCTTCATTTCAGTTTTTCAAACTAAAATGAGGGCAGTTTCTACAGAGCCTACATTACAGAAAATTATGTTGTGAGGATAAAGGGAAGTAAAATGACCCAAATGCATTTTGAGAAAAGACAAAATGACAGACATATAGATTTTCCAGGATCAATGGAACAAATAATCCTCTAAGAGATTAGGCTGCTTTTAGCCTCCGCTTGCCTTTTGGAGGGACATATATGTGGACTGATTGTAGTGCATGTGTGAGTAGATGCTACTTTTTTAGGGGATCTGGAATAATGATAATAAATCCCATGGTATTTTATTTTATTTCTATTTTATATTTTAATTTCCCCCAACTTAAAGGAGAGCTTAAGAAAAAATAGTCATCAATCCTCTAATGCTTTTTACTTTTTGTATTTCCATATATATTTATATACACTAATTTTAACACTTAGTTATTGGTTTTCACACACAAAAAAGATCTATTCACCTAGTATACATATTTCTTAATTCTTATTTTTACCCAAAAGGTATTCAGGATCATTATTATTATTGAATTGAAAAAAATAGAAAATAGTTTATATTTTGATATTTCAAAAGGTAATTGTATTAATAATTTGATTTCAACAATCTAAGCTAGCTGAAATCATCATCATATTATAAGTGATGTGCTTAAGGAATTTACCATAAAGCATTTGTCTGAAGGGCTTTCTCAACTTCTTTAAGCCTTTACCAAATTATGACAACAAATAGATATTGCAGGGTAAAGGGGTTCTGCTTTTTACTTTAAAAAAAAACTTTTTATTCCAGTATAGTTAATATACACTGTTATATTCATTTCAAGTATACAAGATAGCGATACAATAATCCCATATATTACTCAGTGCTCATCAAGATTATTGTATTCTTAATCCCCTTTACCTATTTCACCCATCCTCCCATCCAACTCCCTTCTGGTAACTATCATTTTGTTCTTTATAGTTAAGAGTTTGTGGGGTTTATTTTGGGAGTTGTTTTTCTCCATTTGTTTTGTTTCCTCAATTCCATGTATGAGTGAAATCATATGGTACTTGTCTTTCTCTGATGGACTTATTTCACTTAGCATTATACCCTCTAGATCCATCCATGTTTTTGCAAATGGTAAGATTTCATTCTTTTGTCTGGCTGAGTAATATTCTAGTGTGTGTGTGTGTGTGTGTGTGTACCACATCTTATCTGTCCATTCATCTGTCTATGGACACTTGGGCTGCTTCCATAATTTGGCTATTGTAAATAATGCTGCAATAAACATAAGGGTGAATATATATTTTCAAATTAGTGTTTTCATATTTTTTCGGTATATACCCAGTAGTGGAATTATTGGATAATAAGGTTTTTCTATTTTATATTTATATGTTCTTTTTCTATTTAATTTTTTGAGGAACCTCCATACTGTTTTCCACAGTGGCTGCACAAGTTTGCATTCCTAGCAACAGTGCATGAGTTATTCTCCACATCTTTATTCTCCCCTTATTCTCCACATCTTTGCCAACATATATTGTTTTGTGCTTTTTATTTTCTTGATAAAAACTTTCATTTCCCTCTTTTCAAAAGGACATGGATTTATTGGTAGGTAATAAAATATATTTTTCTCACAAAGCGTACATAATAACTACAACATATTTCCTTTCCTCAAGAGCATTTATTTGTTAGAGTGACATCCTTCTCTTGAACTTTAAATATAGACATGATGTGCTAATACCAAGTAAAACGAACAGTAGTCTCACAGTATAAATGTACAGACACAAAAGTCCAAACATGGCTTCAACAATAAATGTAAAAGTTTACTGTCCCAATCCATTCTGGGAATTTAACCTAAGCAAATATCTCTTTTAAAATGGGTCTATAATCCCTATGGATTATCAAGACACATGAAAGCTTAATAAATTATGCCTTAGGTTCCATGATTTTAACATTGTTGAGCATCACTTATGTGTTTGACACACAAATATCTCCCTCCTTCCTTCCTTCCTTCTTTCTTCCTTGCCTCTTTCCTTCCTTCCTTCTTTCCTTTCTCATTTTTTCTTTCTCATTCTCTTTCTTTCTCTTTCTTCCTCCCTCCCTCCTTACTTTTTCTGTCTTTAAAACTTTGTATTTTATAAAGTTAAAATAAAATTAGTCGAAAATTATTTATCTCAAACTATGGGATGAGAATGATACATAAGTTATAATTCAGATAATTTATGCATTAATTACATACAATAGGTTATATAGAACATATAGTATTTTGATACACACTTTATCTAACCAATAGAATATGAAGTAATGTATTTAGATATAAATTTCCAAGTCATTCTTACCTAGAAATTGGCTAAGGAATATTTCTATGCTAGTCTAATTTTTCTTTTCCTTTGTCCCCTAGGTTCTCTGATTCCCCTCCAGGTCTGGGTGCCCCCTACTTTTCTCTCTTCTGCCTAGTTGCACTGGAAAGTTGTTTCTATTATTTGAATCTCTGCTGTCATTTATAGAAAAAAATCAGTCTTTAAATCAGTAATTGATCAATGTTCAACATAATGTTGGACTCTACCCTAGCTAAATTGTTAAAGAAGCTATGCTTTCCTTCTGTACTTTATAAATGGCAGTCAGCTTGTCATGAATTGTAAACTTATTTTTTTCTTTTAATTTGCACTAACCTGAAGTTGTGTTCAGTATCTCTCTTGCTCAGATACCTTTGTGTTTTTCTGCTTCTATATTTTTCATGTTTTGCTTTCCCTTCAAATCACGATAAAGGGGTGAGGTTTTTAAATTCAACTGTTTTCCTCCTGGCAATACTTGTTAGAGACTGGATCCGAGCTGAAAGCCAGTGTCCTATGTGCTGCCATTATAGTCCTGGTGTGATATTGTTGAACATTCTTCACCAAAGCAGCACAAAAATTTACTGTCTTAGTATTTTAAACACACTCTATCATCAGCTACTGTTTTATAGATATCATTTGATATAAATATTTAACAATTAACCATGATATCATTATTATCACAATAGTTTTTTGTTAAAAAAGTATATCTCAGAGAGGCTGTCACCTTTCTAATTAAGTTACAAAAACACCCTGTATATGATACTGATAGAGAGATAAGTAAGAAGCGTTCTTGGGCCTCTTTTTTCTTCTTCCAGCTGGATATTGATGTTAGGGTTACCATGGAGGCCTGAAGATATGAGAATCTGCACCAGCCTGGCCCATGAATGACCATATAGTGCAACTTCCTACCTCCATACCCTACACCCCCTGGACTAGAACTGTCTTGGTTGTTATGTGAGAAACAAAACATCTATTATATTTGAGCCATTTTTACAATTTGAGTTTATTCAATACATGAGTTAGCTCCCCCTGACTAAATAATTCCTAACAACTATAGTTTTAAAAGAAAAATAAATTCATATATTAACACCTCACAATTTGGCCATTTGTAGAATATTACATCAATGAAAAGTTGAAATGCAGGAAATGTAGAACCATTACATTATAAAATTCTACAAGACAATCCATATTGTCAAAAATTGATGTTATGACAAGAAAGCTAATAATACATAAAAAACTCAAAATAATTGCATGTCAAATTCAATAAACAGTTGAACAGTCTTACTGTGTTTTGTACAGTCTTAGTGTTGCTGTTAGAAACCCAAAGTGTTTACTCTTACTAAGAAGTCACGTGAAGAAACTTTCTCCCACTGCTCGGTTTAACTTTGCTTTGCTTCCTATAATTACAAGAGACACTGGATAACCTTAAGTACAACTGTCCCTTCCTGTACCTAATTTATTCATTTAACAAGTGTTGCTTGATTGTCTTCTGTGTGCCCTACACTGTTATAAGCACTTTGTATACATGTTTGAGTAAAACAGGCTGAAATATCAACCCTTCTAGAGCTTATATTTCAATAGAGGAGCTAGGAGGAAAAAGCACAATGAACAAGTAAACGTGTGACTATAATATACATCATTTAAAAAATCTGAAGGAAATTGTTTGATGCTTTAAAATATTTAAGTTTACTTATGTTAGGTATTTATATCTATAAATTATATACATAAATACAAATTTACTTTTAATTATTTTCTTATTATTTCTATACCTTAGTTTTCTTAGCTATTAAAACTTTTATATGATATTTCTGAAACAGGATAATTTTATGTGATTAAGTATCCAGTGTATTCTAGAACACAGAACCACAATAAGAAACTCACATTTACAGCTATCAATTATTGTGCATCTATGCACCAGAAGTTATTCCAGTTTATATTCATCTATTTACTTTCTAAATTTTTTTTTTAACGTTTATTTATTTTTGAGACAGAGAGAGAGAGAGAGAGCATGAACGAGGGAGGGTCAGAGAGAGGGAGAGACAGAATCGGAAACAGGCTCCAGGCTCTGAGCTGTCAGCACAGAGCCTGATGTGGGGCTCGAACCCACGGACCGCGAGATGGTGACCTGAACCGAAGTCGGACGCTTAACTGACTGAGCCACCCAGGCGCCCCTCATCTATTTACTTTCATGTGATCTTTTTAAAAACTCTTGTGGTAAGAACTATGCTTATTTTCATTTCACAAATGAAGAAGCAAATTTAGAAGAGATAAATAATTCACTCACTGTTATACAGTGTCAGAGTCATCCTTTGAACAATAGATACAGAGATACCCTGACATTTTGAAAACCAATAAAACTTTATTATGAGATTACCTGGATTCATACACACTAAGGACTAATTGTATTTTAATCACAAATAACTACATAGGAAGTATGTATTATATTGTATAATTGCTCTATGTATTGGTTATATTACATACTAATATCAGTTATTTCTTCCCATATAAAAATATTTCACAAAGTTTTGCTGGCGAAGTTTAATATTTAATTTGCCATTTTCCCCTTCTAATCTGAGCCATTTTGGATCTTGTATACATAAGACATTCAAATTCACTATCATATTGAAGCTCATTGGGAATGCCGTGAGAAAGAATGTACAGCTAGTTCAATCTCTTGCAAATTTGCTTTGCAACCAATTACTGCCTTTGTCAAGTGGTTACATTTATACTAAATCACTTAAAAAG
Organism: Panthera leo; assembly: GCF_018350215.1. Taxonomy (NCBI): domain Eukaryota; kingdom Metazoa; phylum Chordata; class Mammalia; order Carnivora; family Felidae; genus Panthera; species Panthera leo. The sequence goes on from NC_056682.1 coordinate 55,994,253, forward strand.
CTCATTATCCTTTAACTTCATGCTGTGCATACTATACCATGTGGTGCTTGTGTAGAATATACTAGACTGTGAAGTGACTACCAGTAAAGACTAGGAGTTATTGCTTCCAGCACATTTTTTTTTTTCATGGAGTTCACAGGATGTGCTATGATCTTGTGCTATGGACCATCCATTATCACTTCTGACCCAAAATAGGAGGTCAACATAGGCTTAAGTGATCCTCCTATCAAAACATTCATGCTATTTATTTTCCAGAAAAATATCTTGCTCATCACAAAGAGCCAGACAGTGAAAACTCAATAGACAGAGAAAATTACATGAGTTCCATCCTATTATCTACTAAAACAGAGAGCCTGCTTTTGAACAGATAATTGTAGACAAGTAGAGACTTTCATAAATAAGTGTATAATGGCACAATATCTAAAGTTTATACTTTAATCAAGGGCATATTAAAATCCACATCTCTCAGTCACGCAAAATTGTAAACTTAAGAGCACAGCCACTGTCTTATTCTTACAAATGTCTGGAATCAGGTAAAATCACACCATAAATGCTTTCTTAAAGAAACATTCTCGAATGTTTCTGGAGTTAGTGATGACATAAACAAACAAAATCCAGAAGCAACAAAAATGTACCCTAGAAAAATAAACAAATAAACCTAAATCCAGCAGACATATATCTCAATTTGAGGTCACAGTTGATCTGGACAAAGTTTTTTCCCTTAGCCACACTGCTAAGGCTTGAATGTGTAAGAAGGAGCTAGATAGACACAGAACTCCCTTTATATCCTTTGTATCATGCAGCATAACGATGTCTATTAAAACGTATATAGTTCTCATTTCTGAAATTTTAGTAATACTACGAACTCTTTTTTGTTGACTTCATAAAGTCTCAATTCAAGAGTCACTTCAGAAATTTTTACCCATAGCAGCTTAAATTCATGGAGCCATCACAGTTTTATAAAAAGTCAGCAACCTAAGCTTCAAATGACACAAAGTTTATTAAATGTTGTGAAGGTATTGCAAAATATATGATGTCTTTAAATTAAAAAAAAATCTTAAACATTTAATAACTCATTTTTAAAATAACCACATTTAATCGAGCATTTCCTGTGTGCTAGGCACTGTGCATTCTGCCTCACATGCATGATCACGTTTCATCCTTACAGCAAACCTATGAGCTAAGTATTAATATCACCCAATTATACAGCCAGAAAGAGCTGGGGTGAGGACTGAGGCCCAGAGTTGCCTGATTTCAGAGCCTGGTCTTCAATCAATAGAGTATCAGATAATATATTACGATTATTTTTTTGAAAAAAAAAATCCTCATTTACGTGGAATTCAGTTATCTTTGAAGAACACACATAACCACAAAGTTATTATATAAGACACACACACTCCACACATGTACGTATTTGCATGTATACAGATAACACCCTCACAAACCCTACAATATCAGCAACAAGATCCTCAAGGCAGAGAAGGACAATTGATTTCATGGAGAAACTCATGATAAGGAAACAAAAATAACAACAAAAAAACTCCTATTGATGAATAATCTTATAAAAAGCTGCTACTTGTCTTTTTATTTTCAACCATTAAATTGGATACTATTATGGAAAAAAATCACTCTGAATACAAAATGCTAACGATTCCAGACAATGCTGTCAGGAATTAGAAATCATTGTCTTGTGCACACCCTAATGTTGACATAATCTTTCTCCTTTGTCATATAGATGTCTTTCTTCAACCCGTGTATCACAGTATAATGAAGACATTTGAGAATTATTGAATGAGATGTTATATCAGTCATTATTGCCACAATAATGCTGCATAATAAACCACTTCAAAATGCAGTGGCTTGCAATAGCAAGCATTATTCTCTTCATCGTAGGTCTGTAAATTGACTGCAATTTGGATGATCCAGATGGATTTGGTCATTCATACTACCAGAAGCTGTAAGCTGGTAGGGCTTGGTTCCAAGCTGTAGGATGGGTTCATATCTACTCCAGATGTGAGTGTTTCAAAGTCTGGACCAAAGGGATTAGTTCTACCTGGTGGCATATAGTTCTCTTCGCATATAAGCAGAGTGCAGAAGCCAAGCCAATCAATGCAAGGACAATGACGTTCTCTGCTCATGTTATGTCTTCTAATATTCCATCAGCCAAAGCAAGTCACACAACTAAGTCTATCCCTACTGTAGGAGAAAAATCTATGTTTTGATAGAGAGCTAAGTAATGAATATTCAATAAGAGTGAATATTGATGAATAAGAATATAAACATAGAATACGCTTCATGTAATGCTGGCATCCTTTCAAATAGCTCTTTCCTGGAAAAACAGGGATAGCTTTACTGTTTTTCATTCTTAAATGTTAATAAAGCAACAAATAAATAAAATATAACATTTATTCCGATCTGGCAGGGTGGAAATGTTGTTAACTAGATAACTACTGTTCTCTGTTTGCCTTTCATTGTTAAAGGGATTAAGACAATTGTAAACCATACAATTTTTAGGTAGAGAGGGATTAATGATGCTCAATTAAGTGAATGCTCTACGTCTGGAAGTTGTAGAGGTATCATAAAGCAGCACCAAGAAATACAACAGGCTGAAAAAAAATGAGTACTCGTTCACTCATTCCCAGAAATCCCTTTAACTGACATCCTGATTCTACTCTTTTGAAGTAAAAAAGGTATATGGGTGTACTTTTTTGTCTTATTGGAATAACATCTGCCTATAGAGGCGCATTGAATATATGGCACTGAAGGGAGCTTGGGTGGCTCAGTCGATTAAGTGTCTGACTTCAGCTCATTTGTTCTCATGGCTTGTGGTTTCGAGCCCCACGTCAGACTCTGTGCTAACAACTCAGAGCCTGGAGCCTGCTTCATATTCTGTCTTCTTCTCTCTCTGCCCTTCCCCCGCTTGTGCTCTGTCTCTAAAATAAATAAACATTAAAAAAATTTTGTTTTTTTTTTAATGTATGGCACTGAAAAATCAATGCAAACTTAACAGCATAGAAACGGGATACATCTAGGGACACATCTAAGTGATCAAAGCAGTTCTAGGTCTTAGAAACTGGAGTGGAGGGTGGGATTGGGGGAGGCAGTATTACAGGAAAGACATAAAAACCAATCATATCTTGAAAGCCTAGATAATTCTTGAAGTTCTGTATGGGCAGTATGTATATGATCTAAGGACACTGAATGACAGAGATTAGGAATGAAACAAAGATCATAGACCCCAGAGGAAGAAGAATCATCTATCATAAAAAGTATATTTGGAAAAAAAAACATTTTAACTAGGGATCCATCAACAACTAAAATCTTATGGTTGAATTTTGTGCATGTTTTTCCTTGGAGAATGACAGCCACACGTGGCTTTCATTGGATACTCAGTGGGTCTCTGGAACAAATAAAAAGAACTGCTATGTTAGAAAAAAATAACTCTTTTATTAAGAAAGGGGATTGGTTCACAAAAACGTAAGAGAAGGAGAATCAGACACAATCAAAAATGACCACATTTTTAAGCACTATTTCCTAGGATTCTCACTGTTATATACTTCACATAGAAAGCCAATTATGATAAAAATTAGATTTACACAATGTTTTCCTATTGATTGCCTAGAGCTATTTTTATTCATGAAATTACAATCAGTGGCTACAAACAATTATAAGCTTATAAACCATGGTTTGAGACCTTTAAGGGGGAATATAAAAGAGAAGCTTATGAATTTTTAGGGAACAATTATCCTGTTTTCACAGAAGTCTTTAATTTCAGTGAAATAAGACAGTGATGAAAAGAAATTGAATGAGAAAAGAGACTCGTTTCTAAATTAAATGTTTCATGTCTCATGTGGTATCAGCTGCTCTTTAGACCACATTTACATTACTATAATGATCTCTACTGTTAAAGGTTTATTACCTTAATCAAAATATTCATTAGATGGAAAATGTTCATTCAAAGTTAAATCTTGTATGCACCTTTTACATATTTAAGTTCAACATGAATTAAAATTCTCTTCATGTATACCAATAAAAATTATTAGTAAAAATAAATTTGAACTGTGCTTGGCACATATAAAATATCCTTGATTTTAGCTATTATTATGTAAACCATAGAACTTTTCTCTTAATTTACAAATGCATATACTTAAGTACATGAGAAGTGAAAAATTGAGTATAATAATAATCATGGTGTTATTTTACCTCTCCTAAAATAACATTTAATTAAAAGAAAATCTTGTTAAATTAGTTTTACATAGTTATATGACACAGAGACATACATATGTCTAGATATAAATCAGACTTCTTTGAAAAGTTAGACTCCATTTGAATCAGTTTTGAAGTTTGTTACTCTTTGACAATTCAGAAATACAATTGTCTTTTTTCTGATTTTAAATCCATTCAAGCCAGAGTTGTTAGGGAGACCTACTCTAATTAAGGTCATTTCTTCACTTATTCCCAATACTGTATTATCTGAGACTCTATTATAAACATCTAAGAATCTTTTAAAATGGAAAGTTCTTTGAGCTTTTACAGAATCATATCCCTAATATATTTACAGAGCCTCATATAAATTGTGATTTAGGATTTAGGAGAGTATGGCAAAGACACAAGGATTCACAAAATATTCTATGAGTGTACTTTAACAGAATTCCTTTTGATTAGGTTTGGGCAGTTCTGGGTAATGAACCAAGAGCATTTAACACAGAAGCCACATGGCCTTACTAAATGGTAGAGTTCCAGCAGTCTAGACCTCTGAGCGTTATTTGGGGTAGAATCTTTAACTGGGCTATTTTGGGCATGTGATATATTAGAGTTATATATTTCTCAAGTAATATGCTAATGAGGTTTGGAGACTAATTGTATAACTAGTACTGAAACTAGTTATAGAAATAAAGTAATAAACTAACAAAATTTCTCAGCAACACTGCATTGTCTTAGCAACTTGGCCATAGGTTGTGAATAAATTGCTTTTGGATTCTGCAAAGTTGGTGAGCCATGTGATCCAACAGCACAATATCTGGTCCAACTTGTCTGTAATGACTTTGAAGGTAGAATGTTCATTTCTTGGGGAAGAGGCTGGAAACAGAACCTTAGTATGTAAAAGTTGTTACTGATAACTCTTTTCAAGGTATTATAAGAAAGAATTGGATAGCCAACAAGACTAAAGGAAAAGAGGAGTGCTTGGGTGGCTCAATCAGTTAAGCGTCCAACTCTGGCTCAGGTCATGGCCTCATGGTTTGTGAGTTTGAGCTCCGTGTCAGGCTCTGTGCTGACAGCTCAGATCCTGGAGCCTGCTTCAGATTCTGTGTCTCCCTCTCTCTGCCCCTCTCCAGCTCACTCTCACTCTCCCTCTCTGTTTCTCTCTCTCAAAAATAAATAAACATTAAAACAAAAAGACTAAAGGAAAGGAAACATAAAGATCAGAAATTTGGGACCTTGCAAAGTTGGAAAAGAGAAGATTTTATGGAAATAAATAAAGGAAACATTACTTAAAATGAGCCAGGAAGCCCTGATGGGGAACTTTCACGCACACACCACTCCTGTAGTCTGTATAACCAGCAGGAAGAATGAAGGTAAGAATTATCTTGACAAGTGAGGACACTTCTCACACAGGAATTTCATCTCCTGCTTTTAAGAAGAAGGAAGCTCCCCCCTTGTCCTGCTACAATGCACTCACCACTGCTTGCATCCAGTGAGAAACCACAACAACCCTAAACTCTTGTTCTTCTCCAATGAACTTGTGTTTAAAACAATCCTCCTTAATCTTCTCCTAAAACCTCATAAAAGCTGAACTTCCCTTTGCATTTTCAGACCTGCCTATGGCTTGGCATAATTTGCTTATGCCAATTTTCCTGCTATTCCCAAATAAACTTATTTTGCTAGTAAAATAACTGGCTGTTTTATTTTTATGGTTGACAGTTTGAAAATTCTTCAATGCACAAAGACCCGATAATATTTTACATTGATTAGAAAATTTAAACTAAAGGTCAGTTTTAAGGCTGTGGCACACAATTAAAAAAAAAAAAAAGAACTCTCAATTGATTAGAGTGTCTCTGGGCAAAATCAGATTGTTTTCTTACTATGTCTGAGAGCTTCAGGATAGCTTCAGTTAGTGAGAGAGGTAGATTTGAAATAACCAAGAAATAAATGTTTGAGAACTTCTAGGAAAGCACTTTGGGTGTGGTTACTGGCAATTGGACGCATCTAAAATCAAATGAATTGGAAGCCTACTGAATTTCTGAGCAATTTGCTTTGCAAAGAAATCAAGAAGCGTGTCAAAAAAGGCTGTGACTATTGTTAACCTCCCATAGCCCGACTTAGGGCTGAGAATTCCAACACCAATTTTCTATGTGATCAAGGAGAATTCTAAAAGTATGAAGACTCACATAGCAGGTAGACACAGGGGCCATGATTGACAGTGGGCATAGGGCTTCATCTCAGGCAGTAAAATGAAGAGTTAATCCAAATTTTCTACCACTCTAGGGTACGGGTTTTCACAAAGTCTTCTCAGTAGAATTTCAATGTTTTTATAGATCAGTAACTAGCATATCATACGTTATCCCTCTTTCTAGTTGAGTCTGGTACATATTCAGTTCCTGTCTTGTTTCCACCATTGAATGTTGTGTGTCTGTGTGTGTGAGAGTGTGTGTATATTTCAACGGGGAGGAATATTTGTGTTCTTAAAAATTCTTAGTACTTAGTACGTCAAGAGGAACAGTACCCAAACATCATGGAGGGACTACAGTGCACGACATAAAGATCTTAAACTTTAAGCTAGGTGTGTTGGCTGGGTATTTCTTTGGCATATCTTCTTCGGAGAGGTATTAGGAGCTTTCCGTGTGTGGGAGAACAGGAGTACATGGGTATTTACGATAGAAAAACTTAGACTATGGCAGAAATGGAAAAGCTTATAAAGTTTCCTTTGGATTTTCCTACAGTCTCTAGCTTACCATGAGGGTAGGTGGGGCCAATGACTTGTCACAGAAAAATCTTTTGGAGACTTAAGACTCCCAAATGCTTAATGTAAAAGAAAATGTATTCTCTATCTCTCCTGAACTATTGCTTCATTATTCATAGACAATCTGTTGTGTTTTGGAATACGACTGCAAAGGGGGGAAGGTATTTTTCCTATTCCATGCTCTCTTTCTGCAATTATGCTTGTCAGTCTTTTATGTCGGGCAAAGAAGATGGATCTTCAGGTAGGTGTGCCTCAACTGGATATGATACCTGCATGAGAATTAAGGAAGTCCTGCAATGTTTTCTTGTTTTTAGTTACGGAATTCAATTTTCCATAGTTTCCTAGTTTTTATAAAGCTATCACATTTTTCAAATAGTTTAGTGTGCTGCCTACATTTGAATAAACCTGCAGATCAATCTTGTGCATGAAGTACAATAGAAAAGCCAAACCAAATTATCTTTCATTCTATATCAAAAGAATCCATAGTAAATATTTAAGGGGCACCTGGGTGGCTCAGTCGCTTAAGTGTCCGACTTCGGCTCAGGTTGTGATCTCACAGTTCGTGAGTTCAAGCCCCGCCTCTGAGCTAATAGCTCAGAGCCTAGAGTCTGCTTCAGATTCTGTCTCTCTCTCTTACTCTCTCTCTCTCTCTCTCTCTCTGCCCCTCCCTCATTCATACTCTCATGCTTTCTCTCTCTCAAAAATAAATGAACATTACAAAAATTCTTAATTAAAAAAAGGAATCTATAATAAATATTTAGCATCCCAAGGTCAAAATTTTTGTTGTATGGAATATATTAGGCCTAGTGGTATAAATCATTTTATAATCATATCAGTAATACATACACACATATAAATTAGAAGTATATACAATTTTGGAAATGCACTGGCACGTTTTAGATTAAGGCAATTCTGTATGCAAAATAGGGAAGATAGCATCATCTCTATTTTTTTTAATGAGAAAATTGAGGTCCAGAGATTTTAAGTGATTTTTTAAAACAGATTTTTAAAGTTTTTAAATTTTTTAAAATGTTTATTTATTTTTGAGAGAGAGACAGACAGACAGAGCATGAGCAGGGGAGGGGTAGAGAAACAGGGAAACACAGAATGCAAAACAGCTCCAGGCTCTGAGCTGTCAGCACAGAGCCCATCAGGGGGGCATGGGGCCCAAATTCAGGAACTGTGAGATCGTGAGCGGCTGAAGTTGGACGCTTAACCGTTTGAGCCACCCAGGTGCCCCTTAAAAGTTTTTTAAATATTTATTTATCTTAGAGAGAGAGACAGAGAGAGAGAGAGAGAGAGAGGGAGGGAGGGTCAGAGAGAGGGAGACAGAGGATCTGAAGTGGACTCTGCGTTCACAGTAGCGAGCCTGAGGCGGGGCTCCAACTCACCTACTCTGAGATCATGACCTGAGCTAAAGTCAGGTACTCAACCAACTGAGGCACACAGGCACCCCTACGTGACTTTCTAAAGTTAAAAAGCTTATGAATGACAAAGCCATCATTAAATCTGTATATTAGGAATACTAGTTTAGGTGCTTCTATTATATCATTATATGTTACATTGTGGTCAGGAAAAAAAGCAGAAATCTAGATGAATTTTGAGAAAAAAATTGGTATCAGAAATAATAAACATTCAAAAATATCCTGTAGATTAATTAATATTTTTGGAAAATACAGAACTTTGCTGTGATTCACTGTCCAAACAAAGAAGTTCATAAAATTCCTTCACAGCTCAGGAAAATTTATGGAGATAAAGTCTCTTTTGTGCAGGAGATGATAAAGACCCACTTTTTATATTGCTAGACAATCAAGGAAAGATGAGGGTGTAAAGATAAATGGAAAGGAGATCTTTAAAAAAAATACCAATGAAAATTTTCTGATGTGACAAACAAACCGAAGCAATTTAATGCATGTAATTCATTGAACACTTTGGAAACACTGAGCACTTTGGAAATACGGAGCACTTTTCCTTTTTAAGTAATCCATATAATCTTTATAAGGGACAGAAACGTTATTCTGGTTTCACAAATAGCAAGAAAAACTAATGCAAAGAAGACAAACTGCTCCCTTTAATGTCAGGTAGAGTTACTAGCACATTCATTTCTGGTCTGAGTAAAAGCCCTCATTCCTGTCCCTAATCTCAGTCCGTGCTGCCACGTGGAGGTACACTTGGCTGTAAAACAGCTCCACCTGTATCCCTTCTCATTTTTTTCCTGAAACCTACACAGGATATTTGTTATCCTGGCATATGCTTATGAATAATTGCTTTCAAGTATTACACACTGCTAGACCCAATTTTTATGTTAAGTTAGAATTGCCTCCAGGGAAATGTTATAATATTAGTTGCCAGGGTGGAAAACGCAATTCAAAATCAAGATGCCACAATCAAAGGCACGGCCACATAGAGTAGGGTACAGAGTACCTACTTGCGGTAGATGTCCATAGCTGCCTAACCAGGATCGGTTTCTTTTGTTTTTGTTTTTGTTTTTTTTTTTTCCTTTTCTTTAGCATAATAGAAACTTATTTGGGGTGGCGTAAACCCAGTCCCAAAGGATAAACTCTGTTAAGTCAATCAGGATTTCCCCTTGCTTTGCCAGCCTGCCTCAGGTCTGTGTTGCGATGTGATGGGTCCTGGCTAATGAGAGCTAAGTGGAAGTCTGCTGAGGTTGGGGTTGGAGAAAGTTCTGAAAACATTTCTTTACTGATACAAGATTTGAAATGTTAGGCACTGCTGCTTTCTTCTTCATCTTCCTGCTGTGAATGTAGCTCTATTTCTAGAGCTGTAAGAGCCATTTCGTGACCTTGACAGCCAGCTAGGGAGAAGCCAAAAGAATTTAGAGATTCTAACATTATTGGTCCACTTATCTTCTAATTTTGTTACATAAACAAAAATACATCTAAGGCTATGGGGTTGATTTTCTGTTGCTTACTGACAAAAATATATATATATTTTTTTTTTCCAAATTATGTCTCAAAAGGTTAGAACATAGTTGATTTAGAAAATTCTCAAAGAATTTTCAGCCTAATACTGAAGATTTAAGCTGATGTAACACAGACTTGTGTATTGTTTTTATTATTAATTTTACATTGTATTTCATATATGATTTCATTCAAAAAGCAAGAAAGCTTAGTCATTAAAATATTTAAAAATCTATGCTGTAGAAAACCACTGCAAAGCTCTTTATCCAAGTGTCTGTGAATATCTGGAATTCTACAAGCATATTCTTAGATCTCACTCAATCATTTCCTAATTTTAGTTAATTTTTATAGTAATGTAAAATGTATCACATCCTGAATCATTTGAATGACTTCTTTATAATGGACTGCATTTCAGAGCCTCTCTCTCTCTCTCTCTCTCTCCCTCTCCCCCTCTCTCTCTCCCTCTCTCTCTCCCTCTCTCTCTCTCTCTCTCTCCCTCCCTCTCTCCCATCTAATCAGTGGTGCTTTAAAATGATACATGTGACTTTTGGATCATTTCCAACCAATCCTGGGTAGGCAGCTATGGACATCTACCGCAAGTAGGTACTCTGTACCCTACTCTATGTGGCCGTGCCTTTGATTGTGGCATCTTGATTTTGAATTGCGTTTTCCACCCTGGCAACTAATATTATAACATTTCCCTGGAGGCAATTCTAACTTAACATAAAAATTGGGTCTAGCAGTGTGTAATACTTGAAAGCAATTATTCATAAGCATATGCCAGGATAACAAATATCCTGTGTAGGTTTCAGGAAAAAAATGAGAAGGGATACAGGTGGAGCTGTTTTACAGCCAAGTGTACCTCCACGTGGCAGCACGGACTGAGATTAGGGACAGGAATGAGGGCTTTTACTCAGATTAGCATGTCTTAATGTCAAAATGGCATGTTTCTGCCATTTTGCTCACAATTTACTTGAATAACTTTTCACAAAGAAAAACTTATCTGAAAATATTTCTCAAAATAAAAGACAATTTCATGAAATGAGTGACACAACCCATGTAATATGGCCCTGAGGAACTGCCAGAAATCTGTGTGTGACAACTTTCAGACTGCTTAGATACTATCTTGGTAGCTACTAACTTTGCCACAGTTTATTAGTAATAGAGATGACAGAGACAATGGTAAATGTTCACCAATCCTATTGATAACATCCAATTAGTTCTAATCCTGTAACTGAGTTGTATGGATTGTAGGCAGATGAGACGCATGCCATTTCCAAGCCTAGTCCACCAAAATGCATTTTTCCCTCTTTCTTTGGGTTCTTCCATGAGTCTTCCATTATTGACATTGGGTGACTTTAAGGCCATAAGATGGTGGTGCCACTAGATGTGAGTGGCTTGAGTCTTGAGTCACCACTTGGGTCACAACTACCCAGGAATTGCCCAGCCAAAAATATATGGTCATTGAATTGTATGAGTAAGGACAAAATTTTTTGTATGTGAATCTGCTCAGAATGGAGGTTGATTTTTATAGTAACAAATTGTATTAAATATCTATTGTTGCACGCAAAGTTATCCCAAGTTAGTAGTTCAAAACAACAATTTATTACCTCCTACCTAGGTCAGTAATCTTGGAGTGGCTTAGCGAGGCAGTTCTGACTCAGAGTCTCTCATGACGTTGGGATTGAAGGGTCATCAAGGGATGCGATCATCAGAAGCTTGCCTGGGGAAACAAGAATTCACTTCCAAGCCCACTAATATGGCTGTTGACTGTAGGCCTCAGTTCTCACCAAAGGAGCCTCAACATAGGACTTCTCCCAACATCAGAGTTGGGTACTCCCAAAGCAAATGATGACAGACAGAAGGAGAAAGAAAGAGAGAAAATAGGTACTTGTGATAGAAGCCATGGTCTGTAATATTTTTCTTTGAAGTGACGTATTGTAACTTCTACTTTATACTATGGAGCACATAGACCAATCTTGGTATAATATGGTTGGATGCCACACAAGGGAATAAATTCCAAAGGCAGGGATTACTATGGACCATTTTGAAGGCTGGCTACCTCATTGATATAAATACCAAGATTAATACTTAAAAAAAAAAAAAGCAGGATGATCATGGAACAAAGTAGTTCAGCTGATTTTCTATGCTTGTAACACAAATTTTTTAATGTTTTGTCACAATTTTCTCACTTGTTAGTAAAATTCATTGCCCAAAGTTTAATTTCAAGACTTTCTTTTTTAAAAAAAAACATTAATTTACTTACTTATGAAAAAAGAGAGAAAGAGAGGGATGGGGCATAGAGAGTGGGAGATAGAGAAAACCTATCAGACAGAGAAAACCAAGAAAACCAATGCAGGGCTTGAACTAAGGAACTGTGATATCATGACCTGAGCCGAAATCAAGATTTGGACACTTAACCAACTGAGGGATCCAGGTGCTCCTCCCAAAGTTTGATTTTAAAGAAGCTTGAAAATGTGGTATGGCTTTTAAGGCAATTTATAAAATTTGATCATAACTGCAAAACTGACTGAATTGACATTAGTGAATGTCTGTCTACTACATATGTAAGTTGAGCATTTCTATAAACAATCTGGCATGAAAATTAGCACATCTCATCATCTATGTTCAAACCTCTGCTCTTGTACAGAACATGTGAAAGACTATTTCACGAAAAACCTTCTTTTAGGTGGGGAAATTTAGTCTTATCATTACCCAAGGGCAAATAAATGACTCATTTGGAGTTTATTGTGAAGGCCCAAACCCGATTCCAACCGCATACTAATATAGTAATTGCATTACCAGCTTCCTCTGATATTTATAAACTACTCCAACTCTGCATTAGTGGTTTATGACATCAACAATACCAGCTGATTTAATCCTGTTTTCTGCCTCTAGTAAAGAGTCATATATCATTCTCCATAATAAGAGCATACCCCATAGTGCCTTTATAAATCTTCACCAATTCCTTCCTACATTAACATTCCTGTGGTTCTAATGTAACTACTTCATCAACAGATACACATTCATGTTTGCTGACTAAACACATTCATATTCACATATTAAACATGAATAATTAAATTCACAAAAAATTAAAACAGGCTTTCCTTTAATTTTAGGATGTGATAGTTCATTTACTCAGGAATTATTTGTGAATTTGCACAATCTGTGACCTTTCAAACCCCAGATCAACTCAAATGTGGCTTGCTTTCCCTAAAATAAAAAGCCACTCTTTTATTTATTTAGTTCCATAATAAATGGGATGGCTGCTGTGCCGTTATATCACAATAAAGATATTTTATTTCCTATAGACTTTGTTAATGTAAAGAGTAGGAGGGAAGATCAATGTGTCATAACATCATAAAGCAACCCAGAAAATAAAGTAAGATATAAAAGGGCCAAATAAAAAAAATACAATTAACTGATGATGTTTGAGCTTCCATACATACAAAAGTAAACTTCAGAATAAGATGCATTTCTATGTTTTTGTTGTTGTTGTTTGAAATCACTTTAGGGGTCCAGACAGGTGAAGTTAAATTTCTAACATTTTTTTATTAGGAAATTATTTCACGGAATAACTCTGCAGATAATAAGAGATGGCTTTTCCAGACTTGAAGGCAGTCAGCTAATAAGGCACATTTCCTCTAATAACACCAGTGTCCCAAACTGAATCTTGCTGCAATACCCAATGCTATTGTGTCCTTCACTTCATCTAGTGATCTATAATTTTTTAAGACATATTTTAAGTGCAGTAACCAAGATTATGTGCCTGTTTTATTTTCCAAATTATTTCTATTTAGGTGTTGAATAAAAAAGTTACATACTAGAGTTCTGAAGATTGGCTACAGAACAAGGTGAATACACTTAACATTACTGAAGTGCACACAAACAATGGTGAATGGTAAATTTTATATTATGTATATTTTAACACAATTGAAAAAATAAATTTATGTCTTATAGGAAAAAGGTAATAAAATAAGTTTCATGTTATGTATAAGTTCTTTAATGGTAAAAAGTAAAAAGATGTTCCTACTTAAAATATAAAATTAATTATATGGAATTATTGAATAGCTATATTGTACCCCTGAAGCTAATATAACACTGTATGCTAATGATACTGGAATTAAAATAAATTTTAAAAAATATATAAAATTAATGAATTAAGAAAATTTTATTTTAATTTTGAAAGTTACTGCATTTTGTTTTTAGTGCATAGAAATTTATTCTTGTGAGTATTCTAAAATAATTAGGCTAATAGGTGACAGCAGAAAAATTTAGACATTTTTATCCCTTCATATTTCTGAGTCTTGTGGTCTTGTGTATGATATCAAGTCTAAGTCTTGGTTTCTACCTATTTTATAGGGTAGGTGTGTGGATTCATCAAGATAATCTATAAAAAAGTATCTGCCACAGTGCTTAGCACATGATAGATGTTTAACAAATGTGGGCTTCCTTCTTTCCAGGTAAAAATCAGACACGTCTATCCTGAATGAATAAACAGTGGGTGATAATGGCTACAGGTCAGGCTGCTGAATATTGAAAACAAATACATTTTAAAAAGGGCCCCAGTCAATATCATGATTGCAGACTTTTAAAACTAAGCAGAGGATCCAGCTAAGCCATAGTGACTCTTTACCCCAGAAACTGTGAGATAGTAAATAATTGTTGAAGACTTTTAAAAGTCTTTCATCAATTTACCCATATCTAAAAAATTTATTGGGGCACCTGGATGGCTCAGTCAGTTGAGTGTCCGACTCTTGATTTCGGTTCAGGTCATGATCCCAGGTTGTGGGATCAAGCTCTGTGTTGGGCTCTGAGCTGACAGTGTGGAGCCTGCTTGGGATTTTCTCTCTCTCCCTCTCTCTGCCCCTTTCCCACTCGCACACTCTCTCAAAATAAATAAACATTAAAAAAATAAATAAAATAAAAAAAATTATTAATCATTGTTTTAACTTTTAAATACCAACATCAGAAAATGTGTATGGATATATGGAGCATACTTTCAAATATATATATTTTTTTTACTTTGTGTTTTATAACTTTTCCTAAGTAAAATATTCTTATTAGTGGTATATAATCTAAGAAGTCCTCAATTTTGATATTCAAAAAGATCAGAGGTACCCAAATTCAGAATTGCATCCCTTACAATTGTAAGTTCATTAGAGTAACATCAAATACCAACTCATACATAATATTAGATGAAATAGGATAGAGATTAATAATGCATAGGATCCAAATATCGTTTGATGTAAGTAGCATGCAAGTATATCTGGAAAAATAAATTATACTTTTGATGATCAAGCCTAATTATTTCTATTTATTTTAAGTTCTTTGAGGCATGTATGACAATGGGAACCCTATATAAACCATTACTGCATTTTGTGTAACTGTTGATCATTGTGGTTAGTAGTAGCATTTATAATAACTACTTGTTTTTTAAATGGTGTGTCTCACTTGGATTGGAACTTACAGTCACATCAAACACTGGCTTAGTCTTCAACTGAAAAGTGTTACTGATTATCAGTTTTAGCTGATAATCACATATATTAAGGGTACTTACAACGGTTGTTACTTTCAAATATTATTTTCTTTTCAATTAGAGCCACCAGGATTCAAATATTTCTTCTCTATAAAATACTTTATAAGTGAAAATATACAACACCTTTTTATTTGATTTTATTTTTTAACATCCTTAAAGGGGTGTTTAATTTAAAGATTAAAAATGCTTAATAATATCAAAGCACAGAGTATAGTGCCTACTAACTGTTTTATGATGCTTGCTTTTAGAAATGCAATGTTTGGTCCTTGAAGATTTCCATTAATAAAGATAACCTGGATTACAGAAATTTTCAGTTTGGACCTACAATAAAATGATAGCTAGAGCTGAGACAATCAAGCAGAGGCCATGGACAAATGGAAGAAACAGTCAGCAGGCCACCCGAACAAGTTTCGATCCTGTCATCCCACATATGGTTTCCACTAAAGGAATAAAGAGGAATATTTCCTCACCTACTAATGTTATCAATTTAATTTTAAAAACATTAATTACTGCCTCAAATACTTTATGGTTTCAGGTTAAACAATATGGATATCATCTGTTAGAAGAAAAGCAGAGGGAAGGCAAATATTTTGCGTGTCTTTACACACATGTGTGTAGAAGTACTTTTATTTTGAATATGCAATGTAGAGATTTTTATGCATTTTATATGTATAAATCACACATATAAATATAAAATATTTCTAGCTGCATGCACACACATATATGTATATATATATTTTTATTTTGCTTACATACTAATTTTGGTTGAGAATCATTCCGATCCCCAAAATAGGTCTTTTTCATTCTCTATATATCCATACAGGATAGTATAGGTATAGGTATAAAAAATACAGACTAAGTAAACTATCATTTCTCTTACACATAGAAAATTCATAGAGAAGACAAATGACAGCACTCAAATGGATTCAGAATACAGTTTTTGTTCTAATGGAATACATTTTTACTATTCACACATAACAATATTTTATGATAGACTTTCAAGTTCATGGTTCAATAAAAATAAGGGAGGCCAAGAAACATTCTCAAGGTGGTATTTTACCTAAATCTTCAAATGCTGTGACAAAAAAGAAGAAAAAAAAACTGGCTAAAATTTATATATTAGCAGCAAGTAGAACTTCCTAACGTGGCTTCCTATATATTTTCTACAGTTTCATTGATCCTTTTAAAAACGTTTAGCAAAATAGTATATTGGCAAATTATTGCTCATAGAATGAAGACTTGATTCTATATTCTACACAGTAATCTTGAAGAAAACAATCACATTCTTAGGCTACCTGCTGCTTGTAAATTATAGGGTAGTGTAACTATTGTATAAAACTTGGCTAAACATTCAATTCCATTTTTCTTAATTGAGGCTAATTCTATGTAGAACAAAATGCAGTGTGTTTTAATGTTGGATATGGTTACTTTAGACTCTTAATAAAATTAAATACAATCATTCAGCCCACAAAGTCATTGGACCTTGAACCTGAACCATCAAATAAAGCAAATATTCCTTTTTATGTTTTGTTGTGTAGATATAATCCAAAAGTGAATTCATTATACACTGATTGATCTTCTTCCCCAATATAAAGTTCAATATCCTACAAAGAGTTATTCAAATAGAGTCTAAACAAATCAAAACGGTAAAGCACTGATATATGAAATGACAGTAATGCCCATGAAAGAAATGCTACATTTGCACATAGTAGACATTAATATAGGTTTGTGGCATTGTTGCCATAGAATCTGTCATATGCCTGAATAATTTTGCATCTTCATGAATTTTTTATCACTTAGTTTGGCTTACTTCATTGCCATGACTTCTGAATAAATGTTGTTTTCAATGTAGACCAAAGCATTAATCATTGGTCTACTGTCAATCACTTGGTTTTCCTGCTCATATCTTAAATTGGAGTATTGATTTTATGACGTTCATATTGGTTAATATGATAAGTAATCATAACAATGAAAATTTAAAGGCTGATTGGAAACACAAGTATAGAGCAATGATAAAGTGTGATTATGAATACAATAGGGCCTACAAATTATATAATCAAATTATATGCATTTCAGATGACCTGGAAAGATCTTGAAAACTCCATAAATTTTGCTGTAATGGAATACAATGATAAAGATTTAACCACACAAGTCAAAAGTAAGATTCACTTATTTAAAGTGATTTTCTTCTGAAAAAGATGATACATATTAGATGATTCTGTAACTACTGGGAGGAGATAGAAATATAAACCAGGATGCTATAGATATAAAACTATTTCATATTTGTATCTCTTGTTATAAACTCTTGAAAAAAGAACAAACTTTTTTAAAATTTAAAGAATATGAAAGATAAATACTGTTAATAAGTATCGATATTTACTGTAGCAATAATTTAAGAAGTAAAATTAGGCAGGGACCATACTGTATGACAAACTGAGCTTAGTAAACTCCAAGTAGTTGACTGGCAGTCAGAAAATTAAAGATCCCCAGTTCTGCATTGGCAGTTGTAAGAATTTGGACTTCTAACTTTTTCTCCTTCTGCTTCAGTTTCTTCATCTAGGAAACTTTCTAAAGTTTCTGAGCCGTAAATTTGAAAAAAATGTTTCAGTTTTATGGTTAAAACTTTAGAAATAGGGAGCGGGTATCTGATATTTCACTCAATTTTCTTTTCTTGTCCTCTTGAAGACAATATTTTTTTTTGTGTTGCTAATGCACTAAGGGCCTTAGCTTCCAGGTTAAATGGGAAAATGAGTATGATTTAAGTTTGTACATACAAAGATCATCTATATACATGTTTTATTTAAATTTTCTAGTTAGTATGCATACACATTTTTTACAGCTTACCTCTTACAGAATATTACTGACTTAGGGGCACCTGGGTGGCTCAGTTGGTTAGGCAACCGATTTCAGTTCAGGTCATGATCTTGTAGTTTGTGACTTCGAGCCCCACGTCGGGCTCTGTGCTGACGGCTCAGAGCCGGGAGTCTGCTCCCGATTCTGTGTCTCCCCCTCTCTCTGCCCTCTCGCTGGTCACACTCTGTCTCTCAATAATAAATGTTAAATGTTAAAAAAAAAAAAAAAAAAGGATATTACTGACTTAATCTTTAGTTCTTTAAAAAATGTGTTCCTACTAAAGTACTCATACCAATTAGCCTTCTTTTAAGCTTTGCATTTATTTATGATTTCCTTGAATTTTTTAAAGTTTATTTATTTCAAGAGAGGCAGAGACAGCTTGAGTGGGGGAGGGGCAGAAAGTGAGGGAGAAAGAGAGAATCTCAAGTAGGCTCCACAATGCCAGCGCAGAGCCTGACATAGGCTCGAACTAACAAAATTGTGAGATCATGACCTGAGCCAAAAATCAAGAGTCGGTCGTTTAACAGACTGAGCCACCCAGGTGCCCCTATGATTTCCTTTATTAAGAAAAATAATTAAAGTGTTTGGAGATCACTAAGATTGGATTTAGTTGTTGAGCGCACAGCATCTTAAAATCCAATAGCATTGATTTAGAAAATACATGTGAAAGCTCTTTGAAACTTAATAAATATAACTTCTTAGTTGTAGACCCAGTACTATCTATATCTTTGGGTGGGGGCTTTTCCATTAACATTACACTAAAAATTATAAAGTGATGTACTGAATTGTTAGTAATTCTAGAAAAGTCTGCACCTTAAAGCTCAAGTTTTGAACACGCAGAGAGAAAGAACACTTTGTGATTATCAATAAAATCAATAAAGAGGAAACATGAATGAGCAGTCTGGGGTATTCTGAATGTGAAGGTGTTCTGGGGCTGTCAAAATTGCGTGATGACCATCTTAAGATCAACCCAAATCACTGAATAAGCAAATCTTACAAAATCCCGTTGCGTGAGGTGGGGCTCTTTCAACACACAAGACTTAGGTATGTCCATTCTAATTGAAACAAAAAACTGTCTAGACCCAAGGATGCAAGATAACATGGAGCTGCTTACATACAGCTGCTGACCATTGTTTTGTGTAACTTTCAAGAGCTTCATTTACTTGGGTAACTTCACTGCAAGGGTAGGAAATATATATCATCATCTGTATATATATATATATATATATATATATATATATACACACACACACATATATATATATATACATACATACACACACACACCCAACACACATATATAAAATATACCATCTGCATATATATATAATATATCCATTTGGAGGATGAAATATATATCATCTGCGTATATACATAAAAATATCATCTGCATATATATATATAATATATATAATATATTCATCCGGATGATATGTATATATAATATATATAATATATTCATTTGGATGATGAAATGTCAAAATTCAGTTGTCAAGAATGGCCTACCATCTAAAAGAGCTTCTTATTAAATGAGGTTTCCAGGCACACCTGGTATAATGAAACACAATTAAGCCTGACTAGAAGCCCTTCCAAACCATTTTGTTTTGCTCTAAAAATGTCTTTTAGTTCTTTTTAAAAATTTGCCAAAACCTAAATCAAACACCATTTTCTTAGTAATTACATGTTGAAGGATGTAATCATTGCAGCCTTCTGAAACTGAGAGACCAGTCGCTCTGCTTTGGGCATTTTTCCACAGTTGCTTTTGTTAATGTACTAATGAGCCATTGTCACAATGGAGCCAACCTGGCATTAGCACTTACAATAAATTTACTGCAAGAACACTGCTGTTTGTAATTAGCTCTTCATTACACAATCAGTCTGATTTAGAGAAACTCTCATATGATTTGCTCAGCAAATGAAGCAATATAATTACACCTCACTTCAAATCAACAAATTAGACTGCTGTTTGCAATTGGCTATATTATGTACTATTAGTGCCCGGGCAATTGCAGGCCTGTTGCTTCCTTTAACACTTAAGTAAAGTAAGTCTAATTAAAGCACTGAATATTTCTGTATACGCAAGAATAGCTACAGAATGGTCACAATTTTTATAATTAAAGAGGAAACCCAAGATTTATGTTCAGGATATTTTATACGAAGCTCAAGCCTTGGCCATTTGAGGCTCTTATGTTAGAAATGAGAGACTAAAAACAAAACAGGATGGAATGAAATATTCTTTTTGAACCAAATTATTTCCCAGCAAGGGCACATGACAATTGAGTAAGATTCAAATTAGGTTAAAGCAGAGTAATAAGTTACCCATTCAGTTGTGCATTTCTCAGTACTAGATATTTAGTATCTGCCAGCTAGTTATAATGGCTTGTGTTAGTTCCTTTTTCTCATTGGGTTTTTGACTCTGGAGCAATCTATCCACTGGTTGTAATAATCATTGGGAGAGGTAATTGGAAGGAGTTTTAAAGATGGGTTGCCAGATTAAGCAAATAAAAATCCAAGACATCAGTTAAATTTGAATATCCTATAATTTATCTGGCAATCATGTTTTAGGTTGTTTAAAAAAATGCTCGTCTGTGTTAAACTGGGAAACTGAGAATCCAAAAAATAATTCCCCCCAAAATAATGGATTAAAAAACCTGTCAATGAGTCTAAGAGTTTGGGTTAGGATTGGGCCTCTCCATTAACAGTATACACTTCTTTAATTGAAAGACTATGCCACTGGGGCACCTGGGTGGCTCAGTCGGTTGAGTGTCCGACTTTGGCTCAGGTCATGATCTCACAGTCTGTGAGTTCAAGCCCCGCATCAGGCTCTGTGCTGATGGCTCAGAGCCTGGAGCCTGCTTCCGATTCTGTGTCTCCCTCTCTCTCTGCCCCTTCCCTGCTCATGCTCTGTCTCTCTCTGTCTCAAAAATAAATAAAAACATTTAAAAAAAAAAGAAAGACTATGCCACTTCATTTCTAAATTCCAAATTTTTGACATTTAGAAGATTACCAGCAGCAATTATTGAATAACTCAATAAAGAAGAGAAGATCTCTTCCAAATAATTCCAAAGTAGATTTCTCTATCAATGCACACAGCTTTTCAAGAGTGGTGTGTGCGTATACATTTGTATGTATGTTTCCTTCCATTAATATGTTTTTTGACCTACTAAGGGATGGTGCATGTTGTGCACGCTCACAAGATGTGGTTCTGTTGTAGTTTCATGAAACTACAATTGGGGTCAATTTAGGAAAAGATTTCTATATCCTTCCCAAATCCTAAATTAATTATGTTATTTTCATATTTTGTTTGGTAAGGTAGTTCTTGAAAGACTTCGAAGTCCTTAAATGTATTCAGGGAGTTCCATTCCTGGTGCATATAATCAGGTAGACTTGTGTCTACCTCATCCATTGCATGGATTGTTCCTCATTCTCAAAGGGAACAATTTAAGATTAGCAGCTTATATGGCCTGCTGCTAAAACTTCAGAATCAGGGAGCATGCTGAGCTGAGACAGAAGGACCTCATTCTTTTGTTTTCTGATGCCCTTTCCTTTGAGGTGACAAGGAAGTTTGAAAGTCCATTCAGATCACAAACCCTCGACTGTGCTGCGCTGAGTCTGACACGTTCCTGAACAGATACTGTGAAATGAGCAGCGCTGTGTTTATGAACAACTTCCCAGATTTTAGCTTTATAATTTTTATTTTGAAAAGCATTGCATTATCACATTCCTTTTTACAAATTATTTAAAGACACTAACGGAGATACTACACAACATCTTAGAAAGTTAATTTAAAAAACAAGTGTCAGAATATAAATATTAGAAAATTAGGCTACAATTCAAAATGTAATGACCTGACATATTTTCTAAGAACTGCTGATCTGAGGTAATTCATTTTTCTATATAGTAAAATGTACTTTCAATGTGTCCCTCTTTCCTCTCAATCTCTACATTTCAGAACAGTATCAACAATTACCAGTCAATACCTTTAAATAATTTGTGAAAAGGAATGAAACGATGCAAAACTCTTCAAAATAAAAATTATAAAGCTGAAGTCTAGTAAGTTGTTCATTTGAACATTAGCATATGAAATCAAATGACGGGGTTCAGTCTTCGTGAATGCACTTTCTTTTGCTTTGTGGAAGATTTTGTGTTCATTTGTATTCTTACGGCACTATGCAGAAGCGATTTTCTTTTCATAATATTAGTCAAGAAATATTTTTATAACAATTAAAAAAGAACATCTTGTTGAAATCCTTATCTCTGGTGCCATATTATTCTCCAGTGCAACAATAATGTTTTATTGAAGAAGCTTGGTAACATTTGGAAAAATGAAATATTTCTCTTTAAAAATTATATTCCTTATTTTCCAACAATGGCAGTTAATGGCTTTGGATATTAAATTTTGCTTTAAGTGTATTTCAATAGTAGAAATGATGTTACTGAAAGGTAGCAGTACCTTGACCTCATTGAGAGATATACCATATTATCTTTTTAAATGACAGGTTTCTAAATCATTCTGAACAGGGCACTGAGCCTACCTGTTGAACACAGATTCGATTTCAATAATATAAGGGAAAATCATTTAGGTAATCACAGGGACAACATCACGGTGTTAACTACGTTGCACTAAGCCAGATGAATAGCATAGAAAGCCTGAAACTTCCCAAATAGAAGAGAGGAAAAAAATGTTATCCTCCTGACATACCCATAGACTTCAATGAAACGGCACATTCTATGAAAAATTTCCTATGAATAGAAGTATCATCAAAAGCATTATTATTAAACAATGTAAGTATAGTGAACAGAGAGTTTGATGTTTGGAAATTTTTGGGGGGTGAGGGGAGATTTCTGTGTCTGTTAATATGAATCAACCTCTCTCTCTCTCTTTTCCCCACCTGCCAAAGAAGGTGTACTGCTAATACTAAATAGCTTAAAAAGATTCTTCACTGGATTTTTACCTTCACAACTAAATAAAAATTTCAGCTGCACATTATTTCCATTTCCATGGGTCTTTTCCTAAAGTTTATGTGTCATATCCACAGTATAATTGAATCCAGACATAAATGTAATGAGACAACTTGCAAGAAGCATAGTTTCTGGGTCAACATGAGTTAAAAGAGTATTTGTATACTTAAATGAGCAGGCCATAAGTTTATAGAAAGACAATGAAAGAAAAATTAACTTCAAAGTTATTTTCAAAAGGGCAAAAAGCATAAAAGAGAAATAAACTATTTTCTCTAATTCAAAACATTTGCAATGGATGGGAAGTTTTACTTATTGAGAAGTATGCTTTGGGAGGTTAAAACAAAGTATGGTTTAGTTCTTATAGAAATGGCCATTGCAAAGCCAACAACTTGAAGATTAGATTCTGAACGCCATATGGAATAGTGAACTTAGCTTTATTTTCCCCTCTTTGGGAATGAAAATTGCTTTAAAAATAAAATCAATAGACAATATAGTTCACTAACTGTGGATCACAAGCAGCAAAATTATATAGAAGCCAAAATTAAGTCTCAGAAAAGGATAAATCTCTGTGATTTTCACAGTTTCGTGTGTGTATGTTTCATATGTGATTCATTGGTCATGTGATAGAAACAACACAAATGAAAGACTATGGGAGTTAATATGGAATAGAGAAATTCAAATATGAACTTTTCAAAAAGACAAGAAAATCACCCTGAGTAGAGTCACATCTGTATGTATATCTCTAACACAACAAAATATTGGATTTGCTTTCTATTTTTTCTATTTCTGCTAGACAATTTTGTCCCCGATTGTCTCATTCATCATTCATAGTGAAAATGTTTTGCATTTACGTTTCACTTCACAAAAAGAATAGCTCTCCTGTGAAATGTATGTCTGTCACTCTTACTAAAAGAGAAATGCACAGTCAAGGATGTGATAGTCATGTGGATACGTCTGGTAGACAAGGTCATTAAAGGCCTGACTTCACAAGGCCACTTCTTCAGAAGCAAACATTGTCAGAATCTCTCCTGCTGGTTTCTCTCAGAATCTTTCTTCTCCAGCCTTCCTTTCGACAGTAACCTCCTCTTGCCCTTCCTATGGGTCTTGATTTCCTCATCACTGTGCCTTTGATCATTTTGCCTCTCTATTTGGAGCCTGCTACTCAGGTTGCATCTTCTAAATATCACAAGGACTCCAAGAAGGTGTCATGAGTTCTAGGTGTCCTGGAAAGCCTTTTACCTTTCAACTCTGCTTCTAGAATTTCTGTGGTGTTTATAGCCTGACATTGTGTATTTTTAAAAGATGACATAGTTCTGTTTTGTTCACTTGCGAGACCACATGTATCTTGGCCATATCATTCTTTGGTCCCAGATGTATCATTATATAATGCTGGGGAGTCATCATTTTATCAGTCCATGTTTTGATGGCTCCATAGTAGCTCTCTGTCCATATTGACAAAATTATGGTGGCCAATTGATTTTGTAAAACTAAAATTGACTTGAATTCATTCTCCTGAGAGGTTAATAGTCTTGTAATGTAAATATTATGTAAATGCCAAAGAAACTGTACCTGAACCTAGCACTTACTAATTCTACCAATACTCTCAAAAGCACCAAGACACATATATTTGTTAAACTCAAAGGAACAAATAAGTCAGATGAGTGATGACTGAGGATTCGAAATTCTAATTGGCACAACTAATATTTTTTCTAGTTTTAAAAGAGCACAAATCCTAGGACTTTTAAAATCCTGTTGTGATACTGTTTAGTCCTTATTATTTTCAGAAAAAAAGGTAATTGGCTAAATCTCCCAACTGGTTCAGTCTTATAAATCTGACAAAAAAATGGTATAGCCATTTTTTCTTCCATGAAAAAGCATGGAAGCTATCATTATGAGACAATTTAAAAAATTAGATTCTCTTATGCTAACTGTAGTATTACTTTGAATATATATGAAGTCAGAACATCCTAATATTTTCAGTATTTAGAGTTTCTTAATAGCGCAATTCATTGTGTCCATGAGAAAACAAAGAAAACAGTTGGCAATGGCAGGGCAATGGTATAAGAATCTCAAAAAATACTTCTGAAACCAAGCCCATAAATACAAATTAACATAACTATATTTCTATGCTACTGAATATACTTCTAAAAACTATTTTTAGCGATTGAATACATTTGTTGAATTGATGTACCATGGTTTATTGAACCAATCCCTTATCATTGGGTGTCAGTTTGTTTCCAATTGTCACTATTTTAGACAACACCAATATAATTTTTTATGATTTACTTTATTACAGTGAAGAATACAGAATCTTTCCCTTACTACAGTCAATTTCTTTCTTTCATCTCAACACATAACTCAAGTAATAAACAGATTGCTGAAGGCTAATCTCATTTTGAAAAGGACAGTGCCAGCCTCTAATGTATCAAATCTAATAACACTTCCCACACATTGGATGAGGATTCTCTGAACGGAATGTGAAAAAGGATCGCACTCAATTCATCATCTGCCATTTCTTTCATAAATGCCATTTAAATATTTATTCATTTTATTAATAAAAGATCAGTACCCCTGATATCTTGTTATTTTGACAACTCATTTTAACACTAGTCAGTCAGGATCACTTCTTAAGTAGACACTAATTATTTTTAATAAGCTTTAGCTCCTTTTGCTCCTGTTCTGTTCTCATAGTTTAAGAATATTTATTGCTTTTATAAATTTCTCTCCCACAAAAATTGGAATACTAACAGCAAGAAGTTGTTGTTCATGTGGAATTATTTTGTCATCATATTAGGAATATGCGGTGAAGAAATTTACAAAGTACATGCTGCTTTAGAAAAAGAACAGAAAAAATAATTAGCTGATGGGTGACATGCAGTTAGGGGAGATGATAGAGTTAAGAAAAATAAAGAACCCACAGAAGAACAAACAATCCAAAAGTAAAATGAAATAAAGTCTATATTATACTAACTATAATCTTATTTAGAAAACAAAAGGGAATAAGAAATACTTACATTTAGAACAGCCAAACACATTTTTATTCCAACTACAAATGTAGAGTTCATGTGAGGTGAATCAAATTGTTATATGCATTTGATTACTCAAAAGTTTCTTGAACTTGTAAGAAATTGGCACACGGCTCCCAGTGTTTCAACGATTATGCACTTTCACATTACAACTGCAGGGCAAAATATTACTCTATAAATCACACTTAAATTATAATAATGTTTCTATTATCTTAACCCTCTCATGGGTGTCAGGAAGACTGACTCATTTCTATTACATCTAAGGTGAAATCTAATGTGAAAAAATTAACAGTAATACACACAAAGGATTTTGTATGTTCATAGGTGCTATGGGCTGAATGTTTGTGTCTTCCCAAAATTCACATGTTGAAAACTTTAATGTCTACCCAGGGTGATGGTTTGGGGAGGTGAAGTTTGGGAGATGATTAGGTTATGAGAGCAGTGCTTTCATTAAGGGGACTAGTTTCCTGATAAAATGAGGTCTTAGAGAGCTACCTTGTCCCTTCTACCATGTAAGGACAAAACAAGAAGTCTGCAGCCTGGAAGAGGGCCCTCCTGTGGCCATCCTGGCACAGGATCTTGGACTTTCAGCATTCAGAACTGTACGAAATAAACTTCTATTGTTTATTAACCCCATTTATTAATCATTTATTAATGATCACACACACACACATCTATAGAGTCTCACATGGACACACAGATACATAGACACACCCATTTATGCTGCCATCATACAATAATGTCATCTCAAGTTTGCAAATTTATGATTACCAGTGTTTTCTTATTTTTAGTAATTATATAATAGATATCATGCAGAAAAAATCCACATTAAAATTTTGATGTTGAAAGATCAATATTATTATTTTAAGATTAGTAAAAAAAATCTCTAAATTTGAAACGATGGATCTCTCATTACTAATTCTGAAAGTAAACAGACAAAATGAACGGGATTCTACATTTAACTATTGCATTAAGTAAAATGCTCGTTTAAAATTTTCTTTTAATTGAACATAGTGATAATTATATAAAAATAAAGTAGCATTCATGCAATTTTATGATTACTTTCTATTTTTTTCATTGGAGCCATGGCAATATACTTCCACTAAAAATCTCACATTTCGTAGTTGCTGAGACTACAGTTTTATTGAAACAGAACTATGATCATTGTCAAAGCTATCTTAAACATAATTATTCAGGGAGTGGTTTTACTGAGAATTAGTTTTAATAAAGGAGAAAATATATCACTGTGTTTGGGTACAGAATGGGAGCCATGTGCCATTTCTTTTTTTTTTCCATTAAAAAAATTTTTAACGTTTATTTATTTTTGAGAGAGACAGAGCATCAGCTAGGGAGGGACAGAGAGAGGAGACAGAATCTGAAGCAGGTTCCAGGTTCTGTCAGCACAGAACCCAATGGGGGTTCAGACCCATGGACCGTGAGATCATGATCTGAGCCAAAGTCAGAGGCTTAACCAACTGAGCCACCCAGGCGCCTCCATGTCCCATTTTAAACCCATACCTGGTTTGTAGATCTATAAAAACTATTGAAAGTTGTAGTTATTTTCCAAGAATTTTGGTCATGAAAAAAATTATAAACTCAAAAACAGTAAATCAAGACAAGTAGGATATAGAGGTATAGGAATAGATAAAAGAAAACAATCATTGTAGTTACACAGGCTGTAGGTTGGAGGAAAGCAGATTTACTGGAAATCGGAAATAAACACCAAGCGAATACCCTTGGTAAATCAACCTGAATGAAGGAGGATTAGGGACAGAGAGGAAGAGGAAGGAAGCTGAACAAAGTGTTTGATAGCTAGTAAAAGGAAAAATACACATATTCAAGAGACACAATTTTGGACGTTTGGGACAGGAGTCTTTTCTGAGATTGGTAGTATGTGGGGACGTCCGACTATTTGCTATAACCTTTCAGGATGGTGGGAGGAACACTAGTACAATCTAATCACTTCCTGTTCTGTGAAGGTCAACCTAGCCTCTGCAATGGTTGACCTAGGTGTGAAGTCAGAATATAAAGCAGTTAATTCCCAATATGTTTATAGGCTCATTTTCACATCAGGGAGGCAGTGGCAGTTTGCATATTAACAACTAATGAGTTAGGCTAATTTGTAGGAGAATTATATTGATGATTAAATCATAAAAAAACTATGCCCATTTCATACGAAAATTTTCTATTACACTCTTTAAATCTATACCTCTTATGTCAATAATTCTTTTGGGAAGTTGGCAGCAAAAAGAGTATTCATTTTATTTATTATTTATAACCTACTTAAGGCATTTTGCTTATCCCTCTAAAGGAAAAACAATATATACACAATCATCACAGTTTTCAAAGGTCTGATATCTCAGAATATATTTTGCCTTAGGAAAAAGTTTAAAATTGTTAAATTCCCCTGATGCCAGTAACTCAAAGAGTAATATGTTTAAGAGAAAATCATTACCTACTGCCAATGATAAGATAGGATTTAACTAAAAGTTACATTCTAGCAGTGAAAAATATTAATTTATATCTTAAAAATTCTGATTAAAACTAAAAGCAAAATTATATTAAAAAAATGTTATAAACTTTTCTGCTCATCCTTATTAAATAAAGTCTATTTTTCAGTTTTTGCACATATTATTTATAAATCTCCATGAAAATAAAGCTACTAACAGTTTTTAAGAACTAAAATGCATCTTAAATGTATTATTGTAGGGAGCCTGGGTGGCTCAGTTGGTTAAGTGTCTGACTCTAGATTTTGCTCAGGTCATGATCTCATGGTTTGTGGGATTGAGTCCTGCATCAGGTTCCAGTTCCACATTGGGCTCTGTGCTGAGTGTGGAACCTGCTTGGTATTCTCGCTTTCTCTCCCTCTCCTCCCTGCCCCGCCCCCCCCGCCCGTTCATGTTCTCTCTCTCTCTCTCTTTCTGTCTCTGTCTCTGTCTCTCTCTCTTTCAAAACAAATATTAAAAAAAAACATTACGATTGTATTAAATCTTGTATTATGGAAATATATAGACTTATGAATGCAAGTATTGACCATGGGATGCTGGTGATAGCCTCTTGGGACATCCTTTGATTGTCGACTGATTCATAAATACAGAATGCTTCCAGAAAGTGTGTCAGTATGATTTTCTATGGGGAATATTCTAATGTCAGATGTCTTGTAGTATCAGTAATTCCAGTAATACAGATTTAAATCATTTAAAAGTGGGAAAATACTTGTTTATCTTAATAGCCTTCTTAAGGTTTAAAAGAAGACATTCTAAACATCTATAAATGTACCCTAAAATATAAATAATATTAACAGCTATAATTTCTAGGTGGCAGTTACTATATAAGCAACCTAAAGAGTCTAAATGGACCCTGCTAAAATCATTTCATTTATAAGGACTCTGTTTTAGTAACATCATCAGGGTATTTGTCAGAAAGGCTGTCACTAGCATGCTTAGAAGGGATCTTAACAGATTCAGTCTTTTTTCTTTCCCAAGTGATAAAAGGAGAAAACAGATTACAGGAGTACTGTGAATTTCCACACATATGTGTGAATTTCCACACATATATGCCTTTAAAAAAATTGGAATCACATGTATTTATGTCATGTTATCTTATGTGAATAAAAATAATAATTTGCATAGTTTTAATTGATTTTCATTAAAATGTTTGAAAGTAATATTCAACAAAAATAAAAATATGGAAAATGAAATTCTAATGTTAATTAATTATAGGGCTAATATAAAATTGAGGCAAAGAGAAACTCACTAAAATTCAGTAATTGTTATAGACTTCTAAAAATCAGATTAGTTGCATACAGATTTTTTTTTTTCATATTAACTATGAACAGCTAAACATCTTCATTTCTCTAATGTGATACAACTTTTCACTGAACTTTTATGTATAGTTTCTTTAATAAACAGGCTTCATAAAAAAAACTAGAATAATATATACATACTTATCACGTTTTCTATGCCTACAATTTGAGCAAATGAATTAAAATTATGGTAGAAATTGAAGGTAAAAAAGAATATAAAACCCTCCTAAGTTTTTGAGTTCTCAGTAGACACATGAATAAATTAGTTTTAATAAATAGCCTGAATAATTAAGGACATCCCAGGAGTGAAAATCAAATATCTTATGAAAATAGTTAAATAGAGCCAATCAGTCAGGCACTCATTATGATATTTAATTGAGTATAACAGGATGACTGATGGGATTATCACAGAGAAATCTCGTAGATTAATATATAATATATATAAATATATATATAGCAGATTATATATATAACATAAATATTATATGCATTATAAGGATTTTTGCATATTATAAATTTGCAAGATAAAGATCAGATTTTGTAAAAAGATGCTATGCTTCCATGTATCTTTAGTGAGCTATGATGTTCCCTGAAAATGAAACTGAAGTTACTGATTTGCTACACTGAGTTGATGAACTCTCTATTTTGCAAACCTGGCCTGACAATTACTATGTGTGGGTTCCAGAGATGGAAATCAGAACGTAGCAGAGGTGGCAGTTTTGATGCTTCTATCAGCAGTTTCCAGCATTCAACCCCAGTACATATGTTAGAAAGTATATCATTAGTTACTTTCAAGCAATCCATCATACAATGTGAATCTGTCACTAAATTAAATTCAAATGATGAAATGGGAACATAGGAAGCTATAATAGCCAACAGCCATTATTTAATTTCTAACCTTTTAATAAATATGTATAGTGTTCATTTTGTAATAAATTTTGGACAAATCTGCCTATTAATTAGTATTTTAAAAAGGAAGCAAGATGGTTTTGTGATAATACCTTATTATAAACTTTTTTACGATCTTAATTATGTCTAGTCTCATTTTAATTATATCCTTCTTTTCTCTTTTTCTGTTGTTATTTTAAAAACATTTTGATTTGGACACAGCTAATTAATTTTATCCTGTTGAGAAAGTTTGAAACATCTTTTCTTATTAGTTTTTGTTATTAGTAGTTTCAGGAGATATTTAAACAAGTATTAAAATGCCAATAAATTAGGCACAAATATTGTATTCCATATTACCCTAGAGGATTTCACATGAACACAAACTAAAATGTAGTTGATGGATCCTGAAATTGTGCCTAATATAATCATACACTTCTGAATTTTGAATTTGGAGGATGATTAAAAGCAGTCCTCAAGCCTTTAGGGATTAGATTAACCAAGGAAAGAAGTTTCATAAGGAAAAATATATACATATGTTGCACAAGATTTCTGATTGCTTATTTCTGAATAGCTAATAACAAGATAATGAGGGTTTTTTGTGTGTGTAGTATGCCAATTTAGGTATGGTACAATTGGATTTTTCCCCTAAAGCAGGTAGCCAACACTATATGAGATGCAAGTGATTTCCTCATAGATTATTTTAGTCAACATAATGATCTTTTTAGTAGGGCAAAACACCTCTTCTAATAGGCTGAATATGAATCCCAGAAAGTACTTAAATGAGGACTGTATAAACTAATACAGCAAATTGGAGTTCAGGCTGAGGCAGATAAAATGCTAATACCAAATTTCAGTAAAATAAACTTGATTCCATTTGGCAGGATTTCCTTTGGAATATGTAATATCTTTTGCATGTTGAATATTTCACAGAGAGTTTATTTTCATTTAATATTTTCCATACAACTTACCTAACAAATGTTTTGATTCTTTTACAAAATCTTTATGCATATATGTATGTGTGTGTGTCTATTATGTGTATATATGTGTGTGTGTGTGTGTGTATACACACACACACACACACATACACATACAAACTTACACCACTAACTTATGAAGAGTACTACAATCAAAACAGAGCTCTAGTAACTTTGAATTGAAAAAAAGAATTGATTCAAACATCCAAGGCTCCAGCACATTGTGTTCTGTTATTTAAAACTGACTACAGTATAGCCTTTCTAAAATAAATGAACGAGTAGCAACAACAGCTGATGAACATAACACTCCATGTACATAAGATTCTTCCACTGTGCTCAATTATCTTAGAACGAAGTGGCCAAAACCATGAGCTCTGGAGCAAATAAAACTGAGGCTTAATACTACCTTGTGAGAGTAAGGTAGACAGGATCTCTTCATTTCTTAAATGGCATTAACAGAACGACAGTTGTTGGGAGCATAGATGAGAAAGCACATTAAAGTGGTGGCTACCATGACTTTATTTAACATGTAACTGAATAACTATACCGCATGATAGAATGGGGAGATGTTTATGCTACAGATAAGGTTTGAAAAATGAACAGAAATAGACAATAGGGGAAATGTTGGAGCATGAAGAAACAGCATTAAGCAAAGGAATGGAGGCAAGAGAGTGAAGAAAGGTGCAACAACAGGAAAAGCATGTTAGTTTACATGAACTGAGTGAAATACAAACTTGGTCGAGAAAAGGTGGAGAGGGAAAGATAAGATCTTGGAATATTTTTAAAGTATTTGAAGAAATAATGACCAAGATGTCCCAAATTTGATGAAAAGCATCAAACCTACATATACAAAAAGCTTAAGTAACTCTAAATAAGAAAAACAAAGAGATCTGTGTCTGCACTCATCATAGCCATATTATTTAAAGACAAAGGATCTTGAACATACCAAGAGAAAACTGACTCACTGGATATAAGGTATCTTCCATAAGTTTAAGAGCTGACTTCTCATCAGAAAACATGAAATTCAGAAGTCAGAAGGATGTCATATTCAAAATGCTGAAAGAAAAAGTCAACCAAGATGTTTGTAACCAGCAAACCTATTTTTCAAAAATGAAGGAGGAATTTAAGATCATCCCAGAGTAACAAAAAATTAGAGAATTCATTGCTGGCACACCTACCAT
Organism: Panthera leo; assembly: GCF_018350215.1. NCBI lineage: Eukaryota > Metazoa > Chordata > Mammalia > Carnivora > Felidae > Panthera > Panthera leo. Next base: position 56,027,363 of record NC_056682.1, read on the forward strand.
ACAGGAAATAATAAACGAAATATTTCTGATTGGAATGAAAGGCCAACAGATGAAAACATAAATTCATATGAAGAAAAAAACATACTATTAATATACGTACATACTATTAATATACATGCTTATGACTACACAGGAAAATATAAAAAATAGCATAAGTTTATTTTTGTAACTTATTCTGATTTAAAAGGCACCACATAAAGCTATAATTATAAAGTTGTGCTGATCAACTTATAATATATAAAGATACAATTTGTGTGCAAATAATAGTACAAAGCAGAGGTAGAGGGAACAAAGCTCTATTGCAACAAATTTTTTATTTACTATGGAGATTAAGTTGATATAAATGAGACTGAGAAATTTTTAAGTTAATTGCAATTGCCAAGACAACCACTAAGGAAAAAAAAGTATGCACGATTTATATAAACAACAAAATAATTAAATTAGTACACTAGGAATTGTAAATATAACTCAAGAGAGGGCAGTAATGGAAACACAGAGAAACAAAAAAAAATTATAAGAAATTTTGAAAACAAATAACAAATGATAATATAAATTCTATCTTACTGTAATTACATTAAATGTAAATTCCCCAAATAGTCCAAACAAAAGGTAGAGACTGGCAGAATGGATTTTAAAAAAATTATCTAACAATATATGTCTAAAGAGATTTACCTGAGGTTCAAAGATACAAAAAACTGAAAGTAGAAGGATGGAAAAAGATATACCATGAAAACAGCAACTTAAAGAGAACCGACACTAATATCAAACAAAATAAATCACAAGACAAAGATTGTATAGAAGCAAGAGAAGTACATTTTATTTAACTATTTTTTTATTTTTTATTTTTTTATAAGTAATCTCTACACTCAACATGGGACTCAAACTCATGACCCCAAGATCAAGAGTCAGATGTCCTACCCACTGAGCCAGCCAGGTGCCCTAAGAGAACTGCATTTTGTAATGATAAAAAAGTCATCCTTCAGGAAGACGTAACAATATATATTCCTAAAAAAGAGTCTTAAAATACACGAAGCCAAAACTAAGAGAATTAAAGGAATAACTGACATTCAACAATTGTTGGAGACTTGACTACTGCACTTTCAATAACGGATAGAACAACTAACCAGAAGATAAAGGATACAGAAGACTTGAATAGCACTACAAATCATATGTAATAGTAATCTATAAAATAGTCCACACAACAACAGCAGAATACACATTTTCCTCAAATGTACCTCAACTATTTTCCATGGTAGACCATATACTAGGCCATAAAACTGCCTCAGTAAATTTGGAAGGAGTGAAATTATTTATGGCCTAGAAATTAAAATAGGACTCAGTGACAGAAGGAAAATTAGCAAATTTGAAATACATGGAGATCAAAAAACACACTCCTAAGTAGACAATGAGTGAAAGAAAAAAATAAAAAGAAAAATTACAAAATATTTGAAATTAATGGAAAGAAATACATAACAAACCTTATGAGATGCAGCAAAAATACTGCTTAAAGGAAAATTTGTCTCTGAGTGCCTATATAAAACAATAATCTAATAATCTACCTTAAGAAACTAAAAAGCAAACAAACAAAAAGCAAATTAAATACAAAGCAATGAGAAGAACGGAAATAATGGTATTGGGTGGAAATTGATGAAATGACCATAGAAAAGTAGAGAAAACCAACAAACCCCAAGTTCAACAAAACTGACAAACATTTAGCTAGGTGGACCAAGAGGAAAAGAAAGACTTAGATTACCAAAATAAGGAATGAAAGAAAAAACATCATTAATGACATTAGTAAAACTAAAAAGTATTATGAGGAAATACAATGAACTATTGTGTTCCAATAAATTAGTTAACCTAGATTAAAGGAAAAATTCCTAGAATGACATAGACTACCAAAATTGACTCATGAGGAAATAGAAAATCTGTAAATCTGTAAAGATCTGTTTCAAAAGACTGAATAATAATTAGAAAACCTACCCACAATGAAAATCTCAGGTCCTTACAGCTTTACAGGTAAATTCTATCAAACATTTAAAGAAGAATTAATTCTAAAACCTCACATACTTGTCCAAAAAGTAGAGGAGGAGGCAACACTTTATTTTCTCCTGAAGACAGTATTACCTTGATGCTAAAACCAAAGACATTACAAGAAAGGAAACTACAGACCCACATCTCTTATGAATATAGATGCAAAACCCTCAAGAAAATACTAAAAAATCAAATCTAGCCACATATAAAATGGATTAATGCTTTTCATCTTAGATAAAGACAAGAAGGGAATGTTTGCTATTGCCTTTCTATTTAACATTGTATTGGAGATTCTAGCCAGGACAATCAGGAACAGAAAGGAAATATTAGGATTTTAGATTGGAAAGGAAGAAATAAAATAATCTCTAATTTCAGATGACATATTCTTTTAACTAAAAAATCCTGTGTAATCCACACAAAAATTAGAACTAATGATCAATTTCATTTTTTTCACCCACTTCTCCCATTCCTTACCCTCCACCTCTGGCAACCACAAATCTGTTCTCTGTGTCTACGAGCTTAGTTATATATTATCTGTGAGCCCACATAAATATATATGAGAGATTATATGGTAATTATCTTCCTGTTTATGATATATTTCACTTAGCATGATGCCTTTGAGGTCCATCCTTGTTGTTGCAAATGGCAAGATTTCATTCTTTTTATGGCTGAGTGATATTCTATTATATATCTTCTTTATCCATTCATCTATCGATTAACACTTAAGTGGCTTCTTTATCTCGGCTATTGTAAGTAATACTGCAACAAACATATATCTCTTTGAATTAGCATTTTCATTTTCTTTGGATAAATATCCAGAAGTGGGCTTGCTGGATCATATGGTAGTTCTATTTTTAGTTTTCTGAGGAACCTCCATAATATTTTCTATAGTGAATGCACCAATTTACATTTTCACAAGCGTGCACAAATGTTCCCTTTTCCTCACATCCATGCCAAAACTTGTTATTTGTAGTATTTTTGATAATAGTCTTTCTAACAGGTATGGAGTAATATCGCATTGTGATTTTGATTTGCATTTCCCTGAAGATTAACGATGTTGAGCATCTTTCTATGTGTTTGTTGGCTATAAGAAGGTCTTCTTTGGGAATATGTCTATTCAGTTCCTCTGTCCATTTTTTAAACTAAATTGTTTGGTGTTTTTGTTTGCTTGTTTTGCTGTTGAATTTATGAGTTCTTTATATATTTTAAATATATATGTCTAATAAATTTCAGCAAGATTGAAAGATACAATGTCAATATACAAAATCATTTGCATTTATATATACTAACAACAAACAACCTAAAAATGAAATTAACAATTCCATTTATAATAGCACCAAAAAAATAAAAATACTTAGAAACAAATTTAACAAAATTTCAAGACTTGTACACTTAAAACTATAAAACACTGTTAAAGAAATTAAAGAAAATCTAAATAAATAGAACAGAGCACTTAAGACTATTTAGATAGAAATACCCTCTAATTTGATCTACAGATTCAGTGAAATGTCTATAAAAACTCAGCTGCCTTTTTTTTAAAGAAATTGACAAGTTGATACTAAAATATATATGAAAAGGTAGTGGATCCAGGATAGACAAAATATTTTAAAAGATCAAAGTTGGAGGACACACTTCCTGATTTCAAAGTTTACTGACAAAAATACAATAATCAATATATTATATACCGCATAGGGATGAATACATAGGTTAATGAAATAGGATTGAGAGCCCAGAAATATGTCCTTGCATTTGTGGTTATTTGATTTCAGATGATACCTAGCTAGATATTTTAATGGGGAAAGAATAGTCTTTTCAACAAATTGTGTTGGGACAACTGGTTATCCACATGCAAAGAGTGAATTTGGACTCCTACCTTATACAACATGCAAAAATTAACACAAAATGAATCAAACCTAAATGTAAAAAAACTAAAATTATAAAACTTTTAGCAGAGGGAGCATTGGAGTAACTTCCCATAACCTTATGTTAGGCAATGTTTTTTTTAGATATGACAAAATTAGAAACTTCCATTTCAAAGGACATATCAAGAAAGTGAAAAGATAATCTACACAAGGAACAATATGCTTATAAATTATATATACACACACACACACACATATATATATATATATAAATACATACATATAATATGGGACTTGTATGCAGAATATATTAAGATCCATCGCATCTCAACAATGAAAAGACCAAATTAAAAAAATGGACATAAGATTTGGGTATATATTTCTCCAAAGACAGATAAAAAGCCAATAAGCACATGAAATGATATTGAACATTATTATTCACTAGGGAAATGCACATCAAAACCTCAATAAAATACTATTTCATACTCAACAGAATGGCTAAAATCCATAAGAGACAGATAATAACAAGTGTAGGTAAGGGTGTGGAGAAACTGGAATCCACATATATTACCAATAAATTGTAAAATGATGCAGCTGTTTTGCAAAGCAGTTTGGCAGTTCCTCAAAATATTACGCATATATTTGGCCCAGAAATTTGACTCATAAGTATACTCAAAAATAACAAAAACATATGTCCCTGAAAAACTTAAACATGAATGTTCATAGTTGCATTATTGATAATAGCCAAAAAGTGGAAACAATCCAGATGCCCATCAACTGATGAATCAATTAACATAACATGATTGGGTCACAACAGAATACTATTAACTCATGCAGAAGAATAAAGTATTTATATATACCACAACATGTATGAAACTCAAACATTAAGATAAAGAAAAAAAAGCTACTCACAAAAACATATTACATAATTCGATTTGTAAAAAATGTCCTGAAGAGATAAATATAAAGAGACAGAAGGTATATTGGTGGTTACCAGGAGCTGGCGGGGAGGAAGAAATGGGGAATGACTACTCACAGGTACAAAGCATTTTTGGGAATGATGAAATATTCTTAAGTTAAATAGTGATGATAGCTGCATAACTCTGTGAATAGTGTAAAAAACACTGAATTATATACTTCAACACAATTTTATGATTTGTGAATTATATATCAATAAATCTTTCATTAAAAAGGGGGGGGGGAGGAAATAAATTTAAAGAAACAATCATGTTTTATCCCAAACACCAATCTCAGCTTCTTTGTCCAAAATTCTTAGAGAAAATGGCCAATGATAAAAACAAAGGATAATCTTCATGAGGTATTTTAGAGGTTTATTCAATTTCCCTTTACATTACTGCTTACACTAGAGTTCCTTCAGCAAATTGTATGAATGCATCAAGCTTGCTTAACACAGGACAATTAAATAAAAGCTACAGTTCAAAGTATGACAGAAGTGCAAATTGTTAACTTTCAGATTTGTTAGATTCTCTCTTCAATTTTACTGTTATAAAAAATAAATTTATTTTCATACACAAAAAAATTTATGCTCATTAACATTCTATTGCAAAAAGGAAAAGGAAATAAATAATTTGACAAATTCAAAATCAACAATGAAACCAAAATTACTTTAGGATGAGATGTTGTAAATATCTTCATTGTAAATAAGAAAACTAACAAAAAATTGGAATGTGACCATATTCAGATTGTCACTTCTCTTTCATGGTAAATTATCTTGCATATATTTTACAGATTCAAATTACATTTTTAAAGCTTTAAGGAAATACTTTGTTGTGAAATCCCATTAAAATAGATTTCTTATGTTAATTGATGCATTAAAGAGAATGTCAATGTTCTTTTTTTTTTTGCCTACTGAACTTAAGTATACATCTTTGCACACTTAAAAAAAATAGAATATAGGAGTGCCTGGGTAGCTCAGTCAGTTAAGCATCTGACTTCAGCTCAAGACATGATCACTCAGTTCGGTTTGTGAGTTTGAGACCCCCATTGGGCTCAGTGCTGACAGCTCAGAGCCTGGAGCCTGCTTCAGATTCTGTATCTCCCTCTCTCTGCCCTTCCCCTGCTGTGCTCTCACTCTCTTTCTCAAAGAAGAAATAAACATTAAAAAAAATTTTAAAATAGAATTAAACACTGAAAGTAAAAAATTCCACCAGAATAACACCCATCTCATTCTGACCCATCCTGGTGTTAAATATTGAAAGGATTTAGATAAAACTATAAAAAAAGCAATATAAAATACTTAATAAAATATTATTTTATAATTATATTCATGCAAATAAAACATAAACATCAATTTCATCCAGTTCATAATGCACACTCTCTTGAAGAGATACATTTTTAAAAACTTATGGCTGATAATATATAGGCCTTATTTTTTTTTTAAGTTTATTTATTTATTTTGAGAGAGAGAGTGTGTGCAAGCAGAGGAGAGACAGGGGAGAGAGAGAATCCCAGGCAGGCAGCGCTGTCAGCACAGAGCCCCAAATGATGCTCAATCTCATGAATCATGAAATCATGGCCTGAGCTGAGATCAAGAGTTGGATACTTAACTGATTGAGTCACCCAGGTGCCCATATGGATATATAGACTTTATAAACCCAGGGTGTATGCAGTGTACTTTCTTTGTATGCTACAAAATTCATAATTTATGTTATTACCAAGCATTAGGATCCTATTGAGACAGGGAAACCTAAGGGACCCCTTGGGAAAAAAAAGCTTTTTTTTTCCCCCTTTGCTTCTTTTTTTGTTTCTTGCTAGGACCTGCACATCTGCCTTTTACTCATCTCAGCGAACAGATAATGTACGTCTTCCTTATAAAGGTCAAGGAGTTAATGATTATTTGGAGTCTTCCGCACAATAGATAACATCTAAGGAGTGACCAGGTGAGGTCATCATGAAAGTTCTACAAGACCACTGACTCCAAACACCTTGAAGCTAAGACCTCTGGCTCTGGAACATAAGTGATTTATGGAGGACACCTGAGCACTTGTCCTTGAATGGCCAGTTCCTGGATATCTGAGAAGACACATACACTAGACCTCTATCCTTAATAAAACTCCAGATCCCCAAGCAAAGAAGAGACTCTCCTTTTCTTTCTGAATCTCCCAGAGGCTCTAAATGTATATTCAATAACTTCTGCTCTCAATTCCTCTTGGCTTGCATTTGATTTCCATCCTGTGTGAAGCCAAGGATTCTCTTGGCCTGTCCTGTGGGACCTCTCTGGGTTCTTGGACCCCGTTTGGCTACATCACTATAATAAAAGGAAAATGAACGGAGTAGCAACTGTTAAGTTATGACAGTTTTTATTCGTTTGAAAAGAAAGTAAGAAAAATCAATAACCCCCCCCCCCAAACTCTTTATTTTAAAGGGTACCAATTTGAATTCTATCAAGTTGCTGGTATTTCAATAACCACTTATTTATTTTTGTATAATGTTTTTATTTTATTTTTAGAGAGAGAGCATGAGTAGGAGAGAGAGGCAGAAGGAGGGAGAAAAAGAATCTTAAGCAGGCTTCATGCAGAGCACAGAGCCCCAAGCAGGGCTCAACCCCACAACCCCGGAATCACGACCTGAGCCAAAATCAAGAGTCCAATGCTTAGCCAACTGAGCCACCCAGGTGCCCCTATTTTTATATAATATTTTTAATATAGATACACAATTGGTTATTTAATTAACATTAATTTTATGCCAATATTCACAAACTAAACAAGTGATCTTTCATCCAGATTTTGGAGACTCGTAACATTCTTACATTTATTTTTAAAGGTGATGAAATAGAGGCTGTCAGGGTCTGTTTTTGTCTCTACTTTGCTGATTTCAAGCATTAGCATCTACTCCTAAGAATTGTACTTGAGCTCTGGAATTGTCTGGTGTTGCTTTCACATGAAGTATGAAATTATTTAAGAAACATAACTTCAATATTAGAACTTCATATCAGAGTATACAGCATATAACTCAGGTGGCACTTTTGGTTAAGGGTGACTGAAAAAGTACTTCCAGAGTCACAGCACTTATAAAATCCCTGCTCTTTAATACAAGTTCTATGATTATCATTATAAAACTATTTCTACACCTACTTATATGGAAGGGAAGTAGTGCTTCAAAGTGACATAAGGTATTTAATATTTATCGGTATGTCACAAAAGCAATGCAAGTTTTCCTGACAATATTATATCCATGATATTTCTAGAAACGATTTTTGTGGTATTATTTTTTTCATAGATTCACAATAAAAGATAAAATGATTTCTTAGACATATTCTACTATCATTTTAAGTCCTCAGTTAATACTGAAAAAAAAAAACAAAATATCATTTTGCAGAAGGGTTAAAAGTTTGGAGTTTTTGGGGCACCTGGGTGGCTCAGTCCTTTAAGGGTCTGACTCCTGTTCTGGGCTTAGATCGTGATCTCACGTTCATGAGATCAAACCTTGGGTGGCTCACTGACAGCATGGAACCTGCTTGGGATTCTCTCTCTCCCTCTTTCTCTGCACCTCTCCTGCTGGCGCTCCCCCTCCCCACCCCCACTCTCTCTCAAAACAAATGAAGAAACATTTTTTTTTAAGTTTGGAGTTTTGTATATTTACATGAACTTTCTGAGGCATATTAATGAGATATACATATTTATGTCTCAGGGGGCTAAATTAAATTTGGAAGAAAACATGTATGCATTAAGATTTATATAGTATAACAAAGTATTAATTCAAGGAGACTTTGTTCATTTGTAGAAGTACAAAATGAGAAATGTGTCCATTAAAATAAAAGATTTACACAATCTTTTACCCAAATTTCTTGTAAGTCAGAACATTAGGGTATGTTTAAAAAAAATAGAACTGAATAAAATTAATTAAGTTATATTAACAACACAAAGGAGCAGCATTTCTAAACACAGTTTAAAACAGGTTTTCCAACATAGATCACATGCAGAAATACAATTAAGGAGAAGCTTACACCCTTATCAGTTATCACCTCAAGAAATCCCATCCATCCAGTGGCCTTATGGGGGAATTCATTATTTGGTAAATTTACCAAGGTCTAATGAATGACTGACCTGTATGACCTCTGAAACCCAATTCTATCAGCAGACCTCAGCCACAGGTTCAAGTTAATCATTAATGAGGGTGAGCACAGAAATGAGAATACTCACATCCTCATAAAGAGCTCTTTTCATCCTTGTAATAAGGCCAGAATGGGAAGAAAACAACCAGCCTACGTATTAGTCAACACATAGAAACAAATACCAGGGGTATCAAAATTCTAGATGCCCATATGAATAGAACTTCCCTTCCCTGGCTTTATTCTCTCTCTTAAAATGAAAGGTATGGGGGAAAAAAAGACACTCTAATCTGCTTGCATTCAGGTCTCACAAGAGGTTTGGGGACCCCATTTTAAGGGGCTTTCCTCCTTTCTGCTAGTATTCTGACGGTGTTAATTTTAAAACTTAAAATCTCAGAAACTATTTCTAATTCCTTAATGAAAACCTCATGGAAGTCTTTATGTATTGAGTTTGTACTTGAGAACTTTCATGTCTTTTCAATTCATCTACACATGGTAGTCAGTTAACATCTGAAGCTAGCAAGGTGTTCATTTTTTTTTTTTTTTTAAATCCCAAGAAAGAAAGAATAGTATCTGTCTTTACAAATGGGATAATCTAAAAATATGTCAAAATAGGTCAACAGGGCAATTTCAAATGATTTAATCACATTCTTAAGTTTAATGAATTTAAATAGTTATAACTGCTTTTGTAGTTTGTACCTAAATGTAAATCTGCCAGATTTAGCAAACAAAGCAGTAGGATACAAGTCAGGTTTGAAATTTTTTATCTGAAATTCAAATTTAATTGATATACTGTGTTTAACTGGTCAGCCAGATCCATACAAAAACACTTATCAGAAAACTATACATCTGTAGTTTCTATATGACTTTAAGTAATATTGATATGGAATATAGTCTTTAGAAATAAAAAGGGGAAAAAAACATTAGAATATCTCCCATAAGTCATAACAATCACCCAAACACATGCTGCCAAATTATTTCATATTCGCCATCGGCAGGTTTCAAATTGAAATGAATGCAGATGAATTGCTTTTTCACAGTGATATAAGGCTTATTGCAGTTTTTTGACAGGGTCTTACATAACAAAACTCTTAATGGAAGCTGAAATTGTCTTCAATTATATCCGGTGTCTAAAGGTGGGTCAGCATAGTTTTAAGCTCTTAAAAATGTCTCTGATTTTTGTCAGGGTTACCAAATTAATAGGACTCAATGAACTTTTGTACTTACTTAAAAGTTAAAACCTGGAGGAGTACACTACATAATGACTTTTTTTAGACTTCCCATATTAAGTTTGGAGATAAAATCACAAGTTTTTGCATAAAAAGGAATTTGAAGAAGAGTAAGACAAGGATTGAAATTGAGGTTCATGGTGACTGTGAACGCTAAGGGAGCTCTGGTGTCTGATTTCAGAAATGGATGGGGATGTTTTTAAATTCTTGATTTATTAAGTTATTTAACAAATATTAGGCAGTAGGGACATAGCAATGACAAAAACAAGCAACTGTGTCTGCCCTCATGCAGCTCATAGTCTAGTGTGGGAAGAGAGGCCATACATTTGCTACTTTAATTTGAATAAAAATTGTTTTGAAAGGAAAGTTTCCTATGTTTCTTTTTCACATATCTATGAACTATATATTATGTAATTATTATATACAACATATAATTATTATATATAATATATACAATATATATTACATATAATTACACAGATAGATACATAAATTTTTCTCACTCTTTTCATTAACTGACCACTATTATTGTACCTTTTTTAGTTTCATTTTGATAAGGGATAATTAGGAACATATTCTTCTGTACATTTTTAAAATTATGAATCTCTGTATATAACATCATATCATATATATTCAACACATGCTCTTCTCTTCCCATCCCATATTATCCTGCCACTGAGACTCAGTGTTAAAAGGAAGTAAGGCTATCTTTTTTCAAATATAGATTCATGCTCTTGGAATTCAAAATTCTTAGAGATCAAAAAGTTGTTCAATCAAAATACATGGAATTTATCTTGTATTTAACATGAGACTCCTCTGACATTAATCGTGGACATGTTCTGACCATGATTTTATTAAATCTACTATATCCTGCTTTCTTGAAATTCGTTTGTCTTGGAAAAACCAAATAAATTATTTAAAATAATTAATACCACACCTTAAATTACAAACTCTCTTAAGTGGGATCTTGTCAATGGGCTTACGAGCTTGTGACATTTGGAAATAATTTTTGCAAAGAAGCAGTTTGTTTCTGGAAGCTCCATCGTCTCTGACATAGGCCAGTATTATGCAGAGGCAAAGTTTTTTGTTCGGTGGAATCTCTCAATTAGTTCAATTAATTAAAGAAACTGAAGAAATAAACTCTCCTAATAGGTGAACCTATTTTCATACATTCAATTTTAAAGAAGTGAATGATTTTTACTTCTAGAGGTGAATAAATGAGTGAATATAAAGACTGATGCAACCAACAATGTTATGACTATGACCCAGACTCAGAAAAAAATTAATATGATAATCCTCTTCTTCAAAGAGCTCGATAGCTGGTAGTAGGGATAGATACAAACTCATATCCAAATAATGTGGAAGTTGCAATGATTGACACAGACCATTATGATGGTAAAGAGGAATCACTTGAAAGGTAATTGCCAACAACTGTTATCAACTTCTATGTGCCAAATATTTGTCTAAGCACGTTACGTGTATGTGTATTCAGTTTAATACCTACAGCCACCTGGGGCTCCTGGATGGCTCAGTTGGTTGAGCGTCCAACTTTAGCTCAGGTCATGCAGTCGGTTGAGAGCCTGACTTGGGCTCAGGTCATGATATCCCTGTTCATGAGTTCCAGCCCTGTACTGGGCTCACTGCTATCAGTATAGAGCCCATTTTGGATCTCTTGTCTCCCTCTCTACCCCTCTGCCCCCGCCCCCCCACTCTCAAAAATAAATAAACATTAAAAACATTTAATACTTACAGCCACCCCATTTTACTCGGGAAAACTGAGTCACAGGTTTTTATTGTTTTGTTTGTCTGTTTATTTGTTTTGAAAAGACTCCCAGTTAATAAATGACATAACATGACATGGAAGGGTTTCAAGGAAAGTGGACTGAAAGCATTATGTTAGTTTTAAAAGACTAGTTAGAATAAGAGGCACAGAAGTAAAGGAAATGCTACAGAGATACATTTCAGGTAGAGCAAACAAGGTTTTAAAAAAATCATAGCAGTGGGGTACCTGGGCAACTCAGTCTTTTAAGCTTGCAACTCTTGACTCTTGATTTTGGCTCAGGTTATGATCTCATGTGGTTTGTGAGATCAAGCCCTGTGTGGGGCTCTGCATGGACAATGTGGAGCCTGCTCGGGATTCTCTCTCTGACCCTCTGCCCCTTCCTGGCTCACGCACATCCCCCCCCCCCCAAAAAAAAAAAATAAATAAATAAATAGAGTTTAAAAAATCACAGGGGCAGTAAATACATGGTGAGTAGAGGGAAAACTTGACATTTTGGTTTTGCAAAGACAAAAACTGGAAGGTAGACTATAGAGAAAGATGATCTGGAGAGCTAATTAATAAAGGGCCTCTTGAGGAAGAGCATACTTTGTTTGACATGTTAAGGTTAGGGATTTGTTCAGGCTTCCACAAACCAAATAAATTTTTAAAACAGAGGTATTTTGGACAGTTTTGAATATTATAGAAATTATTTTGATATTGGATGATGGATTTGAGTAGAATAAAACTGTAGGCAGAGCAAGAGTTAACAAGGGGATTTCAGCAAGTGATTAAAGCCACCATAGAAAAGAATTAGAAGAGAATGACTTGAAAAGTATTTAGGAGGTACATATGGCAATTTTGACTTACTGACTGGATGTGGAATGTGAGGAAGAAAGAGAAATCACAGGAATAATTCTCAGGTATCTAGTTTGGATGGATGATGATGTCATCAAAAGTGGGAATGAATTTAGCAGGAAGACATAGTTAAAATGCCAGGAATTTGAATTTTATTTTTAATGTTTATTTATTTTTGAGAGAGAAAGAGAGCGAGAGAGAGAGAGGCAGGCAAAGCATGAGTGGGGGTGGGGCAGAGACAGAGGGAGACACAGAATCCAAAGCAGGCTCTAAGCTCTGAGCTATTATCACAGAGCCCAAAGCAGGGCTTGAACCCATGGACCATGAGATCATGACCTGAGCTGGCGAATGCTTAACTCATTGAGCCACCCAAGCACCCCAAAATGGCAGGAATTTATACACACTGAGTTTGAACTATCTGTGGGTCATTTGGGCCCTGAAGTAGAGTAGTTCATTGAATGTTCAAGTCAGAGTTTCAGGAATTTATACACACTGAGTTTGAACTATCTGTGGGTCATTTGGGCCCTGAAGTAGAGTAGTTCAATGAATGTTCAAGTCAGAGTTTAATTGTATAGAAAGGGGTATACAAGATGATATATCCAAAAAGGGGTTAATATCAATAATCTATAAAGAACTCATACAACTCAACAACAAAACAAACAATCTGATTTTAAAATGGTCAGAGGAACTGAATAGACATTTTTCCAAAGAAGACATACAGATGGCTAACAGATACATGGAAAGATCATTAATCTTCAGGGAAATGCATATCAAAACCAAAATAAGATAGCACCTCATACCTATCAGAATGACTAGTATAAAAACAAACAAACCAACAATAAATAAATAACATTTGCAGGTAAGGATGTAGAGAAAAGGGAATCCCTGTACGCTGTTGGTAGGAATGTTAATTGGCACAGCCACTATGGAAAAGAGTATGGAAGTTCCTCAAAAAATTAAAAATAGATCTATCATATGATCCAGCAATTCTACTTCTGATTATTTATCTGAAAAAAATAAAAACACTAATGCAAGGAGATATATGCATCCCTATGTTTATTGCAGCATTATTTACAATAACCAAAAATGGAAGCCACCTAAGTGTCTACTAATAGATGAATGGATAAAGAACATAAACAATGGAATGTAATTCAGCCATAAAAAATGAAATCTCGCCATTTGCAACAACATGGATGGGCACTGAGGGCACTATGCTAAATGAAATAAGTTAGACAGAGAAAGACAAATACTGTATAATTTTGCTTATATGTGGATCTAAAAAACAAAAACAAATAAAACAAAATAGAAACAGCCTCATAAATACATAGAACAAGCTGGTTCTCAGAGGTGAGGGAGAATGGGTGAAAAAGGTGAAGGAGATTAAGAGTTACAAACTTCCAGTTATAAAATAAATAATTCACAAGATTAAATGTACAGCATGGAGAATATAGTCAATCTTATTGTAATAGCTTTTTATGGTGACAGATGGTAACTAGACTTATGGTGATCATTTTATAATGTATATAAATGTTGGATCAACATGTTGTACACCTGAAACTAATGTAATATTGTACATCAACTATGCAATAGGAAAGAGGTAACTGATCACTCAAGGATATTGTGCACACAATGACATGAGCTGCAGGTGGTGAGTGAAACCCTGAGGAGCACCAATGTTCAAGGAGAATATAGAAAAGAAGTCCATAAAAATCCTGAGAAGGAATGACTGTAAAAGCACACTGAATGAGAAGGAGGGGTACAACCAATATCAAATGACACAAAGAGATCCAATACTAAGCTATTATTACATAATCAAATTAATTTATTCTTTTCTAAATAAAATGATTTATTTAATTAAACTAAACTAAATTATAAATTATTTGCTCAAATTATTCAATTAATTATTAAATCCTCATATAAGGAGCTCATTGGATTCCATAATACTCCTAATTCCAATTTTTAAAAATGCTTTTAATGTTTATTTATTTTTGATAGAGAAAGAGAGAGAGAGACAGAGACAGAGTGTGAGCAGAGGAGGGGCAGAGAGAAAGGAAAAAATAGAATCTGAAGCAGGCTCCAGGTTCTGAGCTGTTAGTACAGAGCCCAATGGGGGACTTGAACCCACAAACCATGAGATCATGAACTGAGCCGAAGTCAGACACTTAACAGGCTGAGACATCTAGGTGCCCCTCCTAATTTCAATTTTTAATGGTAGGTGTACAGCTTCAGAATCATCTATATGAAATCATGGACACACCAAAGGTCTATGAAGATAATATGTTTGGTCTTTGTGAAGGTTTACAGCATCTTTCCACCACTGTGCTACAACTCTTCAAAAGTAACAGTTTTACAGGGAAGAAATGATTATTTTTAATAATATCTAAGAATCTAAAAAGCATAGAATTAATTCTGTACTAAAATTTGTTGGAGACAGAATTAGAGGTCATCCACTTCAATTCCAGCCTTTTAAAGCAAAAACAATAATGGCCAAAATTAATTGAGTGCTTACTTGTACCCACTCCAGTTCTAATTGCTTTACATGTAGAAACACAATTTCCCAATGAGTATATGTCAAGTGAGATAACTAACTTGTTCATGGTTACAAAGCCAGTAAAAGCAAAGCCACAATTCAAACTTAGGATGTTGTCCAGATAACCTACTTAACCACTACCATTATGACAGAAAAGGAAAGGTGGAGTCCCTTGCTGATATGTCTAATAGGTTTTCAGAATGAAATATGACCCATGGTCCCTTCCTTCCTCAAACACTCTGTCCCGTTTTCTGCCCCTTCTTATTCACTGTTGCTAAAATAAGATAATGAACCACACTTTCAAACATTGAAATGAACAGAACATGCTGATATTATTCATCATGCATTGTCTTGGCAAAAGCTTATCCTGGGTTCATTTCTGACCGAGTATAACACCATAACCCATAGGCATTTTCTCAACCCTACAGGTATGAAGCCCAGCATTAATGGGAGGTACTGTGGCAATTTTGTTTCACCATGCACATTGGACTTCAGCTCTCTTGTACATTTTCCATGATCTTAAAATGGAAAGCAGCTTAAGGAATTTAAAAAGATTTGCTGTATCTGTTACTAGTAATGCTTTATAATGTCTCTCACCAGAAAAGAGACTTCGCCATACTAAATCATCAGAAACACTCTTGACCTACAGTGTTAAGGGTTCTAAATTTACCATCAAGTATTACTTATTTTGCAGCGTAGACTAAGTCAGTTTCCCTAAAATTAGCAGAATGGGTTGCCCTTTTATTTAAAAAAAATTTTTAACATTTATTCATTTTTGAGAGACAGAGAGAGACAGAGCATGGGTGGGGTAGGAGCAGAAAGAGAGAGACACAGAATCTGAAGCAGGCTCCAGGCACTGAGCTGTCAGCACAGAGCCCGACACGGGGCTCAAACTCACTAACTGCGAGATCATGACCTGAGCTGAAGTCGGACGCCCAAACCATCTGAGCCAGGCAGGTGCCCCTATGGGTTAACCTTTTAAATTCTGAAATAGGTAAAACCAAATTCTATGGTTCAAATTAACGACACAAGAAACAATAGGTGCTAGCAAAAGCAGTATGTTCAGGGATTCCTAGAAGCTTACCATACCACTGAAAGTCATCCTGCTACGACATCTTTTGGACTCAGCTTGTTTTTGTTTCGATGGAGGTACGTCCATCGGGACAGAGGTACGTCCACCCATGCATATGTCACCTTTCATAGAGAAGTGTGATTAAGGTGCATATAAAGGCTAATTAGCATCAAGAAATTTAGGGTAATCTCAGATGTTTATAGAAGTGGCCTAGGAAGTCTATGTGCCCTGTACCTAGGAACCAAGGGTCAGTATGATACATTGCGTCTCCTGGGATATTATTTTAAGGTCACTCCTGTGGGAGAATGAAGCCACAGCTCTAAGAAAAATCTGAACTTTGAAGTCATACCCCCCCACTGGGAGAATATTTGACTAAAATTTAATAAACCTGTGCTGACTCACAGTACTCAATGTATTTCTTATTACTTAAAAAATATTGCTACAACTACTTTAAGATTTTTCCAAAGATCAAAAACAAGTTCACAGAACTTTGGAAACTGAAATTTGTCTTTTTGTACATATAGATATTTTTTTTGTCTGACTTGGGTCTTAAGAAGTTATTTCATTCATCATCATTTCATGAAGATTATTCATGGCTAAAAGATAAATATTATAATTTCTTGGAGCATGTAGCAATGGTTTAGATCTTCCAGTTTGAAATAGTCACGGATTATCCTCCTCTCTATATTGGGTGACTTCGTTTTCCTATCCTTTCCAGTTTAGAGACAGTTTTTCTCAAAAGTGAAAAAGAAAGTAGTGAAATTATGTCTTGTTTCTTTAAGTTCCTGTCATACTTGATCCTTTCTAAGATTCCAAGACCTGAAAGTGGCAAAGCTGGGACTTGAAATCAAGCCTTCCTGATACTTAAGCTGTGAACGACTCACAGTGTTTCGAAGTATCCTTTGACTTTATAAGTTTTGCACTACTCGGTAGCATAAAATAAATAAATATTTCATTTTCTTCATAGAGTCCTTAATTTATTTTCTAAGAAGCGTTGTTTCAAGTTGGTGAAGGGGGAAAATGTAACCAATCGAAAAAAAAATCAATTACTTAACTTTAATTTCAGACCCCAAATGTGTCCCCATTAAATTAGAAATGGCCTTAATAATTCTGCAGAAACAGAATATGTAGAAATTAAAATGATAAGTTACAGAGCTAGAATTTCTTCAAGATATAAAATTAAGCTTTCCTTTGTCATTGCCCACTATAGCACTGAGGTCAAGGTTTTCTGCTCTTTGAGGCAGCCAGTAGTTTTTCAAAAAGCTTGTAGATATACATTCTATGTAGAGTTCTTACCCGGGTTTTAGTAGACCAGGCAGAAAAGAACGGAGACATAAATAATGTTTATCTAATTAATGTCCAATCCAATGGCAGATATTTTTCCAGTCATGTCCCCCTTCAATCCCAGACTAGCTTCTCTCCGTCCTAGAAAGACTCTCATCTTTTAGGCACATTTTGCACTAGAGTGGCCCTGGGCAATCTTGCCAGTTTCTTCGTTTCTACGCAGTGAAGTAACTTTGTTAGGCTACCTAACTTGGGAACGATACATCTGGAAGAAAGATATAATCAGATGACCTACAGAAGGCCAGCCTAATACCCACTCATTCATTCTATTTTACATCATTCTGTGAAGCTACATGAAACACATATATGTTTTATGGCCCATTTTACTGCCTTGTGAGCCTTTCAGAATGTTAGAAACTCTGTTTTCTGTGTGAGGAAGGTTCTGATTGGCACCCTGTAGTCTTAGAAGACCATTGTGGATACTGAAATTTGTAAGTTCAAGTCATTATTATTCTCATGAATCCTCCATTCCAATACTTGTATGTACACAGTGAAATGATGGTTTCTATTATGATCCTGATCCTAAGGCAAAAAATGGGTAATAAATTAGATTCAATTATCTAGAGTGTCTACATAATTGTAGTACAGTTTTATTAAATTAAAGATAGTTATCAGAATGGTTCCTGTTTCTCAGAATTAGATGTCTGAGAAAAGTACAGAGGAGAGAAAGCCTGCACACCTGAGCACAAAATCTGTTCATTTCGGTTTTGTCTAGCATTTATCTAAGCATATAAAGTTGACCTACTCTGTGACCTACAAGGTCACCTTTCTGAGTCTTCATTCATTTATCTATAAAATGTTACAAATGTACCATGTCACTTACAAATTCCTTCATCTCAAAGATCCTATCGTTCTATTGTGGAATTGTTCCTCAGCTGACATAAAACATCTAATTTGTATTAGAATTTTGTTGAAACGTGTTTCATAAACACAAACGCTTGACGTTTAAAACTTGTCAGCTTATCAAAGACCTTGACCGATGAGAGATTAATAATTTTCTAAGTAAATGCTGTCATTCAAGAGTAAGGAGTGTGAAAATGGGTACAGGAAACCTCATTTAAAATGGAGTCAAAAATCCCTGAAGGGGGCGCTCTCACAGATATGCCATTGTTTGAAGGCTGCATAACCAGCAGGAAGAAAGATTTGAATTATCTTGACAAGGGAGGGCATTTTTCACATAGGAATTTCATCCCCTGCTTTTAAGAAAAAGAAGGAAGATCTCTAAATGCTGTAGCAACAACACGATAACCACTACTAAAGCCAGTGAGAAACCACCACAACCTGGAACTCTTAATTTTCTCCAAAGAACTTTTGTTTAAAAAAACCCATCTCAATTTCCTCCTAAAATCTAATAAAGGCTGGCTTTCCCTTTGTCTCTTCAGACCTGTCTATGGTTTACCATAGGTTGCTTGTCCTGAATTGCAATTCTCCTGCTATTCCCAAATAAACTCATTTTGCTAGGGAAATAACTGGCTGTTTTATTTTTGAGCTTGACAGGATGAAATATTTGTGCGTTTTTGTATTGTGTCAATGCAGTGATTTTTTAAAAATTAAGAGCAGATGGATATTTAGACATCAAAAAGAGCTGTTTGAAATACTGAACACTGTATTATTAAAACTCACCAGCTGAGGTTTGCTGACAAGAGGAATAATCATAAAACATAACCTTTTATTTCATCAGAGAAAGTTATGCCTTCCCAACATCTGAAGCCCAATATCCATAAAATGGTTTCATACAAGTGACATCCTACTCAAAACAGCTGTCTTCAAGGAAAATAAATGGGATTTAATCTGCCATAAAATGAATTGCACAATTTATTTTTCTTGAGGAAGTCATGCCTTTGTGACATCGGTGAGCTGTAACAGTTTTGCTTTGAAAAGAAGCATCTCTTTCTAGGCCAAACCCATATTAATTCAACCATGTGGAGTTTTCCTCCAGAAAAAGCAGATCGGCTTCCCACCACCTGATGATGGGAGTTGCCGTCCTCCACCTTTAAAAGCACCGATTTCAAACATGAACCCTAACTAATTATTTAAGCCAGAGATAGAAGGGTCTTAAGATGCCTGGCTATTAAGTACAAAATATATAAAAACTGTCACTCAGCCACTTAATGTCCTACAAAAAATGACTATTTCATATGCTTCAAGTTAATGTTTAAGAAGAGAACAAAACTTTAAGAGAACAAAATGATAGAAAAATGACAGTTCAGATTTATCATATCTTCAAAATAAAAATATTAAAAAAACTTGAGAGAATCATAGAGCAAATATAAATATTTATAACCCCAAAGTTGACTTACTATTCTATTTGGGCATTTTAAAAGACATCTAGCAATAGAGGTATGGTATGGTAGAGCTAAGGTTTTAAATTTTTTTTTTTTAATGTTTATTTATTGTTGAGAGATAGAGCATGAGCAGGGGAGGGAGAGACAAAGAATCCGAAGCGGGCTCCAGGCTCTGAGCTGTCAGCACACAGCCCAACGCAGGGCTCGAACTCAAACTGAGATCATGACCTGAGTCGAAGTCAGATGCTCAACCGACAGAGCCACCCAGGCGCCCCAAGCTAAGGTTTTAATTCATTTCATTCATTTAAGTACACAAAATATTTTTTTAATGCCAAAGGAAAAGAGAGCCACAATAAGACAAATTTTAACTGTGAAATCTGTGATATCTAACATACAGTTCAACCAGACAATGAAACTTAGGTTTGCTTCTTCATTCTATCATACATTTTTTAAAATATTTATTTTTATGTTCAAAATTAGCCTAAAAGCATTTCATTCTGATGACTACCTTTTCTCAAACTACATTCTCACATGCCACAATAGAACATTTTAAAATAGTTTTTGTCAAAACTAACCACATTATCTATTTGAATGGAAGTTTCCACAAGCATACCTTTGTAAAGTAAATATAAATCCTGCTGAAACTGAAATTAATTTAATCACATTTAGCTATATTGTTACTTTAGACGGCAGAAGAATATAATGCCTGCAAGAATTTTTTTTTAGTGCTCTGAACCTACCAGTGCTAGTGTTACAAATTCATCAAGAATAACGTAACATATACCTTTATAGTATCTCAAGGTCCCTTATTTTAATCTGCCAAACAAGCACCTACTTCAAATAGGCCTTTGCTAGATAAATAAAGGATTCTAATAGTAATCGTGAGGACTGTGAATGTGTGTATAACCCTCAGTAACATTCCTGAAGACTGGAGAGATTATTCACATTTGCTGTAGAGAAGAAAAAGGAGACAACAAAATGCTACTTTAAACATTAAGGCGAAGGTAAGGCTCACTAAGAACACATAACTCCCATTATTTTAGTCAGCTAAATTGTTTACATGGACATGGACATCATGTGAGATTGGATTTTTAATTTAAAAGTAGAGAGATAGAAGTCCCCAAAGTGCTTTGCCTGCTGAGACAGATTCTATCAAGGCATATTCTGCCACTGGTGGGTAATACTCATATTTTATGAATACAAAAAGATTTTTTTATGAGTTAATTTGTATTTTGTAAGTTCCAAAACTTACTCTTGTAGTTTATAGGCTCATTTTCCTCTGACCTTGAGAACACATTACTGTTTTATGTTCATATTTATGACGCTGGGATACAGTGCCACTCTATGTTTTGACTCCTTTTCAACCACAAATGCTAAACTAATTGGTAAAACAGAACTATTTTATTAAAACTATCCATTTTTCCATTAAGCAATATGATATTCAAATTTATCAGCAGAAATCAGAATAGCTTTCTTTCCACTCTTTAGCAAGTGATGCTGAATTTCTACATAGAAAAATACACAATTGTATTTTACAACATGTTCTTAGTTCCTGCTACTTATTAGTATCTAAAACTGAATCTTTATTTTAAAGTACAATTATCCCTACAGTTTAAAATATGAATATTAGATCTAAACAATTCCAAGATGCATCACAGTGACTAGTTCTTAATAAATCTGAGACATAAAAATCACATGTCTCATCGTCTAGTATAGTATCTGATGAAATACCAGCACTAAAACATTTTTGTTGACTGTCATCTAAGAATCTTTATATGCACTTTAGTGTTAGTATTTTATCATATAAATAGAAATGCACTACCATTCTTCATCTATTTTATGACCTTTTCACACTGATGATATCTTCCAACTTCAGATAGTTATAAAACATGTGCTAACTGATTTGTCTGCTTATGGAAACTTGCCTTAATGTACACTTGGAGACTATTTGAGTAAAAGAGAACCCAATTCAAGGCTCATCATTACCATTTGTGAGGTGATTTAAAAGAGTCTCACTATTTTAAAGATTTACAAACACTTTCAACCATGTGAGGAATTTGAAATTTTTATGGTAATATGGATCTTTACAGAAATTGCTTTGCTATTGGTTGGTAATATATATGTCTATATAAGCAATATATATTATAGATATACAAATATATATTTCTTTTCCATTTTCTGAACTTGGCATGGAAATTACTGAATGAATCCAATGCAAAATAGATCTACAAAATGCTAGGAAGAGAAGGAAAATTGGCGAGAGGGAAGAATGGCAATAACCTAAAACTAAACATAAAATGCTATAAAATGAATTCATCAGAAGATGGAGGAAATGTCTACAAATTTGTGAAAATGCCAAAATCTATCAAAGAAATATAATAACAAATGTAAAATTAATATCTAAAATAATGTACAGATAATGTTACAGAATTTCCCTCCCAATGTTTCCTTACAGATTTATAAATCCAATATCAATTGCAAAGTAGGCAATAAAAACAAATAGAAAAATTTGTTTATAATAAGATACACAAAAAACAGGGCATTTTGAAATTAGGCTATTTATGCATTCATATCACTCAATGAAGCTTCAGCCCCAATTCTGAAATACATGAAAGTTATTCTGAAGATTTGATTCATATAAAAATTACACAAAGGTCATGCTGAAATAAAGATTTTGATATATTTGGATGGAGCCTGAGAGTCTGCACTGCTAATAAGCTTTCATCGTGGTGCTGATGCTGCTGGTCTGTGGACCACACTTTGAGGAACAAGGATTTATGCTATCTACAGGAAAGTACACTGGGTTTCTTAAAGTTGCTGGCTTTGCCAGATTGGGAGGATTATTTCTAGTTTCGGATTTTCCCTCCAACTAGTACATGGAACATAGCAGATCTTTGTGAATCTGAAATATTCAACTCCTACCTTTCCTGACCAGCTCTGGAATAAGCAGGGGCAAGAGGGAATGAGTGTGTGTGTACCTGTTTTGCGTGTGTGTACCCAGTGCCCAGTTGTACCCCCATACTTGCATTAAGGGAAAGGTGTCAGCAACTCTCCTGTGACTATCCTAATGTGAACTTGCATTCATCTAAGCACACAAAGTTTAGAGAATTGTCAGGTTCAAATATGCCCTATCTCTGAGGTTAAGCCCCAGCTTATTTCACACATTTCAACATTTTTCCATGTGGATGCTGTTAAGGTTGCCTGGAATTTGGAGATAAGCCCAGGATTAGTCCTGCTTTAAAGTCATCACGAAGCCTTGTTATAGGCCTCAAGTTAAGTTGTTAAATGTATTTCTGAGAGCTTACTGGGAAAAAAAAAAAATAATCACATGCACTAACTTTGGTGAGCTTCAGGTAGCAAAAACATAATGTTGTGGAAAACTTACCTGCAGACCTGTACCTTCACATTTCTGTACACAGAGGGCTTATGATAGGAGGCTGAAACAATATTCTGTTTACCAAGCTTGCTTTAGGAAGAATATGTAAAACAAGAAGGGCTGGAAAAGGGCGTGTACTTTTTGTTTTTTAATTTTGATAACTGGGTCAACCCTATTCAAGCAGATTTTTAAAAATCACTTGTAATATTCGTAAAAACTCTATAATTATGAAATATTTTGGTGGTTTTTTTCTATACTGCTATGAAAACTACTACTACAGAATTTGCCAATTACTAGATCGCTTACAGTTTTTGGAACTCTGAATTGCAAGTGACACTAAACTTGTGCTATTAAAATAGCCAACATGCTGGCTTCTCTCTTTTTATTTATTTATTTTTTACATATATAGCTATTCTATTGACCTAGAGGACATAAAATATAAGGCAGTAATATTTGGTTAAGTCTTGTCAAAATTTTATTGCCTTCGGCCAAAGGACATTACAGAATATCCAGTAGAAGAACCATAGTGCAAAAGTGTTTAGATATATACTGAACAGACTTGAAATTGGAACAGAGTTCTGAAAATAAATATAAAGTAAAACATTTCAGAAATAATTTTCTAAAGGAAGCCAAAAGCCCCTATCTTCCCACACTTTAAAGTTTATCTGGCCTACTTAGTTTGATTTTTAAAGAATTGGTGAAAAGACTCTGCATGTTACA
Organism: Panthera leo; assembly: GCF_018350215.1. Lineage (NCBI taxonomy): Eukaryota > Metazoa > Chordata > Mammalia > Carnivora > Felidae > Panthera > Panthera leo. The sequence continues at coordinate 56,051,500 of NC_056682.1, forward strand.
GGCTTACAATTTCTGTGTTGTCTACATAAATGTATAAGTATACTTTCAAGTGTAACAATTTTTAACAGCATAGCTAGAGATAGGATCAGAATAAAAAGGAGCAGGAAAACTGTCTCTGTCTTAGAGGCTCTGTAAACAAGAGATGTCTTAAGATACCTTCCCTCTCATATAATGGAGAAAATAAACTTGAAAGGAATTTTGATAAACACTCATGTAAGGCCTCTCCTATAATATAGGTGGGTAACATGCTCTTTTTATCCTCCTTTTGATAAACCTCTACAGTGTAGTTTTTCTTCCACATCTGTAGTAAGTTACTTGCTTATTGGTAAATTTTGATTTTTTAAATGTTAAAGCAGCTTAATTTTTCTAACATGCTATGAATTACCACAATTTGTCTTCACAACCCCTCTGACTTCTGTTCCTTCTGGAGATGATAGGTGAGTAGATGGATGAATGGATGGATGGATGGATGGATAGATAGATAAATGATTAAATTGAGAAGATCTCCACAAAAAAGTATGGAGACTTTTTATATTATAATAGTAAGGGAGTATTTGATGAGTAGAAACAGTTGAGAGCAATTACTCTATTTTGCAGTGCACAATTTGCTCAACCATCCAAGGCAGCTCTCCATCCTGACCTCTCTATGAGGAATTACTCAGATAACTAAGGACTTATCTCCATTTTGATAAAAAATCTAAGACACAGAACTCATTAATCTGATGTCATATAGTTAATAGTTGGTGTTAGAATTGTAGCTTGTGTTTGTCATGTTAATTTTATGATTTCCCATAATTCAGGAAGCAGGACTGATGATTCTTAGGTCCACCTAAATCCTCATATTTTGTCAGAGGAGACTTTTTTTTTTAATGAAAACAAAAATTTGGAAGAAGAGTCTTTCCTGTTACATGCAACTTTAGAATTATGAAGTATTCTGAGAGATTATAGAACTATTTTTATCACTTATTTCTTTCAAAGTTTACTTTTACACCTATTGACAATTTAACACAATAAAAAGCAATATTCAAAAAATTTAACCTTTTGAAGGTTTAATGATCATGAAATAATACTCTTGACTTGATAGTTTATAGGAATACAATATCTATATTAAAGGCTTAACAAAACATTAAAATAATTGTTATCTTTAAAAATGTCCAATAGAAGAGTCAAAATCACCATTACTATCCTAAATATTATTTTTTTCTGTTGTTCTACTTCTCTAACACTAATTATATTAACACTCTTCTGTCACTTACTTCCCAGGTGACATTATATGCAGAAGGATAGTCCATCAAAGTTGCTATTGTACAAAAGATGACGGGGAATTGAAGTCAAGACAAATGCAGATGCCACTATTTTCTCCCCCTTAAAAGATGTTCACTTGAAAAATGCCTCTGAGAACATTCAGCAAAAAATGCTCTGTAAACCACAATTTTCTGCTACCAAATGTTTCCTACTATATTACCCTCAGGTCAAAATTCCACTGTAATAAACAGTTTACCAAGACAAAGTTAATTATGTAGAAAACGCTCCATAGATACACTATCTTATTTCTCTTAGTACCAGTCAACCACAAAAGACCATTTATCTGGTGATGTGCAGCCCAGATCTTTCTTCCTCATTTTCATTCTTTTATTTAAAAGCAAAGTTTAAAGTTTTAGCTGTAACATATTAAATGCTTATTTTTAGCCTGGGGTATTAATGACTACTTTGAAATAAGCAGTCTCAATTAGGAAAAAAAAAGAAATCAATGTGTTATTTAAATTAATTTTTTAAGTAATAAATTTCAGTTTTAGACACTGGCTTGCATTTTTGGGTAGGATTGAGTGCATATCTACCTAAGCAACACAAGGCAAAAGTTGCTTTGAATCAACCTAAATTACCAAGTGAGTAGTTTACTATTTTAATGGAATGATGTTAGATAATCTCATTTTTGTCATATAAATTTCAACACAAATTAATATTAGGCAAATCATGACTTAGTATTTGAAGCATATCATTCAAGACTGGAACTCTGTTAAAGAAATCTTAAGACTAACACACTGAGCAATTTTACTTACACAGAATTTTTAGATACTATGAAGAAACTGACATTTTTTCTTCAAATGAAATTTCCAAAACTTTAATTAACCCACTTGATTTCAAGATGTTTTCTCTTGTGAGGCATAAGAATAATATGCAATTAAACTCTGTTACTGCCATTTTTCTTACAGTAAAGCATAGCTCTTTCATGCAATGAAATGTAAGGTAGAACACTGTATTCCCAAATAGATCAACATCATTAGAAAACGTTTCTTCCTGTCCACTCACATCAGCCAAGAAAGAGAAACATTCCTTTCCTTTGAGAACTAACAATTCTCACATTTAGACCAACTATGATCAATGAAGTCCTAATTTCAAGAAACTTTCTATAATTTTATTCCCCTCTTATAAACCACATGATGTTTCTCAGAATGGTAGGTATATTAAAGCTTATGTCAAATTTTCTAATACACACCAGGCTTTTTGGTTTATTGTTCAGATATGACAAAATCGCTAGAATTGCCAAATAAAAATATTTGTGTTAATTACAATTTCTAGTATTTATGAAGTGACAAGCACAGACTAGAGTATATCATACTGGTAAATAATAGAGCAGATGTTCCTCAGAAACAAGAACAGATTTTATAAATCTACTGGAATATCTCCCCATTCATATGTACTTACAATAGCATATTTTGCAGTATTTGTTCTGAAGCTGAAAGTAGAATTTGGGGCATTTTGCCAATACCTATCTAATTCACAACAGAAATGTAATTCAAACTTTCTTATAGTTCCGCAAATGACACCAATACTTTCTCATCCATTGGCCAACACTTATGAAATCACAACACAGACAAAACTTCATAATCACCTTTCAGATAGAATTAGAAAGAAATATCACAATAATCTTCTGGCATTTTTTAAAGCCTGTAATGATTACGTAGGTAATAACAGAATATCATTAACTGTATCTTACCTCTATCACTGAAGTCATCTACTAGAATGATTTCTGCTATCAGACTCTCTGGGGTTCGGTTAATTATACTGTGGATAGTACGCAGGAGTGAAGTCCAACCTTCATTATGAAATGGGATAATGATGCTGGTGTTTGGCAGCCTTTCCAGGTACATCTTGTGCTTACAACTGGAGATGACATAGAAAGAAAAAAGCAATGTCAAATGCAAAACTATAGTGTATCTTACACTGCTATTTACTCACTGTGTTATCCAACATCTGTGAAAAACTGGACTTTGTCTAATACTTTTCCAAACAGAGCTTGTACATAATAATAATTACTCTGTTCATTCATGGAATTCATTAATTATCCCTTTCACCTGTGTTCTTAATTAAATAATTATTTATCCTTTTTTGTATCAGGGATTCAAATACTAGGTAAGAAGTGCATTGAAATGTTATGTTCTTGTTAATGTATACTTTTCTTATTGTTACCTAATAGTAATGTGAACACTTTTTACGAGTTAAAATTGTTTCCATTTGGCACATGGCTAAGGCTTAGATAGGTTTCCTGAGAAGTTCTGGAAATCCGACTTCTATAATTATGCTTAGTTGACCAGTTTTGGTTGTGGTATGTTTCAATGGCTGGGTAACATTTAAGTTCTACAAGGAAAACACAGTCTTACAATGAAATAAATGAAGATTTAATCTTTAATAACCCTATACTGATACAACTACATAATAAGATTACTTTAAGATCCAAGCCAGACATTATCACATTTCTTGTGGAATTTTAACCAGAAATCCCATGTAGCTTTTTATTTATTATGAAAGAAATCCAAGATACCAAAAAGAATGTAGGCTTTAACTTTTGGCATAGTTAAAAGCGATTTATTATGTGTAATTGCTATTTTTACATATTTATGATTTAATTAATTTATAAGCCACATGAAGGCAGGAACGTGATCTCAAATCTCATGTAATTCCTAGTTCAGCAGGTCACCCAAGCTTTTTTGAGGATGATGAATTCATCTAAGTTTGTGAAATTTTTGAGTTACTTCAAAACTAAAATAGGATAAAATTTCAATCAGTTATCAAATTCAATGATTTTCCTGATATGGATAACCTGATAACAAAAAAGAGAGTGGAAATCTAGAAACAGGCAGTTTCCACTTAAATGCAGAAGGATCTAAGGCTTCAGGTTTTGCCAGGACACTGGCTACTATTTCGTCTAGAGGAGGAAACAAACCATAGCAGGATTTGAAGTATGCTTAGATTCTACCAAGATGTATATACATGCACCAGAACATTCAAAACATTACTTAAAATATTCTTTCCAGTCGTTTCAACACTTTATTTTACTATGATCTCAAAAGGATATATTAAATACTGCTGTGGAGCTACGGATCTACACTAAGAGATGTTGCCTTACAGCTTGGGAAAACACGACAATGTAATTAAAGCCAGCAAAATTAACTATCCTAGAAAATAAAATAAAATAAAATATTTTAGTTATATAATTTGAAAATACAAACATTTCCTTTTTTATTGTGTCCATTTATTAATTTTTAATCTCAGTGTTTACTATTTATAACAATATCTATAAAACAAGTAGATTTTGATGTTTTAAAATAGGATGAAAAGAATTAGAGAGGAATATTAAAATAATACCATGAAATGGGCATTAAATGCTAGGAAAAAAACCTGAAATTCATTTTAGGATCAAACAAAATGGTTAAAAAATATATAATAGCATATGAAACAGTGATTTCTAAGGACGTATTGTGAGCTGGATGCTGTCACATAAATTGCACAAGTCTGGAAAAGCATGCTAAAGTAATTCAACACACCTTGTTATAATTATGTACAGTCACCCATTCTTCTCAACAAAGCCAAAGACCCAAGCTTCACTATATCAGTATTCAGGATAATTGCACCTACTCATGCAAACCATCATACCTAACAATGCTCTAGGAATGCAACTGATATTCCCAAAAAGGCAAATTAGGTTTTAATCATTAAGGTGAGACATTATACATATCACGTGCTTATTAAGAAAGAATTGCACTCAGAGCAATACCCTATAAGCAATCAATAGTGACGTTTAACAGCTGTATATAATCTATTCAGAAAATAGGCAGACACAAAAGGATGCAAGATTGATCGTATGCAAATAAGGCTTGCCTTCATAGAAATGTTTTCAATTATTTCTATCTCTGTGAGCTCAAACTACTACCACACATAAGTAAAAAGATCTCTACTACTCATTCATTAAGTCACAATGATCTGCTGAGGTCTGACAGAAGCCAGGATCCAAAATGGAAATACAACAATGAACAAAACCTAGTCCCTGAGTTCAAGAGGTTTGTAATAGAATAGGAGATATAGAATGGTAAGTAGAGTTTAATAGGGTGCTATAGGATATTTAAGAGAGCCCCCTGACAGTGTTACAGAAATTCAAGTGAGAGCTGAAGGTGGTCTGCAAAGACAGGTTCAACATATATTTAGGAACAGAGCTGACATGACTTGGAACTGGGAGAAGTAGTTTAAGGAGGACTCCCATGTTTTGGACACAGGCAATTGATCTTATGAAACACAGAGGGAGGGAGGCAAACCATAAGAGACTCTTGAATACAGAGAACAAACTGAGGGTTGATGGGAGGATGGCAGAGAGGGTAAAATGGGTGATGGGCATTGAGGAGGGCACTTGCTGGAATGAGCACTGGGTGTTGTATGTAAGTGATGAACCACGGGAATCTGCCCCCAAAACCAAGAGCACACTTTACACACTGTATGTTAGTCAATTTGACAATAAAGTATATTAAAAAAGAAAAGAAATACAGACTGACATAAAAACACAGTGTGTGAGGGGCACATCTCAGGATGTGCTTGAGGGTGAAGGCTTGAGGGCGAAGGTGAGTTCAATTTTGACCACGTTAAGGTTGAAGTGTCAAATATCCTGCTGAACACAGCAATTATATATATGGAATATACGTTTATTTGTCTTATGTATGTATGTATTTATGTATCTATGTTAATATATATGTTTTTTGGCTCAAGGTGAAGATGTGTTTTACTGGAGGAACAGGCTTGTGAGTGATAGGCTGTAGCAGATGATGCCAGTGGACCACCAGCATTTCCTTACCATTCACAATCCTGGTACATGCCAAGAGGAACCTCTATAAACCTCTATAGGGGAACCTCTATAAACCTCTGTATAGAGGAACCTCTATAACTGCAGGTAGCCAAGTGAGTGCTTTCCCTCATCTCTGAATGGAAACAGATTAGATACTCTGAAGGAAATTAACACCCCTGGAGCAAGTATCAACCAATGAAGGAGGGAAGGTGGAGAATAGACAGTCCTATGGTAAGATAACTGTGAGATGTTTTCTATGATGTGTACCACAGTTTCCCAGCAAGACTGACTCTCAGGTGCCCACAGAGGTAAGCATCTTGCCAGTGTATCTTTTTACCGGCTACTTTCCCTTCCTGTCTTACCTCCTCATCCAGCCTCCCCAGGTACTTTCCTCCTCAAAATTACTACAGTCAAACTTGTGTCTCAGGATCTGCTTCTCAGGGAAACTGTTCTTAGACATAAGCATACAAATTATACTGCATTTGTCACTTGTCAAAAACAGTCTCTTCGATATAAAGTGATGGCCAAAATTCTTTAAGAAACATTACTTTTGTTGTATTATGAAACTTGCAGTTTGTTACACCTGGAGATATTTTTAAATAATGTGCTTTTAAAAAAAATTATGGCACATATATTTTATTCTTTCTTTCAACTTCTTAATTACTGATGATGCTCTACTCCAGGTCTTCTCCGTGCCTATAAAATACAACTATAAGGATTTTGTACAGCGTACACATAAAAATAGCCTTATCTGAATTAGCAGACCATTAGGAATAAGGTCACCTCCTTTACATGAATGGGTATAATTTACTTTTTTTAACTAGACCACACTGAAAAGTCACTAATATTTTGTGCTGGTAATCATTTCTTATACTGAAAAATCAGACTTTATACATCACACTATCTAGGTTCACACTGATGACTTTGCCACGTCTACCTGTGTGACAATGGGCATGTTATTTAACTTCCGGAAGACTAGTTCTCTCCTTGCGTTGTGGGGCAACGCAAGGGTAAAAACAAAACAAAAACAAAAAGCCTTCTCCATAATGCGTTCAGAATTAAGTTACACAATCCATGTAAAAAACTGAGTACAGTATCATATCTGATACTAGCAAGGGTTTGATAAAGACTATTATTGTTATTGCAGTTATTGTTTTTTTAATTGTTGTTATTTTACCTGTCAAATCCTCTATAGTAGGAGGTAGGAAACTAGGAGAGACAGGAACTGCATGAGGGAAAGTGAGAGACACTTCAGATATGAAGATGAATAAATTTTGGTTTCTTCCCTTAAGGATTCACAGACCAGTAGGCAGATATATAAAATGATTTGACTCAAATGAGACAAGTGACATAATAGATGGCACTCCGCAATCAGAGCCCAAAGGAAGTATGACTAACTTTGTCTGAAAGAATTAGGGAAGTCTTTATAGATGAGTCTGTATGTGAAGAACAGATCATGTAGGATCTTTAAAGTGATTCTAAGGAATTTGGATGTTAGCCTGAAGTCAACGTGAAATATTTCACATATTGTTAGTGATGAAGAAGACAGGATCACATTTACATATTCTTCCAGCAGCAGGGCAGACAATGGAGACAGCAGAGATGAAGCAGAAAGACTGGAGATTGTAATAGTTTGGGCAAAAGATAATGAGGGTGCTGATCTGATATTTATGCTAAGGAAAACCAGCCTCTTGTGACAGGGTTTAATCTGATTGAATTGTATTTAGTCATTCTAGTACTTAACCTGACCAAACAAAATCGAATTTACTCCCAACCTCAGTCACTGGATTCAAGGAGTTGTGCTCTAGATGACTGCTTCTCAGCATTACTAGAAATACTGAAGCATAGCCAAGGCTTTATTAAGAATCTGTGACCTGTGTATTTTAGGCTTAATCTCAAGGCAGGTTGAGAATGGAAGTATGCTAAATACAAAGACAATGTGGTAATATGGAACTGTGTTGAAGAAATTAGTAAAAGAAGTCAAATACAATTTACACATCTATGGTTACAGATAGGTAGCAAATTTACAAAGGGAAAGTAGGGACCAATTAAAACATTTGTCACATTAAGCTTATAGGAATATGAATGAAAATGCCTGTAATTATTGCATTTCACATTTTGTGCTATTTTAAAATAAGCATTTGCATAAAATTAACTTAGTGTTTAAGAATGGCTTAGAGATGAGCCATTAAGTAAGAGATGTTACATTACATATTATCATCAATTTATCTAAAGAGATAGCAAAAACACTCTTCAAATTTTAAATGTACCAGAGAGACAACAGAAATAGTTTAAATTGTTTAAAAAGTTACTTGAGAGAAATGACAAATCATGAAGATATTTTAAAAAGCTAAAAATGTAATGTATAAATATTTTGCTAAACCATTTTGATTAATGAAAATAGAAACTTTTTCATACTCTTCTATTTTTTCTCCAGACAAAATACACAAAAATTTTCTGCTAATCACTATTGGTATTTGTTAAATTGAGAGATTTAAAAATTTTTGGTTTAACATTGTTTATTTTAAATATAATGTCATTCCTTTCATACTTACATTAATTTATCTTAATAATTTCATTGGTTTCACCAAAAAAAAAATTTTTTTTCAACAATAGCTATAGGTCAAACAATAAATTTTAATTGCAGATATATAAGTGCCAGACTTATCAGTATATGTATATTTTTAAAGAGTTATTTGATTATTCATGCAACAAATGTCAACATTTTTACTGTGGATATTTAGCTAAACTTGCATTTGAGGTTCTTAAGTCCTTCACATTCTCCTCACCATCACCTAAACATTCCTTCTTACTGAAGGCTGAATATTTAGTTTTGTCTACACTGTCAAAACACACATTTTTAAGATTCAAATTCTTGCATTGCAAGATTTGAGTAAAATGTTTGGGTGAAAGTTTTTACATATTTCAACCTATAAGTCATTCTATGAGTTTCTTTAAAATATGCCTTTATTTTTTGTTTTGTTGTTTGTTTTTCTATCTGCTTATATTCAATCTATCAGGCAGGATGTTATGTTGTGGTCATAAGCAACCCTAAATCCCAATGGCTCAAAATAGTGAATATCTACCTTGCTGCTTTATTTGTTAACCACTGTTTTAGGCAGGAGACTCTCTGCTCATTGCAGTCAGTGCAAACTGCCAACATTTTTTACCACAGTTAATCACTCGGCCAGAAGTAAATGAGAGCACGGATGGGTCTCAAGCTGGTAAATAAATAGCCTGTCTCTAAAATGACATTTTGCTTTCTGCTTACAAGTCATTGGTCAGCATTAGTCACACAGCACAACGGCTCAGGAAATAGAATCCTATATGGTCCAGAGGAAATATAATCAGAAATATTTGGCAAATAACACTAATGAACACAGCTATTTTAGTCTTCTGCCTTCTTTTAATTAAAAAGGAAAAGAAAAAGGAAAAATAGAAATTACCTGTTGAGACTACATTTAGAGTAGGTTTAATTAAATCTGTTTAATTTCTTCATAGACAAAAAGTTATAATATTTGAGGTCCTGCATCTACAGAAACATAGCTGCAACCACATTTTAGAGCTGCAAATACATTTCAGAAATCATCAAGTTTAATATCTTATTTAATTGGGAATTGAGGCTCTTAGAGTTTCAGAAAGTTAAACATAAATTATTTTATAGTCAAATTAGCAAAACAGTATACTGGATGAACAAGTGGTACAATGATGAGGCATTATTCCTGACATAAAAATTTACAATATTTTTAAAAAGTTTATTTTACCTATTTTGAGAGAAAGTGAGCACGCGCGAGAGAGAACAGTGGAAGAGGGGCAGGGAGAGAGGGAGAGAATCCCAAGCAGACTCTGTACTGTCAGTACAGAGACAGATGCAGGGCTTGATCCCATGAACTGTGAGATCATAACCTGAGATGAAATCAAGAGTCAGATGCTAACTGACTGAGCCACCCAGTTGCCCCCAAATTTACAATTTTTTGAAAAGTATTTGTAACTCATACAGCTAGATAGCACAAAGAATTAGAACCCAATATTCCTCATTTCTGATTATAAAATATTTTGGAAATGTCATCGTCATTCTCTTTGGCCTTTTAGATATCTCCATGTTAATCAAATCAACTAAAATTATGTAAAGACTGTAACAGTTTTTTAAATTTTTTTAATGTTTTTATTTATTTTTGAAGGAGAGAGAGACAAAACATGAGTGGGGGAAGAGCAGAGAGAGAGGGAGACACAGAATTTGAAGCAGGCTCCAGGCTCTGAGCTGTCAGCACAGAGTCTGATGCAGGGCCCGAACTCAGAAACTGTGAGATCATGACCTGAGCCAATGTCGGATGCTTAACCACTGAGTCATCCAGGTGCCCCAAGACTGTAATATTTTTAAATGAGGTAGGCAATTACTGTATTAACTCATTACTTTTGTGAAATGTATAATCTACTCTCCATAAATATATTTGGAAATAAACCATTTAAGAATATATACAAATAAATGTCTGTAACAAAAAATTATGATAAATTATCATTTGAAAATAGGCCCTAAAAGGGACTGGACCACTGAACCTCTGGACCATCTAGATCACTAACATTATACTATTCAGGGAACAAAATAAGGAGGAATAATTAAATTGTTAAAATCAGTGATAGAGAGACAATATTTAAAGCGGCTAGAAAAAAAAAAAAAAGATATAGAATTCCGGAGGAGAACACAGACTAGAATGGTAGCAGACTTCTTGTTAAAAATAATGCAAAATAGTGAGAAAGTGGGGCAACACCTTTTAGGTACAGAAAAAAAATTTAAGATAAAAATAGTTTTCCTTGTCAATAAAAATGTATTTCTACAACAAAGGCAAAATGAAAACATTTTAAGATATGCAAATGTTGAATAAACTTATTCATCAGAAAACCTGCATAAAAATAAATGTTATAGGAAGTCCTTCAGAAAATTTATACTAAGTGGAATCCTGTATCTAGACAAAAAATGAAAAAGTAACAGAAAAGGTAATTATATGAGTAAACAATAAAACGACTATTTTATTATTCTATAAAGGTTAACTGATTCATGGACAGCAAAAACGATATCAATGCATTTTGAGATTTATAACATAAATTAAAGCAAAATGTATAGCAACAATAGCATAAGTTCCAGAAGTGGAGAAATGGATACATGCCTTTCTAAGGTTCTTATACTCTAAATCAAGACATATGATATTACTAAAAGGTAAACCATAATAAATTAATATTATATTCCATCAACCCTAAAGCAACCACTAAAAATAACACAATAAAGAATTATATCTACTTTGCCCTACTAAAAAGTGACATGGAATAATTAAATGTGTAAAGAAGCTACAGACCGAAAAAAGGGATAATAAGATTAAATAGTAAAAATAGAAAGCAGTAGTGAAATGGTATATTTGAGCCAACCGTATCAATAATTACATTGCATGCAAATGGTCTAAACGTGCAATGGGAAAGATTTCAAGAGTGCCAGCTGCTTCCTCCAAGAAACTCATTTTTAATATAAAGATGCAAATAAGTTTAAAAGACAATGTACAGAAGAAAGAGCATGATAACACTAATAAAAAGAAAGCTAAATTGGTTTTATAGTCCACAAAATAGATCTCAAAGTAAAAAAAAAATGTGACCAGGATATAAAAGTTCATTTCAGGGGCGCCTGGGTGGCTCAGTCGGTTAAGCGGCCGACTTCAGCTCAGGTCGTGATCTCGTGGTCCGTGAGTTCGAGCCCCGCGTCGGGCTCTGTACTGACAGCTCAGAGCCTGGAGCCTGTTTCAGATTCTGTGTCTCCCTCTCTCTGACCCTCCCCAGTTCATGCTCTGTCTCTCCCTGTCTCAAAAATAAATAAACGTTAAAAAAAAAAATTAAAAAAAAAAAAGTTCATTTCATGACAGAGATCAATTTGCCAAAAGGACAAACTATACAAAATGTTGCACCTAATAACAGTATCCAAAACTGAAGCAGAAGTTAACAGAACTTCAAGGAAAAAAAGACAACTCCACAATTATTATAAGAAACTCTTTAGATTTCTTTTGATGCTCTTTCTCCAGTTTCTTAAGGTAAAATAAATTATTGATTTGAGGATTGTTTTCTCTTTACAAGCATTGAATTACAGAAGTGTAGAATGATAGAAGTGTCGTCGTTCCAAGAATTGTTTTACATATTTAAAAAAATTTGACATTTATTTTTGTGTTCATTTCAAAATATTTTCTAATTTCCCTTGAAACTTGCTTCTGACACACTGATTAGCCAAAAATGTTTTTAATTTACAAATGTTAGTGATCGCTTTATCTTTCTGTTATCACTTTTTTATTACGTTATATTACAGTCAGAAGATATATTTTGTAAGATATCAGTATTTAAAATTCATGGTATTTGTTTCATGACCCAGGATCCAGTCTGTTTTGATGAATATTTTATGAATACTTAAGAGGATATGTATCCTGCTGTTGTTGGGTGGAGGGTTTTCTGTTTATTTTGGGGATTTTTTTCCCTTATGTTTCCCCTTTTTTGCATTCTTTGGGTTATTTATACATTTTTTAGCATTCCATCTCAATGTATGTGTTGTGATTTTGATGATATCTTTGCATAATATTTTAGTATTTACTTTAAGGATTACAAAATATATATTTGTGACTAACATTTTACCACTTTACTCTTTAATATAGAACTCTTATTACTATGTAGGGTCCTTTATACTCTCTTCTATGCTGCAGTTGTCTTATATCTATGTACGTTGTAAACCACATCAGAAAATATTATATTTTGCTTTCAACTCACACTTGTTTTAAGAAACGCAAGAACTCAGTACTGTTTCAGTGCTATTTTGAATGCTCAAGTCCTGTCCTCCACCTATTGCCATTGTTTATCTTCAGCATTCTCGATCACCCGAGCCACACATCTGTCTAGGTTTTAGAGTTGAATTCAATGGGATGAGAATGCATGTGTTTACTCCAACCTACCCAGAGACCAGAATACTCTCAGTAGTCTTTAATTACAAATGTAAAATATTTTTAAAATTTTTTTAAATGTTTACTTTTGAGAGAGAGAGAGAGAGAGAGAAAGAGAAAGAGTCAGCAAGGGAGGGGCAGAGACAGAGGGAGACACAGAATCCAAAACAGGCTCCAGGCTCTGAGCTGTCAGCACAGAGCCTGACATGAGGTTTGGACCCATGAGCTGGAGCTGTGAGATCATGACCTGAGCTGAAATCTGAGGCTTAACCCACTGAGCCACCCAGGTGCCCCACAAATCTAAAATATTTTATAGCTTCAGGGATCTTCATATTTTCTACTTCATTTTATGACAGTGTCCATTGGATTTTCAAGACAATTTTGCATTTCATCTAAATATCAAATTTTTGGCATGATGATGTTTATACTGTCCCTTCATTAACATTTATACGTCTGATGGAAGTTTAGTGATTTTCAGTCTTTCATAACTGATAAAGGTAACTGGTGGTTTCTCTCTCTTTTGTTTTTACTTAGAAATACCTGCTGGGGATTTAGAAATTTTATTGATCAATATTATTGATGCATTCAATTTCTTGCTATATTTAAATATTTAAAGCTACACATTTGCCTATAAGCACTGCTTTATACGTACAGCACTTAAACTAGTTTTGGTATATATTTTCATTATCATTCCATTTAAAATATTTTTAAATTTTTCTAGTTTAATATTTGACCTGTGAGTTTTTCGTAAAAGTGTTATTTAATTTCTAAATATTTGCATCTTTTCTGCATATATTATTTTTGTTGATTTCTAATTTAATTCAGGTTTGGTCACAGAACATAGTGTTAATTTAATCTACTGAAATTTATTGAGCATTTGTTTATGTACTAACATATGGTCCATTGGGTAAATATTCCATATGCAACTGAAAAAATTTTATTATGTAATTACTGAATATAGCGTTCAATAAAGGTAAATAAACACAAATTAAGCCAATTTATTGATAATTTTATTTAAATCTCCTATATCCCAATTAAATTTTTGGTTGTCTTTAATTACTGAGAGAGAACTGTTAAAATCTCCAATACATACATTTATTTAAAGACACTCTCAAAAAGTAAAATTCAAGCTTAGTGTTTAAAATTACCATGTTGAGAGGCCTCAAAGTAGGTGAATATGTCTTTCTCCATTTAGAGTAATACCAAAAAAGTGGAAAAAAAATCTTGCCTTTATATGACTTAACCCCATACACTCTTAATATTTGTTGGGAGGTTTGTTCAAGTAATATTAGCATCTGCAACAATATTACCACACATTTGCTGATGAAATAACCTGAAGAATGAAGTGGTTGTATGCTTTTAAAGAATCTTTAATTATATTAATGTATTTCAGATTAACATGAGAATATATACACCCCTGTGAAACATATGAAACTTGAAACATTTTGCACTTAATGCTAAATATGTTAAAATGTCATTACATAGTAATGACTACAATAAGGAGTTATATTTTGAGCTTCCTTTAGGGGCCACATTCTCCATAATTTTGTGCCATTCTTTAATAATCATGATAATTCTCTGAAATGGTGATGAAGAAAGACAGTGCCAATTCAGGTCCAGTCAATTTCATTAGGATCAGTCCCTGTCATCAGAATGTATGCGGGAGGGAAACCAATTCAAAATACTACAATTTGTTTGACTTCATTATTACAGAAAAAAAAGTACATTTTGTAATGTACATTTGGAATAAAAGTACATTTTTACCATGTTATGATACATTTATAAGTGCACCATGGTGAGAACCCTAACAAGTGACTAAGTAATTTATTGCCTCAGTCTATCAAAAGCCATATAAAATGGCTTTTATTGAGAGATGACAGTTCAGGTAGCTTAATTCCCTGAAGTTTGTTTTAAAAAGATTCCTAAACAAGATGAGCAGAATAGCTAAGTATGTTATACTTAGTCAACCACATATTTTTTTTTAGCTTCTCAAGGGAACCACTCATATTTCAGAAGGGGGGACATTTCTTTTTATTGTTTTAACTTTCATCGTGTGATTTCTTACAAAAGCATGTTGGTTCAGCTAAAGTTCTCTCAGCCCCATTCTCAGTAGCAGCAGAATAAAATGTCAACTTGGCATCTGGCTAGTGACAAGCATACTATAGAGCATATCTATATAAGTCATTTCCAGGCACCAATTTACATAGTAATTGTTTTAATGTCAGCATATTCAATTTTCAATGGCTGCTTTTAGTCACACTGTTTTTCTGTTCTAATCTTGCCATGTCAGTCGGTTTTGATAAAGCAGTGATAACTGGCAATTTATTTTGCCTTTGACAGGACTGAAAAATTAGTTTGGAATGCCAAGTATATATATGTAAGTGTGTTTTTTAGTGAGGGTGGGAGATAATCACAATGCATGCATGTATGCTTGTATATATTTGGTCTTACCTCTTACATGGGAACTATTTTGTAAATTAGTATTTTATATGGTCATATGATTAACACTTTAATGTAATGTGACATTTTATGCCTGTACTGAAGAACAAAATAATATTTTGTGCTCACGCATCTACATGTACATCGTGGCATTGTGGCAGAAACCTAGTGAAGACAGAGGGGAGAGCAAAAAAAGAGGAGGCCAGAGATAGGCAGGGATCAGAATATGGAGGGCGGTGTTGGCGTTTTTCAGCTATTATTTTTAGTGCGACAAGGAGTCTTTTAGGTATTTTATTATTTTTTTAATTTTTTTTAATGTTTGTTTATTTTTGAGAGAGAGAGAGTGAGACAGAATGTGAGCGAGGGGAGGGCCAGAGAGAGAGGGAGACACAGAATCCGAAGCAGGCTCCAGGCTCTGCGTTGTCAGCACAGAGCCGCAGGAGGGGCTCCGCCAGGTACCATGAGAACATGACCGGAGCTGAAGTCAGCCGCTTTTCCGACTGAGCCACCCAGGCGCCCTCTTTTAGGTATTTTAGATAGGGGGGATGTAATGATCCTCCTTAATTCTGAAAGCTCACTGTTGCTCACTCTGCTGAATGCATTGTGCAAGACAAGAGGGAATGTGTGAGGTCCAATTATGAGGTCATTCTAGGATTCCAATTAAGAAATGACAGTGGGGGGTACCTGGGTGGCTCAGTCGTTAGGCATCTGACTTCAGCTCAAGTCATGATCTCTCTGTCCATGAGTTCAAGCCCCGCATGGGGCTATGTGCTGACAGCTCAGAACCTGGAGCCCACTTTGGATTCTGTGTCTCCCTTTCTCTCTGCCTCTCCCCTACTTGCACTCTCTCTCTCTCAAAAAAAAATGAACATTAAAAAAATTGTTTTTAATAAAAAAAGAGAAATGATAGTGGATACAGTTGAGATTAAGGGGAATGCATGCATTTGAGGCCCTTTAGCTCTACATTTTGGATACAGAATTAATAGGCCTTGGTAGATGAGATCAGTAAGTCAAGAATAAATAAAATGAGGAAACTGGAGGCCAGTGCTGAGCATCAGTGAATTTTCATATATATACAGCCATCAGATAAAGACGAACTGTTTGTGAATGAGACTGGAAAGACCTGGGGATAAAAAGCAACTGTTTCCTTGAAACAGAGACAAGAGTGCTTAAAAATGAGAGAAGGGACAAAGTCTAGTGTCGCTGCAAAGTTTCACGAGACTTTTAAATATACTGGATTTTGGCAACATGGAAATCATTAGTGACTTTGGCAAGAAAAAAGAATGATGGCACAGTAGTGTCTTGAGTCAAATTAGGACTTCTGAAGAGTTGAAAGGGAGTTGAGGAAGTTAATATCTACGGTAGACATTCAGGCTGACAGCTGGAGGAAAAATAGGTTAAGAAGTCATCTTACCGATGGGGAGGTACCAATGCTTTTTATCATATATGATTAAATTTTAGCCAGGATAATAAAATATAAAAATTAAGAGCTACATTCTCCACTTCTGTAGAAAATACTGAACACTTCTAAATAATAGGCACTTATCACTACGTACCAGTTACAAAACTGTAGAGATGAGTACTTACTACATTGACTCAGATGATAAGGTCTATTAGAGGAATTAATCACTTGATTTGGTAATAATAAAGAAGCAAAATAGAGTTATTTGACTTGGAGAAAACTGAGAGAGATATATTTTTAAAATTGTTTTATTAAGATATAATTCACATACCATACAAACAATTTTTGTACCATTTAAGGTGCACAATTCAATAATTTTTAGTGTCTTCACAGAACGTGCAACCATTAGCATAATCAAGTTTAGAATATATTTATCAATTCAAAAAGAAATCTCATACCCTCATGCCCTTCCCCTTATCCCCTCACATTCCTTAAGTAACCGTTGCCTACTTTTTGTTTCTATAGATTTCCTTATTCTAGACATTCACATGAAGAGAATCATATATTATGTGGAATTTGGGGTCTGGTTTTCATTTAGCACAATGTGTTCAAAGTTAATCCAAGATGTAGCATTTGTCATTATTTTATTCCTGAATAATCTCTCAGGGTATGGATATACTACATTTTGTTTATACATTCATCTATCAGTGGACATTTGGGTTTTCCCATCTTTCAGCTATCATGAATAATGCTGCTATAAACATTCATGTGTAATTTTTGTGGTTTTCATTTCTATTGGGTGTATACCTAGACATAGAGTTGCTAGGTCATATGGTAATTCTGTAATTACCATGGTAATTATGGTAATTTAATTGTCTGAGGAACTGCTTTCCATTTGGAAATAGTTGGAGTTGCTTTCCAACTATTTTCCAAACCATTGACATCATTTTGCATTCCCACCAATGTATGGATGTATGCAATGTATGCAATGTATGAGGTTTCCAATTTCTCTACATCCTTGCCAACATTTATCATCTGAACTTTTGGCTCTAGTCATCATACTGGATGTGAAGTAGTATCTCATTTTGGTTTTGATGTTTTGTTTCTAATGACTAATGATGTTGGGCATCCTTTCATGGATTTGGCCATTTGTTCACCTTATTTGGAATATTCAGATCATTTGCCCATATTTTAACTGGGTTATTCACCTTTTTATTATTGAAATATAAGAACTCTTTATGTATTTTAGATACAAGTCCTGTAGCAAATATATGATTTGCAAATATTTTATTCTGTGGGTTTCATTTTGCCTTTCTGATAGCATACTTTGAAACATAAGAGTTTTTCATTTTGATGAAGCCAAATTTATCTATTTTTTCTTGTGTTGCTTATACTTTGGTATTATATCTAAGAATACTATGTCAAATAAAAAGTTATGAAGATTTATTTCCACCTTTTCTTCTTTTAGCACTTACACTGAGGTCTTGGATACATTTTGTGCTGATTTTTATGTTGCCTGAAGTAAGGGTCTAACATCATCATTCTTTTGCATGTGGTTACCTAGGTCAGTACCAATCATTTGAAAAAAACTATTTTTTCCACATTTACTAGTTTTTGCACCCTTGTCAAAAAATCCCTTAATCATGGATGCATAGAATTGTTTCTGGACTCTCAATTATATTCTATTGATCCAAATATCTATCCATATACCAGTACCACACTAGCTTGATTACTGCTGCATTCTAATAAGTTTGAAATCAAGAAGTACATATCATCTTATTTGGTTGCTATTCTTCAGGATTGTTTTGGCTATTTTGGGTCCCTTGCAATTTGAATTTTAGAAGCAACCTGCCATTTCTGCAAGGAAGTCAGCTGGGATCCTGACAAGGATTTTTTTGAATCCATAAATCATCATGGAGTGTTTTGCCATCTTTACAATGTTAAATCTGATCCACAAACATGAGATGCTTTTCCATTTCCGGGATTTCTTTCAACTATGTTTTGTAGTTTTCAAAGTATAAGTTTGATGACATTTTTGTTCAATTTATTCCTAAGTCTTTTCTTCATTTAGGGTGAATGGATTTTTTTTCTTAATTTCATTTTCAGGCTATTCACTGGAAGTGTATAAAATAAAGTGATTTCCGTATCCTGTCTCATACCCTGTCGCCTTGCTGACCTTGATTATTAGTTCTAATAAGTTTTTTTTAGTGGATTCCTCAGAATTTTCCATATAGAAGATTATGTCATATACCAATAGAGACCATATGAATCTTTTCTTTCTAATTTAGATGTCTTATATTTATTTTTCTTGCCTAATTGCCTGGGCTAGAATCCACAGTAGGATGTTGAATAGAACTGGTGAGAGTAGGCATCCTTAGGGGGAAATGCATCCAGTCTTTCACCAACAAAAATGTTAGCTTTTTAAAATGCCAGATTTTCTCATTATTTTTAATAAAAATAATAGTTCCCATTTATTTTTAATAAATAAGCTAAAATATTAATCATCACCTCTCATTTCAGTAAACTTCTGTGGGAGGGAGTAAAAAAAGAAGGAGCAAGTTTAGAATTCCTATTGCTGGATTAATCTTACAGAATAATATACATCACTCTACCAAATGTCCATTTTCTTCTCTTTAAAGAATTGAAGTTGTGATTGTGTTTTTCAGACTTATGATTTCAGTTTTATGTATTTGATCCCTACCATGTTATTAGGTTACAAATAATATCCTTTGAAATTCACTACAACTGATTATAAAGCAGCTGTAAGTTTATTTTTAGAAGGTTGTTTTGTTTTTTGGGCTTTTTCCTTCTATTTTGCATGTGTACAACTTTCACATTACCAGTCCTTTAGACCCCAGTGCCCTTGTACTCACCCTCAATCCACTTTTCAAAGAATCTGCTTTGTCTGATCATTTACTCCAAAGGCTAAATGTCTGACAGCTTTTGAACTGTTCTCTATAGGAGGAGGATTTTCATTACAACGGGACATACCTTTTAGCTATAGTGATAAGAACTCTTCCATATCTTTCAGTCTTTAGTTAATAAATGAGATGTGTGTGTAAATTTTTGTGTTTTTTATTTTATCATGGATTAAAAAAATGATCCCTAGAAACATACAAACGAACTAAAGTCTATACTAGTTTTTATAAACTAGCTCACAAAAAATATTGAAAGATACTCATTTGAATGACAGTTGTGAAAGATTATTTCCTATCTGTTGTTCTGATCATTCCTCCCCCAATTTGCTGCTTGTGATTTACCTAGATTTTTTCCTTTTTTCAGTCATATTTAGACATATCTTAGGCTGGAAGCACATTTGATTCAAATGATGTTTCCCGTCTCCCTCTGTGGAAGTATTCAAACCTGATTAGAGTGGATGAATAGTCATTTTATTTTAATTTGTTTCAGAATTCACTTGTAAATTTGTTGAAAGAAGATGCTTCATCAACTTCACAAGTCATAATAAAACCATGAAAGAATGCCAGTGTCTCCCAAATTTTTATGTAACTTTTGAAATTGAGAAATAAAAAAATTTGTCCTTGAACATTTTTGGATGATTAAACTCAAACATTTCTGTGAATGAGTTCTAGCATTCAATGGACAAGAGCCAAAAGAGTTAAATAACACTTTTGTAGTTCATATAAAACTAAAATATTCTAAGCATTTTCACTAAGTCATGGTTTAAAATATTACACTTGCACAATTATTTTTCCTCAAACTCAGAAGTGACTCACAAAATTTGTTTTTAAAATTTAAATTTTAGAATTATAGTTCACTTGATCTCCATATATTTTTATCTTCATGATATAACTAGAAAAGAAGGAAGGAAAGCAGAAGGATTGTCATCAGAAAGAAAAGAAATAACATATTATGCTGCAGCTGATCTGGTAAACTTGTTCTCAATTTTACTAATCGTGATGCACGATGAGATACATGAAGAAAGTGAGCATCCCCACATCCCCACTTGGTAAAGTTGATAAGTGGAAATTCAAAATGGCAAGTTGACTTGTTCAGTACCACAGTGTAACTCATAGAAGTAAACTTTTTAAGAATGATTATTCAACATAATTTCCAGAAGTGCTTAGACTATAAGGCACTGAAAAAAAAAATCTACTCAAATTTTGTTATGGTGAGAAATTGCATTTTCTCATCATATACAAAGTAGGTATTATGCACTATTCATCTAGGGAGGAGACTCCTTCCCTTTCCTTAGATGTTCCCTTGGGACAGTCATTAGATTAATACTCTTCGCCTCTATCTTCTCCTACATTCTTTCCAGGAGAAAGGAAGACATACAATTGATGAATTTGAGTTAGTGAGCTTATCTTGCTTGGGTCAGCCCCTCCTTCATTTTTCTGCTTTGGAATTTGCTTGCCTGTAGAGGTCAGACTCTGCCCTGCATGCCTTAAGTTAGACAACTGTGATATTGTGTGTCCAGCAATATCTTTAACTTGAAGCCTGAATGCACCTCATTCTGGAGTTTGCTATTAGGAATCACATTTAGCCCACTTCTAAACCATGTCCACCGATAGAATCTTATCAATAATAAAGGTAATATTTTTATTCCAAGCCATTTCTGGGGCAATTTCTCACTTGGTTCTGAAATTATACAGGGAACAGGGTTGTGATATAATCGCAACACTATGGAGAGCACTCATATAATCAAGAGATTGTAAAGATTCTTCTACATTTTCCCAAGAGTTGAGATATTACAGAATTTTCTCTCAACATTCAATATCTTCTTTATTGTCAAAGTCATGAAGCTATCTTGGGAATATAAGTGAAATATAAAGGAAAAGTGAAATGAAAAGGAAAAGCCACAATTCAGAGAACTTTCTCAGTACAAAAATATCCCAGCTACTCAGCCACCTTAGAAATGTATCTTAATTAAAGTGTTTGTACATTAATATGTATCTGTATAAACATGTATCCTTTTATAACAGCGAAAAATGAACCTCATGTCATGATGCCTTTACCTGAATCCTCTGCAAAGCCTACCTCAACTCTGATTCTTACGCATCCTAATCTCATGCATTTCTTCTCTTTATAGATATAAGTTCATCTTGCACACATTAATTATATGACATTTTGGGGAGTACTTGTGGTAACTATTTATAAATTGATTCACGTCTAGGGAGTAATACTAGCTCAAATATTCTTCAATCTTGTCTTGCTAACAATACATCCATGCATAAGTTTATCAGTTTCTTTTCCATGCAAGCCATCTATCCTTCTACGATTTTCTACTTCCTTATTTCATATGTATTTTGTATTCTGAATATATGCTTCATATTTCCCACCTTGAACTGGAAGTCAAATTAAATGTTCTACAGCATACAAAGATGCGGCATCCCAAAGGAGTGACGGAAGATAAAGATAATACACAATTGATATACAAGTGAGGGGTAATTGAACTGTAGAAAAATGAAGCCAGACTAGCAAGATATCCACTGACTGGACATTTGTCATGCAGAAACTCTCATAGCAAAATTCTATTCAGCATTGCATTAAGTAAAATATAAAGATGATGTTTTAACAACAGATCTCAGGTTGAGCCTTGGTACTATGAATATAGACATAATTAGGTAGTAACTGAAGAAGGGAGTGAATGTTTAAAATGCATAAATAGGTCTTTAAAAAATACAAAAGTCAACCAGAAGTGTAGGGCTATGAGTATGAAGAGGAGAAAATTGAAAAATTTGACAACACGAAAGCATAGATAGTAAAACAAAACAAACAAAAAATATGTAATTTACAAGATAGGGAGATGCTAAAAAATTTTGGAAAAATATAAGAAATTCAAAAATATAAATGAGAACCTTAGAATTTATTATTAGGATATAGGTAAGAATCATTAAATTATTGGACACAGGCCAATTGACTTTCCTGTATGCATGGCTCCCACTTAATGAAAATCTATTACTGACTTAGTGAAATAATAAAGCCAAAAGAAAGCATTTCATTTTTATGCTAGTGGACAAGAAAGGAGCAGGACATATAAAAGAAGTATGTGTTCTGGATTGGGATTTCTGAAATAACTCATATTCTGAAAATTCTTCACAGCAAACCAGAATGTATACTAAGCATGTCAAACACCTAGAACCATGCTTTTTTTATTAAGTGTAAAAAGAGAATGAATAGAGAGAGTACTTGCATATATAGAGAGAGTGATCTATAGTGTAGAACAGTGGGTTAAGAGCTACAATTCTGTATTTTGGAATAAAGAAAAAGTTAAGCAGAATTGTAAGATAGAATTCCCTTATAGTTTCCACTACAAAATCCCAGAGCAAAGAAAAATAAATTCTTCTCTTCTGGCGCTTTGAGCCTGTAATTTGAATTGGCTGACTGCAGATGCAAAGTTTCTTAGAACCGTTATCTTTAATTATGGAAGTCATGCAAATTTTGCATTCTCTGGTGCAGATACTGCCAATATAAACAAGCTGTGGTCAATTACCTGCAGTCCAGTTAAATTGACAATACCGAATGCAGTATGTGTCAATGTGCTTTCATAATTTCAAGAACCACTTACATAGAGCTGTGTTGTTTTGTGGTTATCCGTGCCTGCATTTTGAGAAGCACAGATGAGGTTAAAAAAAACAAAAACAAAAACAAAAACATAGGGATCCCGGTAAGAGTTTTTGTCGTAGGCACTTGATTTCCTAGAGTTAGGATCTTGACAAAATGAGGCAGCAATAAATCTCCCTTCTTGCATTGCTGAGTCAGATAGATACTGGACTACCCAAGGTAAACCCTCATTCTTGATGTCCTGCACTTAATCCTTTGCTTCCATCTCCATCTCCAATCCTCCCATAAGGTGTTTGTTTGTTTGTTTTCTTTATTGGTATCATTTTACTAGGTGACTGTCCTATTAGATAACCAGTCTCAGGAAATAAGTAATAATATGGTCATAGGCCATATTTCAGCCACATTTATCTTCCCTAACATTGAGAATAATGCCCTCTGATACTGTAAACTCAGTACGTCTAATAAAAATTTAAAAATATTTTTCTTTCCATTTTCCATTTTCTTTTCCATTATTGCCTAAGAATATCTTTTCTCAAAAGGTGGTAGTTATGCTAAAAATACACTCTCTGAGAAGAATGGGAATATCAGCCTTCTTTTGACTTCAGTGATTTTCTGCACTGTTTCCATCTGCAATTCTTTCCACTTGAATACACATTAAAAGATTGGAAATGTGGGGGTGGGGGAGGAGGTGGATGGAAATTATTCTCTGAGCACATTTATTATGCCAACAATGCAATTTAATGCATCTTTGATGGTGTGCAATTAGGTATTAAAATTTCTCATAACTAGAAATGTTCTCGGTCAGTGGGAATTACTGTAGATAATTTCAGGTAACCTGGGAATAATTTGGCTAGCTAGAAGGCCTAGACCAATATATAAAGCATTCAGTTTAGGAAAAAATTGATTTGTTCTTCACATTAATCCTCTGCTTAACTATACTGGGAAATGCAAATTCACATAAAACCTGAGAAGGAAACCAGTAATTCTTTTATATTTTAAAATAAATTTATAAAGACACAATATGGCACTAAAAAATGATCCCCAAACCATAATTTACCAAGTTTTTTCTAAAGGGTTAATTGTTTTCACACAAAATTAAGAGTTTTATTATACAATATTGATTTGATTTAGATTCCTACCCCTGTTTTCATTAGTTGCCCTTATTTTATTTTCTCTGATTTTCTTTATGTCACATTAGTGTTTCCACAGGGAGACTGGGGTGAAGGAAGGGTAAGCATATTAGTATAGTTAGATAGATTCATCAAATATGTATGGCAATTCTACAAACTTGAAATTCCCATCACATTGTATATTTTTTGGCATACTTTTGGCAATGTATATGCTAACAAGAAAATCATAACAGACTAGAAAAAAGAACAGTGAGCAATGTTAAGAGTAGATGGGGTGGGATTTCAGGTAACTATATATAATATCATTCTTACTTCCTTTTGCCTTATAATATTTAGCTACGAATCAGCAAAAACTGAACTCACTGTTAACTGACAAACAACAAGCATCCATGGTTGAGGAACCAACCATTATCTTTGGATTATGGATGCATTCATTGTAGGCATTCTTCATGGAAGATATAATAACAAAATCAGTGAATATGGTTGGTGTGAAAATGAAGTCATATATATGTAGACAGTTCTGACAATGCTCATCACCAGAAAAAGATGTTTGCTTTATAATCTACATGATCAAAAGTAAAAATATAGGTATTATCTTAAAACATTTTACTTTAAATGGAGATGATACAGGCAATGATAAAAATGTGAATTAAGTTTTAGAAAGCGGGTACTTATTCTTCTCTAATTTTAAAAATTACTCCAATTTAAACAAAACAGATTTAAGATTATGAAATATAAACATTTTTTTAAATTATGGCAAAAATTTTAGTTACATATTTCACTGTGATACACATTAAACATAGTTTAAAAAAAAAAAAACAGACAAATAGACGAAAACTAGTCTGCATGTGAGACTTGCTGATACTCACTTAGCATGACGAATATCTGGCAGGGACCGCTCTAGAGCAATATTGTTGCTGACAAAAATATTGAAACCATTTTCCCTGTAAGCTGAGTCATCATGGTCCTCTTCAGTGAGGGGGTAAGGTTTCCCATGCTCACCTTTCCCTGGCAGGAGAAAACAAAATGGGATTATCACCTCTACAAAAACTATTTAATCTTCTAGAACAGATAATAAGACTTAACTGTGTGTTTTTCCTTAGTCACCTCTTACTATTCTCCTTGGAAGAACTTTTATTATAACACATTATTTTGTTCAGAAAAAAGAAATATACTCATGATAAAAAGCAAACAACACCAAAGTAGAAAGTATAATCATTTTCAAGAGAGAACCGCTATGATGATTTTAAGTGTATGTTTTGTAACATTTGAATGCAGCTTCTAATGTACATATTGCCTTATAATTTGATTTTATCCAACTTAATTGTTGAAATTGTTGAAAATATAAAAAGCTATATTTTCATTTACTTCCATTGGTTGATATTATTTCACTGTATCTCAATTTACAGCATTCCACCAAAGATATACGTTTGAGTTACTTCTAACTCTTCCTATTAAAAAACAATATTGAAATGAACATCTTTGTTTATATATTCCTAGTTATGTAGTTTGGGAAGGGAAAGGATAATTCCTACAAATAGAAGTGTCTTTAGAGTAAGTTAGAAGAGTTTTCACACATCTTCAGAAGTACTGAATAATAATTTGAAATTTACTGGTAAAATATAGATTATTCATACTTTAATTTGTTTTCTCTTGATTACTAATACAATCAATAACTGTATACATTTATCATTTGTATTTCTTACATTGTGAAATGACTGTTCAGAGTTCGTAAAAAATATTTTATTGGTTATTTTTAAAAAGATTTTTTTTTCTATTTCAGAGAAAGAGAACAAGTGGGGGAGAAGGACAGCAGGAGAGAGAATCTTTTTGTTTTTTTAATGTTTTATTTATTTTTGAGGCAGAAAGTGACACAGCATGAGCAGGGGAGGGGCAGAGAGATAGAGGAAGACACAGAATCCGAAGCAAGCTCCAGGCTCTGAGCTGTCAGCACAGAGCCGGACGTGGGGCTCTAACTCACAAACCGCGAGATCATGACCTGAGCCGAAGTGGGATGCTTAACTGACTGAACCACCTAGGCACCGAGAGAGAGAGAGAGAGAGAGAGAGAGAGAGAGAGAGAGAGAGTATCTTAAGCAAGCTTCGCGCTCAGTGCAGAGCTGGACCCAGAGCTTGATCCCACAACCCTGGTAACATGACCTGAGGCAAAATCAAGAGTGGGGCACTCAACCAACTGAGCCACCCAGGTGTCCCTGAAAAAAACAAGTTTTATATAATGTTTAAAGCTTTGTTAATTATATATGTTGTAAATATTTTCTAAGTTTACTTTATTTAAATGTAATTTAAGACTTCTGATTTCCAGTTCTGCACGCAAAGCACTTAGAAGTTGCCACTCTATCCTAACAAGTAAAAAGCTGAACAGACTGAAAAATCAATAACCCTTCTTGGCCCATAAGAGAAGAAAGGACACAGGGCAAACTGCTGTCCCAAAAGAGAGACAGACAGGTGAATATAGGGAGTTGAGGCTTACTAGGGCAGGGACTCAGAAGTGTAAACCACCTGGGAACCAATGCCTGCATAGAAAACCCAACAGTAATTGACAAATTGCTGGAGGCTCAGTAGTCTGAGAGTTAAAAACTCCAGGGGGACACAGTCATAGGAAGGCTCGAATAATTTTGTGAGATTTACCTGCAGGAGCTCAACCAAATTCCCAATGTAAATGTTGGAGAAAATCTTCTCATGCTTCCAGCAAAAGGAAGAGAAAAGCAGCAAATTTGAAATAAACCAGAGCACACTGTTCTTAACAGGCTTTCCCTCAGGGACCACTAGTTAATCAGAGCCTCACCTGCTGAGGTATTACCAGAGCCTAACCGACCTGGGGAAAGGGAAATACCGAACCCCAGCTCATTCTAACCATCCTGTCCAACCAAACAGGAAAGAAAAATCCTGAGAGAGTGTTGTGGCATTCACAGTCCAGAGCATAGACTTACTAAAAGACTGAGACCTAATCATAAGACTATAGGACACTTCCTTTATCCCCACCCCTCATCATCACATTATAAAAGGTCTATTTATAATAGTTCACTTACCAAGTACATTATGACCAGCTATTATAAAAAAAATTACAAGGCATACCAAAAGGCAAAAAACACAATTTGAAGAGTTAAGAGAGCAAACCTCAGAAGCATACGTGACAGAGGTGTTGGAATTATCAGACGGGGAATGTAAAAAAAGTATGATTCACATGCTAAGGACTCTAATGGGTAAAGTACACGGTATACAACAACAGACGGACAACGTAAGCAGAGAGATGGAAATTCTATGAGAGAAATGCTAGTGATAAAAAACATTACAACATGTGAAAAATGTCTTTGATGGACTTATTAGTAGACAGGACAGAGCTGAGGAAAGAATCTCTGAGCTTGCGGATATATTAATATAAGCCTCCAAAACAAAACAGCAAACAAAAGACTAAAAAAAGCAGAACAGAAGATCGAAGGACTGTAGGACAACTACAGAAGGTATAACATACACAAAATGGGAATAACAAAAGAGGAAGACAAAGAGAAAGGAACAGAAGAAATATTTGAGACAGCAATGACTGAAAATTTCCCCAAATTAACATCAGCAGCAAACCCACAGGTCCAAGAAGCTTAGAGAACACCAGAACAGGACAAATGCCAAAATAAAACAAAACAAAATTACAAAACTACACCTAGGCATATAATTTTCAAATTACAGAAAATTAAAGCTAAAGACAAAAATCTGGAAATGAGCCAGTGGGGGAAAAAAAACACCCTATCTACAGAGGAACAAAATGAAGAATTACATCTAATTTCTCCTCTGAAACCATGCAAGCAACAAGAGAGTTAAATGAAATATTTAGAATTGAGAGAGAAAAAAACAAAACAAAACACCAACCTTGAATTCTGTAGACTGTGGAATTGTCCTTCAGAGGTAAAGGAGAAATAAAGACTTTCTCAGACAAAATAATGAAGGAATTTGTTGCCAGTTAATTTATCTTGTGAGAAATGATTTTAAAAAGTTCTTTAAATTTTTTTTTATGTTTATTCATTTCTGGGAGAGAAAGACAGTGTGCGAGCGAGAGAGGGGCAGAGAGAGAGGGAGACACAGAATCCGAAGCAGGCTCCAAGCTCTGAACTGTCAGCACTGAACCCAATGCGACGCTTGAACTCATGAACTGTGAGATCATGACCTGAGCCAAAGTCAGACGCCCAACCAACTGAGCCACCCAGGTGTTCCTTATTTTGTTCGATAGTTAACAAATAACATTGATGTCAATAGGCATTTAGGTAATGATTTTAACGTGATTGCTGCTAAACATTGTTCGTGAAAGTTGAGTACTGGATACGTGATCCTGAGTGTGTGTGTGTGTGTGTGTGTGTGTGTACAATAGTGAATGTGATTATAACTTATCATGTTAAGAAAGAATACTTCTAGTGCCTTTTAAATAAAGATAGTTTTTCATGACTAGAATATGAAAGTTTACCAAATTGTTTTTCAAAATTTTTATAAGTTTTTATATTTTAAACATATGAACCTTTAATTTTACAATATACTATTTGTTTCTAATCACTGGAATGTATTTTTTGGTAGGAAATTTGGCTTCTATATCAGTAATCCCTCAAATAAAAGTGAGTTCTTCTTCTTTTTTTTTTTTTAATTGGCTTCTAGCTCCTGCCCTAATGACATTAACCTCGGTAGCTGTGACAGCTAAGATAAAACAGCTGGGAAGTGATAAATAATTATATGCTGAAGAAGCAGACTGGAAATCTCTCCAATTTTAAATCAGAGAAACAAAAAAAAATTTTGTTTTAAATCAAAAAAGAAAATACTGAAACTCATCTGTGTTTGTTATTTAAGATAAAATGCCAGTTGCTTTTTTAACCTAAAAGGGAAATAAATAAGCCAGTGAGTAATTTCATTTTTTTAAATGTTTATTCATTATTGAGAGAGAGAAACAGAGCATGAGCATGAGCATGGGAGGGGTAGAAAGAGAAGACACAGAATCTGAACCAGGCTCCAGGCTCCAAGCTGTCAGCACAGAGCCTGATGCAGGGCTCAAACTCATGAACCATGAGATCATGACCTTAGCCGAAGTCAGACACCTAACTGACTGAGCCACCCAGGCACCTCTGAAATTTCATTTGTATAACAGCTAATTATTCAGCATCCTCTATGGGCAAAAATCTATGTTAAATCATTTTATATTCATTTTCTGACTCAATACTACAAATAAACATTGTGCTGCCCATGTTACATGTAAGTAAACAAATGAGACACTGACATTTTTAATAAGCATTTCCACAATCAGCAATTAGCTGACTGTTTAAAAAGTTCTAGACTTTTCTAAAAGATCTACATCTCTCTCCACTGAATGGCCAAATTAGTTAGAGAAGGTCTTTTGACCTTATATATTCTCTGGCATGAACTGGATTTATAGACACTTCATAAATCTATTTAATAAGAAAATCATAGTGCATAGTAGTCTTTACTTTCTTTAATAAATTTTTATTTTTAAATCTATGTGCCTTAAGCGAAATGTATACACACAGCTGAGGCTTCTTTTCAGTAATTTTTTTAGAGATATTTTTAATACCCTGTGTTCAGATTCAGCCACTTTGAGACTACAAATATAAATTTTAAAGCTACACATGCATTAAAACACCTGCCAATCAAAGAGAACTTCATTTTCTCTGTAAAACAATTTAGTTTTCAGATTGATAAATCTCCTGAGACAAGGCTTTTCATATGAATAAGTGATACTCTAGAGTTATAAAACACAACTTGTGAGTCACCAGTGATCGCATACTAGAAATTTCTTCATTGCAGCTGTGAGAATAGGTTTTAAAATTTTATGTTCTTATGCACAGAGCCTGCAGTTTTTACTGCAAATACTACTAACTCATCTTAAGTTTTAATACTTAAAGCCTCAGGGACTGTCACATCTCAAGTGGTTTAAGATTTCTTCTACAAAACAACAAAACAAAAAGCAAACAACTCCAAAGAAACAAAAACAGGTATATGTTGAAAAACGATATTATTCAAAGGTCTTTTGAGTGATTACTAGTCTACAGATTTACCTATTTAACATTTTTAAAATCCTAATATACCTTACTGTTATCAGTTGTACATTCAAATAAGTCCTTTACTTGAAATGTAAGAAAAGTGTCCTGTCATCTGTGTTTACAATTGTATTAAAGGTATAAGTGAGATATTTTAAAGAACCAGATATAAAAGTTAATACTGCATCTACACATATAGGCATTAAGCAGAAAAATGCTATCTTACAAATATGTCTCTGAATCTATGTATTCAAGTCATAGAGCAGAATTTAATATGGAAATTAGATTAGTCTCATAGCACACCTGGTATTTATCCTCCACATGAAATGACATTTTATTTAGTCTGGTATACCTATAGATAGTATTATTATTATTTTTTAATGTTTATTGAGTATCTACTACATGCACCACTGGATAAGGAAAGGGAAAATGTGTATAGTATGACCTCAGGCCTGAAAAAGCTAGAAATATACTCTGACTAGGAAGATATAGGCTCCTATGAACTGAATGTTTGTGTCCCCCCAAAATTCTTTATGTTGAAATCCTAACTCCGGATGTGAGGGAATTTAGATGTGAGGCCTTTAGGAGGTGATTAGTCTGTGAGACATTAGGACTCATGAATGGGATTTGTGCCCTTATAAACGATACCCAGAGAGCTCCCTTGTTCTTTCACCCTGTGAAGACACAACAAAAAGACGGTCCTTTATGAACTATCCAACTACCAAATTTACTGGTCCCTTAATTTTGGACTACCCAGTCTCCAGAACTGTGAGAAATAAATTTCTATTATTTATAAGTCCCCAAGTCTATGATATTTTGTTTTGGCAGCCCAAACAGACTAAGTCAAAACTAACCTATAAAATGATTGTTGTGGGGGCACCTGGGTGGCTCAGTCGGTTAAGCGTCCGACTTCAGCTCAGGTCATGATCTCTCAGTCCGTGAGTTCAAGCCCCGCGTGGGGCTCTGTGCTGACCGCTCAGAGCCTGGAGCCTGTTTCGGATTCTGTGTCTCCCTCTCTCTCTGACCCTCCCCCATTCATGCTCTGTCTCTCTCTGTCTCAAAAATAAATAAACGTTAAAAAAATTTAAAAAAAAATGATTGTTGTGAAAAGGAAGTGAATGAATTGGACAATAAACCTTGTAAGAATTTCAAAACTGACAAACTGAGGAACTTTACATGGCTTGGAAACTCCAACTAGAAAAGGGGAATTTTCAGTTCAAAGCTGAAGGGCAGAGGAAGATTTACATTGTTTTAAGAGGTTTGGGGCTGAGGAGACGATACGGGAATTGAAGTAAATGAATTTGTACAGATGAGATTTTTTAAACATGATGTTTGGAAAATAATAAATCTATTTAAATAGATTGAAATCTCATAAAATACAATACTGAGACATAAAGTAGGGTTTTGTCAGATGGGGGAAAATGCTAGTGACAGACAGTTCAAGGTACTTAAACTTTTTATTAGACATAATTAGAGTATAAGAACAACAAAAAGAAAGTGTTTTTGCACTTTTCCTTAGGGGCTTGAGGAAAAGCAGTTAGAACCCTTGAGAATCTATATAGCCAGGCCTTTGAAATGTACTTTTCTTAGAGAGATTTTTCACAATCAATCCATCTTAAGTCAGTGTACCCAGCACTCCATGCCCTATTTCCAAAATCTACTTTATTTTTATCATGCATTGCTTTTCTACCATACATTACTCCTCTAAATTTATTAGTTGACTGTTAATTCTAAAATATATTAATTGACTATCTCCTCATTGGGATGTAAGCAGGGACTTTTTGCTGTTCCCTATAGTATCCCCTGAACCTAGAAGAGTGTGTGACATATACCAGATATTCAAATAAATATTTTGACTGGTATATAAATAATACAGTGACGGGACTAGGAATTAAATTATGAGTACCACAGTTATTACCTTTGACATCAGGTTTAAGAGAAGAAAGTAAAAACATCACACTGATTTTAAATACAACTGGAATAATCTATAAGATCATTGAGGGATAGGACTGTGTCTTGATATCTTTGGGTCAGGAAACATTAGTATAGTGCTTATCACATGGTTTAGCCCCCCAAAATAAGATAAATTTTATTTATTTCATTCTGTGAAATGAATAAATGGAGAAATAAATTAATGCATTTAATTAATGCAATCCATTGAGAAGGATAGAAGATATATCTCAATGATGTAAGATCTTTCAGCAGACGGGGAAGGAAGCAGGTAGGCACACAGAAAGAAGAGCCACAGGGATGACACAGAGAGGTGGTAATTAGGAATTTCAAATCTGGTTTGGTATGGCTGGAGTGTGGTTTTTATAAGGTGGAGCAGTAAAAGACAGCTGGAAAAGTAGTAAATCATTGTTTTTTGGGGTTTTTTTTTTGCATTATTCTGGAAGTGGTACAAGTCCTAATCAAAGTGAAGTATAGTAAGTCAGTAATCCATACTGAAATCTCTAGGGTAACAACAAAAAAATCACCCAAGAATATACAACCCAAAATCTACAAAATAAAACATAATAAAAATAAAATAAGGAAAGATAAAATAAAGGAATAAAATTAAAAATACTCTATGTAACAAAAAAAGCAGAAAAGGATGAATTAAAGATTATATGGAGAATGGGACTTATGGAAACCAAATAGCAAAATTTAAATGAAATAGATTAATTCTTTACAAAAACTTACCAAAATTGACAAGAAGACATTTGCTACCAAAATAGTCCTGCATCTCTAAAAATTTTTCCTTTTCTTAAATTAACAATAAATATTTACTGAATAAATGAAAGGCACATTTCATCTTTTTAAGTGTCTTTTTCTAATTTATTGAGATATAATTGACATAGAACATTGTATAAGTTTAATGTAAAATGTGTTGATTTTATATACTTATGTCATGAGAAATTATTATCACCATCTTATTAGCTAACACCTCTATCACCTTTTCTTTTTGTAGTGAAAGTGTTTAAGACCACTCTTTTAGCAACTTTCACATATATAATACAATATTAACTATAATCACAATGCACATTAGATCCCCAGAACTTATTTGCTTTGTAACTAGAGGTTCATACCTTTTGATCAGTATCTTCCCATTTCCCTCATGTCCCAATCCCTAGCAATTACCATTGTACTTCCTGTTTCTATTAGTTTGGTGTTTTTAGATTATATATATAAAGATACCATACCATACTTGTCCTTCTCTGACTTATTTCACTTAGTATATACAATGGATCAGTATTCAGCCATAAGAAAGGAAGAAATTTTTCAATTTACGACAACCTAGATTAATCCTGAGGGCATTATGTTTAAAAAAGTTTGAAAATTCTAGGGGCACCTGGGTGGCTCAGTCGGTTAGGATCTTCTGGGTGGCTCAGCTCAGATCATGATCTTCGGCTTTTGGGTTTGAGCCCTGCATTGGGCTCTGTGCTTACAGCTCAGTGCCTGGAGCCTGTTTCAGATTCTGTGTCTCCCTCTCTCTCTCCCCTCCCCACTCATACTCTGTCTCTCTCTCAAAATAAAATAAACATTAAAAAATATTTTTAAAAAAAGTTTGGAAATTCTAGGCCCACATGGTTTCACTGATGAACTTTTTTAAAAACTAAAATGAGAAATAGTTCCACTTTTACACAAATATTTTAGAAATTAGAGAAACTTTTTATATGATACCAGTATAAACCTGATATCAAAACCAGACAAGGACATTATAAGAAACGAATATGTATCGGAGCTATGTCTCTCATGTGTATAGGTGGAAAATCCATATCAAAAGTAGCAATTTACATCTATCAATATTTTAAAAGACATTATATAGTGACCAACTGAGATTTATT
The DNA here is from genome assembly GCF_018350215.1 of Panthera leo. Lineage (NCBI taxonomy): Eukaryota > Metazoa > Chordata > Mammalia > Carnivora > Felidae > Panthera > Panthera leo. Next base: position 56,085,943 of record NC_056682.1, read on the forward strand.
CTAGAAAGGCAATGTTGGCTTAATACTAAAAATCAATCAGTGAAACACATTAACAGCAGTTCAAATTAAAATCGTGGGAGCTTTTGCTTCTTGGTGGTAGTGGTGGTGGTAACGGTGTGTGTGCGTGAGTAGGTGCTGTGTGTAGTGAGATGGGGGACCTCAACTGAAAATGAATTTAGAAGCACAAAGAACCTAAAGCCCCAAGACAATATTAAGGAAGAAAGGCATAGTTGGAGAAAATTAAAACTATACACATTTGGTTGTAAAATAAACCAGAACTAATTAAGTTACATAAAAATGATAACATGAACATAAAGACACATATATGAAAGATATTTCAAGGAACAGCTCTAGTTCATATATATATATATGATATATATATATTATATTAGTAATACTATAATTAGTAATATATATATTAGTAATAATACCAATCATTACTGGTAATAATATTGTCTCCATTTTCTGATTATAGAAACTTCTTTTTTAAAAAGAACAGTTGTCTGGGGGCGCCTAGGTGGCTCAGCTGGTTAAGCATATGACTTCTTGATTTTGGCTCAGGTCATGATCTCACAGTTCATGACATTGAGCTTTGTGTCAGGCTCGGCACTGACAGCATGGGGCCTGCTTGGGATTCTCTCTTCCTCTCTCTCTGCCCCTCCCCCCTCAAAATAAATAAATAAACTTAAAAAAAAATAAAAAGAACAGTTGTCTGTCTAACATCTAGAGATGTTAATTTTGAGTAAATTTTGTATTGAAAAACTATATATTTTTATTTAGCATACAAGGAGTTAAATAACAAGATGTATTTATATTGGTTCTGTGCACAGATTTTAAAGTGAAGATAACATAAATCTATGGTACAGATTGATGTTGTTAATAAGAGTTTACTACAAAAGATTAAAAAATTAACTTTAAAATAGATATGTTTGTATAGAAATCCACTGTTCTATTATTTTTCAGCTTTCATTCTGGGCTTGTGAAATGGTTTTATTTCCTAATTGTGTAGTTATTCTCTGAATTATCACAAAAAGCTTCATTGTCTGCAGCCAATGCAGGAGAAATCATGTTAAGAAATATTTTGCCTCAACATCCCAATTACTTTAAAGCTTATTTAGTTTCATTCATTACTGGTATGTATTCTACTTACATAGATATAATTATAAGGTTTTCTTAGTCATTGTGGACAAATAGTAAAAAGTGTCTTTTAAGCCTTTTCCAAAAGGGATGTGTATAATCCTATATATTATAGGATTTCTGCCTTTTCTCTTTCCCCTCCCTACCCTTACTTCCTCCTAAGGGGAAGTGCTTGATTTAATCCCCATGCAGTGCATTCTCCAGAAAGTGACAACTATTTTTTTTTTTTTTCCTGTGGATTCAAACTAAATGGAACATTACTGTCAAATGTGTCTGACTTGGTCTGTTAGCATTTTTCTTTGTGTAAAAATCATGAACTGTCAGAGTGTCATGGGTTGGACATTTTTACCACTTCTGAAAAAATGAGGCAACACAATCATGAAGTATTCCATATGTCATTTGAAGCATACAGAGAAGTTGAGATAAAAACTACCAGAGTGGAAAGAAATATAAAGAAATTAAAGAGGCCACTGGTAAAGGGACAAAATAGAATGAAAGCAGCAAAGGAAAAAAAAAAGGTTAGAAAAGAAAACTACAAGTGAAGACAAGATTTGGGGTTTTTTAATAAATTGATTTCTAGCAATAAAGGAGTAGAAGTCTGATTTATAAAATAAAGTTTAAAAAATTTATAAATTTTTTAACTTATAAAATTTATAAAATTTTATTCATTTATAAAATTAAAGTTAATTTTATAATCTGTTATTAGTAACATCGTATAGAGCTTAAGGAGACAACTGAAATTATACCGTATGTTGAGGAAAATACAGAGTTTGTGATCCCTAATAAGTTCAAGGAAAATATTATTTTGCTTAAATATTAACAGGCACCCTGAAATGATCATGGCTTTTAGATTAAGTGAATGATGGATATATGTCCCATGTCACACTTAAAATAGTTCCTACGGAACAATCAACATCTTATTATGTTTTGATTACAAATGACAACAAATACCTTGGCAGAGTTTATTCCATTTATGATCAAATTTCACATGATGCTGAAGGACAAGTGAGTTCTTAATAGGTTATAAAGGAGGATGCATGGTAAAAAATGAAAATGTTACTTCCATCGGCATTCAAAAATAAAAACATCACAAACATCATGCTGTCAGTCAGGGCCAGGGTAGTTAGAGGTGCAGTTAAGAGAAGGCTGACTTTCTGTATCAAACAGACAAAAGAAGGCAACTCGTGAAAGATTTGCACTAAGAGCTATGTGCAATATATAATTCTTATTTTGAATACGATTGGATTTACATTTCTATGGTACCAGAAAACACTTTCAACTTGCTCACTGAAGTATGTCTCTCTCCCTCATGTCTGTAGTAATGGAATGAAAAATTATCAGTGATCCATGTCTCATAAACTTCCCATTGTTCCAACAGCCAGGGCATAGGCAGCATAGAAACCAGAAAAATGCAAATAAAATTCTAGTGAAGTTTTTGAGTGAAGAAATTTTAATGAAATATAGACGTGCTTTAGAGTAAGCTCTTAAAGAATAACTAAGATCAAATTCATTAATACCAGAAACATCTATATTTTAAATTGATCCAATAGCTTCCCTATGTTTACACTAAAATGTACTGTTTTTCATGTGTATTTTATTATATTTTCTTTATTTCATAAGGAATTAATTAACTAGTTAAGCGGGTAACTAGCTGTCTTAGTTACAGAAGGAAAAATTTGTGTCATGCCAATACGCTTCCTGGAATGTAATCTCCTTGGGTTCAATCCTGATTCCATGCCTCACTCAAGGAAATTTGTTGTCTGACTGAATTACCATGGAAGTGGTAACTGAAAACTGGTTTTTAAAAAATTGAATTTTATCACTATAAACATATATAAACAACACCCATGCAAATTTAGCTTATTCTTTGGAAAACCTAGTAAATTTTTCTTTTCCAAACTGGTTCTGTGTGGATTCCTGATAAATTTGGTTTCAATAACCTCCTCTTTTTCTGCTTAAGGAACAGATTTGTTTTCAGATGTCAGAGTTTTTTTGTTTGTTTGTCTTAATTTTCTTTAAACTATAATCTATATTAGTTCTTTTTCTGAAAAATCATACTCAGTCTTTAAAAAGGGGCTAACATACCTAACTTACAGGAGGTATGATAATGATTAAATAAACAATATGTCTTAAAAGGCTTTGCAAAGTGTAAAGCCAAAATAAAATAAAACTTTTCAGTAAAACATGATCATTTTACAATGTTCTTCTCTTTAATTCTTTCATATAGCCCTTTTCCAGCATCAATTTGGCCAAAATTTAGATTAAAAACTGAAACTTTACCTTATTAAAACTAAAACTTTCCAACTGAATCGAAATATCTCAACTTATTTTATCAGTATTTATTTCCCTTTTATTAGCTGACAGTTTTTTATAGGGCTCAACTATACCTTTCAAAGATTTTTTTTAAAGATCTTTGTCATTTTTATAGAAATGAAAAAAAATGTTTAAAAAAAGGGGTGGCACCTGGGTGGCTCAGTCAGCTAAGCATCCTACTCTTTCTTGATTTTGGGTCAGGTAAAGATCCCAGAGATGGGTCATGGAATTGAGCCCTGCATCAGGCTCTGTGCTGAGCATGGAACCTACTTGGAATTCTCTTTCTCCCTTGGTCTCTGCCCGTCCCGCCTCACACACACTACACACAAATAAGTAAACATTAAAAAGAAATGTACTCACAATTAAACAAGAAATTAAAAATAAAACACTCCAAATCTTATCTTTTAACATTAATCATTCAAATATTAGGTATTTATTTATAAACATTTCTCTTTGAATATATCAAAGGATGATTACTTTTGAATGACTATATAAAGCTTGGGCCATGCTATGCATGGTAGTTCAATTTTTATCATCTCAAAGGATGTTAACTCAAACATTCCCATTAAGTTTAGGAACATAGGGGCACCTGGGTGGCCCAGGCAGTAAAAGGTCCGACTTCTGCTAAGATCATGATCTCAGTTTGTGAGTTCGAGCCCCATGTCAGGCTCTGTGCTGACAGCTCAGAGCCTGAAGCCTGCCTCAGATTCTGTGTCTCCCCCTCTCTCTGCCCCTCCCATGCTCATGATATGTCTGTCTCTGTCTCTCAATAATAAATAAATGTTAAAAAAAAGTTTAGGAACATAAATAAACTTCCATTAAAATGATGAATTGAACATACACATTGTTTTTTGCTTTTGTTCTGGGGATCACAATAAAACATTAAAAGACAATGAAAAGATTAGAGATCTAGAGCAAAGAAGAGAAAGAAAGGGAAGCAATCAGTATAAAACAGATATTTGTAAAACACATATCCATAAAAAGTGGAAAGAAATAGGTACATGGTTACTGATAAATCAAGGGGAGGAAACATAGCCAAGTTCCAAATGGACATGAGAGGAAACAAGGCTGTACTATATAAATACAAAAGTTTTCTGAACATGTCAAGACCAGCTATTGAAAAGGGTGGGGTTGAAATATAAAGCCTACATTAGCAGAATAACTGAAATTCGGTACACTAAATAGTCAAGACTCCAATCTCACTTGTCTTATGTAGTAGCCATCTCCCCATCCATTATTCAGTCACCCTACAGCCAAACCTACCATGAGACCAACCTGACCCACCAGGAGAATTCCAACTCAGCTTTGTGTTGACTGATGATTAATAACAATGTTCTTCTTAACAAGCATTATGAATAAGTTAGCTTTACGAGCAATGCCATAAAACTCAGATAAAAATAAAAACAGAGGTGCCTGGTGGCTTAGTTAGTTGAGTGCCCAACTCTTGTTTCCAGCTCAGGTTATGATCCCAAGATCCTGGGATCGAGCCCCACATCGGCCTCTGTGCTGAGCATGGAGATTGCTTAGGCTTCTCTCTCTCTCCCTTTGCCTCTCTTCCCCACTCGCACTCTCTCTCTCTAAAACAAACAAACAAACAAACAAATAAATAAATATAACAATAAAAACAAACAAAAACAATATGAAAGAGAAAAAAGGAAGAAGAGAAGTTTGAGGACAGCCACACTGCTTATTTATAAATGATAAAGATGGAGCTAGAACATCATCCACTTCCCTCCCCGACCCTTCCAATAACAAATGGAGGAAATGAAGTTAATTGAATTATTCAAATCATTTACAAAATAATTCTGCAAACAAAGTTCCAGGATCTTAATATATAAAACTAGCAGTCAAAAGAATATCACATCTCTGCATTGAGAAACCTGTACTACTTTTAAGTTTTTGATAAACTTTTTTCATAAAAATCTAAAACTAGCCTTGAGAGAGAAATGTCCCATTGACATTTCTTGAGAGAAATCATGTGACATAATATACTTAAAAATAGAAGTGAAACAGAAAATCAAATCTTTATACTTTGTAAGCTACAAATGGATTCTTTGTTATCCATCTCACTTCAATACTTTGTTCATAAATTTTATTAAAAAAACAAATTCTTTATACTGTGATTATTAGAATTATGCCAAAGGAACAATATCTGAATGTACCAGATTATTCCAGACAAGTTAGCTCTTCTTTCCTTCCTAGTATGCAGTGCTACTTCTCCAAATTCTTAAATTCAATGGGAATTTTATACTTTGAAATATATGTCTGTAAGATTCATGTAGCAATCTGTCACACAGCCTAAAGAAAAAGGACCATTAGTGAGAACTAATTACATATAAGTTTACAGGCCATATCACACTTATCTCACTCTAAAATATGAATTTCAGGTACATTTCTCTTCTGCTAACCCATCCAAAGCTGTAATATACAGAAGCCTAAAAAATTCTGCCAAAAATCATATTCTAATAAAATCAATGTTTATTTCAGGAGGAGAAGTTATAGAAAAACAATTTAATGAACATATTGAAAAGATACATTTAAAATAAGCATATTTAAAATCATTTTAGACCTATCATAACATATATAAAACAAACTATTAAAATTTTAGAACAGGGGGCTCAGTCGGTTAAGTGCCCGACTTCAGCTCAGGCCATGATCTCACAGTTTGTGAGTTTGAGCCCCGCGTCGGGCTCTGTGCTGACAGCTCAGAGCCTGGAGCCTGCTTCGGATTCTGTGTCTCCTCTCTCTCTCTCTCTCTCTCTCTCTCTCTGACCCTCCCTCACTCATGCTCTGTCTCTCTCTCTCTCTCAAGAATAAATAAACAAAAAAAATTTTTGAACAGTAGTTCACAAAATTATCTGTTGAGATTCATTTGTACAAATCCAAACTCTGATTAATATAATTGTGATCCACTCTTTGATTTTCACAAGCAAAGACTGACGGTATAATTCTAATGGATGCAGTGTCCCAAACAATCATTCATCATACCTTTCAGGTTTACTCAGGTACTGGGGTACTTTCACATTAACTGTATTGAAGGAAGGAATAAAATGCTATTTTAAACAAATTGCTGAAATTGTTGCATGTCATGACTGCACTACATTAATGGATTTTGGGGAGCAAGACAAATAGGTAGGCCCTGAATTATACATCAAACTCTCCTATGAAAAAGCTGTAGAATTCATTGGGTTCTTTCACATTTCTACCCTCAGTTTCCTCATTTGTAAAGAACAAAAGGCATGACTAGATTTATTGCATCTAATATTCTACGCTAGCTGCAAATCATTCATTTTTTCTAAATCACCACATACCACCAGATATTTAATTAACACTGTTTTTAATGTTTATTTATTTTTGAGAGAGAGAGAATGAGCGAGCACAAGCAGGGGAGGGGCAGAGAGAGAGGGAGACACAGAATCCAAAGCAGGTTCCAGGCACAGAGCCTGATGTGGGGCTTGAACTCATGAACCGTGAGATCATGAACTGAGCTGAAGTTGGACGCTTAACTAACTGAGCCACCCAGATACCCCTTGATTCACATTTAAGAGCTGAACTTGACAAATATTATCTGAAGCTTTAAGTACTTTTAATCTCAAAGGAAAAACTATATGACTTAGTTGTATAGCCAATCTGTTAGAAGAAATGAGGTTATTGTGGGCCTGAGCTATGAGATCCTTGAGGACAGACTGAGGGCATATTGAGATTCAATATACACTTCATGCCTTTATTGATCAAAATATAAAATATAACCAAAGCTAAAGAAGTAAGGATAAACTACTTAAAACCTTCTAGGTTCTTTACCATAATTAGCCACCAAAAGATATATACAACTAACTCTTGAACAATGGTGGGGCTTAAGGGACCAACATCCGCATAGTAGGAAATTCATGTATAACTTCTGATTCCCCCAAATTTAACTACTAATAGTCTACTGTTAGTTAGCCTGAAGTCTTAACAATAATGTAAACAATCAACCAACACACATATATTGTATGTCATATGTATTAGATACTGTATTCTTACAACAACATAAAGAAAATGTCATAAAGAAAATCATGAGGAAGAGAAGATATATTTATAGTACTGTAATATATTTATTAAAAAAATTCTGTATATAAGTGGATCCAAGTAGATCCAAGTTGGATCCAAGGGGATCCAACAAACTAGTGTTGTTCAGAGGTCAACTGTACTCTTGTTGTTTTATTTTTTTAATCAAAAATCTACACAGATAAATATGGTTGTCTCATACTGAGTTAAAGAAGACACTATTGTATGATCCAAATACAAATGAAAGGTTTTCTCATGAAAGTTACAATTCATAGTGTTCCAATTAGAATTGTCTCTGCTCCTCAATCTCAGAAGAACTCAGTAAATTACTCTCTCCAGATAAAGCAAACTGATCCCAAAGCAGAGATAAAAGAGTAAGTCCCTAGATCCATAGTTGCAATAGTTTTTTTCCCCAAATAAAGCAGGTAAAATAATAAAAAAATAATCCATCATAAAGGGCCAAATGGAAAAAAAAAACTGTGACAAAATAAACTGAATCCTAGGAAAGAAACCTAATGCTTTCCAATATGATTTAGATAAGAAGGCAAAGAACTACAAAGAATAAATTGTAAGACGACTCTCTACTAACTACATGGGTAATAATGAGAGGTCTGTAAAAGACATTAATTCCCTTGATAAAAGTAGTTTAAGCATCTGTGAAAGGAAGGATTCTTTTTATCTTCTAAGGAAGGTTCTGGACCATATACCTACTCACTTACTGAGCTTTTAGTTGTGCAGAGATTAGGGAAATCTGAGTTTATAGTTCTTTGTTCTATCTCACTTAATAACTCACGGCCAGGAGAGTTTGCTTTTGTTGCACCAGCCTCTTTGAGAGTGAATCTGGGCCAGGTTTGTGCCTGCCCACAGAGGGGCTGTAGTTTGTCAGTTCACTTTAAATGACAATTTGTTTTGAGGATGTCAAAATAATAGGTTTTGGAGTTGTCAGTCGGTTCCATAATCCTCACGTGCGTTCTTTCCAAAACAATTTTGTCATTAAAAATGTATGAGAAAAAAGCCTTTTTTATACTGTCAGTTAGGAAGGTAAATTGTGATAATTACCAGATAACACAGAATAGAAAAATAATAATTAAAACACTATGATATTTTCAAACGTGAGGAGGAAATGATTCTTAAAAGAGGAAGTCATTATAGAAGGTCACTCAGAGTGTAGTCACGAGACAATTAAAGACTGATGATGAGTAGTTGATCATAACATCGCTGCATAATGAGAAAATGGGTGTCTCAAAAAGACATAGCCAAACTTAGAGGACAAAAGTCTTACCTTTTCTTCATAACTAATGTTATCCCTTTATCAACCTAATTTTGATTTTCAAATTTTAACTGATGGTTGAAAGAAACCAGCATCAAAACAATGAAACCTTGTGCATATGGAAGCATTGATCTTTTTCAGAACTTGTTATACACAGAAACATCTTTTAACATTTTGATATATGATATTTTAAATATAATAATGTAAACATTCATGAAGGACAACCATAGGGCCACTAGAGGATAAGTATAGCCTTTGCCTTCTAGAAGTTTTTAAATAAGTGCATAAAGCAAAGTTATCACCCTATCCAATGGTGAACAGAATAGAGGAAGAAAAAGGAAATGCAAATAGGAGCTGAAATTGGCATTTTATATTGCTGATATAAACACTGAATTTTTATGACTTGACCAGCTGATGTTTGAATTACCAATAATTTTTATGTGGGTTCTATGTCTAATTTGGCTAATCCTTCAGTTATAGTTTGCTGCCAAAAAAATGAGTCTCAAAGAATTTTCCGATCAAAAAACTTTCTAAAATATTTATTTATTTATTTATTTATTTATTTATTTATTAAAGTTTATTTATTTACTTTGAGAGAGAAAGAGTGAGCCAACGGAGGTACAGAGAGAGAGGAGTGGATGAGAATCCCAAGCAGGCTCTACACTGCCAACGTAGAGCTGGATGAAGGGCTTGAACTCAAAAACTGTGAGATCATGATCTGAGCCGAAGTCAGAGGCTTAACTGACTGAGTCACCCAGGAGCCCTCCAAAAGTTTTTACAAAACAATTCATTCATTCGGAAAAAAATTATTACATACCCGCTATGTGCTAGAAATTGCAGTAGAACATAGAGAATAGACATGAAACATAGATGATTCCAGCCTGATAGAAATATCCTAAGTAGGGAAATGAGTTAAGGTGCTCAAGTATCAAAAATATTTTAATTACATAATTCTTTTCTCTTCTAAAAAAGTTAATATTTTATCTTTTATCTGGGTGATTTACTACTTCTATTTTGGGAATCACACCAAGAAGTTTACTATTTCTTTATTCTCTTCTGGCCAGAAAATAGTTGTTTTTTTCTTTCAAAAAATGCAGTTATTTCAAGATTTATTATTAACATATATTAGGAAACAGTGGAATAATTCAGGATCAAGCTTTTTTCCACGTTTCTAACTGACTTATGAGGTCATTTCTGTGCCCTAAGAGAAAAAAAATCCATTTGCTCTTATAAGAATGGACCGTGCTTCAGGGCTTGGAAATTGCTGATCCTTTCTTTCTTTTTTTTTTCTATTGTACTCCATTTCCAAAGATTCTGGAAGCTTCTATAAACTTCTCAAGCTCAAAAGTCATTCCTGTCAGACTTTCAGGGAATATGGTAGAGTAGGACCCTAAGCTCACCTTGTTCAATGGATACAACTAGATAATAGCCATATCAGTTTAAATAATACAGAAAACAAGTTGAAGCCTGGCACAGCAGACTCTCTACAGCTAAATGTAGAGAAAAGGCCACATCAAAGAGGGTAGGAAGGGCAGAAAAGTGGTTGGGAGCTACATGGACCATGGGCCTTTCATAGGAGGGAAGGAGGCTGCAGGTGCAGAGAGGGGAGAGAAACAGACTCTTACACCGAGTGCCTGCTAGGGGAAGATGAATCTCCATAACATTTGGCTTTAAAAACCAGAGATGCTGAATTTCACAAGTTCTTACAATCGGTGGAGCTTAAAACCTGGAACTTTAAAAGTCAACAGGCTCCTGGGAGAGCCAGGAGGACCGAAGATATTGTGTCCCCACCTATAAAGAGACAGCACAACAAAAAGCCCTGTGGAGATACAGCATAGAAGCAGCAGTTTGAAAAATGCCTGAGGTAAGTGGGAGGGAATTGTTTTTTTACTAATCTCAGAGTGTCTGTTAGAGGGACAGGGTTTGTTGGGAGACTTTGCAGTAATAAAGGACCTGGTGGGTGCTACTGCCCTCCCCTGCTCCCCAGCATAAGCATATGGACCCCTGTGGTAATAAGAATGGTACTAATACCCCCTACTTACTAACAGTGCCCCTCACCTGCAAGTTCTCCTGTGGATGCTCCCCCTCCAGCCAGGCCTTGGCTCCATGTCCCATCCCACAGAAGACTTGCACAAACTTTGCTAACACCACATGTCCCACTCCTGCATGCTTCTGTGGATCCATCCCCTCCAAACTTACCTGCCTCTGTCACTGGCAGCTACAGGTCCTCTCCTGCTAGTATGGACCTTGCTGGCACCACACACCCCACCCCAACATCCTCCTGCACTTCAGTGCTACTGCATCTCTGGCAAATGCCTGGTCTGACTCAACTTAATCCCAAGGCAGCCCCAGACTGGACCATTAATAACAGAACAACCAAACCCTGCTCACAAAAGACAAAGAGAGCCATCGAAGATGACTGGGTTGAAAGCAAAAGTGTATCAGCCACAACAGTAGGGTGCACACAACACACATAGGAAACACCCCTTAAGTGCTAGATTCTTGTGAACAGGGGATATTGCACCGTAGGGCACTACAGGGCCTCTTCCTCATTAGACCACTACTTTCAAGAGCAGGAGATGTACCTGAATTTCCTAACACATAGAAACAAACACAAAGAATTAGACAAAATAAGGAAACAGAGGAATATGTCCCAAATAAAAGAAGAGGACAAAGTCACAGCAAAAGACTAACTGAAACTATGCCTGCTAAAGAATTTAAAGTAATTGTCATAAAGATGCCCGTTGGACTTAGGGAAAGTGGAAGACCTCCATGAGACCCTTAACAAAGAAACAGAAAACATAAAAGAGAACCAATCAGAGATGAAGAACTCACTAAATGAAAGTAAAAATATACAAGATGGAATAAATAGTACACTTGAGGAAGCAGAAGAACAGATCAGCAACCTACATACAGGACACAATAATGGAAAGCAATTAGGCTAAGAAGGATAGAAAAACATAATGATAAAAAAAAATGAAAACTGACTTATGGACCTCAGTGTTATTCTAAGAGGAATAACATTCACATTACAGGAATCCCAGAAGAAGAAGAGAGAAAAGGTGGCAGAAAATTCATTTAAAGAAATAACAGCTGAAAATTTCTCAATCTGGGGAAAGAAACAAAAATCCAAATCCAGGAGGCACGGATATCCCCCAACAAAATAAACCCAAGGAGGTCCACACCAAGACACATAGTAATTAAAATGGCAAAACGTAGTGATATAGAAAGAATTTTAGAAGCTTCAAGAAAAAAGAAAATGGTTATATACAATAAACACCCTTTCAGTCAATCAGCTGATTTTTTAGCAGAGATTGCAGTCCAGAAGGGAGTGGCATAATATGTTCAAAGTGCTGAAAGAACAAGAAAAGCCCCCCGCAACCAAAATACTCTAGCCAGCAAGGCTATCATTCAGAATAGGAGAGATAAAGAGTTCTCCAGATAAACAAAAGTTAAAGGAATTCTTGACCACTAAGCCAGCTCTATAAGAAAAGTTAAAGGGGACTCTTTGAGTAGAAAAGAAAGACCATAAGTGGGAATAAAAAAAAGTTGGAAACATATGCAAGAAAAGCAGTAAAAATAATTGTACCTATAAAAATAAGTCAAGGGATTCACAAAATAAGAGGAGGTAAAGAATGACATCATATCCCTAAAATATGGGGGGTGGGGGGAAGAGGAGTAAATAATGGGTTGAAACTTAAGCGACATTCTACTTAACATAGATTGCTATATACATAACATATTATACAGAAACCTAATGGTAACCACAAATCAAATACCAAAAATATATATGCAAAATAAAGAGAAAGGAATCCACTAAAGAAAGTCAACAAACCATGAGAGAACAAGAGAAGAAAGAAACAGAGAAGAACTACAAAAACAACATAAAACAAGTAACAAAATAGCAACAAGTACATATCTGTCAATAATTACTTTGAATGTAAATAGACTACTCACTCCAATCAAAAGATACAGAGTGACAGATTGTATAAAAAAGCAAAACCCATATATATGCAAAACCCATCTCTATTTGAGACCTAAAGATACATGCAGATTTGAAGTGAAAGGATGAAAAAGCATTTATCATACAAATGGAAGTTAAAAGAAAGCCAGGGTAGCAACACATATATTTGACAAAATAGACTTTAAGACAAAGACTACAATAAAAGAAAAGAGCACTATATAATCATGAAGAGAAAAATCCGGGGCACCTGGATGGCTCAGTCGGTTAAATGTCCGACTTCGGCTCAGGTCGTGATCTCACGGTCTCTGATTTCGAGCCCCACGTCAGGCTCTGTGCTGTCAGTTCAGAAACTGGAGCCTTCTTCAGATTCTGTGTCTCCCTCTCTCTCTGCCCCTCCCCACTCATGCTCTGTCTCTCAAAATATGAATAAATGTTAAAAAAAAAACATGCTAAGAGCAAAATCCAACAAGAAGATATAACAATTATAAGTATTTATGTATTCAACATGGAAGCACCTAAATATGTAAAGCAGCTAATAATAAACATAAAGAAACTAATCGATAGTCATAGAATAATAGTAGGGGACTTTAACATCCCACTTACATCGATGGGCAGATCTTCCAAATAGAAAACCAACAAGGGAACAGTGGTTTTGAATGACACATTGGACCAGATGGATATGACAGCTATATTCAGAACATTCTATCCTAAAACTGAAGAAGACACATTCTTCTCAAGTGCACATGGACCATTCTCTAGAATAGATTACATATAAGGCCACAAAACAGTAACAACAAATTCAAAAAGACAGAAGTCACAGCATGCATCTTTTCTGACCACAATGCTATAAAACTAGAAATCAACCATAAGAAAAAATCTGGAAAGAGCACAAATAGATGGAGGTTAAATAACATGCTACTAAACACTTAATGGGCCAACCAAAATATCAAAGACAAATTAAAAAAAATACATGGAGACAAATGAAAATGAAAACATAATGGTCCAAAATCTTTGGCATGCAGCAAAAGCTGTCTTAAGAGAAAAATGTATGGCAATTCAAGTCTATCTCAAGAAGCGAGAAAAATCTCAAGTAAACAACTTAACTTTGCACCTAAAGTAGCTAGAAAAAGAACAAAACCACAAATCAAAAGAGCGAAGAAAATAGTAAAGATCAGAGGATAAATAAATAAAATAGAAACAAAACAAAACAGAACAGATCAATGAAATCATGAGCTGGTACTTTGAAAAAGATCAACAAAATTGATGCATCTTTAGCCAGACTCATAAAAAAAAAAGAGAGAGAGAGGACTCGAAGAAATAAGAATCAGAAATTAAAGAGGAGAAATAACAACTGCCATCATGGAAATACAAGGACTATAAGAGAATATTATGAAAAATTATATGCCAACAAACTGGACAACCTAGAAGAAATGGATAAATCCCTATCTTTTGCTTCCAACAAACAAAAGTCCAGGACCAGAAAGCTTCACAGGTGAGCTCTACCAAACACTTAAAAAAAAGTTAATACTTATTCTTCTCAAACTATTCCAAAATAATAGAAGAAGGAGAGCTTCCAAATTCATCCTATGAGGCCAGTATTACCCTGGGCGGATACCAAAGGTAGATACAGACATGAAAGAGAGAAAGAGAGAAAGAGAGAGAGAGAAAGAAGGAAGGAAGGAAGGAAGGAAGGAAAGAAGAAAGGAAGGTGGGAAGGAAGGAAGGAAAGAAATCAATCAATCAATTTATGGGCCAATATCTCTGATGAACATAGGTGCAAATATCCATAACAAAATATTAGCAAACCATACAATACATTTAAAAAAAATTATTCAACACGATCAAGTAGAATTTATTCCTGGGATGCAAGTGTGGTCCAATATTTGCAAATCAATAAACCTTATACATCATAACATGAAAAAGGATAAAAACTATATGATCATTTCAATAGATGAAGAAAAGCATTTGACAAAGGAAAACCTCTGTTCATGATAAAAACCCTCAACAAAGTAGGTTTAGAGAGAATATACCTCAACATAATAAAGGCCGTAAATGAAAAACCCACAGTGAACTTCATACTCATTGATGAAAAACTGAGAGCTTTCCCTCTGAGATCAGGAATAAGAAAAGGATGTCCACTCTCACCACTTTTATTCAACATAGTATTGAAAGTCCTAGCCACAAAATCAGACAACAAAAAGGAATAAAAGGCATCCAAATTTGTAAGGAAGAAGTAAAAGTTTCATTATTTGCAGATGTCATAATACTATATATAGAAAACCCTAAAGATTCTACCAGAACATTCTACCAGAACATAGAGCTGATAAATGCATTTAGTAAAGTTTCAGGATACAAAATCAATGTACAGAAATCCATAGCATTCCTGTATCCTAATAACAAAATAACAGAAAGGAAAATTAATAAAACAATCCCATTTACAATTGCCCCAAAAATAATAAAAAACCTAAGAATAAACTTAACCAAGAAAGTGAAAGACCTGTACTTGGAAAAGTATATAACACTGATAAAAGACATTAAAGACAATACAAAGAAATGGAAAGATATTTCATGCTTATGAATTGGAAGAATAAATATGATTAAAATGTCCATATCACCCAAAACAATCTATAGATTTAATGCAATTTTTATAAACACACCAACATTTTTCACTGAACTAGAACAAATAATCTTAAAATTTTTATGGAACCACAAAAAACCCTGAGTAGCCACAGTGATATTGAAAAGGAAGAACATAATTGAAGTTATCAAGATCCCAGTTTCAAGATATACTACAAACCTGTAGTAATCAATACAAAATGCTATTGGCACAAAAACAGACACATAGGCAAATGTAACAGAATAAAGAACCCAGAAATAAACCCACAATTATATGGTCAATTAATCTTTGACCAAAGAGGCAAGAATATGCAGTGGGAAATAGAATCCCTTCAACAAATGGTGTGGGGAAACCGGGCAGCTACATGCAAAAAAAATGAAACTGGACTATTTTCTTACACCATGCACAAAAATAACTCAAAATGGAATAAGCACCTAAATGTGAGACCAGAAATGATAAAAATCCTAGAAGAGAACACATTTGTCATAGTAACATTTTTCTAGATAGATTTCCTGAGCCAAGGGAAACAAAAGAAAATAAAATTTTTGAGGCTATATCAGAATGAAAAGCTTCTGCATGGGAAAGAAACAATCAACAAAACTAATGACAACCTAATGAATGGGAGAAGATATTTGCAAATGACATATTCGATAAAAAGTTAGTATCCAAAAATACAAAAACAACTTATACCACTAAACACCAAAAACAAAAACAAAAACAACACAAAAACACAAAATAATAACAACAACAACAAAAAAACAAATAATAAAAATTGTGCAGAAGCCTTGAACAGACATTTCTCCAAAGAAGACATACAGCTGGCCAACAGACACATGAAATGTTCAACATCACTCATTATCAGGAAAATGCAAATCAAAACCACAATGAGATACCACCTCACACCTGTCAGAATGGCTAAAATCAAAAATTCAATAAATAGCAAGTGCTGGCAAGGATGTAGAGAAAAAGGAACCCTTGTGCACTGATGGTGGAACTGCAAACTGGTGCAGCCATTGTGGAAAACAGTATGGATGTTTGTCAAAAAATTAAAAAATAGAACTATCAGTATGATCCAGTAATTGCACTCCTGGATATTTACCCAAAGAATACAAAAACACAAATTTGAAAAAAAAAAAATATGCAGCCCTATGTTTATTGCAGCATTATTTATATTAGCCAAATATGGAAGCAGCCTGTGTCCATAGATAGATGAATGAATCAAGAAAATGTGGTATACACACAAACACACGCAGACACACACACACACACACACACACACTGGAATACTATTCAGAGATGAAAAGAATGAAATCTTGCCATTTGCAACAATATGGATGAAACTAGAGGGTATTATGCTAAGGGAAATAAGTCAGTCAGAGAAAGACAAATATGATTTCACTCATGTAGAATTTCAGAAACACAACAGATGAACAGAAGGGAAGGGAAGGAAAAATAAGATAAAAACAGAGGGGGCAAACCATAAAAGACTCTTAAATATAGAGAATAAAATGAGGTTGCTGGAGGAGAGGTCGGTGGGGGGACGGGCTAAATGGGTGATGGGCATTAAGGAGGGCACTTGTTGGGATGAGCACTGAGTGTCATTTGTAAGAGATGAATCACTGGGTTCTACTCCTGAAAACAAGACTACACTGTATATTAACCAACTTGAATTTAAATTAAAAAAAAAAAAAAAAAGGAGGAGCCAAGATGGAAGGAAGAACAGCATGGAAGTTTTTTTTGCATCTTGTGTCCATGATGTATAGCCAGATCAACACTAAACCACCCTGCACACCTAGAAAACTGATTGGAGGATTAACACAACAATCTGCACAACCTGAACCACAGAATTCAGCAGGTATGTGGCACGGAGAGGTGAACTTGGGGAGAGAGAAGCCGGTGGTGGGCAGGGAGCCGCTTTTGCAGGCAGAGAGAGGATGGAGACTGGGGAGGTGGAGAATATGAGAAAAGCACCCCATCCCAAAAGCCCCTGGAGAGAAAGTGAAAAATTAGAAACAGCCGCAGGGACTAAACTAAAAAGGGAGAAAGGAGAAAGGAGAGGGTTTAAATTCCATTAAGACTGGAAACAAGTGCAAAGTCTGCAACTCCTCAGCTCGATACCTGGTGGTGCTCTGGTGGGAAGGGCGAATCCCCAGGAACACAGTGGGGTCTGGGAGGTTCTCGGGCCACATGGGGAAAAGCGGTTCCACTGCTGGAAGGACATGTGGTGGAGACTGTTGAAGCCACCTGGTCCCAGCAGACCCCAGAAAACAGTCACATTTGCTGGCGCTGGAACAAGGTAGGTAAGGGTGAAGACTGGTGCCAGATGTGTGTTGTGATTTTCCATAATCCCTGAAAAGCTGCTGCTACACTATCTCCCAAAATTTTTCTGGGGCGGGCTGGCACCTGGCCACAGTCTCAGGGCACCAGCGTCAGCAGGGTCCAGCAAGCATTCCTGGGTGCAGCTGACATTCGGCCATTGCTCGGTGAGACCCTCCCACAGAGGGGCTGAACGGGTCAAAGCCACAGTCCCTCAGAAGTAAGGGGCCGGGGAAAACAGCCGCATCTGAGACAAAACTCGGGAGAGAAGTACGGCCTGAGGCTTGGGCACAGACAGTGAAGAAGTGGGGAGTGGACAAAAGCTAAAGACAGAGGACAGGTGAGCAATTGCTGATCCAAGAGAACAGTTCCCATACTAGAGACTGCGTACCTGGGTGACGCCATTTTCTCCAATTCTGTGCGTGGGCATACACTCCTGTGAGCGCTACAACAATCCACCCCAGTAGGCTACCAGCGCCGTCTAGTGGAGAATGGAGCCATTACACTGAGCCTTGACCAACTGGGCGAACCTCACTCCTCAAGAACACAAGTCTCACCACCTACTTAGTTTATGGACTATAAAGCGCTACACAATCTGACTTCCAGGGGAAAACGAAGTAATTTCAGTCCTATTTCTATCTGTCAGCAGGTCCAGCTATTCAATTCTCTTTTTCTTTTTTTTCTCTTTTACACTACTTTTATTTTATTGAATACAGAAAGAGAAAAAATTCATTTTTATTTTCAATTTTTATTAAAAATATTTTTCTTTAATTTTTTTCCTATATTTTTATGTAAAATTTTTCAAATTCTATTTTACTTCCAACATTTTATTTTAGTATACTACACTGTATTCACTTTTTCAAATTTTCAAATGATTTATTTTTTTCTTTTTTCTCTTTTTCGTTTCTTTTTCTTGAATACACAAAGAGAAAAATATATTTTTATTTTTAATTCTTATTAAAAATATTTTTCCTTAATTTTTTTCTAGTATATTCTTTACTTTTATGTAATTTTTTTCAAATTCTATTTTACTCCCATCATCTCATTTTAGTCTACTTCAGTGTATTCATTTTTTCAAATTCTCAAACGATTTCCTTTTTCTCCCCCCCTTTTTTCCCTCTAATCTCTCAAACCACTTTCAACACTCAGACCAAAACACACCTAGGACCTAGCATCATTTATTAGATTTTGTGTATGTTTTTAAATTTAAATTTTAATTTTTTTTAATTTTTTCTTTTTAATTTCAATTTTTCTACCTCACTATTCTTTTTCTCCCTTCAAAATGACAAAACAAAGGAATTCACTCCAAAAGAAAAAGCATG
This sequence comes from Panthera leo, assembly GCF_018350215.1. Classification (NCBI taxonomy): domain Eukaryota; kingdom Metazoa; phylum Chordata; class Mammalia; order Carnivora; family Felidae; genus Panthera; species Panthera leo. The sequence continues at coordinate 56,104,929 of NC_056682.1, forward strand.
AAGAAATGACAGCCAGGGATTTAACCAACACAGATACAAGCAAGATGTCTGAACCAGAATTTAGAATCATGATAATAAGAATACTAGCTGGAGTCAAAAATAGATTAGAATCCCTTTCTGCAGAGATAAAAGAAGTAAAAAATAGTCAGAATGAAATTTAAAATGTTATAACTGAGCTGCAATCATGGACGGATGCAGTGGCGGCAAGGATGGATGAGGCAGAACAGAGAATCAGTGATATAGAGGTCAATCTTATAGAGAATAATGAAGCAGAAACAAAAAAGAGGGAGGTTAAGGCAAAAGAGCACAATTTAAGAATTAGAGAATTCAGTGACTCATTAAAAAGGAACAACTTCGGAATCACAGGGGTCCCAGAAGAGGAAGAGAGAGAAATATGAGTAGAAGGGTTATGTGAGCAAATCATAGCAGAATACTTTCCTAACCTGGGGAAAGACACAGACATCAAAATCCAGGAAGCACAGAGGACCCGCCATGAGATTCAACAAAAACCAACCATCAACAAGGCATATCATAGTCAAATTCACAAAATACTCAGGCAAGGAGAGAATCAGGAAAGCAGCAAGGAAAAAAAGTCCCTAATCTACAAGGAAAGACAGATCAGGTTTGCCGCAGACCTATCCACAGAACCTTGGCAGGCCAGAAAGGAGTGGCAGGATATATTCAATGTGCTGAATCAGAAAAATATGCAGCCAAGAATTCTTTATCCAGCAAGGCTGTCATTCAAAATAGAAGGAGAGATAAAAAGTTTCCCAGACAAACAAAAGTTAAAAGAGTTTGTGACCCCTAAACCAGCCCTGCAAGAAATTTTAAGGGGGATTTTCTGAGGGGAGAAAAGATGAGAGAGAGAGAGAGAGAGAGAGAGAGAGAGAGAGAAATGAACACCAAAAGCAACAAAGATTAGAAAGGACCAGAGAACACCACTAGAAACTCCAACCTCCAAGCATCATAATGGTAATAAATTCATATCTTTCAGTACTCTAAACGTCAATGAATGTTCCAATCAAAAGACATAGGGTAACAGAATGGATAAGAAAACAAGATCCATCTATATGCTGTTTACAAGAAACCCACTTTAGACCTAAAGACACCTTCAGATTGAAAATAAGGGGATGTAGGGGCACCTGGGTGGCTCAGTCGGTTAAGCGTCCGACTTCAGCTCAGGTCATGATCTCGCGGTTCGCGAGTTTGAGCCCCGCGTCGGGCTCTGGGCTGATGGCTCAGAGCCTGGAGCTTGCTTCCGATTCTGTGTCTCCCTCTCTCTCTGCCCCTCCCCCGTTCATGCTGTGGCTCTCTCTGTCTCAAAAATAAATAGACGTGAAAAAAAATTAAAAAAATAAAAGAAAATAAGGGGATGGAGAACGATCTATCATGCTAATGGTCAACAAAAGAAAGCTGGAGCAGCCATACTTAGACAATCTAGACTTTAAAATAAAGACTGTATCAAGAGATGCAGAAGGGCATTGTATCATAATCAAGGAGTCTATCCACCAAGAAGACCTAACAATTGTAAACATTTATGCATCAAATGTGGAAGAACCCAAATATATAAATCAATGAATCACAAACATAAAGAAATTCATTGATAGTAATACCATAATAGTAGGAGACTTCAACACTCCACTCACAGCAATGGACAGATCATCTAATCAAAAAATCAACAAGGAAACAATGGCTTTGAATGACACACTGGACCAGATGGACTTAACAGATATATTCAGAACATTTCATACTAAAGCAGCAGAATATACATTCTTCTCCAGTGCAAATGGAACATTCTCCAGAATACACCATATACTGGGACACAAATCAGCCCTAAGTACAAAAAGATCGAGATCATACCATGCATATTTTCAGAACACAGTGCTATGAAACTCAAAATCAACCACAAGAAAGAATTTGGAAAGGTAACAAATATTTGGAGACTGAAGAACATTCTACTAAAGAATGAATGGGCTAGCCAAGAAGTTAAAGAGAAAATTTAAAAGTATATGGAAATGATAACATCACAACCCAAAACCTCTGGGATGCAGCAAAGGTGGTCAAAAGAGGAAAGTATACACCAATCCAGGCCTTCCTAAAGAAGGAAGAAAGATCTCAGATACACATCCTAACTTTATGCCTTAAGGAGCTGGAAAAAGAACAGCAAATAAAACCCAAACCAGCAGAAGACAGGAAATAATAAAGAGTAGAGCAGAAATTAATTGCTGTCAAAACCAAAAAAACAGTAGATCAGATCAATGAAACCAGAAGCTGGTTCTTTGAAAGAATTAACAAAATTGATAAACCCCTAGCCAGTTTGTTCAAAATGAAAAAGGAAAGGACCCAAATAAATAAAATTCAGAGTGAAAGAGGGGAGATCACAACCAACACTACAGGAATATAAACAATAAGAGAATATGAGCAATTATATGCCAATAAAATGGGCAATCTAGAAGAAATGGACAAATTCCTAGAAACATACACACTACCAAAACTGAAACAGGGAGAAATAGAAAATTTGAACAGACCCATAACCAGTTAGGATATCAAATTAGTAATCAAAAATCTCCCAAAAAACAAGAGTCCAGGGCCAGATGGCTTTCCAGGGGAATTCTACCAAAAATTTAAGGAAGAGTTAACACCTATTCTCTTGAAGGTGTTCCAAAATATAGAAATGGAAGGAAAACTTCCAAACTCTTTGTGTGAAGCCAGCATTACCTTGATTCCAAAACCAGACAGAGACCCCACTAAAAAGGAGAACTATAGCCCATTTTCCCTGATGAACATGGATGCAAAAATCCTCAATAAGATATTAGCCAACCGGATTCAACAAAACATTAAAAAAATTATTCACCACGACCAAGTGGGATTTATACCTGAGATGCAGAGCTGGTTCAATATCTGCAAAACAATTAACGTGATTCATCACATCAATAAAAGAAAGGACAAGAACCATATGATCCTCTCAATAGATGCAGGGAAAGCATTTGACAAAATACAGCATCCTTTCTTGATAAAAAAGCCTCAAGAAACTAGGGATAGAAGGAGCACACCTTGAGATCATAAAAGCCATATATGAACGACTCAATGCTAATATCATCCTCAATGGGGAAAAAACTGAGAGCTTTCCCCTTAAGGTCAGGAACAAGAGAGGAATGTCCAGTCTCACCACTGTTATTCAACATAGTATTGGAAGTCTTAGCCTCTGCAATCAGACAACACAAAGAAATAAAAGGCACCCAAATTGGCCAGGAGGAGGTCAAACTTTCACTCTGCAGATGACATGTTACTCTATACGGAAAACCCAAAAGATTCCACCAAAAAACTGCTAGAATTGATTCATGAATTCAGCAAAGTTGCAGGATATAAAATCAATGCACAGAAATCAGTTGCATTCCTATACACCAACAATGAAGTGACAGAAAGAGAAATCAAGGAATCGATCCCGTTTACAGTTGCACAAAAAACCATAAAATATCTAGGAATAAATCTAACCAAAGAGGTGAAAAATCTATACACTGAAAACTATAGAAAGCTTATGAAAGAAATTGAAGAAGACAAAAAAATGGAAAATGATTCCATGCTCCTGGATAGGAAGAACAAATTTTGTTAAAATGCCAACACCACCCAAAGCAATCTACATATTCAATGCAATCCCTATCAAAGTAACACCAGCATTCTTCACAGAGCTAGAACAAATAATCCTAAAATTTGTATGGAACCAGAAAAGACCCTGAAGAGCCAAAGCAATCTTGAAAAAGAAAACCAAAGCAGGAGGCATCACAATCCCAGACTTCAAGCTATACTACAAAGCTGTAATCATCAAGACAGTATGGTACTGGCACAAGAACAGACACTCAGATAAATAGAAAGGAATAGAGAACCCAGAAATGGACTCACAAACGTATGGCTGAATAATCTTTGACAAAGCAGGAAAGAATATCCAATGAAATAAAGACAGTCTCTTCAGCAAGTGGTGGTGGGAAAACTGGACAATGACATGAAGAAAAATGAACCTGGACCACTTTCTTACACCATACACAAAAATAAGCTCAAAATGGATGAAAGACCTCATGGTAAGACAGGAAGCCATCAAAATCCTCGAGGAGAAAGCAGGCAAAAACCTCTTTGATCTTGGCTGCAGCAACTTCTTACTCCACATATCTCCGGAGGCAAGGGAAACAAAAAAAAAAAAAAAAAAAGAACTACTGGGACCTCATCAAAATAAAAAGCTTCTGCACAGCGAAGGAAACAATCAGCAAAATTAAAAGTAACCAACCAACAGAATGGGAGAAGATATTTGCAAATGAGTATCAGATAAAGGGTTAGTATCCAAAATCTGTAAAGAACTTATCAAACTCAACACCCAAAAAACAAATCATCCAGTGAAGAAATGGACAAAAGACATGAATAGACACTTCTCCAAAGAAGACATCCAGATGGCCAACTGACACATGAAAAAATGCTCAACATCACTCATCATCAAGGAAATACAAATCAAAACCACAATGAGACACCACCTCACACCTGTCAGAATGGCTAACATGAAAAACTCAGGCAACAACAGATGTTAGTGAGGATGTGGACAAAGAGGATCTCTTTTGCACTGTTGGTGGGAATGCAAGCTGGTGCAGCCACTCTGGAAAACAGTATGGAGGTTCCTCAAAACCCTAAAAATAGAACTACCGTACAACCCAGCAATTGCACTACTAGGCATTTATCCAAGGGATACAGGTGTGCTGTTTCGAAGGGACACATGCACTCCCATGTTTATAGCAGCACTATCAACAATGGCCAAAGTATGGAAAGAACCCAAATGTCCATCAATGGATGAATGGATAAAGAAGATGTGAGATACACACACACACACACACACACACACACACACACACACAATGCAGTATTACTCGGCAATCAAAAAGAATGAAATCTTGCCATTTGCAACTACATGGATGGAACTGGAGGGTATTATGCTAAGTGAAATTAGTCAGAGAAAGATAAAAATCATATGACTTCACTCAAATGAGGACATTAACAGACAAAACAGATGAGCATAAGGGAAGAGAGACAAAAATAATATAAAAAACAGGAAGAGGGACAAAACAGAAGAGACTCATAAATATGGGAACAAACTGAGAGTTACGGGAGGGGTTGTGGGAGGGGGGATGGGCTAAATGGGTGAGGGGCACTAAGGAATCTACTCCTGAAATCATTGTTGCACTATATGCTAACTAATTTGGAGGTGAATTTTTAAAAATAAAAAATAAAATTAAAAAAAAGAAACCAGAAAAAATGTGATTTCACTTATATATGTTATTTAAGAAACAAAACAAAAAAAGAGACAAACAAATAAACAAAAAGATGTTAACTACATAGAACAAACTGTGGTTACCACAGGGGAGGTGAGTGAGGAGATGGGTGAAATAAGTGAAGGGGATTAAGAATACACTTATCGTGATGAGCACTGTGTAATATATAGAATTATTGAATCACTATCTTGTATATCTAAATGAACAACTAATATAACCTTGTGTGTTAACTATACTGGAATTAAAATGTATAGATAGATGGATGGATGGATAGATAGATAGACAGATAGATAGATAGATAGAGATAGGGATAGAGATAACTTATTCCTATTACAAGGAAGCTCCAAATGAAAAGTGTCTCTATTCTATCTCCTGGCACATACACAGAGATCCTTTTAGGTCTATTTAAGAACAGTTACCACTCTAGCTCTTCAAGGAAAAATACTTCATCTAACCACAAGCAGTGGAATGAGTAGGAATTTAGGTTTTGTGAGTACTTTTTCCTCTATTCCTGCAGTAACTATTTCTTAGGTTAATAAGACATCCCTGTAAGAGCTATGTAACAATTTTGTTGTAAATTATAACGTGTGTGTATCTATAGATATGTGTAGTGATACATAAACCACTATTTTGTAGATATCCTCAGGGAACCAGTCTGATATTTGCTTAATAAATATGGTTTTAATTAAGGTTCAAATCAGAAGTTTTGAAGCCCATGTACTCTGGGCATTCACTCAGCATGAGGCCTATTAGCTATGGTTGGTAGCCCTGGTTTCGTGGGCTATGGGCCAGGGAGAACTGACTCAGAGTTCTGGATTTTGTCAGGTTTTCATCCAAAAAGCCAGATGGCAATTATTCCTCTGCCATTTTGCACTTGGAAAATGTAAGCTTTTCTTCAACAAAATAGCACAGAAAAATGAAGTATTCTCCAAACATCATCTTTTAAGAATATTCACTCTGAAGTAAAAGCATAGAACAATAAATCTGGCTAAGCTTTATCTGAAGGGAGGGGTGGGGCCTCAGGAAAGGCTTTTCCAACTCTGGGGCACTGGTCCTAAGGCAACCAGACTGATGGGGCCAAGGCTCTGCTGTACAGGGAGCGTCTCCGGGATAAACTTAGTGAAGAGAAGAAATAGCAGGGTATTGATCTCCTCCTGTCCCCTGTCCTGCCATTCCCCACCTCTCTAGGCTCTGACACAGCCAGATGCCTGGGCTCCCTCCAACTGGCAGCTGGATCCAGTGAGATCTGAGTGCTTAGAAAGGCTACTAAGGACAGTCAACACCAACGCACCAGGCCCATGAGTCCTCAGGCAGGTGATCAATCTCTGTTATCCTAACACTGCCCTGTGGCTCCTCTCCCCTGACTCTGAAAACAGTATCCTCTCTTCCATTCCTAGTTATTCTTAATAGATCTTTCATGTCATAATTAACAGAGTTGCCTACATCCCCATTCTCTTCACTGCACCATCAAGGAAAACTTGTTTGTCCCCTGGATATGGAGCTTTACTAATAGCTTTCTGAGGCAGACACTAACCTTTTCAAGCTCTGGAAGGCTCTGGTCAGAAAGTAGATCTTCACACACCTTATACAATTTGCTACTACCCATTCGCTTTGGCTGTAAGGCCCTATTCTTATCCTTGTTGTCACTGTCATTTGATGCCACCTTTAATCCTCTATAATTCAACCAATATTTTAGCACAAGGCATCTAGTTGCCCAATCTACTACAGTTCTACCTATGACATTATGCTTTCTGGTTTTATCTTCTATATGCATAGCTCATCAAATATACTGTTCTCTCCAAATGACTTTCCTATTCTATCTCAGTTATCAGCTTATGATCACCTGTTGGCACTGCCGTTATCCAAAATGCATCTACCACAAAAATTAATAGAAAAAAAATCTGTCCTTCTAGTTTGTTCATTTACTTATTTCCCTTTTACCTGCCTTGAACCCCATTAAATCCCCAGCCCACTAACTCTCCTCTTTTCTTCCTATCCTTCATCTCCCTCCTGGTTCCATTTTACTCTATCCAGGTTGGTATCATTGCCCATCACTTAGACTAATATTTTGCTGAAGTGTTCTTACACAACCAAACTTGGGTAAGTCCATTTATTTGCTTTTTTCTTACTTATATCTTGACTGCTGATCAATGCTGGGAAAGTCACATCCTACATCCTCCACCCAGTATTTCCGGCCACAAAGCTGGGAATTATTCTTGATTTCTCTCTTACCTTCACATTCCACATCTAATTCACAAGTCATTTGCATTGGCTCTACCTACATTATAATCCTCACATTCATTGCTAAATCTTCAACACACTGTATTATTGTTCACAAATATTTAATGGCCCTGACTGGAGTAGGATTCAATTTCTTCATACCACTAATGCCAGGCTTGTTGATATAATTTGTGTGAACAGGAAAAAAAAATGTGACCAGAATGATATATGTTTCTTCTGAACAGTGTCTTTAAGAGCTAATAGCAAGATTTACTGTATCTGTCTTTTTTTTTCCATGTCAACAATGATCAAGATAGAGGCTGTGTTACAAGGTATAGATGATACGAAGCAGAGTTGGATATATATACCCAAAATGGATATTTAGAGCGAGCCACAAAAGAAGCTTTGTTGGTAAAAGTCACAAAAGAAACTTCTTTGTTGAAAGCTACTGAGATCTGTGCTGGTGTTTGCTCCACGTCATTACCTATCCTTTCTGATACAATACACTTGTCCAGGCACTGGCATTTTTACCCTGGGCTTAATCTAACTGGTCTCCCGAAATCTATTCTTGCTCCAACATAGTCTAGCTTTCAGATCCTTCACTCAATAGCTTGTATGCTCATATAAAGGCACAAATCAGTTCACATCAACAGGAAAAGGTCTTACAACCTTCGCATGTCTTTCAACGATACTTAAAATAAAACCCAAATTATTACGATGGTGTCCCAGCCACTAGAGAATAGAGTCCAGCCTATTGCTCAGAGCTCATCTCTATCCATTCTGCTTCCCTCGACCCTGCCACACCAGTCTAATTCTTCTCCATTTAACACACCAAACTAACTTACATCTCAAGGGCTTTGCACTTGCTGCTCCACGAATGTGGAATAGTCTTCCCTGAGATATTATCATGGCTACATACTGCACATCTCAATTTAAAAAGGCACCTCCTTGAAGATGCCTGTCTCTAAGTAAAACAGTTCTCTCTCTCTACTTTGCTCTTCCTACTGCATTACCTCAGTGTTAGAACCTGCAATTACCTTACTCCACTCTAATGTGATCTCTGGACAGGAGAAATTCTGCATGTCTTGAGTACTGTTGATTCCCCGGTGCCTGGAAACATGCTTGACTCATAGTAACCACCCAGTAATTATTTGTTGTCTGTTTACTGACAGACACAGGGGCAGATTAGTACCATTAATAATTTTCACTGTTTTTGTTTTTGTTTTTTTTTCTGAGCCCTCAGTTCTATCCAACAACATTGCTTTGCCTTTCTAGTTGCCTTGTTCTATCGTTTTTTAATATATCTAGTTCAGGGTGGCTTTCTATTTCTTGTCAACCTTTTGATGCCCCTTATTTCACTCCTTCACTCATGGCTGGTGAATTTATTCCCTAATTCATAAAGGTACTAATAAAACAAGAGAAGATTTCACTCAGCACTTAACTCTAGAACTATAAAGCACCTTTTTTTTTATTAAGACTTTATTTTTTAAAGCAGTTTAAGGCTCATGGCAAAATTGAGGGGGAGTTATAGATATTTCTCATATACTCTCTGCCCCCACACATGGATAGCCTCTCCCATTATCAACATCTCCCACCAGAGTAGTACATTTGTTACAATGGATGAACCTATACTGACACATCATAATAACCCCAAATCCATAGTTTACATTAGGATTCACTCTTGGTGTTGTACCTATGTAAAATGATATGTACATGAGTTTGGACATATGTATAATGATATGGATCTAACATTACAGTGTCATACAAAATATTTGTCCTAAAAATCCTCTGCACTCTGCCTAACCTTGTCCACTCCACAACTCCTGGCAATTACTGATCTTTTTGCTGTCTCCATAGTTTTTCCTTTTGTAGAATATCACATAGTTGGAATGACACAGTAAGTAGCCTTTTCAGATTGGCTTCTTTCACTTAGTAATATGCATTTAAGTTTACCCCATGCCTTTTTGTGGTTTGATAGTTCACTTCCTTTTACACTGAACAATATTCTATTGTATAGATATACTATAGTTAATCTATTCATCTACTAAAGGACATCTTTGTTGTTTTGAGTTTTGGCAATTATGAATAAAGCTGCTATAAACATCCATGTGGAGGTTTGTGTATGGATATAAGTTTTCAACTCCTTTGGTAAATACCAAGGAATGCTGTTGCTGGATAGTATGGTAAAAGTATGTTTAGTTTTGTAAGGAACCACCAAACTGTCTTCCAAAGTGGCTATTTTGCATTCTTAGCAGAACTATATTCATTAGTATATGTTACTAATATATTCATTAAGAGATTCTTTTATTCCACATGCTCACCAGTATTTCATATTGTCTATGTTCTCTAGATTTTGGTCATTCTAATAAGGGAATAGTGTGTGTAGGTATGTAGTGTCTTGTTGCTGTTGTTATTTTTATTTCAAAGCATCTGTTGTTTTCCTTAAATCAGCATTTATTATTTTCTACCTTCTCCCTGTTTCACTGGAAGAACTGCCTCTAATCATAGTTATAACTAATTTCTTCATCTATTCTTTTAATTCCATTCCTCTCCTGCCTCCTTAGGGCACTTGTCCTATGGACAGTGTCATCGCCCAATGCACACCTCTTCTTTGGCCTTTCTTTCTCTATTTCTTCTTTCCAATGGATATGCAAACCTGATCAAATATCATTTTAAAATTAAACAGGATTCACCCTCCCTTGAGTTTCCCCCCTTTCCAAACAAACACTTGATCCCTCTCCTCCCATTTCTTCCTTTCATACGAACACCTTCACATCTTCCTCTCTGGCTAATGCCTGCTAAATCCACTGAGTCTGTTTTCACCAATGTAATGAACAATCATCCCCAGGCCTCTTCATCTGATGGATTTACTTGATCCTTACCTTGCTCTGACCCTTGACTCTATTTGAATTGACCATTCTTTCTTAAAACTCTTCTCTGGCCTTCTTAGAAATCAATTCTCTTGATTTTCTTCTTTTTCCTCCAGTCATTTGTTCTTCTTATGCTTGTAGGCTGCTTCTTCCCTACCTGAATAGTGTTTCTCCAGTTTCTACCCTAGACATTCTTCTCTTCCCACATTTTCTTTCTATACGAGCTGGCTTTATTCATGCCTTTAATATGATCTATCAGCTTATAACAATCACGTATATTTATCTTGTCCATATTTCTCTCCTCAAATTCAAAGCCTACTTAGCATCTCCATTTGTATGTCTCATCTATACTTCACAATTTTTTTAATGTTTATCTATTTTTGAAAGAGAGAGAGAGACAGAGTGTGATCAGAGGAGGGCAGAGAGAGAGGGAGAGAGCAGGCTCCAGGCTCTGAGCTGTCCACACAGAGCCGGATGTGGGGCTCCAAACTCACGAACCATGAGATCATGAGCTGAGCCAAAGTTGGACACTTACCTGACTGAGCCACCGAGGTGCCTGTCTCACCTATACTCCAAACCCAACATATCTAAACCTAGCTTCCGAATTGCAAGTATTTTCACAGCTGAACCACCTATAGCTTCTTAAATGGTCAACCCAAAGCCAACCTCTCCCTCCCTGAACTATCAGCCTCTTCTTTTCTCCATTTTGCATTCTCCATTCAGTTATCCTCTTAAAAATACTACTCTGATTTTGTGAAATCCTTTACAGAACTTCTTAACCCTTTAAGGATATTTCTCTAAAATCCTTAGGATAAAATCTAAATTCCTTCACCTGGTCTGTAAGCCTTTTAAGATTTATTCTATTGGATTTCTTTTAATTCTTTAATTCTTAACAAAGGCCCATAAACTGTCTTGGCCTTTGAACTTGTGCTTTCCTTTGTCTGGAACACTATCCCTTTATCCTCTATCCAACATCCCATTTATCTGGGTGACACCTACATATTCTTCAGTTCTCAGCTGAGATTCTTTTCTTCAGGTAGACACAATGTGTCTTCCTTACAGTTTCGTCATACATAGGTAGGGACTTTGTTCCTCACACTACCGGTATAGCACCTGGCTTAGGGTAGGTGCTCAGTAGACTTGCTGAATAAATGAATCTATTTATAAAGATGACAGAGGCCAAAAAACGTATCATTAGCTTAATTTTAACATTAAGTTGAACATTAGCTTATTTATCTATTTTTAAGTATTTTCTTCAAAATAGAAGACATCCCGACCTCAAATGAACAACCAAATGTGAGAGCCTTTCAGTTTGCTTTCCCTAGGTTATAAGCTAACAAGAAAACTAAAACTAGTTAGAAGAATATATGATAAAGTCAGAACAGATACTGATTGAATGAGGGGGAAAAATCCACAGAATGATATAGTAAAAATTATATTTGCTTTAGGAAGCCAAGGTTCTAATGCTTTGGACTCATGCCATGAATTTAAATCACTTTAGTTTTTTTTCTTTTTTATTTTAGGCAAAATAATTTTTGAGATGCTAATTTTTAATCTGTCCTTTGTATTTTCCATGCAGACACAAATTCCTTTGAATTACTTGCCTCAGGGATTTTGACAAATGTAAGGGCAAGGTCTGCCTGTCTTTGTAACTTAAAGCTTCCAGACAGGGAAGAAAGTAAGCTACATTTGGGAGTAAGAGAAAGAAAAGGAGTGTCTGAGATCACAACTAGAGGGAAAGGGAACAGATTGCCACAGACATAAGGAATTTGTCAGAGTCTGGCACAAACAGTGTATGTCACTCTGAAGAGGGAAGGTGAATTTAGGGAGACTCCCTGAGGAATGAGGGAGTCCCACCTTCCCAAATAGCTCTATGATTTAGCACAGCAGATTATCTTTTGAGCTTTTGGACTTGAGAGACAAAAGATCCTGTTCACTTGAATCAAGGGCACAATCATCAAGAGCATGGACAACACAACAGAGGGGATTTGTGGCATATTTTACCCTGCATAAGACATCAGACTTTTAGTAGATTATCTGTATGAGAGGAAGGGACAGTAACTGACTGAATTTCCTGTCAGTCTGGTGGGATGGGAATTAAGTGTCAATTTAATTTACTTTAGACAAGAATATATATTTCATGCATACCTGAACCTGTAAACTAATATTCAGATGTTGTATATATTTTTCAACTTTATTATCCATAAATTCAGAATATGAAATGCTTCTCTAAATTCCCGTTCAAACTTGTAAACATTACAGGTATGTAGGAAATAATTTTTCAGTAAGGGATCACCTCAACAAATGTAAATTTAAACTGCAAAATTTTTACTTTCTGCCTTAACTATTTCTGAAATAAGATGAGGCAGTTATAGAAGATTAATTTTACCAATATAAATTCTTAGTCAATTTATTTTCACCTTAATAATAGAAATAAAGCAAAATGCCTAGAATTCTTTTCTTTTAATGAAGAATCCTAGAGGAGAGATGAGTAAGAGTTTTATAGTAAATTTAGCATTTCAAGTTCAACCCTCAATCATATACATATGATTACATATATATATTCATATTCATATTCATGTACTTATTTTGGAAGATTGATTGAGGCTATGAAAGAGCCAAGAGGAAGGACTTGGTGAGAAATAACATCACATTTTAGTTTAGAAGTTAACTTTTTTCAATTATTCACTGACCTAAAAATCAATATTTTCTCTTATTGTAATCACTATAAATTATAAAAATGAAGCACAGACATTCTCTTGAAGGTGAGGAACAATGTGAAATATTTCAATCAAATGTGTAATAGGTGAAAAGCTAATGTTCCTTCTGTGATAATTACTGTGTAAGTTGCAATCCAAACTATTTACATACAATACATTGCCACTATTTGTAATGGATTTCCCTCAGAAATATAGTATTATATTCAGTGTGTTCAGTTTTTAATGTTAATTACTAATTAGCATTAAATTGATCTGCCATGTTATCATGACCAAATGCATTTGCATACAGAAAATAGAATGCAGGGGCACCTGAGTGGCTCAGTGGGTTAAGCATGTGACTTGATTTTGGCTCAGGTCATGATCTCTCTGCGCTCCCCTGCCTGTGCTTGCTCTCTTTCTTTCTCAAAAAAAAAAAAAAAAAAATTAAATTAAAAAAATAAAAACAAAATAGAATGCAAAAGATATATTTTTTGAAAAAACATAACACATTGCTTTGTTCTAGTCTTTATTTTTGTTTAAATCACTTAGCAGTGGAAACTTCTGTTTAGAAAAAATGAGATAATAATGACACCAGGGTGGCTCCGTTGGTTAATTGTCCGACTCTTGACTTTGGCTCAGGTCATGATCTCACAGTTGATGGGACTGAGCCCAGCATGGGCTTCTCTCTCTCCCTCTCTCCCTGTCCCTCCCCCACTTGTGTGTGCTCTTTCTCTCTCTCTCAAAATAAACATTAAAAAAAGAAAAACGAGATAATAATTAACAGTGTGCATTTTCCAGATAGACTATGAAGATAATTATGCTCATAAAAGAGTAATATAAAAGTCACTGTAATAATTAACTACTATATTTGGAAGCTACACACTGATTATTTTCTAAGAAATTGGCATATTTTATATAAAATGTATTATTAGTCTGTGGAACTTTTTTTCTTGAACTACTTAGTTAAAGCAAAAATTAATTAATAATTCAAAGTAAAATCTTTACTACTAGTATTATATAGAATGAGTAGTAACATCCTTACCTTTCTTCTATAATACATTAACATCCTTACCTTTTTTCTAGAAACACTGTCTCATGAGGTAATTACTAACGCACAAAAATCCTGTGCCTTATCCATGCTTTTACAGAGAAGTATGCAAAATGGATTCCCATCTCTACTCTAAACTTTACTGGGCTGAATTACAGGGAGATGTTGGATTATCTACCTACACAAACTGCATTCTTCCTGACATGCCCCCTCATTGAACCAGATCCCAGCCATGCATGATACAAGCAAGAAATGTAGACCAAAGGAAAACAAAAAGAAATCTGCCAAAGTAAGAAGAAAGACAAAAGTTAAGAGCTAAATGGCACATTAAATTTCTTCCCATCTTAATAAGTGGACAAACCATATCATGTACCCAATTGCTCAATCCCAGAAAGTAGGAGACCTTTTTTATTCCTCTTTCTTTTTTCACAATCTCTGGCCCCAAAATAACCCATCATTAATTTGAGTATGCCTCCAAAATATATTTTGAATCCAGCGGCTTCTTTCCGGTTTCATTACCATCAACCCAATTCTCTTAGTTACAGATCTCTAATATAATCTTACTAATTTTTCTTCTTGCATTTATTTTTGCCTCCATTTGACTCATTCTCCATATATAACAACAAAGTGGGAAACTACAGTGTAATTTGTATAATTACTCATCTCTGCTTAAAACCTCACAGTGTCTCCCCATTGCACTTCAACTTAAATTGTCATTTTTACCACATCCTACAAGGCTCTGCTTAGCTTGGCTTCTGCATACTCTCCAAACTCATCTCATAACAGACTCTCCTTACCTTGGGATGCTCCACCTACACTGGCCTTCCTTCTGTTTCTTAAACAAGCTATGCCTTTGTTCTGATTTATAACATGTGCTAAAGAGTTTTGCAAAATATTTGTAGCAATTTGCTTGCCAATAGTAGTAAATGGTAGTGTGGGTTGCATGTAAGAATTATTCCAGTTGTACATCTCTTCAGTCATTTTGGTAGGTGTATAGTTGTATCTTATTGTGATCTCATTTTGCATTGCCCAGGTGACTGGTAAAGCACAACGATGTTTCTTATGTACGGAGGATACTTGAATACCTCCTTGGTAAAGGTCATGCTCCAATTTCTTGATCATTATCTCTTTGATTATCTCTACTTTTTTCTTCTGGATTTGTAGAAATTCTTCATATATATTGTATGTAAGCCCTTTGTCAGTTATTATGCTTATATTTTCACACAATAACTGTTTTGATGAACAAATTTTTAATTTTGTTATAATCCAGTTTATGAAAATTTCCCTTTGTGGTTAGTGCTTTTTGTTTCATGTTCTAAAATCCAATTTCCTAAAAAAAATTAAATTAATTGATGTTAAAAAAGGTATTTTATCAATCAATTAAAGCCGCAATAATGCTGCACAATAAAGTAATACAAAATTCAGTTGTTTACACATAATCTATTCTTGTTCAGAGGTCTACAGGTTAGCTTTGATTTGGCAGATTTAGGCTGGGCTCCAATGGATTTGGCTCTAAACTAAGGCTAGATCTATGTCTGCTTCATGCAGGATTTAAACCAGTGAGCTGGCTACCGCTGTTTTGTTTTGTTTTGTTTTTTTCTCCACAGTGATGACAGAGTTTTAGAAAGTGAGTACGTTTCACACAGCTGCTCGTTTCATACCTACTTATAACCCATTGAGCAAATCAAGTTACATGGCTGAGTCCAAAATTAAAAAGCAGGGATGTACCTTCTAACACTGACAGAAGGAACTTCAAAATCACATGACAAAGATAATGAAAAATAGTTGGGAATAATAATGCAATCTACCTCTCTTATGCTGTCTTCTACAACCATTCTTGTTTAGATCTTGTGGTAGGTAGAATAATGGTCTCCCAAAGATGTCCATCAGGAACGTCACCAGGAAACTGTGAACATGTTACTTTACATGGTTTTGAGAACCTTGCAACTGTGATTAAATTAAGGGTCTTGAGATGGGTAGACTAGCATGAATCATTAGCCAGTATCATACAGGTGGGACCAATATAATCACAGTACCCTTTTAAAGGAAAGAGAAAATCAAGAGTCAGACAAGGATATGTGAAAACAGAAGGAAGGTTGGAGTAATGAGAAGCCCTGAGCCAAGGAATTCAGGAGGGCTGTAGAAACTGGGAAAAGCAAGAAAACATATTTTCTCCTAGAACTTCCATAAGATATGCATGCAGTCTTTCTGATCCATTTTGGATTTCTGACCTCCAGATACATAAATTAATAAACTCATTGTTTTTAAGCTACTAAGTGCGTGGTAAATTGTTTTAGCAACAACAGAAAACTAATACAGAAATATAATTTACCTGGAATTTATTTTGATAGTATTACACAGATTTTTTTAAATTTTTCACATCTGGGTATATGTGTCCTTTGTGGGTGCAGAAGTTTTGTATCTTGCATATCTTGTGTTGGATCTGTTCTGTTTTATTTTTATTTTTACAATTCTGAATGCTAATGTAAGTATGTTATAATTTTGTTAAATATATACTACTGTATAAGGAGATAAATTTGTGTGTGTTTGTATTTACTTTGAATAAAGCAATCTTGCTGTATAACATGAGTTAATCTCATTGGTCTGGATAGAGCACATGTTTATTTTCAGAGATGCCTGGAGTACAATGGTGACCCTTGACCAATTTTATAGAATATATTACCTAAAGGTAATTGATATTTTGTAATATTACATTACATGATGTGTAATTGATATTATGTAATGTGAGTCTGTGAGCTTTGGGGATGGACGCAGGACACAGACCTGTCAGCATTGCTTATTAATAATTATTAGATTTATGATTTGCACCTGGTTTTGGTGGAGCGTGGGGGAGTTTCTATAGTTGAGACTGGTCTTAGGGTGGAATGTGGTTCTTGACCAGCCCCTTGTTAGAGACCCACCATAAGATAACTGTGGACTTCCCAAAACTAAAATGCTTTGCACATGTATCAGTGGTGATCTGAGACATGTAAACAGAAGTGTGTACTAAATGACTCAGTGCAGACAGGACACAGAAACCTGTACTTGAGATCTCTGAACTAGTGTTGTGATTATAAACTCAATCCTGTGAGTCCTTTCAACACTCAACCACCCCAAGTAATTATTGTGCAATTAATAGACTTGGTAATCTCACTTATTAGTTTTTATAATTTACATGTCGGTTATGTGTACACAATTATACCGTCAGCAATAATTATAGGTTTTTCTTTTCAAATTTCATACACTCTGTTTTTCTTGCTTTATTGCACTATGATGCCCCCAGTTCAATGTTGAATAGAAGTGGTCCCAGCAGGCATCTTCCCCTTATGTAATCTCAGAGGATAAATGTATACTATTTAACAATTAAGTATGATTGTTGTAAGTTTTGTAAAGATCCTTTATCAGATTGAGGAAACTCTTCTCTTCTTACGTGGCTATTTTTCAAAAACCATAAATAGATATATAATTGTAACAGATTTTTATTCTGTATTTACTGAGATGATCATATAACTTTTCTCTCATTCTGTTAATGTGGAGAATTAGATTGTTAAAACAACTTTGCATTCCTGAAATAAGTCCACATTGGTTGAGATAATCATTTTTATACAT